>NC_054871.1:17837172-19069589 GCF_018320785.1 Cheilinus undulatus
TATTCAGAATTTTGAAAAAAAATTCACATTTCAAATGTAAAATACTTTTTTACAAGTTAATAATTGTTAAAAAAAATGAAGAACTAAAAGCCAGATGATTTAATCTGCATGTCACTTATTTTTTGTCACAAAACCAGTGTCACGGTTTAATTGGTGTTGGATTAACTGGTGATACTCCATCAAACATTCTACTAGTCCACTCACTTCCTGATTCTAAGAATTTATTTATGCTTTTGGGAACTTTACTTTAAAAGAGTGTGCAGAGTTTCAAAGTGCCATTAAAGAGATAAATATCAGAAAAGAAAATGTAGGTGACTTTACAGACATCTGATCAAAAATACTGTATGCAAACAGTGGTGTCATCTGTAAATCCTTTTGTAATAAAGTTAATAAATGTATCTTTGCTAAAGGCACTAATAAAGTATTATACTTGGGAAGCAGCAACAAAAAGGGATATTTAAAGTTATTTCAGTTAGCACAAGTCAACTGAAATGACTGATCCTTATGTTAAGGATGTTATTAGAGTTTGTGGGCTCCAGAGAATCATAAGGTTTCAAATTAGGCCGCAGCATACTGAAGTTTGGGAAAGGTTGTAATATGCCTGTACTGTATTTACAAATTAATTTTAGCCTTTACCAATAGCAACACCGGTATTTAAATGTAGTTTAGACCAAAAACCTCAGTTTTTAAGGCACACAATTTAAAGTTTTAGGATGCACAGCTGCATTTACAGTACAATATACCATTCTTTTCTTAATGCTTTTACTCACCATCCTCCTGGTCTGCTGCTTCTAGGAGTCCCAGGTTCTCCTCTTTAACCTCCTTGTCTCTCACACTGTCAATGTCCACCACGGTGGTTTTCACCTTCACCTCAGTCTCCTGTTCCATCTTCACATCATTTGTCTCCAGCCTCTCCTTCTGCACTTTCTCAGACCTCACCGATGAAGACTCAGCGACCCTGCTCTCCTTCGATGGTCTCTCTCTGTGACTCCTTGTGGGCACCGAGGCTCCTCTCTCCTTTCTTGGCATCAGTTTGGGTTTTGGAGGGAGACTGGGATGGCCGTTGGAGGAGTTCTGCATGCTGGCTGGAGGCTCTGCAGTGAGCGTAGGAAAGATGGCTGTTGTGAAGTTTGATGTCGCCTTTTAGTTGAAAACAGAGAGAAAATGTACCTAGAGCTTTCTCTGTTTGCTTAGTTTTGGTTAGAGATTTGAAACCATAGTCAGTGTTGTTGGCGTCTAATCAGGGACAAAAAGTAATCAAATAGAGAGAATGTGCAACTGTGGGAGAGGAAGAGCAGTGGGAGTGTCACTCACTGCTCTCTCTGTTCCAAACGCTGTCAGGGTGGCTCACTTTAGTGAGCAATGCTTTCAATTATATCCAGTGCAACAAACTGAAATTAGAGGAAAAAAATAAAGAAAATATGCAGGCATGATAAAATATGTAAAATGACCACACCCAGTAAAAAATAAAACTTCAAATCTACAGGTCACTTCTTGAGCTACAAGCCAGAAAATATGATTTGACATTTGTGTTTTCCAAAATTGCATAGTCTTTATCAGCCAAAACAGATGTAAGTTTTTAGAATATTTCATTTAGGCAATGTTTGTTTCAAGGAAAAAACTGAAGTAGAAATATCTTTTTGCTCCTTTAACAGAATATTCTAACCAAACCTGTATTAAAAACAGTTTAATATGGGCTACTTCATTAAGTTAAGTCCCTGCTTTTATGTTTAAAATGGCAGTTCAGCATATGTCATATTATTTACAAAATATGCACATTGCTTTTTTATTTCTGCAGATTTCTACTCATGCAAAAAAGTTTTTTCTTTGTATTCGGTTGCACAAGATCATTTTAATCCCATACACATCTATTGTTCTATTTTGGTGGGTTTGACAGAAAGGTTTTTTCCTTTATCCCACAAGGGTATTTCCCACTGGAATAAATTGTTCTATATTTCTTTGTAGGAGATCAAAGTTTCTTCACCAACATGGGCCCACTAAAATGAGCTGGTTTACCTTTCTGTTTGGTTTTTTAATTTTATTTGACTCTGGCAAAACCAGTGTCATTGGCAAAGTTTCATTTCAAACTCCTGCATTCAGTTAATAACAAGTCATGTCATAGGGGTGTTTTAAAAGGGAATGTGCTGACTCAGGGCTCTTTTCCAAAGTGCTGATGTAGTTTAAATCTGCTTTTGCAAGAGAGAACACAAACAATCCTCCCTATTGGCACTTTTATTAAATAGCTAATTAGTTCTATATCCCACGTATTTCACAAAATAGTGATAATGTGTATAAACAAAGGCAACTGGGATATAGTGCACTGTTTGACAATACTACTATAATTCATGCCATAAGTTTTTGAAATGTTTGGACTTGGATTTAAACTGTCATCCAACTTGAATTTATACTCCTATAACAGTGGAGGGGGAATGTATAGAAGCCCATTTCTGCCACTTAAAAAAGAAAAAATATGAATGTTTGACAATTTTTATTAAAAAAAAAAAAAGCGGAAATTATAAGGGAAAAAAATCAAAATTTTGAGAAAAAAATTGAAATTTTTTTTATAAGAGCCATAATCATTAGGAAAAAAGGCAAAATTATGAGATTAAAAAGTCAATATTATGAGGACAAAAGTCTAAATATAACATAAAAAGCTATTACCATGAGGGAATGGTTAGAACTGTGGGATAATTATTTAGAATTATGAGGAAAAAAATCGAAATTAGATTTAAAAAGTCAAAATTATGAGGGAAAAGTTGAAATATTGAGAACATGTGGCTCTTAATTATGACTTCTTACCTCCAAATTGTGACTTTTAACTCTCTTAATTTTGATTCCTTAATATGACTTTTTATCTCATCATGACTTACTTTCTAATAATGTTGACTTATCTAATATTTATGACTTTTTATCTTCTACTTTCGCCTCTTTATCTCACATAATTAGAGCTCTTTGTGTTATAATTTTGTCGTTTTGTGTTTTTTTTTCATAATTATAACTTATGTTATCTCTCATAGTTGAGACTTTTTATCTCATAATTTTGATTTTAGATTTTTCTCTTTTGTTTTTTGGTGTCTTGACCATTGGCTTCCACAGAAGAAGCACACTAGGCTCCACGGCGAACTTCGAACTCGTTTTTTGGACGAGCCACCGTCTTTTCTGCAATAAACGATCTATGTAAAAGGCGCTGGTGGTACTTGCGGTTCTGTAAGAGCTTACGACTTGTCCGTGTTATGTCTCTTTTCATCAGGCCTTCCAGAATGGCTTGGAGTTAGCTTTTTCATTTGGGGTTATTTCACTAGCACGAACTGCAAGTTATCAACACAGTGCAAGAGGATATTTGAGATATTTTAGTTGCTTTTACACTTTTGCTGCTACCGATACCGACCGTTACTCAGCAACGTGTACGACTGCTAGCTACAGGTGCGGAGGTGAAGGCAACGACTGCTGCAGATATAAAGGAACAGTACCGAAGATATCCAAGACGCCAGGTAGGGTTGGTTTTCATTAGCATTTAGGTGTAAAATAAGAAAAAAGAACTGCACTTTTCTGAAACTTGCTTAATAACGGAGCAAGCGGCGTGGATAGGCATCTTGTACAACACACTGCGCTGTGCTAACTTGAAAATGAGTTGCCAGGGCCATTTTGCCTCGAGCGATGCCAGTTTTATCTGTGTGTAATCGGTGAATGTGTTGAACTTTTTTGCGTCAACTAGTTTTTGTAAGTTTCATTAAATCTTTTAAGTTAATAGCATGGACTGTTAATAGCATGCTAGTGGGTAAAAAGAGGTTACTGATTAATGTTGTTTGAAACAGAACTTTAAATTTGACGTAGGAACATCAACTAAGTTTGCTCTTGTTATGGTCAAAAACGTAGCCCCAATTATTTGATGAACTATTATCATAATACATAAATATTAAATGGCCCCAGAAGTCATTTTACTGTTGGTCAATCAACAGCTGCCTTTCTGTCATTTTATTTCGCCCTCTTACTTTCCCAACTAACCAGAGTACATGTTGTGGCTCCCTCTGCTTCTCACCAAGAATGAGAGCTGTTTTGTAGGGAGGGGGTGGTACAGGGAGGGTCACATCATTTACCATTATTGACAGAACTTACGGACTAAATGAGACCGCGCAGCAATCCTTTAATATCAAATATCGAATCCAAAACAGGATTAATTGACTAGCATCAATCTCAAAGGCATCGCCTCCTGAAATCTCTTTGTTTTTATTTAGGTGCAACAGAAAATAATACAAGTGAAAGACCTTTAAAGGCCTTTCAGCTGCAAAAGTGAGTATCAAAGCCCTTCAGGGTTTATTTAAGCACTATGCATTTGCCTCTTTGATTGTGTTCTTACTGTATATAAAGTAATGGGTTTTTCCCCCATTGATGTATTTTTCAGGTACCAGCAGGCAAGATGAGTCAGGAAGAAGTTTTGGCAAAGCTGAAGAAAGATGTCCGGTCTTTGCTCATTTCATCCAAGATGGGCTTGGAACCTGACAAGCTCAGGAGAGACTATGTCGCCATGTTGGGGCATCCCATGCCCCTGAAACTCCTGGGCTTCAGAAACCTGATGGATATGGTGAAGGAGATGCCTGAGGTGGTGTCAGTCCACTTCAGGCCAGATGGCAGTACATACCTAAGGGGTAGAACTTTTTTTTTTTTCCAAATTATACACACTTTTGTTCTTAAATACTGCTAAACTCATGACTGAGGGGAGAACTTTACATTGCAGGTTCCTTTATTTTTGTTCTCTCTTTTCCATGTTTGTCATCGCAGCTGTTAGTGACGAGTCCACCCGAAACATTGAAGAGCTTGTAGCTAAGCAGCGTAAGCCCAAGATCAACACCAAAGTTTGGAAGGGAGGAGCTAGCTACTACCCTCCTCGCCACAGTCGCCAAGTCCCATCTGTGGCCCTTCCAAGGAGAGGACGTGCTCCCCCAGCTCTTCCTGCTCAGCTGAGAGCACAACTACGTATACTGTTGGCCCAGGTATGAAGTGAAGGTACTTTTTCCATTATTTAGATGGTGGAAGTGGGTGGCTTAATGCATGTGAGATTTGTGACCCGTAAGCAGATCATCTCAGTTTCTAATAATACAAAACAATGAGGGTGTGTAGTAAGGTTAGTAAGAGTCTAAGTTTTCCGGAGGAAGAGGCCCTACTAACTGTTCAGGTCCTTTATGTTTAATTTCTTACAAAATCACTTACAGGTACATCTCAAAAAATTAGAATATCATGAAAAAGTTCAATATAATTTGTCACTCATCTCAGAAAGTGAAACCCATAGATTGTACAGACTCATTACACATAGAGTGAAATATTTCAAGCCTTTTTTTCTTGACATGTTGATGATTACGGCTTACAGAAAATGAAAACCCAAATTCATTGTCTCAGAAAATTAGAATATTACATAAGATCAATAGAAAAAGAATATTTTAAACAGAAATGTCAGGCTTCTGAAAAGTATGTTCATTTCTATGCACTCAATACTTGGTTTGGCCTCCTTTTGCATGAATTACTGCATCGATGAGGCGTGGCATGGAGGCGATCAGCCTGTGGCTCTGCTCAGGTGTAATGGAAGCCCAGGTTGCTTTGATAGCAGCCTTCAGGTCATCTGCATTGTTGGGTCTGGTGTCTCTCATCTTCCTCTTGACAAACCCCATTGATTCTCTATGGGGTTCAGGTCAGGCCAGTTTGCTGGCCAGTCAAGCACAGTAACACCATGATCACTGAACCAGCTTTTGGTACCTTCGGCAGTGTGGGCAGTTGCCAAGTCCTGCTGGAAAATGAAATCAGCATCTCCATAAAGCTTGTCAGCAGATGGAAGCGTGAAGGTCTCTAAAATGTCCTGGTAGATTGCTGCGTTGACTGTGGACTTCAGAAAACACAGTGGACCAACACCAGCAGATGCCATGGCAGCCCAAATCATCACTGACTGTGGAAACTTCCCACTGGACTTCAAGGAACGTGGATTCTGTGCCTCTCCACTCTTCCTCCAGACTCTGGGACCTTGATTTCCAAATGACATGCAAAATGTATTTTCATCTGAAAAGAGGACTTTGGGCCACCGAGCAACAGTCCAGTTCTTTTTCTCCACAGCCCAGGTAAGATGCTTCTGACATTGTCTCTGGTTCAGGAGTGGATTGACATGAGGAATGCCACATTTGTAGCACATGTCTAGGATTCCTCTGTGCGTAGTGGCTCTTGATGTGCTGACTCCAGCCTCAGTCCACTCTTTGTGAAGCTCCCCCAAATTCTTGAATGGATGTTGCTTGACAATCCTCTTAAGGCTGCGGTTGTCCCTTACGCTGGTGCACCTTTTCCTACCACACTTTTTCCTTCCACTCAACTTTCTATGAATATGCTTGGATACAGCACTCTGTGACCTTTTGTGGCTTATTCTCCTTGTGGAGGGTGTCAATGACTGTCTTCTGGACATCAGTCAAGTCTGCAGTCTTCCCCATGATTGTGTAGCCTACTGACCCAGACTGAGAGACTATTTAAAGGCTCAGGAAACCTTTGCAGGTGTTTTGAGTTAATTAGCTGATTAGGGTGTGACACCATGAATTTCCAATATTGAACTTTTTCACAATATTCTAATTTTCTGAGACACTGAATTTTGGGTTTTCATTTTCTGTAAGCCATAATCATCAACATTTCAATAAATAAAGGCTTGAAATATTTCACTCTATGTGTAATGAGTCTATATAATATATGGGTTTCACTTTCTGAGATGAGTGACAAAAGTTATTGAACTTTTTCATGGTATTCTAATTTTTTTAGATGTACTTGTAGCTCTGTCGCTGTAGAATATTTTACTGTTTGGAGTTGTAACGTAGCATCTCTTAACCAGGGTCCACTCAGGTTGTCAGAGCTGGAGGCCGGCTTCCTGCGCTGCTTCGGACAACCGCTGCGTGTCCACAGCTACGGCTTCTACTCAACTGGCGAGATGTTGGAAGCAGCAGCTGACATGGTTCTTATCCAGCAGAGCAGACTGGGTTCACTTCTCTCCCTGAAGAATAGTATGACCCCCAGAACGCTGTTCAGACCAGTGAGCTCACCTCAAAGAAGTGGGCCACTAAAATCAGGATCTTACAAAACTGAAACGTCACACTCAAAAGAACCAGCCACCAGATTTCAGACGACAGTAATACCCACAGGTGCATTGAAAGAAAATGTTGTTGCAGGCTGTAAATTTATCAGTTTCTGGAAACACTGATTTGTTTATACGCTTTAAAAATTTTATGTGATCTTGTGTTCTTATCCTGTGTCTTTTGCTAGCATTTTTCTCCTTTAAACTGCTTATCTCATATTGGATAGCTTTTTAATCTGTTTAAAAATGTATTTTTTTGGTTTACTCCATCTAAAATTGCAGTGAAGCAGAGTCCTCCATATCAGCCATCTCCTCAGACTGCGTGGAATCTTCACACAGAAGACTTAACATCCGTCAGTAACAAGCCAGAGGTGATAGAAAAAGATGTGGGAAAGGACCCAGAGCTCTGCCAGGAAGGTTTCCTCTTTCAGGAACGTGTCCTCAAGGTTTGTATTCTTTTAAGGTTAGAAATCAAACTAATGTTGATGAATTATGTGTGAATTTTATCTGCAGTTTTGTTTAAACCTACAATCCAAAGACTAGTTAGCACATTGCAGCTTTATTGTTACAGTCTCTTGTATATCGCTAAAATGCTTCATCAGGAACTGAAAGAAGAACTTTTTTTTTTTTTTTTTCTTCTCCACAATTTCTACACCAGCTTGAAGAGGATCTTCGCCAACAAATCGTGGAGAATGGAGTTGCCGGCACTATTAGCCAAGAGCTAAAGGACAAGCTGCGAAAGGTCAGACCTTCCTGTGAAAAAGTGCTTTCCCACACTCAAAGATTTCAAATCTTAAAAAAAGTTTAAAAAGATATCCCAAGTATATATAAAATGCAGTTTTTGAAAGATGATCTCATTTATGAAGGGCAAAAAGCCATCCAAACCTACCTGGACCTATGTGAAAAAGTAATTTTCCCTCTTGTTAAATCATTAATTAACTGTGATTAACCACATGTTTTGGAAAGCTGAATTCAGCTTCTTCATCAACACCCAGGCCTGATTACTGCCAGACTTGTTGAATCAAGAAATCCCTTAAAGGTCACATATTATGCAAAATACACTTTTTCAGGCTTTTCTAACAAAAATATGTGCCCCTGCCCTGTCCACAAGCCCCCTAGGAATCAGAAAAGTCCGTTCTCAGATTGATGCTCCTCTCAGCTGGCAGCTGAGAGGAGGATGGGCCAGGTTTGAATCCAGCCTGTGGCCCCGTCATGCATGTCTCTCCCCGTGATGGTAGTGTGATGGGACTAGGACTAGGACTGCTTTGTTGCTCCAAGCCTGGACCAGGAGGACTTGCTGTGCACCATGAATTCTGCTCTCTACCAGGATATCCTGCAGGAGAATGTCCAGCCATCAGTCTGTGACCTCAAGCTCAAGCACACTTTGGTGATGTAGCAGGACAGTAACACACACCAGCAAGTATACGTCTGAATGGTTTAAAAAAAAAAATGAAGGTTTTGGAGTGGTCTAGTCAAAGTCTGGACTTAAATCCACCTTAGATGCTGTGCCATGACCTTAAACAGGCCATTCATGCTCTCAAACCCTCCATTAGGGCTTCATTAAAACAATTCTGCAAAGAAGAGTGGGCCAACATTCCTCCACAGCAATTTGAAAGACTCATTGCCAGTTATCGCAAATGCTCACAGTTGTTGATGTCGAGGGTGGCCCAAACTGTTTTTAGGTGTGAGGGGCAGTTACTTTTACACATGGGGCCAGGTAGGCTTTTTCCCTTAATTAATGAAATCACCATTTAAAAACTGAGTTTTGTTTTTTTTACTGTGGCTATCTTTTAGAAAAATTAAAATTTGTTTTATCTGAGATATTTATGTGTGACAAATATGGAAAAAATCAGGAAGAGGACAGATCCTTTTTCACAGCACTGTTGTTCAATGGCAAATGTTTGAGTGCCATTACTGCATAAAAAATGTGCTTTGCTTTCATGGTAGAGATTATTTTTGGCACGAAAGACAGCTGAGACATATGCTGTGATTATTCTTTAATGTGTTCATGATTCTACAGGTTGTTAGCCAGACCAGTAAAGGATTATCAGTGCATGACCTCCCTTCAGAGTACAAGGTACAAAAAAACTCAATACTATGTTTACCTGTATGACCTACTTGCCCTCAAGAAAATAATAATTGGGTTGGTAGCCTAGGAATTTCATTTGAGTTTTGTTTTGGTTCTAATTTTTTAAGCTCCTTGTTAATCCAGAAAGCTACTGACTCAAATTTACCCTTCAAGCAGATTCAGCTAATTCAGCTAATTATTCTTCCATCTTATTTATTCCTTTAGAGGCTTTTTGGCGAGGATTTACCATTGCAGCAGAGTGGTTTTGTCAGTGTCACAGAACTGGTCAGTGCCATGAGCGACACCTTCCACCTGAAACCTGCAGGGAGCAACAGCGGACAACACTGGATAGTCATGGACCTGCAGAACAGTGACATCACAAAATCAGGTGTGCACATGCTTGGTGTGTTTCAACAATCCCAGTTCAGTGTTTTATTCTTCATTGTCATCATTAGATTTGGCAAAATGTAAGAGTTTGGTTTAAAGTTAGTGTAAAATAAATGGTGGACAATAGTGTTCATGTTTATGTAATTAGGTAATTAGACTCTGCTGTAACTGATGTATGTTATTGTAAATGTAAATGTCATCATGGAAGTGTCACTGATTTTATTCCCTCAGTCTCCTCCATCTGCTTTAATCAATCTGTTAACAGTGTCTCATTAGGGGACTAGCCTGCAACTGACTTTGCATGCAGTTTTTTTCTGTCGATTGCAGTTATTACTACCATGTATGCTTCAAACTATGGGACAAAGTTATCTTAGGGAACAATGACTTTTAAATAAGTCAGGGATGTATTTTTTTCTTATTTTGTAGAGTCTAAGGAGCCTGAGAGTTTTGAAAATGGTGATGGGGTGAAGCTACCATCAAGGGGCTTCTACTTCAGCTGTGGAGACTCTCCTTGGGAAGGAAAGCAGGAAGATGGTGATGAAAATGGCACAGACAATGATGAGGAAGATCTGGAGATCAATAACAATTCCAAGAGATATGAAATGGTTAGGCTACATCTCTTCTAACTTGAATATTTGAGAGCAAGAGGAAACTGAGTGGCCCAACCTTAGTCTCCGACACTTTTTGATACCACACAATTTGAAATTGAAATATTGAAAAAGTACCAGACTTAAAAAATGTATAGACGCTTAAAAAATAACCAATTGTCAATCAATTAAAGCTGCTCCTGTAGAAAGTAAGAAGTAGCTGTGATCTTAGGGATCCAAATTTTATATTTGTGTCTATACAAAGAGCAGAGGAGGTGACACTGTTAAACTTCCACAAATAAGTCGGCAAATGTTGTTAGTGGATTGCTCTTTATGTATTTGTGCAATTTATAGACTTTTGGCCTATTTGTACGAGACTAGTATTACCTAGGGACCTCTGGTCATTTGTTGTAGTCACGCAGGATGTTTGTGTTTTTAATCACGTATGAATCCACTATGTCTGTGCGCATCTGCAGCTTATCAGACAGAGAAGATGAGGGTAAAAAGGTCAAGAATCCATTCCATTAATGTGTGAGAGAAGTGAGATATATTGTGTTAAATATAAACCTTTTCTGTAATTTGTTATAGTTTTTTATGCAGTTTATGCTGTTTATATTGTTTTGCACTTTATTAATCTTGGAACAGCCCTTCTTGTGCAGATCAGCTTCATCACTGAATGTTGAGCGAGTGAATGTTGTTTTATGCATGAAATGTACATCTAAAATTACAAGCCTAAGATCAGGCACTTGTAAAGAGAAGCTAGTAGAGACAGAGCAGAAGTACTGTGCTTATTTAAAGAGCAGCAGTGCAGCATGTTCATCTGGAAGGTTGAGTTTGAATAGATAAGTAAAATAAAGTCATTTTTAATATAATATAAATTTAAATGACAGAAAAGCACTACTAATAACCTATATGTGTCAAAGCTTTGGCAAGCTCCTGTGCAGCCTGTATTAATTTTTTCTATCAGAAAAAGGAACAGAAAAGCCACACAGAGCATAAAAACCCCCCACATAATTACCACCCTAAATGACAGAGATGCCGATTAACATGGGATTAGTATTACCTGTGGAGCTCTCTGTGTGCTGAAACACGGTAGTTAATTTGCTCTGGAATTTTTACAGACATGGTCATTTTGCACAGGATTATAAACACAGATGTCCTGCATGATTTTTACAGATTGACAGAGGTTCCCGGTTAATGCCACTTCTGTATGAATATGGCTAATGACTACTATTTCTGATACCATAGTACTGAAAAGGATAAACATTTTTCGGATTTACTAGGTCATGTTGAATGTTAAAATTCTGGTAATGTGATAACCCATAAAATAAGCAATTAGAAAAATTATGATAATTGTTACACATGTTGTGAAATTACCCTGAATATAAATTAAGTCTCCTGTGAAGCATCCATCACCCTCGGTTTGCTTGTATGTCTGCCTGTAGGTAGCCGATGTGTACCCTGCCATTCAGGTGCATTGCAGCCCTGGATTACCCCTTGATGCAATCCAGAGTCAGCGTCTAAAACCACCGACTCGCCATGCTGCTCGTGAGCTGATCCAAGTCATGGTGGAACATGTCAAGACACCGGGAGATTTTTACATCCGCTTTAACGAGCCTGAGAGCAGCCGACTTTTGGAGGACATGATAATTGAAATGAGGTGTTGGGCTGGTCATTGGTAGATTATTTAAGACAGTGTTCAAAAATCATCTTGCTTCCAAGCTTTAAACGTCCCTAAAATTTCCATCAGCTCTGTCTCAGCTTATCAACTTCAACTTTGAGTTCTTTATGTTAGTGACATGTTTCTCTTTTCTCATCCAGACAATGTTACACGTGTCCCGAGGTATCAGAGCGCTACCGTCTCCCAGAGAAGTTTGTCCGACAAGGTCAGGTCTGCTGTGTGTCGCCCACAGGGATGTGGTTCTACAGAGTGGTGATCCATCAGGTCATCAGCCCCACTGAGGTGGAGGTGTACTATGTGGATTATGGCATGATGAATGTGGAACAGACTGCAGACCTCAAGTTTCTCAAGTACGAGCAACACAACTGATTATAAGCTAATCAGCACCTGCTTTATAGATGTTCTTCTAAAGTTTAAATCTATTTTTACAGGTCGTGTTATTCCGTCCTTCCAGCTCAAGCTGTTCCTTCATCACTGGCTGGAATTAAACCAACAACTGTGAGTTTGATATAAAATAGGTTTCAAGTGATTAAATTGCATGGCATTTACAGCAAACCACAACAGGTTAGCATATTAGCTAGCTGACTAGGCTGCTAATCACTAGATGATTGGCTGCTAAGTTATGTTATGTAAGAAACGTAGCATTGCCCTGTATGTTAAGATGAAATGAGATGACGCATGAATCAATTTAAATGACATTTTCATATACCTACTTCTATCACAGTAGTAAAATGTCTGATCTGTGTAACTTGCAGCCTTGTAAGCAAAGAAAGTATGATTGAAAAAAAATGACACTTGAATTTTTACATGTGTAGAGCATACTACTGCTGGGCAGTTAATTGAAAAACAATGAATGAATTTATGTTAGTTTAATTTTGTGGAAAACACCAATAGATAGATAGATTTTATTTCAGACTCAGGGTAAATAAATTGAGCTATGATTAACATAATCAACCTCGGTGATAAAGGTTTTTTTGATAATAGACACAGATAAAAACTTAAAATATTATCTTTATTATTGCAATAAGGAATATGATCATTAAAAGGAATGATCACTTTTGTGACTTCTTTCAGATAAAGGTTAGTTTTTTAAAAAAACAACAGTCCGTGGTAGTTTTTGGTATAATATCTTTGTTGATGCTTAATTGTAACTCATGTCTGGTGAGGAACTGATGTCAATGATGGTTTTTAAGGAAAAAATATCTGTTTAATCTTGAATCTTTATCAGCAGGTCAAACCAGGAAAATTTATTTGAAAATGACCAGTCAAACTGAAATCAGCACCACTCTGGTTTAATTATTACAAGGGCATAAAACTGTTTAAAGAGAAAATAATTTTATAGATTAAGCCACATAATTTTGTTCTGGAAGAACACAAGATTGATGCATTAAACTTTAAAATATACAAAATTTCACTTATTTGTTCTAGAATTGTACAAATATTTACAGCACAAACTGAGGCAGGGGATGGAATAATCGTTCATTAACCGTAATCAATGAAAAGACTTCAGTCGTGATTATGATTTTTGCCATAATCTCCCAGCCCTAGAGCATACCATCTCTGCTGCTAAAGGTATTTTGACACAATTCAGGTTAAAGAAATATTGCACCTTGTGTGGTTTGAAAACTTCTCATGGTTTAGCTCTTGCAAATGTAGTCACATCCAAACAGCCAAGCTGCAGATGTTACAAGTTGTTGTGTGACCACAGGTTTGTGAGAATAAAAATACTTTTGGTTCATCTCTTGCAGGGCAGCTGGACTGCAGAAGCCACGGCTTCCTTCAAAAAGCTGTGCTGTGATCGCACCCTGGTGGGCGCTCTGTATTGTTACACTGGAGATGTGCTGCAGCTCTACCTGTGTGATACACTCACTGAGGATGACATCTATTTGCACACTGTCCTGTTGAGCCAGGGCCATGGGACAGCCTGCAGCCCTGCAGCCAGTGCAGCAGTAAGAAATACACACAAACTTGCTCCATGTGGTCGTGACTGATACCATTGGTTGGCTGGTCGGTGTCCAATTGAGTCTTAAACTGTAGACAAAATGAGACAAAAACTAGTTTGATACAGCACAACACAAATACCTATGTAATCATTTTACAGCAACTTAGCTAAATTATTTTGAAGTTTTATCTGTGTTATGAGCTACTTTGACCAAAAAGAAAGTTAGATAGATCTGGCATGAGTAGAATATATAAACACACCTTTTTTATTCTTGATTTTAAAAATACTAATAACTTGTATTAATCCTTCCCTTTCTTTTGAGCCAGCTTTGCACCCAGCTCAATGCAGTCAGTCTCTACCTGGGGGAGGGAATGGTTGTCCTCCCAGAGGTAGTACAGGACACCAGATTGTTCCCCCAGTCCTCAGACGTGCTTGCACAGTCCATGTCAGCCTCTCCAAAGGTAACACTTAAACATGAAAACACAGAGAGATAATGGCTTCTAATCTGTGTCTGAATCTGTGAGATTAAACTAAACTTAATTGGCTCTTTTGTGGATGTTTGAGGAGGATTTTTTAGCATTTTTCACACTAACCTGCTATATATGAGTGCACACTCTTTGTCTCTCTTTTCCCATCCTCTTCTGTCTTTTCTTTGTAGCTGTAAAGCTTTAATTCTCCACTGCCCTAAGCTCTTATCCTACCAGCCTTAGAGGACTGCCAGAGCTGCAGACCCATTGCACCACTACCCAATGGCATGCAGATACACACACAGTCAGTGGTAGCTGCAGTCCAGTATGGTTTCATGTATTAGCACTGTTGTGTAGATCAAAGCTTGGTGTTGACAAAAAACTCAGTCAGTCAGTGAACAACTTAATGTGTGGTGCATTTCTTAAACTAAACAAACAAGAAAGGATATTTTTGCTATTAAAAGATGAATGGTAGACTGAGTAATGAATAAAACATTCAAATTTATAAATAAAGGTAAGACTAGAAAAAACAAAAAAAGTGACAGGACAGTAAATGATAAATGAAACACAAACTAAGGTAACAGCAAAGCAACAAAGAAGCTTTTAAACAGTTGCAAGAGCAACTTAAAATTGAATGATGCTGCCATTATAAAGTGTCTGCAGGACTTGTGCATCATATTATGTAAAATGCGATACCAGTGTCAACACAGGCTGAACCGAGTAGCATGCTGTGTTATTATCTCATCTCAAAAACATTTGATGAAAGGAATTAATTGAATCTGATTTTGAAACTACATCCCAGAAGCTAAACCTCTAACTTAACGCTAACTTGCTGCAGGAATTTTCTTCAGGCTTTGCAAAAAGTTTCACTCTGTCTTCAGGATGACCTGATTGTATTTTGAAGGTCACTGCTTAGTGCCATTCGGCCTAATGTTAATCCCTTGCTTATAAGATTAGTATACATCACATTACCACAGAAACCACCTTTGGTGGGAAATTTTCTAAAAGAGAAAAAAAATTAAGAGGCTGACAACAATCAGCAGGTGAACTTTCTGGATTTTATTGGCACCTGGCTTGGACACCCCTGTCCATGCCATCAGGGATGACAAGGGCAGAATATGAAGTATGTGTAATCTATGTGTTTTTTTATGTACAGCATGTAGCTATGTTACATAATAGGTCATATTTCTGAACCTCTTTTTCTTTGATGGCTAATTGTAGGGTCCTAAAACCCAGTTAAGATGTACCTTTCTGCTCCAGGACAGGTTATGCCTGAATACAGTTGTTTTCAAGACACAGATAAGATGTTTATGACAGCCCTAAGGACTCTTGGTTACAAGCACTGAAGGGGACACAGTTTTTCAGCAGGATTATATGGCACTGATGTCATCACAAAAGTCCCTGTGTGATGAAGACACATAGTTTCCCATCGCCCTCAGGACAATGTAGAAGTTTACGTCAGGCACATACTAGTTTTTACGTGATTTTCCATCACACCACCCCGACCTTTCTTCTTTATCTACCACTATACTTTCACTGTCTGGCAATTATATACCACTGTAAGCATATAAAACAGGTGGTAACTCTAGTTTGACATTATTTTTCATATACTGAAGGCTCCTTAAAGTCTGACATAAAAATCTGCACATAACCAAACATTTTGACATCAGGCTTTAGAAAACATAGATTGGTGCTTTCATAAATCTCTTAGTCTGTGAAGGCTAAAGGTAAAGGTTACTGGCCTTTTATGTTCTTAAATGCATTGCCAGCTGGAGTCATGTCCAGTATATAATATGGAAAAATGTGCAATATAACATACAGTTACAGCATGTATTTAATTTTCGTTTAACAAAGGGAAGTGTCCAATAATAGAACTGTTAGCTCTCAGTTGCATTTGTGAGCGATGAATCAGTATGAAAGAAACAAGAATTTTTGTTTCTGTCCTAGGTCAATGAAGAAGAAGAGGTGCCAGCCCTCGAGTATATTGGAGACCAAAAGAGCAGCGTCCACATTCAGGTATTGACACTGATCTTGTTTACAACCATGCTACCACTGTTTTGTTTCCCCTGCATTTTCAAAAATCAAAGCTGTCAGTATGTTTGTCACACTTTTCTGAAATCTCACATCAGAACATCTCTTGAGATTTTTTTTTTGTCCTAACAGCAGCCTACAAAAGTTAATATTTACATTGTCTATCAGTCTAAATCTCTGTATAAGAAGAAGTGATTCAAGGTTGAACATTATTCAACATCAGGGTGTATTGTTAGCCGAAGCTGAGAATGTATTCAGATGAATGTTTTCTCAACAAAGACTTAAAAACTATTAAATGTAGCCAAACACATTTCTCCAACACTAAATTTAAATTTGACACAAGTCAAGAGGTACAGCTGCTAACAGACTAAAAAACCTAAGGTAGGAGAGCATTAAATAGTTTCAAAATAGATTTATTCAGTATTGACATGGAAGTAGAATTCAAGATTTAGGCAAACATCTTAAGCTGTTGAAAATTTTTTTTTTAAATAAAGGGTGAAATAATAATGCAGTAGGAGTTATCTAAAAAAACATCCTTAGGCTCCAGGCCTCGTCTGTCCTGTAGATTTTGAAAACGTTGCAATACACCTTTATTTGTAAATGAGAGATATGTTGTAGGCCCGTCTTTGCCCATGTTTCATATCTCTTACTTCCTCTATTGGGGGGGAAGGGAAACAATATCATAGGTACACTGTGTAAAAAGTTTGAACATGCTATGAATTTCACATAGCTTTAGCTTTCAGGGAAATTCTGCTGTTATTTTCAATCCCACTGCATCATTCAGGCTCCTGATACCAGTCCATTTAATGCTCCTCTGGATGACGAGACCAACAACTGGAATATGAACTGGGCCTCACCTTCTATCAGATCCTCCACTCCAACCTCCAGTCCTCTCGCTCCTCCAGATCTGATCCAAGGCAAAACAAGCCCAGCTCTCTGTAAAGAGGATCTGAAAGTGAGAAATAAAAATAAGTAGACTCTGCTTATTTCTCTTTTTTAGATTTTGTTTAAAAACTAAACAAAACTATGAATTGTTTACTCGTTTCTCAGACACTGAGCCTGACTCTTCAAGCAACATGCAGCATTAATTCCAGCCCCTGTCTGACAACAGAAGAGGAGCAGCCCTGGCCCAAGGTAGCTGGACCTTTGAATGAGAGACCTCCTCCAATCCTGAGGGCGTTGAGTCTTCACACTCAAGAGCTGAACCAGGGTAAAGTTTTTATAAAATTTTTACAGCTTTTGAGACACAATATATTCTCAATAAAACCTCAGATTCCTTTCGGATTCAGTTATGTTAAATAATGTTTGAGGTTACTTCAGAAGTTTTATGGAGTTTTTGAGAGATTGCGCTGACCCAGTGATGTTTCTGGTTCACAATGGATCAAAACTGGAAACTCTAAATCAGTTTTACAGTTTAAAGGCAACACTTAGTCCTTATGCACACACAAAGGCTTCTCCCTTTTGCATACACTATTGTTTTTCTAGTGGGATTGTGCAGTGACCTTCATTAACCTACACTTATACACAGAGAAACAGAAGCCTTCGACGACATTAGACTGCGTGCAGGGATGCAGAGAGGTCATATTGATTTCCATGCTTGCTGCTAGCAGTCCTGAGATACTGGCACAGATTTAATTAGACCTGTTACCAGAGCTATTTAGCCCAACAAGCTGCTTTCACTGCAATGCATTTGTGCTGAAATCCATACACTGATGCTCCATCAGGCCACTTTTTTGCACAGGTTTAATGTGAAAAATCTAAACTAAGTGGGTCAAGAAAGGTTTATCTGCAAATCATTTTTGTGAACTGCAGCATTACAAAGTGAATTACACAGCTGCACAAACAGATAAAAATACAAGATTAAAAGAGAATTAGTGCATGACAGATGAGGAGATGTGACAAGAACCTTCTTACAGTGATTCTTCACTTTCATACCAGACATTGTATTTTATTTGTCTTTAAGCATGCCACTTCTCCCTCAGAATCCTGACATAAAATCTGCCTTAATTAAAGTGCTGAAAATTTTGTATCCTTCTTGATGCACCTGCAACTTAGTCTGTCAGTTCTGCAGATTTGTTCTAAACCAAAGGATCTCCTTTTTTTCCTGCATCTTTTACTCTTTAATGAAGAGTTGTGCTGTTGAGCTTTTTAAGGCCTTTCAGACAATTTTTAGACCCTAATTTCTAAAAGCTTTTATTCACAGGTGAACCAAGGACTTCTGTTAAGAATGATTATGAATGAATAAATGAGTGAAAGAAATTTATTTCAGTTCACTTGCACAAATAAAGCAATTTACAGGTTCAAGGTGCAATCTCTAAATTATGTTTTTGATTAACGATTTGTTTCCATCCAGGTGTGACTATTCCTTTCCCGCGGAGGAACTCTGGCCTCCTGTTTCCTCTGTTTGGGGCGAGGTAGGCCAACCTCCTTTATCCCCCACCAAAAAATATCAAACCATCCTCCTGAATGAGTCAACACAGAAGAATGAATATTTAACCCGTAACACAACTGATATATTGACATCATCCGAGAATCCGGTGAAGAATATTTATCAGAGTTATGGACTGACTAAAAGTGCTGAAATTATTTTAGAAAAGGGTTAATTTTTTAATGTATTCTTGATAAGTTGAATTGAATTCTACACTTTGTTTGATGTTGACATTGTAGCACTTTTCTAACAGTGAGTCTTTAAAATACAGATCAGGAAGCGAAAAGCTGTTTTCATGTAAATACTGATTTATGCTTTTGTTGAAAAAAGAGCTTTTTCTTTGCCTGAAATTTTATTTTTGTAGTTAGTGCAATGGTTGAATTTTCTTAGATATTTTAAAATTACTGTTCTGGACACAGTTAAAATATTTCAAAGTGATGTTAAAAGAAAAATTACAGAACAATATATGTCATGATTGATCTTATTTTGTTTGGAGAATAAATTTTATTTGATTGATTTTTAGTAGAATTTAATGAGTGCTGTTCTTTATCTTAAATCTTGGATTAAAAGTAAGGTTGGATGTCCATAGCCCACTTTATTAGTGCTGGCAGCGCTCAGGACCTCAAATCCAGAGCATTTCTCACCAGAGCTTATTGTTGCTACATTGCAAAAAATGAATGGTTCTGAACTAAAAACTAGTGCTGCCTGCGCTAAAAAATGCCGGCTACAGACACAGACTTCTAAGTTTGTTTTTTTTCCTTTTGGGACCAATATTAAGAAGACCTGCGCCAAAAGTAGAGCTCAGTTACCAAAAGATGCTTGTAAAAGTCTTTTAACATTGGTCTGCATCCTGCTGAGCTCCCTAGTCTTTGCTGACTGATCCGATCAGCTTTTTAAAAGGCTTCTAATGAGAAAAATCTTCTCTTCTCACTCACACAGAACAATAAAGCATTAACCTGCATGCTTTAGACCAGTGGTGCTCAACTGGTCGGGAATCAAGACTCACTACCCTTTTATAAGAAATCATGACCTAAAGTTCTTAAAATGTTTATTTTACTCATTCATTTCATGAGAAAATTTTGCACTTTGGATCCTGAATTTGAAGAGACAGGATAAATCAAATACATTTACAAAGCAAATCATTGCAAAGTGTTATGCATTATTACATTTTATTTTACTCCATTTCCTAAGACAGCATAAATATTTAGTAATTTCTTGAGGAATTTCCCAATTATCTAGGGAAAATTTCTGGGAAGAAGGAAATAAATAAGTTAAACTCTACAAAATGACCAAAATGTATTCATTATCACAGGAAAACCTGCAAAAAGTATTGATGTATTGTATGTCTACTTTGGACTCCCATCCATCATAGACTTTTGGCCACATTTTTTTTCCGGGCACACCTCCACGACCCACTAGAAACAGCTTCGTGACCCACTACATAGACTTCCATTTCCCTCAGTAGTATTGATAAGGCTTTTTCTAAACAGCTCTGGATGCTGAACATTTTCCTTTATTCAGGCATGTTTTGCCATGAAAGCACACTGATTGCTGAAAAGGCTAGATTAAATTGGTGTTGCAGTGAAAATGGGTGTTGCCAGCTTTAAAAACAGCAGCTATGGTCACATGACCTTGTACTTCTATCTGTAACTCATCCTAATGTTGTATCCTTTTACACAAACCTGGTTTGAAACACAGAGCTTATGTCTTATTTGCATGTGCACACAGTTTTTGTGTCAAGATTTTTAAGTCATGAGTGTTACAATCAAGACTCCTCATACAAGCAGTAGTTTAGGAGAGGAAAAACAAACATGGACCTTCATGCTCTCAACCTGTCCTGATTTACAAGCAGACAAACAAAGACTGTTGTCAACAAGCATGCACATTCACACTCTGCATTTTTGCAGTCAGTAACTCCAAATAGCAAATGGCTTTTGCTAATCTGCACACATTGCAAGACATTGCATGACACAGGTTTCATTTGTTGACTGTACATGGGTGGAGAAGGGGATAAGGGATGGTAAAGCAGGCGTGCAGTAAACCTTATTAAGAAGAAGAGTAATGTGGTTGCAGGTGAATTAGCAGCTAATAGCAGCAGGGCCTCAGTATGCTGAATGAGACACGGAGGTCTGATAGCTTTCATTTACTGTTCAGGCCCCAAACCAGACTACTGTCTAAACAGGACTGCTTTTGTCTCCTCTTTTTTAATTGACAGAACCCTTCAGTGCCTGAGGAGGTAGGAAGCTAAAGCAAGGCATCAAGGTTAAAAGGGCATGTCCTTCTGCTCCATTGTGACTTGTGAATAACCACTAGTAAATTATGATAAATATCCATAATTTTGTTGCAGTCCAACTCAGATGATAAGCTCTCGGTTTGCTGACATCTAATTATGAGAATAAACTACAAAGCTCAGATTTACCTCATCCTCTTTTCTTCGCCATCAAAAAATCGTATTTGTGTCTTCGAAATTCTGTCTAAAGCCAAGTTATCTTGTGTTATTATAAATGTAATAGTTTAACCAAAGCTAACATTGTCAGCTCATCAGTAGCTTTCATAGTCCAATCACAAAATTAGCTCAATGGATTTAACACAACTACCTTCAGTACAAGCACCAGAGGGCAGTATTTAACAATACCAAAGTACAGGTTGACTTCTGCTGTCCCTTTTATAATGGCATAAGATATTTACTTTGTAGAAAAAATTATCTTCCAATAATCATTTCTTTTGGTTGTGAAAGAGTGGCATTTTGGTAGTAGAATTTATCTGAAAAGTGTGGAAGAAAAAGAATACAGACTATAAGACAGAGATGAAGAGTGGACATTCGTATTGTAATAATTGTAATGGTCTGAAGTGTTGCTGTTTGGTTCTTGTAAATCCATGAGAGTTTAGCCTTGTGTGCGTGATACATGAATAAAAATCAGTCATGATCATTGAGGTACTAAAGCCCACTCTACTTGAACAGTTTTCACAGCAATCTCGTGGCATCTTACGCTCATTCAATTGATAAAGGAACTTCAGGTAGATAAAACATCCACATGAACTTAGCCATTGAAAAAGGAGCTTGTTGTGGATTGGAGGAAAGAGGGAAAAATAAGAGAACTCTAAAAAGGTAAACTTGTAGTAAAATGCTTATTAGGAATTGCAGAAATAATTTAAAACTGTAGGCTGCAAAGCTGCCTCTAGAGTGTGCATTGCTATTAAGAATAGTGCATTGTATCTAAAAGGGTTAAAATGAGATTCTATGGGACAATTATTATTAAAAGAGTTGATTAATCTGTTATGAAGGGTGGTGGTTTTGGCTTTTGTTTTTGACTTAATTTTTGTCCTTGATTTATTTGAATATTATACCCTTGGCACAGACATAAAAGACATCTTTAAGATCCTTTAAGGAGTTACATATTTACGTCTCTATAATGGGGATGAGAGGTTAGATGTCTGGAAACTAGCATCAAACAGCGGAAACACAGTGTCTCCAGTTGCATCCTTCTGTACTAAATACTACATATTTTGCGTACATTTGCAAAGGAGAAAACAGGAAAGCAAAAGTGAAAGACAAAAATGTCAGAGAATGATTGTTGTTTATAAGTGCGCAAAGTGCGCTCACACTTACGTATACTCAAAGGCAGTGTACTACTGGCACACAAAAGTGCCCAAGAATGAAGTCTTGAACAGTGGATACTTCGCTCCCTAAATACAACTTCAGTAACTGAAGTATCATGGTACTGCTGTAACATGATTGAAAGAGGCTGTTTTGCATTATATGGATTTGCCTTGAGATTTTGGCTTGATCTTTGTTGTGCCTTGGACAAAAAAAGGTTGAAAACCATTGACATAGCGGATATAGTACTGTAAGCATGCTAGCGCGCTGGCTAACATTAGCTTCTACTAGTTAGCTGAAGTGTTATTGGCAACAGCAGCACATTTCAATTAAGTAAAATGCATTTATCACAAAAAAGTTTATTTAATAATATTAACATAAAATACAAGTGTTGTGAATTTGATAGTGAGTAAAATTAAATTTTGATAATAATCACCTAATGTCTGTTAGGTGTATGCGTTTATAAAAGAAGTAGAGGAAGAAAACAGGTGGTTAAACAGTCATCACTTCCTGTAAGTGCAGAACAGCAGTGCACGATTTGGGACAACACTAACCTGCTGTGATTAAGTGCTCTGTACTGCATTTTAGTGTACTGTAATACACTTTTTATATCTTCCTCTCTTCCTCTCTCTCTCTCTCTCCCTCTCCCTTTCTCTCTCTCTCTCCCTCGCCTTTCTCTCTCTCTTTCTCTCCTTCTCTCTCTCTCTCCCTCTCTCTCTCTCTCTCTTCCCTTATTTCTTCCCTTATTTCTTCCCCTATTTTATTGTTTGGTAGTAGTGCTACTTTCTATATTTAGTATTTTAGCACTTTGAACATTAGCCTTATTGTCTATGTGCAGTGGTTGACTGAATTTCTATATTGTCGTTACTTGCTGCTCTATGTGCCTTTAATTGCCCGCCAGGGACAAATTAAGTTTTTTTGAATTTTGAATTTTGACTATGCTGACTTTTTTACTTGAAATAAGGCAAAACTAACCATGGGATAAATTTAGCTAATAAAACAGAGAGAGATTTGTTTAAAACAAGCCCTTAGGGGTTGCCAGAACTGACTCAGATTCATAGTTCCCCACAGGAGCTGAATGTCTTTTAAGTTAAGTTATTTATCAGCACTCTTATTTTTGTGCAGTTTTTTGTGCTAATTTCCACATTGTCGTATATTTTTGTGTTTTATATTTTTACATACATAATTATTTGAGTGCTGTGAGTGATTCTGGTATAAAGTGTGTACATGTCCCCATTCTCATAGGGAGTATAGCGAGAGTTTGTGTGCGAGCAGCTGGGTGCATGTATGAATTTATACGCTGTTTGTAAATGAGGATGTGTGAAGTCATACTCCCCCCACTAGCAGATATTAAAGAGACGCCTTTATTTTTATCCCTGTGTCAAAAATCTTATCTGCTCTGTTAATATGCGAACAATTTGAAAATGGGGAAGAGAAGTTTCATTTTCCTGTTAATCCCTCAGGCCTCTAGTTCTGCAGCTTCCACACAAACACACACTTATCAGCACAACCAGCTCTCCTAATGAAGCTTTTCAACCCTGCACACTGGAATTATATGTCATGCCTTGTTAACAATTTCCTTGTTCCTTCTACAAACTCATAACAGTACTTTAACCACTACATGAACAAGAATGTGTCTTGTTTTTATCAGTCTGTGCAAATGTTGTGTATCTTAATAAAACCACTATAAAAAGGCAGAACCAGTCACCAGTCACAAGAGAGAACGACTTCATATGTACTGCTATGTCATAATCCACTCTGAGCCTTCTCTTATGTAACCTCCAGTGTCCATGTTGCAGTCAGTACCGTCTCCTTAGACCACCTGCAGATGTTTCCTGTACTGTTTGCCATCAACATCCAGCTGCAGCGTGGCTCTAGGCTCAGTTAATATGCCGTGGCACATGCTGACACTTCCATTAAAACGTATTTATAGCAGCCACAAGTAATCGATATGCAGATTCGCTGGGCTGTCCGCATTTGCACAATTGTCTTTGGGTCAGCAGTGCAATGCATCAAAGTGCCGGCGGTGACAACAGAGACAATATACACCATCACTGGTATTGCCCCCCTCCCTCTCTCTCTGTTCTCTTCTTTCTCCTTCATTCTTTCCTCACTTTTTTCCTCTGGATTCTTTGGTCTGCTGATTCTCTGCTGATGGTCTCTCATTCTGTTAAAGGCAATGAGCATATACATTACTCAGCAAAGGAAGACATATACACTGGTACAAGGAGTGTTGCCTTTCAATAAGTGCTGTGAATCTGTTCTACTCACTCCACTGTCAGTCCCTTTCGTGCATTACACTGAGCCTGTACAACAAAAGACACTCAGCTGTACAGCATATCAGGCATGCACAGGCTTTAAGCCGTTCGTATAGACAGAGCCATAAAGCAGCCCCAAAGCTGTAACTGTCAGCAGAGGGGCTCATGGGAAGTCTTCAGTTTAAACTTTGATTACATAGAAGTATGATCTGCAGTTAGGGCACAAAAGACAGCCTCACACTGTTACAACACTACTCAGTGACAACACTATAGTGGTAATGAAGTAAAGATTTCAGAGATTACATTACATGTTGAGTTTTGCAAAGTAAATGAAGACATCTTTTGCTTTAAAAAAACTACTGTATGGCTAAGATCATGGTAAAAGTATACATGTTTTAGACGGGGCAAATTAAATGTTTGGTTTAAGTGAAAGAAGTATACAGGCTTCTCTTTTTGTGTTCAGTTTTACTGATTTTTTTAAGCCGTCTCTGGATTAGATCTAAGTTGAGTTAAATTTTGTAATGGGAGCAGTATTTGAACAAGTGTAGGTTTCCATTGTAGTTCCTTTTTTATCATGTGTTTGCATCAATAATTTCACAACAGGAAAAGTTGCTGAACAAGTTCTGATTTATCAGCCAATACCACCCATACCTGTAATATGACCTTGTTTTCATGTAAGCTAGCCCCAGAAGAGATTCCTCTTCCCAAACAGTTGTAGCTAATTCTCTCTTTCTCTTTCAAGCACTATTCAGATGGGACTAGTATAACCTGAGGACCTCTGATAATTTGTGAATTACCCCCTGATGTCAGTGTTGGGTGCGGTGCATTTATGAAGTCTGTGATGTACTCAAATTTCCTGACATTTCTGAATGAAAACAGTAAGGCGCTGTATGGCTGCAGCATTGAAAACACACTGTGAATTTTTATTTCTAAAGTTCACACAAAAAAATGAAAAGTCATGCACATGGGATTCTGCAGGTGACGTCTTCAAAGCTTCAAGTGGAAACTTCCAGTCAGAGAACAACCAGCATCATTTGATGGGTGCAGCTACAGTGGCAGATTTATTTTGTGCTCTTCTCACAGTCGTCTTAAGAGTTTGACTCACTAACTGGCTCCACTGACCTGCGATAGAGGCTGCCTGTCAAGCTCTCTTTATGGAGTTGACTCCCCAGGAGTGTGCATACCTACTACTCCATGTTTTGTCACTGTGACTAGTCAATAATAGCTGTGACGGACAGAAAATCCGCCCAATCATCCTCTGATATTTTTTTATAAAGGTTTTGCCCTTCCCAAACACGGTGTATGGATGGGTACCCAGATGGATATGAATATGCGGAACAGTCAATCTGGTATGCCAGGTTATATGAAAACACATCTAACCTTTATTCCGATGAAAGGAACTAAATTGAACATGTTTTCTTGAAATCTCCGCTCGTGTTATATTATCTCAGGATAGAAATGTTTTCCCTTTTTAATTTCCGTCATTTTCTCAAGATCCTAGGCAACTAAATCACTATGCTGGGGAAAACAAGCATCGTCTGCTGACAAAGAGATAAATGAGATAACAAGAAAACAAGTGGAAATTACTTGATGTTTTATGCGAATGGAATAAAGTGAAATGTTTGGATGTGTGTCCTCTTTTACGGCTCCTGCAGTTTTCAACACAGAGCATTGTTTAAGATTGGAAACCTAAGGGAATCTCCAGTTATTAGTATTTTGCCACTTTGTTTCTTTCCATCCATTTTTAACCCTTATGGTGAAGAAAAAATGTGTTTTATCAGATGACATTATATCACAATGGATGTTTGGCTCACGAGAGACAAGTGTATAAAAACTGCCTTCTGACAGTTTTTGCAGTGATTTCAGTCTAAAGAATGAACGACCTGAATATAGTCTCTGTTTAACTCTGCATCTTGATTATTCTTACAGAATGCTCTTTTATTTGTTCAGATATATATGGATGTTTACCATCTGTAAGTGATCAGTTTTAAACTTCTGTAGATCAGCGATCAAACTTTGTATTTAGAGAAGCATTGCTGCTTAATGAAGGGCAGACAGATCAGGGGTCACCTGATGAATGGCTTCACTTACAGGCAGCAGAATAATGCTGAGTCATGATCCATCATCACCTCCTCTGCTCTTCTATTTCATCCTCTTCTCTTTTATTTCATTCTCTCTCCTCCTGTTGTCTGCTCAGCTCCTCTTTTACTGCACTATTTCTCTCTAACCAATACTTTTATTTCCTTTTTCCATTTTATCTCCTCCTCCTGCCCCAGATAGTTTTTCTCTTTTCCTCTCCACATTAACCCCTCTCTTTTTCTCTCCCACTTTATCATTGTAGGACAGAGGAGATAGAAATGTCACCAGAAACTGTGTTGTTCTCTACATTACCTTTAAATTTAGCCTGGACCTGCTGAAAACGCAAGAGCTGCGAACTGTTAAACTGTGTTCATTTGAACTTGCATTGCATCCGTTTGTCAGCTCAGAGTAACATCCAGTTTAATTTCCAGTAATAACATCCCATAAAACAACACCAAAGTTTTGACTCTTGAGAATAAAGCTCATGAAAAGAGCTTCTGAAAGAAGAAAAACATGTTTGATCCTTGGGGTGAATACTTCACCACATAGTGAATTAATTATGATGTGAGACAGAAACATGGAAAACAGAATAAGCTCAAGGCCTTTTGACACCTTTGGGGTAAACAGTGGAGTTAGCAGTGATATTTACAAAATGCTGAGGGAGTTTCACATTTTGGGAAAAAAACTGAAAATGGCACGAACCTATATTTTTAAAGATACAGTGCTAAACACCTTTAAATTATCTTGAATAACCCAAATAAATGGTTCTTACAAATATTGGTTCTCTTAATCAAATTCTTTGACATGGCATCAGTACAGGCAGAGAGATATTCCATAATAATATGACTTGAATATTTTTTAGACTTTTTTTTTTTAGACAAGGTGGATTGACGAATCAGAAGATAAGAAAATAATGGCAGATTTCAGTGTTAGATTATCATTTTTCTTAGGTTTTTAGGTGGTTATTGAACAGACTAAAATTAACATTGATGCATCAGTATGACCCAAATAAGAAAACTGATCATTTCCATATACTCAGTTGCAATCCCTGAAACCAGTGTCACTGGTTTGGTGTCAGGCTGCAGCAGCAGAAACTGTACCTTCACACGTGCAGGACATAACACAAAGAAAAGACGTAGCACTTTCCCCACAGGGGGCCCAAATTCACCAAACCCAGAAGTACACAAGATGGAAACAAGTATTTGGCCACAACTGTTGGTTCTTAAATTCAGGTGTTTCAATCAGACCTGTTGTCACAGGTGTGTGAAATCAAGCACCTAGCCATTTATAACATTTACGGTGGAAAATGAGAAGAACTCAGTGACTTCATGCACAGTACTGTGATGGATGCCTACTTTTCAAAAAGACAGTTTGTAAAATTTCATCCCTGCTGGATATTCCACAGTCAACTGTGAGCGATATTATTAGAAAGTGGAAGCGTTTAGGAACATCTGCCACAAAGCAGAAAACCATGTAAAATGGCAGAGCGGGCAACTGCTAAGACGCATGATTGCTGTGCAGCTGGAAGAACATTACCCGCCTGACTGCACTGAGTCAACTGTGTAGTTTGGTGGAAGAGGGATAATGTTATGAGGCTGTTTTTCAGGGTTTGGGCTTGGCCCCTATCTCCAGTAAAGACCAATTTTAATGCTTCAGCATAGCAAGACATCTTTGACAATGCTATGCTTCAAACTTTGTGGCAACAGTTTGGGGACAGCCCTTTTGTCTTCCAACATGACTGTGCCCCAGAGCACAAAGCAAGGACTATAAAGACATGGTTTGATGAGTTTGGTGTGGAAGAACCTGACTGATCCAAAGAGCCCTGACCTCAATCCCATCAAGAACCTTGGGATTAACTGGGATGGAGATTGTGAGCCAGGCCTTTTCACCCAACAGCCTGATCTCATAAATGCTCTACAGAATGAATGGGCACAAATTCCCACAGAAACACTCCAAAATCTCCTGGATGCCTTCCGGGAAGAGTGGAGGCTGTTATAGCCGCAAAAGGGGGACCAAATCAATGTTAAAGTACAAGTATTTGAATACAATGTCATCCCAGTCCCTGTTGAAGTAATGCCCAGGTGGCTGAATACTTCTGTCCATATTGTGTCTCTTTATTGTAAATTTAGACTTCAATTTGGACTTCAGAGAGTCTGAGTCATTCAGCATTTTGTAAGCAATGCTATAAAAGTTGCTGAATGGATGAAACATATTCACAGTTCAAATAGTGATTAAGTACAGTGCAGCAGCTACATGTTAAGAAGCAGCCTCTCAGTGTAGGATGAGTATAAATGAGTCTGGTTTTAACAATTTATTTCAATTGAAGAGCACAAGCAAATGAGTCTTATACTGGCTTGTTGTGATTGTTTCATCTATCTGCCTGGCAAACTATCCATCACAGGAGAGGAGTGAGAGCAAGAGGTGTGAGTTTGAGTCAAAGTCAATACAGAGTTAAAACAAAAACAGGGCAAAGAGTCTTCAAATAGGAGGACATGTCAGGAATAGAAATGATGAAGTTGAAGAATTAGGAAGATGAAAATAGAGAGGGATAGTCCTGGTCAAATAGTTGCTATATGAAAAGGTACAGATGCAGACACATATTCAAAAATAGCCAAATCACAACAGACAACAAAAGTGCTCCCGAGTCAAGGGATTGTCTCTGTGAAGCTACAGTATATTGACAAAAAGCCCCACCCACAGAGCTTGATTGACAGGAGTAGTACCCTATGCATACAGGCTCTGAATCCTGAGCCTCCATGAAATCTAATCACACAGTGATCTGTTTCTGTATGAACATGACACATACGATGAATATACAACCATCAGACTTAGCAGTCACACACTTTCATGCACACACTCTAGCCAGCTGTTTGGGAGTGTGTAAAAAGAGAGCAGCATCTCTATGGCAACCTGGGGAGAAAGAGGTCACTGTGTGTGTGACAACAAAGCTAATGTTATTTCCTGTGCTGGGAGACAGCTCTGATGAGATGTTTATCTAGACTCACCCATCCCAGTACACTATTTTAGCCTACTGACTCTCTGCTTGCGTCCATGCTTAATGTGAATTAAGATCAGTTTTCATTTCAAAGTTCTCCATCCAAATAAACGCTTGTGGATGGGTTATAGTTTGCCATGAACAAGATTAAAGATAAAAACAATAAAAATTAGCAGCCCTGAGCATGTGCAGGTCCCTTTTCTATATGTTTCACCCAATGACAAGAGAGGCATTTGCACTACTCAGATGGGTTTTTGCAGGCAAGGGAAATATTTCAAAGATTAAATCAATACTGTTGAATTACATGCAATCACATTAAAACTGACATCTTTGTATTAACATCCAAAAAGGTCAGCGAGGGATGCAATGATACACAGTGCAGTGAAAAAATGTTTGCCCCCTTTGTGATTCCTGAGTTTTTTTTGCATTTTTATCACACTAGGATCGTCAAACCAATTTTTATATTTCACAAAGACAACCCAAGTAAACACAAAATGCAGTGTCTGAATGACTTTTTTTAAGGGGGGGGGGGGGGGGGGTCCAAACCTATCTGGCCCTGTGTGAAAAAATAATTGTCTCCCTGAACCTAATAACTGGTTGTTTCACCCTTGGCAGCAAAAACTGAAATCAAGCGTTTTATGATAACTGGTGGTGAGCCTTTCGCATCGCTGTGGAGGAATTTTGGCCATATTGGAGGATTTTCCAGCATAAACTGCCCGTTTAAGGTCACACCACAGCATCTCAATTGGATTATAGTCCAGACTTTGACTCGGCCTCTCCAAAACCCTAATTTGTTTATTTTAAGCCATTCAGAGGTGGACTTGCTAGTATGTTTTGGGTCGTTGTCCTGCTGCATAACCCAAGAGCGCTTGAGCTTGAGGGCACATACTGATGGCTGGATGTTCACCTTCAGGATTTTCTGGTAGACAGCGGAATTCATTGTTCCACCAATCACAGCAGGTGGTCCAGGTGCTGAAGCAGCAAAGCAGCCCCAGACCATCACACTGCCACCACCATGTTTGACTGTTGGCATGATGTTCTTTTTATCAAATGCTGTGTTATTTTTACACCTTCCAAAAGTTCAACTTTTGGCTCATAAGTCCACAGAATATTTCTCCAAAAGTCTTGTGGATCATCAAGATGTTTCTTGTTAAATGTGAGACGAGCCTTTGTCTTCTCTTTTGTCAGCAGTGGTTTTGGCTTCAGAACTCTACCATGGATGCCAATTTTTGCCCAGTGTCTTTCTTATGGTTGAGTCATAAACTCTGACCTTAATTGAGGCCAGTGAGGCCTGCAGGTCTTTGGATGTCGTTCTGGGTTCTTTTGTGACCTCCTGGATGAGTCATCGTTGCACTCTTGAGGTCATTTTGGTTGGCCGACCACTCCTGGGAAGGTTCACCACTGTTCCCAGTTTTCTCCATTTGTGGATAATGGCTCTAACTGTGGTTTGCTGGAGTCCCAAAGCCTTGGAAATGGCTTTGTAACCTTTTCCAGACTGATTTCAATCACTTTGTTTTTCATTTGTTCTTGAATTTCTTTGGCTCGTGGCATGATGCGTTTCTTTTTGAAATCTTGTAGCCTACTTCATTTTGACAGCTTCTATTTAAGTGATTTGTTGATTCAACAAATCTGGCAGTAATCAGGCCTGGGTGTGGCCAGTGAAATTGAACTCAGCTTTCCAAAAACTGTGGTTAATCACAGTTAACACATGATTTAACAAAGGGGGGCAATTACTTTTTCACATAGGGCCAGAGAGGTTAAAAAATAAATAATCATTCAGACACTGCATTTTGTATTTACTTGGGTTGTCTTTATGAAATATAAGAATTGGTTTGATGATCCGAAACATTTAAGTGTGATAAACATGCAAAAAACTCAGGAATCACAAAGGGGGCAAATACTTCTTCATGGCACTGTATATTGTCTTTGTCTATCAGTATAGTCAAATTAAGGATAGCATAGCTCAAAGCTAGTATGTTTTTGTTTTGGAGAGGGGGGACAAACTAAACAAAAAAAAAAAAAAAATTGAATGGAAAAGACAAATGTCACACCTCAGATAGAGGAGGAACAATGTGGATTTCGTCCTGCTTGTGGGCCAGTGGACCAGCTTTTTACTCTTGCAGACTTCTTGAGGGAGCACTAGGGTTTTCTCATCCAGTTTTCATATGTTTTGTTGACTTGCAGAGGGCTTATGATCGTGTCCCATGGGGGGTCATGTGGGGTACATTGCAGGAGTGTGGGGTCCCAGGGCAGCTACAGCAAGCCATCAGGTCCAAACCAAAGTGAGAGCTATGTTTGCACCCTAAACACAAAGTCAGACACATTCCTGGTGCATGTTGGCCTCTGCCAGAGCTGCCCCTTATCACTGATTCTGTTTGTGACTTCAACACTTGTTTTCCTGTGAAAATGATTGATATTCTTAGGCTTTCAGTGGCTCTATAAAAGAATCTGTTAGGTAGCTTTTTCCTGCTCTAACTCTTTAACTGTGTGCTGGTGTGTTTGTGTTAAGTCATTGTTGTAACCTGTGTCTAAACACTGTGACTACTGATCTGTAAACCTGTGATCTGTAACTCAAACGTAAACCTCAGCTTGTCAGGCCCTGGTGTCATTCTGTACGAGTTCAGTCATGGATGCAATGAGGGAAGGTCATTGCTGACTGACCCAGCAATCTGATCCTCAGATCCAGTGTCACTCCCGCAGAGTTCACCACAGTCCTCATCCCATCACCCTGATATCACACAAACACTCCTGCTTCTGGTTCTGCTCTGTGGATTCAGTCCTACTCTACTCCAGATGAGCTGGACAGTGTTTTATAAAGCTTTCCCCATGAAAATCTAGAATTTATTGTATTTTATTTGGCTGTACATTAATCAAAGTGTCTTGCTGTCATATCATTTATTTTGTGTTTCGCTTTTTTTTTTTTGTTTTTTTTGGATGGATGTGTGGGAGGGTAGGTCTCTATTATGGGACATTTTTTCTAATAACATTTTTTGCTTTATGCCTCAGTGCCAGCAAAAGTGGAGGTCAGTGGCATTATGGTTTTGAGATGTCCATCCATCTACTTTTCCATCCCAGCATTTCTCTTTTAAGTCTCTTTTAGACAATTTTGTACAAAAGACCAAATTGACTCAAGGAGAGTCTGAATACATTTTGGAGGCCAAAGGTAAAGGTTATTGGGCCTCATGTTCATCCCTTGCTTGTAACAAGAAATCTCATTAATACTCTGTGGTATTTTCCTGAAACTTTGAACAAATGTCCATTATAATCCAAGGATTAACTGATTATAGTTTTGTGGTTAAAGGAGGTCATGGTCATTGGGCCTCATGTCCATCCTTTGCTTGTGAAAGTGACATCTCAAGAAGGCTCTAGAAATTATTCTGGAACTTTGCACACATGCCGACTCTGGTTCAAGGAGGAACTGCCTGGATTGTGGAGGTAAAGGTCAGGGTCATTGGGCCACATGTTCATCCTGTGTTTTTGAAAATCACAAGAAAATTCTGTGGGATTTTCTTCAACGTTTCTTGACTCTTTACCTTGTCTAGCAACTGTATACCTCACAGAGGCATATTACTGCCGGCTGTAGTTCTAGTTAACTTGGAATCTTTGAAAGTATAACTCCAAATAGACTGGCACAGGCCCCATCTCTCCAGGTATCCTCCCAGCTGACCCCTCCACAATGCTTGCGGGCTCCTCCTGCATCTGAACCAGCCCACCAGGTTTCGAGTACCCAGTATGCGGGGAGCTCGATGGGAAAGTGTGCCAAGTGCCTGTGAATGCCCAGCTGCTGTTCGCATATCAGGCAGCTGACCTCTCTCATCCATGCTCTCCTGAGCATCTTACCAACGATACCCAAAGATGTGCTGAAGAGAAATTGCCCAATTGGTGCCTCTGGCCATCAGACAGTACCCAGGCCTAACAAGAGTATAGTAAGACCAGGAGGACCAAGGACTTAAAGACTCTGACTTTCATCCACATGCTCAGTTCACAACTTTCCCTCTCTCACCATCCACAGACTTGATGGCAGCATCCAAAGCATCCCCAAGTGATCTTGTTTTGGCCCAGGAGACGTGTATTACCAACACTTCAGCCCATTCATTCAGCAAGTTAAGAGCCCCCACAAGGACATCTACAGTCTCCACAAGGATAACAGCATCATCAGTCAAATGACACAGTTCGCTACCCCTGTTACTGCCCTATTATCCAGTCTATACAGGTACTGAAGAGCAGAGGGGCTAAGACTGCCTTACCCCAGAATCAACTAGGAAGAGGTCAGAGGTGGAGCCACCACACTTTCCAGCACTCTCTGCACCAGAATCAAGAGCAGACATGGCCTAGCTTGCTATAACTGTTTTAGTCTTTGTAAATAGTAATTTACAAGGATAAAAGTTATTTTCAGTTTTCAGTGCCTGCATTGTTCCACTTTTATGGTTGTATCAGGTAACGTGGGCTAAATTTGAGAATAAAAAGACTTGCATTCCCATTTGACCCAAACTTTGTCTGTACTTTAGATTTTTAGAGTAAAATCCTTTTCTGCAGCAGTGATGGCAGTTTTCTAGCTCAGTGAGCACAGATGAAGTACAGAGAGGCTCAGCCTGAACACCCTGCAGCTTTATCAGTGATATGTAGCTGTGAACTATTAGGCATAGAAACCAATGTTTCAGGAGAGGTTTTCTGTTATTTATTATAATTTATTTTACATTTATCTTCCTAGTGTTCACCAGTTTATTTGAGGGTAATTGTAGAGGGAAAGACAAGCAAATGTGTTTAGCATGCTTAGGATCCGCCTCAGAACAGATGACGGATGACACACTCTTAAGATTCGATGACAGGAATCTGACGTGCAAGGACAACAGCCTGTGCATGGGATGCATGATTATTACCACTAGGTCACCGTCATTAATATGTCCGGTGTTCCTCTTTGTTTTCATCCAGTACATTCAGACAGTTTAAAATACTGAAGAAAGATTCAAAAGCACAAAACAAAACTAGATTAAATTATATTGATATGTTGTATTTTTGACGTAACACAGAAAAAAGCAGGTTTTATTTCAGCTATTTTACTGCATACAACCAATGCAGCTGAGATAATTAACTTTGCCTGGAAAACATTTCATTTTTGGGTCAAATTAGTTCGAACCACAATGCAGAAATTTGTGTAAGATGTGAAATAACACAGATGAGATGTTTTGGCTCTAAACTTTAAAAAGTATATACACACATTCAGATGTCTGCAATATGTTCAAAAAGGTTGGTACAGGTGCATGTTTACCACTGTTACATCACTTCTTCTGTCATACATTTTCAATGACTGACAAGTCTGCCTACACGCAGGCCAGTCTAGTACCCACACTCTTTTACTGTGAAGGCATGCTGCTGTAACTTGTGGAGTATGTTGCTTGGCATTGTCTCACTGAAATAAGAACATCCTTGAAAAGCTGTCACCTCGTTGGAAGCGTATATCGCAGCAAACCTTTATGGACACTATATGAACAAAGGTATTTTGCTGCCTTGCCACTGGAGTTGCCACTTCTTTTGCACCTATAGCAGCCTGCACTCTTTTTGGAGTTTTTCTGAGGGAATTTGTGCCCATTCATTCAGTAGAGCATTTATGAGGTCAGGCACAGGCCTGGCTCACAATCTCCGTTCTATTTCATCCCAAAAATCCTTGATGGGGTTAATCTCAAGGCCCTGTTTTGTCCAGTCAAGTTCTTTCTCACTGAACTCATCAAACCAGGTCTTTATAGTCCTTGCTTTGTGCACTGGGGCACAGTCATGTTGGAATACAAAAGGGCTGTACCCAAACTGTTGCCACAAAGCTGGAAGCATAGCGTCGTCCAAAATGTCTTGCTATGCTAAAGCATTAAGATTGCCCTCCACTGATGATAGGAGCCTAGCCCAAACAGCCCCATACCATTATCCATCCTCACACAACTTCACAGTTGGCACAATGCAGTCAGGCAGGTAATGTCCTCCCAGCATCTGCCAAACCCAGACACTAGTATACAGTGGTGTTTTTTTGGCCTTTCCCTTACATGCAGAGATTTCTCTAGACTCTCTGAATCTTTTGATATTCTGGGCTGTAGGTGGCGAAGTCTCTCAATTCTTTGCAGTAGAACATTGAGAAACTGCAGGACTATTTGCCCACACAGTCCTTCACAAAGTAAAGAGCCTCACACTATTGACGATTGTGAACAACTGAGTTTTTCAGGGGTTCTCCTTTTATACCCAGTCATGGTACGATCACATATTACCAGTAAATCTACTTACCTGTGGAATGATCCAGGTGTTCTTTGAGCGATTCACAACTTTCTCAGTCTTTTCTCAATTCTGTCCCAAATTTTTTGGAACACTATGCAGGCATAAGATTCAGATAAATATATACATATTTAAAGGAAAATAAAGTTTTACTCTGAGAATTTGATATCTTGTCATTGTGCTGTATTCAACTGAATAGGCTGAAAAAAAATTGCAACTCCATGTATTCTGTTTATATTTGCATTTCACACAATGTCCATACTTTTTTGGAATTAGGGTTTGCAAATTACCTTACTCCTTTAAAGTGGTTCCAAGTGTGAAAACCTGCCTAAATGAGGGAAAGGGTGGAGTAATTGTTATGCATGTAAATGAAGTGACTCAAATACTTGCTGTGTTGCCTTGACTTCTTGAAGAGGAAGTGCGTATCGGTTTATTTATCCCCTCAAACTTTCCAAAGACATCAGAAGGTTCCTAATTAGGAAAACAGAAAACGTTCAAACCCATAGGGTCAACTTCAGTTTAGGAACCATGACCCACTTTATTAACTTTTCTTTGTAAAACTTCTCTCACACGTTTTATGTTAAAGTTCATCTCCTCTCTTATCTCTCAAAACCTGAAACCTTTTTGATTCCTTGACCTGAATCCCTGACCCCCACCTTTCTGAACTGATCCTGGACTCAGAACAATATCATGAATCTGTGTGTCTCTCAGGTTTTGCACTGCTGCACATCCTCTTCTTTTTGGTCGGCCAGGCCTTCCCTCTTTGTCAATATTTGCGTCGACTCAGTTGCAACGGTAAGTAGATTAAGGGAGCAGTGATTGAGGGCAAATCAATTACAGTAGCTCAGTGGTCTGTTTGGTGGGGGGGGTGGTCACTGTAGAATTTATTTACTGTGTGCAGAGCAAAAACACATTACACATCATACCATTCTATTGAGAATAACCTGAGCAAACCATCACTGTAATACTCATTTTAAAATCCTCATGAAATGTGATGTCTACAGCACTGCAGTGCTGTAACTATGTCCATATATTAACCTTTACATGTCTTATATTCAGTTACTTTCTTGTACACGTACATTTTGCCTTTTCTACAAGATGGCATTGTTTAATTAACACCAAATTGTCAGTTTTGTTGTTTGTAGTGCTATAAAAATGTTTGGCCTGTGAATGTTATTGTTAGAGTGGCTTTCTCGTATTTATGAAGCATCCAAAGTCTGAAGAGTTGGCCCGAGAGAAGAATTTTGTTGAAAGCTCGACACCAGTCAACACCTGTGTCGCTCAGCAGCCAAGGTCAAGCTCAATGGCATCTCTTTGTCCAGGCCTTTTCACTCCTGGTAATAAGCCTGGAGGCCACAGTTGGTTTTCAGGCCCATCCACAGCATGACCAGGGGCTCGTGGCTCCACCTGGACAGTACCCTAGGCCTTGCTTACTCGCCACATCCACCCCTTACTCCGCCCTAAAGGTGTAGACTTGTGATTTTTTTTCAACTGATTATTTCCCACATGCCCCTGGTAATATGTAAGGACATCAGGAGCACTTCTAGGGTTGTGCTAATCCTCCTTCACACTTGATGATGCCCTTAGACACTCACATCTGTGCCTTGCTTCAGATCAAATGAGTTAGCTAAGCTTGTCCAGCCATTCATGTCTTGCCTTAATTTAGACAGGACAGCTGAAGAGAGGGTGGAAATATGGGGGAAAACAACCTCATGACAAATGCGTCGGACTACAGCCTCTGTATATTGCAGCTGCTCTACTCACTGAGCTAAACCAGCACCCTTCATACATCTTTTTAATGAAATATTTCTCAAAATGTGCTATGTTCCTGGTAGCTAACTTCTTTACTTATTTCTTTACATGCAGCATTAACCCTTTATTGTCTTTAATTTTTTGAGCACATTCTTATCTATGATATGAATGGCAAAAATCTGACAAACTTATCCTCTCCCCATGACTACAGGTAGTTTCTATCAGGTTTCCACCCTTATGCAATGAAGTTGAGTTCCCTCCATTGGACAATAGGAGGCATCACCTGTATGGCTATGTAACAAAGTCAAAATACACCTCTGTAGTTCATTATTTATTGTTATAATTACACAAAATTACCTGGCATTTAACCGTTCTGTATCAGCAAGAGAGAAGCTCCTATATCCATGATGCACTGTTGTTGTTTGTAGCCCCTCCTTCTTTTGTTTTCTTCTTCGTTGGTTATTTGTATATATTCTTTTTGCCCCCTCCCCTCTCCCCTTTCGTTCGAATCCCTGTGGGAGAGGTGGATGAGTAACATAGCCTCACTGGCATATGTACATTAGCTACATAGTTAGCTTAGCTATGTTAGCTTTAACTAGGCTAACAAAGCTAAGCTAGCCACTATTTGTGCCTCTCCTAAAAAGGGTCTGTGCATAATCTTAATCCTGGATAAGACCTCTGATCTTTTTCTGTTTTTTTATAAAGTAATGTTTGTGATGTAGTTATTTATTTTATGAATTTAACTTGTTCATGAAGAAAATCAACAACAACAAAAAAAAACTTTAAAAACAGGAAAAATGTTGCCAGCAAATTACATCACTTCTGCAACAGTAGTGGTCTGCTACTTGTTGGTGTGTTATTTTAAGAATCGTCATTTTTGCTTAAGAAATACACTGATATTTTTATGAAACACTATTTGAAGTTACAAATAAACTATTAAAACAGAATTGAATAGTTGAGACTGGTATCATGAATAAATGCATTTTGAAGTGCAAATTTAAATCCATAAATCCTAGCATCCCCCCTCTACACTAATAGATGTTAGAGCTGGGACACCCCAGTCAAAAAGGTCTGGACACGCCACTACAACATATCCCACTAAAATGTCCTCTTTTAGCCTTAAATTTCCATTTTCTAGTGCTTTGATAAATCTCCTTTAAATTTTGCCCTATCCAGCTCACAACTGGGGAGGAGGCAGCGTGATTTGGGGCGGCTCCTCTCCTCCTCCCCCCTCCTCCCAGTCGACCCAGCAGCTGACTCCGTCCTCCGTCATTCCTCCTGCTTGTCCCTCACTTGTTGGATGCGTTCGTTTAAATTTCGGCGTCCTCGGTCTTCCTGATGCTTGTTTGCGCTTTTGGACTCCTGAGCAGACCATCGCTGTGCATGAAGGTGACAGCGTCTTTCCCGGCAACACGCGCGTAAAAGGCGCTTTCCCCTCTCTGAATCCTCGTCCTGTTCGCCCTTAAACCTGTTTGTTTGTGACCATGCTTCTTTTTCCTCGCATCTGTTTCCGCTGCCGTCCCTCTGACCTCTAGTCTGTGGTTCCTACAGCCGGAGGTGTTGGGTTCTCGTGGTGCTGCTGTGCGCTCTGGACTCTCCGGATCACCCTTGGAGAAGTTCCGCCGCAGTCCGTCCCATGCACCTCCTCTGCCTCTCTGCTCCTCTCTCCAGCTCGTCCTGCTCTTGCTGCGATAAGGATGCTTGTGGCTTTTCATGGTCAAACTCCTCTGGATTAAGATTGGGATGAATAAATGGACCATGTAAGAAGCTCAGGTATGTTCACGTTGAATTTTTGTTAGATTTAGGAGTAAAAATGCTCCCATGCTTCAGGCTCTGGTTTCAAATGTTACAGTGGATTGATGCTTATTGGTGTAGGAGCCCTCAATATTCAGTTTAAGAGGCAAAAATGTAAGCAATCCCATGAAATTCAGCCGTTAATTAAACGTGAAATATGCCTATAAGGCTGCCAAAGGGGGGAGAGAGTGAGTAGAACAGCTCAGTACGAGCTGGAGTCTTGGGGTTTTGCCATTTTGCTGCTGCTGTGATCTCTCACACTACCTCATCCTGGTCAGGCTTTCTTGCAGCTTTCACAAGCATTAAGTTGGAAAGCATCTAAAAGAAAAGACGGCTTGATCTCAGATTGAAAGATGATCAAAGCTAGGAAGTGACTGCATTAACAAGAGGCTTTGATCAGCTGTGTTTTAGTGATATTTAGACTGAGAGAGAGAAGAGCTGAAGGTCCTAAGTGGTTGTGGGATGAGCAAAGAACTCAGACTTCAGAGGTTTGAAAAGTTAACTTCTAATTAAATTCACCATTGTAACACTGAACACCTCTGAATAACGAGACAAAATCTAATAGAGGGTTGTTTTTAATTCTGGTTCAACATGCACAAAAAATAATTTAGCGCATGAGATTGTTTGATCACATTAAAGCGGAAGCTTGCAGTGTGTACTATAAAATGTCCTGTTGCCATTTGGTGGTTCTTTAACAAATGAATATTACCATATGATTATGTTCAGGCTGGGGGTGCCATCACGTGTAAAGTTTGGTTCATATCAGTCATCCTTAGACAAATGATAAACCACTTCCTGTTTTATGGCAAAACACCTCTGGATCAAGACAAAATTTAATGTAGGGTTGCTTTTACTTTCAGTTCAACATGCATAAAAAAATCTTTTCTCTGGCTGAGTTTTGAGGTGCATGTGTTTGATTGCAGTGAAGCAGCAGCTTGCAGAGTGGACTGTAAAATTACCCATTGTTATTAGGTGGCTCCAGAGGCTTAGCTAGGGATTTGGGGCCCCCAGAAAGAATATTACACAGGGTCTCCCTTAACCTAGCCAGCCAAGCAACAAATGTGGCATCATTTTTACAAATACCTATGCAGTTTAATGCATTTTTGAGCCATGATTTCCTCATTTATGAGCAATATTTTTGATGGTTCAAATAAATCTGCTTGCACTGGACTACACCATTTGGAAATCTTTAAGGGAGGAGCAGGGGCCCATCAGTATTTTATTGTATTCTATTTGAAACTAATTTAAGTCTGTTGACCAATTAATTTAGTCGCCTTTGATTCAATAGTGACACCAATTACTAAGGAAAAAATAAATAAAAACACAATTTCATTGCAGGCTTCTCAAGGGACCCTACCAACTGTGGGCCAGGTTAATCAGTACCCCCTCGTGCTTCACCCATGGATGGTTCTGTAATAATGAATGAATAATACCATGTGATGGCTGCGGATGCCATTGTACATTTAAAGTTTGGGTAATTTTTGAGCATCCACAGCCAAGTGATAAACCACTTCCTGTTTCATGGCGAAACATGCACATTTTGAGAACTTACTGCAGCTATCGCATTTAAAAATGTCACGAGTTTAGTGAAATCTGCACACAGTGGCTCTCGGTCACTCACCGGGCTTTGGCTTCAGTTGAAGGGTTCGGTGGGTCCGGTCCAAAAGCAGCTCTTTTTGCAGATTGAATGCCTCCTTTAACAAGACTGCTACAGCATCTGTGGTGCAGGAATCGTTGCCCTCTGGAACTCCGACTATCCTGACATTATTGCGCCGTAATCTGGACTCTAGATCCTCACATTTACTCTCAAGCGTAGTCACGTTAGCAACAAGGCCCTCTAAAGTAGATTTCATCTCGGCGATGTCATCGGTGCACCCGGAGAGTGCATGCTCCATTTCCCCCACAGTACCTTTCAGCGTCGCCATGTTAGCATCAGTAGCAGCTTTATCATGCGGCAGTTGTGTTTTCACAGCCTGCAGGTCGAGCTTGATAGACGATAAAGTATCGCCGAGAGTTTCCTGGTGTTCCTTTTTTCAAGATGTCAGCGATGTCTTTCCTCAGCGAAGTCAGCAAGTCGAGCCTGAGGGCGTCTATATCACGGCTAGCTTGGGTCAAGTTGGGCATAGCACCGGCAGGCGACACACCCGGGGACGAGGTCACGGCACGTAGACCAGGCCTTAGTTGTGTCTGAACAGCATTGCGGGTTTTCATGAACTTGTCAGCCATTTCAACACAGAGCAGTATTATATTTCTATACAGAAAGTGGAGCAGGCTAGGATAGGGCCAAGTATATCAACAAAATGCACTAGTGAAATGCAACTTTGATCGAAAACGGCAGGAGCTCCCGAACTCACGTCTCACTCCATTGAAAGCTCAGCCACGCCCCCCAAATGTCACGAGTTTAAAAAGTATTTATCATAAAGGTTTACTCTTGCTGTACAGCAAGTAAGTAAGTAAATAACCCTTGGGCAACTGCCTGTTGAGTTTAGAGTTCTGGTATGTGGAAATCAAAGAAGACAGCATTTTCTGATCTGCTGTAAAATGCAATAAAATGTAAAATATATGATTTATAAATGCAGCCCTTCCGACTAGAAGAGAGCAAATCTCTGGTCCCATCATTCAACAAAATATGACATCAGTCACCCAGCTATTCTTCATCCAAATGATTTATTTCTTCCTCCATTCTTCCTTCCATTTCTTTATCATCTTCTCTAGTGTGATATGTAGATTCTGCTCAAAGCCTCTTTTACGGCTTTGCCTGAGCACTTTAGCTTTATGTGTTGTTTGTATCTTTAGATTTGTCGTCTGTCTCTAATATTATACATTAAATCTTGAGACAATTAAATGAGACATTCTTCCCTCAGTGCGCTTTGTGCAGTGTATTGATCCCATGGCAGCTACAGCAGCAGGTGCTGTGCTGCTCTGACCCATTTCTCACAGAGGAAGCAGCAAAATACAGCTTGACTAAAGAACTGTTGAGCAGCCTTCTCTCACACACACATACACACACATGCACACGCTCCTTAATTCCTCCACCTCCAGTGGCTGAGATACAACGGGAAGTGGACTGATTTCCCAGAGGAGTCTGCAGTCAGGGCTGTCACAGCTAACATCGCAGCAACAGACAAATTATATTTAATATCCAGGTTGTGTAACAGTGGGCTGTGCCAACAGTTCAAAACACTAAAAGGAAATTACAACGAGCTGCTAGTCAGCGCTAGGATATTATGTATCAGCCTCACCGGCTGGGAAACTAAATATTTGATCGACTGTGGTTAATTTAGGAAACAGTTAGCAGAAGCAGCTTTATTAGCCCAGACAAATCCTCGTGGATCAGTGCTGGGAGACGGTTTCTTTTACCTTTTGTTATTTTGGCATTATTTGTTTTGGTTAAAGAAATATTTGGATTTTGCTCGTTGGAGAACCTTACACTAACACGCATTAAAGGATCTATTGGAGTGAGATCTGGGCTTTGACTCAACCATTCCAAAACATTCACCTTGTTGTCTTAAACCATTTCTGTGTACCTTTTGCTGTATGATTCGGATCATTGTCTTGCGGGAAAATAAATCTTCTCCACTGCCGTAGTTCCCCTGCAGACTGAATAAGATTGTTTCCGGGATTTTCCTATATTTTGCTGCATTTATCCTTCCAGGGCCGACTCCTGACAAGCATCCCCACAGTATGATGCTGCCACCACCGTGCTTCACAGTGAGGAGGTGTGTTTATGGTGATGTGTCTGCCAAACACTGCATCTTGTCTGATGGCCGAAAAGAACCATCTTGGTCTCATCAGACCAAAGAACTTTGTTCTACTTGACCATGGAGTCTCCCACATACCTTTTGGCAAACTCTAGTTGAGATTTCATATAAGCTTTCTTAGGCTTTGACTGGTGAAGGACCCAGGCAACAGTTAATGTATGCAGGGTCTCTCCCATCTCAGCTGTCAAAACATGTAACTCCTTCAGAGTAGTCATAGGTGTCTTGGTGGCCTCTCTCACTAGTCTCCTTCACTCACATGACTCAGTTTGTGAGGGCGGCCTGATCTACACATGAGCCATATTCCTTCATTTCTTGATGATGGATTTAACTTAACTCCAGGGATGTTCAGTAACTTTGATTTTTTTGTATCCGTCCCCTGACTTCTACCTTTCAATAACATTTTCTCTGAGTTGCTTGAGGTGTTCTTTTATCTTCATGGTGTAATGGTAGCCAAGAATACTGACCTTCCAAACACAAGTGTCTTTATACTACAATCACTTCAGTATTCTATCTTACATGATCTACTATTAGATGTTAAGAAACCATCTGATGTTGTAATTCATTGCTTTCATGTGATGTTACACACTCAGTGAAGTGCTGCTTGGTGGGAAAGAAAGGCTTCCTACTGCGGTAAGCTATGGAGAAGATGAAAGTCTAAGTTTCTCAGGTCACAATAAACGGTAGCAGCAACAGACTTTTTAAAATCATTTTTTAAAGATTTATTTTTGGGCTTTTTATGACCTTATTCATAGAGGAAAACAGTGGATAGAGCTGGAAACAGGGATAAGAGGTGGGGGGAGAGACATGTAGAAAATGAGCCGCAGGTCAGACTTGAACCCAGGCCGTCCACATACAGGGGCAACCTAACCGCAAAGCCATCTACACCACATTTTTAAATCGTGACTTAAAGTTCTGTGTAAACATGTCAGAATGATGAGCATTACAGCCCCAGACCACCGCAACTAGACAGTCTGGCTGCAGATGGCAGATCTCAGATAGCCCCACCCACCCCCACTCCCCTCGAAGACAACTACAGTGAGATCTGTCAGAACAGAAATACCATGCAAAAATTTTCAAAATTAAATTTGGATTGATTTTCAGCTTAGGTTTAGTTTAGCACGGTTGAGGTAAGAGTTAGGTTACTAAAAGTTAAAAGTCAAAAACCTGACCTACAAAACCTGAGTACAAGATGCTTAAGAAAGTCAAGTAAACAGTCTGTAAACAGAAAACAGTCATGGAAGACAAAAGCTTGTCCACCGTGAAATCACTAATGTAGCTAAGGCTAAAGCAAACAAAGCCACATTAGCTATGGAAGATTATGCTAACTTTATGAGCTAGACCCGCTTCAAAACACAAATGGTGGCTTGCTCTAGCTTCATCAGCTTTAGCCAAAGCTATCCTAGATAACATGGCTACGTAGCTAAATCTAAATTCTGAGGATATGTGAGCTACATAAACTATGCAGCTTGTGCAACTACATAAGTAACATAGCTGAAGCAAGCAAAGCTATGTTAGCTACATTGCTACATTTTTGAGCTAGACCCATTTCAGAATGTGAATGGTGGCTCACTTTAGATTTCTTAGCTTTAGCCAAAGCTATCATAGCTAAATTGTTACATTTGTGACCTAGACCGATTTCTGAAGTTTATATTTGTTAGATTTAGCTAAAGCTATCATAGCTACATTGTTAAATTTGTGACCTAGACCCACATGTCTGAAGCTAAAGCTATCATAGCTACATTGGTTTACCTCTTACATCTCAATATTGGTAATATAACCACGTGGTAACCACGTAGCTAGCGAAGCTCTATTAGCTTTATCTAAAGGTAACGAGGTAAAGCAAGCCACATAACTACTTCTAAAATGGATTTATAAATAATTTAATTCTTGATTAGACCTTTGACCTTTTTATGTTTAATTTATGAAATATTGCTCAGTTTGTAAGGTTTGTAATGTGGTTACTTCGTGAATATAGCTGCCAAACTTTGTTAAAGAATGAAGTTGAAGTTACACGTGTTTTTTGAAAACGTTGTATTAACAAATAACGTCCCTTCTGTACTGACCTTGAATTTTCCCTATGATTCTGCCCTTTACTTGAGGCAGCATTATAGGCCCAAATATGTTGAAAATGCATAAAAATGTCTTTACTTTTGTAGGCTTTAACTCTGGCAGTAGTTTAAGGAGAAGGATTCTTCACTACTACATATACCAGTATGATGACATCACCAAAGTGAAGTTTTTGCTGAAATTTTTGTTTTCAGCAGCTCATACAGTGTTGCGGTTACTGTGGAAGAGTCAAAAGCGACAAATCCTACAATTTAAATGGTTATCTCGGACTTCTGTGGTTTTCAGGTGATGTAAACATTCAATAAGATGGATAAATAAGATGCGAAGAGCTAAAGCTTCACATTGTGATCCATGGTAGCTGTCATTATTTGATGTTCTTTTTCTCACAGTGTCTCCATGTGACTGAAAGCTGTGAGTTGGAGCCCATGGTGTGTCTGTATCTGAAGGTTTTACCATCCTCATGTATAAATGTTCCTCCAGCATTTAAAGTATTTAAATCATGTTCAAGCAAATAAAAAATACATGAAAGAAACTAAAACTGAAGCGTAAGGCAGGCCAGCCCAGATTAATCAATGTAGTCTTACAAATGTTCTTTGAATTTTTTAAAGTGAATCAATCATGCATTAAATCCATGCAATATAAGGATGATTTAAGAAAGCTAGTGGGTTTACTCATGGTGATTCTGTAAAAAGAAGATCATCTGAACATCATAAATGACACAATATTGTCTGAGTCTTGTGGTCTGAAAATCTTAATTTTTAAAAGCTAAACTAGAAATGTTGTTAGTATAAAAAAGTCGTGAGAGTCCTCGTTGTTTGGGTGCAGACTCCTGTACTCACTCTACCTTTGGGTGTAAAGTCATGTCTTTTTCCTCCACTCTCTGTATTTTCTGGGACAGCTTGCATGAAAGAGTGTTTTAAGAAGTGAAAGCGGTGCACATACAGGAAGTGTGTGTTGGGTCGAGACCGGTGGTGGAGTCGGAGGGGAGGGGTCTCAAACTACCCCGGGAAAGTGTTTCAGTGTTCCAGGAGTGGTTGAGTGAATTATTTAAGAGCCCTCAAGGTTTTCCTATCTGCTGGATGAGTATTTCTTGCCATACAGTTGCGAGTCGGGCACGCTGTAGTTACACTTTAAAGGTGAGACGAGCTATGTCCAAACTGCTCTGCAGCATCAGCGGGACAGGAAAAGTTACTCTGGTGTCAGTCGCATCACCTCATCTTCAGGACAAGGGGCTGTAATAAAGTTATATTTAGAACAGGGTTGGATCTCTAGGAGAATGCAGATTTTCTAAGAGATTAAAAACACCTAATCAGTGTCTTTTATCCATGGATGTGTTTGACAAAGAATGAGATCAGTTTGTTCCAGTTAATGCAGAAATTCTCCCACTTTCAACTCAGGTAAACACAATTCTTGTAACATCAGTGTTTGTGGGCCTGAGCTTGGGAGATTTGACAACTATTAGGGTTCTTACAGCTTTAATCCACTGTGTGCTTGAAGTAAAGCCTAATTGTTGGAATTGTACTGAGAAACACTTGTACTGAAGGATTTGTTGTCATCTTGAGGTTGATACAACTAGAAAAGCATAGATGTTAGTGTAATTTAGCATTGATAGGTTTGTATACATTATTTGAATAGTATCATTTGCTAGAATGCAGTGACGAGACAATTTCTCTGCTATTTGGGAAAATGCTGATACATGTTTACTGTGGCCTCCTCTGTCAGATGGTTCAGAGGTCTAATCCAGGATTGAATTATGTATGGACCTCTTTCAGAAGTAGCTATGCAAACAGTGGCTCACTTAAACTAAATTAGCTTTAGCCAAAGCTACATTGTCAACATTCCTACGTAAGCCAATGTAGCTACCATAGCTTTAGCAACATGAGCTAAATGTAGCTACAGCTAATGTAACCAACTTAGCTATGTAGGTAATGTCACTACATAGGTATAGCTCATAGCTCTGCTAGTTGGTTATCTTAGGCAGCTAACAGAGCATTCTTAGCTTTAATTCATTTATGTTAGCTACATTAGAGTGTTTACATGGAGGACAAGCTTTATCCCCTAAGCAGACTGTTTACCCGACTTTATTACATTTTTTGTCATCAGGTTTTACAAGTTAGGTCTTTGTCTTTTAACCAACCCTTGCCTTAACCTTTACTCTTACCAGACGTTTAATCCTATTTTATTTTGAAAGGTTCAGCATGTATTTCCATCCTGACAGACGTGGCATCTCACAGTAGTGGTCTGCAAGAGGATGCATCTGTCCTGCAGCGTTATTGAGGCATTGTGACCCAAATTTCTGAAAATATTCAAGTGTTGTGGTTTGCCCCTGTGAAAGAACAAAACATATAACTGAACATAGATACAGGACAAAACAACCATGTTTTAAAAGCACATTATTACAGTCCTAGGAGGACATGCTTATGTATTTTTTTATTTTACTCAGTTCCTGTAATAATGTAGAATTTGGATGTTTTTTAAAGAGATTTTTGGAAGTCAATAAATTATGTTGTTATAACTAATTTTGTTGTTTTAGAGATAATGAGGCTAATAAGTCGAGATCTTGGAAAAACAACCAAAATTTACTTATCACTTTAATGGTTTAATTGGTCTGTATCTACTTAGGGTTTTCATACAGTATAGATACCTTGCCACAATTTTTTTAAGCTCACGATTGTGTTCAAACCGATTAGCACTGTTGCCTCATAGCAAGAAGGTTCCTGGTTTGAATCCTGGTCAGGTGTGGCCTTTCTGTGCAAAGTTAGCATGTTTTCACTATGCATGAGTGAGTTCTATTCATTTACTCTGGCTTCGTCTCACAGACCAAAAACATGCTTATGCTCAAAAACATGTGACTTTAAATTGCCCGTAGGTGTGAGCGTGAGCATGCCTGGTTATTTGACTCTACATGTCAGCCCTGTGATCGACTGGTGACCAGTCCAGGTTGTACTTCGTTGTTCGACCAGTGGCAGCTGGGATAGGCTCCAGTCCCCTGAGACCCTGAAGAAGTCAGACAGAGTAAATAATGGATGGATGGGCAATCGTGACTGACTACAGCTCTGTGATCCAAGCTTGGGTCCCAACCCAATACTTGAAAACCACTGCACTATATTACTTGATATTTGTCAGTAGCTGACGATGAAATAAGCCCTGATTTTCTGCAGGTTGTTTATATATGGGAAAAACAACTAGTATTTTTTACACCCTCCATCCTGCTGGAGCAGTAGATACCCCTCTTGTTTTAAAGATGTAACTTTCCCATTGCCTAACTGAAAAAAGATGGCTGCTTGCCCTGAAAATAATAACACCATCAATGTCCACTTGGCTTGGAGTCAAGGGGAAGGTTAAACATTTTTTCTGTTTCTTTTTAACAGATTTATAAGTTTGTAGCAGACAAAGCTATGGATGTTGTGAGTCTAATAGGTGTATTTCAGTCACACTGCAGTAATGCAGTTTCTGTCCTTTCCAGTTATATTTTTTTTCTTATCCAGACAATGTGATATTAGAGGAGTCTCCAGATATCATCAGGTTTAATTCTTTTAACTCCAACATTTAATTATCTCATGTTTTGCATGTATTCCCCTGCAGGCTTTTAATTAGCAGCATGTTACTCTTTGTTTTCAGCTGTTTTGGTGGCTGAGATCACAGCTCATGACTCCCACTGTGTCATTGTGTTAGTGTGAGTGTGGGTGTTGTGTGTGTGAGTGCAGCTCTGAAGAGCAGCCAGCCTGGGTGAGGAAGAGTCCAGGCAGAGGAAGGCTAGTTGGCAGAGCCGCTGGCCGCTGGAAGAGAAACGCTGTTATCTGCTAACGTAGCTCTACGGCTGCTGGCTGCTGTGTCTGTGGTGACTCATCAAAATCACACGCACACACTTACTGTGACACTTCCACACATAATCAGACTGACAAACATACGCTCTCACAAAATACTGACAAAACACTCTCCGACGTTTACACAGTTAGATACCCGCTCTGAGATGCAGACGGAGACGCTGCCAAAGGCTCGCACAGACATGAAAGCACACACTAAACACACACTCTGTCTCTGTATAAACATCAGCAGAATACTCACGTTTGTAAGAGGAAATGTGGATCAGTTTATAGCCTGATCTGTTCTCACACCTGCAATAGCCAGGGCCGGAGGCATTATGGTTTTTGGTTCCCATCTGTCCACCTGTTCATCCACATCCAGAATTCTTTCAGAGATTTTCTTCAGACATTGCACTGATTTCCTCGCTGACACAATGATGAACTTATTAGATATTTGAGGTCAAAGATCTTTGGACCACCCTGCTAATGATCACAATATTTCAAGACCTCTATAAGGGATTTTCTTTGATCTTTGCACAAATATCAACTCTCACTCAAGGATGATCTGATTAGATTATGAAGGTCAAAGGTCAAGGTCATTGGGCCTTATGACTTCATGTGACACAAGCATCACCGACAAAATAAGCTAGATTAAATAGATTCTTATTGTATGTGCATTAATGATTTTCATAATTAGGGATACACAATAATAATCAGTACAAAAAAATAGCGACCAATATTGCATGTATTTTATAGAATTTTATGTTACTGATAATAGATTAAATATTAATTGATAAAATCTATTAACCCTCTGATACCAACATTGTGGTATACGACAAGAAGAGACCCATGTTACAAAGAGTTAATCTGAGCCACTTACGTTTTTCCCTCTGAAAGCTCTTTGTTTTGCCGTTCCAGTGATGCAATCCACACCTTTGTAGCCCAAACAGATGCTTGCCTAGCAAGCCTGGAACTGGGGGGAATTTGCAGGGTCCTGAAAGATTAAATCCACACCAGTAAGTCCAATATTGAATGTGTTTTTATCAAATTCTTAATCCATTTTTTTAATCATTTCTGCAGCTTAATATTAGCCGCCTTATTGTTTCCCTACAACTGATGTCACATGGACTGTGACAACCAATGGCAGGCTTTCCGTCATTGTGTCATGCTTTGCCAAACTGTGCATGTCTAAACAGTAAAGACGGCCTAAACAGCTCATAACGGAGAGAAAGAGAGACAGAGAGCCTGTGACGTGTCCCTCTGTGTCTCTGCAGACAGGAACTGCTTTGAGTTATATTGCATATTATGAATATAAATTTAAGTAGCCAATAAAAAAGTGCAAGGAATTTATTTGTGCAGATGTGAATATTTGAAGTGTTTTTGTGACAGATTTTTTTTTCCTGCATTTTTGGTCCCGAAAAGATGGGAGAACAAGTTTTTGCAAAAAAAAAAAAAAACCCAAACAAACAAAAATCAAGTCTCATCACATGGTTAAAAGAGGGAGGCCTGGCCTTCAATAGTGTAGGGCTCAAAGGGTTAACAGAATATGAAGCAGCAGTTCAATTTGATGACTGAAGTTGTTTCTCCACATTGATTTAAATCATTAGTTTCTTTGTGGCTCTCATTAGTTGATGAATTCCTCTTTGTTATTATTTATTATTTGTTTGTCCTCTTTATGCCAATTTTTGTCTCTTTATTGTTGTTTTGTGTCTGATTGTATTGCTTCCATGTCTTCTTGTGGTTGCATGTGTCTGATATAATTTGTTTTATTTCCTGGATGGTCCCATATCACAGTGACTTCAACAGATGCTCCAGGGTTTGGGCTGCACCCCTTGGGCCGTTTAGTAATCCACCTTTGCCCTTTGCCAACCTCTGTATCCTTAATGTGACCCCAAATTTCATCTCTTAACCAAACCTCTGTGTTGAGCCTGAACCTATCCCACTGAGAAAACATTCCTACTCTCCCCAGTGATACAGGGGCCTCCTTATTTTTGTTTTAAAACTTGGTCTTTTCTATGATGTCACTACCCACCAACTCACCGACGATGTATTATTCATCACAGTCTGAGTGGAGCTGATCCTGTAGCAGCCCTCTTATGCAAGAACGGCTTGAAGCTTAAATTCAAACATTTACACTTTAAGGAAGGAGCTTTGCTTATTCTCTTAGCCAGAGTAAGCTGCAGTACAGACCACATATTACCAGAGCTGTGTAATGAATAAGGAGGGAAAGGTCAACTGTCGAAGGACCCAGGTATTTTTCCTGTAAGCTGAGGAGAAAGGAAAGAAATCTGTATTTAAATAAATAAATATGGTATGAATAAAACATTTCAAAGCTCAGATTTAGCATAATTTCTGCTGTCTTTAAGACTTTTATTTTGAATGTATTAATTATTATTATTATTTTTGGTCCCTATTGGACATTAATCCATAAAAACAATATGCTGGTATGAATCTCATGAATTAACTTAGATATAAACATTGTCATTGTTCTATTAGAAGCATGCACATAGTTTCAGGACATCACCCATTGGCTTCTGAAGAAGAGTTTTGAAGCTAAATGAAGGTGCCTTTCTCAAACAGTCTAACAACAGGTTAAGATGTAGAGAAGAAGCCGGCATGTAGCCTCCTAGCAAACAACCACAATGCACCCACCTGTCACTCAACTATGGCATAGCTGTTTTTTTTGTCACTGCAAAATATAGTTGCTCTTTTGGAACAGTACTGTACTCGTCAATGTCTTTTCTCCCTTGCTGACAAATAAAATCAGGAAAAGGCAAAACTTCTGATGGCAACTTTGTCAACACCAATGATGGAAGAGAACCCGCTTTGACTCATCTTTCCCAGGCTAATATTTCCAGCTGTACACCTGCTGCTAGCATTCTGTTAACCTGACTACACAATGTAGGTAGCTAGCACATGGGGGCTTGTTTACATTTTCAACCAATGACATATCGGAAAATTGACACTGCTTTCATCCAGTCATGTTTGTTGCCCAGTCGTTCATTAGACTGTATGTGTTACAGCATTGGACAATATGCTGTGTTACGTTCAGGTGTGACTCCAAAAAGGAGGATAAATAAACGTCCCAGTTGAGGCTGCGCCGGACGCTGGACAAGGCATTTAAATTCCAGACTGTCCAGCCTAAAGCGGGGCATGTGGCCACCCTAGTTTTAACTGCGGTTGCGGGCTCTGCCAGGTCATAAAAAGCCCTCTCAATGGGAGCTGGTCTAGCCCAGCTGGTAGAGCAGGTGCTCAAATACGGAGCCTAGATTCTTTGAGACACTGGTTGCAGGATAGAACCCTAATTCTGGAGCTGTTTGGGCCATGCCTTTCCCCATTCTTCCTGTCTCTTTTCAGCTGTCTTATCAAAATAAAGGCAGAAATAATCCCCCCAAAATCGTCCTAAATAAATCACTGTCATTGGACACATGCCCTAACTCTTAAACTAAGATATCAAACATAACCATACCAACAAAGAACAAAGAAAATAAGTTATTGCTACCAAATTTATTGTTGTTTCCTTTGGTACCAGAAATGAGAATGTGTTTATCTTTGCTGGAAAATGAACATTTTTACATGAATGTTAATGGGACTGGTATAAATGGTACATCTATACCAGAGATCAACCTCTGCTGCTGATTGGGTTTTACGACAAAATATGCCGATAGTCAATGTTTGTCCAAAGGGCCGATACTGGCCGATACTGATGTTGAACTGATGCATCAGTGCATCCCTAATTTCATTTTTTACTCTGATTATTTACTGAAGCTTTGAGTTGTTGCTGTTTATATAAAGGTTCCTTATGTTTTCACATGATACAGGTTTAGGAAGTGGACTCACCTATCTTTTTGATCTGTCTGGTCTTCAAGATGAAAATGGAGCTGAACAGCTGCTTTATTTTCATCTCCATTCTTTGGCTAAAAAGAGTGAAGACCTAACATCTGTGACAGGTTGACAGTTTAATCAGTCTGCACATCTTTAGCTCTGTAGCAGGAGTTATGGAAGTATCAAGCATGCACTATTCAATCATTTTTGCAGAGAGGTTCAAGAGGAGATCTGAGTTGTTGTTTGTCCTGGAAGAGTCTCCCCTTGTGTGAGTCTGCCTGGTGTTTGCAGGATGGTACAGTGGATTCAGTTTCAGTACTACAGTCCTTTAAGCTGAAGGTCAGGGCTTTTGTTTTTTGCACAGCTATGTGTTGAAACGGCCTTGAGCAGCACTCTGAAATTTGCACCTACTCAATCAATGTACGGCTGGCGGCCAAGCGTATGGCTTTCAGGTCAGTTTATGTCTAATTTATCCGTTTTGACAGCTGTGGGAAAAAGCTTGGTGAAGCTTGAGGCTTGACAAATGTTTCACCGACTTTACAGACTTAAGTGACAGGATGTTCAAGGTTGCCATGTTTCAAGTTTATGATGGGAACTCATTCATCAAATGGCCTTTATGGGTAATTCAAGACCAAGCCCTTTTTGGGGACAGAAAACTGAATGTTTATAAATTGTAAATCAACTCATGTTTGGGAAGTTCAGAGCCTATAAAAAAAGTATGCATACCTTTTTATTGATTTTATTAGACAATCATAGTCCATATAATTTGGCTTTTTGACAAAAAAAGAAAAAAACCTCTAATTTCAAAGCGAAAGCAGATTTCTACAATGTAATGTCAGTTAAACAAAAACATGCAATGTAAAATAATTGAGTGCATAAATATTCACTGCCTTGAAGTGACTGGCCTAATTCAACAGAGGTCCAGCCAGTTGGTGCTAGTAGTCTCACCTATAGAGAAATAGGGATCACCTGAGTGCAGTGACTGTATAAAGACACCTGTGTCTGGAAGGTCCAGATAGTCACTGGTTCATCAGTATCCCTGGCTACCATTACACCATGAAGACAAAAGAACACTACAAGCAAGTCAGAGAAAAGGTTATTGAAAAGTATAGGTCAAGCAATGATTAAAAAAAAATCCAAGGCACTGAACATCCCCTGGAGTTCAGTTTAATCCATAATCAGGAAATGGAATCTCTAGATCAGGCTGTCCTCACAAACTGAGTTACCATGGCAAAGAGAAAGCCATTGGTGAAGAAAACTCAAATTGAATTTCTGCTAGTGTTCACCAAAAGTCATAAGGGACTCACTAAACAGTGCACATCAACACAAACACACCATCCCCACTGTGACGCACGGTGGTGGCAGCATAATGCTCTGGAGGAGGCTTTAGGCTGCCAGCCCTGAAATGCTTGTAAAGGTAGATGGTATTTGAGAGAGGTCTCTATTTTGAGGTCTGTTTTGGTTTATTTTTTTCTTATGGACAATTGAATAATTTTTGTAATGAACTTTACATATTTGCTGTCTTACTACTGTCTCAAAAACGTCTTTTCTCCAGGAGCAACACTGACCACAGAGCATCCTGTTTTGTTATGTTGTGTTATTTATGATGTGAAAAAAGAGTTTGATTCTGAGTAGTTAAGACTGTTGTGATGTGCTTGATTTTAAACACAGAATCAGTGGTTGTGTGAAAGGAATTTGATAACTAAATTTTGTGTTTGTGTGAAGAAAAAAGGGAGGAAGAGTTAGAGAAATGTGTGTTAGCAATTTTGAAAAATTGTAAAAGTACATTTTCGATTTTTTTCCATGTATTTTTACCAGCCACCCATCTGTGACTCACTGAAAATAGCTTTGCAACCCACTTTTGGGTTCTGACCCACAAGTTAAGAAACTAAGGGTTTCGGGTACATGGATCTGCTTTTATAGGTAAAGGGAGAATAAATGTGCCTCTAAATGTAACAACAGCCCCGGTGTAGGATGCTGCTATACACTGAGGCTCAACGTTTTAATGGCCCTGTTGGCCTACTCTAATGCAAATATTGATAATTAGTTTAACTGAACAGTAATTCTGATGCCAGCTAGTTAGGGTATAATCATCTAATTGTGCACATTAAGACCTGTACTTCTGTTCCTCTGCTCCTGATTAAGGCACCTCAGCAGCTCTGCCTTATTCCTTCAGGCCCTGCCTGTGTGTCCTCACTCCCTCATTTATTAACTGTCACAGATAAAATGTCCATGTGAATGTATGCTAATGTAATATTCGAGGTACATTACTTGCTCTTGGATAGAAGCTGAACCATTTCATTTCCTTTTTATGAGACTGCCGTGCTGACCAGCAGAATGGAGGTACAGTAATTACACTTCCCCCTGGCCTCTCACTGCCCCGTCCGAGCTGTACTGCCGCCAAGTGTGAAAGAGAAGCTGGCATATCGCAGGACAGCAGAGCGGGAGCTGAGCAGCCATAATGAAACCTCTGCAAACCTCGTAAAGCAGAGCTGTATGCATGTTTAACGTCAAGCCCATTTCCTGCTCAAGTTCCTCGCTGTGAATCTGTCTGAACTGCACATAAATTAAGCAGAAAATCAATTCAAGCCTTCCAGTGCTAAGTGAAAGCGATGCAGTGGCTCAGTGGTTTAAACCTTCTGCTTAAAATCTGAGGCAAAAGTTTGTAGTGCAAGTTGATTTTTGCTTGTTTGAGAAGCTCTACATTCATACTGGGCTGATAAGGCTGTTTTATGTCAGTTTGATGTATTTCAAGCTTCTGCAAGGAGTTTTTGTTTGATTATGAAACAGACTGGAATCACCACTGATGACTTTTTATATGCAAACAAGGGCATCTGAGGGATGAAGGATTACTTCCATGGGCTTGGTTTTTAAGTTCTGAAGCTACTGCTACAGAGTAAGGTCAGACAAAGCAATAAAACGTAAACAGCCCTTATGTAAAACTTTTCCATGCTGAAGATTCAATATGAGTTGCATTCTAGACCATTTTAGATTTTAGGATGATTTAAGATGTGGTAAAGGGTGGCACAACCTAATAACTAGTTGTGCTACCCTTTATAGCATCAACTGCAAGAATTTGCGATAAGTAGCAATTTGCATCACTGTGGAGAGATTTTAGGCACATTCTTCTTTAAAAAATGATTTCAGTTCAGCTCTAATTGGATTTAAGTCCAGGCTTTGAGGAGGCCGCTCTTTTTTTGTTTTTGTAAGCCATTAGGAGATAAAAGAACCTGTCTGATGATCTCAAAAAGTAACACACAGTCTAAAGAATTTCAAGAACAGGTGAGACACAAAGTCAACTCTCAGTCTGGAAAGGGTTACAAAGCCATTTCTTAGGCTTTGGGACTCCAGCAAACTGCAGAGAGAGCCATTATCCACAAATGGAGAGAACTTGGAACAATGGGGACCCTTTCCAGAAATTGCCAGCTTACCAAAATTTTTTCAAGAACACATTTACAACTTATCCAGGAGGTCAAAAGAACCCAGAACAACATCTAATAAAGACTTGCAGGCCTCACTTGACTCGGTTAAGGCCCATGTTTATGATTCAGCCATAAGAAAGAATTACATCCATGGAAGAGTTCCAAGGCCAAAACCACTGCTGAACCATAAATTCTGCTCTCTACCTGAAAATCCTTAAGGATTTCACATTCAATAGGAGGTAAAGTTGTAAAAGGACTATAAATAGGGAAATAGAAATGAGTTAGGAGACAAAAGACTTTTGGAAAACAACAACAACCACAACTGGGAAATGGGATGAGTGACGTCACATATTGGCTTCTGTAGAAGTGTTTTGAAGCCCAGTGGTGGAGGCTGATGAGATTTTTTCTTACATAAACTTGTTCTCCCTTTCTTTGGGGACTAAAAAGTGAATAAATGAATATTCTGTGACAAAAAAAAAATATCTTCAAATTATTGACACACTTAAAACAAAAAAGCCCTTCTGCTTTTTTGTATTGGCTCTATTAGTCAAAGCATTTCCTGTCCTTTCTCCTTTCTCCTTTCTCTCTTTCTCTCTTTTGTTTTTGTTTTTTTGATGGTCAAAATGTGGAATTTTAATAAGGGCTTTAACAGGGATATCTTGGATTTTGGAGCCAGCCTCAAGTGGACACTCAAGGAACTGCAGTTTTTTACACTCCCACATTAGCTTCACTTTTAACACTAAGGCTTGCTGCTTGTTGGAGAATCATAATCATCCTTCTTGCTTGCTTATCTAGTGAAAGACCTTTAATAGAAGGAGGAAATTTAAAGTTAAGGTGCCTTAAGTGAGATTCTGTGAGTAATGACTCTTTTCTCTCCATGTGAGTAAAGGTCTCCAGCTCATCCTGAGTCACAGCGAGTGTGTGAGAAAGGCTGAATCAGGAGCTGGCAGGCTGGAGTACAGTGGCCTGCCGAGCTGCATAATGGCATAATGTACACAGTTATAAATCTGCCAGCTTCAGAACATGATCCAGATCGGATGGAGAAAAAGACTGAAAGTGTGTTCCAACTCTCTGTCGCCCTATCTCTCTCCATCTTCACGGCGACGAGGGGATTTTACCGCCTGTATCGATCATGTGCTTTTATAGGGCCAAGAGGATCATTGTGGGGAGTGGTTCTTCACATTCACTGCATTCTTTTGCCCCAAATGACCTCAAGCAAAATCAAGTAATTGAACTAAAATGTTGAGTGTCATCAATCTCTGCCTAGTGGGCCGTAACTGCTGCGACAGCTTTAGAGGGAAGATGGGATAACGGTTGGTTGAGCTCCTGCAGGTGTCTGAGTACACGACGAAGGTTTTCAAGGTCACGAGTAAGTGGTTGCATCCGAGAAGTTAATCTTTTTCAATCTGGAGCACTTTCCTATCAAAATATGGGGTTGTTGAAAAGTGAGAGGCAGTCCTGTTGGAAGTATGGCTCAGAGGAATTTCTTCTCATGGCATACTGATTGACACTTTTGGTATCTGTTTTGATATAGAGAGGAGGATATCTGACTGGTTAGTGTTGTCACTGTACAGCCTCTCTGTGACACTCAAAGTTAGTTATTTTGAGTTTACAAAAAAGTGATTGTTTTCACAGTTTAACCAATTTATCTGGCATGGAATCAATCAATATCACAAACTACTCAGTCCTGCAGACATGTTTGTGTCTAGAGTTGTCTGGCCAGGTGAAGGGAGACAGAAGTCGAGCACAGTCTTGTTCCATGCCCTTTTTGATGCCTTTTTGGTAGATAAAAATGACAAAGTACCCTTTTTGCTGCCCTCTAAAAGGACAAAATTTGTCAAAATGTCCTCTTTGGTGCCCTCTAAAAGGATAAAATTTGTCTAAAGCCCTCTTTGTTGCTTTCTGAAAGGACAAAATTTGACATAGTGCCCTCTTTGGCCCTCTAAATGGACAAAATTTGACAAAAGCCCTGTTTGGTGCACTCTGAAAGGACAAAATTTGACATAGTGCCCTCTTTGGTGTCCTTTTACAAGACAACACTGACAAAGTGCTCTCTTTGGTACCCCCTGAAAGCCAAAATTTGACATAATGCCCACTCATGGTGCTCTCTGAAAGGACTTGATATAGCAAATTGCCCTCTTACATGCCCTGTTAATGGACAAGATTGATTAAGTGCCTTTATGACACCCTCTGAGTGGACAAAATTTGCTCCCTTTGGTTCCTTTAAAATTTGCCAAATTTTACATTTGTCCCTCTTTGGTGCATCTTAAATGGACAAAATCTGATAGTTTGCCTGCTCTGATGCTTCTTGAATCAGCAACATTTGACAATTGTCTGTGTTTGATGCCCTCTAAATGGACTCTTTTATGCCCTTTAAATGGACAAAATTTGACAAATTGGTCATGTGTAAAAGTGAAGAAATTGATAAAGATCATAAGATTCCTGATCTAAAGTCTATATTAAGTTCACTTTGTGCTCCTCTGCCTTTCAGACATCCTGGGCCTGCCACTGCATCAGACGTATTTCCAAAACTGATATGAATGGGAATGCTAGTTGTCATCTCACAGCAGGAGCGTTCCAGGTTTGACTCCCCAGGGACTTTTCTGTGTGGAGTTTGCATGTTCTCATGCACTGGTTCTCATGCTCATGTGGCCATCTTGTGACTTGATTTAATCCGTTGGCGTGAATGTGACTGCTTTTTGTGTCTAGTCCTGTTATTTACTGGCGACCAGTCCAGATCTTGTCCTGTGTCTTGCCAAATGATAACTGGCACAGCCTCCAGCTCCTCCCCCTCCGGTGACCCCAGATAGGGCAACTAGTATAGATAATGGATGTATGGATTTATGGAACATGATTGATTTTAGGTGAAGGTGGTGTTTCACCTGCAGTTGACCTAATATCATAAAACATTACCCTAAATGTTTGTGGCCATAGTTCTCTTATTAATGCAATAGATAATCTGCCATACAGCTTAGTCCTCTTTAATTCTTAGGGTCTTTGCGATTAAACAGGGAAACTACAGGGGGAAGACCTTCTTGCTCAGAATTTCAGCACCAAGGACAGTTCTTACCCTTTAACATGACATAAGATATTCTGTGTTTTCAGCAGATAACCACTGAAATACCACCAAGCATCCATGTAATGTGTGAGATTAAGCAGCAACGTTTTTTTTAAAATGCATTCTACTGGATATCTTCCTTGGGTTTGTAGTTTGAGAAGTCCTGCAACCACCAAATACATGTGAGATCTGTTATATATCATCTACTGGTGTAACTTTTGAGTCAAACAGTTATGGTTTAAATTCAGGCTCTTCCTCCATGAAGATTAAGGTTATTTTGTACTTTTTATTATGTGTGATTCGTCTTTTACGGCTGAAGAATCCTCATGAAAAGAAATTCCAAAATTTCCAAACCAACCCCCAGATTTTTTCACACAACACCCACACATTAAAAGCGAAAAAAAAAAAAAAAAGAGTAACACAAACATGCAAACAGAAACAGACACCCACGCCGGGCCATAGCAGAGACAACACAGAGAGGAAACCATAGACCAAAGTCTTGAAACCGTGGATAACAGGATTAGACAAATTACATTTCAACTGTGACCATGGATCCAGTTTGGATATGTGACTTGTTTTCTCTCCGCTTACAACAGCAGCCAGAGAACTGGAGCGCTTTCCAAATAACAGTGTGCTGCTATTTTCTTGAAATTATTAGCAGGGTTGATCAGGCTTTGGGTGTGAGCTGCTGAGATTTACAGAGCAGTCTGAGGAATAGAAAAGGAGGTATGTTCTCCTTACAGGAAAAGCTCATCCTCCATGAAAACTTTCTAATGTAGCCAGCATAGCCTGCTTAGCTCCACTAGCTGTACAGGCTACATAAATAACATAGCTACGTAGCTAACATAAAGCTTAGTTCACAAATCAGCTACATTTCTATGTTAGCTGGGTTAGCTTTATATAAGTTTTCTAAAGCTGTTACTAAAGCTAACTTAGCTGTAGATAATAAAGCTATGTAGCTAACATAGCTAAAGCTAAGCTTAAAAAACAGCTAAATAACCTATGTGGATATGTTATCTATGTAGCTATGTTTACTCTAGCTATGTTTGCAGAAGCTCACGTTGCTAAAGGCTAACTTAGCTACACTGGCTTATGTAGCAACATTAATAACACAGCTAGTGTAGCTATGTTGGCTTTAGCTAAAACTAGTGGAGCTAAAGCAGGCCACCATTAGTGTAACTACTTCTAAAATGGCTCTATAACTGACCCCAGATTAGACCTCTGACATTTTCTCTGTTTTATTTATGAAATGTTTCATAGTCCTTAAATTTTTGCATTGTGATTTTTTTCATGAATGTAACTACCAGACTTTGTTTGTGAATGAAGTTAAGTTATAAAAAAAAAATAATAATAAAAAAAGAGAAGGAAAAGGAGGTATGTTAAAATGACTTATTCTGATACAAACCTTTTCTTGGCTCAGTGTTTGTACAAAATGCAGCTGTTTCATTGTTATTGATTTATGTAAAGGAGATATAGCAACATCAACATTTTCTGTTGTAGCAGACAGGTGAGAGAGAGGGGGGTGTGGTGCAGCAGAGGAGATGTGTTAATTGTAGCCACCTTTGAGCTGAGTGAAAAAAGGAGACAATGACATTCTGGAGGGACTGAATGTCAGAAGGAGTGAAAATACCAAAAGATAGTATAAAGAAGTAATATATCTGTCAAAATTGGAAAAGAAAGCACCTAGGAAGGACAGAGGGGGTGAATTCAGTCAGCCTTTGTACTCTGGAGCCTCATATGGGAACACTGAGATCCTGGAGCAGCATGAAATCTTCTGTATGTGGTGACACTGAAGTGTTCTGGTGGCAGGACTACCCTCCACTCCGTGGATTGTTAACCTCCTGATCCTAACAAGTTTTTTCCATTACCCTCTCTCCCACTCCTTATCTTTCACATTTTCTCCCCCAAACACACGCACATTCTTTGATACATATCTTTACACATCACCATTGAACTTTGGGGTTTTGATTTGGTTTGATTAGAATATTTAATTTGATTTTTTGATTTTTTTGGTGTGGGGGGGTTTGATATATGGACTGGTTGCACTTGAGGAATGTTTTATTTGATTTCGCATGAACACTGAAATTGTTTGTGCTGTGGGGTATTTGAATTCTGTTGAACTGTTGGGACATTTGGGTTATTGCCTGAGTGAACTGATTTATGTTATAAATGTATGAAATGCATGGAGAAATTTGCCTTAATTGAAAAGTGTTTGGTTATTGTACTGTTAATCATGTCCTTAAAGACAAAAGGAACATAACTGATTTTTGGCCTTCATTACTTTTGTAGCGACATTGTTGTTATTTTCTTTAGGCCTTAAATATATTTTCTCCACCCTGAGATTTAAATGATAGACTTAATTGTCTGTCTGGCGCCCGATTAAATTAAAATATTATACATATTTCTGGCCTTTAGTTACACTACACTGTGTTCAAGTGAGCTACACATGAAGTACAGAGCTGTATTTAGTCCTCCAGATTTGCTGTAATACTGCAAAAAACAAACAAAGGTAACGTCCAGTGTTGAATTATGATGCCGAAATGGAAAAACTAAAGAGGCTGAAAAATCTCCATCAGAGTCTCACTACTGTGAGACTCTGCTTCTGTCAGAACCTAAGTAACGTGATTTGCCGGTAGAACATATTTACAGTTTGATTTTTTTTTTCAATTTAACGTTATTGATAAACATAGTCTGGCAGTTACATTCATGAAACAGCCACATCACAGACATTACAGACAAAGCAACATTGCAGCGTTACATAAATAAAGAAGGTCAGAGGTCTAATCTGTGATTGAATTATGTTTCAGAAGTAGCTCCACAAACTTTAGCTTCACTAGCTTTAGCCACAGCTAACATAGCTATGCTATGCAATTAATGTCACTGTGTAAGCCAATGTAGCTCATATATTAGCTTTGGCATTAGCAATGTGAGCTTTAGCAAATGTAGCTAAAGCTAACATAGCATAACCTAACATAGATGGACAGATGGACAGAGAGCTAAACGATTAGGAAAGTAATGCCAGACTTCATAGCTAAGCCATAATGTGCAAAACATTAGGATGCCAGAAAACAAAGTAGAAAATCTGAGACAGTTTGATGGAGAATGATTGAATAATTTAAAAAAGGATAAAAAACTTGGGCAAAAATTGATAAAATGTATTTAAAAGGGCAAAAAGGGGGAAAAAATTGGCAAAAAAGTGTAAAACAAAATGGGTAAAAGGCAGCAAAAAGAAGTGGCAAAATTGGTCTAAATAGGCAAAAATGTCAAATATGGAAGAAAAATGGCAAAATTGGTCAAAAGGGTCAAAAGGATAAAAAACCAGCAAAAATTGGCAGTAAGTCGCAAAAAGAAGTGTTGAAAGGGGTCAAAAGTGGCAAAAGAAGTGGACAAAATTGGTAAAAAAAAGTGGGGAAAAAATGGCAAAATTGGGTAAACAGTGTTAAAAATGAATCAAAAGTGCCAAAAATGGGCAATTGTTATAAAAAATGTTTTATGGTGGAAAAAAATTGTTACTCAGAAGCAAGCGAGCCACAGTAAGGGGTTTTATAAGGCAAAAATTGGCAGAAATGGGTTAAAAGTGGCAAATGGTGGCAAAAGGCAACAAAAATGGTTTGATGGGGCAAAAAGGAGTGTCTAAAATGAGTTCAAAGAGGCAAAAATTGCCAAATAAAGGGCAAAAAGAAGCAAAATGGTTCAAAAGTGGCATAAAAGTGTCACCCAGATGACAAAAGAAGCAAAGATGGGTTAAAAGTGGCAAAAGAAGTGACAAAAATATATGAGAAAAATGTTGAAAAGAGTTTAAAAAGTAGCACAAATAAATAATTTCAACATTATACCCCATTATAGTTGGACACACTTTTCAGCTCCAAAATGCTAGCCAGGATGCTAACATCAATGCTATCGATCCAACACACATGCATTGACATCATCAGTAAATCACAGCTGGGAAGGGCCCATTCTCCTCTGTTTTCTTCAGGGGCCCGACCAGATCTGTGGGCAGGCCTGGATACTGATATCTGTGTCCTGTGGGTAATTATTTTTTATTTGAACAAAGAAGAGACTTTCTGCTTTTTTAACATGCAAAAATGTGCAGACAGGACAAGTGCTAGACAGTACAAAATAAAGTATACAGAACAGAACAATAAGTGGGAGGACAGTGAAGAAAGTTGCGAAGTACTGAGACCTGAGAGGAAAAGAAATAATTGAGAAGGCGGTTGGTGGTTTTGAGTTTTCATCTGCGAATGTGTCGGTGTGTGCAGTCCTATTGTGGTTTAAAGGTGAGGATTTGCTGCAGGGGCTGAGTTTGGAGTGTACAGAAAGGAGCTCCACTCAGGAGAGAGATTAGGTTGGGCAGAGGGGATAAGGAAGTTTTCAGTACGGTCAAATACAACTGCAGCAGCACGCAGACCCTTGAGAGAGGACTTGCAACTAGCAGGACTAAAGTATAAATCTCAATCATATAATGTTGGCAAGTCTGGTAAGAAATGTGGGAGTCGACTCTAATGCTACACGTTCTGAAAGAGTTTGTTGTGTGTTCATGGCAGGAGAGACTGACAGTGTTTGACTGCCGGTCAAAGCAATTTAAGATCCAAAGAATCAATCTTGTAAAAATCCTCACGGGCAGTCAAGGTCCTTGAGACGCTCCCGAAGACTGATGGCTGGGACTCCAGAGGGACCACTCCATCAGAGAGGGAGGCAGCTCGCCAGATATTCTCATCACTCTGATTTCCCTAAAACAGCAGATGGGAGCCCTGTAGTTTTGCAACATGACAGATTTTTTTTCCATCCTGCAAACAAAAAAATAACCTGCAGAACAGAAACAAAGGAAGGCAATAACGGAAGTGGACACAGAGGAGTGCCAACGAGCTGATGCAACAGGCTGACAAAAACCAGTGAATATGAGAGACAGATGACTGCAGTGTTCAGGCTGAAAGCATCCAAATAGTAAAGGGAAATTTAGTGTGATACTAAAGCATAATTCAATGGAATGAAAGTGAGTGTGGCGTACAGTTTAAAAGGCATGATAAAAGAAAAACAGGTAAATACATTGGAGGAAATGCTATTGTATTGAACATTAGCACAGCTGGGATTTGACCGTAGGCATCAGGCATATACTCAGGCTGAAGAAATTACAGCTGTGCTGTTGTACAACAGCATAACTTCAAGTTTTATATTGGTTTCCCAACTATTTGCTAGACAAGTGAGCATCAGCGACAAAGTCAGCTTGATCTCCTCTCTGTCCCTCGAATCAAGATGGGCGAGGAAAAAGGAAAGAGGGAGATAAGAAGGCATCGGGAGTGTATGACAGTAATATTTCCTTGATTTTGTTTTCTTTTATTTACCATACTCAACAGAGCTTGTTCACTTGCAAAGTGAGGATAGCTGTGCATTAATAACATCCACATCTGTGATTGAAAATTGTTCTCTGACTTGCCAACATAGAGGCAAAACTATTTTGCTATTTCTACAAGGTGGCCCACTGTCATTTGTCCACCTTCTAGATAAAAAGACCAGATTTCATCCTTTTGACAATCTAAAATTTGAATTTACAGTGCAGAGAATTCAGAGAAGTGTTTGGGTTTTCATGCAGGAGCTTTCGGTGTGACTCTTTGCTCTTGTTTCAATGAAGAAATGTGATGAGATCTTATTATATTCCACTTTCTCTACAGCTACATCCAAGTTACCATGGCGGTAGCCATTGTATACACTTACTTACAGTACAACTCAACCACCCATAACAATCCCAAACTCATGCCAAAGCAGGTTGATGGAAAAGCAAAAGCATCTTTTCCGTCATGAAAAGCTTTTAGTGTGGCTGTTGGCTCTTGTTTTGATAAAGAAATTTGCCCCAGTTCTGATAAATTGCCACTATACTAAAGCTCCATCCAGGTTAATCGCTCCACCAGCAGCTATTACATATACCAACTGACTTTATACTCCCCTGTAACAGTTGTAAACTCATTCCATGTTGGCAGAAGAGAGAAAACCATTGGCCTTTATTTGATAAAGAAATATGTTCCATTTCTGATAAAACTGCCACTTTACTACGGCTACGTGCAAACAAATCTCTTCACCAGTGGTAGCCATTGCTGAAAGCTCACATTAAAACTAAATCTGCCTGTAGTGACCGCCTCATTCTCCTCAGGTGATGCTGATTGGTTCAAACCACCATCGGTTTATTAAAAACATTGTGGATTGTAGCTTTGTAAGAGGGATATGCCTGATGACAAATCCATCTGCTTTGCAAGGTTAGTATGGACAGCGACTGTGCGATTGTCCACATGTCTGACGTTCATGTGCAGTCAGAAAATGATTTTATTTAGCAGTTCTCGAACCCAGACAGTTATGTGCTTTTTGCTTCTTTGTGTATGTCTTGTATTTCAGTGGAAATACTTTGTATTTACATTTATTCAGTGTTTAGTCCTGCATGGTGGTTATGTGTTTAGCACTGGCACCCCACTGCTAAAAGGTTCATGGTTTGGGTTCCTGTCAGACCGGGCCTTCCTATATGAAGTTTGAATGTTCTCTCTGTGCATGCTTGAGCTCTCTCTGGGTACTCTGGCGTCCTCCCACAGATCAAAGTTAATTGGTGACTGAAATTATCCATAGGTGTGAGTGTGAGTGCTTCTTTGTCTCTATTTATTAGCTCTGTGATTGACAGAGAGCTGGTCCAGCGTGTACCTTGCCTCTCGCCCAATGACTGCAGGGATTTGTGGTGGTGATAATGAGATGGCTGGATGGATTGTTTTGTGTAAAACCTGCAATATTCACTCAGTTTTAAATATAGCTTTAACTTTATGAACCATGTTAAAATACCTGAGATGATGCCTGAAATAGAAAGAGACTACTTCCAAGTTTGTTGAAAAAAAAAAGAGTTGTGTATGAAACTGATTTTCTTCACTATTTATTTGCCCCAATCGTTCGACTTTAGTCCTGTATAGGCGAAATTGTACCAAAAGTCTCTTCGTATGGCATCTGTATCCTAATACTGGAGGAAATGGAAACCACTGTCAGCACTGTTTACAGCCTCAGGATACAAATAAGCCCTCACAGCTGACTGACAGCTGCCAGCATGGTAACTAGTAGAATAAAAACATGTTTTTTCTGCCTCGAGCTAACATTTTGCAGTATCAAGCTTAAGAAAAATAACAACTTGTCTAAACATTGAGGAGCATTCTAATGTGCTGATCCCAGCTTCAATTCATAACAAGGTGACACACAGGATGGACTCTGTGGGGATTTTATCATCTTTGAAGGAAAAAACTCACCTGAGACATGTTAAATGTAATATTATACTTAATGGAATACCTCTACAAATTCCTTCTCTGTGTATTTCTGACAGCTGTACACTACAGAAAGTCAAATCTGTGCAACTGTGTGTTTTATTTTACATCAAATGTCTATTTTGATTATTCAAACCACATTTACCTGACAAATCTAGTTAAACATACCGTTGTTCAGCATTCTCTCTTCTTTTAACAACACTCTGTAAATGTCTGGGAAGTGAGGAGACCAGTTTCTGGAGTTTTGGAAGAGGAATGTTGTCCCATTCTTGTCTGATGTGGATTAAAGCTACTCAACAGTCCTGCATCTTCTTTGCTGGATTTTTTTGTTTTGTGCTGGGCCAAATTTTTTCTACTGATGAGGTCTGGACTGCAGGTAGGCCAGTTCAGCACCTGGACTGTTCTATTGTGAAGCCATGGTGTTGGGACAGATGTGTGGTGGACATTTCTAAAGGACAAGGAAATTAAGTCAACATCAGCAGGGGAGACTTTCTGAGTTTTATTCACACCTGCAGGTGGACACACCAGCCATGCCCTCAAAACGGCCTTGGCAGAATGTGCAGAAAACTCTTGTCCCACAGGTAGCGGATTGTAGGGCCCTAAAACTCCTGTCCAGGTGCCCCTTTTTGCCCTGGGATAGGTCATGTCCAAACGTGATGCTTCCAGACACAGAGTAGATATTAATGACAGCCATGAGGACACTTAGTTACAAACACTGACACAATCACAGTTTTTCACTAGAATGTCCACATAGAAGTCAATGTGAGATGAAGACACAGTCACACATAGTTTCCCACCGCCCTCAGGACAATACAGGCATTTATGTCAGGCAAATACAAGGTTATACATGATTTTTCCATCACAGATGTGGTATGTGGTTTAGAATTTTCTTGCTAAAATATGCAAGGCCTTCATTGAAAGAGACATTGTCTGAAAGGAAGCATATGTTGCTGTAGACCCTCCATGTATATACTGTCCAGCAGTGATAGCGTCTTACCAGTTGTGTAAGCCGCCCACACTATAGGCACTAATCCAGCCTCATACCATCAGAGATGCAGGCTTATGAAATGTGTGCTCATGGTCCCTCTCCTCTTTAGTCTGCAGGCAATGATGTCAATCCATCCATTCGTTTTCTATACCGCTTAGGCAGGGTACACCCTGGACTGGTTGCCAGTCAGTCGCAGGGCTGACATATGGAGACAAACAACCAGGCACACCCACACCTACAGCCAATTTAAAGTCACAAATAAACCTAACAAGCATATCTTTAGTAGTGGGAGGAAGCCGGAGCACCCAGAAGGAACTCATGCATGCAATGACTTCAGTGGTTTCCAAAAAGATTTTAAGAATTTGATTCCTCTGACAACAGAACAGTTTTCCGTTTTGTCTCAGTCCATTTTGAATTAGCTTTGGCCCCGTATATGACTTCTTTTTTGCATGATGCAGCTTTACCTTGCATATATGGATGGCACAATGAACTGTGTAGACAGACAGGGATTTCTGGAATTTTTGCTGAGCCTAATGCAGTGATTTCCAGTACAGAATCATGCCTGTTTCTAATGCAGGGCTGCCTGAGACTTGACAAATCTGAGGAAAAGAATAATGGCTCAAAACATCTCTTGAAATGGGAGCTTCCTCATGCAATGAACCCATGTTTTCTTCCTGCTTTTTTCTTTGGAATCCAGCACCTTCTTTCTGATATTCATGTTTTATATGGTTTTTCAATGTTATTTCTTTCCCATCTTTGCTTTGCACATAGTACAGAAACAAAACTGAATAACAAGAAATAATACTTCAAGACAAAAATATATTTTAGAATAGAAGTTATGGAGTTATTGAGAAGATTCATTTGTTTTTGGATGTCATTACACCAGTTCTTTGTCTCCTTACAGACCTGAGCTGCTATCCATCTTAATGTATTATGTATGCAGAGTGCTATAAGGTGCTTCACACAACATGAGTTCTGCGGCCTTAAATGTACTGGAAATAATCAGAATATGAGACTTCATGTACATTAAACTGCTTTATCAAGTCATATTTTGCAGGGGTGACATTTGTGATGCATTTCAGTGGCGTTATTTAGCAAATGTATCAGTTACAGTGCACTTACTCAGGCTATGAAGCCTCCGCTGTCTGCTTTAATGGATGTTTTATTAGCTTGTCCTGATTTATTTGGTAATGATGAGTACATGCATGCTTGGATGAACTCTGAATGTGTGCAGTGCGGTTGTGCATGAGGGTGTTATCAGTATACAGGGCTCCTCAGGCTGTATCAGGGATTGAGGGCCTCTCTAATCCGGACCCGGTGGTGACTGATCCCGCTCTCTTTGTGTCAGCAAGTGTGCGTATTTGTGCAGAGTGAGTTAAGTGTGTGTGTGAATGCAGATTTGTCATTTGTCTCCATATGCAGTCAAATTAAAGTAAACTCAAATTAATCTCAACAAAGTTTTCTGAGTTGCAGAGCAGTATGGAAATGATGACAAAAACAAATGTGTGTGTTATTTTGTGTCTGAGTAAAGGATGACGTGGTGACAACAGGGACTCCATTTCCATTTCCTCCACACTATACAAGTCACCTCGCTGGCATTAATTATGAAAAATAGTCCAGAGTCTGAGACTACACGCACCGGAGAGTTATGATGAATGACATTCAGAGAGATCTGGCGGCCGCCGTCCCGTTTGGTTCCACAAATAATTGAGGGCCAGTGTACTTTGTGACAGAAACATGCTTTATGAGCTCAGGGCTGCTGTAGTGGTTGAGACTGCATGCTGAGAGAAGCACCAAGTCCTTCTGTTATCCTCGGTGAAAGGTCTTTCATGCAAAGTTATTCATAGACCATCAACCATTGTGTTTGCTGCTGTCTCTCCTTGGTTTTCTCAGGGCTCTCCAGTTTCCTCCTACAGTTCAGAATCATTCCTGTTAGGTTAACTGGTCACCCTTCAATTGCCTTTAGGTTTGAATGTGAATTTTATTTCATTTTGCTAGCTGTGTCTCAGGGCTGCACAGCGGTGCAGGGGTTAGTGCTGTAGCCTCACAGCAAGAAGGTCCTTGTTTGCTTCCTGGTCAGGGCCTTTCTGTGCGGAGTTTGCATGTTCTCCCCGTGCATGCGTGGGTTATCTCTGGGTGCTCTGGCTTCCTCCCACCACCAAAAACATGCTCATTAGGTTAATTGGTGACTCTAAATTGGCTGTAGGTGTGATTGTGAGTGTGCCTGGTTGTCTGTCTCTATATATCAGCCCTGTGACTGACTGGCATCCAGGGTGTACCCTGCCTCTCGCCCAATGACAGCTGGGATAGGCTCCAGCCCCCCGCGACACCAAACAGGATTAGCGGTATAGAAAATAGATGCATGGATAGCTGTGTCTCAATTCAGGGTGAGCATTCTTCAATGGACAAAGTGATATTTCAGTATTTTTGAAGTTGGGTTATGTGAGGCACTTGGCAAAAGTAGTGGCATTAGCCTCCATTGATTTCTTTGAGGATTACCCCCTTCCAGCAGGGAATTTAGGCCATACAGCACTAAAGATGGGTACAGCTACCCTCTGTAATTTTGAACGTTTAAGGTAAAATAGGCCAAAAACAATTCTGGCTCAGTTGTACACAATATCAAACATTTTTGAAGCGTTTTATTTATTACTCAGAAAGTCTCTGTGCCCATTTGCATTGTGGTAATGGATTGTTTGGCCACAAAGGATGCATGGACTCTTATTGGCTAGGTAGAGAGGACACATTTGAAAAAACCTTGAAGTGGGCCTTCAGATGCGCCCTCATAAGATGCAGCCCCTGAATTAGGACACAGCTACAGTGTCAGTCCTTTTATGGACAAGCCTCCCAAGTCCTTGGTGGTACTCCACTTCTGACTCAACGATGTCTGGGATCGACTCCTGGCTTCCTGTGACTCTTAATAGGATGAGTGGTGTGGGTAAGAGATAGATGGGGTGTTTGGTCAGGGTAACATACAGTTGAAAAGTCAGTGTAAAGTTGAGGCACAAGGAAAGAGAACACAATTCAAGGCTCATGTGTCGCCCCAGCAGCAGCAGCAGCAGCAGCAGCAGCGGCAGCAGCACTATACTATGTGGCTAATTTAAGAAAAAATGCCAAATTTGAAATTTCAAAGTCATTTGCCTCCCAATGGCCTTATAAGCTCCTCTCTTTGGCTTCTTATGTGCCACTGAAGCACTTGAATTTTAGTTTCATACTTCACTAAGGAATTCTTTGTTGCAAGCTGTTAAAAGGAGCTGCAGATGCTTCATTATGGTGAGGAGACCAGATCATATTAGCCTGGTCTCTAATTACAAGTTGATTTCATTTACACTTCACTCATGGACTGACACACATCGGACTTCTCATCACATGTGCAGTAAGCATTCCATTCGTCCATTTGTCCTTTGTGCACAGAGATTTCTCCAGACTCTCTGAATATTTTGATGATTTTATGTTCTGTGGATGGTGGATTTTCAAAGTCTTTGCAATTTTGCATTGAGGAGCATTTCCCTGAAATTGTTCATCAATTTTCAGCTGCAGTTTTCACAGAATGGTAAACCTATGTCCATCTTTACTGCTTCTCTAAATGGCTAATTTTATACCCAGTTACATTACTGACCTGTTACCAATTAACCTAATAAATTGCAAAATTCTCCTAAAGCTTTTTTTCATGAGTACCACTTACTTTCCTAGCCTTTTGTTACCCTGTCCCATCTTTTATGAGATATTTTGATGACATTTTTGCTGCAAAATGAGCCATTTTTCCCATTAAGTGATAAAATGTCTGTTTCAACATCTGATCAGTTATGTTCCATTGCAAATAAAATGGGTTTAAAGGATTTTCAAATCATTGTATTCTGTTTTTATTTACATTAACAGTGCCCCAGCTTTTTTGGAATTGGGGTTTTTAAGAATTAAACACATTAAGACTTAAAAATATTCCTTTTAAAAGAACTCCAAAAGAAATAAAAGTCATTCATAGGACGTTTAAAAACTAAAAATCTGGTAAAAAAAAAAAAAAAAAAGAAGAGAAAAACAAAGAATCAAGTAAATTCAGTATAGGCTCGTGGGAAAAGGTATGATTAAGAAGAGAATAAAAAAAACCTCAGCTGACCTGCTCTCCTCTGGCTTCACAGTTTTGGCGCCCTCACAGCAAACACTCTGTTCCCATTTGTTTTTAGTCTGGTATTTGAAACAACTAGAGGACGTCTGCTTGAGGATCTCCAAGTATTTGTTGGCTCATGAGGTTTTTAAAGGTCAGAGGTGGAGCTGAGAGAAAGGCCATGAAGAGCTTTAAAAGTAACTTGACCTGATTCTATCACCATTAGTTCTAAATTATTACATCCTACTTTATAACATCAATGCTATTATTCCTGATTGTTTCAAAAAAGTAAAACATTAATACAATTCTTTGTCCAACCACAGTGTGCATTAAGTATGACATTATTAGCAGCTGTAGCATGGCGATTTATTGTATTTTGGTAAGACTTTATGTGTGAGTGGTCTTATGCATGGTTTCGCCAATAAGAAAGTATCACCATCTAAACCCTTCTGTTATTTGTCTGTTGTTCCTGCTTAAGAGAACCTTTTCATATGAGATATGCTTTTGTTTTGGTGCAGGTCTTTTTTACCCTCTCTTTCCTTTATTCTTGTATGTTAAGTCCTTATCTTACTGTCTTTACTTCCATGCTGTTTATAATCATTGTCTGTCTCTAGTATTGTGTAGTCTGTTTGTATTCATGAGATGTGTTTTATGCTCTTTTGCTGCCACCTTGTGGAGAAAATTGTTCAAAGCAGAGTAAATTTCTATTATTTCTCCTCTTATAGAGATGTTCATGCAGTGTGGCTACCCAGCAGTGTGATCTCTGATTGGACTTGTCATCAATTTTACAACCCTTAAACACTCTTCTGATGTGAGTAATTCTACTGAACTTTAACTACCCATCATGCACCTCTCTTACCTTCCAACACTTATAACCACCTCTGATATTTCTCTTTTTTCAGGTGTTAAGCATCTTTGCTGAAGTGAGTATTGTTTTTGTGCTGTTCAGATTGTAGTTGATGCTCTTTAAGACTTAAAATGTCAAAGTACACTGACTTAAATACTTGATTTGATTTTCATCTTCAAATATGATTACCTTTATGTTTATATTCAAACTTCAAACATTATATGAGTCAAAATGATTACATTAAAGATGAAATAAAGTTGAAAGAATAAATAATTATCTAAGCATGTTCATAACTGCTGTTATTTTAAGGGTCATTATAATTTTCACATAATATACATTGAATACAGCGATTTACTCCTCTATACATACAGCATATTATAGAAATGACCTTTAGTGTTTGTTCTGTTACACCACCAACACAGAAAATACGTTCCAGATCACTGCGTACGTGTTAACTGTGATGCTGACCTTTTCGAGATTGAATTAAAACATGTGGTGCAATGTTATGTGAGATGCTTGTTGATGATGTCATTTCCTATCTGCATGTCAGAGTTTGATGGAGAGCTGGTCGGATGACAGCTGGAACTGTTGTCATAACCGGAGGAATACTGGCCACAGTGATACTGCTGTGTATCATCGCTGTGCTCTGCTACTGTAGACTCCAGGTACGTATGTAAATGTGTATCAGCGTATGTGTGCATGTGTATCGTCGGCATAGTCATATGCCCAGCCGTGATCAGCTGACGGCCAGCTGATTGTAATTATCGCCTCCCAGCTCTCCCAGCCAATCACAGCTCTTTCCCTCAACCCAGCGGTCATTTAAATTTGACATACTTCTCACTAATCCCTGCTTGCATTAATGCTGATGCCCCACGCTGATAGCAACGCTTAACCTCCTCCACCTCAGCCTCCTCCTTTATAGCATAAAGCTTGTTGCACCCTCATATTCTGAAGCATGCTACTATGATTAATCAACATACTTTTAGAGCAAGGGTGGATATGGCGAGTAAGCACGGCCTTGGGTATTTTCCAGATGGGTAGCGAGTCCCTGGTCATGCTGTGGATGTTCCAGGGCCCAAAAAACACCGGTGGTCTCCATGCCACCAGGGGTTATAAGACCCAATCTAAAGCGATGCTGTTAAGCTTGACCTTGGCTGCTGAGCGACACACGTTGTGACATTTTTGACATGTTTTGACCTTCTCTGTTTCTGTAGTACTACTGCTGCAAGAAGAATGGGTCTGACAGCGCCTCCATCTCTCAGCAACACTTTGCCTGCAACGCCTGCAGTGTCTCCGGCCTTGATGGTCCGATGGCCACCCCGCTGTCCATGTCCCCACCAGAGCTTCCCCTGTCCTCCTCCGACCTCACCAAACCCACCCAAGGGGGGCGGCGACGTTACTGCCCCACCTGCTCCCCCTATGACTCACCTTTCTACATCCGCACCACCGATGAGATACGTAACGGAGGCGAACGTATCACCTACATGCCCACGCACTACGACAACCAGGCGCTGTCGATGCCACTGCCCGCAGTCAGAGGCACCCTGTTGAGGGACGCTCACAGAGGAAGACCTCCTGATTTCTACACCAACACCCGAGCCATCAGCACTGAGGTGTAAACTCCCAACACCGCCCTAACACGGAGACACTCATCTTTTCACTTACACTATAATAATTTGACACATACTGCAGCAGCAAGTGAGGATGAGCTGGATGAAGGCGGTAACATGATCATTTATTGAAGGTTTACGTGGATTAGAGTGTAACAGGTAGGAATGACTTATAAAACTTCACTTTGTAGCGTTAGAACTTTAAGTTTTGTTCACTAAGATAGTAACTACTTAATAGAGGGTAGATAAAATGTAGAAATTGTCTTTCAAGGTCCCATTACGACAGATGGGGTTGTGAAATTGTAAACATCTGTTGACTGCTACTGTGTCTTTACTTACCGAGGGCTATCTTAGATCATTTTTGATTCTCATCTGCTACAGGAGTCCTGAAAGACTGCTAGAAAGACAAAAAAGGGAGTGTGAATAAGTATGTAGTAAATATGACATAATTCTTTCATGCCAGGGCAAATAGAAACTGATTTGAAAATTAAAATTGCAAGAGTGAAAAGTCAACATCCCCTTTGCAGATTCTTGGACTTTTGGGAGCAGGATGTAGGATGGTGGAGGAGGATGGACCAGTGGAGCTTTGTCTATGCAACAAAAACTACAAACTTCTAGCTGTTTTGTCCCACTGTGTATCTTTTATACACTTTGAGATATTATGACAGACATAATTAAAGCAGTTCAGAGCCTCTTGGGTTGCCAGATCCACACTGAACCTCCACCATACCCATCAAAGTGTATAACAGAGTTAATGTTGGAGTCCTGGAACGCAAAACTGGTCCTTCTCTAATGACACTGATGCAAAAAGTTTCATATGTATATAATAACTACACAGAGATGATCCCACTGTGTCCGTGATGAGGAGTGATGCACCCTGGGATGTGAACCTCATGAATGCAGGAGTGTGATTTACGAGTTTGTGCTATTTTGTCGTCACACTTCTCCTATACTCCTTTGCTACTCACATGTTGAATCCTTAAAATGCAAATAATCATACTGTTAAATTTGTTTTTTATATGTTATGAGGAACAAAGAACACATTAATGTTACTGAGTGGTGTGACTGAAAATGTCTCACAAAGCCCCCTTTTTTATGCTTCCCACACACCATAATATTCTGTGATATTTGTCTTTATATTTCTGTGTACAGGCTGATTCAGTGAGGCTGAACAAGAAACCTTAAAGTGCAAAATGTTCTTGCTGACAGGTCTACTGTTATCACTCAAGAATTCAACAAATGCACTTCAGTCTCTTACAAAGCATATGATATTATTACCTTCATTGATCAGCAGCTACTCCTTCATTCTTCTCAGTTACTTTTCCATCCATGTTGAATAAAAGCCAGCATGCAGAACCACAACACTGTAAGTCCCAATTCTTCAAACCATGTAACCCCATAGAAACAGTTTTTAAACATTGTTTTATAAGTGCAAAAAGTATAGAGGACTGGTTAGGAAATAAATCATTAAGAATGACATTTTTGGTGAAATCTGGGCAGAAAAGTCAGGATCTAGTGGAATAACACCAGTCCTTTTTTTCATGTCATTGTGCACAACCACAGATGAAGATTTGTTGTCATGAATTATTTCTTTAGGTATGTATTAACTCTATATTTTACTACTTACTTAACTAGCAATCTTTGGAAACATAAAATAAGCTTTTTAGACATGTGGTTCAAAACAAATATTGTACCTGATAAATACAGAAACCGTAAATATTTGACAGTGTTATCTTTTGACAATTAAAGATTTGTAACTGCTTGAAATGACTCTTTGTGTGATGATTTAAGGCAGTGGTTCTTAACTGGTCTAGCCTCAGGACCCACCAAATCACAGCCCAAATTCTGGTTATCAGTGGTTAAACAGTATTCCTAGCTACCATTGCACCATGAAGACAAAAGAACACTCCGAGCTCAGAGAAAGGGTTGTTGAAAGGTAGAAGTCAAGAGATGGATACAAAAAAATTCCAAGGCACTGAACATCTCCCAGAGGGAATATAGCACATGTCTAAATCATCAGGCTGGAGTGGGTTACTTACTTTATCTTGATTTTTTTTTTTTTTTTAATTGACATTACTTTGTAGATATGTTTCCACTTTGATGTTTATAGCTTTTCTAAAAATTTTTGGACAAAAAAGCCAAATTATGTATAACATCAAAAAAGGGTTAAAACATCTAAGGAATTGAAATACTTTTTATAGACACTGTAGTGACACATTCAAATAAGAAAACCAGTTTTGTTTCTCGGAAAAGTAGTTAAATATGTTTAGATCTTGAGAAAACAACCAAAATATGCTTAGCATTGAATAGACAGAGTAAAATAGAACATATATGTCTGCTTAGACCTTCCATACATCATGAACTTTTTATCACAGTTTTTCTGGCACGCCTTCACTACCCACTAAAACAGTCACGACGAGACCCACTATTTTGGGTCCTGACCCACCAGTTGAGAACTACTGATTTCAGGGACTACAGATTCAGTGACTCACATACATACTTTAATATTGTATTTGATTAAAATCTAAGGAATTGGCGTTTCTGAGCTCTGTGGGGTTTTCAGCATGAAATTTGATTTCCAGTTAATAGCCATCATGAGGCAAACAGTTAAGCTCCTATAATTCACTGAAATTAAATTTTATAACAAAGCATTTCTTTGTTGCCTTCTTTCCTCTAAAGAACACCCTTTTGTGTGGAAAAAAAGCATTTGCAGATTTTTTTTCCATATTTACCAATCATGACTACCCAGCAAGTATTTACATTATGAGAGAAAAAAAAAACGTTATACTATTCACTTCACGTCCTACAAAAATAAAGACAAAGTTGGACTACTTCGGTATCATTTAAGACAAAACTGAAATGCCAGAATTGTCAGGCAAACTCAAGTACAGCGCATGCGTCAAGAAACCCCAACATTCCAAACCGGAAGGCGTGTCTCCAAACTCCCGAGTGATTCATCTTATCAAACATATACGATCTTCGCTGCAACTCTTCTGACAGCTAGCTAGCTAGCAGGGAACTCTACAACGCTTAAAACAAGTAAGTTGACAGCTCTTTTATCGACACCTCTGTTTATATTTGTGTCCCATTTCCATGCAGTGAGAAGAGAAACGCTGTTTTCCTTCTTCGCTCCCGTCTCTTTTCCCCGGACGGAGCCGGGCGGGGTGTTGGTGTGTTGAGAGAGCTCGCTCCTCCACATAGTGGTCCAACTGTTTTGGACTTCGAGCTGGTTAGCGTTAGCCAATATTAGCATTAGCTCGCTGGTTTAGCCTGGCACACATAGGTACTTCCTGTTCACCCTGCATTCACCTGTGCTGACTGCTTACACCTTACGTGCAGGTCTGCTTGAGACAGAACCATGTTTATATTACCGCGGCGACGAAAAGACTGAGATAACTGTTCTGATAAGTTGTCTTCCCGCGAGCTCATTTTTCCTTGTCTGTCTTCTACTGTGTTGTTTGCAGTAGCTAGCTGTTATGAAAGAGGCATGTCTGCTTTTGCATGTTTTCCTCCCATTCAGACTGGTGTTTTCAAACAGAATACCTTAATGATTAATTGTAACCTGTCACACCTCAATGAAACAGTTTTTAAGAGAGATATGCGTCTTTAACAGGCTAGTCACTTGCTGATGGTTGGAGACTGTGATGCTTCACTCAGGCCTGCAGACACCAGTAAAAGCAACAATTACAGCTCACTGCAGTAATTAATGACAATACTAACCATACTAATTAAAAGTGACACTGACAACTGTCATTTAAGACATGAATCAGAGCTGCAACATCGGAATTACTGATGCTATACGATGACACTTATCTGTTATTAGGACATTTAAAAGTGTGAATCAAATGGTTCACACAGAGCTTTTGTTTTACAACCCATTTCAGTATCTAGAGGGCTTATTCCTGGGTATTTGGTTTATGTACTTATGCTTGAGTTGCATCACAGTGTCTGCAGCGGTGTCACAGCATTTTTCCCCACTGTTTGGATCCCCTCCAAGATGAATGTCTGCATGACATCATCCCTACTGTCTGTGTCTATGCTGTAAAAACTAAAGAGACACTTGAGACCTTATATTCACATAACTTAAGCAGATAGTCATGAAAATGAATACTGCGGTTTTGACCCTGAAATTGGTAATCAGAGGCTATTTGGAGGTTATTTGATGCTTTTATAGTTCAAGCTGTATTATTGTGGAAGCAGTAATTAAATATCAGCCACAATTTAAAATGTGATGCTTTTACTTTTTGTCCTGAAAGGCCAGATAGACTGGTTCCTATTTCCATGGCATGGGTTGTGTTACACATCCATCTGTACAAACAAATATGTACACTCAATATTTTTTGCCTTAAAAATCTGCCTACATCAGTAATAAGTACACTAATGCTGTTTCCATATCAGGCAGAGCACATCAGCATTAGTGTGTTTTAAGCACTAAAAATAGTTTATTTTTAGAATTTTAATTGTGTTATTTAAGGGCTGAAGTTGTTGGTTATTGTCCAAAATTATTTTGTAAATGAGGACATATCAAATTCTCAGACTGAAAACAAACATTTCAGGTTGAAGCTTTGCAAGATACACTATATTGCCAAAAGTATTCACTCACCCATCCAAATAATTGAAATCAGGTGTTCCAATCACTTCCATGGCCACAGGTGTATAAAATCAAGCACCTAGGCATGCAGACTGTTTCTACAAACATTTGTCAAAGAATGGGTCACTCTCAGGATCTCACTGAATTATAGGATGGTATTGTGATAGGATGCCACCTGTGCAACAATTCCAGTCGTGAAATTTCCTCACTCCTAAATATTCCACAGTCAACTGACAGTGGTATTATAACAAAGTGGAAGTGATTGGGAACGACAGCAACTCAACCACGTAAAATGACGGCACGGGGTCAGCGGATGCTGAGGCGCAAAGTGTGCAGAGGTCACCATCTTTCTGCAGTCAGTCACTACTGAACTCCAAACTTCACGTGGCCTTCAGATTAGCTCAAGAACAGTGCGTAGAGAGCTTCATGGAAAGGGTTTCCATGGCCGAGCAGCTGCATCCAAGCCATACATCACCAAGTGCAATGCAAAGCATTGGATGCAGTGGTGTAAAGTGTGCTGCCACTGAACTCTAGAGCAGTGGAGACGTGTTCTCTGGAGTGACGAATTGCGCTTCTCCATCTGGCAATCTGATGGATGAGTCTGGGTTTGGCGGTTGCCACAAGAACAGTACTTGTCTGACTGCATTGTGCCAAGTGGAAAGTTTGGTGGAGGGGGGATTATGGTGTGGGGTTGTTTTTCAGGAGCTGGTCTTGGTCCCTTAGTTCCAGTGAAAGAAACTCTAAATGCTTCAGTATACCAAGAGATTTTGGACAATTCTATGTTCCCAACTTTGTGGGAACAGTTTGGGGATGGCCCCTACCTGTTCCAACATGACTGTGCACCAGCGCACAGAGCAAGGTCCATAAAGACATGGGACCTCAACCTGATAGAACACCTTTGGGATGAATTAGAGCGGAGACTGAGAGCCAAGGCTTCTCGTCCAACATCAGTGTGTGACCTCACAAATGCGCTTCTGAAGGAATGGTAAAAAATTCCCATAAACACACTCCTAAACATTGCGGAAAGCCTTCCAAGAAGCTGTTATAGTTGTAAAGGGTGGACCAACATCATATTAAACCCTATGGATAAAGAATGGGATGTCACTTAAGTTCATAAGCGAGTCAAGGCAGTTGAGCGAATACTTTTGGTAATATAGTGTAGACCCACTTGATAACAGACATGGAATCTGGCCAATCCATGCTCTGCCAGGTTAGCTGCTTCTCCCATAATCCTGAAATACAGATTATTTTTCTTTGCTGTGGTAAGAACATAGGATAGCAGTTGTGGATGTTTTTTTTAACCTGGGAAAACTGAAGTGGGTAGGTTTTAGTATTAAATGCATAATTTCTGAAATAATTTGGATCATGCCCATCCAAAATAGATGTATATTGGGGCGGTAACATAAATGTGAATAAAACTGACATTCCACAGTAAAATTTGTTATATGGTGGGGATGCATCTGGAAAAAGTCTGTGTAACTTTGTCATATAGTCCTTTTGGAATTCAAACACACAACACAGAACCTACATCCAACTTTTCTGAGCTGGAAGAGAAATTTTAACTGTAACATGCACTTCCCTCAAATTTAAGATCTAGTCTAAAACTATTCAAAGATATCTGGTTTTGATAATGCAACACCATGGGTTCTCCAGTGTATTGTTAAAGTACAATATAAGGTGTTCATGGGTGAAGTGTTAAAATGGGTTTGTAAACCCAAAATAACTAAAGAAAAGTCAGTTCTAAGTTTATTTGACCCTATAAGGCATACTCCTAAAAGGCACAGGAGCATTTAGAAAATCATCTATTTCAAAATGCTGGAGAAAATGCTGGACGGAGTTAATAAATTTGAGTGAAGTAGCTAATGTAGAGCTTCACTGATGAGTGGATTGATGAATTATCAGCCCATCAGAAAAGTTAGCAACAGCTTTGATAATTTGGTAAAAAAAATCAAAGTGTTTTTATTGTCATACTACATAATCCAATATGCTGCAATTTTCAGATCCTAAAAATATGAGGATGTTTTCCTTCTTTGTGAAATACTTATCATAATTGAACAGGATTTACAGAGACTGGGATTAATGATCATCACATTGATCACTCTGTAGTAATAAAGGTAATGATTGACAACTAGCATGTTTGTAAAATGTAGTCTGGCACTGGATTGTAGCCGTTTAACCAAGCATGAATCAACAGGTGCTTTTCTAACGTAGGCCGAACATTTAAAGTGGCTTTTTGTTGCAGCTCTTGCTGTTTGTTATAAAGGAGTTGCTTTAGTGAGAGTGTTACATAGCCAGCCTGAACAATAACCAGTATGTTGGGGATTAATCACATTATTTTATTAGTTTTACTAAAATATGTAGAATATTTGTGGGGTTGTTATTGTGCTACTTCTGTGTTGTACTGATCAAACAGTGTGTCAGGTTGAAACAGTGTGCTTTATTCATGTTGGTCATCATGGGACGTAACTTATGAGACTATTTGACTATGAAAACAGTTTGTTTGAGCACAAGGCCTAACTGGAAGTGATCCAGTCACAGGTGCACGGTGTCACCAAAACTGAAACCTTAAATTATCAGAGCTGCTTTCAGTTCTGGTTGCAAAAGAAGTTGAACTCTTTATCTCTGTGGTGCTGCATAGATCATTTTTCATGTGTGTGATGATGCTTTCATTTTAGCACTGATTCTGTTTCTAGGATTGGCCGCAGCCTAACCCTGATATTATCGCTGTTGTCTTTTATACTCATTCAACAGGTCTGTTCAGTAAGTGTGATCATTCAGTGCATGGAGGGAAAGGACAGCTCAGCAGATTAGTGAGTAGACATAATTCTCTAACCAGAAGATGTTTTCAGTGGATCATGTATAAAATGTAATGAGATTAAATGGGGTTATAAACTTGGGTCAGTTGTAGCCAGGTCAGATTTTTTTCAAACCATCCTGTTAATCTTCTGCTTTGACTCCCATGACATTGATTACAGTCTTCATCCAACTCTGTTGACACTGCTGTATCCTTAAAAAAACTGCATGGCATTTTGAATTCACAGAAACACACACCCTCATGGATGTAATGTGTCTAGTAAGCTCAGTAGCTGTGGGTGTTGTCCACAATGCTGCCCACTCAAAGTTTCCAGACAGGCAGTAGTTTGGTGCCAACTGGGACTGAATCGAGGACAAGGCTGGTCATGACTCTGGACAAGTTTTCTGCTGGGTCTATAGTTGCAATGAGAGTTGTAGACAACATTAAAACTGTCTGATCTGAGTTTTTGCTCCTAAGATCTTTTGTTGTACCTCAGCCTGAACAGCCATGCAGGATTGTTGCAGCTGTGGCATCGGTGTTGAGCAGCACTGGTCACTTGTGTTGAGAATCTTGTTTTGTCAAAGGTATTTCTTTGCATCCTGGAAGTATAGAAGAGATTTCTGTTTCTGTAGTGAGTAACGTCCCATCCCCAGCACTCTTGACTCTGACTCCACATCGGCACATGCGACTGAACCAGAGTTGGACATTTAAGTCATTTCAATATTCTAGTTCTCTCATTACCTTATAAGCAAGCAATGGTTCTAGACTAATTACTAAACACTTGCTGCTGTCCACAAATCTGTGCTTATATCCACTGTGTTGATTTGACACATTGCAAATCAGTGATCAGTTATTCTGCACTTAATTTATTCATCTTTTCTACTTCAGCTCGACAAATGGCATCCTGTGGAAACCCTTTCCTTCCACAAAACATACTAGCAGCAAACCCCCAGTCATCATTTTTCTTGTACAAAGACTTCTCCATTCTGGTATCATTGAAGTGCGTGCTAACAAGATTAGCAAATGATGTGATGCAAGACTGCATATTATCTGGTTTCTCCTTTTACTTTAAGCACATGTTGTCAGGCGCTAAACAAGTATTTCTTTTGTGTAGGTTGAACACCACATCAAGCTCTCCACATTGTCTTCATCTTTTTCTCAAAGTGTTTCCTGACATCATGTTTCCTGAATGTAGCTTAGATGGTGTGGTGCATGTTGAGTTAACTGAGCTGAACTATTGTGGGCTAAGGCAACAGGTGCACAGGTGCCGAGGCTGGTTGGAGGAAAGCAGAAACCTTTTTTTCTGCCAAGGTAAAGCTTTTGGTTCTTTTAGAAAAAAAAAGTTTTCCAGTTTTGATAAAACTGCTGCAGTAGCTACATACAAGCTAACTGCTCTACAGACAGCCACTGTATACTGGCTTGCAGTAAAAATAAACCCCACCTGTGACTACAGCAAACTCAACCCGATGCAGGTTGGGAGAAGAGCAAAGCACAAATAAAACAAAACGGCTTTCAATGCATCTTTAAACTCTTTTGTAGCAAATAAATCTGGTCTAATTCTGATTAAAAAAAGATACTCATAATCTTTTTTATCCATTTTTAAAACCTCAATCTTTTCTGTCCCCAGCAGACAATGCTGCCCACCATATTGTTTTTGGCCGTGACAACCAATGGCAGACTGTTTCGTCATTATGTTTTGCTTCGCCAAACAGCACATGTCTATGCACTGACGATAGAGGAGAAGGCCTGAATAGCTCCTAGTGGAGAGAAAAGGAGACGGAGAGCCTGTGATGTGGCCCTCTGTGTCGCTGCAGACAGAAAATGCTTTGAACAGTGGCGGGCAAGAACCTTTTTTGTTCATATGTGAATGTTTTGAAGATCTTTTTGGTCACAGAATGATTATTTTTTGCTTTTTGGTCCCAAAGAGATGGGAGAACAAGTTTGTCCAAAAAACCCCACCAAAATCTCTATTGTTTAGTGTGTGCCACACATAAAAAAGTTAAATTTCTGTTAGTGTTTTTTTTTTTTGTCTTTATAGTCCCATCAGGTTTTTTTAATTCAAGTGACAATACTGCAGAAAACATATTCTTAAAGCCTGTGTTCTCCTGGAAAGAAGGATGTTAAGAGCTTGACTGTGCACCACAGGGTTGATGTTTTACAAGATTTTAAGATCAGTAAGTCCAGGCGAGACAAAACGGTAAATAATAGGGCTCAAGGGGTAGAAGCAATTTAATTACATGTTTAGCCAAATAGTGAAATAAATGCCTAGGAGCATCCTTAGCTGTGACAGCTTCATTTGAGTTAACCACAACACCACTTGCCATTGTTTACAGGCTTGCAGTACAACTAAACTCCGCCACCTTTCTCCTCCAATCGCTGATTGGTGGGGTCATTCTCAGACTGGGCACAATTGTTTTAGACTGGAGCTTTGCACGATGAGTCTGCCTGATGTTAGACATGTAATCAGGCCAGTCCATCAACTTTGCAAGGTTAGATTGATACAAGCTACATTTGAAATGAATGTGAACAGCCAAACAGATCTGAGCAATAAATCCAAAATATGCATGAAGGCTTACTGTGTGAATGTTGTCAAAGAAGGATGATGCAGTGTTACATGTTTTCTTTCGTAACTGGTGTGTTTGTGTATGTGGGAGGGAGATCATGGGATGTTCTGTGCTTGAAGAGTAAACATTAAGTAATTATAATTAATCACCAGTTCCGTATTACTGGATTTTCTCAACCACATCAGACCCCAGAGGAGGAGACCTGAGGTCCAACAGAGTACATGAAACTTTTCCTCTAAATGACATAATTTCCCAGCATGCACTGTAGCTAACTGCATCACTTATCTAGCCTTCTTCTCGGTGCATCTTCTTCCGTAAGTGAATCAGTGGGATAGTTTGCGTTTTGTTTCATGCTGCTCTGTGTGTAATTCAGTAAGTGTGATAGAATCACATGACCCTGTGCATGTCTGTGTGTGTGTGTGCATGTGAAAATGCGTGTGTGAATATAATTTGCCAGGGTTAAGTGTGTATGAATGCCTTTTGTGTGTGTGTAATCATGTCACTGTGAGTGGATGAATGCCCCCTTCATGCATTACTTCTCTACTTTGTGTGTGTATTTGAGAGTAAGAATGTGTGCTTGTTCCTTTACAGCATCCTCCTGAACACTGCAAACCAAAGCTGTGTGGTCGCTGCTCGGTTCTATAAAAATGTCTTCCAGCCAGGCCTTACTTTATTTCTGCACATCACTCGCTTGTAAAGCACTTTATGTCTTTAATTAAACAGCAATTAAGAAATGTTGCAAACATATCCCATAATTATAAGTATGTTTCATTTATCCATGGCTACTCACGTCATCATAGTCAGGTTATTACTAGCTTTGCCTGAAGCCTTGTTTGTTTGTGGTGTAATCTTGCTCATGGCAAAATGATTGAGCCTGCAGGATGAAACATGTAGAGATGAGAGCCTGAGTCAGATGTGCAGCAGAATCTGTCAGTGCTTGTTTGCTTCTTTTGTATTTGTTAAGATAAGGTATGGCATTGTAGACCCTCAAAAGTAAAGGTGAGAGAAGATCAACTAAGCATAAGATTACATAAGACAACATAAACATCACATGGATTATGTAATTGCTTTCTTAGATGACAGTGTACTAAACTGTTACAATAATGGGTTTACAAATTGTCCTTTATTCTTGTTAGGTGTCATTCTCTCCAAGATGACAGCCAGTTTTTCTGTCACTCCCTATTTTATAGAGAACTGCAAGTGTGCAGAGTGCTTTTAAGGTTTAACTTAATAATTAGTAAAATAAACATGCTGATGTCCATTGTGTAACCATGGTTTCAAAAATAATTTGTATAAAGAGATAATGGACATAACCTTGCACAGATTAACTTCAAGATTACTCAGTGAACAATTATCACGATCTGCAAATGGAGTCAGAAGGATTTAAGCTTTCACAATCATGATCAGATCATATTTCAGCCTTTAGAAATTTCAGTGGTGGATTTCTTTGCTTTCAGACCACAGCTGAAAGTCTGCAGAGTGACTTGATAAAGATATTTATAAAGACAACACTGCACTAGATACTTAACTGTTACCTTATGATTTATCCTTGTTTGTGAAACTCCATAACTTAGATAACCATGTTGCCCTATAACTAACTGAGTTTACTGATAGTATAACCAGACTCTAAATATTTATTAGGGCTGTACAATCAATTGTAATATATTAATTAGGGGTGGGAGAAAAAAATCGATTCAGCATAGTATCATGATATTTTGTCTGGCAATATATTGTATCATCTCATCCACCAATTATCGATTTTTTTCAAATGAATTGCTCATGTGAACTGATGTCTATGGTAATGGAAAATAAAGTCAATTGTTTCGAAAAATGTTTCTCCAGTGAGGTTGGCGGAGGTGACTGTCATAGAGCAGGAGAGAGTTGGTATAACAAACATGGCAGCATCAGGGGAAGGACAGGAATGCAAGCAGGGCATGAATGAGATGGACATGACACATGAGGTTTGCAAGAGCTGCTACATGAAAATAAAATACTGCGGAAATACGACAAAAATGAAGGCAAGACTAATGCTAAATCAGCTAAAAAATTGTATAGATCGCATAGAAGGTATCGCAATACTCACTCTATCACAAAATGTTTAAAATCGCAGTAGTATCAAATTGTGACCCAAGTATCGTGATAATATCGTATCATGGGGCCACTAGTGATTCCCATCCCTAGAATTAATTACCTTGATATGAACAACTGCAACAAACACATTGCAAAAGTCTGAATTTTAAAGCTATAATAAGAGCAAGGGATAGACAGATATCAGCCTGGACAATTATTTATGCCGATATGTATTTTCTCAATTATCAGTTTTGGCATTTTGTTTTAACGTTAATTGATCAGATTCATTCATTTAAAGGTGTGCTACCCACTGCAATGTGTGTCATCCCCTCAGGCTTGGTTTTCACTCTCTCTACCCTGCCCACATCACCAGCCCATCTTGCTGGCTTTCATATAACTTTGATATTAAGCTTAAATGAACCATTTAATGAAGCACATTTTAGATGAGAATGAATACTGACATTCCCTTCTCATAGGTTTTTGCTTTTGAATGCATATTGGAGATTATTGCTGCATCATGTTTTGACAGTTTGTTCGAGGCATGTGTTGGCCTGGTCAGGTTTTTGTTCTAATCCTTCTGGCCTAGTACTGTACACGTTTTCTAAGTTTTGTGTCTGAAATGTTTGCTGATACACCAGTAAAGCTTCTGTATTACAGTCCAGTTTGTTTGCATGCAGGCTGCCTTACTACAGAGCTGGACGGACAGGAAGGGGGAGAACTTTAACCCCAGTCTCCCCAGCTGACTCTGAGTGAAGCAGCCAGCCATGGATGACAGCTCCTCACTCGGAAAAGTCAGCAGCTCCACAGAGTCCGTGGCCACAGTTACCAGCGAGGAGTTTGTTCTGGTCCAGTCCAGTGCTGCTGGGTCACCTCAGGGCTCGGGAGGAAAACCAAGACTGAAGGTCAGAAACACACATGGGTACACTTTTAAACATGACTGTTATAATGGGATTTGTAATGTTTATTCTTAGAGAATTCAAGGCTGTTAGTTGGATTTGTAGCTGCAAGGTCTAACATAGCAACTAAAACAACATTTTTCTCATCACCCTAATCTTAAAACCTTGCTCTTATGTTTTTTTTAATGTGGTATAAATAAAAAAGACCTAATGGAAACAAGGTTGATGACATATCTTTGGCTCTTTCTATCTTTTTTCTCTTTTCCTCTCACTCAGATGTCTTGGAACGGTAGTGAGCAGCTGGAGAAAGCCATGGAGGAGCTGTTGGATGATGATGAGGATGAGGTGAAGGTGGAGAAGAGCAACGTTGAAAAGATGGAGAAGCACAGGGACCCAGAGAGCCAAGTTCTGGAGCCCCGACCCGCTGGTATACATGCATGGACATCTAAGCTCCATTAATAGGAAATATGGTTTTACTAACCAAAGGGTTTTCATGATACCAGACTAAGCTTAAACTGAAAAAAAGAAAATGTAGGCAAGCTTTATAAGAGACATAATTGATCCTTGAGTCTTAATGAAATCCCTAAAGGACTACAGAAACATCAGTATTTACTAACCAGTGAATTTTAAATCCACTTACAATGCTAAATATATTGTTAGCCTCATAGCATAATTGCCTAAGTCATATTTTAAGGTTTTCAGAAAAATAAGCCACGATGAATCAGCAGTCTTAGGAGAGAAGATCAGGCAGATTTCACAACTTGGCCAAAAAATGACTTGGGCAATTATGCTGTGAGGCTAATGAATTATAACTGATTATGTGTATTTCAGTCAGTCAGTTATTATAAAAACAGATTGTAACATTACAACACATGGCATCAAAAAGTCTAATACATTTTGTTAATCTGACAAGAAAGAAGTTAAAACCTGCCAGTCAGCAGTTGTCTGTGACTGAATTTTCACACTTTTTTCTAAATATCTTACACCCTCAGTTATGCCTGTGATGTTTTTTTTAGCATTTCTGCTGAGTTAACTGAGAGGAAACGGTTAGTACACTGCAGTGTAAAACTCAGTCAGCAGTGGAAGTCCAACTGTTGCTCTCATTGTTCTGCTTCCTGTTTGCAAAGTGTGAAAGTACAAGGTCTAGGGTCATTTTAGAGAGCCCCCCCAACTTCCTCTCACACCTCTGCATATCTTTATATATTCTCTTTTGTGTTTTTGCTTTCTTATATTGTCTCCTATTAAATGCAAGGCTGTGTTGCATATCTGACAGACTGCAGGATAAGACACTGTTAATGTGAAAAATAATATTTTCGTGATGCTTCAAAGTAAGGCTGAATGATGTTTTTAAAGGTGTTTCTTTGTGATTGTGATTTTTAAATGTTATGAAAGGGAATTAAAACAGAAAATGTAGTGCATTTATATACATTTATGAAGTTTAAATCAACTTCTACTGGTGCACCTAAAAAAAGATAAAAAAGTTTTTCCTGTGACTTTATTCAGCAATTCTTTGTACTTTGTGTTTGTTTTAATGTTGATGATTACAGCTTACATCTCACAAAAATAAAAAATCCACTAAAAATAATAGAATATCACATAACATAAAAAGCATTTGTAATACCAAAATGTTAACCTTTGCAGACCGGACTTTTCCACATCATTCTAATATTTTGAGATAGTGGATTTTAGATTTTTGTGAGCTGTAAGCTGTAATAATCAATATTAAATGAAAAAAGTATTGAAATTTTTCACTTTGTAGTAGATTAATCTAGAATTGGTAAAAGTTTAACTTTTTGAAGCAAGTCAAAAACTTTAATGTATGAACCTTTGCATGATATTCAGATTTTTTGAGATGCACCTGCATCATTCAGGCCTACTTTGACGTCATCCCAGACTCACAGGGTTTGCTGTTTAAAGCTACTAGAAAATCTGTTTTAATCAGTTGATTTAAGCATTGACGTGGTCTAACAGCAGGCTGAGGTGGAGCTGATGCAGGCATTAAACCTCCTGGGAGCACCTGCCAGTCAGTTCAGCCATGCCCATGATGTTACAGATTTTAGCATTATTTATTTTAGTATAATAAAAACAGATAAGTTTTATAAGAAATACCCTGTAAAGTTGTTGCAATGAAAGAAAAGAGTCATTCCAGTAAACATCCCATATAACATCCTTCCTGTCTGTCCACAGAAGTATGTCCCACACCCTCCAGCCCCACTGCTCCAGAGGAGGACAGTGTCCAGTTCAACAAACTGTCCTACCTTGGCTGCACCTGGGTCAAAGCCCCTCGCAACGAGGCCGAGGCACAGAGGGCCATGGCCACGCTGAGAGCCGAAAGTGCCATCCCTATCCCCATCACACTGCATGTCCCCTGTGGACCAGACGGCTCTGTCAGGTCAGATACACAAGTGAATATGGGCTGTTTGTGGAGAACTTTGCTCATTTAGATGAGATAAGGTGAACTAAAAGTAAAAAAACAAGCCTCAAGGGAAGATAAATTAGTTTTTGGTGATATATTGTAGCATATTTATACTACATATTTACCAAAAATGAAAAAAAAAAACATGTTAGAAATTTGGTTTTTAAACACTCTTTTTATTTGAGTTTTGGCTCTTGGATAACAAAAGTTTCTCCAAAATAAGGATAATCATCTTAGAAATTTGAATATAATTTCACACCATCACCTTTCATGGTTGATAGCAGACAGAAAAAAAGGTACAGTTATAGATGACGCAGATACAGCAAGAGTTTAAGAGAAAGTTTCAAAATGAAATATGGAAAATGAGACAGATACACCAAAGAGGAAATTAGTCATGGCATTTTTTGCATGTAGAAAATCGTTGACTTAAATGCTTTGCTACACTGAAGTTACAGTCCTGCTTTATGTTTCGACAGAACTTTTTTGATCCCAAAGAGGCATCAGCATTACCAGAAAGTAATGACAAATTTCAATAAAAGTCATACTTTTCTTTAAATATGATCTAAGCACGTTTTTATACAGCCAGATTTTCTTTCTGGTTTTGTTTAAGATGTTGTTTTGGTTGCTTTCTGAAGTTGTTTATTACTTTGAAGTACCAAAGCATGGTTTTAACACATAAATAAAATTCCCCTAGGATTGTGGACCAGGCTTCAGGCACAGAGATCGCCTCCTTTCCCATCTACAAGGTGCTGTTCTGCGCTCGTGGACGGGAGGGTTCGGTGGAGAGTGACTGTTTCTCCTTTACTGAGAGTTACCGGAGCTCTGAGGACTTCCAGATTCACGTCTTTTCCTGCCACATCAAAGAAGCTGTGAGTAAAATACATACTGTTTGTATTTTAAATTACACATGCAGCTTGCCTCATGACATTTAGTCTTGAAACATGTAGACACAAATGAGCTTAAAAATAGAAACAATGGCTTTGATTTCTGTCAATGTATTTATGTAGGTCATATGATGCAGACCTCCATTTTATGAATTTATACTGACTGTCCAGCTGAGGGCACTGTTGTCTTGCCTGTGTTTTATCAATCTATTTTCATTGTGTTTTAGCTTTACAACCATTTTTTCTATATCTTTTACTAATGTTCTGTTGTGACATATAGTTTTGTATTTCCAACTTGCTCATTTAGTTTATTTGCCCCCCCCTTCTAATTTTGTTCCTCCTTACCAGCTGCTGTTCTCTAATTTTACCATGCTCTCTTCCAATCACACCATATTTCCTCTTCCTCCCCATCCAGGTGAGTCGTATCTTGTACAGCTTCTCTACCGCCTTTAAGCGCTCCTCGCGGCCGGCAGACATCAGGGATGTTGGAACGTCTGGTCCACCAGACAGCGACCTCTACACCTTCACTGTCTCACTGGAGATTAAAGAGGATGATGGAAAGGGCAACTACAGGTGCTTGGTCCACACATACACACATTCAGAGATAAAAATAAGTCAGTCAAAGTATATAGGTGATGGTAGAAATTGTTTCCTTTATACATTTAATGTGAAAAAATGGATAATGTTGAATAAAGGTGTGGTGTGCCAGTGCTACAGATATGTTCACTGTAAAGCTTAAATGTTCTTTCACAGATATATACAGTGCATTCAGAAAGTATTCAGGCCCCTTTCCCTTTTTTCAGTTTTGTTATGTTGCAGCCCTATGCTACAGTGGTTTGAATTCATTTTTTTCTCTCATTAAGCTTCACTCAGTACACCATCATGACAAAGTGAATACAAAATTTGAGGCATTTTTGCAAATTAAAAACAACAACAACAAAAGAAATCTCACATTCTCAAAAGTATTCAGACCCTTTGCAACAAGGGTCTTTGCAACACTTGAAATTTAGCCTAGGTTCCTCCCTTTTCTCTTGATCATTGCTAAGATGTTTCTACTCCTTGTTTGGAGTCCACTTGCTGTAAATTAAATAGATTGGTCATGATTTGGGAAGGCACATACCTCTCTATAGAAGGCCTCGCAGCTGACAATGCATATCTGAGCAGAAACCAAGCCATGAAGTCAAAGGAACTGCCTGCAGAGTTCAGAGACAGGATTATTGCAAGGCACAGATCTTGGAGGCTACAAAAAGATTTCTGCTACACTGAGGGTTCTCAGTAGGACAGTGGCCTTCATAATTCTCAAATGAAAGCAGTTTGGCACAACCAGGACCCTTCCCAGAGCTGGGAGCCTGACCAAACTGAGCAATCGGGGAGAATGGCCTTAGTAAGAGAGGTGACCAAGAACCCGATAGTCACTCTGACTGAGCTCCAGAGATCCTGTGTGGATATGGGATAAAGTTCCAGAGAGACAACCATCCCTGCAGCCCTCCGCTGATTTGGGCTCTATGGCAGAGTGGCTTGACAGTAGCCTCTCCTCAGTTCAGAACACATGAAAGCCTGCTTGGAGTTTGCAAAAAATCACCTAAAGAACTCAGACTGAGAAACAAGATTCTGATGGTCTCAATTCTACACATTATGTCTGGAGGAAACCAGACACTGCTCATCACCTGCCTAAAAGCATCCCAACAGTGAAGCATGGTGGTGGCAGCATCATGTTGTGGGGGTGTTTTTCAGCAGCAGGGACCAGGGACTGGTCAGGGTTTAGGGAATACTGAATAGAGAGAGATACCCTCAATGAAAACCTATTCTGTAGCCCACAAGACCTCAGACTGGGATAAAGGTTCACCTTCCAACATGACAATAACCCAAAGCACACAGCCAGGACAACACAGAAGTGGTTCAGGGACAGCTCTGACTTGTGGAATCCTGTCCTGACCCTACTGAACAGTTTCTAAAGGGATCTGATAATGTCTGTCCACCGACAGTCCTCATCAAACCTGACCAAGCTTGAGAGGATTTGCAAAAAATGGCAGAAAATCCCCCAGTCCAGGTGTGCAAAGCTTGTGTCAAATTGAAAAAGAATTGAGGTTGTAATTGCTGCCGTAGGTGCCTCAACAAAGTACTGAGTAAAGGGCCTAAATACTTATGGCAATACGATATTTCAGTTTTTTTATTTATAACACATTTGCAAACATTTCTAAAATGCTGTTTTCTCTGTCATTGTGGGGTACTAAGTGTGGATTAATGAGAGAAAAAAATGAATTCCAATAGCATCAGGCTGCAACATGACAAAATGGATAAAAGTAAAGGATGTCGGAGACCTTTCTGAAGGCCCTGTATAAGGTAATTTATTAAGACTTTAGAGTTTATCAGCATAATAAGACAATCATTCCTCTTTTGTAGGCTTTAATAAATCAAGTATTTAAGAGATGGAGTTTTATTTTCTGTTTTCTTTGAACAATTAACCTGATAACTGTCCTAATAGACCCTCTGATACATAACACTCCTTAAAGAAAAGGGTTAGGAGTTGTGATCATTTTTATCGTTAACTTGTTAATACAAAGGGAGGGAAAACAAAATTGCATCATGTCTGCCTCCCTCAGGTTGTAGATTATAAACCCCCCCCCCTGTTTCTCTCCACAGTCCAGTGCCTAAGGACAGAGATAAGTTCTACTTCAAGCTGCGTCAGGGAGTTCAGAAGAAGGTTGTCGTTTCAGTTCAACAAATGTGCAACAAGGAACTCGGCATTGAGAGGTGAGGATGAGTTTGTGAAGAGATGACGCATGACAAGGTCCCAGCAACCTTCCTCCAAGGAATATTGATGAAAGATGTGCTAGATTTATTTCTTGCCTTATTTTAAGGACTTAACTTCTGTTTTGTTTATGATTACCCCTTTTTAGTCTGTATTTGACATTCGAAACGCTGCACATCACTTCACAAAATCATTGATTTTCTATATCCTCCTGCTTGATTACCTGCATGCAGTTTGAAAAAAAAGGATTGCTTTTTCTGCTGACTTTGTGCTGTAGCAGCTGTCACAAGGACAAATAAGCAAAAGGACATAAGTAGAACGCAAAACACAGCTATAAATATGCTGTATGTACACACAGCACACAATCTTTAACCTTATTTTTAAATTTCATAAGGTAGAAATACATAAATCAGTTTTCTAAATGAAATACTGCTTTTGACTGCCTCCTTTTCCAAGGACACTGCCAACATCCAGTGGTCATAGTAACACAGAAAGACATCATAAAACCACACAAACCATTTCTATTCAGAGAAATACCAAGTTAAACAAGAAACTTTAGCACTTAAATAACTTTCAACTGCTTTCAGTCACCCTCTGTTTTATGTTTCATACTTCAGCAGTGTTAAAGAACTAGGTCATCCTCATCTCTCCTCCTCATCTTTATTCCCTCACCTCTTCCTGCTGTCAGAGGGAGACAGACACCTGCTCTCTTCTTCATTTTTAGTGTCAGGTGTTCAGGGGTGATCATTGTTAGGGATGATATGCCCATGTGTTGTTTCATTAATATTCATAACAGGTTTATACTTAGTCATTATGGATAATTAGATGGAAATGTGGTGGGTGAAATATGTGGAAACATTTTCAAACATGTCACCTGTGAGCAGCTGAAGGTGTAAAAATAAACAAAAGCCTTATATAAAAGTCATTACGTACAAACTTACAAATCTGTTGTCACAAAAATTGATCTATACCAGTGGTTCCCAACCTAGGGTCCAGGACCCCCTAGGGGGGCGCCAGATAAGATCATGACAAATCTTTCCTGAAATAGCTTATACAAAAGCCTTTTGGTATAATCAACATATATTAACCTATTTGCTTTGGGTTTTGTCTATGAAACAGTTAAAATTGATGTTGATTTTTGACAGTAAGTGATCAATTTTTAATTGATGTGGGTCTTGGGGGGGCTTGGCTTTTCTTAGATATAAGCGAGGGGGCCTCCAGGAAAAAAGGTTAGGAACCACTGATCTATACTATCAAAACTCAATGCGAGCCACTCTGCATGAGTGCTTTGTAGCTGGAAATGTATTCGTATGAAATCAAAATATATGAAGCTGAGTAATTTAATGATCACTCAAGGGGAAATTGTAGAATAAAGGGAAAATAAAACTGAATATTTTTATTTTAATGATGAACTGGAAGCAACATAAATTGCCTTGATTCATTTATGATGGCTGGTAGGATATACTGTTGATACAAAAGACTGACATTGCAGTGAAGGCAGGGAGCTAATTACCTGTAAGAGGCTTGGACGTGCTAGGCTGCATTCCAGCCGGTAGCACATTTTCAAGGTTTGTTTAAAATGACTTATTTAGACATTTCCAGTTAAAAACACTGCACACGCCTGTGAGATTCAGTGGTTACTTACTGCTTTACATACCTGTTGCAGTATTTGGCTGAATGTGAGCAGAATGTATAGCCCAACCCATGCCATAACACTGCCTCTTCCATGTTTGACAAATGATGTAGTATGCTTTGTAACATAAGCTGTTCCTTTTGGTCACTTTACTTTCTCTTCTCATCATTCTGTTATGAGTTTATCTGACCAGAGAATCTAATTCCAGATCTGTGGAGGCTTTTTCAGATATTTTCTGGTAAAGTCTAATCTGGCCTTCCTGCTTTTGAAAATTACCAGTGGTTTGCACCTTGTTGTAGAGCCTCTGTATTTACATTACTGAAGGCGTCTCTTTGTTCTAGACTTAGACAATGATACACCGGCTGCCTTCAGAGTTTTCTTAACTTGCATTGAGGTTGTTAAGGAAGTATCTTTTGTATGGATGCTTCCTTGGACTTCACATTGATAGCGGATAGATGATGGTCTATCCTCTAGCTTTTTTTAAAATGTTTAGAATAGTGTCTCACAAGGGTCCATCTTGTCCACCTTATTTCTTATAAATGTGAATATTTTATAGAGAAAGGTCATTGACATAAAGTTTCGTTTTTCTGCTCTAGATACAGTTCTACATGCATCAACGTCTTCCTAAGAAAATTGAACTAATGAACTAAAATTGCATTTAATGCTGTCCAGAGAAATCTCTGTAACTTAAGACCTCTACGGTGCCTAAAAAGTATTCACCCCCTTGGATGTTTTACCCTTTTTATTGGTTTTGTAAATCAGTCATGGTCAATATGATTTGGCTTTTTTGACAAAAATATCACAAATGAATGTCTTTAATGTCAAAGTGAAAGCAGAGTATGTAATATCAATTAAAGAAAAATATGTACAGTAAAAGAAGTGATTGCATAAATCACCCTGTTTAAAGGGACTGACCTAATTCAACAATTTCCACCCAATTGGTGTTAGTAGTCTCAACATCAGTGAAATTGGGATCACCTGAGTGCAGTGAATGCGTCTCAAGTGACTGCAGTCTTGAATGTCTAGTTTCTGGTTATTCACTATTCTTGGCTACCATTGCACCATGAAGACAAAAGAACACTCCAAGCCACTCTGAGAAAAGATGAAAGAAAAGTATAAGTTGGGGGATGGATACACAAAAATTCCAAGGCACTGAACACCCCTTAAATTCAGTTGAATAAGGAATGAATATGGCAAATGTGTAATCTGCCTAGATCAGGCTGTCCTAACAAACTGAGTGACTGTGCAAGAAGGAGACTAGTGAGAGAGGCCAGACACCTATGACTACTCTGAAGGACTACTCTTTTAAATCAAGGTTGAAGACACACCTGTTCACCGCTGCCTTTGACTAAAAACTTTTTACTTTTCAAATTTTCCATTTTCGCTCGAACCCTGCACTGTAACTTTTATATGTGTGTTTTCGTTTTTTTTTTTAGTTTTATTTGCTGTTTTTATTGCCTTTTACATTCTTTTTTTAAATTGTTTTAAGTTAAGAGCTTGGAGCTCAGATAAGGATCTGGTATTGGCCAGAAACTTGAAACTGTCTGGGACAGAATTAGGTCTCCAGACCAATGTTGAGAGGGATCCAGGTTTTTATCTTTTGTGGGTCTTAAACTTATTCAGCACTTGATAATCTTCAGCCCTTTTATCTCCTTTATTTTACTTAGAAATTACAAAATAGAGGTTTTAATTGCTACAAAAGCTGCTACAAAATACTACAGTGTCTGAAACTGTATTATTCATAAAAACAAGTTATTCACTGTATCGTCTTTTACACTTACATCCTTAACAAGATTTCCAATATGCCTCCTATTATTCTCAAACATCTGCTGTTAAACCATTGATAAATAAGTTGTCTGTGTTGTTTCTAATGGAAAACTTCATAACAAGTGCCACAAAAATGTTTTTACAAAATCCATCAGTGCTGTTTGTTCAATTAAGTTGTTTCATTTACTTGCCAAATGAGTCTGACTCACTCTGCTGGAGTGTGCAGACTCCAGCTCTGCAGTGACATTGATTGGTTATGTTGCCTCCTGTATCCTCCATCCAGGTGTTTTGGGATGCTGCTGAGCCCAGGACAGAAAGTCTGCAACAGTGACATGCATCTATTAGATATGGTGAGCAGAGCCCACCTGAGCACATTTTATTGGCAAGACACAACACCATACCTCATGATTGGTTCAAAAAAGTTGTGCTTCATCAGTTAACATACGAGTCCCTGTTGTTTTTCCATTACAAGTGCAGTACTTTATGCTTAGAAGACAGTATTATTGGTGAATGTATTTTACTACCTGTATATATGACATTTAACATTCATAATGTACACAGTTTTCTTTTCTTTTTCTTTTTTTTTTTGGCTATTTACTGACGTCTGTTTTTAATATAAAACCCACAGGAGTCAATGGGGAAGAGCTCTGACGGCAAAGCCTATGTGATCACAGGAACTTGGAACCCAAACATGGCTGCTTTCCAGGCTTTAAATGAAGACACGCCTAAAGGTGAGATCCATCTGTATTAATGCATGGCAATTAATCCATTTTTAGATTAAATCACAACATGGCCTGCTGCGATTATCAAATCACAGAAGGTGCAATATTTTTAATCTGAAATGTGTCAAAATACCGTTTAATACACATTTGTGCTGCAGAAGCTGCTATGCTTGACACATTTTGCAAACATTCAAGTGTCATTTTTTTCTAGAAATGTTAGCAAAAACTCAACAATTCATAATGCATTTGCAGTATGAGTCAGAATAATTGCAGTTAGATTTTTTTTTACAAAATAGCTCATCCATCGTTGTCATGATAAGTGCTTATCAGGCTGTAAGTTGAATAAATAAGTTGATTTACCACTGATTTACGTAGATAAACAAGAATATGTAATTCATATTGATCCATGCATCATCTAATTTCCACCTAACATAAAGGTCTGGCCCACATGAAATAATGTTTTACTTTTTAAGTATTATAGTTATTATATAGAATGATTTATCACTTGTGTTTGCTGAAAACTACACAAGATGAAGAACTTAATTATTGCATGTTAGATAAATATTGCAACATTGGTACATAAGGATCTCAATTAGATTCTTTTTCAATGTCATTCAGCCCTATTCTGTCTATAGAATAGCTGTAAAATAGTCAAAGTGCTAAGGTTTATTGCAGTGAGTACAGTAAGATCATCAAAACCACAAATTTAAAAAAAAATTAAAAGTTCTAGATTATTTTCAAACCATTTTTGAAGACATGGGAGTCAAGTATATCGGTGCCTAAATTAACTGTCATGTACTGTTTTCTAACCATTTCATCCTCTGGCTCCTCCTCCTTAACAGGAGTGTATTTGTTTTCACTTGTATGTCTGTATTTACATTTCCTATGCTGTCTTTGATAAATGTGTTGTACATCAGCATCTGCTGCTGCCCTATTTTCCCTCAGAATAATACCAAAGATGATTTTTTTCCAAGTTCTCCTTATTTAGGTATGCATAGCATCTTTTTATGGGATGCCAGTGATTTTTTAAATTTACTTTACAGTTTATATTTTGAGTTTTTGTGCACAGGAAATACTGCATTCTTGCTTAGCACTCACCAGTGCAGAGTTATGTGACGTTCAAACACAGCATGTTGAAATTATTTCCATACATTTGTGTCAGAAATGTGATGTTGGACTGCACAAAGCTCAAGGTCATATCTGAAAAACTGCGGTGCTTGCACTGAAGCTTGGGTATGATAATTGCCTCCATCCATTCTGTAACACAATGAAGTCCTGTCCCTGACCTTTGAACCCATCACTTGTCAAAGCTTCACGTTTTCACACAGAAGCATGAACACATCGTGTCAGACAGAAACAAATTGAAAAGCAGCACTTTGAGGAGATTGTTTTTATGCAATTCACTCTGCAGTCTTCTCTGGGGTTCTTATAGCTCAGCAGGTTTTACCGTGCACATGTTGCTCATGCTATGGGTTCTTTTTACTGAGAGATTTCTAATGATTTAACATGATGAAAAAGGCTCAGCAATGAAGAAAAGCAGAAGAATTTTTTTTACTGATCTTCTTATATGATGTATTAACCCTTGAATGTGCTGTTTGATTATTAAAAATGTTATTTGCTTTGATATCAAGATTATGTTATTGCAAACACAATGATAATAGTAATGCATTATGTAAAGAAAATACACAGTTATTGTGATTTTTCTAAAGGGAGTTCATAAGTTAGAGAAGTGGACTAGTTATTGGTTAATTTAGAAAATAAACTGAACAAAAAACATTAAATACTCACTAATTATTTATCAGTATGAACAAACAAAAAATTAATTTCTGCTGTAATTATAAATAGCCCCTGAAATAGAAAGAAAGTTTCTGAATCAAATGAGCTGTCTTTTAAAAAGGGAGCATTCTCACCTGCTCAGATCAGATCCTAAAGCAGGTTTCACTGCAGAGGACTTGCCACACCAGCTTCATTACAGCTAACATAATAGACTTCCTGGAAACTTGCTGACTCAAAGGTCCTGAGAGTTAGACTCTTTAGTAGATCAGTTACTCTGGTCTACCTCATGGGACTGAAGCAGTTTAAAATGACTCACAACTTGCTATTGAAAAGGTCAGACACATACAGACATTGCTGTTAGCTGTTATAATGTAATATTTAAGTTGTAGTTTAATTATTTGAGGTTAGGTTTTGCAGCAGATTATATTTGAAAGTGTCTTTTTTTTATCATGCGTTTGAAGTAGAGCTGCTGTCAGTATCCATAAAGATGATTTTAAAATCAGCATTCTTCCCATTGGAAACACTGATTTGGTAAAAGTTGATGTTACCTTTTTCTTGCAGAGCTATTAATGGCTTATTGATCAATGAGTGATGATTCTCAAAGCTGCAGTCATAAGCTGGCACCAGGAAGAAGAAGCTGCACTTGGTTTAAAACTCAATCATCTACTATAGCTAAAGTTTACTTTGCTTGTTGTTGAGTAGTGGTTACTTATGAGTCATCTCACTGAGTATAAGTTGATGCCACATTGAGCATTACAGAGTAAAAGAGAGCAACTTTGGCTATTAATAGCTAGCTATCACAGCATGATCACTAAAAAAAAGTGGAAATCAGGGCCAGTACTGATGTTTCAAATGAAAATTTTGCCAATACCCATCGAGATGTTTTTTCCGTTGCTTTTCATTGGTATTAGAAAAAATTTCTCCTGCATTTGATGATGAAAACAGATCAGAGTTTGACCAACAAATGTCTTCCTCTGCCTGTGTCCACAGCTGCTGTGTTTGTTTTGCTGGCAGCACCCGCAACCTTAGTTTCAGAGTGCTTCTCACCCGTGCTTTTCTCTATAGTAGCTATACTGTTGTTTCTAATATGATGATGCACTTAATGTTTTCCTACAGTGAAGAAAATATTCACATGAAAACAATGTAAAGGAATCTGTCCTTTCATTAGCAGCAGCTATAGACCTAGAATTCTCACTGTTTAAAAGAAAGTCAGATCAGAAAACGGATCTGTAGAAGCTCTGAACTATATTGGATTTGTAATGAAAGTGAGAGGAACCAGCACAGAAATCAACGACTGTGGAGACAGGCCCTAAAAATCTCTTCATTAAGCCAGCAGTTTTGTGTACTTGATCCAGCAATTAATCAAGTGATCAATCAAACTTTATTTATATAGCGCCTTTCAAACAAATTCAGTTGTGGTCCAAAGTGCTTTACAGGTGAGTAGAATAGTGACTGACAAATAGGTAAAATGGTAAAAGGATTTAGACCAATGCACACCAAAATTAATGTAATAAATTAATTTAAAAGACGAATGATTCAAAAAGAGAAAATTAAAATAAAAAGAGACAGATAAAAGACAAGGCAATAAAGAACTACATTAAAAATTGAAATGTGATTAAAAAGTAACTAGAACAATGATTGTGTAGTAATAGTCATAAAATTATAAGTACCACATAAAAGCCAGACTGACAAGAGTTTTAGCTCGCATTTAAAAATCCTTATATTCTCAGCTCCTCTCAGATCCACAGGAGAGCCACATCCATTAAGCCTCATCCATTTCCTGAGAGGGGTGTGGTCAGGGGCGGAGTCAGACAGCTCATTAGAATTTAAAGCCACAGACACAGAAACAGCTCGTTCTGAGCAGGGCTGAAACAGAGGTTTTTTTTTTTAAAACATTCAAAAATCCCACACTAGAGTGTTTTTTTCAGCAACAGACTTCACAGGCATGTTTTGGGGACCTCTGAGAACAATATAACTTGTCTTAAAGGGGTGAAATATGTGACCTTTAAACTTGCACACAAACGCATTTTTAATAAGCATATTTATTTTTAAATGCGAGTGCCTCACAGGGAATGAAACTTTGTTATGAAGACTAGAGGGTTAAACAGGTCTGCCTTGCATTGTAGAGTCTGTGAACCAGATGCACCGTAAACAAATGGTTTTGTGTTACTTGACCTCCTTTTTAAAAAAAATAATCTTATTATACATTAAAAGAAGGCCCAGTTTACATTCAAGAACACAGTTTCTATTGGAAAGCCAGATCCCACACTTATCCCCTGGTTCTATTCTTAATGTTTTGTTTGTTTGTTTGCTTATTTTTTGTATCTGGTTGAAAATCAGAAAAATTCTAATAATTCTTTAATACAATACTTTGAATTTGTTTTAAAATATATATATCAGATATATACAGAAATATAAGGACAAGTTTCTTTACTGAAGTAGTTTTTAGCAGCAGTAAGTAGTCTTTATTCTTGTCTTAAATAATGCATCATCAACAAGTGTACTGTGATATTGTAAATGTAGATTCATTATCTTGAATATTACCTCACAGTCCTTGTGTCATGCCTCTCTAAAATTTTAAATATCTGGCCTAATATGACTTCATCTTTATTTTACCTGGTAATGAGCTAATTACAGTGACTGCAGATTGCCCAGCTTGCAGCTCTTAACAGCTAGTTTAATTGCAGTGCTCATCATCACTTTGTTGGATGGTGCTGTCACGAAAGGGATGGATCCTAGTCCTGAAACTGCTGCCTACGAGCCAGATATATACATGGTATAGATGGAGATGTTAATGTTAACTACTTATCCACTAGGGGGTGTGGTGACCTCACAGGATTCAAACTGAGGACATGGCTATCTTGCCTCCTAGTAGAAGCCAGTATGATGAAAACAGGTATACCATCCTGTGAGATTGAAGGCTCTCACATTTTAAAAAGTTAGTGCTACTTACTTTAAGCAATAATGTAAACTAAGGTAGTCACTAATCAGTTTTTTTTTTTTTGCTTTTTCAAAGAAAGTGTGGAGATTGAAAGGTTTTAGTCCCCAACAGTGCAAGTACAGATGTGAATCATGCTGTAAGTCTTCATTTTAAAGATGTGATAGTAGATCGACACTGATTTAAAGCGGTTCTTACATCAGTTGTTACCTAGTTGAAGAAAAGACACAAAACACTTTGACATTAGATTCAGTAGTAACTTATTTTTGTCTTGTTCTCTCTGTTTTCCTCCAGATAAACAGGTCTATATGACGGTAGCAGCAGACCTGGTAGTCACTGAAGTGGTGGAGCCGGTGCGCTTCCTGATGGAGACTGTGGTGAGGGTTTATCCATCAAATGAACGCTTCTGGTACTTCAGCCGCAAGACCTTCACTGAGACCTTCTACCTCAAGCTCAGACAGGTACGCCCACTGACAGAAACTTTCCAGTTTTGACACTCTCAGCCAGAGCAATGTTTGAGTTTTGAAGCACCTTTTCAAAGTAAAGCTCAGACAGCTTGGTGAATTATCTCTGATTTATAAGTTGGTTGGTTCCTGATGCTTTTTCTGTGTTTTAGCTTTAAAGGTTGTATTTACAGATGTTGCATACAATTATTTTTACCCCACAACCAAGCTGACCAGAAAGCCCTAAGAAGTGACGAAAGCACCCTGCTTTCTCTCACACAAGGACGCCCAGCTTGAGCAGTGGGTGCTTAGAAAAATACAGTTCAACTGTGATCTTCCTCTCTCCTGTTGAAAAGCAGATCTGCTTTAGGAGGCCATGGGGAGCTGGCAAAGCAGTGGAGTGTGGGGAGGCTTTGGATTGTAGGAAGCTAATAAGAGGCTCTGTCTCATTATTGGCAGTGCGGTAATTAACAGCGGCGCTCTGACTCGTACGCCTGATTGCCTCTCTAGTTATCTCCTCCGTTAAAAGGGAGAGTGTTGGACTGGTGCTGTGGTTAAGAGCTAATTAAAAGATAATATTGTGTGGAGGTTTTTGTGGAAGATGGCAATCAGAGGCGATACACACACGAATTAAATATGGAGTTCTATTGTCCTTTTTTTGCCTAAAACTGTCATTAGCCAGCTGTAGTCTCAGGGAGTCATCATCTGTGCCAAGTTCTTTAAGTGTTTCTGTGTTTTTTTTTCCAGTGGAAAATTGTATGAAGAGCCCACTTTATCAGGGAAAGAAGCATGCAAAAACTGAGGGTGAGGTGGTCTGTGTCGAGTCAGTTAACAAAATGTGAAGATAGTCATCAGTAGTTTGATTTAGACCCAGATTAAACAAGCTTGGAATAGTTATGAGTAGAACTAAGGATATGATGTGTTCATGTTTATTCTTCTGCCAATTTTAGAGACACTTAGATGCACGCAGATGTTGATGGGCTTTGTAATTCATTCTAATTCTATCATTATCACAGCAGGAGCCAGTGAAACAAACATGAGCAAAAGTGTGAATATGTGCTTTGAATAAGGGAAAGTATTTGATGTGAAAATGCTGTCTCACTCATAGGGCTGAATGATTTGCAAAAATAATCTAATTGCGATTTTTTTCCCAATATTGCAAATGCAATTTAATATGCGATTCTTATTAGGTTCCTCAACTTCTGCATTTTTCATCAAATTCAAGCAATAAATTATTTAATATCATAACCTACAATCAGTCAGGAACACTTATCATTCATTTAACCATTCTATTGCAAAATAGATAGACATTTTAACTTGGTGGAGAAGGCTATGCTCTAAAGATGCTCCCTGGGTTAGTCAAGCTGCATGCTTTGACTTTTCAGGGAGTACATGATGAGGAACCCCCATATAAACAGATACATAAATGACAATGTGTACTGAAAACAAAGAAATTATTTTTGAAGCAAATTATCCACATGAATCTGAATCTGAGAGTGCAACAAGCTTTAAGCTATAAAGGAAGCAGCTGGGGTGGAGGAGGTGAAGCTGGCTATTAGCTGACCGCCGCTAGGGTTATGAACTAATTCCAGGCTTCATCAATATAACACAGAAAAAAATAGTTGTTTCTGCTCATATTGCAAATTTGATACCCATTGCTTTATTGAAGGGGATGATCATTTTCCTGTCACTCATTTTGACTAAAACAAAACATACATAAAACACAAAACATACCATTTATAGAAAATGACACTTGAATTACTGCGTAATGTGCATAAAATCTCTGCTGCTGCAAAAAATTAGTGTATTAAACTTCTATTTTGACAGATTTAAAGTTAAAGTAATATTGCACCTTTTGTGATTTGTAAACTGCAGCAGGCCATATTGCGATTTAATCTAATTTGCGATTAATTGCCCAGCCCTACTCACTCAGCATGTTTACATTTACCCATTGAACTAAAGCTGGTGTGTTTTGGTCATGCTTTTATGCTATTTTCATGTCATCAGATGAAACTCAAGCTAAATGCTAACCGTAGGTTAAGTTGCAGTAATTGGTTGTGAACAAAACCTGCTTTTTGGATTCATTTTGGACCCGTCTCCAGTGCGACAAACACTTTTGTTATCGTTAGAACAATAGGCCTAAAGTAAAAGCGGACTCATTCAACTTTGAGGGAAACATAATTTGACCTTCACATGCATGTTACCCATGCTCAATTTTTTCCAAACACTTAAAAAAACAACAAAAAACTTTTTATACTTACCTGAATATTTCACTACTTTTGGGACACAGAAGTATGCTTGGCAATAACTAATTTGCCCCATACTTACTGTTTCTGTTTTGTTCCCCAGTTTTACGCACAGAAGGCATGATTTAACACATGTAATTTCCTTTTTTCTCTGTAGAAGGTTAAGAGGATACAGCCCTAAATAACTGTCTTTACTGCTGCTTCACAGACAGTACATTGTCGATCATAAATAAAACCTCACCACAGAATATTCTTTGTCTTTTTTTGTGCCATAAATGCACTAAAAGTGTTGATGTTTGTGAGCTGTGGGAGTTTTTTCTGACCCAAATTTCTCTCATTCTTATCAGCTTTTCAATTGATTTGTCACCAAAGCTTCCTCAGATTTTCTCTAATAGCTGTCCAGGCTTGATTTTCTCTCCCAATCGTTGCTGTCATCATCATTGACTGGAGATAGTCATTAGACCGCATGCGAGCTGGCGGATCAATACGCCTCATTGATCTGCTCTACCAGGTGGAGAAGGGAGGCAGCTTCTCTATAGTAATTGAATTTACCAGAAATTAACATCAGTAGCTTGTGACACTCAAGGTCAAGTCAGTTTGTGTCTTTGTTCTCCTCAGCACATGTGATAATTGTAAGAAAAAGGTAAAACTAACTGTGTAGAAGAAACTCAGCACCATGGTGAATAAATTTACTGCAGACCTAGGTATCATTTTTATTATAAGTTAGATGTTCACCTGGGTTTGATTCTTACATTTTAACAGCTCTTGTGAAAGATAGCTTATCCAACACCTGCTTTTTGGTAATTATCAAAAAAGAGAGATGCCAGGAATTATTGGAGGGAAAACATTTAAAGCCCATGTGAGGAGTTTTCAGGTTGTGCTGTTTTTGGTGCCCCCAGTGAACAAAGATAGAAGATTTATCACTGAGCTCATCTTATCCTGCACATGTTTAAGTAATGATTTCTGACAAATAAAATCTCACTGTGCAGTATTTTTAATGTCTAGCATGAATTTGACAACAGTATCTTCGACACACAGTCCTTGCCTCAGAGGAAGAAATTGCATCATATAAAATACAAAGTAGGATATACAATTATTCAGAAAGTTATTCAGACTCCCTTCACTATTTTTAATTTTGTTATGTTGCAGCCTGGTTCTCCAGCCATTTAAATGCTTTTTCCCCCCTCATTAATCCACACTCAGTACCCCATAATGACAAAGTGAAAACAGAATTTTAGGTGAACCTTCATCCCAGTCTGAGGTCCTGGGTGCTGCAGAACAAGTTTTCATAAAGATTTCTCTGTACTTTGCTTTATTTAGCTTTCCCTCAACCTTGATCAGTCCCCCTGTCCATGCTGCTGAAAATCACCCCCACAGCATGATGCTGCCACCACCATGCTTCACCATTGGACAAGTGATGATTGGTGCCTGGTTTCCTCCAGAAATCACGATTAGATTTGAGGCCAAACATTTAAATCTTGCTTTCATCAGACCAGAGAATCTTGTTTCTCACAGTCTGAGAGTCCTTCAGGTGCTCTTTTTTTAACTCAAGCAGGCTTTCATTTGTTTCACATTGAGAGGCTTTGGTCTCTACCATAAAGCCTTAAAAGCATATTGACTTTATTAGAGCATCAAAAAACTATTATACTTCTGCTATATTTTGGAGAAAAAAATGGTAAGTTTCCCATGTAAGCTGCCATTTCTGTGCAATGCATTTTGGGTAGTGATGTTATATGGCTGCTTAGTTCTTTTCACATCTTTTGGAATGAGCTCACCTCAGTCTACATCAAGGATGACACTCCATAAGAAGAATGGTGGTGATGTCATATAACTGGACTGTTGTTTCCCTGTGAAGTATCAACCGTAAACCTTTTCAGTTTTAAACTCAAGTGCAACTTCAGCAGAGACACTGAGGAAGGAGTTATGGTTATGTAAAGTGAGGCTAGTACAGTTAGAAAAGTTGTGGGTAGAAAGGAAGCCAAATGGCATCATTGTCCAGAGTATCCAGCACAAACATGGGAACCTACATTTAAATCTATATTTCAAATTCACTTGAAAATGAATAAATCTATTGTATACAACATACATAGAAGACACTAATGTTAATTAAAAAAAAGTCACCTTGTCTTGATATACAGGGTGAGCCTCTTAGTAGCTTATACAGAGGAACATGGAGGCATCAGTATTCATTTCAGTCTGTTTCATCTCTATTAAAAAAACTCCTCAGGGAACTCAAAAAAAAATCCCAAAGCTGCTTTAGATGAAACGTTTTATTTACAGAGCTATGTGAAAGAAATGTACTCTCACCTCAGTTTGGTTGCCGCATGCTCTCTGATGCTTATAACAGATCTTTTCTGGATGTGCCTCATTCTTGCACCTTTTTTTGTTTTTTCTTGTTTCATCTGATGGGACAGTGGGCTCTGGCCTGACAGATTGGGTCAGACACTTGGTCCGCGTCAGGTCTAAAGCAGTCACGTTGATTGCCTTGTTGAGATCGAGCCTCGCTGCCACTCTAACACTGACACAGTGTTACCTGCAGGTGTGAGGCTGTGATGTCTGTCTGCCAGAGATAAATGAGAATTGATGGTATGCTGGTTGAAAGAGCTCATAGCTAATCACTTACTCTGTTGTTCATTTAGCTACCATGATTAGATGTCCTAAAAAACATGTTCACATAAGATAATTCACATCTTCTTAGCTTTCTTTTGATTAAAGGAAACATTGATCAAAGCATTCAAAACTAGCCAAATTTGCAGGAAGTAAACATCTCTATGTGCATGAGTTATTAAATTATCAAAAAGGCGAAAAGTCAAAGTAAGCTTGTTTTTGAAAATGTGTGCCCACAGCCAGAGCTGCAGCATGTAGTCTTTAGATACACATTAGATTGAGTGTTTCAGTCATTTTTCATGCACAATAAGAAGGTTTCTGTTCTCTTTTAAAACCTATGGAACAAACATTACAAAACAGCCAAACACATAATATTTATAACTAAAAATGTTAACAAATATATACTAGCATTTGCACTTATGGTGATGGTAATGGAGATAATACTGTAGTAAACAAGGAAATGGTTCATAAAAAAATCAACTTCCTTGTTTGCCTGGATTGTATACAAGCATGACTGAATTTTCTTTTCTTACAGATGGAGATTTTCGCTGCTTAAGATCCCTCTCATATGTTGTAAATGTTGTAAAATTATTCCCCTAGAAATAAAAATGTCTAACAATTTGTATTTGTGTCTGCAGCATGCACCAGAGAGGGTGGGTCAGAGCGAGGCTGTGTATGAAGTAGTGAGTCTTCAAAGGGAGGCAGAGAGGAGCAATGAAGGAAGAGGAGGGCCGGTCTCACCCACTGAGGAAGAGGAGGCTGATGAAGGTATGGATGCTTCCCTTCTTTCTTTTTAACCCCATAGCTTTCTGCTCAGTTGGTTGGTTTCTGCCCTTTAGGCTCTGGTAAATCCTGTATTACATAACAACCATACCACATCCTAAACATCTCCTAAAACGCCTTTTCCTCTTATCTCTAAAAATTCCAGTTGGAATGAAGATTTAGTTTTATCAGATTATCTCTCCACCAATTATATACAAATTTACTCTGTATGTAAAAATACATATTTAGAGAAATACTAAAACATCTCACTTCCTTTAATCCTAAAGAAAAACAACATACATGTGTGAACCTTAGCATGTATAAACCCCCTGACTTCCTTTGCAACACAGCCTGGAGGGGTCTTCCTTCATGTCTCATGTATCTAGTAGTTTTTAGCCTCATTGCAATGAGATCCGAATACACAGCAGAAAGTAGAGGCAGAGCAGCACACAGACTCATGCGACGGCCCTTTAACATCGACAGGACTCTGCTATGGCTGACATGAATCAACAGTGAAGTGTCATTTTGTTTACGCTCACAAACATGTGCAGGGATGTATGTTTGTGTGTTTGAACAGCTGTTTATGTTTGTTTGCGCTGTGTCTAACTGAGCGTGACATTGTATGTGATTACAGCCATGTGAATTGATTGAGGAGCTGAGTTTGACTGTGTTTCTGTTTGTGTGTACCAGAGATTGTCAGTACTGGTGTGTGTATGTGTGTCTGTTTTAGACGGTATGCAGCTGGGATTGCTGGGTAATCTCTGGGGTTTTCATAGCTGTTTGTGAGGTTATGCACGCTTGTGCATGTATGTTTGGTTATGGTCTCCTGCATCAAGTGTGAGAGGGTTCATGTGAAGCCTGGCCCCTCTTGTTATGAAGTACTGTCTTAATGCAGTGCAAGATTGCAGTGTCATAGTACCATGAAATTGTCGAAGTTTCCATAGATAACCTTCCACTGGTAAAAACTAGGGCCAGTTTTTGAAAATGTAACTTAGTAATTCGTTATTTCTTATGAGTGTTGTGATTAAGACACTTAATGTATTGCATTTAAACATGGCCAACACAGAGAGGACTTTTTCCCCTAATAATGGCAGCAGACTGGAGGTGATCTAGGTGATGGCCAAAAGTGGCCTGGGCCAACCTTAAAATGTGATTGGTCATCTCAGGAGCTCAAACTATCACCTGAGAAAGGTCAGGATGAGATGTTATCAAAGTACAGTACTGTGCAGAACTTTCAGGCATGTTTAGGCCAAAAGTGAGGCTGAAATAAGGTGTAGATATAGCAAGTAAACCGACCTGACTGCACCATCGGGCAGGTAGGAGAATTGACTCCCTAGTAGTGCTCTGGATGTCCTTGCATATTACGGGGGTATGGGAAAATAATGTTTTGAAAAAATAAGTCTACAATATTAGGGCAGAGTAAGAGTTGAAGTGGCATGTAAGTATAGCCTGGGATGCCGTCCATGCGGGTAGCAGTGTTGCCACAAGCATTAAACAGATGATGATTTCAATCATCGATAAATGGGATGTCACCCCCTGGGGGTGGGGATGCAAAATAGTTAAGCACAGAACTGCATATGTGGCAAGGTGAAAGGGGCCTGACTTAAAATTCTGCAGTTTGCCAAAGAAAAGGAGGGTTGGAATATAATAATAATAAAAATAATGCATATATCTAGGCGCCTTTCAAAACACTCAGGGTCATCTTACAAGAAAGGGTTAAAACAAGAAAAATGAATTAGTCTACAAAATATTTACAAATTACACAAGTTAATAATAAGTTAAAACAATGTGTGAAACTGGTTTAAATATACCATTTGTTTTTTGATATATCTTTTGTGAAAGATGAGAGCTATAATTTGCTGGTGCAACCCATAATATGATTCTTGATGAAAATATATTGATGAGAGACTGTGTCCTATCCCCATATCTAGAATATTAACATATAATGATTTTCAAAGTGATATAAATGCCCTTGAAAACCCATGAGTGATGAAGACCTTTGAAATGTCAAACTATGATATGCAATGCTAAAAATGTGTGCTTATGATTTATGCACCAAAATAATGTTAATATGTTGAGAAATAACCTTAAGCAAATACATACCTGATAGAGCTGTTCAGGAAGGATACGGTTCAGATCCAGGTTGCAGTAGTATTTTATGCTTATACAAAGGTCTGCCAAACCTGAAAACACATTCAACTTCAAACACTAGAACAAAATGAGAGAGAGAGAGAATTAGAGATACGTATTTCAGAGGAAAAATGGACAGAAATATGGAGATTTCAATGGAAATGTGCTTTTTACATAAATGGGGAGTTTTGTTGTAAGATAACGTTTTATTAGACTTTATGAAAGCACATGTCCATGATTACTTGTCTTTAGATTGATTGTTACGCCATACAAATACGTGTCTCAGCAATTTGATCAGTACAGTTTATAATGGTTAGTCAAAGTGGTTTGTAGGAGCCCGCTCTTCAAATGAAAATAAGGTATTAATAGCATGTCTCTTATGCACCACATTTCACTGCACTTTGACTTGTTACTTTGAATATAAATCTTTTTGAAAGACTCAAGCTTCAAAAACTGTTGGGTCAATTTGTAAATGTTTGCTATTCATACATGTAATCAAGGTAGGTATGATCTATGGATAAAGAAATGATAAAGAAATGATAAATTAATTATTTTTGTGTGTGTTCACCCATGTACTTCAGTGTCTCCAGGTCAGTGCCCTCAGTCAAAAATAATAGGATGCCACAGGGATGGAGGCAAAACAGCTTCTGGCTGTTAGACTTTAGCTGCGCTAAAACGTGACCCAGTTTCAGCCCACTAATAAAAGCAGTACTGGCATTCTTACCTGACTGTTGTCTGACTTGTGCAGGTGCAGCAGCACAAGTCAGGCCCAAGAATTATGTGATGGACAGAGGTACACACTTCTATCTAACTAAACAGTCACCTTATGACACTAAAACAGGATACAAAAACCTAAAGTTTCTTAAATGATGGTTAATTCTCTAAAAAGGACCACAGTCGGTGTAAAAGTGAGCTTGAAAACTGCAAAAGAAAAAAGAAAATGATAAATTGATTTTTTTTTTTTTTTCAGAAATCTTTTCAACACCGTGTAGCATGGAAAAATATTAATTGTATTGTGTTGCTTCTTTTACTTCTTTGTCACTCTTAATCATCTTCTACTTATGTCACCTTGAAGCACTCAAAGGTATTAACAGAGTGGGCGGCAGAAATCATCTCCTCTATGTCGTGCTGCCGACTTGCACAGAGTCACGAGCCAGCCGCCAAGGCTGCAGCTGACGGCTTTCTTCTGGTTTTATGCGAGACATTCAGTGTGCTTTCTTTTCCTTTATCACCCTCTACTCCCCCGGTGCTGAAAATTGGAGGCGCTCAGGGCCGTGGAGCTGGAGGTCAGCCTCATTGTGTGCAGAAATGAATACACTCCCAGAGTAGATGCCACTGCTGCAAGCACACACACATACACAGGCACATTCAATTCAGGTGGATGTTTTCTTTCTTTGGGGGCTGTAATGTGAAAAGGATGCCTGAACTTGATGTTCAAATTTTTTTCTTTTTATTTTCATTTCACAGCGTATTGATTTTGTCCCCAAGAAATCCTAAAAAATGCTCCAGTTTCATAAACATTTAGAGAGAGGGTAATGTACACATGTACTGTCCTCTGCTTTGTCTTCTCAAAATGAAACCGTGCTTCATCTGCATCACACCAGTAAGAGCTTGATTAATGTAGTGCTGTCAAATAATTGGAAGAGGCAGGAAAATAAAAATAAATGATTGGAAACACTGAAAAATCTTGGGGTAGAAATTTTTCACAGCAGCTGAAGGAAATTTCTGCTCACCTTTAAGTAGACATAACCAATCCACTTGGCTTTAACATCAGAGAGATCCTATTTGAATGTAATCCTGCAGTGAACGCACAGCCCCTCTCCAGATTAAAAGGTAACCGTAATGGCCCTCTTCTTCACAATTTCTCTCATCACCTGGGAAGCTGGCAGAGGCATCACACTCACGCTTCCTAGCCACGTGGCCTCAGCCAATCTGAGGACAGAGGCAGCAGCTTTGTGCCGGGTCTGAACCATTTGAAAAGGCTCATCAAGCATTTATAAAGACCTGAAAAGCTCCTGCTGAGGCTCTGAGGATGTATAGGAGCAGCAGCAGTGCATTCAGTATAGTGGCTGCATGCTCTAAAGGAATATGTTTCAGGTCATTATTGAATGTCAGGCCTTCATTTGGAGCACAATGATGTATTTGACTTTTTTTAGGGCTGATGTCTTGATATCATGGAAACCTATCGTCGTATGTCCTTAGAGGTTCACTGCTGTCATTGTGTCTTATTGAATCTGTGCCAGTTTGGAGAAGCAGGGGTCGTTGTCACTGTCAATAGGAGCTTCAAAACGTAAATTTCACCTGATTCATCTGACTGTACCAATGTAATCTAGTATGTTTCACATCAAGACGGCTGTAGATTAACTAAAAAGGTAAAACGACCCCAGTCATATGAAACCACTCTGGATGAAGGAGTTGGACCTGAGACACAAAATAACTTGGAAGATTTCCATGGCTGCCTCTTAAGGCAACATTACAAATTTATTTAACCACTGAAATAAAAACATACAAAGTGGTATATGCATAATAATAATGATTTTAATATCAGGTGTAACTTTTGCCACAATTAAGCAGCCCTGGCAACAACATCCTAGCTAGTTAGATTTGTTTAACAATAGTTAAAGGCCACATATTTTACCCCTTTAAGAAAAGCGTATATTAGTTTTAGAGGCCCCCAAAACATGCCTGTGAAGTTTCTTGCAGAAAAAAAGACTCCAGTATTTGATTTTTGTATGTCTAAAAACCCCTCTGTTTCGGCCCTGGTCAGAACGAGCTGTTTTTGTGTCTGGGGTTTAAATGTTACTGAGCAGTCTGACTCAGCCACTGACTCCGCCCCTCTCAAGAAAAAGGATGTGGTGCTCCTGATCCCCTTGTCAGCTGCGAGCTGAGAGGAGGATCAGGAGAGGAGGGCAGAATTTTCTTCCAACCGGGGAGGGCCAAGAGGTAAGAATGAAAGAAAGTTTGAAACGACTTTCAGAAAACCAGTTTGACAACCATGGATGCTGTGTTCTGCAGACTAAAAAAGAGAGGGACCATTCAGCTTATTATCCTGATTAATAAGCCTGCATCTCTGATGGTATGGGATGACATAAGTGCCTATGGTGTGGGCAGATTACACATCTGGAAACGAACCATCAATGCTGAAAAGTGTGTTTAGGTTTTAGAGTAACCTATGCTTCCATCCAGACAGCACCTCTTTCAGGGAAGGCCTTGCATATTAAAGCAAGACAATGCTAAACCACATACTGCATCCATCACAACAGCATGACTATACAGTAGAAGAGTCTTGGTGCTGAACTGGGCTACCTTGCAGTCCAGACATTTCACCAATAGAAACATTTGGCTTATCAAAAAACATTCGACAAAGAAGACCCAGGACTGTTGAGCAGCTAGAATCCTATATTAGACAAGAATGGGACAACATTCCTCTCCCAGAATTCCAGCAACTGGTCTCCTCACTTCCCAGATGTTTAGAGACTGTTGTTAACACAATGGTAAACATGGCCCTGTCCCAACTTTTATAAGATTAGTTTCAGGACATTAAACAGTATTTGTGTCCACATTTATAGCATGTTTACATTTGCTGTGAACATACTGTGTGAATTTCTTGTGTGCACTGTGTTTGTTTCAGTGGGTAGTCTCTGTGTGGGGATCAGTTAATCTCTCCAGCAGCAGAGCAGGCCAGACAGTCAATTAGTGCTTTTGCATCTAAACACAAGTGGTTCACAGCACTGATTGCCTCCTGTCTGCTTCACGAACCACCACACAGAAGGACAGCGATAATGGAGAGTGTGGGCGCTGCACAGGCACTCCTCCGTATGAGTGTGCAGCTTCAATATTAGCTTGCTTTTAAAACATGCAAATGTAGGGATTTTCACCAGTCAGCAGAGTTTGAAGTGCCTTTGAAACAAGTAATCAAACATCTCCAAGACCAAACATCTCTGTGGCTGTTTACTTATTCAGATACCAGCAATGTTCTTAAAACTTGAATATTAATAACTCTTTGTTTTTGTTTTTCCTCAGATAGCGACAGTGAGATCTCCAGCGGAACAGGAGATGTTTCTAAGGACTGTCCTGAGAAAATCCTTGAGTCCTGGGGGGTTATTCTCAACAGATGGTAAGGTTTTGAAAGACTTGGAAATCCAAAGTGTTATTGTCTTAGACATTAAGAAACAGGAGGGACAGCTGTAACGGGGGAGGGTCATGTTCATACATGATACAGGACAGAAATGCTGTTTATTATATGCAGGAATATGTCTGAATTGGGTTAAATGTTGCAATCTATTTTTATTGAGAGCAATGTTAATGAACATTATTAATTAAATCAAACATTAGTGCAGCAATGGAATAAGCAGTGCTCTGTGAGTCTAATTTAAAAAGACGTGGGAGGAATTTTCAATAGGAATAAATTGAGTCTTTCAGAGGAACTGAACAAAAAAGCTGTCTCAGAAGAATTTTTACAAAACATGACTTTTGAACAGAATCTTTTTCTAATAGGGAAACTTGTACAGCAAAGCAATTTCTATTAAAAAGAAAATGGAGGGTATCTGTGACACAATACAGAAATACTGAAAGACTGTGATTTAGAATTGGTCGAGGGTTGTGTGTGGATTTTTCTGGACATGTCTGTTCATATATCAGCCTAAATGATCTCTAGATAACACATTTGCATCATGGCTTTGAGTTTTTGTGTTTTCTTGATGTTTTAACAGCCCTGGAAAATGAAAAATTATGGGTTAATAAATTTTTGCTTCAGTAAATTTCTACATTGAGATTCCTTTTACACTATTTAAAGAACTGGCTGTTTCGAATACTAACATTTCCTCCTGTTTATTTATTTAGCATTTATTTGACATGGACACACAGTAACATTGATGCTGTGGTATTTAATCATACACAGGTCCCAGATGCACTGCTGTAAGTGTTTATAGCAAAGTGCTAATTTTCAACACCTGTCCATGGGGGGGTTTAAAGATTAGAGTTGTACAAAAGGGAAAAATTTAAAAAATAGCAAAGATACCTAAAACACAGTACATCAGCAAAAACATCAGAGTTGAAATATCCAGAACAGATAAAATACAAGTCCAATTAAAAAAAAGCTTTATTAGAGATGGTTCCTTCAGATAAACATGATACAAGCACGTGTTTTATATGTGGGAGCAGTATTGTTGCTTTTTCAGCCTTGATTTAACACCTTTGTCAAAACCTTTGAAGTTATGTTGCATTTTCAGCTCAGTGGGTAGATTATTCCAGAGTTTTGCTCCTGTGACAGAGAAGGCTGATTGTCCAAAGGACGTTTTGCACATTGGAATTCTACAGGTAACAGTTAACAGAAGCCCATGTGTTGGCTCGATTAGAGTCCTGATATCTGCTAACAAATTCACCAAACATAGATGGAAGTAGACTATATAGATGTTTAAAAAAACATTTTAAGATTACAGTAGTTGAATATTTCTTGCAGCATTTCGTATCAGCATTGAACCTGTTGTAGTTCAGTGGTTTTCAGTCAGTGCGATGGGACCACAAAAGGGTCACAAGGAATTTTCAGGGGCCATGAATGTCTTCTTGGCAAAAAAGTGTCAAATTCTTTGAAGGACATTTTAAATATGTTTGATCTTTTTGTCCTGTCACAATCACCAGTCAGCCTTTCTGAGGTGCTGTGGGTTTAACTGAGCAAAACACTGGTGAAGAGGGGTTCCCATTTTACAACCCTGGCAAGGTCCTGGATCCATATTCATAAGTCTTCCTAAGTCCAAAAGAGTTATTTCTTGTGACTGAATACAAAGAAAATTCTTAGTATTGTGAAATTTTCTAAGAATATCACCTTAATGTTAAGACTAAATTTTGGTAAAGATTCATTATAGTTTAAAAGAGCATTATAGACCAGAAAACAAGCCTGTGTTTATCAAAAATAATAGGCAATCAGACTGTAGCATCAGGCTGCATCATAAGAAAAACAAAGAAGTTAACTGGTCTGAATGCTATCTGAATACACTGTACATCACAGAAGATAAACGATAATTTGGTGATATGAGTTAAAACTTTTAGCTGTTTTGTGTCTTCTGAGACTTCAGATTAAGACCATATAACAAAGTATTTATGATAATTAAAAAGTTTTTTAATTCTTTGAAAATTTGAGTTTGACTCACTGTAAATGACCTCTTGCGTCCCACCTACAGTATGGCCCACACTTCGGGAAGCACCGGTTTGAGTGTTTGTTTACAGAATTAACACAGCACTGTTAAGTGTTGAATCTGTGAAGTAAATTACCAGCAAGCACAAGCTTTGTGTTGTAGTGCAGGCTATATTTTGGTCTCGAGTTTGCTACAGGCCAATTAAAAATGAACTACAGGACACAGTAAGTCCATGGTGTATAATTTGGACACCCATGCATCCCTTCAGAGTTATTCTTTTCCTCTTTTTGTATTAGGAATTTTCCCCCTTTTTTATAATTGCATTTCCCCTAAATGTGTGAGGGGTTGATGGGGAAAGCAGCTAGCTTCCATACGTATTAACTGCTCAAATTTTTTTGTCTCTTTTGTATAAAATACCTATATTATTTTAAAAAGTATATATAACATGCATTTAATGAGGCAGTAAACCAGGAGTGACTGTGATAGAAATGAAGAAGAATCATAGCAGAAGTTCCTGGTTATGCTGGGAGGCTTTCAATGTGAAAAGTAACATAAAACTCACTTAGCCTTTAGTACCTGGGCTAAATAATGAGTAATAACATATTTAGATTGATTTGCTATTTTTCTAAGACAAAACAACACTGAATATAAAACAAGTTTAACGTGAGAGGCTGTTAATGTTGCACTCAGTTAGCTTGTCTGGTGTTCTCACTGTCATTGCACTAATATCACTCCTAGGAAAAGGCCATAAAGAATTAATTTTCCGATCTGTCTGGCTGCGTGTCAAATTAATATTTAAACTGCCTGAATTGGATTAAATGAGATTTTGAATTAATAAATTATCTCTGCTTGTTTGCATCAGGCACGGAAATCTGTCCACTCGTCCGAAGGGTTTGCCTTCGCTGGTGCGCAGCGGCATTCCTGAGCCGCTCAGAGCTGAAGTCTGGCAGCTGCTGGCAGGTTGCCACGACAACCATGACCTGCTTGAGCAATACCGCATCCTCATCACCAAGGTAAACACACACACACAGACAGACACACTTAGACCAGGGAGAGACAACCGATTAGAGGAAGCACGTCCAGGATGTTTGCAGAGTTTCCACTCACAGAAATAGGTGTGTTCACTGAACTTGAGTTTTCAAACTGTTCTTGTCAACATGATCCTACGGCTATTATTAGTTTCTATTACAGTTTAAATTCACAAGTAGCGGCTCAAAAAAGAACTCCTGAATATGTAAGTAGTTCATTTGATACAACAGGCTGCTGTATGTTGTTGTTTCCCTTTCCATCTGCTCTCTATTTATGACTAACTGTAAACTAAAAACCAGGGAAGGCTTATATTCATGGGCTCCAAATGGCACTCTGCTTATCACTGTTAGTTTCACCTATATAGATGTATTAGATGTTATTGTGATGGTTGAATGGTTCCCAAGACATGTATTATATAAAACAGAGGTGTTTTCCATTTAAAAGGTAAGTCCTTGTTGTGTTTTGGTGGAAACCAGAGCGGTGTCAGTTGTCATCATATATTATTTCATTTTCATCAGTATCTGTCTTCAATGGCTGTTAACTATTACAGCTTTTTGTGTGAAGTATGTTTGACATGAAATGCTTGTGGTGGTTTAGACCTTTTCACACCGCCGTTTAAGGGGAGACTTTAGACGTGTTACTTCTGACTGATAGTTTCCATATCCCAGAGTCATAATGGTGTATTAAAGATTTTTCTGCACTGTGCTAGCAATAGAGGCAACACTGAAACATGAGAACCAGCAGGGGTGATTGTATGTACGTCTAAGAGCATTTTCACGTTAGGAACAATTGTTTTGTATTGTTCCCAGGTACAATTGCTAGCTCCTTCCTTCTCTGCTGCTGGTCTGTCTTTCCATCAGTTAACATCAGTCCTTCCTTGAACACACTTAAGAATGCACACAGTCTGATACAGTAGAAAGCAGTTGGTGTGTTGTTTCATTAAATATTCATTTTGGTGGTGTATAGAAGTAACCTTGTTTCTTACTGGCAAATCCATCTTGCAAAGCTCCCATCTGAACCATTTGGTCCTGGTTAGAAAGTGATATGACCAATCAGCGTCGAGGGGCAGTACTTTCGGGCGCGGCAGAGTCGTGACATAGCGTGGATGCTGCTATAGCGTACGTTTTATCAGAACTTGATGACATTTCTTCATTAAAAGAAGAACAAAGAACAGCAGTGAGTTGTTTTTCTTTTCAAAAGCAACAAAAGTCATGTACTGACATGTCTACAGTTGCCATCGTTCGCATTATGCAGCTATCTATGGAGTTTATTTGTCGGTAGTGGCGCACCTCGGTTTGGGGCTACAACATCACGTGTTTTGTTGATCTGATTAGCCCGTAAATATGTGACAGACAGAACGTTCATCCAATCACCCTCCGAGTTTTATTTCAAAGGCTCTGCCCTTTCCCAAACGCCATCTATGGAAAAGTTTTCCAGATGGATGTGTAAAACAAATCATGTGGTGTGTCAGGTTAGAAAATAAGCAAATTGTCCATGGCGGCAACGTTAGAACCCACTGGTGGACACCAGCAACGAAGGAAGCCATGAGGCAGAAGTAGTCCTTTCAGGCATGGCTTGCCCAGGGATCTCTGGAAGCAGCCAGCAGATATTGGGTGGCTCTGAGGGTGGCTGCTTTGGCAGTTGCAGAAGCAAAAACCCCAGTGTGGGTGGAGTTTGGGGAAGCTAAGGAGAAGGACTTTCAGTAGGTCCCAAAGATGTTTTGGCAAACTGTCAGGCAGCTCAGCAGGGCCCTTCTCAGGCTGTTCTCAGCGAGGGTGGGGAACTACTGACCCAGACTGGAGATGTTGTTGGATGGTGGAAGGAACACTTTGGGGAACTGCCAAATTCAAATAACATGTCCTACAAAGAGGTAGCAGAGTCTGATAATCCACGGGAAGTCCCATCTATATCCAGAGGTCACTGAGGTAGTCAAAAAGCTCCTTAGTAGCAAGGCACCTGGTGTAGATGAGATACGTCCTGAGATGCTGAAGGCTTTGGACATTGTCAGAAGTTATAAGAGGAGCAAAGTGGATTCTGTCCTGGCTGTGGAACAATAGACCAACTCTTTATCCCTGTAGAGCTTCTTGGGGAGCAAGAAAGTTTACTCATGTAGTCTACTTATGTTTTGTGGACTTGGAGAAGGCTAATGATCAAGTCCCTTGGGGGTCATGGGCGGGGTACTGCAGGAATATGGGGTCTCGAGCTATCCGGTCCCTGTACAACCCCATTGTATCCGCATTCTCGACACAAAGTCGGACACTTTCAAAGTGCATGATGGCCTCTGCCAATTCTGTTTGTGATTTTCATAGCCAGGATTTTGATGTGCATTCAGGGAGAAAGGGGGTTTCTGGTTTGGGGACCTCAGAATTTCATCCCTGCTTTTTTGCAAATTATGTGGTTCTGCTGGCTTCCTCAGTTGGAGACCTCAATCAGGCACCAGGGCAGTTTGCAGCTGAGTTCAAAGCAATTGGGATTATGGTCAGCACCTCCAAGTCCGAGGCTGTGGTTCTGTGCTGTAAAACGGTGGAGTGTTCCCTCTGGGTGGAGAATGAGTCCCTGCCTCAGGTGAAGAAGTTCAAGTGTCTTGTGGTGTTGTTCATGAGTGAGGGTAAAAGGGAGTGTGAGATTGAAGGGTGGACTTGTGCATCATCAGCAGTTTTCAGGTGTTTTGCCTGACCATTGTGGTGAAGAGGAAATGGAGCCGGAAGGCAAAACTTTTCGATTCATCGGCAGTCTATGCTACAATCCTCATCGTGGTCATAAACTTTGGATAATGACTGAAAGAATGAGATTGCTGACACAAGTGGCCCAAATGATTCTTCTTTGGAGGGTAGCTGGGCTTATTAGATATCCAGCCTGGTTTGGTCTGGGAATGCCTCTGGATCCCCCAGAAGTAGCTGGAAAGTGTTGCTGAGGAGAAGGATGTCTAGGTTGACTTAGTGAGCCTGCTGCCCCTGAGACCCCGCCCAGGATAACCGAAAGAAAATGGATGGATGAATGGAAAGAATTAAATTGATATAAACTGGTCTACTGTCCAAATAATTACAAACACAACTGCGTTTCAAAGGGATTTTATTTTGGACTTTTACGTGCCTCAAGTTTGGGTATTGTGGTTTCATCAAAACCAGATATAAGCCACCTGTTTATTAATGAGATCAAACCATTGTTATTTGAAATTCTTGTTTTTTGCACTTTTTTAACCATAAAAGTAAACCATAAGATTATACTGGTATTGGTAGTCCCCTTGCAGTATTTTTCATTTCCATTTGAAAGAATTTGAAAGTTATTTACACATTAGGTTCTGTTTTTATGTAAAATGAAAAAAATATATCATCAGTGAATAGCTGAACTACAGCTTGCGAGCTCTGCTGGTTTCTCTGGCACGTACCAATAGACGTACTCACTTCCACAAATGAGCTTGAGTAGTTTTGAATTTGCTTTCTTTGTAAAGGAACAGATTTGTGAAATAGTAGGATGGATGACAAAGCTTCTTAGGAGCACACCGAAGCAGAAAGAGAGGCTATAAAGACGCAAAGCAGACAGTGATCCTCACTTTTCTTGAAAACACAATAGCCTTTTTCTTAGCCATACGGAAGCGAGGTGAAGTATCTGCCTCGATCAATAAGCAGAGAGAAAGGGGAATGGATGGAAAGAAGAAAAATGAAGAGAGGCTAGATTGTGGACCCATAAATATAAGGTTGTAGTCACTGAAGAGAGGCATGTGTGTAAATGCCAAGATGGCTGGCAGATTTCTCTCTTTCCTGAGTCACATATTTTTGTAGCTGCCTTTCACCTGCTGTGTAAATTTCTCTCTTTGTCTCTCTCAATTGATCTTTCTTTCAGTTTCTTTAACTCAGAATTTTCTTTTTCCCTTTACTTTGTATGTGCTATTTCTCTTCCCCTTACATGCTTTCTTTTTTCTTTTTCATCAAGCCTTTCTTTTCTTTTTCACAATTTTTACCTCAATTCCTTCTTTTATCTGAGCAATTTTTTTTTGTTTCTTTTCTCTTTGTCCCTCTCGGTCTCTTCTTCATTACGTAAGGCCAAGCCTTCGTTCTTCAGCTCATTTATTCTCATTCCACTGGCCGGGCCATGTCCACATCCTCTGTCTTGCTGGAGTAGTGATGGTATTGATAGGCGGGTGGCTGGGCTATTAATAGCTGCACTAAATGAATGGATCTGGGGGGAGATGGAGGAGGTAGGGATAGAAGGAAGAGAGGCGAATGATAGCAGCAGCGGGGGCGATGTGGACCTTATTAATGTCTGTTGTCTGGGCTCAGTGACGACGTTAATGCTGATTGAATTTTAAGTAATTGGACTGTGGCCCTCATGGAGGGGGGGTATCAGCGTCATAAATCAGAGCTTTGTATCACCTGGGGTCTGGACGGACGTTGTGTTAGTGACCCACAGATGATGGGTGTTAAACCATGTGTGTGGTTTAAGTCTTCAATCTGCGTCACAGAAACAGACTTCAGGTTTTCATGGCAGCTTTGCTGTACTGATTTCTAGTTAGATTCTTTTAGGTTTTGACATATCAAAGAATATGAATTATATATAGTTTACAACATTACTAACATAAAATTTGATGGAGCCTGCAGGACCCAGACACACTTTTTAAATTGAATAATTAAAAAGTGAGCAAAAAAGGCAGTTTATGTCATTCGTTGAATTTAAATCATCGGGGATTAATCCTCATGTTGTAATCTCACCTTTCTTTTTATGTTATTTTAGTTTATTTGGTAGCGCCACAGGGGACGATTTTAGACATGAAAAATACCATAAAAGATAGTCCATCCTAATGCTGATGGTCTTTTATTTTTTATTTTATCATTAGTTTAAAACCTCTTACAGAAGCTTAAATAAAACGAAATGTCCTGCAGACAACTTTATTTTACACAATGCACCTTTGACATAATATCCTTAACAATCACAGGTTCATGCCAGTGCAAAAACAAGTACTGATAGAATAGAAAGAGGTTACAGCATTTCTTATCAAACTTCTGTATTTGTTTGTTTTTTGCTCTTTTTAGTAGTTATATTGTACAAATAACTTCTGGTTTTGGTGTTCCAGTTAAAACCCCATCGTTAGTTGAAATGTATTAGAAAAGACAAATGTAGACCTAAACACTCTAGAATAAAAGCACATAGATAAATTGATTAATCACCCAAGAAAGACCGTATGACACGTCATTGTCAATCTGCTTCATCATTCTACAGTGTTGAACTGAAAATTTAAAACCATAGACATACATGTATGCAGAGACCTATGCCAGCATCCCACAGATTAGTTTTCTGAGCAGACTCCTAAGATTGTCCAAATTTTGCACTCTTGAATACTTTTCAGTACTGCTTGTTTTTAATATACATTACCCAGTTTTTAATGCTCAGAAGTCACCATGCCTTTTTAAAAGGGCTGAGTTATATTCATACCAATCATACCTTTACATTTTTATCTGAAAGGTGATACAAAATAAATGTATCTGTTGTTACCTGTGAATAAATAACAAAAAAAAGCCACTTCTAAGTTAAACAAAAAAATCCAACTTTTAAGCTAATCATTTTCCAAAACCATAGCAAAAACATTTTCACTTCGATCAGTAGCTAGCAGTGAACTAAAGATGTCACTTTTTGGAAATTTTCAGCAGTTGTACATGACCTTTATAATATATAGCCCTCTGTGTGACTGTGAACCACATGGTTCATTCAGATTCAAACGTCCTAACATTGTATTTTTGACATCTTATAAAGGTGCAAAAGTTACATTTTTGTCCCTTACCAGTTCCAGTACTGGATTCCAAGGATTTCTGCTTGATTCACTGTGCTGTTGAAAAGGTATCAATATAAATCTGTTTTTACTATTATCTTAAGTTTAAAGCTCTGGTATCATGACAGTCCTAGCAGACTCTTTGTCATTTTGCTACCTGGCTAACGTCACCTACATGGATAGCTAAATGGGCTTTCTTAAAAATAGATATTGGTTTCCTTTAGACTGTTGTAAATGACTAGCTGGTATTACACACCTTTACATTGCTATATGGTGTTGCTCTCTCACATCGTGCTACATAGAGGGCGTGAAGAGTTGACTCAAAGCGTGATTTTTTTTTTCCCTTTAAGTGTAAAAGAAAAATAGCATAAGAAATATAAGAGAATCACTCATGCAAAAATCATTTTCTTGGTATCAAAATCAGTCAAAGATTCTCTGAACATTTAGCTCTGTGTGGTCTGTGGCTGTCCAGCTTGATATCATTGATCACCACTGTCATGTTCAGTGTTATCCTTCCTGCATTTACAGTCATCACACACAGTCAGAAACACACACTTGGTCTCACACATGGCCTTAAGGCATCCGAGACATTCACCAATAACTCTTTTCTGGGCTGGTGCTGCTCCGTTTGGAGTCTTAGTTGGAAGGTCGCTGGTGACATTTGAACAACCTTTTCGACTCCCTAGAGCCAAACGAGCCCAAGGTGGCTGCCACACTTGAACTCACCGCTTAAAAAAACCTCGGACAGCTTTTTTTGGCCTACCTTCCCTAAGACCAATCTCACTCCTAGAACAGGCAGTGTATTAACAGAGGTCAGCATTTCTCTGCAGGTACAGCAGCCGTTACTCACACAATGTTTAAAAGCTTTATAATATACAGAACTTTACCCCGATCCTCCAGAGGAACAGAGTATTTTTGTTTTAGCTTTCTTTTTAATTATTTGTAAAAATCCCTGTCCTTTACCCCTGTTACTGCATCAGTAAAAAAAGGTTCAGTCAGAAAATGCAAACTGCAACTGTCCTGCAGAAGGTAATTCAAGATGGCTTGTGAAGAATTAAAATGCTTTTATTTTATATGGCATTTATATTTAAAAATTGCCTATGTGTTGCAACCTTGTCAGACCTTCATGAAGGCCACTTTCAGCATCTTTGAGGTTTTAAATGAATCAATAAGTGCTGTAGCTGTTATTGGTAATGACTTTTTATTCTCCCATGTGAAATATTGTGCCATTGCTGTCCTCTTGTTCATTTACAGTAGCTGTGCCATAACTCCTGTCCTTCATCTTACTGATTATTTCATTGCCTGCTAACTTTGAGCAAACATCAATTAATCAAATGTTACTCAGTCAGAAAGCAGTTGCATGGAGTGCTGCTTGGGTTTTGAAAAATTTTAAACTTGCTTGAAAAAATGTGTGTGTCTCTGGTGCTCTTCAGTGTGGGGATCCATCTTAAAGTTTTGAGGAGATCTGAGGCACTGAGAGGGATTGTTGATAAAAAGCCTTTATTTCATAAGGGCTACAGAATCATAAAAACATGCCAACATGTTTCAGCCATACAGGCCTTCATCAGGGCAGTTACAAAATGGCTGCCAGGCTGCTTTCTTTAAAAGTTCTCAACAGGTCACATGATTACAAGAAGTCACATGATTAAGTCAAAGGTTACACAGGTAAAAGATGTAAAGCAGCCAGTTAAATGTACACATGATGCCTAGGTACATTAAGCACAACAATAATTAGGCATTTCAACAGGCATCCCAGATGGTTGCAGTCAGCCATACACCAGGTTTGAAACTAGTCTTGTTTTAATAGTCAGTTGTGAAACTCACTTTTATTAGCAGGAAAGCAAATTTAAGTGTCACAGAGAGGCTGCACATTATGATTCAATCTGTTGAACCATGTTCAGAGTTCACTGCAGGGCTAAAATAATGTGCTGGTTTTCCACAGAATAGTCAGTCCAGAAAGTTTACACCTGTATTGTATTTGTAATCTGTATCTGACTATAGGATGCTCTGCTCTCAGTAATGGGAAGGAAAAAATTGTATTGGAGCATCCCTATTTCCCACCCATGATCGTACCCACCTGAATGTAATTCAGAACTAAGCAGGTTCCCTTTTTTCTTTTTTTCTTGCTTTTTTAATCTAAGAGCAGATAAGCCCAGAGCAGTGAGATGTATAATGTTGAACCCCATGAAGGTTTGCCACCAGCTTAGCAATGACATTCAACATCAGTCTACAATCAAAGGCAGCATCAGCCATGCAGTCAGGCTGGAATAATAGAAACACCCACGTCTGATAACCCTCTTACAGATACATAGAGTACAATGTACATAAGATAGGCTGCCATGGTAACTGTGAGAGTCTATGGACTTCTCTGAGCTTGAAGTTGTCTCCATGACAATTCTGTGACTCATTTGTCTCTTAACTCCTTTCTCAGTTCATTAAGTGAGGAATATTTGATTAATTAGAACATGGGTATGAGGCCAGCCAATTATGAATACAAATGACCAAGTTTCTCTCGCTAGTTGTTAACCTTCTGTGTTTCTACATGGAAGAATTTCACATTCAGAGGGGCGTGTGTGAGGTATTTTAAGACTGGGACTCACAGGGACTGTTGTAAACAGACATAAAGAAGAGTGCTTGACAATGTAAGGATAGGAGTGAATGAAATATACACAATGGTATGTCCAGGACATTGGTTCCCAGCCTGGGGTCCAGGACAGCCTAGGGGGACGCCAAAGATCTTTGTGGGTAGGTGGGTAAGGCTTTTTCTAAAATCATGATTAACCACTTACTACATACTGTATACAAAGGTCTTCTGGAACATGGGTTCTCAACCTTTTCAGCCTATGACCCCCAAAGTAAAGGTCAAAGACCAGGGACCCCCACTGTACCTGAAGGTGATTGAAGCAGAGTTGAACACAGCCTTGCACATTCACACCAAATTGACATGCTTTTATTTTACATTCAATAAATTTTATGCCAAATTAAAAAAAAAAAAAAAAAAGATATGCCAGTTTTGCCTCAACATGGGGGTCTGGACCCCCTGGGAGTTGCAAGAGGCCTTCCAAAATACAAAGAATACTGATTTTAAATTTTTTATTTTACCCATTTTATTTAAAGATATGTATAGAATTAGTTAAATGTAAAATAAAAACATGGTAATTTGTTGACGCTTATGTTGAGATCAGAAAAATGTTTAAAAAAATCTTCAATATGTTAGGCTGCACATGACTATTCCTGAATATGCACAGCACCTTTACTTGAGGGTCTCAGGAAGAAGTTGAGAATTAATGAAATACACAATTTAAAATCATTTTAAAATATTCTTTGTTTTTAGGAAGGTATGTGGCGACCCCCAGAGGGGTCCCATACTCCATGTTGAGAATGACTCTTCTAGAGGGAAAAAATTACTTTGACTTATTTGTTAACAACGAAACGGTTTAAATCGTTTTTTTTAATGTCAATAACAGGTTTTAATGATAGAAAATGTGTTCCATCCAAAATCTTTATTGTCAGGTCAGAACAGGAAGAAAATCTAAAATTGGAATTTGCCAATGAAATTCTAATCTGAAATCCAAATCTGTAGAATGGTTGTGAGACGTCATGATATTGTTGAATGAACTGAGTAAAGCAGATTGATATCAATAACTTTGACATGGGCAGTGCTGCTGATCCTGTGAACCTCACTAGTCTGCTGCAGTTTAAAAACATACTGATCAATGCTTAGAGAAACAAATTTTCACCCCTAACTTGAGAAAACATCATGCATTTATGCAAAGATGCACATTATTCACATACATAAACATCATTCAACTGCGGCTTAGTGGAGCTCCCTGCCACCAGTTTGAGCTCTCCCATCATTCATGGATGAAAAAAATCCCCTTGAGGTTCTAACGTCCTGTCAGTCAAAGCTGCTAACACAAAGAGGTGCACACATGACACAGAAAAACACACACACTTACTCCCTGCTCTCCCATCCTGCTTCATAGTATCTGTAGGGAGCAGCTGCACTGCATGGCCACTACACAGCCGTCCCTGATAATATAGGTCTATTCACAGCACCCCTCCCATCACAGCCCTGTGTGTGTCTCCATAATGCTGTCCTTCAGCCCCCATTCAAATACCCACAGCAGTCCACAGAAGGAAACAGCCTACAGCTTTAAGAAAACCTCTCGAGTAAAAACAAAAATCAGTCTTCTTTTTTGTCTGAATCATCATCTAACCATTAAGTTACCTAAAGACGGGTTAATGCTGATTTTTTTAAGAATTGCACAAACTTGTATATACTGTATTTGAAACAGTAAACTCATGTTTATTTTCTTGACTTTTCTCATTTAAAACATTTAATCTAATAGGCAGATTCTTTAGATTTCAAGAATGCAAGATTGTGGTGCAGTAATTTATTCACTTGTTTGTTTGGTCAGTGTTTTAGGTTTTTTCCATTATATAGTATTGACTGTATCTGCCTTGTGTGTATTAGCATAACCTCACAGCCATGCTGACAATGATATGACAGCTTGGATTAAGCAGATTCAGCCGACAGTCTTCTCACTCACAGCATTTCCATCTCAGGCCTCATACTGACTGTAGGCTCACAGCTAGAGCTGGGCGCTGCTCGTTCTTCAATGCACAGAAAAATCAGCATGCATCTCATCCTATAAATGATTGATGCATGTGATTCATACCAAACCAGGAAATTCTGATATAATTTTAGATTATCCAGACAAAAGAATACTGGGAAGAGCAAATCAGTGCACAGTGAACATGCGGTAATCCCTAGAAGGCAAAAAATACCATAGACTGTGTAGACGTAGCCTCAGATATAGCACCCACTGGTTTCTAAAGAGGTCATTTGAAGCCCAGTTATGGCAGTTGCCATTTTAGATTTTATGCCTTGCAACAGCTTTTGATCAGTCCAGGAACAGTTAAAGAAGTGAAGGTAGGGCAGGCCTCAAGCCTTCTGGTTAACTGCTACAACACACCCACCTGTCAGTCTACACCATAAAAAACAACCTATAAAATCTACTCAACGACATTAAGGATTACACTTTACAATCACTTTGATTGTGCAAGTTTTACTCAATTTTATGGGTAAATAAATACTGATTTACAAAAAACTGAAAAAATAGTAAAGCACATTATTATTTCTTGATTAATATGTCAAATTATAGTTATTTACTTGCATTCCTGAACAGAAAAATTAGTTTTAGTGGTTGGATGTTATGCTTGATTCATTTCTGACTTCTCAGAGAAGCCCAGTGAGCCGGCTCAAATTTGGGTGAATTCAGTTTGAAATCCCTCATTCCTGTTCAAAATGGAGAGAGCTCACTGAAATGGAGAGCTCACTGAAAATGAAAGAGTCCGTATTAAAGCACTTCATGATGCTGGATGGTCTTTGAGACAAATATGACAGGTGGTCTAATAAATTTGTTGAGCACTGTATGTTGAAATAAAAAAATGCACAATATTCTCCAAGAAAAGATGTATAAATACTTAGTGTTTAGTGGATTAAGGAGATAATTTGTCCAGAATAATCAAAGAGGTCATTTCATTTTTGCAGTTCAGGAAAGGCAAGGCTAACACAAAAAGCAATGAAGAACTTAGTGCTGCACAGCTGTAAATGCACATTTGTGACACACATTGAAGTGGAAAAACGGGCCGCTTATGGTCAGTGAGGTGCATTGTAAGTAGTGTTACAAATTCAACAATAAACTGCTGCCATGACCTGTATTTTTTATAAGTCATCTACCCCACAAATACATATTTGTCAATTTCAAACAGCATTACACACCCTCTTTCTTCTATTCAGCCTTTACAGGTGGCAGAGGAGACGCACATTATAACCTGACCTACATCGTGCAAGGACAATAGACACTACAGAATAATGAATATAAATATATCTGAGCCTGAGCAGCCGGACAGGTCTTCACCTTCATGTGGAGTGACGCTAAATGAAAATGATAGATGGTGATTTCAGGAGGCAGCCCGTCTTTGACCTTTAGCTCCTCTTTACTATGCACCTATAGGGATCTCAGCGTACGCTGTATACATGCTGACATTGTGCTGGAGGAGATTGTGGTAGAGATATTCTTCCTGTTGTTGCTGTTTAACATAAATTGCTGTCATGTGAAATGGGATGTACTGTGCTTTGTACATGCTGTGAGATAACACCTCTCTGTATATTTGGCATCACTCCCTTCTGTGCCTGTTTCATACAAAGTCTATATATCAAACAGCAAAGGAAGATGACCTCATAACCCTCATTTCCTTTGACAATAATCACAATTTGCTTTTAAATTTGAGTTAATGGTGCAAGTTCATAGCTTCCTTACAACTTCGCTCTCCTTGAACATTAAACTGACTTATTTGCTAGTCCATGATTCTTGATATGCCAGGAATCTAAAAAGCCAAATCAGTCAGAAGATTTAGTTCATATTCAGTTCACTAACATTCAAACTACTACACAGAAACAAGATTTTGTTTTTTTAAGCAGGGTGTCAGTGTATAAAAAACAAATAACGAATGCGGCACTGAGGTTATTGGAGCTTTAGAGTCTTCCTCTTCAGTGCCTCTAATCTTTAAATGAATCCATACAAAGCTTGACCCACTGTAGATAAATGTAAATACTGACAAAAGCTTTTTAGTACTGGTCTATTGACAGACTCCACTGAATATTTGTATCTAGCCAGTGAACCGCCTCTAATCTGCCCTGCTAACCACATACTACTCCATATCCCGACACCCATGGCTTTTGGCCAGTTACCAGAGCTAGAAGAAATAATATTTTAATTTGAAAAATGGTGCTTAACAGACTTCTTTGCTGATGTTATTGTGTCACCAGCAGTAGTGTTACTTTAGATTTACATGTCGTATTGTATCATGTAATATCATATTGTGTAATATTTTATCGTCATATTGTCATATTGTATCACATCATTGTATATTTTCAGTTTTGTGCAGCACCTTCTTATTTTGGTGAAGGAGGGGTCATTTTTCTTCCTGTCTTGCACCTTACTTTTACCTGCTATTAGAGTTCTCTGAAACTTTTGAATGTAATTGGATCTGGAATTACAGTACCGCCTGTCCACTGGTCAAATTTCAAAGCTGTACTTGACAAGGCTTACAAGACCAGCATTTTATTAAGTCCTTTCTGTAGACATGAAGGTCAGCAGTATTAGATTATTTGAATAAGACTTGAAAGTGTTTAATAAACAGACAGACGATGCAGTTTTTAAATGTCAGCTTTGATACTGAGATTGGTCGTTGGTGTCATTAATATTGATTGATATTGATTGGTTGACTCTATGTGACGCTGGCTCTTGAATAGTACTGCATATATACAGTAACTGTTATTTTGTTAAATATTTGTTCACTGTGTCCTGTTTCAGTGTCCTGAAAACAATATGGTGAAGCCCCTACCTTTCATCTGTATTCTGAGTTACTGATGAAAATCCTGTCAGCTTCACACCTATAATGTAGCTGTACACTCCCTGCTGTTGGATCTCAGGGGTAGAGGGATGCTGGGAAGCAGTAAAAGGTGAATCAGCCTCCACCTTTGTTTCCAAGTGGCCCCGCTGGCTTTGTTTTTGAGCTGAATGAATTATTAACGGTGGCCTTCTGGTCGTGTTTTTCGTCAGTGTCCGACTCCAAAGGGGAAAGAGCAGCACTGCTGAAAGATCTCCATTGAATGGCTCCTCCTCTTTTGACAGCACGACCGTCTACATGAACTTTTTTTAGTCCTCACTTTGTTCCTTTTTATTTTCAGTTTACTTATCTTTTTTGGGGATTTTCTCATATTTTCCAGCATGTACTGTTTCTTCCTTATGCTTTACAGGCACTTATTTGTCTCTGTGACATAAAAAGAATGGTATCTTAAAAAGATAACCTTAAACTGTACTAAAAAGTAACTGCAACTTCAATAGGTAGGATCAGTTTCCCTAAAATAGAATATTTGTAACTTTGATCGCTTAAATGCTGTTAACAGACAATAGATTTAGGTCACATGGTCCAATGAACACTGTTCAGGAATCAGTGGAAAGGTAGAAGGAGGTAAGTAAGCATGATAAAGCTATCTTCATATATCGGGTATTAGTGATGTTGAAAACAATCATTTCAATGCATTGTGATGCAGATGTGGACGATTGTGCATCGATGCAGAGACAGCTCATAATCTATGCAGACGTACGCTGCTTGTATATTTTCTCCACGTGTCTGGACCTACTATTAATACCAGAATAATGATCTATTTCCCCTCCAAATGGAGATGCTTTCAACACATTTTAACTGTTGTCTATTTTAAATGGTGCAGCTTTTCATGCCTTTGTGGTAGCACTGCTCACACTTGATGCTATTTAACCAATCAAATCCCATATTATTACTCTGCTAGCCCGTCAACATGAAAATAGTCAGAACTTAAGTCTACAGAGAGTAGGCTGCTGACAGAAACAGCAGGAGAAATTAGAAAAGAAGATGGCAAAAGAGGCTTTAATTGAGGATAGACAGACTCTTTTATGCTCATTAGGTACATGACACTTCAAAACCAGCTGTCTGGTATGTTGTAGTACCGTTGTGATAGCTAAATGAGGTAACGTGGAACATAGAAGACAAAACATGCATCCGTGGAGAGAGCGCAACATATGATGAAATGGAAAATAAATGAAATAAGATTCCAATATTCTGCCCATTTTAATTGCCTTTATTCTAAGAGGACAGGACAGTGCATAGTATAGAAAGTCAGGGAGACAGTGGGGAATGACATGCAGCAAAGGAACCATAGGTAGGATTGAACATGTGCTGCCTGCTTTGAAACTAGCTTCCATACATGGGGCATGACCAAACTGCTCTATTCAGTTCCGAAACTATAGGCTCTTTACAGCGAACTTGCCTTTGGGGGCAAGAAGTGATTTCTACACAGAGAAAGGCTATCAAAAAGGCCATGATTTGAGCTGTTTACAACCATGCCTAGCGTTCTAGGTGTGAAAATATATATAGGTTTTCATCTTCAGCTACTTTTGTGTCCCGAAAGTAGTGAAACATTCAGGCAAAAAAATAAAAAAAGTTTTTAAAAATTCACAGAGAAATGGCAGCAGGATTTTTAAATAGTCGTCTAAAGCCTTGATGAGCCACTCATGTATGGTCCGTTTCCACAAAGTGGTCCAGTTTGGCACAGTACAGTTTTGCCATGGTTTGGCCTATTAAACTCTGATCTTACCCATGTTTCACCCATGCTTAGTAGAGCTGGTTGTTTGGCTCCCAAACAGCTCTTCATTTGGTTCCACTTTGGCTTTTTAAATGTGGATTAAATAACGACAAAGGATAGAGGAAAGGAAACTGGCACTCAAATGGGAGCTAGCTACTATATCTAACATAGAAGAGTTGTTGTGTTGCACAGGCTCGTTCATGAATGGCTCATCATCATTAAGTCTCTCACCCCACAGGGCTTAGTCTTTTGATAGTACATCACTGTTTCAATTAAAAGCATGATTGTAACAAAATGAAGATTTTTTTTATGTTAAAGGGCCTCAGCTAGCCTCTTAGCTCATAACAAGACTCTTCAAGGCTCTAGTTTCCCTTCATCTGAATAGATGGCGCTAGATGTGTCAGTTTGGAGGTCTGCAGGACTGAGTATATGAGATACTGATCGACACCACCCCAGGTAAACCAGTAAAACTGTGGTAAACATCACTGTTTTGTAAAGTGTAGGGACTGTACTCAATGTATGTAGAATTTTTTCTGATGATAAGTGCAGCATAGATATCCATTTGGAGCTTTAAAGTATGAACTTCTCTCCATTCCAATTCATTCCTTACAGCTGTCCCCCATTTCCTGACTCCCAACAGACATTCTGGATTCTGGTTGCAAAGAACCTTTATGTGGAAAAAAGGAAAGAAAAATTCTGGTGTTCTTCATTTCAAGTATGTATAAACTAAGATTTGTCATGGCTAAATTCCCTTAGGTACCAGGAGAGTTCGCAAAAACATTTGTAAAATATTGAAATAATTTTACTAAGATGAGTCTGTTGAAGCTGAATAAAACCATCTTTCTCTCTTTAAACTCTAAAGCCAACAGGCCAGATTGAGAGAAAGACATTTTCATTGACCTGAAAGCTGTCATAAACAGGTGTTTCAAAGAATAGACGCAGCTCTTGGTTTAGACATTGTCTGGCTCTTTCTGTAAGGCATGTTTACCTTCTGCTTTTCAGATTATACCTTTGGTCTCATACATGAGTTTCTCTTAGGGATTTGACCAAAAGCTATTAATTAGATAAGAAAAATGTGTACTATGTTACTTGATTACTTTTAAGTTTGTCTTCAGATGAAGATACTTTTAATTCCAAAACCTATAAGCAATAGTAAATATTTTTTTTGGCTCATTGTTGCCGGCCATTTAAATGTTCTTGTGTTTGCTGTTGAGTCTACATGGTGAAAAGCCTGACTGGTATAATTGGCTTGCTTTGTGTTGTGTTTGCACCAGACAGTCTTCCAGGAAGAGGTGAAGTGCAGGCCTATTTCCCGTTTTAGCCATTTACCATCAGCCTTCTAGCCTGTCTACCTTTGTTGTTCCAATAAGAAATTGTAATTAAAAAACAACTTATAAAGTTTATACGGATTTTTCCACCCCATTAGCCTTCCCAGCCACCATACATGACAGTATTTTTTCCACACACCCTCCTGCTCAGCCAATTTGCTGTTACTTGATCCTCTTTATCATTCAGTGACCAGAGGATGCTCCCAACCGGTCAGGATGCTGAGCAACTGTAACCAAGGGACAGGGAAATCTGTGCTGTGCTGTCTGTTACATTAAGAGTAAAATAAAGTGTCAAGATCAATATAAAGCCTCATCAAAAAAAGGGACAGGATTTTGTCAGGATTAGCTCGCCAAGATGGGATTATATTCAGGTGATACATGACCAGTGTATGACACTTGTGTGTTTAACAGCAGCAAGCTGTGGCTCATTACCACACACATTCCCTTTTCCCTGGACATAGGGGCAGAGTAAGAAGCAGGATTTTATTTTTTCAGTATGTTGATTATTAAATGTTTTTGCTGGTGTGTGTGAATAAATGAAATAAGCATATCTTTTAGAAGACATAATGAGGCTAGGTAGATGTAAGGAGGAAGGAGCTGAGAGGAAGAAATGGGAAAAAATAGAAAGGGAGAAAAGCACAGGGTTTTAGTTAATAGAAAACTGACTGTGAGAGATAAGCAATATGTAAATAGGAAATGTATCCAAATTTACCTCTAGGAAAAAGCCAGTGTGAGGGACAGAATAATGTGGCAGAGAGCCTCAGGTGCAGCTGGAATGGGAGGAGGCGGGGCAATGAGCGAGAGGCTGAGGGATAGGGAGCGAGAAAATGGGAGGTTTTGTGTGTGATGTGTGTGTGTGTGTGTGTGTGTGTGTGGAAAGAGGGAGAGAGAGAAATTGAGTGTGCGAGCTAGAGTGATTGCGTGGAGAGGGAGGGAGAGAAGTGTAAGCCAGTCACAGCATCTCTCCTTCTCACTGCACCAGGGCTGAGGGACTCTTCGTCCCCTCGCTTCCCTCGCTGCAGTTTTAAGTCATTTCCATCAGCACAGTCATCTTTTTTTGTCCTGCTTTTTATTTGCTGCTTTTGACAGATGCCTTGCCTACAGCTCGCTCTCTACAAAGGAATCTAAGGATTTTATTAATTAAAAATGTGGGGGGGCTTGTTTAACGGAATTGAAAGGGGGACGTTTGCAGAGGACAGCGATTAAAACTGGGACTCTGACCGGGACTTTGTCCTCTCTTTATGCTGCCAGAAAGGATTCCCCTTTCGTCATGCTGCCAATTTTTTGGTCAGAGGACAAGAATATTGCGAGAGGAGTTGTAGGACCAAGTGCACATTCAAAGGACTAAAGCAAGTTAGACAATCTACGCTTGCATTGAGCACTTGAACACTTTGCTTATCCTCTCTTTAAAAAGCTTCAGAATGTGACAAGTTTAAAGGATGAATAAGTAGGATTGTGGATTGATCCCCCACCTTTCTCTGCAAGCGTCTGCCACAGGATTGCCAAGGAGTCAAAGTGAGTGGAGCGCTGAGTAATTCAGCTGGCCTCTCATTGCTCCAGGAGAGTCCCTCCACCTGCCTGCATGACATTCAACACGTTCATCAGCTGCTGAAGCTTTTCATTTGTTTTGTCTTTTGCGACTTGCAGTCCAGAGCACTGAGAGGCAAGTTTGCATTGGATTTTGCCATTCTGAATAGTTTCTTTTTACAGCAGAACCCATCCAACCCTTGTTTTTTACCTCAATCCTGCCGAGGGTTGCCTTGTAAACACATTTTCCCCCCAGCGCCATGTGTGCTGAGAGAGCTGTGACATTATCTCCTGCGGAGATCCCCATGTTGTTCTAGCCTGTGTCTGTGTTTTGATTCAGACAATAGCTGGGCATACAGGGGCTCCGGACACTGACCAGAGGACCACCAAAATAAGGGAAGCCTGCAGTTACATAGTAAACACTGTAGCACCCATGGCACAGTGAAACTTTGGATTGAATTATTGGACTGAATTACTGAGATGGATTTAATTTTCTTCTCAAGACTTTGGAATATACATAGGGAGACTTTTTTTGTCATCCCGGTCAATTGTTGCTTACGTTTTCTTTTGGTAGACAGCTGCCCTTAAATAATCTGATCAGTAGAAGTCACAAAAGTCATTCTTGAGGACCCTCGTGCTTTGTGTCATGCATTAACTTCATCATATGGTGTCTTCTCTCGCATCCAATGTACTCTCTGCCTTTGTAAGGACAGTTTATGCCCTCAGCCTCCTCGTGGCAACCCTCATTAGAATCAGGACATGAGGCCAAAGGCTGGCAGGCAAAGCAGCATTGGAATTCGCCTTTTGGATAGATGCTGTCCCCGACACAAGGGGGTCCACTTGGTCTACTGAAGGAATACAGACCTTTCCCCCCCCCCATCCCTGACCGTTACTCACTCACGACTTCACTGGCCATGAGTAATTGGGAAAGGAGAGCTAAACAGGTTGTCCTACCCTCCCAGAGGCTGTATTGATTTTCCTCCACTCAGTGTTCATTTGATTGAGACTCAGCTATGTGAGCGTTAAGACTGAGCGTGATAGAGAGAACTGAGCTCCATTAACTGCGGGAGGCTGCAGACACCCAGTGAAGAGCAGGTAGGGGGCAGGTGGTTCTCTAGTTTCAGGCCAGCTGCCCTATTGGTGACACACCAAAAACCTGACCCACCTGGATAGTACCTAGAACAATGAACCAGTCTGAACTGATAGTAGAACCCGCGTTCACTGCCAACAGCAGCCATGGAGACTTCTTTCCTGGCATGGCCTCCAATCACTCCTGCCCCTTGGGCTGGGGGCTGAATGAAGGCGTGGAGGCTTGTGTCCTGGAGACTGCTGTCATTGTACTCCTGACAGTGCTCATCATTGCGGGGAACCTGACGGTGATCTTTGTATTCCACTGTGCCCCGCTACTGCATCACTACACAACGAGCTACTTCATCCAGACTATGGCCTATGCTGACCTGCTGGTGGGTCTTAGCTGCCTTGTTCCCACCCTGTCTCTGCTCCACTACCCAGCAAGTGTCCAGGAGCCTATAACATGCCAGGTCTTCAGCTATGTCATCTCAGTTCTGAAGAGCGTTTCAATGGCCTGCTTGGCTTGCATCAGCGTGGACCGCTACCTTGCCATAACTAAACCTCTATCGTACAACCAGCTGGTGACACCATGCCGGCTACGAGGCTGCATCACCCTAATCTGGGTCTACTCCAGCGTGGTTTTCTTGCCTTCCTTTTTTGGATGGGGTAAGCCAGGCTATCATGGGGACATTTTTGAATGGTGTGCCCACTCTTGGCCCACCTCTGCCCTTTTTACAGGCTTTGTGGTGTGCTTGCTCTATGCACCTGCTGCGCTTGTAGTGTGTTTTACCTACTACCACATCTTTCGCATTTGCCAGCAACACAACAGAGAGATCAGTGAAAGGCGGGCACGCTTCCCAAGTCAGGAGATGGAGGCTGGGGACGGGGGTGGCAGTGGGCATCATGGAGGACATGGACCAGATCGACGGTATGCGATGGTGCTCTTCCGCATCACCAGCGTTTTCTATATGCTTTGGTTGCCCTACATAATCTATTTTCTGCTAGAGAGCTCCCATGTGCTGGATAGCCCCGCTCTCTCCTTCATCACCACCTGGCTGGCCATCAGCAACAGCTTTTGCAACTGTGTTATCTACAGCCTTTCTAATAGTGTGTTTCGCTTAGGCATGCGTAGGCTCTCACAGACAATTTGCTCCTTCAGCCACTGTGCAGCCGATGACAGAGACTTTGGGGAGCCTAAACCGAGGAAGAGGGCAAACTCATGCTCCATCTAAAGAGAGGACGTTGGAAACATAGATCTTAACAAGCTTAGCTGCTAGTTTACTGTAAATGAAACTGGCAGGGCTTAATTAAACAGAAAACACTGTCTGTTGTATTGGTCTGCCAGCTGACACCTGTGACATTGCCTTGGTCTCAATAAACTGTGGTGTACTGCATTAAAAGCTTTTCAAGGAGATGGGGGCAATGTCTGAACAGAGATTAAATGAGATGGGCACTCTGTTATAGCTTTTATCCTATCGTAAGTGACTAAAATGTTGATCACTTGGAGAGCAGTGTCCCCATGACTTTCTCAGCCTTCACATCTCACTGTATGCCATCAGCCGGTTCAGACATGGATAGAGACAAAAATGTAAACTCAAAACCTGCCAGTATTTCCTTAGACAACAAATGTGACCACACTATCCATGCCTGTTAAATGTCTGTGGTTTTGAATTGGAAACATATTACATATGAATGACATTTCTGTATTACCTAGACTGTCAACACCAGTGTCAAGAATATCTACGCTTCATTGTGCTTAAAGCACTATTTAAAGGTGATAATGGATATTAAACTGTTGGACAACACTGAGGCACATTTATGACAGTTATTATGCTGCTTATAATTAACAGATGGTGTATGGCCCTGACTGTTTTCAGAAGAAAGTGAGCTTTATTCCTGCTAAACTATGTGGTGTTGAATCTAAAACTTTTACACATGTACTAAAGCCTTTTTTCTGTTAAAAGAGAGATTTGCAAATCCCATTTGACACTTGGTTGTAAGTAAAGCTGTTAACATCAATCTCCTACTCTACATGGTATGTAATCTTTAATAGTTAAACCCCAATAAGGCACTACATAGTTATGCAAAGCATACTCATTAAAACAGCATTTTAACAAAGACTGTATAAGTAATCGACAGTGTCAAAATCCTGCAATCTCCACAACAGAAGTCAACTAACAGAATTACCATTAACTCAATGTTAACACATTTGACACATTACTAACCAGTGTGACCTTTCTGAGTTTTTCTGGTGATAATATGCTGCTACCATTGTTTACATACTGAAGAAGCGGCTAACTTTGGTTTCACCAACCTAAACTAAAAAAGGACTTTTTTTCCAGTATTCAGACCAAGGATGTGTTCGGTTGGCATGAGGCCTCTATATTAAGGGCAGTGAACTGACACTTCGGACGGATAATCAGGCAGCACAACATTTTTTTTCCCTTATGAATTCAATCAGCCCATGGGTTCCAGGATTCCCACCATTGCAGTGGCATTCCTGATGCGACAGTGTTGTGAGTATTCTGCTAACAATTTGAGGCATGGTTGCCCATGACAGCCATTTATAACCAGGAAATAAATATTTCAGACCCTGCTGCCCTGTAAACTGAAGGCCATGTACGCTGGATGATTAACAAGCAGGAATGGCAAAACAGAATGTCATACTCTGATTGAGAATTTTTATTAGTATGAACAATGCCAAGGATGCTTTTGACACAGATGTGTCCATAATTAACTGACTTAAAAATAGCATTTTTTTATAACATATTTGCCTTTGAGCCTCTTTTAAACTTGCCATGAAGAATAAATGAAGAAATAGCAGGGGAAATCTGAAGAAGCTACTGATTGAGACTGTAATGGATTGATTTCCAAGCACTGGAAGGCAAGTGATGTGTCTGGAGATAACCTGACATGCCAGATCAACTTTTTCATGTATATATTGCATTGATATATTTCACATTCATCTGGGAAACCTTCCATAGAGAGCATTTGGGTGGGTAGGACTTTTAAAATAAATTCTTGGAAGGTGATTGGGCGATTTTTCTGTCTGTTACACTCATTACGGCCAATCAACAGATAAGACAGAATTACGTTGTACGCATGAGCAGCTCCACCAGTATAGTCAGCCTGACAGGCAAATTCTGCTGTAGTGCATGAGCAGTGGAGTATGATATGGATAAAATTTTATGCCATGGCTGGCCGGGAGAAGAGCGAAGACATCCTCTACGCAGGGAAAATCTTATAGTCTGGCTCTTGCTTTAATAAAGAAATGTGCCCCAATTATGATAAAATTGACACGTTTTTGCTGCTAATAGCTTCAGCAGTTGTAGATATTATAAACAGTAATACTCAACCTCCCAGATAATGATCGCAAACCCATGCTGAAGCAGGTCAAGAGAAGGCAAAAACATGTTTTTTGTCTTGAAAGCTTTTGGTATGGCTCTTTGATCTTGCTTTAATGGAAAATTATGGTGCAGTTCTGATAAAACTGCTGCAACATCACAGCTAATTGCTACACGCTTGTGGCTGCCATTGCTATTGGCTTTCAGTACAACTAAACCCAGCCTGTAATTTCCACCTTGTTCTCCTCAAATGGCAGCGATCAGCCCGGACTGTGTTCGGTTTGGAACAACCTGTGCTGAATTGGCGCTTTTCAAGGAAAGACTTGCAAATCCATCTGCTTTGCAGGGTTAATAACTGTGATGTTCGATTTTTACAGATCTGACATGACATGCTTAGCCTTTTTATACATTCAGAACCTTCAGAAGATCATCTTGTCAAGATTTGTCGAATTCCCTTGCTAGATAATCCTCATCACATTTTAATTTTAGCCTTGTGTTGCTAATAACAGAAGTTACTGCCCTTAAACTGCCGGCCTCAATGTCTTCTGGACTTCTCAGTGCTTTTCTGGATGATCACAGTAGTATTCAAAGGGCATCAATCCTTAATGGATGGTTTTGAGTTTCTTATTAGATATGAGTAGTTAACTGTGTTCCACTGAGGTACTTACGCTGTGTTTATTTACTGTATACATTCCAGCTTGCTAAAATCTTCAGACTGTTTCCAGACCAGGGCTTTGGATATACATAGATTTAAGTGCAAATGATGTGTGTGGTTAAAATAACTTGCACACTGCCTTTGGTTACGGCGCTCATTCTTTGCTGCTGAACAGTAGTGCAGTCATTCCAGTCAGTTTACCTTGTACATTCCCTTGATCATTGGATTAGCGTCTGATGATAATTCATTTCACATGAACACAGTCAAGTACTGTCGCCACTGGCTTATACTGATGTCCCTGTTTTCTTATGTATTTGCATATTTGTAGAGTATATTGTTGAGCTAGAAACAGCAAACCCAGCCCCTGGATATTGTATCTGCATTCTCTGCAGCTTAACAGTTCCCTGTGAAAGTCATTCCTCCTTTTAAAGCTGCATGAAGTGATTTGCAACTACAAGGGGCAGTCACACTCTTACATAATAAGAATTTAGTTTAGTGCATAAGGAGTGTGTTAGAAAGTCATTTCAGGCACATCCAGCAGGACCAGAGTGAAATGAGTGTTTTATTTCAGGGTCTTTCTGGCCTTCATATGAATGTAAGACAGTATAGCTCTAATGCCACGGATTGGTACACAATCATCACCAACAGAATATCATACATGTCTGAGGTTTTCTACATGTGCATTGTCAGCAACTTTTGTATTTGCACTCATGTGCTGGCATTGTTCTGGTTTCTCGGACGACTAAAGAAACCAAATCTATGAAATAATTACTGAGATTTAAAGCTGCTAAAAAAGTTGTTGATTCTTAGTGGGATCATCAGCGTTCATCACCCTTTAACATAATCAGAAGTTGTTTGGTTTTGTTTTGTGTGAAAAAATTGCTTTATGCAGCTTTAAAGCATTACATATTTTTTTGTAAACGTGCCTAAAGATGTTTTTTAATAGAAAAGTGAAAAAAAAGATGTCGAGAAATAATTATTATTACATTATGGACATGCTGCACTTTTTAAAAGAGTTTCAAGCTACACAGACATACATCGTGACTGTGTACATTTGTATATTGTTGTTTTGTTTTCCATGACTTTGTGATAACTGCTTGGGGGTTTCAAAATGAGCCAAGACAGGGCCAAGTCATTCTTTTTTCACAGTTATCTGTTGATTAGAGAGTACATGTCAAACCATCTTCATCGACGTCATATCTGTAAGATAAGAGGAGATCACAAATTCATCAAAAACCTTGCGAATTTCTGTTTATAGCCATATGATCTGGCTTATACACTGAAAAACTGTAGGGACCTACAGCAAAGTTGTGTCAAATAATGTACGTTACAATGATGATATTTTCATTATTTTGATAGCTTGTGTTTTTGGTGCTTGTGTGGAGCATAGTGCAGTGGGGTAGTAGAAGAAATTAATCTGAAATAGTGCTGTATTAGCTTCACAATGTGGTGTCAAAAACACAAAACACAACATTATATGACTAGATTAAGCAGTCGTCTGTGATAGGCTAAAAACTAATGGCTCTGTTAATAACGTTTGATTTAAAAAAAGGGATATTCCATTCAAGTAAAAATTTTCTTATTTGGTCAGCCATTAAACTAATTGTCATTTCTTTAATTGGCTGTTCCACATCTGGTGAAATTCTTGTCTAGTTTAAAGATCTAAAACTCAGAGCCATTGAATGAATATTTAAAAAGTAAGTTGTTTATTTGTGGCTGTATTACACAGGCCAATCTCAAGTGGTAGAAAAACAAAACTGAGGAAACAATTTGATCTACTTTAAAGTGCATTTATCTTAGCGTTTCAATCAATTAAAGGATGTATATTTATTTATTGAATTATGTTTAAAGCTTACACAATATACTGTATATTGGTATACTGTATATAAAGTGTGTGTATCTGTTTTTATTTTGATACAGCCAAAATATTTGACATTCTGACAAGGGTATGGCAAATCTTTTTGTGTTTAATATTCTAGGCTGCTGATGTTTTGAGTAGGAGGCAGAGTGTGTCAAACTATACAGCATATATTTTTTTATTTTAAATTTTGTCAAAGGCTATGGTTTTGTTGTTTCTGCCAACTCAATAAAGATGAAAGAGTAGACATTTAAATCTGTGTACTGGCTTTGTGAAATTGATGTTTTATGTGGACATAACCATCGGTTAGCCTTCATCCATAACCAATAGAACTCAACAGAACTTTTATGAATGAGACTTATTTTTAAAGAATAATCTAGATGGCAGGGATGTGGTTGTGGGATTAATGGCTAGCTACCAGTTTGCATCATGAGATGAATTTAATGCACAGCAGCAGTTGATTTAGTAAAGTCATGATAGAGATATGATACAATATGTTACAATTTGTAATGTTACAAACATTAAATGTTACATTATGTGATATTACACCAATATGACAGGATCCAATCTGATGTAATACAATAGGTCACCTTTCGTTATGCTACGTTACAGCATTGTATGTTACGAAATGTTACATTACATTATGTTACAGTGCGATACATTATAATATGATATGTTAAGTTACAACACAAGTAGTTAATGTTGATTAACATCAAGTTATTATTCGATAGGATAGATCTGATCCAATAAAATATTATAGGTTACATTACCTTTCATTAGGACACGATACGATAAGTTACTAGCAATTAATGTTACGTCACATTATATTACATTATTTTGCGACAGGATACAATCCGATCTGATGCAATATGATAGGAAAAGATACCTTACATTATGTTATATGATGGTAAGATCCAATGTAACATGTTACATGTTACATTACAATATTTTTTGATAGGCTCGATCTAACAGATTATGATAAGTTACATTAAGTTATGTTATGATATGTTGTGATACACTTCAATATGTCACAAGCAATTAATATCACGTCATACATTAGGTTACTTTTTATATTTGGTGTTGCATTATTTTTTTGATTGGATACAATCTGATCTGATGCAATACAAGGATAGATAGGATAGAATAGGATACTTACGATACATTGTATTACAGGACGTTATGATATGATGCATATGTTACAAGCAGGTCATGTTATGTTACAATACGTCAAATTATTTTTGATAGGCTCTGGTATAATATTAAAGGTAATATCACGCCATGTTCTGTGACATCTCATTAATTTACGTTAAATTATAAGTTACAATACATTAAGAGAAGATATTGTAATGTCATACTATGACACGTGATGTTACATTATGTTACATAGCAGTAATTTTTGATAGGGTATAACCTGATCTGATACAGTATGATAGGATAAGATATGTTGTGTAAAGATATGTGAAGACCGTATCCAATGCAATACATTAAATTAGGCTACATTATAATCACAATTTTTTTTTCGACAGTCTCTTACAGATTTTGATAGGTCATGTTATGTTAAGTTATGGTATGTTACGCTACATTAAACCACGTTACGATATGTTGTGATAAACTTTGGTATGATATGAAAAGTTAATATCACGTCATATTAAATTAGGTTAAGTTTTGTTACCCAACGTTGCATTATTTTTTGATTGGATACGACCCGATCTGATATTACATTATACTCCAGGACATTATGATATGATACAATATGTTACAATACGAGCAGTTAGTTACATTATGTTACTTTATTTTTTGATAGGATTAGATACAATATTATAGGTAACATTACACCATGTTATGTTACATCACATTCATTTATGTTACCTTAGGATATATGTTACGATATGGTAGGAGCAGATAATGTAATGTCATATTAAGACATGTGACGTTACATTATGTTAGATAACATTTTTCGATAGGATATAACCTGATCTAATACAATAGTATAGGTTAAGTTACCTCCTAACTTCTTTTCACCACGTCTGACGGTGTCCTGCTGTCACCAGTTTCTTTGGCCAGTTTGCTTAACATAATTCTCTCCTTCCTATTAAAGCACCAATTTGAGTGACCATGATGTAGGGGCACAGTAGGTTAGATAGCATTCTGGAAATCTGTTCAAAGCACTTGTTATTTTCTAATCAAATATGGAATATATTTTGCGCCACCTATAGAGGGATATACAGTATGTGCTTGAATAAGGTGGGTCTTGGTTTGGATAAAATGGGTCTTTTTCTATTTTCTGTTTAGTGTGCACACAAGTTTAAGCATCATGGCGCCTGCTCAAAGTCATCCACACTTCCACAACAACAAGTCAGAGAATAAGAGGCTTTTATTGTTTGAATGATGAAACATTTTTCTAGTCTAAAGTTGTTCCTCATCATTGATTATCTCAATGATTGCAGTTAGGGACCAGAATTTATCTTAGATTACAGTGTGTCCTGACCACATGCACAAGCATCGGTGAAAAATCAGACAGCTAGACAGAGCTTGCTATACAAAGTAGAGACGGTTCTGTATTAATGACATCCATATGCGTGTTTTGCTCTGTGTCAACAAGGAGGCAGAACTATGAGACTCACAGCTGTCAAAGGCACTTCAGTACAAAGCATCTCACTTCCGTTTTTACACATTCCACCAATGAGGTGTGGAGAGCAAGCCTACAGAATATCTGATGGTAGCATGCAGTTCAAATGTCAGCACTAATAATGGCAGTTTTCATTGATATATGGAGAAACAAGTGATATATAAAAGTATTGAGGTATTGATATTTTGACGTACTTGATTCTGCTGTCTCTTGTGTGATTTTTAAAGGAGTAATGTTCTTAGACTGTAAATAAACTGAGTGGAACCAAAGCAGAGATTTCATGTTAAGGCCTTGGTCTAATCATTATCCTCTTTGCTGGCAGACAGCTGATCTGGTGACATTTGCATGGTAACTGCTTTGTTAGCCTTTCCTTTAGTCGGTGCATACTACTATGTCCTCTCTCTGTGAGAAGGCTGTCCTCATTATAAAACCTGATCCTCGTTCCCTTGGTTTTAAATTGGCCTTTGGATTTCATGCACTTACTTTGATTGCTGCAGGTGTTTTAAGACAGTCACTACCCCATTGTCTTGACTGAGATGAGTGAAAGAAAAACAAAAAGGGGGAGAATAGGGAGAAAGAGCACTGCGTCACAAAAAGGAATGAGAAAACAAGCTGCGAGATTGATGTTGGAGGAGCGCAGACAATAAATATTTAAGATGAAAAGTTAGGGATGAGTTACAGAAGTACAATGTTATAAAGATGTTGAAGATTATTTTTAGGTTTTCTGTATAGCATCATATCTTTTGTGTTTTTGTTCAGTGTTTTTTTATTTCATCATCAGCAGACAGCTTTTGGATGCTTTACCATATTTATCTCAGTTTTTATGACTAGTTTTGGATTTCCAAAAATGTGTATCTCTTCTTTCTACCCGACAGCTTTTCATCAGCACTATTTGCCAAGAGCCAGAGCAGCTTCTCAGTCCAGGCCTGCTAAATATTCATGACTGACACTATATCAGGAATTCCCTTTTATTACCACAAATGGCAGCACTCGCCTCACTTCCTCTTTCACTTTCTATTCTGCCACTTTCCTCCTCCTCCTCTTTCCGTGCTGATTGAGAAAGGACCAGCTGACCCTTCTTGGAGGTGGGAAAGTCATAATTGGAAAGGAAGCCAGTTCCTGCCTCTTTGTGCTAATGGTGGAGTCTTACGGCGCCCACAAAAAAGCCTTTAATGACATAAGGAGGACACACTTACACACACCAACACACCCTCATGTATATTGCATGGCCTCAGTCACAGTCTTTAGAATGATGCCTGCGATGGTGGCTCAATAGCTGACAGGTGTTGATCTAGGCGTAGCTAATGCTGTGCTGTTACGGATTGTAATGTGAAGTGTAAATATTAATTTTTCATTAAGACTAAGACTACATTTCCTCCAGTGCCCTTAAGATTTTTTTTTTTTTTTTTTTTTTTTTTTTTTTTGGCTGAGGTGCTTGGATAATGTGCCCATATGACCATCAAGTTGTCAGAGGTTATCCTCTAGGGACTGGCTGTTTTTACAGAGTTTATTAGCAGTTCATTTAATACCAAGATTTCACTAAATTAAAATTAAAGGTAATATCTTGGTGGCTTGGGCTGTAAAGTCAGGGGGACAACAGTATTCAAATGGACAAATCCTCAGCAACCATGCATGTTTGTACAGAGGTTCATGGTCACCCATAATTATCATTGAAAAAAGTAAAATCACCCTACAGGTGCATCTAAAAAAGTTAGAATATTTCTGTGATTTAATTCAATAAGTGATACTTCTGTATATTTTATATTCATTATTACAAAGTAAAATATTTAGGGACTTTTTTTGTTTTAATCTTAATGAATAAGGCTTACAGCTCACAAAAATCTACTACATTGAAATATTAGAATATAAAAAAAACATCAGTCCAGAAGAGGGTTTATAATACAGAAATGTTGACCCTCTGGGAAATGAGGCTCATTTATACACTCAGTAACTGGCTGGAGCTTCTTTTGCACAAATTACTACATCTATGTCACATGAAGGAGCCAATCAGTCCGTGAAGCTGCTGGGGACTGATAGCAGCCTTCAGCTCGTCTGTATGGTTGAGTCTTGTATCGCTCATGTTTTTCCTTGATAACACCCCAGAGATTTTCTATAGGGTTCAGGTCAGATCAGTTTGCTGGCCAATTAAGCACGGTAAGACTGTGGAAAGTTGCCCTCAGTCATGTTGCTTGTGCACCTTTTCTTACCACACTTTTCCCTTCCAGTCAGCTTTTCATGAATATGCTGTGATATAGCACTCTGAGAACAGCCTGCCCTTTCAGCAGTGACCTCATGGCTTATCATGCTGGTGGAGGATGTCAGTAATTTGCCCTGTGGACAGTCCTCTAGCCAGCAGTCTTCCCCATGATGGCAGTTGTGTACTGAACCAGAGTGAGAAAATGAAGGTTTAGGAAACCTTTGCAAGTTTGCAAAATTTCCACAATATTATAATATTTGAGATAGTGGATGTTTGATTTTTATGTCTTAGTATATATCACGTTGTATGAGAATAATCTATGATTTCTGGAAGTTTCTGCTGTAAATCATGGGGAAAAAAGAACTTAAACTTGCTATTAATTTTTCGAGCTGCACCTGCATTGATACAGGGATACCTCAGGGCTCTATCTTTGGTCCACTTCTGTTTTTGTAAGATGGCTAGGTTGCCCTCTCTTGTATTAAACAGCATTTTTAAAAAAACTAGTGTCTGAGCTACTTAAAAGGGACTGCAGCTGTTTGATAATGTTACTAATTAACCAGGGCAGGAGATTACAAGAAAAACTGTTTCTATGTATGTAATTGTAATGGGTCATTCTGTATTTTCTTTCTTTTTATTGTATTGCTGCAGGGTGCCCCTAGAAAAAGAGTTCTTTATCTCAGTGGGTTCTTCCTGCTAAAAAAAAGGATGAATAAGTAATAAATAAATGTATAAATAATTGTATTACTATCATTTTCTTTTGTACTATAAGGTACTTATAAACCTTTGAAAAAATAGTGATAAAAATAATGATAATGGTCGCACTGCATCATCATGGGATGACTGTACTCTGCATCTCTGCATAGTGCACAGTAGGGACTTGACATTTTAATCACAAAAACGTGTCTTTTATTTTACAAATGGTACCAACTCTCTTGTTGCCATAGTTGCAAAAGAGGTTGCATTGTCCATTCAGGGACAAACCTATTTCATGTTAAATCACCACAGAAGTAGACCTGACAGACCTGAACTCTGTCAATGTGCCCCACAGTAATAAAGTGAACACTTACCTGCACTGGATTGGACAATTAAAAAACACTATAAATGTGGAAGTACAGGAAGTTTTCATCAGCTGCTTTTCAGGGTTCAGTACATCCATTTCACCTTTGGACCTGATGATTGATAGGTCTTCTATCCATCAGTTGTCACTGGACTGAGAGGTTTTTCTTCCATCTAACCAAGTGCTCTGATTCTCCCAAATAGGTACGTTTTACCCAGGCATCTAATTTTCACTTTTAAAAGCTCTGGTTCTGCATTTTTATTTTAAACGTGCTTATTATGGTTCTGAGTCTCTGTTGCATAATTACTTTCACTGTTAGTTTTGAGTCATGCTGACTCTGGGTCTAATAAAGGCACTTTGTGAAATCCAGAATCTTGCCCTTGAGCACTATAACTTCTCTCTGGCTAGTGGCAACTATGGAAACCAATTTAGTTCAGGGTTGTTTGTCATGTTGACTATAAACTGTAGCTGATTTGGCTGATAATCTTCATATCTGTATGGTCAGGAATTTGCCATGGGGATAGGGTCACTTGGGCAATTATTCACCTAATGGTGAGTATTCATCTTTCCAATCCATAGAACTAGAAGGTAAACAAGGACTACTTTAAAAGCAAGTATATTGCATGAAATTGAATGCTTTTATACTGAATATAAGAACCTTGTTTTACTTCTGGGCTTTAATGTCTTTATTGATTATAGGACAGGAGATAAAGTAAAATAACTGTGAAAAGAGTAGGAAAATGACAAGCAAGAAAGACGCCAGATTTGAACCTGGGCAGCCTGCTTCAAGGACATCAGCCTCAAAGAAAACTACTACCCAGGTTTAAGCAGAGCTTAGATTTTTATTAAACAATACAACACTACATGCTTGAATGCTGGAGTTAAACATGGCCATGATAACATTTGTTACAACAGTGCAAACCCTAGTTGGATATGATCTTTATACAGCCATGATTATATAAGGTAAAATAGAATTAACCCTGGAACAGTATGTCTATGAACAGCCATGCTGATATTTGAGACAACAGTGTGAATGCCAGTATGATTTTGCAAACAAACATCGATATAACACACCGATGCAAACACCAAAATTACATTGTCCTTTTTAAATACTCAATACTAGTCGAATTTAATTTGATCAAAGTCATAATAATGCAAACTATGGGAAAGAGTACTGACACATAGGCCACAAGTTTGCAAACCTCGGTTCTCTGTGACTGTTGAGTGGTCACCAGAGTGACTCTGTGACTGTTGAGTGGTCACCAGAGTGACTTTGTGACTGTTGAGTGATTATCAAGATAACACTGTGACTGTTGAGTGGTCACCAGAGGAACTCTGTGACTGTGGAGTGATCCCCAGAGTGACTCTGTGACTGTTGAGTGATCATCAGGGTAACTCTGTGACTGTTGAGTGGTAATCAGGGTAGCTCTGTGACTGATGAGTGGTCACCAGAGTAACTCTGTGACTGTTGAGGTGTCATCAGAGTAACTCTTTGACTGTTGAAGCTTCATCAGAGTGACTCTGTGACTGTTGAGTGATCCCCAGAGTGACTCTGTGACTATTGAGAGATCATCAGGGTAACTCTTTGACTGTTGAGTGGTCACCAGAGTAACTCTGTGATTGTTGAGTGGTCATCATAGTGACTCTGTGACTGTTGAGACATCATCAAGATAACACTGTGAATGTTGAGTGGTCATCAGGGTGACTCTGTGACTGTTGAGTGGTCACCAGAGTAACTCTGTGACTGTTGAGTGGTCATCAGGGTAACTCTGTGACTGTTGAGTAGTCACCAGAGTAACTCCCTGACTGTTGAGTGATCATCAGAGTGACTCTGTGACTGTTGAGTGGTCACCAGAGTAACTCTGTGACTGTTGAGGTGTCATCAGAGTAACTCTTTGACTGTTGAATCTTCACCAGAGTGACTCTGCAACAGTTGAGTGGTCATCAGAGTAACTCTGTGACTGTTGAGTGATCATCAGGGTAACTCTGTGACTGTTGAGTGGTCACCAGAGTGACTCTGTGACTGTTGAATGAGCATCAGAGTAACTCTGTGACTGTTGAGTGGTCATCAGATTGACTCTTTGACTGTTGAGTGGTCATCAGAGTAACTATGACTGTTGAGTGATCATAAGAATAACTCTGTGACTGTTGAGTGTACATCAGAGTAACTTTGTGACTGTTGAGTCGATATTAGAGTAAGTCTGTGACTGTTGAATGGTCATCAGAGTAACTCTGTGACTGTTAAGTGATCACCAGAGTGACTCTGTGACTGCTGAGTGATCATCAGGGTAACTCTGTGACTGTTGAGTGGCCTCCAGAGTGAAGGCGAGGGGAAAGAAACTATTCCTGTGTCGGGTTGTTTTGGTGTGCAGTGCCCTGTAACACCTATACCAGAGAGGAGGAGTTCAAACAGTTTGTGTCCAGGATGTGTGGATGAAACAGATTTGACTGGTCAAGAAATGGGCAGGTTACATTGCTGCAGACCCTGAACATTGTTTCAACTGTTTAAACTCCTCCTTTCTGGTAGGCATTACAGGGCAGTGCACGCCAAAACAACCCCACACAGAAATTATGAAATGATGAACAAGTAAAGCTTTTCTCTTCTTAACTTGGCACTCCTGCCAACCTCCTGACTGGAGGCGGCCCTGTGGCTTTTCTTTTGTCCACACAAATAAATATAGATACAAGACATTGACAGGACATTAACACTGGATGATGCAAAACAAAACCCAGAAAGATATGAAAAAAATAACACTGGAGTCACTGTTGATTTGAATGAGAAATATGGCAAAGGGAGTTAGCAATATTTTGTAACTTTGTGGAAATATGTCTGCACTTTAGAGCTTTAACTGTCAAATGAAAGTGACTACATTACAAAAAAGCAACAATGACCTAAATTTAATTTATTTCAGATAACTAAGATGGATTTACAGCAGTCTTCAATGTTAACGTGAACTCTTTGCACTGGCTTTTTTAAGCTTGGAGCTGAAATGACTCATAAATATTCAAAATGCAGGAGTGAAATATTAAATGAGAATCTGACAGAAAAGAAATATAGACTGACAGCATCCACATAAGGAGCTGAACTGACTTATCGATTCACTTGAACCCCCGTAATGATCATTAAATCTGTGATTGATAAACTGCCTGCAGTGATGTACAATATCAACACCTCTCTCCTGCACCTTTCCTCTTCATGACTCATGGTCAAAATCACGGCATAAAAATACAGGAACTAGATCATAATGACTGCCCATTTTATTTTAATCGTAATGCATTTAAATTGATTTGAAAATGTCTGTTAAGGGAATACTAAACCTTACACAAGTAGATTATAAAAGACTTGGATTCATGTGGATGTATATGAAAAAAACATTTGTTGCAGCTTTTTTAGTAACAGTAGCAAAAATAAGTCAATCTTTAAGGCAAATAGGGGTAATTTTTGTTTCTAAATGTGCTAAAAATTCTCACCCTTCTTACCTTTTTGGTTTGTCACACTGTGTTAGATCCTCCTCTCTTCTCCATGGTCAACATTGTTGATATCTGATCCTGCTTTAGCCAGCACTTTGGACGGTGGGCGACCTTTGTACTGGTTGTAAAGACTTCTATAGTTACATTTAAATATTGACTTTGGAAAAGCTTCAGTCTAATGTCATGTCAGCTGAACTAAAAGAAAAGAGAGATTTGCTTCTTTCATCCTTTATATTTTAATTGAGCTTGATTTGCAGCTTTATTATTGTTTCATCCCTGCATAGAGGACAAAGATAAGCACCTAAGCAGACAGAGAAAGGCAATCCTGTTTATTACTGTTGAACTCTCTGCAGACCTTAGGTACTGACACTCTGCCAACAGATGAAGACCAGCCTCTCCTATTCTTTCTCAGGGTATTTTAGCTGAATTAAATACCACAAGACAGTCAAATTCCACTTCTTGGCTCCATAGCATACATTCCCTCCTAATTTTCTTTCTCTGTCTTTCTATCCTGAGGCAATGTTTCCCATGGTAGCACGTAAGGCCCAGCTATGTTAGGCACTTATTTAGCAGCGACTGTCCATCAGCTTGCTTCAGGCCATCCCTTAATACAGCTACTTCTTCCTCTGTGGTATTTAGCTACGCCACTGTTTTAGGGCTGGAGGAGAGGAGTGAATGAATGGGAGAGAAAATAAGCAGTCTGCCAGTAGACAGTCCAACAGCTAGCTGTGGTAGTGTGCTGGTGTGGAAAACATTGCAGTATTTCTGGAAAACACCCCACACCAATCATTAAAACTGAGCCTTCAGTTGTTGTGTGTGTGCCTGCATTAGTATCTTTGCTTGTCTCATGGCTTACAGTATTTTTTAATGCTTCATAACCACAAAATCTTAACAACCATAGCTGAAACGTAATGTCTCCCCACAAGCCAATGCCAATATCCCATAATAAGCCAAAACACCATTAAGATTTCAGTATTGAATTTCACATAAATGTAAATTTTACACCTAAAAGTTAACGTGATTGATTTAGGCAGAACCTAAACAGTTCTTAATGTGAACATTAAAGCAAAAAAATCTCTAAATTCTAGTGCCTCATAAACATCAAATCCAACCTTTGTTTGAAATGAATGCCAACTTTCAGCATTGGTAAGGGGTCATAACCAAATGTTCTCTAGATAATAAAATTCAAGCTTTGGGTCGATGTTAAAGCCTCATGTTTGTTTGGTCAAAAAAGTCCAATGTTGCACTGACAGCAAAATCCCAAATTGCTTTGAGGTACAGATCTAACATTATGCCAACTCCAGATCAGCCAACCTCATTTGGGCCTCTCTGGTTCAGAGTTTCTGATCTCCAGTATTTCCCAGTCTTTGGCCAGATTCACAGACAGTGCCCTGGCAGGTAAGAATATAAAAAAAATGTCCACCTGAAAAAAAAAGCCGTTACCAAATAAGTAAGTAGTGAATAATTACTTATTATTTGTTTTTTTTTATATAGAAAGATATGTTGTCAAGAAGCCTTGAATATATACTCAGATTAATTTTACTAGGACCTACTTCCTGTTCGGTTCTGGTCTTGTTTATCTATGTAAGATGGTACGTGGCTAATTTAGGCAGTAAATATTCATGTTATCAGTGAGGATGATGTCAAACAAAGTTAACTATGTGGGGAAATCAGCAAACTTGTGGCAAACTTTTCTGATGGAAGGACTCAGCTCTATGAGTGTTTTGTGTTCACAATAAGAAATAGCCTCAATCTTGTTTATATATAACTCTGAAAGTTTCAACACAGAGAAAATGTCTTATTTTAAGAGTATACACATGTACCTCTCTGTGTGATGTTGTCTATTTGAGTGCCAGTGTGGGAGAGAGGGAAATGGAGGGATAGAGGAGGGCACATCATCCTGTTAAGTTCTGTTGAATTAGCGCAAAATAGAGATTTGAAAAGTTCAGTATGTTTTTTAATCACTGCATCTTAAGTACTTAAGTCATAATTTTGAAAACAGTTCCCTCTTTTAAGTTTGCATTATGTATTCCATGATTTACAAATAATTTCTGATAGAATAAAAATTAAAGTAATTGAAAATACCCCTCATTTGATTGACATCAACACCTGTCTTGTTGAATTAAACATTTTACATCAAAACTCCGCCTTGGTTAGAGGTCAGTACCCACTGTCTGACAGACGTGGAATCCAACCTTGGGTTGATGTCAGAGCCCCGTGTGGTTGGCATGAAAGTTTTGGCTGGTGTGAGGGAAAAATTCAACATCGGGATGTCAAAATCCAACTCATGGATTGTTGTTGTGGTTTTTTTGACGTCAAAACGGCATCATATGTCCTAATATCTTAATATATCTGCTTTGATGGAAAATCCCATCATCTTATAGATATAAAAAAAAATTCCAGTTTGCATTGATGCCAAAACCATCAAACATCTGCTTCATGATTTTCAACCAGTCTGGAGTCAGACTTTCCTCATCCATGAATCGTGACCTAAATTTCTAACATTTCTTCATAACCATTTGTTTCAAAATGGTGCCATTTGGTCTTTAGAAGGAACTTCAGTTGTGATAAAACAAAGAGATGGAGACATATCCTTCAAAATAAAAGTACATCAAAGACTTTTTGCCCCATTTTTCCCCAGGCATACATCCACAACCCACTGAAAATGTCTTTGAGACCCACTTTTGGGCCCCGATTGATGTTGAAACTAAATGTCTGGTAGACATTTTATCCAAAGGTTGGGTTTACATTGAACCCAATGTCTGGTTGACATCGAAACCTTCTATTTGATAGGCACTGGATCACAACACCATTTTGATGTTAAATGAGTCTCTGATGATATGAAATCTCAAAGTTTGTAATGCCAGTGTCAAACATCTGGTTTAATGTTAGATGTCAAAATCTAATGTTGCTTTGACTTCAGAATCCTAGCCTTGCAAAGTCAAGTCTGGCTGGATTGGCCAGATTCCATGACCGTCATCAGGTAGATCCATCTTGCACAGGTTCAGGCAGATAAGCTTGTTCCTGGTCAGGGAATGACTGGACGAATCAGCATCATTTGAGGAGAGAGAGGTGGATTGGTTCTATTGTATTTCAAGCCTGTAAACATGGTAGTGGGTCAGGAAATTAGCATGGATACCACTGTAGTGGGCTGACATTAATAACTGTTGATCATCAAAGCTTTAGCTGTTAGACATGATTTCTCTGCCTTGGGTTGACGTGAAGATCCAGACGGTGTTTCTTATTTTGTGAAGGGTGATGGAAAGCTCTTGACATGGCAAGTTTCTCTAAACAAAGAGCAAAATCTTTTGATATGAAAAATGGGAAATCTGAGATGATTTGATTGACTTCCTAATCGATGACAATCGAGACGGCAGCCAATCTGTAATTAAACAGTCAATTTTTACTACTAATTTAATGGAATTGATCATGATTTTTTGATTAGTTGTGGTAGTTCTTCATTTAAGTCCAAAGGAATTTAAGGAATTGTGTTGATTTATTATTGCCTATCCCATACAAGCACCCAGCTCTGTTTTCTTTAGTAGCCATTTCCTCAGAACTGCTTGCTCGTCAGTTATTTCACTTCAAGTAAACAGAGAAATGTAGCTGAATCGCTCTCTGTCTAATCATCCTGCCTGTACTTCTTTGGCTTATTAAAATGCGGAACCAGTTGGACTAATAAAATGCCACGGCAGCGATACAGAGACAGATGAATTTGCAATCTGCCAGGCGGGCCAGCTGTTGCCCCCCCCCCACCACCATCACCACCCTCAACTCTCCAGGGAAGCCTCTAGAAACTTCCTCGCCAGCAACCAAGGACAAAGGCCTCAGGGGGGGAGCTGGTTTTTAATTACCAGGCTGCCGTCCTCTGAATATCACACGAGTAGATTATCACGCTCTATCTTGCTGGAATTAGGAGTAATGAGGAAAGTTGGTAGGAGAGAGTGTGCCAGATGTGTTATTATACAGTCTTACTAATGCAAATAAAGCAGTCACAACTTAGCGCTTGTTGGAAAAACAAGAGGAGCATTTTTGGTCTTTCAGTTTCTTTCTTCATTAACGCTGCTTATAGAGATATATGTAACTGTGTTACATCCAGCTGTGTTTTAATATGAAGCCATATTATGCTCCTATAGCCTCAAAGCTGCAAAATCGTCTTTCACCTATAATCCCAAGCTGAAACTTAATCTTTTTAATAGATGTCAGACAAAAATGAGAGCACGGTTCAAATTGAGTTCATAACTCATAACCAGCCGTCTTGTCTTCATCCTCTTCTTTATATCCATCTTCAGGGGAGGTTTCTTCAACCCATTATTTTTTTCAGGATGCCAGAAGGTGCCTCAGTGGAAATTAATGGCAGACCTTTGAATTGCCTCGAAAGCATTTTATGTTTACCACTACAAGGAAATGTTTGCTGAACACACATTTTTTCTCTTTAATGGCATCCATCTTCATAGTAGCACAATCCCACTGATCACCACAGGAAATCTGAACAGACTCGTCGAGTCTTTTTTGCCGCTAAGCAGCCGTTCTGTTGCACGCACTGCTTGAATGCCTTGTACTGAGGGTCGCTAAAGAGGAGCTCTGCGAGTGTCTTCTTGCATGCTGATAGTCACGTAATTGTACCACTTGAAAGAAAGATTCCTCTTTACAGTTCTCAAAATCAGGGAAATCACAGGTAACGGATGAAATAAAAAGTCAGGCAAATTATAGCTGCAAGGAAAGCAATATACGATAAATGAAAACACAGTGTTTTCATCCACAGTGTGGTTGCTCCCAGCTGTTCAGGGAAGGATATTTCCTGAAAACAGAGTGTCCATTCCACAGTTCTGTGATATTTTATATGTTTTAATTAGAGCAAACAGGGGTAAGGTGGCCTGGTGGTTTAAGGCGCGCCCCATGTACGCGGGCGGTTCGAATCTGGCTTGTGGCCCTTTCCCGCATGTCTCTCCCCACTCTCTCGTCCCTGTTTCTGACTCTATGCACTGTCCTCCTCTATCAAATAAAGGTACAAAAAGCCCAAAATAAATTTAAATAAAAAAAGAAGAAAGCAAACAACTTACATTAGAATTTTATATCACTTGTCTTCATCCTTTGCACTGTGTTCTGGCACAGACTGTATTGAGCTACAGGACAAAAGTGGTACAGTAAAAATGTGCATCCTCTCAGTTTATTAATGCTTTTAACTTCTTGCAGTAGAACACGCTGATTTTCTACATGTCCATTGATTGTTAACGGCCATGGTCTTCATTGTCTTTAGCCCTTAAACATCAACCGTAACATAGCTGGATGAGCAGTTGTCAAGAAAACCAAAGAACTTAAACACAGACTGACTGAAACTCCTTCCATTAATTTTCAATGGGCACCAAAATGGAAACAATACTCGCCATCAAGAAGAGACAGACTGACAGATTTGCCTAACAGATGGTTCTGAGCATTAAAATCTCCAAGCGATGTGAATAAATTCAATACCACATGCACCAATAGCTGTTGAGTTTACTTCTCTTATGGTGAGTTTGTATCTTCAAAGTGTCTTTAGTGAAGACAGTAAATGCAGCAGACATAAGGCTAGGCCAGGGTAGGCAACCTTTTCAATTAAAAGAGCTATTGCTCTCATCTCCCTCCAGAAAATCTGTTCAGAGCAGCAAAACACATTTGAACCTTACAATGAGGGAAACACAGCCTGTTGAATTTACAGTATGTGAAATTCCACCACCAGAGGCCTTCAGCCAAAACAACACAATATGACAAGTACTCTTTGCCACCAGAGTTTTCAGTTTGTGTTGCTCCTTTAAGAGAGTGCTCAGAGAACCAGCAAGGAGGCTAGGCGACACACCACACTCGACAGGTGTAGTGGCTCCAAGTAATTTAGCAAACTATAGGTCAAAATGGGCTAAAAATCAACGTTGGCTAAACATTAACATTTTGAGGTGTTGTTTATATATTCCACCAGAAATATAAAATGTCAACAGAGGATAGTTTGCATTTTTTTGGCCAGAAAACATGTCCAACAAGGACCTACCCATAATTAAAAACTGCCACAGTGTGGTCCTGGAAATCAAACACTGATGATTATGCTGGTACAGACATTTCCTCAAAATGGACCACAACCACATCCCTGAAGTAGCCTTAAACCTGAAAATCGGTCATGAGCGAGGTGAAAAACAAAGTGTTGGAAAACTGTGACCTTGGGAATGAAAACAGCTGACCTAGTGGGGCGAGGAGCAACATTTCGCACAGGATGGGATATAAAAAGACACAGTCACAGCCTTATGTTGTACAAAAATGATTAAGCATCAAAATGTTAAGCAAATAGCATGTCAGAGAGAAAGTTTCTCCCTGTTGTCAGTGAAAGATCATGACAAGTTCTTTCAGGGATACTATTATTCAGCATCTCCTTTTTATTGTCTCCATCCTTCATTTTCAGTTTTTGGGGGAAGGAACCAAATGTAGCCCGTTTATCACTTCCAGTTCTGGCCCTCCTACAGAGGGAGGAGTCATACACTCAAAGTCGAAGAGGCTTGCTCATACTCCTGCTGTCAGTCACTCTCCCCTGTCTCTCCCGTTGTGTCGACCTCCCTCTCCTGCCCGTCTGCCTGTTCAGGCCATTTCTCCATCCCTTTATATTTGTACTCTACGCTCACCACTCCCCCATCTGTCTTGTTCTCATTTTACTGCCTTTTTTATGATAACCATTCATTTTTATCGTGTGGCTCATCACCGAGAGTTTGTAAACATTTTTGTTCCATTAAAGTGTGTTGGATGTCAGTAAAAAGCTTCCAAGTTGAAGCAGAAATGTTCTCCCAGCAGTCTTGAATCCCTGACTTCTTGTGGACTCCCGCATGGTGGAGCGGCAGGGTTCAGCTGAGTAACAGACGCGCTCTAGCTCACCATCTTGCAGGGTTCATCACAGCCTCTGTTCTCTAACATGGCCCATAATGCACCACCACCCAACTCATGCTGTAGGCAGGCTCACATGTCCTGAGCAATTGCTTTGTTTCATCCCCATCAGAGGGACTGGAGTTGAGGGGAGAAGAAAAGGGCCTTCTTACTGAGAAAAGAATCAATAATTATGTTCGACACTGTTTGGAGATGAGGAGCATGTAAACAGTACAATAATGATTTCTCACTTCAAATGTGTTTATTTAAACCTGATGTGACATCAGTATTAGGAATCTGCTAGCATACCCAAGACAATTTGACTAATTTCTGACATAATGAAGAGTTTACGTGACATGAGGATTTAGGTGTAGCCTTCTGTTACTCTGACAATGGTACCCCCTGTACTCCCCTTTCCTGCTTCAACTTTCAACCCAAATGTTGAGAACGGTTAAGACACAGAGATTCAGCTGATGGCCGATTGAATGGAATTACTGTAAAATCTTGAATATGTCTCACCAGTATCTGAAATGCAGTCTATTTTTGGGGCTCTCTCAGAGAGAAAAAAGGTTTAAAGTTTCAGCAGTTTTGTTTTTGCCTTGTGGTGTTTGTTGTCTGGACAGCTACTGGTATGATAGTTGATCTCTCGGCCTACAGTAAGTAGAACAGATAAGTAGTAGTAGTACAGTAGAGTAGTATAGAGATAAGATTGATATTTGGAACGTATCAACCAACAGCCTATTTGCCTTGAGTTGCAGTAATACTGTATGCCTGATTTGAAGAGCTGCACAGCTGTTTCACTGATAACAAACAACCAAAACTTCTGAACTGTTTCGCCATGTCCCATTCATCCAAAATTGAACATAATGGGGATTATACCACAGTTTAATGCAGGGTTGTCCTGAAACCAATCGTATGTATCGGATTGGAGCCAATATACGCGTTTTTAATTGATCAGAGATCTGCAATTTGATCCGATCAGCCCAGCCCATTATTTACCTCACCTATTGTAGACGGAACACAATTTACGACAGGCCATAAACGCACCAGTAGCGGTAGCAACATTAGCAGTCCTGAGTTTAAAATGTCAGCGTTGTGGAAAAACTTCAAACGTGAGAGTGAAAAGAGTCCAGTGGCCACTTACAGCATCTGTACGACTGTTTAACGAGGTGGTTTAACTTTACAAATTTGATCCATCATTTCCAAATTAAACATGCAGTGGAATACAGGGACTTCACTATAGCAACAGCCAGCTAAACCGAAGCAACACACTCTGGACTTTAAGAGGAAAGACAAATAGAGAGCGATAAGGCAAAAAAGATAAGAGAAAAGGTGGTTGAATTCATCACTTTGGACAAAGAGTCCATCTCCGTGGTGGAGAATTTGAGTTTTTGTCGTCTTCTTGAGCTTTTTGACCCACACTGTGCCCTGTAGTCTCAACATTACGTTACTTACACTGGCTTATTGGAGCTGTACAACAAAGTATGTGACAGCATACTAGAAAATTTAAAAAGCAATGGCACTGCCCTTAGCTTCACTACAGACATTTACAGAAGAGCTCTGATGTTTGCCCCATGTCACTGCTGAGCCTCACTACACACTCCTCCACCTTTGAGTTTAAGTGTACAGTATTTCATGCACGCCAGTTTCATGGGTCTCACACAGTAGAGCATGTAAAGCAGGCTTTCGAGGATGGCGGTTTACCTAAACAGGAAGCTAGCTTCATTTTGAAGTAAAAGTGGGTAAAGAAATTCAAGTGAGGGAGGAAAAAGTGATGTAACAGCTCCAGTTGCACTTTAGACATTGCACAGAAATAACAAGAGTGCCTTGTATTTTGTTTGATATTTGGGGTTCATTGCAATGTTAATGTTTTGGTTCATGCCGCAGGTTAAGCTGCTACATTCTGTATGATTCATATGTTTTTGATCCTATTCAAGTCAAACTGTTTGCACCACTTAAAAGTGGAGTTGGGATGTTTTTAATTCATGTTTGAGTTCAGTTTTTGTTGTGACTAATATAGTCAAGTTAATTGCCACTTCCAAGTGGAATTATAATATTTCAAATTCATTTATTGAATCAATTTCTTATTGTGACTATTGACAAGGCTTTCAGTGCCTCTAAGTTGAACTGAGGTTATGTGAGTTATTTTTTTTCTGACTGATCAGGTCTGTCAGCTGTTTTTACCACTTTAAAGTTGGTTTTTGATTGTCTGCTTTAATTCAAACGCTGCACTAAGTGAAAATGTTTTTACTTTTTTTTTAAAAACAATTAAAGCTAAACAGAGCTATTACACCATTCTGAGCAGAAATGAGATTTTATGTTTTTTACAACAATATTGAATGTACTGAGTTAAATGGAATAAGTTTGAGATATCTAGTCGTTATTCAGTTTACTTCAGTTATTTTTGCAAACAAAAAAAATCGGATCGGGGTATCGGTAGATGTTCAATATTAAAAAATCGGATCCGGATCGGAGGCCAAAAATGCTGATCAGGGCAACCCTAGTTTAATGTCATCCTCACTGACTCAGTCAGCTTTCTGTTTACCCTCTGCTTGAATGCACCTATGTGATGACATAAAAGCAACAGGTAACAGTGATCCAAACATGTCACGGAGGATCACCTGGACTCTGTTCCTCCACTAGCTGCCACAATTTGCAAGTGTCAGGAGCAATTGCAGGGACAATTTCCAGTTCAATATTGGACTCTGTAGCCTATTGATTTCGTAACACAGTCTTCACCTCAAACAGAAATCTCAGATATTTTTCAATCTTGCCAGATCTTGTGGCACAAGATCTCATGACACCTTTAGAAAATAGTCAAGTCTAGTTATTAAAATCAATATAGGGAAGACACAGTAGATGTGAGCAGTCTTTATTTAAACCTTTTTTCTTTTTAGTTTCTGTTTTGATCTGTCTTTTTTGGTAGAACATAGTAAACAACCACACCGTGAAATTCAGATCTCCCTTTTGTTGAAGTCAGACAAATTGCTTTCCAGCAGTGTTCCTTTTTCTATCCAGGGATCTCCATTTCCAAACAAATAGCAGTGACAAAGTAAACATTTAGATTTTTCCTCTAGCTCTGCTCTCTCTGTAATTATCCTGTACAAACAGTTTGACTTTGCACCCTGCAATACGTCTTCATGGTCGCCTTCAGCAGTTTAACGCCAGCAGCATCCTCTCTGATTGGCTGCTCTGCCTCTCCAGGACCTAGAGGGCTCTGGAGTGTTCAGCTGTCTGAGCTCGGGCGTATTTTGCTCGAGCCTCATCGGTTTAGCAAAGCGTGGCTGCCTCTCTGTCGAGGGGCTCACCAGCCAGCACCCATGGGCCCCTTCCACACCAGAGAGTTACGTAACACTGTCAGAGGAGAGCGATGACTCGAGAGCTCACTGCTCTCTCCAGAGCAGTGTAAAGCAGAGAAAGGAGGCACTGCTTCTAAGATTCTACATTTACATTTTGAACATTTTAGCTTTAACTAGCACTTTAATCCAGAGAGAAAAAGAGTGTGAGAGCAGGTAGGTGGTTCGTTATTTAACTCAAGGACATTTTGACAGGATTCAATGCTGCTGATGGACGGACTGACTCATACTTCTGAAACTAAATGTTGACATTTCCAATTTTGTGCTTTAAAACATGCTGGGTGGATTGTTCTGACCTTATTAAAAATTTCTCTAAAAATGTTTCTGTTACAGAAGAATCTAAACCTAGTAAATGTAGAAACCTTAATGGCCAAATCATCAGCCATCAATGTCAGAAGTCTCACTGAATGGTAGACTGGCATCGGAACAAAGTTTTAATCCCAGCGCAGCAGCCGTTCAACCTTTTCTAAAACGTTTATTAATGCCACCCCCACAGTTCTGCCCTTAAAGTATAAATGTGCTCATTTTAAAGAAATTGGAAGAGATAATCTAAAATATCCTAATGTATGTTTTCATGAAAGCTTCTGTATGGAACTTATACTAAGTGTTGCTTTAGGGGGATGTCTCATCTATTTGCAGATCTTAGGATGTTAGAAGAAATACTTCTGCTACTGAGACAGCTTTCTTTGGAAATTGTAAATGTATTTATGGTTTGTTTTGCTGTGAATTTCTTTGCCAAATTGAGATACAGTTGCAACAGTGACAGCTACCAAAAATAACTGCATTTAAATAATGATTATGGTGATGTTGCTTTTGGGGGTCATACAGCACTGTCATAGTTAATTTCCATCTGCTTCATAGCCAGTTAAAATTCCCTTAAATACATACTAGCAACACATTTGTTGTATTTTACTTACAGGTGCACCTAAAAAATTAGAATTTCATGAAATGTTAATTTTACCCTGTTATTTAATTCAAGAACTGAAACTTCCATCTATTCCAGAAATCATCATTACAAAGTCATATATTTCATGACATCTTTTGTTTTAATATTGATAATCACAGCCTACAGCTCACAAAAATAAAAAAATCTACCATCTCCACCATATCACAGAACATTAGTCCAAAGACAAAAATTCATATTACTTCATCAATGCATTGTGGCAAGGAGGCAATCAGTCCGCAGCATTGCTGAGTTGTTATGAAGCCCAGGTTGCTTTGATAGCAGCCTTTAACTCGTCTGTATTATTGGGTCTGGTGTCTCTCATCTTCTTCTTGACATTTCCCCAGATATTCTCTTTGAGATCCCGGTTAGACCAGTTTCTGTTAGTTTTGGCTTCACTGTGAGCAGCTGCCAAGTCCTGCTGGAAAAGGAGATCGGTATCTCCATAAAGCTTCTCAGCAGGTGGAAGCATGAAGTGCTCTAAAATCTCTTGGTAGATGGCTCACAGCGTGACTCTGGACTTGATGAAGCACATTGGAGCAACAACAGATGACATTACCTTCAGTCTAGTTTGTACCATACTGTCTTCCTACTCCCACTGTGTTGGAAAATAATTAAACCTCTTCACCTTTGGCTTTCACCACTCAGGGGACAGGTCAGAAGTGAAATGCACCTCCTGACATTGAACATTTCACCTTTTTCTGCTCCTTTTAAGCTATTTTCATTTATGTCTCCATCCTTAGCAAGTTCCTTTTTCCTAGTGTTAAGTTAGTACTGCTGAGGTTCCTTGTTTTCTTTTGGAAAGGATTTCTTTTTAATCCAAAAAGCACCCTTAGCTTAAGATCACACAGAACACAAACTAGAAACATAACAATGAACTTTGTCCTGATAAAGTCTCTAAGCTTCATTTTTAACTTTCTGTGTTACTTTCACAAAGAAAACAACTAAACAGGAACTCTTAAAAGTGCCATTACAGTCGCAATAACTAGGGATCATCTAAGTTCTATGAGTCATTATGTACAAGCACTCCTACATATATATATATATATATATATATATATATATATATATAATTATTTATGTATTTATTTTTTAATGTTACTGTGTTATCTTTCAAAAAAAAGATGTGTTAAACAGAATAAGCACTTTGAGGCTGTCTCCTACCTCTAAGTCATGGTTTTAGAACTCAGTAGTGAAGCACTTAAATACAATTTCTGAGTTTCAAGAAGAACATTACATTTTTTTTGCTTTCATTTGATTCCCAATTTAGACACTGGTAAAAATAACTCCACTTTCACAAAGGCTCAAGAACTGTTTTAATTGCAAAATAATGGAATTTCAAATATGCAATTAATCACAATTAAGTGTTTCTAGTCAGTGACTCATCATGATTTTCAAAATCAGCTGTTTCGATATTACATTTTTTACTTACTGAAGTGAAATAGTCGGTATGCATCGGAGTATTTTTCTTTCTTACAGGTAAGAACTTCAATCCCTGTACGTCTGCAAAAAAACAATCCCATAATGTTCAGTTTTGGGTATTTTTAGTTTCAAGTCCTTCCCATTTACTGTAGTGAGGTAACAAGAAAACATCTCACTACAGTTTAATCCAGCACAACACCAATGCTAACTTCAAATTAATGAAATACATAATAAGTCTTGAATTCAAGAGTATAGGCACCTTAAGATACAACACTGAAGCTGAATAGTGAGATTCTATTAGGCTGTGTAGATGTTCCTATGTACCTACTGGCAACTGCTTTACCATATGTATAATTTCTTGGTTCACTGATGTGACCTCTGTCCTGTATATGCATGCCTTCACCTTGTATTGCATCAAAAGCACTTTGGAGAACCTTTTTTAAAAGAGCAGTGATTTCAAAATAAACCATCGACCCCTCTGACACAGGAGTGTTTGCTCCTGAATGAGTGGAGTGTTTCTGTAGGCAGAGGAAAACCTCCTGACTCTGAACCTGTGGCAGCTCTCACCAGTCAGACCAGCAGGGTTACTTGAAGTGCTGCTGGATGTAGAGGGAGGTGGAGCACAGGTTCAGACACATCAGCAGTTTTTATTTTTAGCTGCTTGTGTTAAGTAGGTTACCTGTCGGCGAGGTCTGAGTAATGGTCCGTCTGCCCAACAAGCCCCCAGGCTGCAATTAGAGGAAACCTCTGATTCCCCTTCATGTACATACCTCGCTCCCCTCTCTTTGTCCCTCTCCTCCTCTTTGTTATTTATCTTAATCCATCTTTTATTTCCACTTTTCTTTTTATCTTGTTTTCTGCCTTGACTCAGTCACATGAAAAGGCACTAGGATATAATCTAATGGATACACACAAAATGAAAGAATACACTTACGCAGCATGTTGTATTCACACTGATAGAGGACAGTGTTGATGTAATTCCCCTGCCTGTGCTAATGCTTTTTTAATCTCTCCATTTTTATTATGTCATCTACAAAATGCTGAGGGGGACTCAGGTGATGTGAATCACTCCAGCTGATTTGTGTGCAGGTGAAAAGAAGCAGAGTGAGCATCTTGAAGAAGAATTATAGCACATTTATTTTCAGTTATGTTAAAGAAGATTTCTGTGTGCTACACTTACATATCTCTTCATGCGTGCATCATTGTACATTGTGCATGTATTATTATTGTGCATACCGTCATAAAATATGCGCCTGAAGTTCCACTTTGCACAGGCTTTACATCATTACCGGCTCTATAGGCTTGCCTCCTCTCTCCCGTGAAGCTGCTTCCTGAATTTTTTATGTTGTTTTTTTTCCAATCAGGAAGGATCCAACAGTCCTTCCTGCTTCTGTTTATGTAAATCATCACAGCCAAAAGCCACCCTCAACTACTTTTTTTAACTACTACAGGATCATAATAAAGACCCAAAGGGTTGCCCGATGTCGAGTATAGTGGTGTATTCTCCTCAGACATGATGCTGCCTCTCTTACTCAGGTTTTATCGCAGCCACAGATCCTCTTTCTTTTCTCATCACTGTCTGGAAGTGGAACAAGTGCATTGGTGACAGCAGCCTGGATTTCCCCTAGTTCTTGTTGCTACCTATGGTGGCAGTCCAAAGACGTTCAGGCTGAAGATCCTGTAGGATGAAGGTGATAGCAAGGATCATGCTGAGCTCAATTTTTGCCACTATAAAAGGGCTTCATGGCGAGCTTTGTAGGAGGATACCAGTGTGGATTTTTTTGGATTTTCTGGCTGACATATGGCTAAAATGGTTGAGATGTGGATATCTGCCTTTAAGTCTTTATGGCTTTGGTACTTAAAGTGATAAATAACTCTATACCTAGTAGCTGAATGAGCACGTGCAAAATTTCTGAGTAGAATTGCACCTTTTGAACCTAAGAGGGCTCTACCTGTGATTTTAACACAAGTGTTCGAGGGTTTAAAGCGAGCATGTTCTGTTCTTTTATGTGTGTACAGCAGGGATGGAGGCACTTTGACAGATGAACCGATGCTGCTGCTGATGAGGCTGCAGTTCCTCTTGAACACCTCAGACTCCCTGCAGAGATGAAAGAGCTGCCAGCTTTAGCATTCACATTTGCTGTCACAAACATCCACTCATTTATAACTCTTGTCACTGCACGAAGGAAGCAAGCGAGGAGGCATGCACTTATCAGCTCAGATCTGCAGTGAAGTTAAGGAGCAGTCCTACATACAGAGCAATGATTTTGATGGACAGTGGGAGGGGGGACGGTAGTAACAGTAGCTTTATTACATACTATAGCTTTAATTTGGTATCTTGATATCTACTGTTTAACATAACACATTAACACACCCTTTTACTGGAAATTGTTGAGTGAAATAGATTGTGTTTTAAGTGAAGAGATGCTAATCTTGACGGTCTGTAACGCTGCAGTTGCGTCACCTCATACCAATGCTTTCTACTTCTTGTGTGATTCAACCTGATAGGAAAAGCCATTTAGATGCACTACAGCCACCCCCTGGTTGTAGTAAAATATTAAGACCAAGAGTCTGAAAAAATAATGGAAAAATATACTTTCATAATCTAAGATTAGAGTTTTGTGAAATCTTAGATTATGAAAGATAAAAAATCATGTCTTACCCCAATACATAATTCACTGTCTTAAAAGCACTGCTCAAATATTATTTTCATGTAATTCATGAACCCAATTTACATGTTTTATTTTTGATTCATGCTTCATCAATGCAGTTTATTATAATATTGTTTTGCACCTTATAATGATGGATTCACAATTTATAAGTCATCTCTTAGATCGACTATTAAAAAAAGTTATTCAAATAATAAGTTATATAAACTTGTCACAAAAAGTAAGGGAATTTGCGTTTGGTCGATTATTCATTTGTTGTAACATCCAATCCACCAAAGGACCATCTATTTGGCATTGGCAGAGAAGATTTGGCAAATATTTCACTTAGCTCTGCTGCTCATCCCTCAAATGCATGCTCCTTACAAATATGGTTACATTCAAAAGGGAAATAAACAGGCTTTTCAACAGTATAAGATTTATTGCCAAGACAAAAAAAGAAATAATCTACCAAACACACAAGTCATTACTTTTTGTGCTAAGTTCAGATACTGAAAACATTTACCCACACAGCAATTCATGACGAATGCAGTCAGCATCTTCTCTTTACGTTACAAATTCATATTCCATATAAAGCTGAAATTAAGTAGACTGAAAGCCATGAAGCACCTTCACACTCACCAAGACTGTCCCAAATGGTTATAGTAAATGCTGCCAGTTTACTGTTTCCTTGTAAGTACTAAATATTTCTGTGTTTTAACCTTCACTAAAAGCAGTATAGTAGTGTTAAGTACCTAGTAGTGATAAATTATATGGATAAAGGTATTTGGCTGTCTGACTATTACACCAACAGAAACTGCAATAAAATTGTATTCAATTACATGTACTTTAATGAGGACTTGGCCCCCCTTTCGCAGCTATAACAGCTACCACTCTTCTTGATAGGCTTTCCACAACATTTCGTGTGTTTCTGTGGGAATTTGTGCCCATTCATTCTGTAGAGCATTAATGAGATCAGGCACTGATGCTGGACGAGAAGGCCAATCTCTGTTCCAGTTCATCCTTAAGGTGCTGGGTGGGTTGCGGTCAGTGCTCTGTGTGGGCCAGTCTAGTTCTTCCAGACCGAACTCAATAAACCATGTCTTTATAGTTCTTGCTTTGTGCTCTGGGGTACAGTCATGTTTAAATGGAAAAGGGCCTTCCCCAAACTGTTGCCAACTAAGTGGCGTAGCATTGTCCAAAATGTCTTGGTATGATGCAGCATTAAGATCGTTCTTCACTGGGGCACGGGTTTGGCTCGGTGGGTAGACTCCCATAAATACAGAGGCTAAAGCCCTCAATGCTCTGGTCACAGGATTGACTCCCGGTCTCAGCGCAAGTTTGGTGCATGTCTTCCCCATTTTCCCCCCATATTGTTGTGTCTCTTCAGCTGTTCTATCAAAAATTAAGGCAAAGCGACCCAAAAATAATCTTAAAAAAAACAAGATAATGTGAGATTGTGTTGTTTAGTCATCCTATCCACATCTGTATTACGTAGAGTTGTAAAGAGAGGAAGAAAACAGAGGAAAAAGAGGTAGAAAAGAGAACAGGAGGTAAGATTTTTAAAAGCATAGCACTAAAAAGAAAGAATTATTGGTGATGGTGCAGTGGATGGAGTTGAAAAATGGAAGAAGAAGAAATAAAGAAAAAACAGAGGGAGGAGAGAACTGGAAAGATAAATTGAAGAAGTTAGGAGGATTAGGCAGAGTAGAGGACATCTTCTCCCCATTTTCTGTCCCTTTTTTGAGTAATGAGCCTGTTAATTAGTCGAGACATGCATGGTTTATCAAATCAGAGTGTTTACAACTTTGAGTGTCAAACAGATTCTTCCAGGTCTTTGCTGATGTTTCCATGGTGATTAGAGTGTCATAAATGGGTTTTTGATTGATGGACCAACTCTCATAGATTTAATACATTCATCATCGGCTTATAATTATTTTTAAAGCTGTGTTTTAACATGCTGGGAAATTAATTAAACTGCTCTTTATGTGGTTGTTGGGTACTGTTTGTTCTCTTGGAATTGACAGAGAGATCACAAAAAAGATGCTGTAAATGTTGGTGAACACATCCATGAATTGAAATGTTCAGATTTATTCTCACTGTAACTGTCATTGTTATAAAGAGGACAAAACCAGATGAACACTGCCTGTAAAAGTGTTCACCTCCTTTGATGTTTTACCCTTTTACTGATTTTATAAATCAATGATGGTCAATATTATTTGGCTTTTTTGACAAAAAAACCCTTTTCAATTTCAAAGTGAAAACAGATTTCTACAAAGTAATGCCAGTTAAATAGAAATATGTAATGTAAAATAAGTGACTGCATAAATATTCACCCCCTTCAGGTCAGTATTTTTTAATAGATACACATTTGGCTGCAATCAGAGCATTGGTTCTGTGTGGATAGGTCTCAGTGAGGCTTGCAATTCTGGACACCACAATTTTAATCTACTCTTCTTTGCAAAACTGCTCAAGCTCTGGCAGGTTGCATGGGGATTAGATATGAACAGCCCTTTTCGAGTCCAGCCACAGACCTCCGACCTCTCTGTTGGAAGTCCGGGCTTAGATTAGTCTACTCAAGAACATTCACCTCGTTGTCTCTAAACCATTTCTGTGTAACTTTCACTGTATGCGTCATGCCATTGTCTTGCTGTAAATATAATCTTGTCCCAGTCGGTACTTCTTTTGCAGACAGAATGAAAATATCCCTCAGGATTCTCCTATATTTTGACACATTCGTTTTACCCTCTACCTTTTACAAGCTCTCCAGGACCAGCTGCTGAGGAGCATCCCCACAGCATGATGCTGCCACCACTGTGCTTCACAGTGGGGATGGTGTGTTTGTATTTGTGTTTGGTGTCTGCCAAACAGCATCTTGTCTGATGGCCAAAAAGCACCAGATAGTCGGCAAAAACATGAGAAACAGTATGTGATACAAAGTTAAGGTCTCTGACCTGACACCTCTTAACCTCAAGGCAGCCAGGGCGTCACATGAAGGTCTTTTTTTGGATGGTGATCTTATGAAAGAACTACATATCCCACAATCCATAGTAACACCTTTGTTTCATAATCAAGGATAGTTTTTAGGGCATGTGGAAAGTCTCAAGTGGTCAAACTACCACTGTCTTTAATCAGTGGTCATACAATGTGACCATTCTGTCACTGTTAAATAAAATAATCTAAAAATGCACTTCTTTAGCACCGGTTTGGTGTTTATTTATTAGGGGGAAGGAGTTCCCACACATAATTAAAAGCAGTACAGAATATCTTGTTTACAGGGGGATCTCATGACCGATGACTTTCCCCCTGTAAACAAGATATTCTGTAATGTCTCCAACAAACTCTGTAAGACCCTCCCTTTATTTCTCCTGTCAGGAAACAAGAAGAGAAGAGAACGACGGCATTTTTCCTCTCACTTTCCTCCGTTTCAACTCTGATTCTCTCTCAGACACACATGTGACCTGTCAGGCTCAGTGTTGGTTTATCTGCAACTTACTGAGAGCTGTTGGAGAACGCTGCTGTGCCACTTGTGTTTGCACTGTGAGCACGATGGTGTGTGCATGACAGTCTCTGTGATTGTGTGCGAGGGGTAAATAGAAGATTGTGTACTTACAATATGTGTGTTTGCAAGTGAGACACCCATAGGACAACAAGCAGTGTTGTTTATGTGTGAGCACCGCAGTAACTGTGGATTAGACAGCACAGACTCAGTCTGAGGCCTTGGAAGTGCTTATGCAGGAGGAACTGGATGAACACAAACACGGTGACATAACAGTGTGTCTCTGCTTTGTACACAGTCTGGATGCTCATTTTAACACAAAACATTGCCTTTTTCTGCTGTATATAAACATTTATAAACAAAGAAAAACAATGAAAGATCAGTGAAAATGTAAGAAATCCTGTGAGCACTGAGTCAATGAAATCTCTTCTGTGTCTGTGATCTCACTGATAAAATGAGAGTTCATAGAAGTGAATACTTTTATGCATACTTTTCAAACAAAGAGATTGTTTGGGTTTGTCTCATTCTCTTGCATTTCAGTCAGTCTCTGGCTTTCTGAATAATTAATAATTAATTTTGTTTTTATTCAGTTTTCTCTTTTATAGAGATCAGTAGTGCTCATACTTAGAACAGCATTAACATCTTAAGTGTAATATTGCTTTAACACAACAGTAGTACAAGCTACAAATAGTAGTGCCAAATTTTATTTTCTCTAAAAATATTGAATTAAAATGTTAATTTATATTATTGGTAACACTTTACTTTTGTGGGCCCTAATTACCTAGTATTTTTTAGTACGTGTGATTATCTAGTACTGCTTTCACCTTAATAATAAGGTGGTATTCCCTGGTTAAAGTTGCCATTTTACCAAGTAACTTGGAAATGTACTAATTTTAGTAGATGTTTTTACCAAGAAATGATGTATTTATTATTGAGTAATTCCTGGTAATATTGTGGCAGTTCTTTGGTAATTAGATGGTATTTTACCATAAACCTAACCCTCTAACCCTAACTCTTTACTTTTACCTTAACCTAACCTTTACCCTATTCTAACCCTAAAAATTACTTGAAAACTATCCAGGAAGAACTCAATTTAATTTTGTGGGCCAAAATAAAGAAATTGCCTGGAAATTATCAAACAAATTATCATATTTCTAAGAAATTACTCAGTAAAATACCACCCAATTACCAGAGAAATGCTTAAGTTTTACAAGGGGTGGGGTTAAAGTTAGGTCAAAATACCACCTAGTTACCAGAGATTTAGGGTTTGGGTTAGTATATGACTGAGTAATTACCAAGTAAAATACTGAGTTATTTCTTGGTAAATTGCCAGCTTATTACCAGATAATTATTACCTTATTCTTGTGAAATTACTAGATAATTACATTTACTGCTTTCACAGCACTGTGCAACTGCAGAAGTACACTCTTGCAAAGCAAACCAGATATACTACTGCACTCTTGCTGCTTTGTCTGTCTCCATGGCTACCTCAGGGCAGTCTTATGTACATTTATCCGTGTTTTAATTTGTCATGTAACTATTAAAGTAAAAGCTCTGTTGTGTAACTCTAAGGTGTCAGATTGATTCATAGAGACAAGCACTGTCCGCCGTAATGTTAATTAATAGGATTAGAACACCTGGCTGAGGTGTGAAATAACCTTAATGGAAAATCCCAGTGACAGTGAACTCTATATCCACTCTGGTGGAGTGCCTCTTGTTCAGTCAGTTTGCTGGTGGTAACTAGCTGTTTTATAAACTGATTTATTCTGCGAAATGCCTGCCTCAATATGTATGCTCACATTTACTGTTTTTAAATGTGCCATAATAGAAAATCAGCTTCCCTTGATGTGTCTGAAATGTTTAAATATATGTGTGTTGCAGGATTCGGCTCAGGAAGGCGTCATCACTCGGGACATCCACCGCACCTTCCCTGCACACGACTACTTCAAGGACTCAGACGGAGATGGACAGGATTCACTGTACAAGATTTGCAAGGTTAGTCTGACTTTAAAGGTGTGGAGGGGTTAACAATTAGTCATAGAACTGGCTTTTTGTAACATCCCAAAAAATCACAACAGATAAAATCAGCTCTGGATTATGAAGTATTAAATGTTATTTCACTTAAATTCATGGTATTAAGGAACAGACGTCTCAGTGCTCTCAATTTCAACGCCAGTTTGAAAGGTTTGAAAATCCTCCTGCTTTGAAAAAGGTGCTGTAAGATGAGACGTCAACATGGAAACGTGTGCTAAATCGAGTAAAATTTGTGCTTTTTCCTTTGAAACATTTGCATTTCTTGGTCTGGCGAGGCTCAGTTGGAAATTGCTTGGCATTCAAGTTGGCTCTGTGATATATAATAGACAGTGCACGCCTTCACTGAGAAATCATTACAGATCCTTCCTACACAAGCGTCCCGGACATACACATCACTAAGTGGACAGCCACTGATCTTTTATTCCAGTTTTCTGAAATAAACATGGTGGGGGCTCTGTAAGCGGCGAATTTCTCTCACATTATCAGCTTCAAAGGTTTCTAAATATAATACTTTAGGTAAGAAATACATATAAGTGGAGAAGGATGCTTGCTTTTATTCTTACACTTGGGTCCAGTTTAAATGATAAAGTATAGATATTTTTAAAGGGATTTTTTTTTTAAATTGCCAATATAAACACTTTTGGCACGCCTTGCACTGTTGAACTGGTCTCAAGTCAAAGTTCATAATAATATAATGGAGAGTCTTGCCATTGAAATGTACATCTTTTTGCAGCTACTTTGGAGTATCAGAGGACTTCAAATTACATTAAATTTTTGGCAGAAATCAATCAATATCTTTTTTTTTTTCAAATGTTGGTTGACAGCTAATCAGTCAGGCTTACAGCCAAGGATCTTGCAAAAAGAAGAAAAAAGCTATGGCCATAATGGGATTGCCCACCAATTGTTGTACATTAAAGTATTTTAGCTAGAGGTATAGAGAAATAGGTTTACTCAACTGACTTCAGCAGAGTGATTTAGGTGTTTAAGCAGCAACTGTAGGTTATCAAAGGACATGATTATCAAGCACATGGAAAATGTACACAAAATGTGTGCTATCATTAGAAGATACATACAGCCAATGATGGCATACTAATATGGACAATGTGTCCCCAGCTACCTCAATTATACAGAAATGAAGCCAAAACACCCAACATGACAGGCGATGACTAGTAGCGTTCTCTAATCGATTCATCCGTACTGTATACTAAATATTTTGTGTTCAAAGTGCGTTCACACTGAGAATTATACTCAAATGCAGTGTACTACTGGCGTACTTAAAAACATCCATTAATTGAGTGTGGAACCATGGACACCTTGCACCCTCAGTGAACGCCATAGCAGATATGGTACTACAAGGCTCAGCAGTGTGATTCTGGAAGTAAAAATCCCATTCATTTTCTCCATAGCAAATTTTATTATCAGCCATATAATCAAAATAATCAAAGTCAGACTTACCACAAGCTAAGAGTGAAACAATGATATATGCTCCTGTAGAAGACAGGAGTTTGTAAGATGTCAACATGGTTTCTTTGCCATCTCAGCCAAAATTACAACAGTACTCCTTGAGTGTCAAAGCTACATCTCTGATTGGTGGGGTCTCCGGTAACAATAGAGATGTCTACCAAGCCTGTAAACAAAGGCTGTTGACTGTTGATGACGATACATGCCGCTGCAGTATGATCCCTAAATATGTAAAAAACTATATATAATAGGCGCGCCGGTAGTCGAGTGGTTAAGGCGCACGCCATATACGCAGGCAACCCGGGTTCGAATCCAGCCCATGGCACTATCTCCTGCATGTCTCTCCCCGCTCTCCTCCCTGTTTCCGACTCTATCCACTGTCCTATCTAATAAAGGCAAAAAAGGCCAAAAATAAATCTTTAAAAAAAAAAAAAAAAACAATATATTAGAACATCATGATTTAAAAAGTTAACACTACAATAAAGATGAGTAGAACAAATATTCCTTGAAAGCTTGCAAAGCTATCATTAACAAAAAGAATTGCATCCTCGTTAAGAAGTATGTATACAGTCTTGTTCCTTTGCCTTTTTCTCCGTTTTCTAACACATTTTTTAGTCTTACACTGAATCATGTGTTTTATGTTCAGGAGTATTCAGGTAGCTAGCTTGGTTCATGCATTAAAAGCATTGTAATAAAGATTTTAAAATGCCAATGGGCAATTTGAATGGTTGATTTGACTTCCAGAACCAGAGCCTTTGAAAAACAGGAAAGCAATATCAGCATGATTGCTAACATTAGCATCCACTTGGGTGTTATTAGCAATGGCAGTGTATTTCAATCAAGATGAAGGTGTTAAGGTTAAATGAATAAAAGTTACATGAATGAGTGAAAACAGCCATAAAATTTTGTTCATTATCACCATCTGTTTACAACTCGCTCACCACATAGCTATTCAAAACACAAGTGCTTAAAAAAAAACTTTTAGATGTACAGTAAATCAACATATTATCATAACAGAGCTGAGGTTTACAAAATGTTTGATGTGTATGTACACACTAATGTCTCATTTTTTAACATGGAGTAGTTACGGTTAGTAAACTGTACTTCATGGGAGCTCTAAATATTTTAGCTTTACTCACAGGCGAGTGTTTAGCTGTCCATCTTAATATACAGTTCATGTATACAACAAATAACGACGAACAACAATAAAATGATTTAGAATCTACTAAGTGTAAACAATGGGTGTAGGTTAAATGAAAAGGGGCAGTCTCTGTCAGCTGCACAATTTTAATCCTGAAAATTTTACAGCCCAACAAGAGAAATCCATGTAAAAACAAAATGTGACATCAAATCCAACCAACATATGTGTAGCTCTTTGCATTTGGTAAAACCCTTCATGCTTTGAACAGTCAACTATAACCCCATAAAAAAAGCAGCAATGACTCCTTTGTATTTAAATAAAAGTGGATTCTATGAGAAGAGGGCCCCAGTGGACTCGAAAGTATATCTGTGAAGACGCATGGTACATTTTACTCAAACAAAAGCCAAGGTCAGCACCACTGTGAGGAATTAAAGCCTGTCTTAATCCCTGTCATTGTCCTGCTCCCATCTCCACTGCAGCTGTGAAATAGACCAAACCTTGTGAATATACACAGTCACTTTACTTGTCCTACAATTTATCTCATAATACATGCAGGAAAACTGATGAGGAACCATGTCATTGGATTTTGATCAACCAGTACTACAAGGTCAAAAAAGCAAACACTCTTGGGTACTGGTTAACTTCTACAACATTTTTTAACATTGTTATAGTGTTTATAGCAGTTTATTCTAACAAATAATAGTTTATTCTAACAAATACTAGTTTATTTTAACAAATACCGATACTACTGTGGTGAAAAAGGCATAAATGTATTTATAATACTCATCCCTTGGTTACTACCAAAATAATATCTATGTGTATTATAATTATTTTCAGATAGTGAATTGTTTTATTATTGTGAGCTATAAGCAATAATCATCAGCATTTAACCAAGTAGGTCTTAAAATATTTCACTTTCTGAGATAAATTGAGAATATGTGGAAGTTTCCCCTCTATAATTAATTTACCAAGAAAAAGATAACTTTGATGATGTTCTAATTTTTTGAGTTGCACCTGTTTCTGTTCAATGGAAGAAGCATGCAGTTAGAGTTCCTCTTTTTATATTTTTCAGCGTATAGCAACACCAACATTTAGTGAAACATAGGAAACAGGAAAATACAAAAGGAACATTTGGATCTCTACACTCATCTCTAAAATGTCTAATTTTCTGTAATTGAACGCTAAAGGCATGCTCTTCAGGGCACTGGCTCAGGGCTCAGTTGGCAGAGAGTAGCCCCATGAACAGAGGTTGGGGACCCTTTGCTGTTCAGACTTTCTTGCTTCAGATGTCCAGTATAATATTACATTAAGGGTAAGATGGATGAAAAACACCTTAAAGCTCCTGTGAAGAACTGTGTCCTGTCCCTGTGGATGAAGAAAAAATAGTGTGTTTTAAAACAGAAATATCTTTTTCTACTTTCTCTTAACTGTCAGATTACTCTTCAAGAATCTTTGGCATTAAAAATCCAAAAAAATGAAGTCTGTCTTGGCAGCAGGCCGGTAATCACTTTGTCTGACACCTGCCACCACCAATCAAACATAAAATACATCTCTATGGAAATTGCCAATATTTCTGCTGATGGTATAGTTTGCTTTGAAGGTCATGAAGAAGCATCAGTATTAATGTCAGTCTGTTTGATAAGCAGATGAAGACCCTCACAAGAGCTTTAAAATGAATCCTGTAATTCTTTGATGAACTGAAACTGAAGACAAGGCAAAATCACATAAAAGGAGCAGATATAGAAAATTCAGTAGACACAGGTATTGATCTTCCTAAAGCCTTTTATGGATGTATTAAATTAAAGGTAGTTTCTTAATTATGGCGTGAAGCTGTTGCTCCTTTGTATTTTTTGGTGCTGCAGAAGTACGGCTGTTCAGCGCTGTGGGAGAACCTGTCATGAAGGGTTAGCATCCAGCCTGGGCCCAACTAGGTCAGTGGCAAGCTAGTCTTCATTTGTATGCAAATCCATGTAGATTTGTTTCTGATAAGGTTGGTCAGATCTCGAGGCACGAGCGGGTTACAGGCACAGAGGATCCAGGACAAAGTTTATTTTCATCTTCATGCAGTAGAGTGAGCCTAGAGTCCTTTATTTTCCAACCTTTATTCTCTGGGGAAGGTCACCTGTGCTCTCTTTCAGTGATAAACTGATTTATTCTCTTAATGTTTCACTCTGTCACATACCCAGCTGACCTGTGCGACCCTCAGACTTCCACCTGTGGTCACTCAGAGGGTCTGCAGGAAACAGTTGGGGGTTAACTGCTTCACTGAAGGGCACAGTGACAGTGAGCATTATTCTCCCAGCTGGTGCTCAAAACCTGTGACTCTCAGATAAACGGATAAAAAGAATGTCTACTGTATTTCCATGGAAACAACTTTAAAAGTGTGTGGCGTGGGGGGGGCAGAGTCATCACACAGGTTGATGTTAAATATTCTAGCCATCACCAGGTCACTTAGCGTTTCTTGTACACATTATTTAGGATTCTAGTTACATCCTGATGATGATGTTTCTAGAGTTACAGTCCCAACAGGGTTTGTAATTAAACAAAATAACACATCTCCCTGCTGAGTTTCTTTCTTCACTGAAGCTGGCACTGACCTATGATCCATTACAAACGAATCACTGAAAAATTGTATTGCCATGGAAACTGAACTCAAAGTCTTAAAAGTCATGCTCTATAATAATGATTACACAGAGGATTGTTTTATTCTGTTCATTAAAGATCGTGTGGACTGGATTCTCTCTCACCTGTGTGAAACACATTAAAAAAAAAGAAAAAGTTGTCAACAACCATTTTCCATGAGAATGACGGGACAATAAAGTGATAAAAATAGATAATTGAAAAAAAAAACTGAATTGCAACAAACACCTGGATGTAGTCCCCTTTTTGAGTAGGGAAAACATGCCTACTTCTATCACCAAGAACCCAATAACATTAAATACATACATCTCATGGTGCAAGGCTAAAGCTGACCACACACTACACAGTTTTAAGCTGGATTTTCCTCCTCTGACAGTCGTTGGGGTGTATCCCTTGTGGAGGCTTGTTGCAAATGATTATTTGTTTGAGTAATCCTCAAGTGTGTGATGCCAACAGAATTATTTTACTGCTCCAAATCACATTGTATCCTCCCAGATCTCAAATCAAACATATCAATCGTGACAGTTCTGAAATATACTATACATCCCTTATTGTGCAGTTAACAAATAAGCCAGCAGATAGCAGCAGTCATAAAACTGCATGATGCAGCGCACACACCAAAACAAGTTGGTTCTCACAAGCTAAAAGCAAAGTTCCTGTATTATTTTGGGCTTGTCAAACACCAGAAAGTCAAGACATGAGTCATGCAAGCTGTTCAATAAACAAGGTAAAACACTGCAGCAACACCAGTCTTTACTGACACACGACACCAGGCTAATTGGCAGTTAGCAACAACAGCTAGGGTCTGAATTTAAGTGCTTTAAGGTGTAAGAATCTTAAAATTATACTGTCTCTGTTATCTTCTACAATAAAGACAAGTTGCTGTAATGAAGTCAGTGTAGGACGTTTGTTATCCTGAATCAGCGTGTATCACGATATGTATTATGTCATGGCCTCTGTATAGTGACAAGTATCGTATTGTTATACCCAGTCCTAAACTCGCCTGGATGCCATTCATCCATCCATTTTCTAAACCGCTTATCCTGTTTGGGTTCACGAGAGCTGGAGCCTATCCCAGCTGTCATCGGGCGACTGGTCTCCATTATCCAGTCAGAGACAAACAACCAGGCACACAGGCACATAGACTTTGTCTTACACTCACACCAAGGCCAAATTGGAGTCACCAATTAATCTAAAAAACATGTCTTTGGTGGTGGGAGGAATTTAAACGTTTTTATGGTATGTAAATTCCCTACGAGCCTTTTTATAATCTCAGTCTAACAAATTTAGACTTCACCCACCAGGACCTCCCCCATCCATCTGTCAGGGTGCACTTCTCCCAGCCGAGTCGGGGGCATGTGAATGCCACACTCCATCAAGCATGTCAGCTTGCAGATTACGCTTCAGACAGCTCCACAAGACTTCTCCATTACCTCCACATCAAACCCCAAATTAGCAGTGGCGCTCTGAAGGCCCGCACTAATGTTTGGAGCACTGAGAGGGGAGAGTCTTTTAGCGGCGTTTATAGAGGTCTGACTGCTGTGAAAGTTAAAGTGTCCGTCAAAAAGAGAACCTCCTGCCAAAATATCTTTGAGGGAGATACTGAGCTATTACCAGCTTAATGATTTCAAATAACTTGGGCCTTAGCTAAACGAAACATATCATATCTAGAGCTGGTTCAATGAAACCACTCATACCAGTGCACTCCATCAGTATGCAACATGACTCCTTCTTTTACAGGATAAATAAGCTTAAAGATGTTTGTTCTTCATCTGTGTCCTTTGATGCATTGTCTATTGACTTGTGAGGGTTTAAGTCCCTTTTTGCTCTCTTCCCCCATTCCCCCATTTAAAGAAGCATTGTTCATATTGCTAAAGACACCTTTGCTTCTCTGTGGATCGCTGTTTACACTGAGGAAAAGCTTTTGTGTTTGCTCATTAGCATGATTGGTAGATGCTTCATCCACAAGCCATTTTTTAAACAGAGCAGCTCTTGGATGGTCGCCTGAAGGTTACTCTGAGTCTTCCTCACATTAATAGCTGAACCACCCAGGGTTGTTACATAATACAGTCCCCTCTACACTTACTACAGTGGGGGTAAGGTTTGACTGTATTGTAAAATATCCATCAGACTTTACTATGATTCATGCTTCCTGCACCTGCTTTATAAGCCTTTGATATCTGGATATAAAGGAGCTGTAATCCATATCTTTAGAATAAATGAAAATGTGAAATAAAGTAAGAGGTCTGAAAGGGTTGCTAGTGATGAGCTTGTTGTGAAGCTGTCCGGACAGTTCTCTTTCATCTCAATGCCTCACCATAGGCTTCACCCCTGTGCACATGGGTCATGAAAGTAACCTAAAATATTTGTTTCACTCTCAGCACTGTAGTAGTGTTGTTTATGGCCACGGTATTCTAGTTACTGTCCAACAAAGGTTCAGCAAGGTTCCAGTTAAATATAGCAAAATATTTAACTGGGAAAAAAAGTATGAAAGTCAAAAAATGCCAAACATAAGTCCATGTTGGAAAAGTTTCAATTAGTAATTTTCCTTTTAATGAATTCCACTGCTAATGTATTGTTGGTGTCTTGTCTAGACAAGGCTCAAGCATTTAACCAACACTGCAAATCAGACTGCATCTCTGTGCATTTAAACAGTGTGTCACACCCTCAGTTCTTTTCACTGAATATTTAGATACAAAGTTTTTGCCTGATCGAGAAACTGCAAGCATTTCAATTTTGCGAGATCTCTTGCAAGAGATCTTGTCGCACCCCTGTCACGTTAACCTGGTTTGAAAGTTTTTTTCAGAAATATAGAGGTCGAGAACCTAACATCAAATCATTGATTTCTTCTGAATGTATTATCAGATTTCTCTGTAATGCATGTCTGTTTTTGCCTCTCTTTTTGCAGGCCTACTCCGTCTACGATGAGGAAATCGGTTACTGTCAGGGTCAGTCGTTCCTCGCTGCTGTTCTCCTGCTGCATGTGAGTTAGCTTGATTTCTGTTCATTCAGTGTGTTTTTCTTTTCATGGTAAAAATACATAAAAATGTAGATAAAATACATTCACATACACAAACCAAACTTGGTCAAACATAACAGTGCACCAATATATAATAATACAAGCTTAAGAGTTTGATATAATCAGTTGATTCCTGACACAATGGGAACTATTATTTCATACACTATATGAACAAAAGTAACTGCCCACACCTGTTAGGTCTGGGTTTGACGGATGTTGGAGAACGTTACCTACCTGACTACATTGTGCCGTTGTGTGGAGTTTGTATGGAGGAGGGATAATGGTATAGGGCTGTTTTTAGGCCCCTCATCTCCAGTTAAGGTCAATCTTAATGCATCGGCATACCAAGACATTTTGGACAATGCTATGCTTCCAACTTTGTGGCAACAGTTTGAGAATGGTCCTCATCCTTTCTAGCATGACTGTGCCCCAGTGCACAAAGCAAAGACTGTAAAGATATGGTTTGATGGGTTTGGTGTGGAAGACTTTGACTGACCCACACAGATCCCAGACCTCAACTCTACTGAGCACCTTTGGGATGAATTGGAACAGGGATTGCAAGTGCCTGACCTCATAAATGCTCTACAGAACGAATGGGCACAGATTCCCCAAAGAAAGTCCTTGCTTGCTTGGATATTATCCTGATAATGCTATGTTATTGAGAAATTTGAAGCATTCTTTAATAAGAGTTTAAATTACTATGTGATTTTAGAGTAGAATTTCAGACCAAGACTCTCTCTGGCCACACATTCACCTCATTCCTTAACTCCCCTCTCCCTTTCTGTCTCCACAATCCCACTGCCTCTCCTTTCTCCTTTCCTTTCCAGTGCTTATAGCCTTCCAAAGTCAAGATTCTTCAATCATTTACAAGTACCAACATACATCTCAAAGTTGAAGTGGAAGATATCTGTTTGGAAAGTTGAAACATCAGTTGAACTCTTGCAATGACGGCATGTTGCTGTTCCCTTAGACATAAAGGTGGGCGGGTCTGTCTCTCTTGCTTTGGGTGGTGGCAGGGCTAATGGTTGGTGAAGGATGGGTTCATGCCAAAACAAGACTAGGTTAAAAACCTAGTATATGGCTGACTGCAACTATCTGGGATGCCTGTTGAAATTTCAGACTGGCAGAGTGATTTTGTCATTATTGTTATTTTTTGTGAGACAGATTTATTGTGGCAACTTAAATGTATAGCTACATGCTGTCCTCTCTCTCTGTCTCTCTTAATAAAACTCTTCTCTGTGTACATATGAAACTCTACAGAGACATGTGTCATACTTCACTGATAGAGACAGACACTGAGTCACTAGAGATTAAATGTTTTTTGGCAGATAAGTCTTTAATGGTAGTAGGTTTATACGAAGAATAAAACACTAACTGTTAATGAACTGTTTATTCTAAAATAAAATAAAAACTGCAGCAGGTTTCATGAACATTTGTAACTCTCCTCAGACAGGTGTGTAAGGGTCTTTATCTGTGTGAAATTAAGCAAAATGTCTACTTTAGTGTTCCTATCCTTTTTTATATCTTTTAATTATCAATAAACAGCACATTTATCATATTCCCTTCAAATAAAGACGTGCTAAATGTTTAAATAGCGTTCTTTTAATAACCCAAATGTGGGGATTTTAACGTTTATTTGTTCCCTATAAACATACAGTATTAAGGGAATTTTTACCAAGCGGTTTGGCAGAAGAGCAAAAACACCCTTTCTGTTACAGAAAGCTTTTAGTGTTGCTGTCTTTGCGTGTTTTAGTCAAGAAATGTCCAGTTTTGACTTAGTGCTGCTGTGACTTAGTCAGAGCTAATCGTTACAGGAGCAGTCAGCAGACACAAGCATTGACCAAGAAGTTACCCTTTCCCCCTCAACTATCACATAATCATGCCAAAGTAGGTCAGCAGAGAAGTGAAAACATCTTTCCCAACATGAAAAGCTTATAGGGCTGTTTCATTCTTTGTCATACAGAAATGTGGCCCAGTTCTGGTTAAACAGAGGCCATGCTAAAGCTATATTTGAGTATTTAGAGCAGTGGAGGCAGCCATTAGAGCACAAGTCAGCACTTTCAGCACAAGTAAACCCCACCCATAGAGCAACTCTGTATGTATGGCTCTAGTTAACACAGCAGATCCAGCCATCACTGCCAGCATTCAGTACAAGCAAACACAACTCTGTATTCTAAGGCTTATAAATTAGGCTCACTCAGTCAGTTACTTACTTACTTACTCAGACACAGACATTGCCATGTGTAGGGCTGACCTCAGCGGCCAGCCAAAAAGGGTGTTTATTACATTGGATATACTGTGTAATGTCTTTGCTATAAATATTCAGAACGTTGTATGTTAAGCCTTCACCACTTACTCAATTAAATGACTAAGGCTGGCTTTGTTCAGCTGCGCCAACACCCCTCTGTTTCTACAGAAACAAAGACTGTTAGCTTGCACTAGGTTTAATAAAAGCTGTACCTTGACAATATGAGAGTAAAAGGAGGCTGATTGAGAGGAATTGTGAGGGGAAGAAAAGCTGTGTTTATAGAAGAAGTTGCTCGCTGCTGAAGTGAAAGCAGTTTACAGCAGAATAGTGCAGAAGGAGCTGAAAGCACGAGACAGAGTCACAGCAGAAAAGGAGGAGTCAGAAAGAGGTGGACAAGACACTCAATCACAGTTTCTTCTCAAGGTCACTGACAGATATGCACCTGCTGTATGCACCCTCCCTGTTTTGTCACGTTTCAGTCTTTTAACTCTTTCCACTTCTGTTTTAGATGTGAAAAAGTCCATGTATATGACTACACCTGAAATCTTACTTAGGAAAAGAGTTAAAATACACATGGAGGAGAGAGCAGGAGAGCACTGTAAATTTGGTTGAGGTCCAAAACACAGTAGAGGGCAGTAGAGGCTGAAGAAGAGGAGGATGCAAAGAGAGGTCAAAAGAGGGTGGGGTAAGGAGAAATGGTGTGAGAGTCATGTAAAGGAACTATGGGTGAGTTTAGTGTAGATACATCAGGATGAGGTATTGAAGAGAGGAGACAGGAGTGTCATAGAGGAAGGATACAGGTGGAAGTTAAAGAGGAGGTTGCTTTGAAAGTGAAGAGGAGGGTGGTGGAGATAAAAGGAGCAGCAGTTAAAAAAAAGAGTTGTACTGAAGGAGGAGGAGGAGGTAGACGGGTTATAGAGGAGGAGGAGGAAGAAAGGGGGAGGTCATGGAGGAGATGTCAGGAATATTAATAGGGGTTCTGGTTTACCTGCAGGAGCCCATTCAGCCCCAAACACACACTGTCAGTCTGATTAAATATCAGCTCAGTATCTACGTGTGTGAGTGGGTGTGAGAGGGAGCAAGGAGAAATAGATCTAAACAAACACGTTTAAGCTTCTCTTATGTCTCTTATCTTCATTTATCCAAGCAGCACAAACTAGAGGAAACAGAGTCAATGAGGCACTTACAAAACAACATTCTATCACTGGCACCTTACAGTATGTTCCCTCATGTGGTTCACACCTTTACTTTCCTTTACTTTGGCTTTAAGTAAGAGCCAGTTATCTTAAAGCAACTATATGTGACTTTTCCACCTTAAAACAAGTAGTTTCACACATTCAGTCTGATGTTATGCAGCTTACAGCTTTACAGCACTAGTTCACACAGCAGCCTTCAGCCATCAGTTGATTGATTCAATGGCTGTGGATGAGACATGGAGGAGGCAGTGAAAAAAACAGAGTAAATATGAGACAGGCTTTTACACGCTGATAAGAGCTTTTGCTAAACAGTAGTTTACAAATGTGATGCTGAGCTGTTGCTGCTGTTACAGTTGTAGACTTGTTACACTACTGCCAAACAGTAATGGTAAAGTGGGCTATCCCACCGCTAATGGGAAAGCAGCGATCTGACAACACAGTGAGTATCCATGCAATTGGGGCAGGGCAATTATAGCAAAAATCCAAATCACGATTAATTGTACTTTTTACCTTTAAGATTAGTGGGCTATTATTACATCCCCAACCTCCAACTTTTGTTTGTTCTGTAAATATTTGTGTAATTCAAAAAAAAATTGAAAGGAACATGCACAGATAAACAGTTTATGGTCATTTAATAAAACAAATGAAATCAAACACATCAGCTACACAGCCAGTAACTTGTTTTTAAGGGGGTGGTGTAGTACAGAAAGAAGGGGGAGAAAAAAAGCGCTACTCTTGAGCTGACTGGCAACGGCTGCCGTAGATTGTTAATGGCAGAGCTTTTTGGTAAATGAAATTGATGCTAAGTCTAGTCGGGAGATATGCAAAAAATAGCTTCTTGGCCAAGATAAGATTTCAAAGTGGCTCTATGCTCTTGTTTTAATAAGAAATATGGTCCAGTTCTGATTAAACTGATTCTTTCCTACAGCTACAGTGCTTAACAAATGTATAACCACCTTTCATATTTGTCTCAGAGACCATCCAGCATCGTGAAGTGCTTTAATGCAGACTCTTTCATTTTCAGTGAGCTCTCCACGTTTTACCATTTTGAACAGGAATGAGGAATTTCAAACTGAATTCACCTTTTTATACCCAAATTTGAGCCGGTTCACTGGGCTTCTCTGAGAAGTAAGAAATGAATCAAGCATAACATTCAACCACTAAAACTAATTTTTCTGTTCAGGAATGCAAGTAACTATAATTTGACAAACTAATGAAGAAATAATAATGTGCTTTACTTTTTTTCAGTTTTTTTGTAAATCAGTAAATTTGAAAATTGATGGATAACAATAATAATTATATTTTAGCATTAAAAATATCATTTGGATTTAAGAGCTTCTACATATTGATGTATTAACCATTGCAAACATAAAAAATGATTTTGGTAATTACCAATGCTGTTAATTTAGGGCAGCTGTGGCATAAACCTTACTTTGGGTGGTGGTCTAATAAATTTGTTAAGCACTGTACATCCGAGCTAATAGCTACCACAGCAGCAGCCATTGAAACTACCGGAAAACCCCACCTGTAACGATCCTAAACTCATGCCAAAGCTGACTGGAAGAAGAGTGAAAACACCTTTTCATTTATGAAAAGCTTTCAGTGTTATTTTTCTGCCCTTGTTTTAAAAAAGAAATGTTGTCCGGATCTTGCAAAACTGCCTCTGTGGCTAAGTCCAAGCTAATCACTCTACTAGAAGCCATTGTATACAACCACTCACACAACAACTAACCCTTACCCCCAATAAAACTAATGCTACTCTAAAACTTCATCCGAGGTAATAACCGCAATAAAGGCAGCCATTGCAAAGGGCTTTGAGTATAACTAAACCCTCCCATAGCTACCGCCTTGTAATCCTCAGGTGATGCTGGTTGGTCCAGACAGTGCTCAGTTCGGCACAAAAGTTTTTGATTGTAGCTTTTCAAGATGAATTTGCCTGATAACCGAGATGAAGTCTGGTGCACCCATCTGCCTTGCAATGTTAAAAAAATTACAGGATCATTAGTCAAACCTGCAACTTGTGCAAAAGGACTACAGCCTGAGTACATGTGGTGCCTGTTTTAAAAACGGATCAAAACCAGTGCCCCAATTTCTATGGTTATTTCATAACATTGGGAGAGAAGGTCTTTTTAGCTAATCTCTTTAATTAGTTGAGCCAATTATCTACTTTACTCACCATATTTGCAGCAACAGAAAATATTTCAATGTGTCATTATCTGTTCCTTTCTCCTTCAGATCACCTAGAGTAAAGGACCATTGCAACAAATCTTTAATCTAAGACTACGCTACATTGTTTTTTCCACAGACAGTTGTGTTTAATGTTTTGTGGTTCTTTTGGATGTTTCAGATGCCAGAGGAACAGGCCTTCTGTGTGTTGGTGAAAATCATGTATGAGTATGGCCTTCGTGCTCTCTACAAAAACAACTTTGAGGATCTTCACTGCAAGTTCTACCAGCTGGAGAGGATGATGCAGGTCAGTGATGCAAGCATGTGTAATACTTGAATGTAAAGGAATGTATTTACAATGGACTTAAAGGATGACATGATACTGAAAAGAAGAAGAGGTTCAGATTAAAAGGGTTACAGTGGGAGTGGGGACTGGTACAGTGAGTGCTTTTCTTGTTATGTATATTCAAAGTTCTTGGTCAGTGTCTTCTTCATAATTAACTTGCAAACATAGGACTAGAATATTAGACATTATTCGCTTTTGAAATCCAGTAAGGCGCAGCAGGGCAATCTCTTTTTCGTAGTACTTATTATATATATATATATATATATATATATATATCTATATCTATATCTATATATATCTATATATATATATAGATCTATAGATCTATATATATATATAGATATATATATATAGATATAGAGATCTATATATATATAGATATATATATAGATATAGATATAGATATATAGAGATATATAGATATATCTATATATCTATATAGATATATCTTTATATCTCTATATATCTATATAGATATATATATATCTATATAGATATATATATATGGCAGTATATAGAGCTTTATGTAGCTAAAAGAGAATATTGACAACAAAAGATATTTGACATTAAAAAACTCCAAGATCTGCATAGGTTCACCGGTGCAGGCATAGTGCCATGTCTGCCAAGAAGCCATGGCCAGTGGATGCGGAAAAATGCAGGACGCGTGCCTGTCAACATCAATGCATCAACTTCTCTTCCCTCGTGATTTTACACACCTCACATTATGCACATTACATTATAAAAACAGCGAAAACAAGTGCATTGTGCCACAGAAATAGCTGTCCCTGCGAAACACAGCACGCCGTCCAACACACGGTGCAATATCCAAGCTTACAGCATTGAGGTATATGGAAGCATGACTAATTTATGCGAAGCTTCGAGCCAGATAATTTACCTCAAGGAATTTTTTGAATCGAATCACTTGGATAATTCGAAGAATTGTTTTAGCCCTAAACTCCACACCTCCCTTTTTTCACATTTAAGAAAAAGTGTGCTGAAATAAGCTGTTCTCAGATTTTCCCCTCATGATGTCATGTGGGGAGTTAGCTCCGCCCCCAGGTTCAGTTGGCCCTCCCCTCTTGGTAGAAAGTTCCACCCTCCTCTTCTGACCCTCCTCTCAGCTGCAATCTGTTGTATATCAAGGATTATAATGTAGGCGTTATTTACAATAAGTTTCCTGGGGCTGTTTCATCAACTAATACTGGTAGAGACTCTGTCGAGTCAGCAATATTGGTTGCCACTGTAGAGAAACACATGCAAAAAGGACTAATACAGCGTAATATTAGGTTCTTTCCACTGAGCGGAACAGTTCAGTTTGGTATGGCATGATATGTTTGCTCACATAGATCGTCACATAGATAAGTCCATTATTTAACCAAAAGAAAATCAGGTTAATTTAAGATTGTTGTTTAAATCTGTGATAGATATCAGTAGGCTCCCCAAGTTTTTGGTCTTGCCCCTACAAAGCCATATGAATCAGACATCACAGGGCTATGTGTATAGATATAAACATAATCTGTTGTCATGAAGTGCCTGTCACCTTAGACATTATTTTCCTGTACGGTTGATCTGCTGAGGAAGGAGAATGAAGTGGAGTTTACCTTATATTCATCACTACCTGAATACTTGTTGTAGCTACTGTATTAGCTCAGCTTCATCTTGTTTCTTTATTCAAACCTGATGGAGACACAGCTTATACAGTATGTACCAGCATGGAAGGATTTATCATATTCAGATTTATATGTAGAGCAAGTTACTAGAAATACTATGCTCAGATATAATGCAAGTGTACATATAAAAGTCAATGCTTGAATGGGCACTGTGCAGCATGCTTACTGTGTTGACATTAATGATTATGGTGCTGTTAAGGTCCCACTCCACTCTGTTGCAACAGCCTGAATTCACTCACAGAGTAGAGTTTAATTGGGCCAGGACATCCTGTAGGCTGTCGTCTGTCAGCATCAACATCAACTTGGTTAGCATCGACTAAATGTGCTCCATGTAATGCTGTTAGCATTGACTGCTAATTATTAGCACTCAGGGGATAGATCACTATCTGATACAGTCAGGTGTCATGTGGCATGTTAAGTGTTGCTGCCAGAGTGGATTACTATCTGACTAATTGAATCCCAGATACATGCATAGATGATTTAACAAACATTCACACTTTTTTGCCTATTTTCTTTCTGTGTTCAACATTACTGTACCAAAAATACTGTACAAGCAGGTAATATAATAAAGATCAGGGTGAAGAATTGTATGAAACAAATCTCTGTTTAAGAATTAGCATCAGTCTCTTTCTAATAACACATTATAACTGTTCTTGCTTTGTCAAATGAGATTTATTTTCACATTTTTGTGCTTACTGGAAGTTTAATAATGTGTTTGATTTATGATAAATGGATTGGACTGTGTGACAGCTTGGATGTTGTGCTGAATTTTGTTCTTCTTGTTCTTTGGTTTCTCTTAAAAGGGGTTATCATCTCAGTGGGACAGTATGATTTAATAAAGTATGACTTCAAACAAGTAATGTGAAATTGAAATGACAAGCAGAACAAAATCCTTTAAAGTCTTGTAAGTGCTGTTTTATCTCAAATGTTCCTCCTCTTTCTGCTCCTGCAGGAACAACTTCCAGACCTGTGGTCCCACTTCCAGGAGCTAAACCTGGAGGCACACATGTATGCCTCCCAGTGGTTCCTCACCCTCTTCACCGCCAAGTTCCCCCTGTGCATGGTTTTTCATATTACGGACCTGCTGCTATGTGAGGTAAAGTGTGACTCCCTGCAATACTTGAAATTTGGAGTGAAGGGAGGGTGATGTAGTGCACATTCTCCAGAGTACACTGAGGGGAGAGTTAAATGTCTACAAAGATGTATGCACCTTGGAAAGGGAGAAAAAGAATAGTGGAGAGCTTCAGGAAGTTTGGAGGAAAGATGGCAACAAAAAAGAGGAAGATGGAGATGTGAGGAAAAGGAAGAGCAGTTGGTTCAGATCTACAGTGCTAGGGTTTGATTCAATCATTTTCCAGTGTCATCAATAAAGATGTGTTTGTTTTGGCTTTTTAAGATAAATTCACTGATTTAATGTGATGAGGGCCGAGTGACCCAATGACAATCACTGCATGCCTCTTGTAGTAGAGTGGCAAAAAAAAATCTTTTTCAAACAGTTTGTATATTATGCAATTTTACTTTAATTTACTACAGTATCTCACTGGTTAACTCAAGATTCAATATAGTACCGAGTATGTATACGGCCGACAATAATGATCATGGCACAGCATTTTTGTGACAATTGACACGTTCCAAGTTAATCCTGTAATAATAAATCCTTGTATCATAACCTCAAGAATATAAACTGCTCTGACAATGGTCAAATGCACTGCAATTTGGTGCAAATTTCAACTTGTATCATGCTCCATCCATTGAATTTCCTCTTACCCACTGTTTACCATAATCCCACTTTCTTTCTTCTACATTTATCCCACTATCAACTTCTTTGTTCATGCATTTTAGTTTTATTTACTAAAGTATGTAATTTGTCAAGTCGAGATATGAAACAATGTGATAGGATGCAATGCAATACAGGATTATACATGATCCCACAATAATGATAACATGACACAGCATTTCCTTGATAACCGACGTATTTCAAGATATTTCTTTTATGATACAATACAACACCATACACCATACTGTATATGTATTGTTCAGAATAATGATGACATGGCACAGCATTTCTTTGATTATTGGCATATTCCAAGATAATCCTGCAATAATGCATCCTGATATAACCTTGAGAATAATAACTGCCTCTAAAAAGTCAAATGCACTGCATTTTGGTGTAATTCTCAACTTGCATCATAATCCATCCTGTAGATTCTCTCTCCAGCATCGTCTTGCTTTCTTTTCTTCTACATCTAACCCACTGCTACCTCTTAAGTAAATTAAATTGTGCTCAGGTATAAGCACATTTTAAAGATGATTTCAGTAACAATATTTGGCAGCAGTAAGATAATGGTGCATTGCAGTATCAATATATTTCCGTACACCTAGTAGTCATTGTTGATTTCTGTATTTATTGGGCTATTGCATTACTTTATAAGAAGTGAACAAGGACAAACAGTCAAATAAACAAACAAAGAAAAAATGAAAAACCTGCCCAGTCAGAAAAATTCATCTGGTAGTCTAGTAATTAATACCGACTTAAATCTCAAATGAGGAAACGTTGGTTTTTGATGACCTTGAAGTTCCCTCTGAACAAAGTTGTACCTCTCATTTGTTTGTTTTGTTGTATACATTCTGTATTATTATGTTCTCTTATTCCCATATTGTTTTTATTTTTTATTTTTTTCATGTTGAACATTTTAATCAGTTACCATGAATCTTTGCTGCACAGATGTAAACAAAAGTTAGTTTCAGCAGTGTGCTGTTAATCACTTTGACTGACAGTTACGATGCAGAATCACTTTCAGGCTTAAGAAATAACTATAAAGAAATGATAGATCATAAAAATAGATCAATAATCCTATCCCGTGTTTGTGTTTGAAGGTAAGGAAGAGGTTTCAGTGTTATCCTCAGCCCATTGAATAACCAACTGAAGTTGCCTCTCAGTAACTTTGATGCAAATTATTTAAATCAAAAATCTTTTAAAAGCTTCAAAACAAAAAACTGTAGTGCTGGAACAGTGTATTGTAGTTCGTAATAGCTAATTTTAGCATGAGAAAGCATGAGATGGTTCAGAAATGTACCTTGGATTAATTATCAACACCTGATATGTTTTTCCTGGCAGTACAGAGTAATCAGTAGTCACTGATCAGGAAAATGAATTGAAAGTAATGGCAGACCATTTGGCTCATCATGACAAGCTAGCCAAATTGATCAGGTGAAAGGTAAAGCTGCCAGACACACCTGATGAAGCCAAGTCTGTAATGAATTTGTGCTGGGAATGTCTGGCTGAAGCCCCAGAGGTGGAACATGCAGCTGTGACTTTATGGACAGTAAACATTGTGTTTGGAGTAGAGATACCCTGATTTATTGGCAGCTGATCATGATCAGACAATATTTATTAAATAAAAATACATGATTGAAAATACCAGAAATGGCAGGGAGTTACCCATCCAATCCCTGGGTTAATACTCCGGTGTCTGCAGGTTCTGCTACTGTTGCTGCTGCTGCAGCATCTAACTATTGCTACCCAGTCAGCCACTTAAAGCAGCTATGTTAAATCCCCCAAACTTTATTAGAGTCCATTTAGTTCCAGTGGCTTGCAAAAGTATTCATTACACTTGAACTTTTCCACATTTCTTCACTTTACAACCACAAACCTAAATATTAATATTGGGATTTCATGTGATAGATTATCATAAAGTGGCACATAATTGTGAAGTGAAAGGAAAATTATACATGGCTTTGAAATATTTTTAAAGATAAAAACCTTAAAATGTGATGTGCAAAAGTATTCAGCCCCTGGAGTCAATACTTTGTAGAGCCACCTTTTGCTGCACTTACAGCTCCAAGTCTTTTGGCTTATGTCTCTACCAACTTTGCACTTCTAGAGACAGACATTTTCACCCATTACTCGTTGCAAAATAGCTCAAGCTCAGTCAGATTTCATGGAGAGTGTCTGTGAACAGCCATTTTCAAGTCTCGCCACAGATTCTCAATGGGATTTAGGTCTGGACTTTGACTGGGCCATTCTAACACAAAAATATGCTTCAACCTAAACCATTCCATTGTAGCTCTGACTGTACGTTTAGGGTCGTTGTTCTGCTGGGAGGTGAACCTCTGGCCCAGTCTCAAGTCTCTGCCGATTCTAACAGTTTTTCCTCCAAGATTGCCCCGTATTTGGCTCCATCCATCTTGCCATCAACTCTGACGAGCTTCCCTGTCCCAACTGAAAAAAAACATCCTCACGGCATGATGCTGCCACCCCGAAGGTTCACGGTGGGGCTGTATATATATGTACATACATATATGTACATCTAATTTTTATACCGTCTCCCTGACAGGTAGACAGGGTTCTGCGCCCCCTGAGGTGCCCAGATCCCATGTTGGAAAACCACTTGCGCTGTTTAGCCCACTAAATAGTCTTACTGTAAAATACCAATTACCCGCCAGGTGTGGCAGTACATTTTGACAAATAAACGCCTGTTCCAAATAAATGCCGGGTGTAATTTATTTAAAGCTCTGATATGTGACTGAGATGATATGAGAACTGTATAGAATCAACTCCCAACCCCCCCCTTCCTGTTCTTCTCCCTGTTTGAGCTCCGTAGCTCTGCCCCTCTCTTTGCGTACCTCCTCGTGGATGAGAATATCCATTGAATTGAATACTAACAGTGACAAAGCGCTCGTGGAGTGATTTTGCTCTGCTTTCCACTGAACTCAATGGCCGAATCACAGATAAGAAAACACTTCATCTCGTCATGAACAAATTCTACACAGGGCCGAAAACCGCTGTAATTCTGCAATAGAATCAACTTCTCACTGAGCTGAGATACGGAAGCTACAGCGGCCAATAGGAATGCTCCCTCTATCCTGAGCCCGATTGGCTGCGAGTACTAGCCTCCTCATTGGCTGGGGCACCCCCGTCCCTTGCTGGTTTTCTCAAGTGAGATAGCAGTGCCAGCGAAAAAATAAAAAGAACGACATTAACTTTAAACTGTTTGTCATCAACTTTGTGTTTGTTTAGTTCCTTACTAGTATTTAAAGTGTTTAGAGAGCGTTGAGTTGACAGAAGAAGACAAAAGTATAACTATGGTACTGTAATCTTGTCTTAAAAATGTAAAGGTGATATTCATACTGGTGTAAATAAATACTTTGATTGAATTTGCCATATTTTTCCAATTTTTGCTAAGCAAGATTTTTTGTGAGAAAGGAATTAAACACCTTTTCCAAATAGCCGCCTGGTTCCCAACTAAATGCCTGGTCTGCTCAGGGATTGAGACAAATAAACGCCCTGGCTATTATTTGGTATTTTACAGTAATATTTTTGACAGTCTACCAAAACTGTGTTAATTTACTCCCATAAATAAACACATGTAACAGGGATGCACAAGGTAAGCACCAAATGTTAGCTCAAAAAGTGTATTTTTGGTATCAGCAGATATGAAAATTTCTGTCAGTGTTGAAAAACAATATATATATAGCCAATATATATTGGCTATAAAAATCAGCCCATATCAGCTGTAAATGTTTGCCATACAAACAAAAAAGTTAGTGGAGTTTAGGCCAGACCAAAAGACACATCAGATGAAGACTTTTTCTCTGTTCATCACCTTTCCCTACGCTTTGAAGTGTGTCTTAAGGACTTTGTTAATTTATCATCTGAATTTTTAAATTGTGTTTTAAGGGCTGAAATTTTAGGTCTGGACTCCATTGAAATGTTGGTATCGATATGGGTATCAGCTAAAACAAATCTGTAAATATCGACACATCTATTATTGGCAGAAATATCATACATCCCTAATATGTAATGAAATGACTAAATAAGAGTGACTTATGCTACTTCAGTCTACTCTTCCTTTTGTAGGTCTCTGTGAATACAAAGCTATATAGACTTACTGACAAAATAACAGAATATCAACACACAAAATATGATGGGTATCTCATCAGTGATTGGCAGATCTCACTCATAGGCTATTGACTGTGAGAAACGTGATCAGGGCATCCTTAGTTTGGAGCTAAATGGGTCAAGAACAGAGCCTTGAGGGACCCCACATTAACATAAACCAATGAGGTGCAGTCAGAGATGTCTTAAAAGGTCAAGAGAAGGAACAATCAGCAGGATGACTGTTTTTTTTTTTTTGTTTTGTTTTGTTTGTGAACAAATATTTTTAAGTAACAACATGTACCCAGCAGAGGAAGAAACTGTGGAGAACCTGGCAGATAAAAATTTCTATATTTTTGAATTTTCAAACTTGTCTTGTTCTCTATGTTGCATTAGTTGAAACGTTAAAACCCTAATGTCCTATTTGTTTTCTCTTCATCTCTCTCTTTTTCTATCCCCTTCCCTCTGTCCTTCTTTTGGCCCCAGGCAGAACAATTAAAAGTTTCAAAAGTCTTTCTCGCCCAATGAGCCGAATGATAAGAATCTGCTTGTATAACCAGAAATCTCATCTCCTGTACGCTCCCTCAGTTGGCCCTCTTCCTCTTAGCTGTCTCCATCATCTTCTCCGACTCATTCGTTGTTTCCTTCCTTTATCATCTCTCTCCTGCTGTTTACTTTTTCTGTCATAACTCGTTTCTAAATATTTCTATATAGTTTTTATTGTCTGTGTTCATCATTCTCACATTAACACTTCTTTTCTGTATAAACCCACCAGTCTCTTATTCTTTATTTATACCGTAGTCTGTTGTTCTTTGCAGTCATTGTCAGCGTTTTGCTTGCTTCATGTTTCTTTTTACTGCTTTTGTCTGCCTCCCTTCCTGTTGTTTCCATTGTTTCCTTTCTGCCTTTGTTACCTCTCTGTGAGCTGTTCTGTCTCCTCAATGAAGTCTCCTAAACAGTTTGCTTTGATTGTTCTTGTTCTCTCTGCATTGTTAACCCGTCAATTGACAGAACTAGAAACAATAATTTAGAGGCTACACTTCTTTGGCCTTTACGAGTTAAAGGAGCCCCAAGGTTATACCTCAATGTCATTAGATGTTTTATTAGGTCACATATGAATCATTAAGTTAATACAAGATTTTAAACAAAAATATAGTTGACCTTATTGGAATTGACCTTTAAATTGACCTTGAAAGTCACCCATGTTTCTGAATAGTTGACTGTGTATGAAGACAAAAGGTGCATCAGTGCCTCCTCCTGTTATGCAAATGTGAAAACAAAATACTGCCTGCTGATGTACGCTAACATTAACTTTTTCTTCATTCATCAACAAGCCAGATATACAGCTGAAAGAAATATTGAGCCTGTAAAGTAGAGGTTGACTGTGAGAGCCCTGATGTTTATACGTTATGACATCCCACATCTTTTGCTGACCAAATCACACAGATTCAACTAGCGACGGGTGGTGAGCCAGTTCCTGTGCCATCAATGATATCCTACCTGCCACAAAATGGATGTTGATGATACTGATTTAAACATGCATTTAAACAACTACTAATGGTTTTAACACTTAACTTTAGTAGAAAGCACTAGTAGTATAGCTAAAACTGAAGCGTGTGTCTCCAAATTTACAAAATTTACTGATGGTGGTCAGGAGCTCTCCTAGTGTGCTGCCATCTTCCTCGGCGGTCCCACGTTACTCGATTTGTTCATCTTGAACCCAGCATAGCAGCGATGTACTTCACCATCATAATGGCTTAAACAAATGTTGAAGTTTTGACGGGATGGGGAGGTTGGGGGTTAACTCATGGCTCTCTTGTTTTTACCCTCTGAGACTGACAATGTCATATATGACAAGAAGAGACAGGTTTATTAAAGTTAAATAACTTTTTAACCATACATTGTAGCCTCTTACTTTTCTTCTTTCTGGAAGCGCTCCATTGTGCAGTTCTAATGATGCTATCCATGCCTCTGTAGCCCTTACAGAGACTTTTCTAACTTGCCTGGAACTTGTGGTCTTTAAATAGTAAATGCAAACTCTGATATTGAATATCTTTTATATCATTTTTTAAAATCAATTTTCAGTCATTCTTGCTGCTAGCTTAGCATGAGCACAATATCCACAATGGATATCACATGGGCTGTTACAACAAATGACAGGCTGTTCCATCTTTGCATTTGGTTTTCCAAAACAGTTCATCTTTAAACTTAGATCCTTGAGGAGACAGCCAGAATAGCTCATGATGTAGAGGAAGGGTGACAGAGAGCCTGTGATTTGTCCCTCTGTGTCACTGCAGACAGGAACTCTTTTGAACAATGCATCATAATCAGCCAGTATAAAAACAGTGCGAATACTTTTTTTGTCTTTGAGTTTTAATTGCCATTTAGTTTTTTCTTTTGTCTTTATAGTCTCATGATTTTTTTTTTTTACTCAAGTGCCATTACTACAGCACACATATTCTTAAAACTCAGGTTGTCCTGAAAAAAAAAGGATGACTGTGCACCACAGGGTTGATGTTTTGTGAGATATCTAAGACAATTAGTCCAGGTGAGACAGAAAGATTAAAAATAGTCTAGGGCTCAGGGGGTTAAGTCAGTGATAATAGACATAGAGGCTGTGGCTCTGGTTGTAGTCAAAGAAGCAGCTGTAAACACTGTAGCTCACCACCATCCCAGCTAAAGCAGTAAATTTAAGTAGTTCTGCAAAAAAATCTCAATTTTTTTAGTTTAAGTGCTTTTATTTTAAATAGCCAAATGAGGAAATAACATATTTCAGTAGCAGCTAAACACCAGCTCACAGAGTGAAACAAAATGTACAGATTCCTTGATAACAACATACTACAACATACTGAGAGCTGAACACACAGAGACTTACACAAACATCTTTGTGTTCTAATGCTCAGACATGAGCTGATCATGGCATCACAGGCTTATTTCAGGGAGGAGAAGGGGAGCTCTAGTACCTGAAAATGTGTTTCGATACGTTGCTCATTTAATTTAATTATAACCCTGCCAAAAATGTGTAGAAATTTCAAGTCACATTGCCAAGCTCTTCACTAAACTTACTGACTAAATAGCACAGATCCGTAAGGTCACTACAGTCTGCCGCAGAACAGATTGTTGTGTTGATTTGTAGCATGCATTTACATTTATACACATTAATGGAAAGTCCAATGACTCTTGTGTTTCCATTCTTTCTCTACTCATCTAATAAGGTGCACACAGCAAAGCAGTGGTCTCGTTTGTCAACAGAGCTATCAAACACAGCAGTTTGCCTCTTTTATAGCATCAAACAAAGAGATAAAGCTGATAAATCAGCATCATGAACAACTATACAAAATAAAACATGTTCAGGAAAAAAATTATTAGACATGATCTTGATTTTATAGTTTTAACAAGTAGCATGACACAGCTTATAACTTACACTACAGTTAGTTTGGGGAGTGCTTCATATTTTGGCTTCATTTTTGGGGTGACGTCTTGTTGTCCATCTTTTTACAGTCATTTATCTCAATCAACTTGACTTGACTAAAATTTTTTTCTCTCATATTTTCTTGCACCCTCAGCCGTCTTCAGGCCCAGCTGTCACTTTCTCTGTCATCTCTTCCTGCATGAATTTGTCTTTCTCCGATACACTCTGAGATTATATTTCTCTCCACACACCTTTGATCCTACCTCAGCGCTGTGGCACCATCTTGAGGTTTACAGAGAAAGGTGTGAACACAGCGCTCCGCTCTCTTTTCTCTTCCCCCCCTGTTTTAACAGTTATTTTTAGAGCTGTCCTGATATTTTTAGCTCTGTGTTGCCATGTGAACTGGTTGTCACTGAGACCAAGGGGATGGGTGTTCCCAAGCAGAGACGACGTCAGCTTTACATTTTCTCTCTTTTTATTTCAAAACCAGGAGTTATGTAACTGTATAGAATATGTAAATAATAATTGCCAAATAAAATAGATAAATAAAATAATAAAAGCAAAAAAGTGTTTATGATGAGGAGAGAAAAAAAGCAATCATTTGATAGGAAAAAAAGCAATATAAAGATGACGGAAGATATACAGAAATATTTTTATAATTATTTAGATAAAGAAGATGTCAGATTAATTACTCTTAGGCCACAAAACCTGTCCTTTAAAGCATCTTGGTTATAGAAAGTTTACTGGACTCATGGCTGGAGTTCCTCGAGTCTTTTGTGTTGTACTCTTGTTTTTCTGTATCTTTCTGGGATTTTTTACTAATGTGTCCCCTTTTTTAAAGCTATGATACTGGCATAGTTACATTTCCAGTATATCCGCTGATTAATATAGTTTAATTCCAACACATTCATCAATAGATTACCTTTCTTTTGGGAGAATTTTAAAGGGCATTATTTTCTGGAAAAATAAACTTCTTGCGAAATTGTTTTGAAGGAACTTGTTCAAAATATGGATACAGTCAGTTTATAGCAGCACTTAATGGTTTGGAGGAAAAAAGTGAAAAATACAGAAAGAAAACTACTGGTTTGTAGACCTTTCATGAAAAAAATTCTGTGGCTTAGAGGAAATAAGATAAACCTGTATGAATACATTTTTCTTGGGGGCTTATGATCTGAACGATATATGGGACATTTAATACCCATTTGCAAAGGAGAGGGGTGTAAAAAATATTGCTGGTAAATGATTAAAAAAAATGATCACACAAATACGTTGTGATTAATCAGAATAAATCATACATTAAAAATGCTAGCATTAAATTGCATTTTGCTTTGAGACAAAAGAACAAGTATAGCTTAATAAACTTTATTTAATGTGTCAGCGTAGTTGAAATGGTTTGTGAATTACAATATCTTATTTGTAGAGTAATATCCATAAACTGCTAACATAATCAGTAGACAAATACACCAAGAACTAGATAAATTCTGCTGCAAAGTGAATGTAAACTGCTGGTTTTATCTAAACTTGCATTCAGCAGCTTTTTTAATCCAAATTTGCCATTAAGCAGACCTGGGTCTGTCTCAATCACCTTAACCTGGTCACCCCCAGGCATGTCAACATCTGTGCTGGTAGTTGTTGTCAAACTTAGTCATATGATTGAGTTGTGTTATTATTATTTTAACATGTTAATCATGAGTGTTAATGTTAGTATAAACTAACTTATAATTCTGTTATTGATACTAAATCTCAGTTCTTTAAAATCAACATTCAGTATCGTCACTTTAGGGAATCTGAAATTAAAGATTTGATGCATCTTTTTGTATTGTCCAAATGTGGCAATGTTTTGGATGTCTCTAAAAAATGGCCTTATATCCCCTTCCCTATCATTGATAATGAGCCCTCGAAAAATAATACTTGTAGAATTAAAAAGTGGCTTTTCAAATGTTTTAAATACAGTTAGGAGAGACGTTCATTTTTGAGCTGAAAGGTAAAGACCATTAGATAGTCCCAATTTTTTTCTCTGACAAAAAAAGAAGAAAAAAAGGACACATTATTTTAGGTTAGAGGAATGATTGCAAACAGACAGGGAACAATAAGTGACAATGAAAGAAAATGGAGTACGTTAAGGCCATGCTTAGAAGAATAATGACCATGATGATTGTATATGTCTCAGTGTTTGTTTTTCTGTGCAGTTTATTTTTGCTTGCTATTGGCATTGTAGTACTTGTGAGTGCTTGTGTTTGTTGCATTAATGGTCTCAAGAAAAATGATTACATCAGATGAAAATAAAGAAGGGTGATTATGTAAATAGATATGGATGATACAGAACTGTAAGAACAGATCTCAGAAGAAGGCTTACGGATGTGTAAATGGATTTAGAGTAAAAAGCATAGAAAGAAACGGAGTTTGACAGTATTTTAAAATAATCTCAGGTTTTGCAGGGAGTGTCCTTTCAGGCGTTTACCTTTTAACAAAATTTTTTTTGAGTTGTTCTAAATTGCCTTAAAAATAAAATGGTTAAATAAACAGTCTATGTGAGCTACACTTACCCATCACTTTATTAGGTACATCTGTTCAACTGCTTATTAATAAAAATACCTAATCAGCCAATCAAATCACTGCAACCGATGAATTTAGGTGTCTTGATGGGAAGAAATTGAGACGCATCAGACCCAGCATGGGAAGCATTTTCCGCTCTTCTGTTGTCCAATTTTAGTGAGCCTGTGCTCCAATTTCCTGTTCTTAGCTGACAGGAGTATAACCCAGTGTGATCTGCAGCTGTAGCCCGTCTGCTTCAAAGTTGGACATTTTCTGTAATCAGAGATGCTTCTCTGCATACCTTGCTTGTAATGGGTGTCTATTAGAGTTATTATTGCCTTGTTGTCAGCTCCAACCAGTCTGGCCATTTTTCTTTTCTTGACCATGTCTACATGACTAAAAGCATCAGTTACGGCCCTGTAACTGGTTAACATTTGCATCAATGAGCAGTTGATACTGAGTGTAAATATGTAAGAAAATTTGAAATTTAAGATGATACTCAAGAGGGCTTTTTTAATCCTCAACTGAATTTTATTTAGATTTTTGTGATAATTAAAGATAAATAAAATGAAATCAGCTCACTTTTGATTTTTTCTTAATCTACTCATTTCTTCAGATAGCTGTTACAATTTGAAATAAACAATGCTGAAAGATAAGTTATTTTTAAATGCTGCATGTGGAAGACCAAGAGTCACTCCTGCAGCAGAGCACCCTTTTACCATGAACTGGTTTCCTGCATATTTCAGTGACCACAGGGATAATGACTTTTTCACAAATGTTCTACCTGACAGCAGAAAGGATGAGGACAGCTGGACTCGCCACTATTTTTATTATTTTAACTGTCTTTGGCTATGATTTGCATTTAATGTTTGAGGATTTTTTCTGAATTATATAGTGAGGGTCGAACTATATCAGAAATCTAAAGGGTTTCAATTAAAGTTTTATAATTTTTAATTTGAAAAGCCTCTCCGAACATAAAACTTTTTCTTCTATTTGAGTCTGTATTCATATTTAGTTCTCTTCTCTCTTTCAGGGTCTGAACATCATCTTCAATGTTGCTTTGGCTCTGCTCAAGGTTAGTACAAACTTTTTTCATGCATTCCTCCAAAACTGTCTGCTTTTTATCATTCCTCCCATAAAAAGGAGGATAAAAAGCTACCCAGCTTGGTTTAATCTTCATGTAAATTTAGCTTAAGTGAAAAGCTGAAAGATGAAAGGTTTGTGTGATAATGTAAAATCCTAGATAACATTTCTTTGCTGTGAACTGAGGGTTTATAGAACGTTTTTGAGGCATGAGTGTGCAGAAGTATTGTAGTGACTCAGGAGGTCTTTGGTCTGATATGATGGGTGCAGGTTTGGGGTTTTGTTTGTTGATATTTCTTGCCCCCTAGTGTCTTAGTCAGAAACTACATCCTAATCTCCTAAAAGCGTAATAAGTTCAGGCACATGGTGTTTAACATCAAAATGATATACAGGTATACAGTCATGATATTTTATAATGAAATACATTGAGTTCACTGTTTCTTTTTCCAATCTTCTGAAGTGTTTCTTCTCAGAATTGTATGATTTTCCAACTAATTCTTTAATTTAACCATATAAAACTATTTTTTTAAGGTAGATCAGTTATTATTGCATTCAGATTTGTTGGTAACTTAACAAACAAACAAAATAAAAATTCTCCTATATTTCTTCAAACAACTTTATCAGAATTTTCTATAGATTTGTTTTAAGTTAAACATTTTCAGATTAGGGCTGAATAATTTGTGAAGAAAATCTAATTGCAATTGCAATTGAAAATTGCACCCTGTACGATTTGAAAGTTAGAGAAGCCCAAATTGTAATTTAATCTACATTTTAATTAGTTCAGATTAAATATGATGTCTTTTTGTGAGCAGTCATAATTTCTATTTATTAATACTCAGTTACATCAAGCATTTTCTTCAGATTTCTTCTCTTGTATAATCAGTTCATAACATCAATAATATCTAAAAGAACATAAATTAAATGTTAGTGTCTCAAATAATCTCATATGTCAGATTTTTTTTATCCATTTCACTGTTTCTTTCATAGGAGATTTTGCTTCATCCTTTAGCTCCCCCAGGCTTCTCATTTTGAAAAGTGGAAAAGTTTGAGTGCAGAGTTGTTTAAAGTTAGTTTGTTGTGTAATCAGATCTGTTGTCAGGATGAATGAGTGTTTATCTACAATGACTCATCATGTCACATGTCAGGAGTCTGATCATTTAATATGAACATTAATTACATGTGACAGCTGGTGTTGAAGGTTTGCTGCAACTCACAAACTCAGTGATATGGACTAGACTTCATGCCAAATCATGCTGTCTATATTTTAGTACTAAAAGACAAAACGGTTCGTAAGGTCTGTTGACTTAGTTGATTTCTGTTTTCAGATGAAAGCATTGCTTGTTTATAAAATGACTGCAAAATAGCACCCAAAAATTTATGGAATAAATTTGTAGAGTCTAAATGTTGAACGTTTTGTCAGCAATTAAAGATGTGGCAAGGAGGCATGTCATTTTAAAAGTCAGATGAACATACAGTATTTGACTCTAACTTTGTTGTGCTTTGTTTGGTCTCTCACTTCATGATTTGAACACCTGCAATATTAGTATTATGTTTTCTGACTTTGCACATTTACAAAAAAGGATGAAGAAGGAGAAATAACCAGATGAAAAAATATAATGGATCTCCTAGTCATATATATTTTGTATGGGAGCCCTAAGTAAAAATACATCCATACTTTACACTATACTTTATTTCAGACCCATAGGTCCATTTCACTATACATAAACAAAATAAATACAATACAAAACAACAAAATAAGGATAAAATCACAATTCATAAATTTTCAGATATTAAAACACAAAGAGAAATTTGTACCAATATTTCCAGTAACAAACTGAGAACCTTGTGTCCAACCATTGTTGGCTGAATAAGTGACATTATTATTTCATTTTCTTTGTCAATCATAGAAATCACAAAATTTCCAAGCACAGCCTGAAGTGTGGACACATTATTGGTGACAAATGTGTGGCTAGCACTTGTCTGTCTTGGTGATTTAAGAAATATTCTACCTGCATCTTTAATATTATCTGTAGCTTTTTCATTTTTTCTTCACTGTTGTTGCACCATAAGTGAGAAGTACAAAGTTAAGTACAGTAAGCTGTAAAAAGCTTTATTTCGACATTATCTGTGTACATTTGTAATTTACATTCCAGGATATTAGATTTGCATAAAATTAGAAGCATTCACATCATAATCTCTCAAGTCATTCCTGATGATGATGACAGATAAGTAACTTTTTCCACCACACTAAAGGCCTGATCAGAGATAAAGAAGAATAGAAACTGCTGCTTTTTATCATCTTTGGCTCTTACTATCGCCACTCTTTTTACTAACATATTTACAGTAATGTCACATTTTATCTCTCATAAAGATCATTCTTCATCATTAAACTAAACCTAGCACTAAAAGTAGGGAAATTTGTGGGATGAGCAGCAGAGCTGAGTATGTGTGTTGCACCCATAAAAATTTGCCAAGTCTTCCCTGGCAATGACAAACAGCTTATTCTGCCATTGACTTACTCTTGTTTGGTGTTTTGTGGATTGGATGATTGAAGTCCAAAGGAACAAGAAATAATGGCGATTTAACAATTTACTTATTTAACAAACAGAAGCTGCACTATATTGTGGAGGAACACAGCCACAACAGCCTGGCACCTCCTCCTCATGCTGGTCACCGGCCTGGTCACACACTGCTGTGGAGTGGCATCCCATTCTTCAACCAGCATTTGTCCCATGTCAGCCTGTGTGGTTGTGTTGGTCTCTCTTGCACGAACAGCACATCCAAGCTGGTCCCACAAATGTTCATGGGGGGTTGAGTTCAGGACTGCTGGCAGGCCATTGCATCCTCTCCACTCCCAAATTTTGGAGGTAGTCTCTGATAAATCCCGCTCTGTGAAGGCGAGTGTTGTCATCTTGGAGGATAGTGTTCAGTCCCGGACTGTGATCCCGGATATGGGATTGCAACTGGATGCAGAATCTCATCTCGATATCACACTGTCTCCACCAAGAGATGTTTCATGGAATTTCCACATACAACTGCTGCACCATGGTTTTCCGACTGAAGGCAAGCAACCTCGCACACTGGAAGTGTGTCCGGAGTGGTGCGCAACAAAGTGCTGCCCTGATCAGAGGGCTGGGATCACGGAAGACCTGCGAGTTCACACAGGAATAGTATGTCAACAGTGGATTATTTTCCCTTTTTTGGGTTGATTTGTCATTCATTTTGGCATGAGTCCATCAAATTATTGCTTCTGCCATGGATGAGTACATTAGGAAGTTAAAAGGTTAATGTTTGCTTAAAGGATATACAGGTTTTTGTAAAATTCGGTGGCTTTTTACTTCAAAAGTTAACTTTCCTTATCATTGGCACCGTTGTTGCTCAGTGACCCTCTGACCTCCAGGTGACCCTTTGCTCTCGCTGCAGGATGAGACATAATGTTGATATGGTGGTGATTTACAATTGGAAGTCCATGCATTTTGTTGTACTTTGAAAGTACCAGATACTCCATGCTTTTAACTGCATTGTCTGATTTACGGGAATGGACACAGCTTTAGCAGCGGCCGGCATTGAAAATAGACCTGCAGCATATCTCCAACGAAGCGGAGTGGCGGTTCAGAGACGTGCCCATTACAGACTGCTCTAATTGACTAGATAGGGAGCGATTTGCTCTGCAGTATGATTTGCTTGCAAATCCCAGCACAGGAGCTGTATGTGGAAATCTGAGGTTGCTCTATCGGTGTAGCAGTCAGCATGTGTCTTCTCCACACTTTGACCCTACCATCCAGCTGCTGTAGACAAAATCTGGACTCATTGCTGAACATAACAGGTGCCAATCATGCATCTGATTGTCAGCACCATGGGGAACCAGAAGCTCAAACAATAGTCAATAGCAACAGCAAAATAGGCTGACATTGGCAGAGAAGATTGGACAAATTTTTCATACTCAGCTCTGCTGCTCATCCTATAAATGCATGTTCCTTACAAATGTGGCACCATTTAAAAGGGAAATTACCAGGCTTTCCCAGGATATAAGATTAATTGCCAAGAAGCATTGTTACAACAAAGAAATAATCTACCGAACGTTAACTTACTTACTTTTTGTTCTAAGTGTACTTATCTCCAAAATAAACCCAGAAATAGACTAAGGCCATCTGATTACTGTGGGCAGTTGTAGCATGGCATGTCTGACATACCACAGTAATGATTGACCTACTGTGTTGTATTTTGGATTACCAAAAAAAATTCCAATTAACAGAGGAAAGCAACCATTGTAAGATAATGAGAAAAATAACTTGCCATATTGAGAAAATGTATAAAATGAACCTGCTACCACTGGAACACCCGCATTATTAACCTAAAATAATGAGATTAACCTAGAAGAATCTCATTAAAGACCAGAAAGTATCACAGGGAGAATGAATGAAATAAAATATTTAGATGTGTGTCCACTTTGGGCTTCTGTAGCTTTGCAGTCTAAACCATTATCACATTTAAATTGCTGACTTCTGATCTATTCATTTGCAACATAAAGCGGCTGCACAGTGTACACAATAAAAAATGCCCAACATGAGCAGACTTTGAAGGTGGTTAGTTCCAATTCGGTCTTGCAAATTCACTAATAATTTTTGTAGTAATAAATGCATGGGTGTTTTTCTTATTCAGTAATGCAGCTTAACAGGCCTCCTCTATGAAAGAATCATGTATGGTTGTTTTTCAAAATCCCTCCTACTCAATATTACAGCAGCAATTTGTTCTGTATGATGGAAAGACAGATACACTGCATGCGATGGTTGGGGACAGAAAACAAATGAGGATGTGAGGAGGGTACTGTAGAAGGGGCTTCCACAGCCCGCCTCTCATTGGCCGGGCATGACGGCATTCTCCCCCCGAGGCTCCCTCCTCCCTCCTACACCCATCCTTCTCTCTCTCCTCCGCTCTCATCATCACCCCTCCCTCCCTCCATCTGTGTTCACCTCCCTCCCTCTCCGCCACCATCCACATCACAACAGGAGCATAAGCTATCGTGTTAGCAATCTGGACCTTGAGGAGTGGAGCTCTGCTTGTCTTTTCTTTATCTTTACCCTCATGGATGAGTGCGTGGATCTCTTCCTATCTCTCGGCTCCTTTTTTTCTCTTTTCCTTGCCTTCTACACTACACTACCTCCACCTTCTCTTCCTTTCTGTTTGCTCTCTAACATGCTACCTCTGTCCATCGCCACCCAGACCTCTGCAATGGAGCCGCCCCTGCTAGCCGCTAGCTGTTAGCATCACAAAGAGAGACAGAAAGCAAAGAAGAACGAGAGGGAAGAGGGCTGAGAAGCACTGTGCGGTTTCTTTTCTCTGCCTCACCACAGTAGCTGGCCACAGCCATCACTCCTGAAGGAGGAACAACACTCACTCTCCAGCTGACAGCATCCATTTAGGCTTTGTTGTGACTTTCCATCGGAAGGAGTTGGTTTCCAATCTAAAGGGTTTACCGACCGCTGCAGACCAGATGTCTGGCTGGTGCTAATGGAAGGATGAGACAGTGGAGTCCATGCTCGAGCTGTTGACTTCTTTGTGTCAGATTTGACTTGAAATCAGAGAGGAAGAGAAAACAAGAGAGACTTTCTTCTGTTTGGCTACACATTCCCAAACTGGCCTTGTTATTCATGCATGACCGGCTTCATCTGAGCCAACGGGTTCAGCATCCACTCAGCTGTAAACCAACAGGAAGGCATCATCATCTCCTGAAGGCAGAGGAGCGCTAACGTGCTAACAGACCTCATCTCTTCTCCTGCTCAGGCTTAGTCTGGCACTCTTCAGATGAAAGGAATCACGCTGCTATTTAAGGCAATTTAACATTTCAAAGAAGCTAAAAAATCCCTGTCAGCATCATACCAGAGGCGGCCTCCCGTGTTGGAGAAAAGAATACAAAACATATCGACTGCTTTGATGTGTCGTCTGAGCCGCGAGCATTAAGGCCATTCAGTCGTGTGGACCGAAGGGGATTCAGTCTTTGAAGTCGCGCTGCAAAGGAGAATATATTAAAAAGGTGGAGTACTTCATCACAGAGACCCACGTGTTTGGAAGCTTTGTTGCTAGGCGACAGCATACCGGACTGGAATTGGTTGGGGGAGTTTGGCATTCAGGAAGATGAGAGTGGGAAGTGTGATTGGATTTCAGAGTGAGTCTGGCAGATAGCTGGGAGACTCAGCATTATGTTGGAAGCAGCGTTGATACGTCACTTTCTGACTGTGGTTTTGAAAAGCCGTGTTGGAGTTTCTGGACTCTGACAGCGGTACAAGCTGAGCGACATCCTGTCCACTAGTGCAGACTCTGTGGTGCTGAAGCGATCTCCGTGTCGCCAGCCTTGGATGCTTGGGCTGTCTCTGTTGGGTCGCTGTTTTTCTTACCTTGCTGGCGTCCTGAAAACCCGACTGAGACTTTTCCTCCTTCAACCGATGAAATTCTCTACTCCCCAGCGTTAAACACCTGCCACCCCTTTCCCTCCAACTCGTAGAAACCAACTGCTACTTTTGGACGACACGCTGGAGTCACCTGCCACCCTGGCCCCGGAGCGGGACCACCCCTCTCCTTCACCCTGTCCTACCCCTCCACCAACTCCTCCATCCTCTCCTCCACCTTCTCCTCCCCCTATACCTGCCTTGACCCCACACCTGCCCCTTCCATCGGCACGCAGGGCAGTGGAGGATGGAGAGGGCACAGCGGAGGAGAGGGCCCGAAGCAGTCAGCAGGCGTCAGCAGACTCTTTCTGCAGGGTCATGGGACTCCTCGGGATGGGACACCGGCTCTTTGTCCCAAAGCTGCTGGCGGTGAGAAAGAGAGGGGGGAATGGGAAACAGATGCTGGGTGGAGGAGAATAAGCATGCAGCAAAGATGGTCAGGATTAGAGTTATAGAAAAGTGTTTGATAGATGATATGTGTCGATGATAAAAATAGCTACAGATGGTGACAGGATGGTGAAAAATGTAGGGCAGCAGCTCCAAAAAGCAACTTTTATCTCTTTATTTCTGACTTTTCTGTGGTGAAAAGCTTTTGATCGACCCTAAATAGAGGCCTGCTTGATTCCAATTTTAGTAGGAACCTTGGTATATGAAGCATTTAAACAATTTTCCATGTAATTATCTGGTATTTTATTTGCTTTATATAGCATGTTAACTCTGTGATTTAATCCCTGGATTCAGTGTATATAGATTCAAATGGATACTCACAGAAAAGATGCTATATGAAGGCAGCAGTTAAAGCAAACCTATTCTGTGCTATTTCCTTTCTGTTCTAATATATTCTTCATTGTTTATCACATTGTCTCATTATGATTTGGAATTTATCAGGCTAAACGGGCTATCAGGCTAAAAGTAAAAGTTGTTCAGGTAAAGTCCCACCTCTATAGTAAAGTAAAATACACAGCAAAATTGACTGTGTTAATTGAACTCACATAGGGTTAAATTATTTTCCAGTTTGACAGCTCTGCAGTAACTCTTGAAAATCTGTGGCAAAGCTTAAAAAAGCACAGTGCCAGCCTCATAGCAGGACATTGCATACTGATGAATAATATGCCCTATGCATCCTTTAGGAACACCTAAAGTCACAGGCAGGAACTCTAACTCGGTGGATATCTTCACTAATGGGGGGAATGTGTCTCACATTGAAAAATACAACAATCCACTGGAAGCATGACCAAAAAACCCCCACCAGGGATCCCCTTACAACAGACAGCATTGAAACACATCTAAACACACTGCCAAAGGGCATGATGGGAAACTCCACCCACACATCCCTCCCATTAAAATTACACTCTGAGAGTAAAAATCAACTCTGAAATGTGAAACCCTGAGATTTCAACACACCAGTTTCTTGCTGTTTTGGGATGTGATGTGGAATAATGATTTGAAAATGTGCTCAAAAAGTACAAGTACTCAAAAAAAGCTACTCAATTGCAGTAATTACAGTAAATGTAATTAGTTGCTTTCCAACCCTGCTCACATGTACTCTATGTTTGTCTATCTTGGATAGATTTTTTGTGACAGTACGTCCTTATACCACAAGATGGTGTCATAGGTTTACATGTGTGTGAGTGGTCTTTTTACATTTAGTGCCTGAATGCATGCATTTACATTTAGTGTCCATTCCCTGTATCCATATCTACATCCCAAAGCCTAAACACCCTTAATGCTCATAGGCTTAACTGATGTCCAGCATGTAATTCATTAATATTTCAGGGGTGTGAAAATAAGTATAAGTACATGATATTGTGACATTATTAGAAATAATAGCAATTATAACAATTATAATAATTTTATTTGTGTAGTACTTTAAACAAAGAGTTTGCAAAGTTCTCTGACATGCAGAAAAACAAAGCAGCAGAACCCAAACAAAAGAAAAAGAGAAAAACAACACAAGATATCCACATAACATCAAGAGAACCCTAAAGGTAGAAGAACCGAAAACCAACCTACATGTTAAACCCATTCAATATCATCACCCAGATGACATGAGATATCATTAGTACCAAAACATCCCAAGACGTCAGAAGAAGTAAGAATCCTACAACAATATAAGAACTAAGGCATCCTAAGACATCACAAGGCATCATAAGAACCCATGAGTGCCTGGCCAACACTGGAACTGGGCTCCAAAACCTGATACCAGGTGGACCAAAGTTTTAAGAAATACTTAAAAAGAGAAACAATAAGAACTGAAAACATGAGGAGAGCTATAGCATTAAAGATAAAACAAAAGTAAAAGCAGAAGTATGAAGAAAGAAAACACTAAATTGATACAAGCATCAAGAGAGTAAAAGCAAACACCAATAAGATCGACCTGAGTAAATATTAAAAGTAATGGTTATTAGGAAATCAAAACAATAACAGTAGTTGCCAACCAAAACTTATTTTTGCTCTGATGGGCTGTACATGCTGCTAATATTTCCACTGACAGACTGCCTGATCTTCATCCTAAAGTGGTGTTATTTAGGGAACTTTTAGGACTCTCTTAAGGACACATGTCTATGATTTTTTTTGAGAAAACACAACCTCTCTTACCGTTCATATCGAAACAGAACGGAAACTACCCAGAATCTTCTACTGACTGGGTTAAAGTTTGGCAAAAAACATTTTGTGAATCACAAAATCCACAATCCGAACTTATATTTTATCTATCACTTATTTAACTCCTGTACGTCATTTTAGGATGAATATTGACCCTTCTCTAAATTACTCCCTGTGTGACTTAAACCAAGTGTGGACATTTCTGCTTGTATGCGGAAATGTCCTCCAGTTAGAAAATTTGGCAGCAAAAAGCTGATTTTTGTCTGAAACGTGGTGTTTTTGGGACTTGTTCTCCAGAATTCATGCTTTTCAATTATGAATCTTAATCAAACTCAAACATTGTTGTGGCTATCAGCATGCACTCCTGAGCGACAGACATAAGCCGGATGACACCCGAAAAAAACTTTAAAAAGCACACTGCTCTGTTCTATACTGCAGGCCTGTTTATCTGTTCAAACATAATGATGACTGATAACACTAGTTTTGAGGCTAATCCTCTCCGGGTACTCTAGCTTCCTCCCATCACCAAAAAACATGCTCATTGGGGTAATTGGTGTCTCTAAATTGGCCATAGGTGCGAGTGTGAGCATGCCTGGTTGTCTGCCTCTATGGACCAGTCCAGGGTGAACCCTGCCTTTCACCCAGTGGCAGCTGGGATAGGCTCCAGTCCCCCCACCCCTCCTGTGACTATAAGCGGTATAGAAAAAGGATGGATGTATAGCATTTCAAAAAATGGGTTGACAAAGTGCTTTTTACAAGATTTGTCTATTCTTATAGCACACCCTGTGGTGCCTTACTTTGAGTTTAAAAATAAAATAACTTCACACTGCTTAAGGGAAAATAATGGCTTTATAATATTTCTGTGTCAGATCACTTTTATAGGTGTGGTAATGTGAGTTTTAGCACCCGATTAAACCTAATGGAAAGACTGACTCCTCTTCTTCTGCTAAAATAAATGATATTGTGATATAATGATACATAGATTAGCATCGGGGCTAACTATAAAATTATGAATCTTTCAAACATATGTGAATAATTTGAGAGCATAACTACATTCTAACCATAATTCATCTTCCACTAGGTGTATATGCAACCATTTTCCTCCCAGAATATAATAAAATAAACTGTTCAAGATTACCCTGTAAGTCTGCATCTTAATGACTGTCTCTTCTCTGTTCTCCACCACCTCCCCTCTTCTCCCTGCTCCTTATGTCTCACTCCAGACATCTAAAGAGGACCTCTTACAGGCAGACTTTGAAGGGGCTCTCAAGTTCTTCAGAGTCCAGCTCCCTAAACGCTACAGAGCTGCAGAGAACGCTCGCAGGCTCATGGAGCAAGCCTGCAACATCAAGGTAAGGACCATTACCGACAAACACCACAATCTAGGATCCTTAAACCCCTTACCTTAGAATTTACCTGCATCTTTGGGGGTTTCACTGATAAATCAAGACCTTTATACTTTAAAGATCTCCTTATGTAAACTTATTGTATAGGTTCAAGCAATATAAAAAGCAATACCTTTCTTTTTGTTTCCCACTGAGACACAAATGAATCTAACCACAGGGGTGTCAAAATGAGTGCTGTGCAGAGTAAAGTGATGTTGAGATCAGCTCAGTTGTCTAGCTTTAAATTTAGCTAATCTGAACTCTGGTGGTGTCCCTGATTTGTATTCAGAGTTTATTTTGTACACGGAACATCATACAAAACAGAAAATGCTGCTCAGCAAGAGCATTAGATTGCACTGAGATTTTTTTCCTTACATTTTCTGGGGCTTTTTGCTGTTGACATCTTCTTGGTTATTGTCACTGCTGTCTCATTCTGTTCTTTCAAACAAAGGCTGTAATCTCAAATGGATCCTGTGCTGCGGTTTTTGTGCAGCAGGAAGACACTTCCACATATTCAAAGTTTTCAAAATGTGAAACAAGGAAAAGTTTAAACTAAATATAATGGAAGTAGGATCTCTGCCCTATTTGAAAAGTCTACAAGACGTGGGAGGAAGAGTTGTTAATAGAGTTGCACAAGTTGTGAAAACATTTTCTTTCATGTTTTATCATGAAAACAGATCAGGGTTTGCCCACCAGGGGACTTCTTCTGTCCAATAAAAAAAATCTCCCACTTCATTCAGCAGTGAGTTGGAATTTATAGGCTAAGCCAATGCTTGAAGACCCTGAGGTGCTTCACCAGGATTTAACTAGTTGACACGCTGACAAACTTTACTGTATCTGATGAAGAGAGTCCAAGATAATAGCTGCGTTTCAATAATCTGTGCATTTATTGCTCCAAAACTTTGTTGTGCTCATACTGTAGCCTATAAGCAAGTGTAATCCAACATTCCTCCAACACAAACAAACAATTCACCATACCGGCTCACCATACTTCACCATCCACCATACTTGGTTCCTATTTATAAAGTAGCTCTCATTGGCTCCTACAATACCAGCATTGAATTGATTGTGCACAACCAACAAACACTGACTACTGATAGAGATGGCAGCAAGCATGAGCCCTTTATTGGGAAACTAATGGGAGTGCTGGCACAGAAACTAAGCTTTGCATCACTATTGGAGCAACACGTATATGAAGTCTCATACAGTAGTGCTAAAGTACAGTTGATATCTGATAGAAAAAATAACACTAAAAATAATTTAAATATAGTCTGCACTTAACCCAACTTTGATTCTGAGGTCAGTTTTTTCTAAAACAGCTCAATAACATGATTCAATCAACCTCACCTGCACCCACATGTAGCTGTTTCTGTACTTTTACTCAGACCAGTTTGATCAATAAAGGGACCTTACTGACTGGCAGTGCCTATGGCTGATAATTTACTTTGACGAGTTCACTTCACAAAACAAATCAAAACAAAAAAATCCCTTTAAGCAATTCTCTCTGCTTTTATAGCATTGTTTTTATTTGACATGTTTCAGCTAAAATGCTTGAAGAAGCCTATCGTACACCACTTACCCAGCACCAACCAACAGACATTTCTTAATGACAGACTTGGTGATCAACAAAGAGAAGCAAAACGCTGCCACAGAGCCAGATACCTCTATCACCACCTTTTCTGCTCATATTTGCCAATTAAAACCAATGTTTTTTCAATCTTTTCACCACTTTTCAGCTCCCCATCAACACTTTGTTGTCCACCTTTAACCTGTTTGTGCCACTTTTGAACTGCTTTTTACCACATGTGGTGACCCTACCCCACAGGGGTAGGATTAAATACGTTTTTTACCTCTGCCTACTCCTTTTTGAACATGTAAATGTGCGACAAATGCAAGATATTGTCAGAAGTCTATCTTTTTGTTTTTTCCTTTTTTCGCAAACGTATGGGTGACTGTGTTTGTTATGGTGACAATCTCTGATTGTTTGTTTGTTTGTTTTTTGTTTGCTTGTTTGTTTTTGGTCTAACTTTTTAAAATATTATTATTATTTTCACTTTTATACATGTTCAAATAAATAAAGATGAATGAACATGTATCCCATCTTCTGCCTCTTTCAGCCCATTTTTAACACTGTTTGACCTCTTTCACCACTTTCTAACTTTGTATCACTTCTTTTCTGCCCATATTTTCCACTTTTACCCATCTTTTGTCTCTTTCAAACTATTTTTGACACTTTTTTGCCTCTTTTCATGACTTTTTAACCCCTTATCACCACTTCTGCCCAAATTTGCCCATTTTGACTTACTTTTTAACCCCTTCTCAATTATTTTTCCCTACCATTTCTCACTTTAAATCTTTTTTTTTTTTCACTTTTTGCAATTTTTTAATCATTTTTCCATTACAATGGACCATGTTTTTTCTGACATCCATGGGCCCCCAGTTTGGCTGGATCCCTGAAAGCTCTCCCCTCTATCCCCCTTATAGGCGGCCTTGGCTGTTACTACCAACACTAAGCTATTTGCTTTCTTGGTGTGGTTTAATTTCTCTGTCTTTACGAGTCTGTCTTGTGTGTTTCTAGTCAGGAATAGCTAAGAAAGATGTCTTATGGACAGTTGTTTTCTTCAAAGCTTGCCAGGCTGTTATTAAAACACACACAGTCTTGTTACCATCCTCCCTTTGACCTTAATCAAACTGCTGGCATTTTGGGAATTTGCTGAGGTCACTAGAGACCAAAAGGTTACAAACAGTGTAAAAGAAAATGAAGGTGGGTTTTTTTGTGTGTATTAGCAGTGTATGTTCTCAGTTCTGTGTGTGTCCGTGTACGTTTGTTTTGATACAGGAAGGACAGAGTTGAGAGAAAGATGGAAGAGATAATCAGTCTTCCTCTTAACTTTCTCTCTTTTCTTGTTGCTGGCTCTTTATCTGGATTTCTCTGTATTTGCATACAGTTAATATTTCACATTTCTCAGACTTATCTAAATAAAACATTTGTTGAGTAAGCAGGTTGTTATTTTGTGTTGTGCTCAAGGGCATGTTGGCAGAGCTCATTGCTCCAAGTTCTTATCATTCCCCCCCGTGTTCAGTGTTTTTCAGTGTTTTTCTGCACACAGGATATCCTGCGCTGTGACACACGCTTTATCTTTGGTGGTTTGGTCTCTTTTGGGCACTGTTGCATAATGCTGCTGCTTACAATCTACAGCGCTGTGTTGAGAAAAATGCTCAGGCACACTACATACTGTATGTAGATGTTTACTTTGCAGGCAAAAACAAAGAAGTTCATGCTGCTCTAGTGCTTCTTTGCACAGTCTCTTTGATGGTACTGTAAGTATAACTGTTATAGTGTTCTAAGCAGCCAATTTCCTTGTCAGTTGAATGGAAATTTCAACTCAGACTTTTCAACTAATTTAAAAGGAAGAAAACACTCACAGGACAGTTCAAAAATATATGCTGCGTGTATCCCAATGAAGTGAAATGTTTATGTCTGTCATATTTTTCTATAATGGAACCAGTGGCTGTTTCAAATGCTGCTGAAGTATGTAGCACTTTGCAACACAGATTTCTCTGCAGGTGAACAATGTCAAATTGGTCTGCTGATGAATGTGCACACATATCTCAGTGCAGATACCGCCAAGATATTAACTTATTGTTCATTTGTCTGGATTGTAATCTGGTTAGTTTGAGGCCATATTTTATGATTAACATCATTTCAAGGTTATCAAACTATTCAGACAACCTTCCTGGAGTCTCCAGTGCAGCGTAAAATGTGTTCTTTTGTACCAGCATGTATTCAGTCAGTGCACTGGCAAGATACCATTATTTGTAGATGTCTTGTCAGAGCAAAGACAGTTACAGACTTTTGATTATTTATTATGTGACATTAAAAACAAAAAGAACAGTACTGTAAAATTAAGGATGAGGGAGGCAAGGAGATAGGCTGCAAGTGAAAGCTTAAAAATAAAAACCTTCACTAAGAGTGGGAAGGCAACAGGCTATCTTTAGAGCTCAGTTGACTGGAATCCTGCTTACATACACAGCTAATCGAGAGGACGGGAGTGTTTATCAAACTAAAACTTCCATTGATTACATTTGTTTTTAATTCACGGTATCATATCTCGCAACACATTATGCTTTAAGCAAACAGTCTTTCAAAACCAGCTTTCCATTTCCCATTTTTTCTGCTTGCAATGTCCAAATACCAGATATTAGTGATTTGATGGTCTAAATAGCAGGCAACACCATCAGCTGGCAGTCGAGCTGTGACAGTTCAGTTCAGTTCAGACAACTGCAACTGTCCCCTGCAGCGTCAACACCAACATTCCCAAATAGCTTATAGCAAAACTCTGTTATAAGAAATATGTTTAATGTAAAGAAGCAATGCTTTGTGGTTCAGCATGCATAATTGTTCTCATTTGTTGAAGGTCTGAGTACAGTGGTCATGCTATTGCACCATTTTAATGTAGTCAGATGATTCTAGTCCCTGTAAAGAGACTTTAAAAAGTCTTTATTCTAGGCTGGTTGTATGACAGGCCACTGTGTTTTCAACCACCAGGCCCAATGTCAGTCATGAAAAGCATCTCTAAATTTATAAAATCAAGCTTTGTAGGTTGAAGCCACACCCACTCCCAAGACAGATGAACCTCTCAAAAAAAAAAAAAAAAGCTACAACCAGACTAGAGGAATCATTTGTCTGCTATGCTGCTTTGTTACAGTTCTCTTTTTTAAACCACTAGAGAAACAATCACTTTTATGTCATGGCAGGTAAACAGATTAGAGCTAAGTTACTTTAGTTTCTTTTTCTCAAATTGTATTCAACACTCAGGAATCCCTTATATTTTGTTTTCTGAGTTATGTGATGTTTTGTCTCTGTCCCGTTTATGAGACATCTTTGTTGAGTTGCTGCCCAAAAAAATCAATTTCCTGATGTAGCTCTTCAAAATAAAATTCTTCAATGATGATTAGCATTCGAGGCTTTTATTGTAACATATGCTTGCAAATACCAATTGAGACGCTTAGACTTGAATATTGGCTAATACAGAGTATTAAATAGCACAGACACCAGCAGGGTTAAAAACATATTTATCATGTTACTCTGACTGCTGACACTTTGCTCGCATTGACAGAGATTACACAACCCTATATCTGAGTATCTGAATCTGCTCTCTTTCCTTTATAAGAGATATATTTTGGCATCTGTGTCTTTATTCAGATAGGACAGTGGGTAGAGTTGGGTACTGTGGAGCGAGAGAGTGGGGAATGACATGGAGTAATGAAGCCATGGGCCAAAATTCAACCCTGAGCTGCCTAGCCAATCAGCTACCAGCATCCCAGTATCTGCTATTTAAAAAAGGCCAGGTTTTCCTTTTTTTGTCACCTCTAAATGGGGAAAACCTTTTACAAGATTATGGACAATCTTAATCTTACACACTTGTCAGAGGCAACGCTCCAAATCATAACACATATGCTGAATGAAGAGACGCTGCTCTCAGGCTGTAGAATTGAGCTGGAATCAGGTTTGTCTGTCTGATAGCATGGCTTAGCCTCAGCGCATGCAGGAACACTTTGTGTCTCTCTCCTCATATCGTGATCCTCCTGCCCCGCTTATGTTTCTCTCCTGCTGTTGTTCAGTTTTCTATTATGCTGCTAGCTGATTGTTGTTTTTATCTATCTTTGTCTTCACACAGTCCCACACTGTACTTGTGTCACTTTGGCTTCTTCTCTCCACCACACACAGATACAAAAGCACAAAACTTTCAGTAATGAATCCTGTGGAGTCTGATTGAACTGTAATCATTTCCTACTCTGGTCATTGATATGACTAACATGTCAAAAGTGCTTTTAAGAGCCTTATTCTAGTCATTTCTAAATTTTGGAGTCTTCAGGCTTTTAAGAACCAGTAGCTGGTTAGCTCTGTCTGAAATATTATACTCAAAAACAAAACCATAATCTTATAGCCAAAGTTAAACTCACAAACAGCGGATTGTGTTTATCTGAGCTTCCTTACTTCCTCTGTCAAAACCAATCAGTTTTTCATCTGTCATGTTCTCACACTGCTCACTCTTTGCATGTTCAAAATAGAAAACTCCCAGTAGATAGAAGTTATATGGAACAAGGCACACAGGAGAAGAGGGATAAAAAGACTTAAGAGTGAAGAGGAGCAGAAGAAAAAGCAGTGCTTTCTTTTTACTCCTTAATTTGCCTGTATGTAATCACTGGTCATCTAACAAAGTCTAGCTAGTCAAACGATAGATCACAGTGTCATTTCAGTGTGTTAAGCAACATTGCACTATTTACCATACTTTGTATTTGTCCCTTGTCATAAAGTCTAAGGATGTATCTGCCACATCAGTTATCTCAGTCATAATTATTGTTGGCTATTCCTCAACATTTAAAGCTGTGTGATCAATGATCAAATCTTCTAGCAAGGCTTCAAGCATCTTTGTTTGTTTCACACCTGCAATGTTTGTTCTGGACTTTTGGGCTTTTCAGTTTGAGACGAACCTAGATGACAGGTATGAAACCTCCCCTGGACCGTGGTCCGGACAAAACGGCCAGACCTTGGTCCGACCGTTAGAGCTAGACTAAGTCCGGACCAAACTGAACCCCGTTTCATCATCCAGGAGCCTTCAGATCATGTCCAGTGTGGAAGCATTATTTTGAAAGGTTCGGACTTCAGTTTCAATCACAGGCATGAGAACCAGAAAAGAGGAAATCCAACACCAAAACACAAAATGAGCTGCGAAAAACACCCGAGGAGAAGAGAAGACCAAATGACTTATTGACACTTTGACAATGTTACAAAACCTTCTAACTGTTTTCCAATTGGATGACAGAAACTAGGTGTCCATTACAGTTTTTTGCAAAATAAAGGTGATATTTCCTACATTTCGACTAGGTACAGTTGAGCTTTGAATTTGTTTCAATTGAAGGGGCATGGGCCTCACAAATCTTATTTCACGTGACTCTGCTGCAAGGAAGCTGGACTTTCGTGTTGGTACGATAATGATTACATTTGCAGCGGTTGCCTTGATAATTTTGAACAAAAGACGGATGATAGTTCAGAGGCAAAGTACGTATGTATAGCAAAGACCACGTATAAGGGTTTAAGTCTGATGTTCAGAAAAGTCTCGTCTCCCCTTCAGTCCACATGTACTGCACCATGTTGTCTCAGAAAGAACTGGTCATGTGACACCATACGTCACATCCTGTGACTTGTAAATGCGGAAAATGTGTTTCCATTGCACTTTTGCAATATATTTCTATATCAAAACGTCTGAGAACAATACTCAAGAAAATACTACATACAATACAATACTCATGATGAAGAAACTCTGACAGCAGTATATGAAGGCGCGGGATACTCTGTGATAGAGCGGTGCTTCCACTAATCACTCTCTCACCTTCTCTGCCAAGTCAGGATTGCCTACCGTCTTCTCCTTTCCTGTCGATGATGATAAAGTCAATGAGAAAGCACATGAGGCAAACTCAGCCTATCCATACATACTGCTCCTCGAGTCTATACTTATAGTAGTATTAAACCAACAATAATACGATGGTGGAAATGACTATTCCATTCATTTTTTTCTACGTACACATTACATACATCACTCAACATGCAGATGTCAGATGCCAGCCAACTAACCAATCATTGTAAACTATACAGACACGTAACCCAGGTATTTGATGATGAAATCTTGTAGGTTTTTTCATATAAAATCTGTAGTCTGTTTGCAATAATGACAGTGTGAAACTAAAATAACTGAACCAAATATACATCAAATGGGCTTGCCTGCCAAGCTCACTTTATTTACAGGAGCTGCACATGCTTCTACCTCATTCTGTTGCTCTGATTGGCCCATAATGAATGTGACGGACAAAATGTTTGTCCAATCACCTTCTGAGAATTTTTAAAGTCCTTTCCTTCCCAAACACTCTGTATGGGAGGTTTCAGATGGATGAGGGATATATTCTTTGTGCAATGGATATATGAAATAGTCTATCTGGCGTGTTAGGTTAATGTCATGTGAAGCTAGAAAAACCTAGAAGGTTGCATAAAAGAAGCCCAGATCTGATGAAGGCTGGCTGGTAGGTTATGTGACAGATCAGTGGGGATATGTCTTTAAGAAGCCAGTATCTCATGTTTATTTTTAATCGTAACCATTATGTTATAGTCTGACTATCCGAACATGGCTAATTCTGAGTGATGTAAAGCAGAGAAAGCAACAAATCTCCACATTTCAGAAGCTTAGTCCTGTGGCGTTTTGGCATTTTAAGTTAATTAATGATTTCTACACTTTGTTTATGTTCAACTATAAGTATTTGACGTATTGTTTTACCTCAGCATTACACTACTTTACGTTTCTCTGTGCCACATACACTGTTTCCATATCAGAGACTTTTATAACTGGACTGGCCCTAATTTAAGCCATGTGGAGCCTTTGAAAGTGATCATGCATTTATTGATAAATGAGTGGTAAAGCTGATTCTGATACCATGGTGTGTCTCGCTAACATTTTCTGCTTATGAGCCTGGATACAGAGATGAAGTAGAGTTTTTGGAAAAGGGTCAGGAGACCTGCTATTGCACCAGAGAGAAAGAGAACACCAGTCTGTATGAGCCACTTTGCTTTTTCTTAACCCCTCCTTTTTACATATTTCTCCCTGTCAACTTCTAAATCGGATCAGCAGTACTCCATAAGCTGCTTAAAACATCGAAGGAATTCACCAGCACCTTGGCTTGATGAACACAACGGGCAGTAGGGTGGCTTAGCCTTTCTGGGGATTATGGGAAGAATTTGAATTTCTCAGCCTTCTTAAACACCCGCCGGACCGCAGCTGGAGTGATGACTTTTCAGGAGAGAAAATGTCGTATATTCATTTGGTGCTCAAGGTTTGACTGATTAATCCATTTCTAGCAAATCCAACCAAAAGGAAAGCTTAAAGAGAGAAAGAGGGAAAGAATGACACACAGAAGAGTTTATTGGAAAGGAAGGAGAAAGTCTAAAAGAAAGACTTACATGGATTTATGAAGACTCAGATGCAGGAAAACACATGCAAATGACAGATAAACATATAAGAATAAGAGGGATTATTATATTAAGAAAGAAAAGAAGTTTTAACTGGCTCAGGGCAAAAGTAGGTAGATGGTTTTATTGCTAATTTTGCAAGTTTTACCCTATCCAGTTCTGTTGAGATTTGTGTTAATCTCTGCAATTGATAAAATCTGCAGAAAATGTTTTTTTTTTGTGCCACTTAAAGATGACATAGCTTAATAATTTGGGTTTGTTGTTTAGTTTTTAGATGCCTGCTGTGTCAAATAGCCATCAGTGACTTTTAGGGTAAGGCTTTATTAAAACTGACATTAACCCAGCTCTTCACTGTGTTATTGTGAGACAACTTTAAGGCTGAACGCATAAACAAGACCTAGAGGTATGATGCCAAGGAGAGGAGGCTGCACACAGCATGGCACCCTGAGCAGTTAGGCTTTGGTTCCGTGGTCAGGAGTGCCTCAGCAGATGAGGGTTCAAGGCAGTAAAGTCACTTATCTAGTAACCGGTCTCAGTTCCATACTTGGCCTCAGTCAAGGGAAAACTGTGTCAAGGTTGTACACTGGGGTTAAACTGAAAGAACACTTCCACAGTAAAAACAAAATCTTCCCTTTTAGAAAATTCAGAGAAATGCAGTGATGCAAAAGGAAAAACCAACAAAAACAATGGTGTCACACTAGACCAGGGTGATATTGCTATGTTTGGGCTGTATCCATAAGCTTCAAGAGAATGACTGAAAAACAGACGAAATGAATTCAGTGCACAGACAGAAAGGTCCGTCCATATCTCTGTGTTTCAAATGTACAGCATAAATGAGCCTTGAGGATCACTGACTTCCTCTTTGGATACAGGCCTGCTTTTATTTTGAAGAAAATTAAGAACTTTGTAGATCTCTGACATCTTATGACATTTTTTAAACAAAAGAAAATAGAACTTATTACGGATTGTTTAGGAAATTAGAGAACAGGGAAAAGTAAATGTTTAATAACAGAAGGTGCAGATGACTTCTGACTTTTCCACTGTTAGTTTTTAAAAGTGAAATGAGGCATTCAGGAGCAGTGGTGGACTTATTTAACATCACTGTGCCACTGTGGGAGATGTTGCAGTTGCCTTTCCTAAGTGTGCTGAAAAGGACATAAAGCATGCTATCCTCTATTATGGACCTTGAATAATCCTAATTAAGGCATTAATTATGACAATAAATGTGAGGGTGACATAACATGATGCATGACTCAGTATTAGTTGCATATCTGATTTGTTTAACTTAAAACCTTGTTGCCACCCATCATGAAAACTAGAGCTGAAACTGTTTAAATTAATATCATTTTGATTATTTTGTCTCATGTTGCATTTGAATGTGAATTTTTGCGTTAAAGGGAACAATCATTTTTATGTCTTTCTTATTTTAAATAAGAAAAACTTCTAAGAGTACGATGTTTGCAAACTACCCTTGGAAAAAATTGATGCCTCAGTGTTTGCATTATGTATAGAGCATAACGTTTATGCTTCAAAAGAAATGTTTTTTTCTTTTTAAAGAAATATCACAATTTCTGCGGTTTGTAAATAGCAGTAGGACATATTGCGATTTAATCTAAATCTAGATGAACTGCCCAGCCTTAGTAATCATTTAATCCCAATCCTCTCGATTTAATGATCACGGAAAGCTTAAATTGCAATTGAAATTGAAACTTCATTTATCGCCCAGCACTAGCTCATGGTGATTTTACAGTTTGTTGAACGTGAAGTTTGGGGAACACAAATGATCTCTTTCAGTTATATTTCTGCCTCCTCATCTTTAAGCAATAAAGCATTTCAGTCTTCTGTTATTTCTGTATTATTTATGAGCATGTTGTTTTATTGATGTTGCTTTTATAATTTATATATTATAGCTAAATTATTCATTGTTACTCACTAGATATTTTTGTTACTTGTTCAGTCTTTTCCTTCAGTGAAGTTTCTCTATAATTTATTTTCAGTACCACTGCATCCCTTTAACAAACAAATGCTCATTAGCGGCAGAGAATTATTCATGTAAAAAGCTCAGAATCATAGATTATGTAAATATTTGTGTAGTAGCTGGAGACATTTATTATTTCATAGAACAACTTCGACACTTTTTCATATTCTTAGTGTATTTTTATGTAATGATTATTTTTTATGCAATTTATTTCTTTTGTATTTTTATTCATTTATTATTTTGATTTTTTTCTCAATAGACTTTTATATTTGATTTTTTTGATGCATTCTTAAATCAAGTGGAAAGAGGAGGGACCTTTTACCATGACAATAGTGAAGTTGTCAGGTTGGGTTTAGCTGTGCTGTACTTTGTGAGTCTGTTCCAGTACTAAGGCATCATTCAGGACAGTTTCACTTCACTTCCTGGATTTTTACCGTTGGACCGATGTGCAACCATGAACGAAAAGTCACTGTGGCTGATCTGACAACTTCCTTCCCATCTCTTTTAACCGCACAGTGTAGATGTGTACACCAGCTTTTATCTTTATTTTTACCAGCAGCAGGAAACAGAAAAGAGCAACCTAGAAAGAAGAGGGGGAGGAGGTGAGGAAGGGAGGCAGGTTAAGGAACAAATAAGAAAGACGATGAGAGAGAGAGAGAGAGAGAAAGAGAGAGAGAAAGAGGAGGTACTTAACCAGAGGAGAAGAAGAAAAAGCAAACTCATCCTCCTTTGTCACACAATTCTAGCGTTACAGAGCGGGACGGGAAAGGAGAAAACAAACAGGTGTGTTGTACTGCCTCCTGCACTTGCTTTCCCCCTTTCTCCTCCTCCCCCGCCCCTCCTCCTCCTCCTCTTCAGTGGGCGGGGCTTGTCTCCTGAGGGACTCTTGAAAGCAGCCAGTCACCTCCTCCTCGCTCAGAGGGAAACAAAACCTGTCAGCTGCACTCCTCTTTTTCTTCCTTCTCCTGCTTCCTTCTTCATCCTCTCCTCTCCTCGCCGTTGTTGGAGGCTAAAGGAGTCAGGATGATGCAGGAGGTGTCCATCATGGTGGCGTATGACGCTCATGTCGTCGACCGGCCGGGTGAGGAGGACACCTTGACTCGCTTGGTTGCCCACTCCAGACCTCTGCGAGCTCTCAGACCGGTGGTAGGTCTGTTCTCACGCCAATTTGTCTCTGTCTTTACTGTTACTCCCTTTGTTTTCATCCTAACATCTCATTGGTTATTCTTACTTAGGCTGGTGGAAGGATTTGATAGACTTAGATGCTCAGAACTGAAATTCACCTGCTCATGTATTTCTAATCTTTCAGCTGATACTATGTGATGGTTTTGAGTCTTCACCTTCCCTTTTTCACTGAGGTATTTTCATTAAATACATTCATAAACTCAGCTTTAGAACACAGATTTTGCAGGAACTAGTTGTCTTTTTCCATGAGGTAGATGTCATAGACTCGAGTGTAAACATGTGCTCTTCATTCTGAAAGTGTCTCATGTTTGAGGTCACAGAGCTTTGTAAGATGCAGTTAGTTTGTGGCTGTCAGTTTGTTTCAATTACTGGTTAAATTTGGAATCAAAGGAAACCTTGTTCTTGTATTTTTGTGCCTTTTCCTCACATGTTTAATTGAATTCATTGACCTTGTTTCCCCTGTCAGTGATGTCCTGTCGGTTCTGTCCTTATTTCAATATTCAAACTCTCAGCCTGCCACTTTATGTAAGAGCTCACCCCTCTCCACGCTGTCTCTGGTAGTTTATTACCCAGAATGACACTAGAGTGTATGATCTCATCATTGATGGGACTAATTCCTTTTTCTATTGCAGGCATTCAGGTCAGGAATCTAAAAGTGGTCCTGGTACCATTTCCCGCAGGACTTAGCAGCTTAATCTCCTTAAATGAATCACAGTCACCACTCTGTCCTGAAACTGGACTCTAATTTTTACTCTGAAAGTTAAAGGCATACTTTACCTGATCTTTTGTTTAGAATGCATTTTTAGTTTCTCCCACTACTTGGAATAAGTAGGACCTGATAAGTTTAAAAGCTCTGCTTTGTCTTTGAACAGGAAGTAGTTCTGACCAAAAATCTCCTGAGGCTTCTGTTTCTGCAGAAAATGCAGCAGTGGTTAGGTTTTAGAGCAGATGTGTTGACTATGTGTTGACCATACAGACGGTCAGTTGTCGGGGGTCTTCAGTCAGTCAGAAATTGTCTCAGTCACAGTAGAGTAATTTTGATGATGGACTGCAAGGACTTTTTAAGGACAAGTATTAACAATATTTGAGCTAAAGGTTATGGATTTGTTGGAAAATTCCCTTTCCAAATATTCACAAATTTCCTAACATTTTAAAGAAATTACAAAATTAATAAATGTGATCTTCAAGAACTGCATTAAAAGTACTTAAAACAAAATATTCTCCACATGTTTCAGTAAAAATGTATCGTTAAGTTTAAACAACACAAGTTTAAACTTAATGAAGAATTTCCCCCATTCATCCAGATATATTGCCTGAAACTCACATGAAGAATTTAAAATTTGCTAATTGAAATATGAAAATGTCCTAAAATTTTCCAAAGAAGTTTCCCCAAATGTCCAAACAGATTTCTAAAATTTTCATGAAAATGTAAAAAAAAAAGGATTTCAAGCAAATTTCCCCCAAAACTTCCAAACTTCCTAAGTCAGAAACTATAATAGCAGAAATTATTCTATTGTAGGAAAGCCAACATTTATTTTATGTTTATGCACATGAATATAAAAGATATCAAATATATCCTAACTAGTGATGCATAAAAAGCTATTCAAGTTCCTTAAAATGTCAGCCACTTCAGCAAACTGAAAAAGGATTTCTTAGATGGTGTGTGATCTGTAGAAGTTATAAATCTGTAGCACTGCACTGTGCAGTAACATACTAGTTCCAGATATCAGTAGTGAAGCTCATGACTTTCACATCCATTAACTCTGATGATAAATGCCCTAATATATTCTTTTATCGGCCAAACCAAAGAAAATACTTTGTTCGGTATAATCTACTTAGAGAATAAAGACAGGGTAATGTCTAGGTTGCATATCTTAATAGAGATCAGGCCTGTTAATGGCCACACAGGTCAAAAGGATGGTTAGGGAAGTGGTGAGCTGAAGGAGTTCAGTTTTGGTCTGAGAGGCTGGTGCCAAAGTGGGACTGAATGAGGGTTGTGTATTATACTTATAAGAGAAGGGAAGAGAGGATGATGATGATGCTCAGCTTTTTTGGCCCTTAAGCTGCTAATGTCTGTAACTGTCTCACAGAAACTCTGTTTTTGCTGTCTAGAATGACCTTGAGCAAGATGCTGAGCCATAACTGTCCATGTGTGATAAAAGACTTGATGAAAGATTTTTCAGTTCTATGTTTCGGTTGAGTCAAGTATAAAACCTTAGGTTTGGATTTTTTGTCAGCTCTTAAGCATTGAGGTAGTATTTTTTTTCCCCTGTGACGTTTTCTGGGGGTTCCCCTACCTGACAGTATCTATATGAGTGAATAATAGAGGGCCATGCCTATTTAGCAGCAAAGACATCTTTACATTTTTATGCGATACATGCAGCTTGCAGCACTCTTTTTGAAATATCATTGAAGCACCATTTTGGCTGCTCACAGAACTTTTTGTAATGCTTTCAGTCACATGTAACATCGTTGGTCTGAGTCATAACTTAATAAATTTGTACTCTGAAAGACTACATTATCATCAAGATGAAACCAAAATATTATCATAAAGGTCAGAAAGTCAGGGAGTTTTGTTGCATCAGATTTTAAAAGACACTTTTTGAAACATGTTTCTATATTTGTTGCATCCTAGATTGTGGAGTCAGGGATCTGGTAGGTGTGCATCTCTGTGTTTGAATAAAGGCCTTGCCTCTTACAAGCAGGCACAGCCCTGTTTATGACACAGTCACGCTGCAGTGTTTGTGTGTTTTAGGGGTGTTGGAGAGCAGCAGGTTGCATAATCAGTCATCAGAGTTCAGTTTGTCAATCGATGATTTCTCTTAGACTGTGCAACACAAACACAACAATCTGAAGCTTCTCTGCAAGATGAAAACACAAAACCATGCTTTGAAGATCTAATATACAAAAGGAAATCTGTTTTATATCGTTCACTCACTTGGAAGAGTCTTATTTTTTCTTGTGAGCAGAATGTTGTTACCCTGAAGAAACAGGTTTAAATCTGGGCATGATTAAGTGTCTTTGAGCCAAACACTGAATCTCTACCAGCTGCTGTTCCCCAGCTGACCCTGATCCCTAAAATCTGCCTCTCTCAGCCAGTCAGGGCTTAGTGTGAGGACTTAGTTTTCACATTCATTAAGTTTAAGTCGTTCAGCTATTTTCTTTAAAAAGCACAATCACTTCAGACCCATAGTGATACAAATATTCCAGTTTTTAGACTGTTTTCAACTAAACTTTATGGCTGAAAATTGATTGAATTGAAATTTATCTGTCCATCCATCCATCCCTCCATCATCTTTCACCGACTTGCAGTGGAAGCTGGGTAAGCAATTTGACCCCAACATCCCTCTCCCTAGGGAGACTTTACAACTGTCCCTGGAGGGTCTTGAGGCCATCCCAAGCCAGAAGGGACACACATTCCCTCCAGTGAGTCTCTTCCCAGTTGGAGTCGCCTGAAAATCCTCCAAAGGGAGGTGATGAGGAGGATCTTTATCAGGTGCAGAACCACTATAACTGGTTCCTTTTGATGCAGTGTCAGCAACTCTACTAAGGGCTAACCCTGGATGTCCAAACTCCTTACTGTGATTGAACTTTTTATCACATGTGGACATTAAAAACAGCAGCCATTTAGTAGATGCACTTTTTTGCTGCAGTCACAGCACTGAGTCTGTTTGGATCTTTCTCAATCAGGCTTGCACAATTGGACACTACAGTTTTGCTTCATTCTTTCAAAACTGCTCAAGCTCTGTCAAGTTGCACAGGGCTCAGCAGTGAACAGCCCTTTTCAATTCCAGCCAGAAGTTCTCTATTAGATTGAGTTCTGGGCTTTGACTCGGCTACTCCAGAACATTCCTCTTGTTGTCTTTAAGCCATCTCTGTGTAGCTTCCGTTGTATGCTTCAGGTCATTGCTGGAAAATAAATCATCTCCCAAGCCCTAGTTTTCTTGCAGACTGAATAAGATTGTTTCTGGGATTTTCCAATATTTTGCTGCATTCAATGTATCCTATACCTTTACAAGCTTTCCAGGGCCAGCTGCTGAGAAGCATCTCCACAGCATGATGCTTCCACCACCGTGCTTCACAGTGGGGATGCTGTGTCTCTGGTGGTGTCCACCAAACATAGCGTCTTGTCTGATGGCCAAAAAGCACCATTTTGTTCTCACCAGAACTTTCTAACTCTTAACCATGGGGTCTCCCACGTGCCTTTTGGTGAACTCTTTTTCAGATTTAATGAGTTTTCTTCAACAGTGGCTTTCTCTTTGCCACTCTTCCATAAAGCTTTCACTGGTGAAGAACTTGGGCAACAGTTGTTGTATTCATAGTCTCTCCCATCTCTGCTGCTGAAGCTTGTAACTCTTTCAGCATCTTTGGTGTCATGATGGCCTCTCTCACTAGTCTCCTTCTTGCACGGTCACTCAGTTTGTGAGGACGGCCTGTTATAGGCAGATTTACACAAGCACCATAATCCTTCATTTTTTGATGATGGATTTAACTCTGGGGGATCTTCAGTGTCTTGGATTTTTTTGTATCCATCCCCTGACATACTTTTCAATAACCTTTTCTCTGAGTTGCTTGGAGTGTTCTTTGTGTAATGGTTGCCAGTAACACTGATCAACCAGTGACTGGACCTTTTAGACACAGGTGTCTTAATACTACAGTCACTTGAGACATTTACTGCACCCAGGTGATCCTCATTTCTCTAACTGGGACTACTAGTACCATTTTGTTGGACCTCTCTTGGATTAGGCAAGTCACTTTAAAGAGGGTAAAGATTTATGCTGTCACTTTGGACATCAAAGAGTTTTTTTTTGGTCAAAACAGACAAATTATATCGACCATGATTGATTTATGAAACCAATAAAAGAGTAAACCATCTAAGAGGTGGATACTTTTTATTGGCACTGCATATTCAGTCTTTGCAATAAAGATTTTGTCAGCTTATTTACAATAAAAGTGTCACTGAAAGTGAGCAGTTTGGAGCTTTCTTATAACGTAGTGTGTGCAGTGTATCATTATGAGGAAAATGTGAGCCCCAGCAGCATGGCTTTGCTAACCTGCAGAAATTGGTGTCAAAACACCACATCACACACAGGATGTTTGAAAATACAGACACAACACAGTTTTTACGTTGGCAGGGTGGATTCAGTAAGCATTAAACAAGTTTCAGAGGAAACAAAAGCAAGAGGGAGCGCTTTAGAGACATGTGGGTGTGTTCCCCTCGCAAAGCAGAATGGTAAATCTGAAGGTGTTTTAATCTCAGGAAACTCACGTCATTCGCTTTCTTTTGTTCCTCTGTTTTCACCCAATGGCTCAGAGGGTGGCTGGTCCTTTTACACTTTTCTCAATATCAGCTTTTTTAGAAAGAAGTCCAACTTTATGGCATTGACCATCAAGAAGCAAGACAAGATTCATGTAAACATCAATGGGATCAAAGCCCTTATAACATCATGAGTGTTTTGAAAGGATCTTTTTCTGCCTGTAAGGGAACACCACATGACTTTATCTGCTCTGTTTTGTTACAATAAAACTCTTAACACAGAGCAGGCTGCTCTGTCTTCCCACACAGATAACAGAATGAGTCTTAGTGTTGTTATCAGCTGGGGGATTGTGTGTCAGATAAATTACAGCCTTACATGCGTTCAGCTCAGTGGTTGCTGGACTGTAGAGGTCGAGGGTTAACCCTCAGGTTGGCGATGAGGACAGGTAAAGATGGCTGTGTAGAAGCAGACAGTCCAGTTTCTATTATGTTGTCCTTTAAAGCTCCTTGTGTTTTTTTTTTTTTTTTACTGATAATGGAAAAAGACTGAAATACTGGTGCAGCAGTACGTACTGAAAAGTAAATAAATCCACCAGAATGACAATTTGATATTTTAATATGGTTATTTCATATGCCTGCCAGCACTTCCACAGTTTAAGTGTCCGGTGAAGCCATCAACAGCAACAACTGCTGGAAAGCCCTTTAGTTTTTTTTTTTTTTTCTTTTTTACAGTAAATATTAATTGTGGGACATTTAAATAAAGTTTTGTTGGCAGTAAAACTAGCTCGATATGTACAGGGCAAATTCAGAGAGATATATTTACACACACTGTCTACTGAGGGCGCCAAAATAAAAACAAATTAAAATTCCTCACAGGGGATTTAGTGGAGGAAATATACAGTTCAACGTTCCACTTTTCAGCCTGTTTTTTATCTGCTTTATCTCAAAACTCTTCATTCATTACATGGAGTTTTCTACTCTGGTGTGACTGAACAGTTCAAGCCTCTTACATTAACAAAGTAGCTTTTATGTTATAGTTGTGTTTTTATCACAGTGTTTGAATGATCCATCTTGACTAATATGACTATTTTTATGACATTGCAGCAGCTCCTTTTACAACACAAAAATTGAAGACAGATTACAGAGATATGTGGTAGGGATGTGAACCTTTAAACATCTCACTATTTAGTTCAAATGAATTCTGATTCTGGTGGTCACAATTTAATTCAGAATCCATTTACAATTAAAACAAACTCCTTGCTTGTTTCAAAGACGTGCTTATTTCAGGATCTGTTCCAGCCCGCTGTGCATAAATGACCTGTAAATATGATTTGACACTAAAAAAGCACAATAAAACCTGTTCAAAGTAAGACATGTTTTAGCCTGCATGTGTTGGGTTTTATCATCTGATTACAATAATATACAGGTGCATCTCAAAAAATTAGAGTATTGTAAAAATGTCATTTAGTACCTCAGGTTCAAAGATATCAGTCATATTAATCGTTCAGATCTTGGTTTGGATTAGAAACTATTCTTTTAACCAAACATCATGTTTTTATTGGCGTCTGATTCATAAAGTGTGTCAGGTGGCTGGCCTACAATCGTCATTAAACAATGCATCTGAAAAAATGGCTGCTTGTCAAGTCAAGAGCAGAAAACAAAATGATCAAGAGCAAAACATCTTTGAATGCCAAACTTGGCATTAAGGAATCTGAGTTTTATTCAGCATCATACAAGTATGAAGGACATTATAGACCTGCACAGAAACTTCCTCTTATTGCTTCGAACAACATTTAAAAAAAACTTTTACTATAATTCATAGATTAACTGCAAAGTGTAAGTACCTTCTTAGACAAAAAATAAAGCTTTAATGACACATAGGTTAAAAATAAATCAAACTCCACCTGTATCCAGGTGACAGAGAATCAGGTTCAATCTCCCCGGTCTCAGAGGACAGGTCATGTGACTGTGACTGACCTGGAATCCCCAGCGCTGACAGTGGGCGCTATGGTAACACTGTTACCACACAGGGGAGATTACGTTACCACCCCCTGAGGAGCCCACAAACAGATTCTTATCAGTCAGTCATCAGTGCTGACTCACATTTCACTGCTGTTTGCTGATTTTTTAAATTTCCCTCCATGACTTCTGTAAAAGTTTGAGTCTTTTCAGCTCTCAGCCAATCTGAAGTGAACTCTGTGACAGGCAGCGACACCTCATCCAGTTTAGGTTTGATTGGAGTGTACACATGCAGCAGTAGATCAGTCTCCAACAGCATTATCTAGGTTTGGACTTTAAGAGATTTGGTTGGCATGATTTAAGTCAGACTAACATGTTTACATGCATTTCAAAGGTCCAGTTTCAACTGGGCTGCCACAATCATTTTACATTTTCTAACTGCATGCAGAAATACTGAATAAAAAGTTTGTTGCTTGCTTAATACATTTAATATTTTTTTGCTGATATTGGACATGCTATAAACATACAAACTGTGCTTCATAAGATGTAAAAAATTCACCAGGAAATCACTCGTTGTGGTTTTGTGTTGCTACTCAGTCAATCTGAGATTGTCAGGGCGTTAGCTGATCTATAATGAGCACAAGTTAACCCTCTGTGCCATTTCTGTGTTTTAGCAGCCATATCTAAAGATCCCATTTTCAAAAATGATTCTTAATCAACACAGATAGACTGAAGTTAACAGGACTAGCTCAGTAGTGCTTCAATAAACGATAATTATTTAGAATGAAAAATAAAAGTAAAAAAATATTACTACTGTCATTTATCCAAACAGTAGCTGAAGCTATTTGCCCTTTATTGTTGGAGAAACACACTTGATTGATATGAGCAGTCAAATGTCACACTCTCCAGAGTGACCATGTGTCCATTTGGGTGAAAACAAACCCAGAAACTGAATGCCAATTGGAGGACAGCGGTAGAGTTGATGATATTATGTTAGGTTTTGCACTTCAGACAATTAAAAAATAATAATAATAAAGGTCTCTTATGAAGTATTTTTCATCTATGAATGATGAAATAGTGTATAAGGAGCACTCTGTGGCTTTGGGTTGAAATCAGAGAAGAGTCAAGTGGTCAAATGTAGGAGAGGTGTCGCGTTCCAACTGACTTCTAGCCAGCAGTTGCTCAATTATAGCAGGAGCTCTAGTCTGCCTGCCAGATTCAGTAACATAAATTCATTTTTAAAAGTCAAGATCCAACTCATTTAGCATGGTTCAAATACACACATAAGGTATGGGATGTCAGTTTATGGTATCTCCAGCCAAAAGAAGGAGTTGTTTGTCCAGTTTGACAGAGAGAATTCACTTCTCAAATACACCTCAACTTTTATCTGTTTTCTAATAATACAATGCTAATCCCTATTATGAAACAAAAATCCTACTTTAAGGTTTACCCCCCTGGTCACTGAATTTAGGCTACTTATAACCATCAAACTTTATGGTTTTTATATTTCAATGATTTCACACAGGACAGGGCAGGGCCATCATCATTTGGGCAAAGTACCTAAATGGATTGCTCTTACAAATAGGGAACATTTTCATTTTTCATCATGACAGCAAGGAAAAGCTAGGCAAGTTTATTTGTATAGCACATTTCAGCAAGAAGGTAATTCAGAGTGCTTCACACAAGACATTAAAAACACAATGGCAAGGGCAAAAGAAATGCAACAGAAGTATTAAAAGAATAAAAAAAGTCATTTAAACAGCCAAAAAGCCCCTACAAAAGATAAAAAGAAAGATCATGACATGATGTCCATGGTGGCTCTCTCATCTCCTTACTGCCAGTGTTAACTTTGACAGCTATTTTTAATTTTGTTATCAGTCTTGGTCTTTAGATTAAATGCCTTTTTGTTTTAGTCACATTGTAGTCATTAGTCTAGTTTTAGTCGATGAAAACTCAACATTTTAGACTAATTTTAGTCCATAAAAAGTCCTCACATTTTCATCTTAACTTGTAGTCCAAGCATTTATTCTCTTACCTGAATCTGGTACCAAATCATGGTCGTATGTTCACTGTACTCTGCCAAACCTGGGGTCCCTGCTTTCTACAGCTGAGAGTCAGAAGAGCTACAGATGCATTGCGTTTTGACAGATTTTTTCACAGTGGAGAAATGTCATGGACTTTGATCATCCGACAAAAACGAAATTACATTTTAGTCTGGTTTTAGTCATCTTGACAAAAAGTAAACTCATCAAAGATCTAGTCTAGTCTTTGTCATGGAAAAAGGCTGTCAACAAACATTTTTAGTCATAATTTTAGTTGACACAATTCACACTGCTTACTGCCGCCTGTCCCCATCTCAATTCAGTGGTTCAGGACTCACATGACATTTAATTATTCTCTTGAAACATCCCCCAAAAAGACATTTTCATATTTTAAGTGAAAGACAGCTGAGAAAACCTGTCCAGTCCATACATGAAGAACAATATGAAGGAAAAGTTTTGCTGAAACAGCAACACTTGTGGTGGCTTAAGACTTCTATGTATAAACTCTTTATATGAACAAATACTCATCTGATGAGTCTTATTATAAATGCAGCAGGATTCTTTTAGTCCAAAATATGAACAGCTGAAGCTGCAGAGAGTGAATTATTTCCATTTTTTTATTTTAACCTGCAGGGCTGAAACTATTAAATAAACAGTATGTATTTCACTTTGATTAACAAATGATTGAGTGTACACAGCTCAGCTATACCTGCAGCCAGTTTCTGCTCACCTTAGAGATACACAACTATTGTCCTTTATTTATTTAGCATTATAAACTTACATTTTGTTGTCTCAGTATAATATTCTTCTCAGCAAGAATGATTTTCAGTCTGTTGTATCTTCTAATTCCTTTTTGGTGTCCTTTATGTTCACATCTTCTGTGTGAGACTAGGACTTACACACAGTCACAGGCACTGCTAATAAACATGTAGGGCAGATCGTGCATAGAAAACTGAAACTGTGCAGCACAAAAACCACAACACCACATATATCAGCAGCAGTTTTTCAGAATGACTCCTGTTAATTTGGACTTTTTGAGACAAGGATGTTTATGTCCTGTCTCCATATTAAACCTTTGACATTTTTGGTTTATTTTTAAAATTGTTGACGTTGCTTTTATATTTTACAGATAAAATCCTCACATGAAAGAAAACTAATTAACATTTTGACTTGCTTTTTGACACCCTATTGAGAATTTGAGTATTGGTTTATGAGAGGTAACTGTTCTTTAAACGCTCGTCATGACATTAGGTAACAAAAATAGAAGTTCTAGGCACTCAGTATTGGGGGATTTATCGTTTTCTATGTATGTAATGATCATGTGATGATCATTTTGATACCATAAAGTTGCTTTTGTTTTTCTGCAAGTTAGACAGTGAACAGGGGTGTACTTGCAGATTTTGTTGGATTTATTCTCTTCCTATGCCCCTGTCTCTCAAAACAGATGTTTTTTTTTTTAAGCCTCACTACTTTTTGATACTTCTGACATTGTAATAACAGATTCTGTTGTTTAAAAGTACACTGCAACAAAAATGCCAACATATCTCTCTCCTGTTTAAAAAAGCACTGGGATTCCCTTTGCTGGGATTTCATCAGGGAAGTCTGAATAATATCAACATCTTTTCTGTTGTTTTTTCAAGGTTCCAACCAAAAAGCTGAAGAAGTTTGAGAAGGAATACCAGACTCTGAGAGAGAGCCAGCTGCAACAAGAAGACCCCATCGAGCGATACCAGGTAGGCCATTCTTTCACCCATACACACACCGAGGTATAAGATTTCTTACATTTCTTACATTCCCCAGGTGCTGGAGATAAACGCACCAGCCCCTTTTTTCACATTACAGAAGCACGTGTAGTGTGTTCACGTGAGAGGAACCTTGTTTTCTGGGGTTTAAAATCGACCAACTTCTCAGATGGTGTTCAGTCTTAGAGGCTTTTTGATGTATTTTTAAGTTTGTGATGAAAGAGTGGTTCTTTTGTAGCAGAGGGGACATCAAATTCAACAAAAAACGGCCTTAAAGGACAAGTGAAAGGATAAAATTAACCATTTTCTAAAATTAGAACTCTCCTGTGGATACAGGACTGTTTGTCATCTGTAGCTGTCGGTTTTTGTGACACTGTTCAGGTATGAAAAGTGAAAAAGTACAGACTTTTATCGTTGGTGAGCCACTCTGCTTTCACTTTTATTTTTGGGCTATGTTACCTCGGTGTGTGAAAGAGATTTAAAAAAAAATCAGAACTGGGGCAGATGTGTAAAGGTACACAGTGTGATATTTTAACTGGTGGGTTTTAGTGGGACAAACTTGGTAAAGAGGAAAAACTATTTCAAGACAGTCTGGCTGCAGACTGTTCATTTATGATGGCCACTTTCACAGACCATTCATCTTAGACACTGTGTATCTCAGAACAGAAATATATGCCAAAACTTTTGAAATAAAATCAGACCCTTACTTTGTTTAGGGATAAGGTACTAAAATGTAAAACTCAAACACCTGACCTGAAAATCCTGATTACAAGATGTTTAATAAAGCCCAGTGAACAGTCTGCCTACAGTAAAAGTTTGTCCTCCATTAAAGTATTCTAATGCAGCAAGCGTAGCTTATGAAGCTCTGTCAGCGGCATAAGCTGCATAGATAATGAAGCTATATAGCTGCGTAGCTTACATCCGTTAGCTACGTAAATAACGTAGCTACTGAACTTACAAAGCTGCATAGCTAACAAAGTTAAAGCGAAGCTCACAAAGCAGCTACATGAGCTACTTATCCAGGTCATCTGCATAGCTAAGGTAGCTTTAGCTACTTTTGCTAATGCTCATGTTGCTAAAGTTAACTAAGCTGTGGATAACATAGCCACACAGCAAACATAGCAAAAACAAAGCAGCTATGTAAGCTACATAGGTGGGTTATCTAGGTAGCTACTTTAGCTTGAGTTACATTTAGTAAAGCTCACGTTGTTGCTATAGCTAATTAAACTAAAGCGAGCCTCCGTTTGTGTTTCTACTTCTAAAGCAAATCTATACATCATTTAATCTAGGATTAAACCTCTGACATTTTTCTGTTTCATTTATGAAATGTTTCTTAGTCTGTAATGTTTACAATCTGGTTACTTGATGAGTGTAACTGCCAGACTTTGTTTATGAATAAAGTTGACTCTAAAGGAGACATCTAAAACTTGAAATACGCTGTTTTTTGTAATTGTACTCAAATTATTACAACAGCATCCCTTAATCCACAGTTTTCCCAAAATTCCTTTGGGCACTAGACAGTTTTGCACCATGAGTGAAGTTACTAACTCAGTTAGAGACGTCTGGCCTGAGGGGAGGAACCACAATACACAATGGCTGGTATACAGAATATGATTAAAGAGGACTTCCTGGTTCACTATGAACCTTTCAGTTATTGCCACTTGTGCCCACTTAAGTTGGCCTGTATTGAGTGGCATGAATATTCAAGATTAAAATCTGTGATAAAAATAAGGTTAAGTTGCAGTGAATGAGGAGCATGAAGTTTTACAGAATGGGCATAAACATGTTGTTTTTAGTTGGATTTAAACAGGATCCTAAGTGTAAGAAAATTTCCACAGTTTTAGTTCAGTTAAGTTTATTTTGAATATGTAAAAGAAAAACAATGAAAAATGGTCATAAACCCTCAGAAGACACATACAAACTTTGAGGAGAGAGAGATGAAACAAAACAATTATGAGAACACTTAATGATCAAGATTACATGTTTGAAAAGGAGCAGGAAGAAGTGCAAACTTATTTTATCCTACCCCTTCTCAATAAATTACAACAGTTCACATTAAATTTCAACAATAATATCATTCTACATAATATAGATAAGTTACTTAGAGAGAGTGTAGTTTAACATGAAAAATTTAACCCAACATGTACGACTACAATTGAGTTGATATGATTTAAAATGGCTCAGTTACTTAAAATTTTTAAGTAATCAGTTGCCTCTTATGTTTTTAGTTTTATCAACATATCAGGTATTACTCAAAAATGCATTTCCCCTACTTAAAAATGTTTATGTAATCAATTTAAACAAAAAAAAAAATTGAGATTTTCAACTTGTTCTGTTTTGTAGTGTTTCAATACAGTTGAAGACCTAAAATTATTATTATGTAAAGTCTTTTCAAACAAATCAAGCTACTTGCTGGGCTAAACTAAGGAGACTGAAACTAAGGAGATTTTCTCTCTAATTTCATTTATTTTAGTTAGTGCTTTAAGCACACTATACAGTTTTAGTTTTAGGGTTTTTTTTGGTTTTTTTTTTATAAAGCCTCCTTTTTATTTTGGTTGAGTTAACCAAAATTGTTTTTAGATTTCAGTTTTACTAATTAAGTTAGTTGTAGTTAGCTATAATAATCTTGTTCCCAGCTGGTTTGGCAGACATGCTTGTCTCTGTGCAGTGACAATAACACATGGTTTAATTGTGGACTTGGTTTATCAGTTTGTCTTTAAAACTTTCAGCTGTTGTTGTCTTTGCTGTGATGTGATTGTCACCTCCTCCATCTCTACACTGCCTCTATTACACATGCATATCCATGAATCTCACATCCATATAACATTAATTCTTAAGTATGCTCAAAGAACTATCAGAAAAATAGTAGTTACTAGAGGCAAAATGAAAATAGGTGGTTGTATTAGACAGTTCTGTGACGTTATTAGAAAAATACTGTGAGCTCAAAACAGGAGTGACATGTTGGTGTAAACAAGAGCGCTGTGTATGCTGCTGGCTCTGGAGGAAAGGAAGGAAGACTATTATTGTAGAGAAGATGTTGGAGCAGAGCCAGTGGAAAGACTTTTAAACACAGCAGCAAGACAGAAGGACACAGAGCGTTACAGTTGCTGCTTGTACATACAGGATTTTGTCATCTATTTTTTCAGGGGGATTAAGTTTCTTTATGCTGACCTAAATCTAAAGAATCAACATTTTTACGTGATTTAAGCTCCAGGTTTCGGTATGTAATCATTGTTTTGTGGCATCTGTGTTGTCGTTTTGTATTTTTGTTTGTCTCATATATGCTTTAAGTCTTTATAACCGTTAAACATCTGCTTTTACATCTGCAAAATCTGCTTTTATTGTTTATCTTAATACAAAATAAAAGCATAGGCGAAGAAAATGAGTAGAGGGAGAGAGTGGAGCAGGGAAGTGTAAGACAGAGAGGGGAAACTCCTGTCAGGATCATGTGTCTCAGTGTAGTTTGTGCCACTGGAGGCTCGATATGAGAACGTTTTAGTGACTGTGGACTGCTGCACGGTAAGCTGTCTCTGCTACAACCAAAATCCTTCATGTGAGATACTTTGAACGGCTCATTATGCTTGAGGCGATTACACTTCTGAACAGATCTGTGTTTATTTTTTTCTGATTTATGACAAACACAAATGAAGATCATGTAGTTCTTTCCTCTCTTTGCCAAAATTAAACCAATCATATCTCTGCTTACAGGAAGAGATTAATTTAATCTAAAGAGCAGGGTACAAGCTGTCTCTAAAGCATGTGACTGTGTGTCCATGGGTGCTCATGTTTTTGTGTTTACATCTTAAATAAAAATCACAAATACAGCATAACTTTCTTGTCTAGTAATACTGCGTGTGTATAAACATGTCTACTTCAAGTTAATCAAGGATAGAAGAGGTCTCTTATTATAACAGTACAGGACGTCAGGGTCAGGGGACCATTTGTAGCCGTGACAACAGTTTAGTTACACTGAGGCACAGCTGTCATGTGAGACTATTTACAGGCAGACCAGTAATCATGAGACTCTACTAAGGGTCTGCACTGGGACTTTGAGACAATGTGTGTCAGTGTGTGTTCCTGTGAGGGCTACTTTGACATTTCAGAGCAAAGACCAGCTCAGCAGGACCGCTTTTCTAAATGGGGACAACAAACCAGAATCCCCTAAAAGTCATTTTTTTGGGCAGTTTTTCAGGTTAGAGTTCCAGTTCCAGCTGCCTCTGTTGATAGCCAGGTTGTCACACAAGTGAAAACTAAGTTTAAGCAAAGCTTGGACCGTCACATATCTATGATACTGAATTCTATCGTTTGGGTGCAATGCAAAATAATTTTAGATTATCCAGCATGCTCTCATGTACAAAGACTCTAGTCCTTGAGCAGTCCAGGTTTAATGTTTTCGTATTTTTGATGGGTTTTTTTGTATAAGGACATTAAATTCAGTTGTGGGTAGGGTCGTTGGACACATGACATAATTTATCACTGACATTACTGTGTCTTTGCAGTCTGCAAATTAAAACAGAGATTTGAACGTATACATTTAGCTAACGAGCAGTGCAGTCATTAGCTTGTTTAGCTTACTTACTATAACGTGCTTTCTTAGATTTGACGTGCTATTTTTGAAGCGTGAGATTTCCACCATTTTAAGTAGACACAGTAGGCAGCGAATTATACGGCTGTTGTTCCTTGTAGTTTGAAAGGCAAAAAGTCTTGATGTTGGACCAGGGATGAACATGCTTCTCTGAAGGAGACGCAGCTATTACATCTTCAACCATTATCTCCAACTGTTGATAGTTAAGGGGGAGGAGTCACTCCTCCATTTACTCTGTGGTGCTGAGAATTTTACCTCACGCTGCTGTGAGAGCTCAGCTGAGTGTAAAAAAAATAATTAATGAAAATAAATTATAGACAAGTAAAAGTAGTGAAGTGTATTGCCCAATGTAATGGAGTAAATGTATAGTTTTTTAATCACAAATGTAACAGTGTAGGAGTAAAAAGTACTCTGCTCAATAACTACTCTCAGAAGAATGATTTTTCTAAAAAATTACTCAAGCACATTCAGACTGGGTTCGTGTTTGTTGTGTGACAACTGTGGTGCGTTTCCACTGCAGCTTACAGCATCACCTCTGTGACATCAGGTGTGTGTGTGTGCGCTGTGTGCTGTGTGTTACAAGGATAAGGCAAATAGTGGTGAAGTTGTGGTGAAAAAAATGCAGTCAAATATATTTGGGGAAAATACTATAACCCAACTTCATAAAAAGTTGTGACATTATGTAAAATGTAAATAAGACAGTATGGTGGTTTTAAAGCAAAACTATTGAGATTGTAGGCTGTAATGCATTTTTAAACTGTTTTTTTTTTTTCTTTTATCTAGAGGGAGAACCGTCGTCTTCAGGAGGCCAGTATGAGGCTGGAACAGGAAAATGATGACTTGGCCCATGAACTGGTCACCAGCAAGATTGCCCTCCGGAATGACCTTGATCAGGTAACACAACCCATGTAAATGCAAAATATTTACAGTTCAGGTCAAGTTAAAGTGGATGTGTTATTTTGCAGACTGTTTTGGTAGCTTGTTTAAATGTATTAGTTAATTATAATGGTCCTAATAAAAAACTTGAATGAGTTTAAGGCATTGAGCTGATTCAGAAGCAAGGTGCTCCTATGGATCTTAATAAACACTTCTTCATAGCTCAAGTTAAGATGAAAAGAGTAAATAGTAAAGACTATAAAAGTGTAGGATTCTAGACTTCTTCTTTTTCCTCTCAGTTAACTTTTTTGTGTTTGTGCATTCTGGTTTTGCTTGCAAATTTTCCTGTGTTACAGTTTAAGGTGTTTAGGTGTTAAATGAAGGCTCACTGCTTGTTTGTTTGTTTGTGTTCGTGCACTCAGGCAGAGGACAAGGCCGATGTTTTGAACAAAGAGCTGCTGAGCACCAAGCAGCGTCTTGTTGAGACTGAGGAGGAAAAGAGGCGACAGGAGGAGGAGACGGCTCAGGTATCATCTGCCTTCAGTTTCCCCTCAATTAATGTTAGCCTAATAAGACAGCATCAACTTGATGTTCAGTTTGCTTTTTGATGTTTGCATTTAAAGCTGTCTTTATCTTAATTTGTTCTCTTTTTTAAAAAAGTGATATACAGATATTATTTGGATTCAATCAGTTTTTAGATTTTAGACTTGCTAATATGCAAATATTCAGCTGGTAGTTGCTTTAAGGTTATATATGCAGGATGTCCAAATATAAATGCTGTCAGTTTGTTACAAACAGCATCATTCCATCCATCTTTTCTTTGTTAGTACCACTTATAAAACAAAAATTAAATTTGCACACCAGAAGCTGGTCTGAAGCTTGTTTGAGAAAGACTATCACCATATATGTGATGTTACAGAAGATGTAGAATCATAGAAAAACTCTTCACAGTGTGTACATAAATGATTATATTTCTTATCAGGACGTTTCATCTCTTGACATTTACAAATTTGTAACCATTATGTAACATGTTGTGTCATTACAGCACGTCTCTACTCATTAATATTAAATTTGTTAAACAAATCAGAGTTTTTCTTTTTTTTTTGTCTTCTCCAGCTAAAGGAAGTGTTCAGGAGAGAGCTGGAAAAAGCAGAGCTGGAGATCAAGAAAACCACAGCAATCATAGCTGAATACAAACAGGTGGGACACTTTTAATCACCTTAAACCAATAGTCTGATAGAGTTAGTGGAAGGTGGTGTAGATCTCACAACAATGTTTTTTTCTTTAAATCTGTGTGGCATGTTAAATAGTAACAGTATCTGTTATCTTAATAAAAGTAACATTTTAAGTGTAGCTTACCATATATCCCACTTATTTTTGCATAAATATTGCATAACAGAGTATTTTTTTCTAGTTTAATTCATGTGAAACTGACACAAAAACAACACTTTATATGGGGTAGAAAAGCTAATAAAAACCAAACAACAAAGTAACGCCAAAGAGTATATTTTGAGAAAAGCATTCTTCTGCTCAGCCTGAAGCTGAAGTGAGCAGAGTGTCTGTTATCTGGAGTTAGACTGTGTTATCCCTTATCTAACCTGACTTTCTCTCTGTGTTGTAGATCTGCTCCCAGCTGAGCACCCGGCTGGAAAAACAGCAGGCAGCCACGAAAGAGGAGCTGGATATTGTCAGGGTGAGATTAAAGCAAAGCTACTGTAGAAGGCCGCTCATGTAGGTTAGGAAGGTTTGAAACTCCAAACTAGAGGGTTACATCAGAGAGGGATTCCAGACAAGCCCAGATTGGTACATAGTCATACTCATAAATACTCTGATTGCAGAAATGATAAGCTCATTTAGCCCTAATCAAACATGAAGTTGGTCTTTCTGGGTGTGGCAGTGTGTCAAGGACCAAGAAAATTCTCCTTAAAGTAGTGTGTAGAAAGAAGTAGCAGTGGCAGAATAAAAGGAAATGTTCATTTGGTGTAGTCTTATGTTGACCGCTTATGCTGGTCTTCTAAAACATTATGACTACCTATACAATGTAATGTAATCCAATACAACAGTGCTATGGTACATTCTACCTTTTAAAGCCTCTCTGTTACTGATATTTTGGTCTTTCTGTATGTTAATGAAGAGGGCAAATTATTACAAACAACTACAGTGTGTATCCATGCACAAGAGTATGTTTAATAACCTGTGTCTGTGTTTGTGTGCCTGTGCAGAGTAAAGTCATGGGCTGTGACCATTGCAGAGATCTGTTCAGCACCCTCGGGTCCCTCCAGACATCGTCACCCGGCAGAGACAAGACGTCCACCGAGCCGCTGGACGAGGAGAAGGATGGGCTGAAGGAGCAGCTGAGGCAGCTGGAGCTGGAGCTAGCACAGACCAAACTACAACTGGTGGAGGCCAAGTGTCGCATCCAGGTCAGAATGACCAGAGAGAGGGAATTATATCAGCTAAGGCTGGGTGATATGGTGCAAAATTTAAATCAGGGTTTTTTGTTTCTTTAAGATTGATTTTTGGGCCTTTATTAGATAGAGGAGGACAGTGGATAGACTCAGAAACAGGGAAGAGAGCGGGGAGAGACATGCAGTAAAGGGCCTCAGGCCGGATTCGAACCCGGGATGCCCGCATACATGGGTAGCACCTTAAACCACTCAACCATCTGTGCCCCCTATCAGAGTTTTTTTTGCCATTTACAGTGATAGTATTATATCCTGGAATCACACAGTTAAAAGATAGAGCACATTTGAATGCATATTCAGATGTTGCAGCCCACCTTTTCCCCTTAAAAAAAAAAAAAAAGCCTGTGATGGCATCCTCAAATCATATCTGCATCACAGAAAAATGATGCAAGTCTCTCTGTGTTCACTGCCTTATAACTGCACCTGTATGAACTCCTCACCCCATTTCTGACGCTGAGTCCAGCTGGCCTCAGAGAAAACTCATTTCGGCCGCTTGTATCCCCAGTCTCATTCTTTCAGTCATTACCCAGAGTTCATTACCATGGGAGAGGTTTGGTCATAGATCGACCAGTAAATGCCTTTCGGCTCAGCTCCCTTTTCACTACAGCAATTCAGCACAACGCCCCTGCTGACGCTGCACCGATCTGCCTGTCAGTCTTATGCTCCATTCTACCCTCACTTGTGAACAAGACCCAGAGATACTTGAACTCCATCACCTGGAGGAGGCAGAGACTCAAATCCCAGTGCCTGCTGGAGGTCTCCACCTGAGGAAGCCTACAGAACCACATGATCTGCAAAAAGCAGAATCCTGAGGTCCTGACCACCCCACCTATGCATCGTGACATGATGTATGCGTGGGAACAGTGTGTTCATCTTTTTTTTAGTAGAAAAGCCAGAGAGTGTACAGAGCAACCGTGTTTACAGCTGCTTCTCTGACCTTGTTTAACCTTACAGCCTACTTCCTGCTCTTTAGTGTCAGAGCAAAACATGCCAATGACCAGAGGTGGAGAAAGTACACAACTGTTGTACTTAAGTAAAAGTACAGTCACTCTGGTTAAAATTTACTCATGTAAAAGCACTGGTCTATGGATCTACTCAAGTAAAAGTAACAAGTCTTTAATTTAAAGTTTACTTTAAGTACTGAGTAGCTATTGAGTTGTACAGAAAAATGTGATCTTTCCTTATTGGCAAATACACAAGAGAATACTGTAAGTCGGCTCTATAATAACGTCAAATACACAGAAAAATTGACCATTAGTCAAACTTAGAAAGAGTTAAATGTAACACCGTGTCTATATTAGTCCGCACTACATGAAGCTAAACTACACTTTTGAGAGTCTTAAATATTTTACAAAATGACAGAGCTGCAGTAACTCTTGAAAGGTGGGTCCCCTTTAGCAAGAACAAAGTAGAAAGTCAAAAGCATAGCAAGGGAATGCGTACCAATGAAAACTTATGTCCTTTAGGAGCACCTTAAGTCATAGGTGGGAATCCTATCTCAGTGGATAACTTCATTCGTGGTGCAAATGTGTCACAATCAAAAAAACTGTTTTTTGCTGTGTACAACAGCTGTTTTCAAATGTGATGCTGAATCATTCTTACGCTATTATGCTACTGTGTAGTCAACAGAGTCGTCAAAATACAAGGGAAGTGTACTCAAGTAAAAGTGGAGTTACTCAGGTTAAAACTTGCTTTAGTAGAAGTAAAAGAACTGACTTAAAAATGTACTCAAAAAGCACAAGTACCCAAAAAAATACTCAGTTGCAGTAATTTGAGTAAATGTAATTTATTACTTTCCAGCCCTGATAATGACTAGACTCAAAAAGCTGTTGTCTGTCACATATCACTCAGCTTCTCTTTAGGCAGCAGTGGTTTTGCTGCTACAGATGTTTTATCTATTCCATGGCAGAAATTTTACCAGTGTATTGGCCCCCACTAATGTAATGATTATAAATGCTGTACACATGCAAGGTAATGTAAGGCAGATCTGTAGGGAGACATGATATAAAGGTCATCACCCCTGCTTGCTTGCTCACAGTCTATATTCCTGTTGTGTTCACACATCAAGGATCATTTGCAGAGAGAAAATCTGGATAAAGTCAGGGCAAAAAAATGTGGCCGTTAAAGCTCATCCTGGAAATGTCTGAAAACTGTTCCAAGAGTTAAAGCAATTAAACAGTTTTTTGAACTTCCACTGATAATCCACGCAGAATATATCATGCCTACTGCTCTCCTACTTAGTGTTTATGACTCCTCTCTGCTCCTCTTCTCTCTCTGCAGGAGCTCGAGCACCAGCGAGGAGTCCTGATGAACGAGATCCAGGCGGCCAAGAACTCATGGCTCAGCAAGACTCTGGGCTCCCTGAAGAGCTCTGCATCCTCATCCTCCACCTCCAGCTCTACATCCCAGACCCCATCTTCTCCAAAGGAGGGCCCCGCCTAGATGACCCCCTCCCTACCGTCTCCGTCCTCACACGAGCTGAAGAAAGGAGCGATGAGAGGATGCAGTATTCCTTTTTTTCTCTCGCTGGTGGAAGAGCAGAGCTCAGCTGTTTCTTGAACTGCAAAAGGCTGAAAATATGAGCAAAGAGACGGGAGGAGGACAGAGCAAGATTCCTGTCTGTCACGTAATGTTTACATTTCAGTGTCTGCTTCAGAGGTGAGGAGACAGGTGACTGCCAATCAGGAGTCAGGTTTGAAATTCTTTTAACTTCAGCATTCGTAAAAGAAACTTTTTTAGCGTTTGATGTCTAAATTTTAAACTCTGAATATAAACAGAAACATACTTATGCTGTCATCCCTCTTTTATGTCAATGATTTAACGCCACCTAGTGGCCAGGCATTGCTATTGCAGGGTCTTACATATGAGTGTCTGAGTCATAAAACACATTGAAAGATTATGGCCACAGCTGTAGAGAAAGAAAGAGAGTTTAAAATAACGAAACTCAGTGCAGTGAAGCCACAGCACCCTTAAAAAGGAATACTGCATTCCCAACACAAAAAGTGGTATTTCTTTATAGTAATATAACGTAAACAATGTTGTCATATAAATATGTATAACTAATTATTGATTTTTGTAATAATCTTGTACAGTTCTTTAAGAGAAGAAAACACAAGGAAGAGTTCTTTGTTAATTTTTTTTATTACTGTTTTTGAATTTTGAATGTCATCTCTCTAGATGTTGACGTAAGCACAGTGTGTGATCGATCAGGTCGAGTCCAAATGCTGAGGTGACAACCTGCAGAGTTGTTTTTGTGGTCAGAGTTTGTGATATTACTTGTTAAGGTTTTTAGCCCCCCAATGTATTAAAATGGAAGATTTGTTGGCTTCCTTCTACCTAAGAGAGATTCAGCTGGAATTACTTTAAAATTTATAGTCTTGCAATTTCTTTGAACTAAGTACACAAGCTTACCATGTTTTATAAGTGTTAAAATGGTTTTAAAATAGTCTCTTTTAATCCTATTTTATAAAGACACAACCCTTATCTCTCGTGTCTAAACAAGTCAGGTATCACTCCTCTTTTTGTCTTTTAGAAGGAGCAGGTTTAAGTTTAATCCTTCCCAGACTGAAAAATGGCTCTTAGAGTGAAATAATCCATCACTAATTATGGAGGCAGTCGGTGTTGTGTAATGTAAAGCGGGTAACACCCACTGGAAGTGAATCAACTCTTAGCTAAACATTAATAAGCAAGATTAAGTTGTATTTACTATTGAACGTTGCCAAATTTTCCAAGGGCCATTTGCACAGCTGTGCCAACCTTCTCTCTGCCCTTTGTTGTGTCAAGATCCTGTTTTTAAACTCATTACACAATGAGAACAGCAGGTTCTCTAATCTTCTCCTGAGTCCATGTAGAGCTGCTAGTTATTGGTCAGTGCTAACACTTCAGTAGTATCTGGGTGAAAATATAGCTCCTATTTAGAGGCAAAAATTCATGTTATAAGGAAATACCAACATTCTTGACAGTTTCAGTGTGAATAAGACTGAACAGCAGCCGGTGCATCATGTGAAATTGTAAAAAAGAGATAATTTAAAGCTTCTTTGAGGAACTTTTGGTTTGTGGTGATTTGTTGCACCCCCTGTAGACAAAAGCAGTACCTCTGATTAAATAGTATATCTTTAAGGTCTTTGCACACTGCGTTCGTTTTTGTCATCCAAATGTTTCTCATGTTGAAAAAGAAAATAGAGCTGATGTTGTGATCATGTTTGCTCACTGATGCTGTTTGTAGCCTACGCCCAGGTCATATCAGAGACTGAACTGAAAACTTCTCCATCTATACGACTCAGCACAGCGCTATGATGCATGAGCATGTGCTCTATGAAGATCACTGTCAGGATGGAAAGATCCAGAGTGATTTTAAAAGCTGACAGCATAACAGGCTTGCAGTATGATACAATTTGCTACGTTCTGGAAATTTTCGTAGTGAACGCAAATAAAAATGCACCGAACTCTGTGCAAGGTTAGTTGCATCTGAAAATAACAGAGCCAGTGTGTGAAAACCTGAAGTCTTGTGCATTTCTAAGCAGTGTTTAATGGAAAAAGTCATCATGTTTTCTTTTTAAGTGTAAAATGAATCACTTGGTGTGAATGTTTGCTGTGGAAAAAGTACAGGCTGTTTGTGCAGCCTCGTTGGACACCTACCCCCTGGCAGTAATGTTAAGAATACAGTGGTAGTCGATCCTGTCGCCGATGTTCTTGTAGGTCATAAAGAGGCATCACTATTCTTTTCAGTCTGTTCCATAACAGTTCCATCATGACTTTAATTAAAGGAGCGACCCATTGAAGCACAACCTAGCCAACTAAAATGCAAGGAAGAAAGTATTTTAATCTGTGTACTTAGTGAACAAACACAGTAAGTTAGTATCCTTGAAGCTCCTGTGAGGAGTTTTTAACTGGAACAGACTTTAACACTCATACCTCTACTTGACTCAAGCAAGCAAACAAGACCATTAAAAATATTCCATAAATGTGGAATATAAGAATATAAGGTATGTAAGATGCTGCCTGTTTTCGAAAAAGGTTGAAACTGTCCTCCTGTGTGATGAGTTCTATTGCGTTCAACAAATGACCACAGCAGCTCTGCATCTCTTTTCTCCATGTTGACCTTGTTATCCGTTTAGTAAGCTGGCTGAAAGTTGATTGATAATTGTTCAATACTGACCTAAAAGTCATGATGCCCACCTCTGCTTGTCACTAAGTGACGAGTCTTTTCAATCAAACCAGCACTTCACAAGGCTTATTTACTAAACAGTATACAACTATATACTTTAAATTTAGGATTATGACATAATGAGGGACAAAAGCTGCTAAAATGGGTCACCAACAGCCTGGTTTGCATTGCTTTGTATCCCAGCCGAGTGAAAAACTGAATGAATAGGGTTGAATTTTCATAGCGTCAAGCATGATGGTGGCAGCAGCATTTTATACAGGTATACTGTTTAAATAATATTTAGGAAACAGTGAACTTTGAGATGAAAAAAATATTCATAGAAGTATATTTTATACAACAGATCTATGGTACTTATTTTATGGCTAAAAGTGCTAATACAGGATAGAGTGTTTTACATATCCATGGCATGACAGTAAACTACGTAACGCTAATTTGACAGGCAGCCGCTGCCGTTCACATCAGTGGAGCCAGTTGGTAAATTACACCAAACCAAAGCAAGTTGAAGGAAGTGCAAAAACATATTTCCCTACAAGAAAGGCCTTAAGTGAAGTTCTTTACTTTCTTTTTATTTAAATGTTGTACAGATCTGATGAAACTGCTGCTACAGCTGCATCCATGCTAATCGTGTCTCTTTTGGTCATGTCCAGAGGTTTATAGCTTCAACTAAAACATGCCTGTAGCTATTGCTCTTTCACCTAAAGTGATGCCGATTGGTCCAGTCATTTTCTTACTAGGAAGCATTTCATCTTGATGGATCTGCCTGATCACAGACTTTGAATCTGGCAAATCCATCAGCTTTGCAAGGCAAGAGGTTTCTGTGATTAGCAGCATTCAAATCAAAAAGCTTTTTTCCTTTTATTTTTCCATTAAAGAGATTAAATTAAAGTTTGACGTAGGACACTTTGAAATAGACACTTGTCTGTTTTACTTATAAATGCATATGATATCATCAGGAAAGAGATGAAATGTAGGGCCTCGTCCACGGATGGGTGCTAAAATTCCTCACAACCCAGAACTTCCCTGCAGAAGCTGTAACATGAACACATTTTATGCCTGTGTTAGCAAACACAGAGCTGCAGCATATGTGCCAAATCTGCTTCCTCTGCTCTGGTTATCATTGCATTCAGCCTTTGGACTCGTACCACGCCCATGTGTACGTGTATGTGTGTGGATGTGTGTATGTGTGTACATGTGTGTTCTGCACTGTTACCCAATGGTAAAGTTGAAAATGGTTACCTGTTCACGTGGCTGCCTTTCTGTTGATGACTGAAGCCTTCTGCTGATGAGAGGAAAGCCATCTGACTGTTGAAAACGTGAGATGGAGTCAGCTGTGCCATAAAAGTCTCCCCTTCTGCTCCTGACACATCGCCCTCAACAACCATGTCATGTGATCTGCTGGATATCATTTTATCACTCATTTAATCCCTTAAGAAGGACCACCGAGCAGCTCCATCATGGAGGTGTGACGTTATCATGGATATGGAGGGAGAGCTCAACAGACTGGCTGAATATCATTAAACTCGAGGACATTCCTTCAATATGGCGCATCATTTCTGTTGACAGTTATAAAATGTCATGTAAACTGTGGCAAAGTTAAAGTGAGAGCCCCCGGTCTTTAACATGCACTAAAGCAAACATTGATATTTTAAACACTATCTCTACATGTGTGTTTGTTTGAATGTTATTCTGATCACAGAGCATAATTATTTTTTAACTGATTATTATTGTTGTTGAGAGGACAGCTGCCAGTTTATAATCCACTCTAATCCACAGTTAATTTCAACGATGCAAATGCAGACGGGTAGTCCGCTTAGAGGTGTGATGTGTTATAATCAGTAAAACAACAGTCCTGTTACACTTGGAGAGAGCGCTCCTCAACACTGTTTGCTGTACAGTAACTGTCTGATCTGCATTAATAAATCTCAGTTTTTCTCTTTATTTGATGTATTTTTGTGTTCATTTGGTCAGAAGAGCAAAAGGAATCACTTAGGTTATCATAATTTTTTTTCATAGTTTTTTCAAGTTTTTTAAAAGTATGCATTATCACTAAGATTTTTGAAGCATTTTATTTTACACCCAGAAAGCCTATGTGTTTTTGTCACCATTTTGCAATGCATAACCAGTAGCCATGGCCTGCATTGCAAAATAGTGGCAAAAACACAGAGGCTTTCTGGGTAAAAAATAAAATGCTTCAAAATTTTTCAGGAGTGTGAATGTTTGAACCAACATTGTTTCATGGCCCATTTTGCCAAAAACTTGCTAAATTCTGCAAAGAAACTGTACCCATCTGTTACACTGTGTAGCCTAGCTTCCTGGCTGGTACAAACAGCAAGTCCTTAAAGGAGCAGTGCTCACTGTAATCACTGGAGGCTAATGCCATTACTGCCGGGTACCTCATATGGCCCAACTTCAAAAACATTGAAATAACCCTTTAATTGATTAATAGTGTCCACTAAGCAGTCCTGTTTGGTTCAGTAGGGATTGGTAGAGTAAACCCAGTCTACCAACCGTAACATTACTTGGTAGGAGCCCAAACTGGTTGGCCTCTTTGCTCGTGATCCCCAGGATCATTATTTCCAAAACAAAAACAGCCTTAAGCTATTCTCTTTAGAACATTTTAAGTCATGGCTAGAGAGGACTTAAACTATATACATATCACTAAATGTGTGTGTGTTCAAAATAAACTCAGTCTAACATCACTAACCAGATAAATCACTGTTTTTGGTAGAAATTACACTGCATGGTGAATAATTTACTAGTAGGTGTAGTAGAGTAAAATGGGTTGTTCCAGGCATTGTTCAGAAGAACAGCATACTTTGAAAAGTTGATTGAAAAAGTAAATATATAAAAAAGTGCAGAAAATGATAGGCTAATCAGCTAAAATGATCTCAAATGCTTTAGAATGGCAACAACTAGAAAGATGAGAAAGAAAATGTAAAACTACCATTTGAATGGATCGAAGAATAGCCAAAATGGCAAAGACTGAGCCAATGATCATCTCCAGGAAGATCAAAGGTCTGAAGTTACCTGTGAATACTGTAACAAGTAGAAGACGCCTCTGTGAAGCCAAGCTATGGGCAAGAAACCCCTGCAACGTCCCATTGCTTAAAAAAAAAAGACATGCTGAAGAGGTTAGAGTTTGTCTGATGCCCCCCAGACACTGAATTCAAGCCACAGTACACTGTGAAGACTGTGAAGCATGGTAATGCAAGCATCATGTTATGTTGATGTTCATCATACTGTGGTGCCAGGCCTATTTATCACATACCAAGGATCATGGATCACTTTGAGTACATCAGAATACTTGAAGAGGCCATGTTGCCCCATGCCAAAGAGGAAATGTCCTTGAAATGGGGGTCTCAACAAGACAATGACCCCAAACACACCATTAAGTGACCAGCATCACGGTTCCAGTCCAACAAGATTAATGTTATGGAGTGACCAGCCCAGCCCTAGGACATTCGAAAATCTTTGATTCTGCTCTTTTTGTTAAGTGGGAATAGAGAGATTTTTAACAGCTGTTAAAATTAAGGTCTCAGTCCATGATTTCACTAAGATTTCTGGCTTGATATGTAGATTTCAATTTCAAAAAGTAAATATGTGGCACTTTGCTTTGTTGAAGTGTTGTGAATTGTCATTTCAAAACACATGATTTAAAAAGTATTAAAAATGTTAAAAACTATGGTCTGGACTTGTAAGAACTTTTATTGTTTGAGTTTAGCACAGGAAGCACAAACTGAATGAAAAGAAAACCTCCACAACAAAAACAAACATGGAAAAGTCTTTTTTAACATCTGAAAAACTCAGTTATTGTCCTCATGAAAACAATGAAACTAAATAGAAAAATTACATTTAATTTAAATGACAATTAAAACCTGCTTCTGTTGATGCCAGTCGACATTTTTTCTCACATCAACTTTGGACTGTGTACCAAATGACTGGTGTTATATCTGTGCATGTAATGAAACTGCTTCACTGTGTTTTCTGTTCACCAGGAGTGGTGCTGCCTGAAAATTTCTGGTCAGAATTTAAAAAAAAACCAAACGACCACACTAATCCCAAGTTATCTATTACAGTCATCGATAAAGGTGCAGCTTGTCAAATACATCAGTTATTACGTTAATGTTATAAATTCCTATCACTGCTTTGAATTATGTCTGTTCATGCTGATAAATGGATGGCTGCATGTATGGATCATTGTGGAGCAGATTTAATCTCTGGATCTGTGTTGGTGTACCTACAGCATCAAATTTCTACTCCTTGGTTTTCACGTTGCTGAGTTGGTCACTGATGTCATCAAAGTAGTCATCAGTGATACGAAGCATCTGGTTGACAGCGCTGAGCAGCAGGATGTCACAGTTCAGGTTCACCTCTAACTCCTCGTTGTAGTTCTTCACTGGGATGACACAGGACAACGGCAGACTGAGACGAGTGCTGGCCTCCTGCATCTGGATCATAAAACACTCACATTACAAAGGCACTTCTAATACTTTCTCTCTTAAGACAGTTGCTGAATTTTCTGAAATCATAGACAAATGAGTTAAATCTGTCTTGATTTTGGCTTCCTACCTCTTACAAGTTAAAGAGTACCTAAACCCAAAGAGCATGTCTTTCAGCTGAAAACCTGAGTATGTTGGTATTTAACAGTGCTGTTGATCAATTCTGGTCCAAATCTCAACATATGAGTGCTAAATATTTAAATTCTACATACTGCCTGGTTACCTGTTACTGCATCTGAATTTTTCCCTCGGCTGATTTGAATGTAGGTGACATATGTGGTGCCAGCTGTCACCACGTAAAAACTCGATCACCCAATTCAGCAAACTGTAGTGGGTAACAAGGATTGAGAGAATTGTGCAGACTGACATCAAGAGCCATTTTTGTAAACAGGCTTGTCCACAGATTTGGCTGGGCCCCTGACAAACCCAGTGAATGAGCTCTCCCAATTTTTGATAAAATCAACGTATGTGTAGCATTGGTACCAGTCTTGTTGCCACTTTTCATCAATTTTCCACACTTTCTCTGCCTAATTTTTCAATTTTTGACCCATTTTCGCCACTTCTCCCTCTATTTAAACCCATAAAACACATTTATGCACAATTCACAAATTTTTTTCCACTTTATAATCATATTTTACCAGCTTTCTGGCCATTTTCTCACTTGTGATCCCTTTTTCACCACTTTTTCTGCTTGTTTTTGCCACTATCTGCCTGTCATTGCTTCTGGTAACCCATTTTTTGCACATTTTAACCAATTTTCACCATTTTAGAAAAATCTGTGCCATTTTCTGCCCTTTTTTGCCTCTGTTAACCCAGGTTATCTCTTCCAACCCATTTTCGGCACATTTTACTCCTAGTTAACCAACTTTTCTGCACATTTTTATAACTTTAAACCAATTTTTGCTTATTTCTGCCTATTTTTTGCCTCTATTGACCCATTTTGCCTCTTAAATGTGGCAAAAATGGGTAATATCTTTGCCACATTTAATCATATTTAAGCACCTTTTCTGTCCATTTTTGCCACTGTCTGCCTAATTTTTGCCTCTGTTAGCCCATTTTTCCCACACAATTTCTTTGTGTTATAACAAAAGGGGCTTAAATTTTCAAGGAGGCATAAATGAATACAAACTTTTTTTTTTTTTGCTTTGATAAGGTTAGTTATTAATAAGGCAAAAAAAAAAATATGGATATCACAGGTTGATTTGACCATGGTCTTGCTGGCCCCCATGGGCCCCCAGTTTGGCTTACACACTTCCTACTATTTAGAGATGGACCCATCCAGTCTTCTGCTCTATGTGACATTTCCATTGCTCATAGAAGAGCACACACTTTAGGATCATTGTGCCGATTCTGAAAAATGAACTAAACTCACTTAAAGCCAGGGTGTCTGGTTGTTGTTGATGAGGCAGATCCATTCATCATCAGAGCCTCTAATTTCTTGCTTTTTGTTTACAAATGCTGCCATGGCTGTGTTTGTTTTCCTTCCTCCTTCCACAGTCCTTCTAGTGGCTCTGACAACTAAGCTCACCTCTAGATAAGAATTTAGTAATGCCCTTGGTGACATTAACATTACTATGGACAAGTTTGCGTTACAAAGTAAGAAGATGAATAATAAAAAAGAAAACATAGCTGACTGTGCAGATGCCTGATCACCCAAAGTTCCACCCTTGGGTTTAATAAAGCATTGTCTTATTTTCCCTTTTCAGGCCTCAAACTTTCTTAAGTATTTTAATGATATATATATATAGATAAATATTTAAATTGTCCTTATAAGTCATGACAAAATGGTTGTTCTTTTCACACTTTTTTTTGAAAACCTTTTAAGCTCACCATCTGCTTGATGTAGTTACTCTGGTAAATTTTTGTCACATCCTCTGCCACCAAAGGACAGGCCTCATCTACTTTGGTGAGCAGCACCAGCTGAGGAACTCCTGAAAACAACAGAGCAAGATGAACATTTTCCTGTAGACTCTTAAGTCCTTTACGCATTTACATTTATGGACAAAAGTATTGGCACCCCTGGAATTTTTCCAGAAAATACACCATTTCTCCCAGAAATTGTTGCAATTATAAATGTTTTTGGTATACACATGTTTAATTCCATCATGTGCATTGGAACAACACACAAAAAAAAAACAAAACTGGCATAATTTTACACAAAACAAACAAACAAAAAAATGGGCCAGACAAAATTATTGGCACCCTTTTAAAACTGTGGGTAAATCATTTTATTTCAAGCATGTGATGCTCATTTAAACTCACCTGTGGCAGTAACAGGTGCTGGCAATCTAGAAATCACACCTGAAACCCATTAGAATGTATTAAAGTTGACTCAACCTTTGTGTTGTGTGCCTGTGTGTCACACCAAGCACGGAGAAGAGAAAGAAGAGCCCAGAATTATCTGAGGACTTAAGATGCAAAATTGTGGAAAAATATGAACAATCTCAAGGTTACAAGACCATCTCCAGAGATCTTGAAATTCCTTTGTCCACTGTATGTAATATAATCAAGAAGTTTATAACCCATGGTACTGTGGCTAATCTCCCTAGATGTGGACAGAAGAGAAAAATTGACAAAAGAAAGCAACTCAGGATAGTTGGAATGGTGGATAAACATCCTCAGTCAACTTCCACACAAATTCAGGCTGTCCTGCAGATTTAGGGTGCAAAAGTGTCAGCTTGGACCATATGTCGTCATCTGAATGAAAAGAAGTGCTAAAGCAGGAGACCGAGGAGAACCCCACTGCTGACAAAGAGACATAAAAAAGCCAGACTGGAGTTTGCAAAAATGTACCTGAGTAAGCCTCAATCCTTCTGGGAGAACATTTTGTGGACAGATGAGACTAAGGTAGAGCTTTTTAGAAAAGCACGTCATTCTACTGTTTACAGAAAATGGAATGAGGTCTACAAAGAAAAGAACACAGTACCTACAGTCAAACATGGTGGAGGTTCAAAGATGTTTTGGGGTTATTTTGCTGCCTCTGGCACTGGGTGCCTTGACTGTGTGCAAGGAATCATGAAATCTGGAGACTGTCAGTAGATTTTGGGTTGCAATGTAGGGCCTAGTGTCAGAAAGCTGGGTCTGCGTCAGAGGTCATGGGTGCTCCAGCAGGACAATGACCCCAAACATACCTCAAAAAGCACCAAGAAATGGTTGGAGACAAAGCTCTGGAGAGTTCTGAAGTGGCCAGCAATGAGTCTGGATCTAAATCCCATTGAACACCTATGGAGAGATCTCAAAACTGCTGTTGCAAGAAGGCACCCTTCAAATCTGAGCAACCTGGAGCAGTTTTCAAAAGAGGAGTGGTCCAGTTGAGAGGTGCAAGAAGCTTGCTGATGGTTATAGGAAGTGATTGGTTTCAGTTATTTTTTTCCCAAGGGTGTGAAACCAAATATTAAGTTATGGGAGTGCCAATAATTTTGTCTGGCCCATTTTTTGAGTTTTGTGTAAAATTGTGTCAATTTTGGCTTTTATATTCTGCTTTTTTGTGTTGTTCCAATGCACATAGATGAAATAAACATGGGTATACCAAAAACATCTGACATTGCAACAATTTCTGGGAGAAATGGTGTATTTTCTGGAAGAATTCCAGAAAATACTAGAGCCAATACTAGAATAGTAGTGCCAATAATAGATAATATTAATGATAATATTAAGGAAACACTTGAAGTTTGCTGGGAGGGGAACTCTCCTCAGGTGAACAAACTGGTTCCAACTGGTTCACCTGTTTTTGTTACGGACTGGTCAGAGGAGTAATTGCAGTGAGCTGATTGGCCCAGAGCATTTATTACCCATCTGTCTGAGGTCAGACAGTGTTGTTAAATGTTTTACTGTACAGAAGTCCCATTAGTTTGCCAAAAGCTCCAGCTCCATCAAATGTAGCACTTATTATAATAAGAATCATTTTGACTATTGCCACGTGACTGTATTTGTCCATTTACATGGCTCTTCCAAAATGACGGACAATTCTGTACCACATAGATGCCTTAAACTAAACTTAAACTTAAACAGTTTCAAATCACAACTCTGTAAAGAAAATAGACTGTCCTAATGTTTTCTTGATTGACAGGCTGAGATATTAGTACTTTAAAAATGGCTTTTTTGCCATGGGTCTACTCAGTCTGCTCTATTGTAGAATAATTTAAGGACAGTTCCCATACTGGCCTATAAAAATACAGATACTCAAAGAAAATGATCCATCCATCCATCTATATATCTTATCTTGTTGGTTAATAAATATAGAGCACAAAGTAGATGAGCATCTGCTCCTTATCATCCTATAACTGAGTAGAGTGTTTTGTTAAATAACACAAAATTGAGCACTTTGGCGTGATGTACATTTTCTATTGTAAGGCACCTAAAATAACTGACATCACTGTAACAGAATAGGACTGACCAATCAAGTTGATCTTTCTGCGTATTGCATTCATCTTTTCCTCCAGCTTTGAGGGCATGATGGAGACTTTGCAAGCATCAACAACATAAGCCACACAGTGGATCTTGTCCTCAAGCCTTGAAGACTCACGATACCCGTGGGAGTCCATTTGGAGAGGAGCAGTGGGGTTGAACTGAGACAAACAGTAAAGAGAAAAATAAAGGTTGGAGCAATAGTGATTATACTGAGGCCAGATCAGTGAGTCATGGATTAAATATCTGGCTAAATGTGACAAACAGCTGTACCTGATAGCGATCTGGCAGATGGCCTTTGAGAATGGTGAAGATGTCATCCACATTAAGCCCTGCCCCTGTGTTTTCCTCTAGCCCCATGGTATCACACAAGATGATTGGCAGAGGCTTTCCTTGACGTCCATCTTTCAAAGAGTAGGTGCGAAACTGGAGAAAAATAACAAAGGAGAAAATTTCACTAAATAGACAGGGCATGTTTTTGTTTAGAAGTTGGTTACTGGCTGATTATAACCTGTGTGGTGAGGCTGGTGGTGGAGCATCCAGCCATGGCCTGGTTGGTAACGTGACCTCTGAATACAGAGCTGATAGAATTGAAGAAGCTCGACTTTCCAGCTCCAACTGCTCCGATGAGGAGCACACGAACAGTGGTCACTGAGGGGATTAATGGTTCATAGGTCCTTATCTTGCTCATCAGCTCTTCTCTTATCCTACACATTCAAGACAAAGCTGGTTAAAAAACATGCATTAAGAATACATATAAACCATACAATAAATCAATTAATCTAATATCAGAGACTGAGCATAGTATGTCAAGCTAAGTGGCCTTGGGGTATATCCAAAGGTTGCTCGGGAGATTATAAGTGATCTTAGAATCCCCCCTAAAGCTAAAATGTTGCTAGGCAGTGGGATGTCTGGGGTGAATTTCTTACCCTGCAACCACTGTGACCTAACCTAGGTTTTGCAAATAAAAATAGAAGGATGAATTATAGTTTGCGAGTAAATAGTATAAACAATCCATCTTACTCCGGTTTCCAGATCACTGTTCTCCATGGCCTCTCCATTTCAGTTATTTCTGTTACAGAGCACAAAACAGCTTTTTATAGACAACGATGTGGTCAAGCCACCAATTATAATAATAATAATAATAATAATATCTTGAATTTATATAGCGCCTTTCAAGAGGTAAAGAGGTTTCTATCACACAATGACCATATGTAAGGAGTAATTTCAAACTGGCAGGTTGATAAAGCAGAATGGATTGCCCACAGGGTCAGAAGAACCCTAGTGAAAGCTTTAAAGTTTATTGTATTGTTTAAATTAATCAGAGTATACTCCATATGCCAAAAAAATATATAATGACAAATTATAAAGTAACTTTTGTGAACTCACCCTCGACTTGGTAAACTTCACACTCAATCAGGTTGAGGTCATTGCCATGCATCTCTACAGCGTTGAAGTTGTAATAGTTGCCTGGACTGCTGTACACCACAGGTTGGCTTCCATTGACAAGGACCAATGCTTCTCCAAAATATGGTCCAGAATTACCAACCATTTTAACGGCATAATCAGGAGCTTTAACAGGATATTTAACGAGCTCTTCTCCAAAAAATGAGAAAAGGAAGGCATGGTTGTCATTCATGTACTGTCCAGACTGACTGAATGGTTGTTCTGTGTAGCCTCCAAAAATATAGCCTGAGGCATTATAGCCCACAGAAACTGTGGGACACTGGTTGTCACATCGTTTGTGAAAGGCTTTCCCAGAGAAACCATGGATGCTGGCCTTGTACAGCAGCTCCAGTTTGACTCTTCCAAGGCTAAAGCAGATTGTCTTCTGCTGACTACTGGTGAGTGTGGGATTCATGATGGACTGTAGGTCTGCTGAGTTATGTCAAAGATGCTGAAAACCCTTCAGTGTTTTCTCCCTAAACAGAAAAAAAGATTAGCAGAGTATAAAATATACAATAGGTTTTTAAACTCTTGGAAATATACTTTATAAATTAAACTGTCTATTATCAACACTTCTGCATGTATGTGAGGTATTAGAGGTTGACTGATCGTCAGCCTGGCTAATTATTGGAGGAGACATTTATCATTTGAAAAATAAATTATTTAGAAAATGTGCTGCCACGGCTCTCCTATGACATGTGATCTTGCTGGTGGCCAGGGGCGATTTAGGATTTAGGTTGAATTTTGGTTCCTTACATACAGTGCTTAACAAATTTATTAGCCCATCCTAACCCTAACCAAAGTAAGGTTTATGCCACAGCTGCCCTAAATTAACAGCATTGGTAATTACCAAAATCATTTTTTATGTTTCTGCAATGGTTAATACACCAATATGCAGAAGCTCTTTAACCCAAATGGTATTTTTAATGGTAAAATATAATGAGGGCCCGAGCACCGAGTGGTGCGAGGACCTAATTGTTTTTGCTTGAGATATGTAATTTTCTGTCATTGCGTGGACTTTTGAGGCCCTTAACAGATTCAAAAATGTAAGAAACTTGGCAGGTGCAGCCGGTATTGTGAAAATTTTATTTTTTGGGTCTCCAACATGAAAATTCAGAATTGCATCAATAGCGCCCCCTACCAATTTTCAAAGTTGAAGCTCCCTCCTTTGACTTTGTCGTAAATTGATAAAATTTTGTGGACAGATGCGTCTTGGGCAGATCTACAAAAAACCGAGTGGGACCATTCCTCTATCTCCAACAGGAAATCCGCCATTTTGAATAAATGTGGAAAAAAGGGGCTGTTTTTGGCTTTTTACAGGGGTCATATCTGGATTAACTCTGCTGAGGGATGTCATCTGATCGACTTGTACTTCGGCACAGAGCTACATGGATGATGAAAAGTTATTCAGGGTTTTCTCATTAGTCGAAAGGTGTGGCCATGGCGAGCCCTCAAATTTGCATATGCCTCTGGTAAACAGGAAGTAGTCTATAACTCAGCTGTGCATTGTCCAATTGGACTCATATTGTTCAGGTATATTGATGGTCATGGCCTGCACCCATTCATATGGTCAGATTTTTTACAGATCAAGCCGCCACCTAGTGGTGACAGGAAATGTCAAGGTTTATGGTGCAAGCTACAGTTAAACAACTATCCAAGATATCCACTTCAAATTTGTATCAGAAAGGACTAAAGAAGTGGATTTAGCTTTGTGAAAAATAAAATTGACTTTTCGTCAGAGGGTGTGGCCTTGGCGGGGCGACAAAGTCAAGAGTCGCCATTTTGTCTCGCCAAAAATGTTTAAACAGTCATAACTATAGTATACATTGTCATATCTGAGACAGATTTCATGTGCTTGATAGCAGTCCAGACCAGAACACATCTATACTTGAAATTTTGAAAAAATGTACAGCGCCACCCTCTGGCAACAGAAAGTCACTACTCCTGAATTTCATGTTGCGGTATCTACATGGCTGGGCAGATCACTCTGAAATAAGCTCAGGCAGTTCCAAAGGAGTTGGTCTTACACATATACAATGGTCAAACATCTCTCTCAAAGGGTGTGGCCATGGCGATTTTTTTTGTTCGCCATGAAACAGGAGGAAGATTTTTCAAATGGTTATAAGACATGTAGAGCAATGAAACTTGACCAAAACAAAAAATCTCATTGGCATTCTGAGATGATTGATATTCATTTTGTAGGTTGGCGTGGCCTATTGGCTCAATGGCACCCCCTAGAACATTTAAAAAATTCAGCCCCCCCAGCAGGTTTAACCTAGGATTTTGAACTTGTGTGGGCAGATGCGTCATGTCAGGATGCAAGAAAAATCCTCTTGGGCCCATACCGTAAGTCAAACAGGAAGTTGGCCATTTTGAATTTTTTGGTAAAACAAGCCATATTATAGGGGTCGTATTTGAACAAACTCATCCTAGGGCGTTCATCCAAACTACTTGATCTTTGGTGTAGAGCAAGAAGAGTTGTCTTAGGTACAAAGATATTTGGGAATTTCTCATTAGTCGAAAGGCGTTGCCATGGTGGCCCCTTAAATTGAAATGCTTCATCGTGTGATAAAATACATAATATTAAGCTCTACAAAAAAGCCTTCAGACCCATGCTGTAAAACAAACAGGAAGTCTGCCATTTTTATTTTTGTGGTCAAAAAGCAGCAGATTTAGCATAATTATCACTACAGCCATTTTCACACAAAAACTATCCTCTGAGAACAGAATCCCTTTTCTTCTTTGTTTCTTTTTAAGGTTTGGTGTTTAAATGTCTGTCAGATCCACTGAAGTTCCTGAAACTGCTGTAGTATGCATGCCAGGCCAGTAGTTGGCAGTGTGACTGACAATGAAACACATGCATGCACACCTTTCCTTCCTCCTGGTTGTGTCAACAGACAAACATGGCTGACACACAAATGTTTGTGTGGACAGATTATGGTTGCTTCCTAGTGACAGTCAACCACAAAATAGATAGATATTTAAAAAATGGGAACATATAAACATTGGCAGCAAGTTAGCAGCACAAACAAACAGCACATTTTTGTGTGGTCTGTGCAGCACCAGGCCAAGATCAAGTCTCTGACGGACTACATGCAGAACATGGAGCAGAAGAAGAGACAGCTGGAGGCCAGGACGCTCTGACCGAGGAGCTCGCTAAGCTGCAGGCTCACGGTTTGCACATTTATATTAACCATTAAAACATCTTAGCTCAAGTAAAAACAGGTTAACTTGATGGAATTTTCATCTTTGTTTTTCATCAGAGAAAAGACACGAGATCTCAGGAGAGGAGAAGGAGAAGGAGGACATCGGCAGACATGATGGGGACGGGGAGGAGGAAACACGTCACTGAGAATCTCTGGTAAGAAATGTGAAATAGCTGAATGTTTTAGTGTGGCACAGAAAACTCTGGAGGAGCAGCTGGAGAACCACAGAGAGGCTCACCACAAACAGCTGAGCCCACTGAGAGAGAGAGACCAGATCGAAGACGAGCAGAGGATGCTGGATGAGCTCACAGAGTAAGTCTGACTGTTTTAAATCAAACTACATTTTTAAAGATGTTAGAGAGCACAGACATAAGAAGAAACACATGGCATGAGATATTTGAATCAAAGTCTGTTGTAAAATATGTACACTAATTATTTAGATCAGTTACTGAAAACTGCTTAACAAAAGAGCCAAATTGCTGAAAAATACCTTTGCAATAGGCACATTTAAAGTGGTGAGAAGTGGCAAAAATGGATTAAAGGAGGCATAAATGGTCAAAAAGCAGACAAAAATGGTATAAAGGTTCAAAACTGAAATAAAATGGCAAAAACTGGGTGAAAAGTGTGAAAAAAGGAGTTACAGATAACAAAAATGGTCAGAAAGCAGCAAAAAATGTGGTAAAAAATAGTAAAATGTGACTAAAATGGCCAAAAAGCAGAAACAGAATTAGTGAAAAGGAAAAAAATAGGCATTAAATGGAAAAAACTAGGTGACAAGTAGCAAAAATGGGGAGAAAGTGATATAAAAAAAGGAGTTATGGATGATAAAAATAGTCAGAAGCTGCAAAAATGTGGTAAAAAAATACTAACAAGTGACTAAAACGGGCAAAAAGCGGCAAAAATTTGGTTAAAATAAATGAATAGTGATTAAAACCACCAAAAGCAGCAGAAAATGGTGAAAAGGTGCAAAACTGGAATAAAATGGCAAAAAAAAGGGTGTAACGTGGCAAAAATAGGTGAAAAGTGACATTGAAAAAGGAGTTACAGAGGATACAAATGGTCAGAAAGTGGCAAAAATGTAGTAAAAATTAATGAAAAATGGCTGAAGTGGTCAAAAAACAGCAAAAAATTGGTGAGAAGGTGCCAAATTTGAATTGAATAGCAAAAAATCGGTGAGAAATGACATTTAAAAAGGAGTTACAGGTGACAAAAATGGTCAAAAAGCTGCAAAAATGTGGTCAAAAGAGTGAAAAGTGACTAAAATGAGCAAAAAGATGCAACAATGAATGAAAAGTGACTAAAATGGGCAAAAAGATGCAACAATGAATGAAAAGTGAGTAAATTGGCTAAAAGCAGCAAAAAAAGGTGAATAGGCGAAAATAGGCAGTAATTGGCAAAAACTATGTGAACAGTAGCATCAATGGGTGAGAAGCAATGTAAAAAAGGAGTTACAGATGATAAAAAAGGTCAGAAAGTGGCAAAAATGTTGTAAAATAATGGTGAAAAGTGACTGAAAGGGGCAAAAAGTGGAAAAATAGGCTAAAAGAATTATGTGACTTAAATTGTATATCTATAATGAACTTGTATTTATAGAGCCATGATTGCAAATGTAAGAGGAAGTAGTAGAGCCCTCTAAAGGGTCCAACAAAATAAAGAGGATCTGTACATTTCTTGGAAAAAGGTGACAATTAAAAGTACATTTTTGAGATGATAAAGTCGTATTTTTTCAAGAACCTGAACTCAGAATTTTCTAGTTCAAAAGTCCTAAATTATTACATCATGCACTTTAAAATTTCAAGTTTGTAATGTCAGAATTGAACATTCTAAACTAGTGAATTTACAAGGATCCAAACTGAAAACAGTGAATAGAAATGTCTCTTCAGAGTCTGGGGAATAATGATAATGTGATCATTCTTGGATCATTTCCTCACTGATCAATCCTACTAAGAACAATCTCCTGATTAGGCCATCAACTGTAGGACTTATGGAAGGAAAACAGCTTCTTCTCTTGTCGTTTTCTTTTTCCACGGCTCTTTTGGATTTTATAATGTCAAAAAATTCTACCTTTAAGTTGACATAAATGTCCAGTTTTCTTTTTCTGGTAAATTTATGACTTGTTAAATTAGAAATTTTTTTGAGATTTTACTTAAAAATTGACTGAACCTTCTCATTTTGGTATTCTTTATGGTGGCTCTAAATGCCGTTGTAATGATGGATAGTTTATTGGCAGTTATTTATCCAGAACTAGTTTATGCAGGCCTGTTATGCTGGGATTTAGTCAATAAAACAATAAAAATGATGTTTAATTTTTCAGAGATTGTCCTGGGGGGGTTTAGAGTGTTTAGAGTAGAGGGACCCCAAAGAAAAAAGGTTGGGACCCACTGATGTAAAGGTCTATCATTTCAGAAATGTTCTGCCTTCTACCATTTTTGAAGCCAAATAAGTGTTAGGAGAAATTACCAGAAACCAGAAGAACAAAAATGAATATATGTTGATGCGGTCGTTGACATTTCTCCAGACAGTTATTCTGCCATTAAAAAGCACCAAATCAGAGATTAGCAAGCGTCTCCTCTCAGTCTGAACCAGGGTCTGCTGCTGGAGCAGGAGAGGCTGTCAGACTACGACAAACTGAAGACTGGAGAGTAGGAGGACACCAAGCTGCAGAAACTCATGTGAGTAAAGGACTCATCCGTACGTTTATTTATGTTGAATGTGAGTTCATGTGGTGTTTTGTTGGCAGGCTGCTGAATGAGCAGAGGGAGCAGGCCAGAGAGGACCTGAAGGACCTGGAGGGTCAGGGTACCAAAGTATCATTTATTTTGAAAGGGCATTTGAATGTACGGAAATCAGGAAAACGAACAACTTCACTTGTTTTTCCATTTGTGCCCAGAATCGAAAAACGAGTGAAGTTGTCTGTTTTCTTGATTTCCGTACGTTCAAATGCCTTTTCAAAATAAAAGATACTTTGGTACCCTGACCCTGGAGAAGACTGTGGTAAGTATTTCCTGTTTCTACAGTGGAGGAGATGAAAACCCCATGAGGGGCTCAGTGATCGTCCATGCATGCAATTAAAGACTCCATCCTGTAAAACTCCAGCTGTGTCTGCGTTTTTATTGCATAACCCCCTACTTACATCTCTGACGGCTCCCCAGGGGGGCACCACACCACGTCCCCCCTTCTCCATCAGGCATGCCTTGATCCAGGTACCGGCCACAGTGGGGTTTGAACCCCAGCATCCCTGTGCAGAACTGGTCTAGTCCAGTCCTCTGTGCCATCGCCGCCATACCTTTCACACTACCATCTCTTCTCCTGGCGCATTTATCCTCTTTGTTCAGGATGTGGCTTTAAAATTCACTGAGACCAAGATGGGAGTTGAACCCAGAACCTCCAGACTCTGAGTCAGTCCACTATCTCTTTAGGCTACAGAGCCAGACATGCAGCAGAGCCTCAGAGGGGCTTTTCCTTCTTTATCTGGACTAAAATCTTGAAAACTTAAAGACATTCGTTAGATTTGAAAAGCCAACTCCTGTCCAGGTCTCCTGAAGTCTCTGTGGACTCAGACTCTTAAAATATAGAGGAACCCAAGGTAAGATATGAACCTGTAAACTCCTGATTCACAGTCAGTCGGCTTTGCCACTAATCCACTGAGACACACACCTACTGATGTTTCTCAGAGGATCTGATCTCTGTTTTTGGAGACTGGACTTAAAAATGCACCAAGAATCAAACCCACAACCCTATGGCAGTCCTCTTTACTCCTGAGTCAGCGATTTACACCAGCAGCTTCAAAAATCCACAGAAGATTTGAACCAACAACCTCATGATTCCAGGACAGTTACCTGACCAACTGAGCTAACACACAGGCTAAAGCTAGCTGCGGTATCTCTGAGACTTCACATCTGGAGTAGAACATCTCTACGATCCACAATCTTTGCTGCTGAAGACTGTTTTCACATCTTGAGTTGCACATCTCCATGAGTGATGATCTTTGCCGCTGAAGACCATTTTCACGTCTTGAGTTGCACATCTCCATAAGTGATGATCTTTGCTGCTGAAGACCATTTTCACATCTTGAGTTGCACATCTCCATGAGTGATGATCTTTGCTGATGAAGACCTTTCTCATACTTGAGAGGAGATATAAATAGATACAAAACCATTGACGAAAATGATGAAACAAACTTGTACACATCTTGAGCTCTCTATTTTCTCCTCTGGTCGACCTTCATCACCAGTGATTGGAACATTCAGTCAATGCTTTTAGCCACTCTGTCATTTTTCTCCTGTGGTGTGAGCGTGCACACGAGGGAGAGGGAGTGAGGCTGCAAGCATGCAGTAGAGAGAGATGCAGAAACAGTGGCTGAGCCAAGCAGAGCAGAAAGAGGAGCTGTGAAAATGACAATACAGTAATTTGTTCATAAATTGGAGCTGCATTCAAAATTTTCAGGGCGCACGCCTCCTTCTCATTAGTTTTGCTGCCAAAATAATGGCAAGCTCTGGAAATTTATGGTGGGTATCACCCTCTGTTACTGTGACAGTATGATTGTTGCAAAGCTCACATAACCCATGGGTGCAGCACGCCGTGTTGCTGGCATGCAACGGTTGCCACGTATCCGCTTTCGTGTAACACCTTGACATGCAACGGGTTGCGAGGGCCCGTTATTGCTGCTTGCAGCTTTAATTATTATTGTTATCCATGAATTTTCGAATTTACTGATTTACAAAAAAACTGAAAAGTTAGTAAAGCACATTAATATTTCTTGATTAATATGTCAAATTATAGTTATTTACCTGCATTCCTGAACAGAAGAATTAGTTTTAGTGGTTGAATGTTATGCTTGATTCATTTCTGACTTCTTAGAGAAGCCCAGTGAGCCGGCTCAAATTTGGGTGAATTCAGTTTTAAATTCTTCATTCCTGTTCAAAATGGTAAAACGTGGAGAGCTCACTGAAAATGAAAGAGTTTGCATTAAAGCACTTCATGTTGCTGGATGGTCTTTGAGACAAATATGACAGGTGGTCTAATATTGTTAAGCACTGTATATGAAGTAATTCCACTATACATCTCACTTCTTTTAATAAATATTTTCCTACCATCATTCAGGAACACTCTCGTTATATGTTTAACCATTTGATTGCAAAGTGGATACAGTTTTCCTTGAAGGCTGTGCTCAGTTGCTCCCTGGGTTAGTCGAACAGCATGCTTTGACTTTCCAAGGGAGCGCATAGCTAGAAACCCCCATATGAACAGTTACATTTGTGTCAATGTGTATTGAATACAATAAATGTAGTTCATAAGCTCTTTTCAAAACTCTCTAAATATATTTTAATGTTGCTTAAATGCAGTCAAAGATCACACCACTGTATGTATTAATATGTTCAATTTTGTTTCTTTTAGGAAACATTTGAAAAATTTTAAACCACAGTGGTTTAGCAATGAAGTGGACCTCCTAGAGGTGGAAGCATAACCAAACGAAAGTAGTACACAGTCATCCTCACATTTTCACTATAAATGTTCAGTGGAACAGAACAAAATCCTCTCAATGATCAGTGCAACTACAACTAAATTATACAATTACTAAAAGGCTGACAAGAATTTTGCTGATTCAACATCCTAAATAGTGCAAATAATGCAAAAAGACAGGTGCTAGAACATTAACCCATATGCATAAATCAACTAATATAATCATTTAAAACCACTGAGATAACTCGTTACATCTTCACATCTGTATTCATTCAAATATATCACCCAGACTACATTTCCTTATATTGAAATTACATAAACACATGAAGATGATTTATTTAAAACCTTGAACACATCGTAATGTAACATGATTCTGTCTTGTTATGGCAGACTAGCTTTTGTCCTACTTGTGTGAATATGCAGGGTATGGTTACAACCATACCCGGTCTCCCCTATTTGTTGCATAAACAGGTGATGAATTCTCTGCTCTGCCGTAGCCACCATTATTGAACTACCTCGTCATAGTCGCGTGACGTTTGCTGTGAATTGTTCTAGGCTCTGGCCCGAATACGTGACGTAATACAAGTACAGCAACGCCACCTACGAAGACAAACCACGCACGCAGTTTATTATCTCGATAATCAGAATGGGAAAAGGGTAAAAAAAAGGCAAAAGTCTCTCAAAACTAAAATCAAAGAGACAGTGTGTACAATAAATCGTGCCTGCAACACCAATTTCAGCTAGAAAGACGCTCTAATCCGAACTCCTCACCTCCTGTTCACCGACACATTTACAGCAGAAATCTGCGACAGAAGAAACGTGTCCTGCTTTAATCCTTACCTTTCCTTCACAGCTGGGAGATGATTGAACCGTCCTGTCGGGAAGAAAATGACGGCTGGAAGAGAGATGCAGGGCGTGGTCATGTGCGGTTTGGGAGAAACGAAACTGAAACTCATCACTAGCCTACTTAAGTTTTGCTGTCCGGTTGAACTGATGTTTTTTCTTGAATAAAGAAACGCTATGCATGTACAAAACACAATGTTTCAGTCCCGTTTGTTTTAAATATATTACATGTAAGGTCTATCTTTACTATCTAGTGTTGTCAGTTTAGAGAACTTCACCAGAATTGGACCATGTATTCTTTTATTGCTTATTGCATTCTTGTGCAAAAATTCATCCCCAACACCACAAAATCCGTTTGAATGTGCATTTCATGACACTTTCAATAAACTGATGAGTAAAATGTAAACATAATCTGGATTTAAAACAACCCCTTCCAAATTATTTTTCTAATCCTGCAACACACAGCCTGTAGGCTAAGCCTTAACTACAGTTACAAAATTATCCATTTTTAAGACACACAAAAAAATGATTCAAAATAAACTTCCCATGAAGTCATGAAATGAAAAAGAAATGACGAAAATAGTTTTTTAAACAGTGTTTCTTTTATTCTAACAGGATTTTCATCAGGACGTGTAGAGAATATCCATCTTTAAAGTTATTCTGTTAGATGCGGAGCCCATGATTTCACCAAGATTCCTGGCTTGATTTTCAAATTTAGTTTCAGACTGTTGCATATACATTTCACTTTCTTGAGTTTGTTAAAATATTTCTTATTTTGCCATTTCAAAACATGATTTCAAAAAATATCAAAGTATTAAAAAATTAAAACATAGTCTAAACTATTATGAGCTTGTATTGTTTGAGATTATAACAAAGTACAAGCTAAATGAAGGAAATCATGCAGAACAAAAACAGAATACTTGATCAAACATCTGATCAACTGTCAAGGTATTTTCAAGAAAACAGCCTGCTTGGTTTAATGCCATTTAAGACTTTTTTTGTCAGCTTAAGACTGCATACCAAATGACTGATGTCTGCACATGATGAAACAGCTTAATTGTGTTTCCTGTTCACCAGGAGTAGTTATACCTGAAGTTTTTATAGAACTTTTCAGGAGTTCATGTTATCTGATGTAGACCTTAGCATAGGCATCAATCTTGTCTAGTTAATACAAAACATGTAAACACAAAACTACACTATAACACAGTTAAAAAAAAATGAAATGGCTGTTTTAACTCCAAGCTATCTAGAACAGTCGTCCATTAAGGTGCAAGCACAGCTGAAACAAGCATGCTGCAACCAAGAACAGAGCAGTAGAAGATGAAAACATTATTAAAGCTCCCACCCTGAGCATGACATGGTTTCACTGTGAACATGATTGATGGTCGATTAAATACTATGTCACTATGTGAAAAGTGCAAAGGAAATGGCATTATACTACGGTTCATGCTGATAAATGGATGGCTGTGTGGATCTTCATAAGGAAGATTTTATCAGTAACATCATTGCTGGTTTATCTGCTACTTAGAATTTCTACTCCTTGGTTTTCACGTTGCTGAGTTGGTCGCTGATTTCATCAAAGTAGTCATCAGTGACACAAAGCATCTGGTAGACAGCACTGAGCAGCAGGATGTCGCAGTTCAGGTCCAGCTCTAACTCCTGGCTGTAGTTCTTCACTGGGATGACGCAGGACAATGGCAGACCGAGACGAGTGCTGGCCTCCTGCATCTGGATCATGAAACATTCACATGACAAAAGCTGATACTTTTCTCTGAAGACTACACAGAAATTTGCCAAATTTTGTGAAATCATAGACAAATGTGTTTAACTTGCGTTTAGTTTGGCCTTCTACGTCTTATTGGTTAAAGAGTAAGAAACCCCTAGACCATTCAGCTGGAAATCTAAGTATGTGGGTGTTTAGTGCTGCTGTTGATCAATTCTGGTTCAAATCTGAACATCTGCTACATATTAATATTCTTCACATTGCCTCTTCAATTTTTCAATTTGCAGAGCTGGAAGCAGGTGATGTATGCGGTGCCAGCTTTCTCTTGAGCAGAATGACCACAAGGAACATTTTTGTAAATAGTTCATGGCTTTCCATGAAATGTGGCGATTACTAAGTGGAGTAACTGGGCTATTTGTTAAATGTGAAAGGGGAGCAATGTCTACCATTCTACTGCTCCTCCATATCCTCTGATGCAGCCCACAGGACTCTGGAGGACAGATGTCCTCTTCTTCAAAAGACGTTTCTGTCAATGAAAGCTGGCCAAACACTACAAGACAATCATGCCGATTTTGGGCCATGTTGCCTCCTTGTAATCAAAGCCAGTAAAGGTGTGAGAGCAAAAATTCAAGGTATTTCATGGGGTATTTCAAGTGTAGTTTGTTCCTGTTTGGTCAGTGGGTGTCGCTGCATGACTTCAGGTTAGTTATAAATACTAAGGACTGTATGTCTGGGTCAAGTGAGTGATCCCAGAGGGACAAGGTTTTTTGAATGCAAAAGCACATGCTGTATTTCAATTTTAGTTGGAAGTTTATGTCATTGTTTTGGTATGTTATGGTTGTTGTTTATGCCATCGCCTTGGAAGATTCATAAAATGAACTTCAATAATTGCAGCAATGACACAGACACACCCTCAGGTAAAGATGTTTGCAACCAATAGCCTAGATCCGTCAGCCAAGTCACCCCAGGATCATACAGCTCAGTAGCTCAGTAGTCGATTGATCTCCTTTTATTGGGTGAGATTTTTCTGTGGTGTGCTGTAATAAGAGGGACCTTTCCCATTCTAATCTGCTTGAGGACAATTGGAGCTGCACTGACCTGAGATCTTAAATATTAAACGTTCATTTTTTACAATCAAAAATCCTGCTGTGTGTGGGTACACCTCGGACAGCTAAGCACTCACACTGTCCATTGTCTTGTGGAACAGAACAATAACCAATCAGCAAGCTGATAGGAGGAAGCAAAACAAACAGCCAGGGGAATGATAGTAAACATGAAACAAAAATTAGATGTCAGAAATGGAGGAGCAACTTGTTGATTTGTGGCAAAACACAAGTGTTTATACATGTTCTATAAAACATACCATGATCTAACTGAAAAACAGAGGAGCTGGACTGAAACTGCGACCACCTGGATGTAACAGGTAGATAACAGCTTGCAACATTTAGCTTCTTTACTCAAAAATGTGTTTGACCACACAAGATTTCAATTTCTGAGAGTAGAGACTCTGATTGTTGGTGATCTGGTCTTGTGGTCTGTGTTGCTCATCTCAGTCCACACCACACACACAGGGTCAAATCTGTCATTATACTGTATGTTGTCATGTGTGGGGTCTGGCATTGTCACAATTGGTAACAGGCTGTTTCAATGCTGCTTCTCAAGTAGAAGCATATTGCTAATCACCTAGCATGTACTGCCAAGATAGACAGTATGGTGTGGACAGCACCAAGGAGTGAGGGTGTGTTTCATCTGCCCCATCCCAGCCCTGTCCATGTTGATAAACTGAAATTCAAAAGCCATTTTTTTAAATTCTTTGAAACAACTTCTCAAGAATATTCAGGTCAATAAATGATAAATGCTGAAAACATTTGTTTGATGACACTGCCATCCTACTGATGTGAATCTTAAGCTTTACAATATGCGCAAGACATTAAGACTGATCTACAACTCTAAAGTGTACACTTATCCTTCTTATTATTGTGTCTATATTCAGTGATTGCTGGTTTTGTCATTGTGTTGCTGCAACACTCAAAGTCTTCCCCTTGGAATCAATAGAACATTGTCTTGTCTTATCTTCAGTGGGGGGTAGAGCACACAGAAACAGTACTTTAGTAAAAGTACTGTTACTTAATAATAATTACTCAAGTAGAAGTGAAAGTACTTGTAAAAACAGTACTCGAGTAAAAGTAAATAAGTACCCTCTTTTAAGACTACTCAAGTAGTGAGTAACTTTATTTTGTGCAATTAATAAAATGAAAAATTCAATATAATGAGAAAAAACAGACTCTCATTGTAGTTACCTTATTTCTACATGATGATTTTAATCTCACATGAATTTTTACCTTGCAGTTCTTACTTTTTAATCACATTGTATTTATTTTATCATGTGTTAATGATTTTTGGCTCATATGTATGAAATCAATCTTATGAACTGGCCTCATTTCTGACTTTTTGCCCTTTTTTTATCTAATTTTTACTTTTTGGCTCCAATTTATAAATTTTTATCCTGATTATCATATCAGAGTGGCATATCAGAGATATGCCACACGCACACGATAATAGGATCACCTACAACGTAACGTGGCAAAGTTGCATAGGTGGTTGGACACGTGACATCATTTATCACTGACACTGCTGCGTCTTTGCAGTCTGCAAGTTAAAACAGAGTTTTGAACTTCAACGTTTAGCTAACCATCAATGCAGTCGTTATCTTGTTTATCTTTCTTACCATAACGTGCTTTCTTAGATTTGACGTGCTATATTTGAAGCTTGAGATTTCCACAGTTTTAGGTAGACAGAGTGGGCAGCGCATTATGTGGCTGTTGTTCCCTTTGAAAGCCAAAGAGTCCTGTTGTTGAGCCAGGGATAAACATGCTCCTCTGAAGGCGACGCAGGTATTACACCTTCAGCCATTATCTCCAGCTGTTGATAGTTAAGAGGGAGGGAACACTCCTCTGTTTACTCTGTGGTGCTGAGGATTTTACCTCATGCTGCTGTGAGAGCTCAGCTGAGTGTAGAAAATACTTAATGAAAATAAATTATAGACAAAAGTAGCAACCAGTGCAAGCCCAATGTGATGGAGTAAAAGTAAAGTTTTTTCATCAGAAATGTAACGGAGTAGGAGTAAAAAGTACTCTGCTCAGTAACTACTCTCAGAAGTAGGATTTTCAAAAAACTACTCAAGTAAATGTAACAGAGTAACTAACGCGTTACTACCCACCTCTGCTTATCTTATTTTAAAGTTAAATTCAGGACTAAAAACTGATACAATTTTTCATCATATAAATATATGAAGTAAATCAAATTGTTTTTTCAAGTATTGACAAAATGGTTATTCTTTAAGTATTTTTCCTCTTTAAAAAAAAAAAAGCTCACAGGATCTACATGGCCTCTCTGCCGTGCTGCAGCACAATGCATAGGTTTGCTAACACCCCACTATTACCACACACATGGGCGGTTGCGCCACACCCTGATGTGCGTCGGGGTGCGAGGGCCCTCCAGTGCTGCATGCATCCCTGGTTCAATGTTGTAATTTAAACCAAACAGATTAATTTTAAAAGTGTACCCACAAAGGCACAAACTATTCTGACAAAAATCTTTTCTTTAAGCGCCACAAAAACTCCTTTCACTGCTATGCAGATGACACACAGATATACCTATCTCTGAGACCTGAGGATCCTAGAAGCCTAACTGCTGTCAAAGACCGTTTAAGCAAGATCAGCTGCTTGATGGCTCAAATTACATTCAACTCTGAATCGGAAACAATACCTTTAATGCTCAAAATTCCCCCACCTCGGCCTTGGTTCTCTGTTTGATAATATCAGACCCTCAACCAGAAACCTATGAGTGGTGTTTAACTAAGACCTCACCTTAACCATCCACATCAATAAAGTTGTCCAGTCATGCAGTTCTTTCACTTCCAAACAATTGCAAAAATAAATACAATCTGGTCTGACCTTTAGAAAGTTATCCATACCCTTATCTTCTCTAAACCTGATTACTGCAACGTACACCTCCCTGGCATCAATCAAAAATCACTCTTTGCATCCAGCCAGTTCAGAATGCACTAGCTAGGATTCTAACTGGTTTAAACAGAAAACATAACATCACCCCAATTTCAGTTTCTTTACACTGGCTCCCTGTAAGTTTTAGAATTGATTTTGAATTGGTGTTTGAATTGGGTGTCCACTCAGTTCTCACCAGACTGAGAAAGTTGTGTTTGCATGAGTTTATATCAGTATTTATTTATATAAAAATGAATTTGACTTTCTAGTTATGTTGGGCTGGTTCCAACTTCTTACCACCGCACATCGGATGGAAATCTGAGTGACCATTATGAAACACCCCGAATTGGACAGGCTTATCTTGGCTCTTTTCCCAGATATAAGGGTAGACCTAAATAACAGCCAAAAAAACCCAAACAAACAAACAACCAAAAAAAAAAAAAAACAACTCGTATTTCCCACAGAAATAAAGTTCCACAACCATCCATTTCATGAATGTGACACATTTATTGGATATGAAAAAACATGGTGGTGTGTTGTTCGAGCTGGGTAGGGGTATCTCGAAAAAAAAAAAAAAAAAAAAAAAAAAAAAAAAAATATATATATATATATATATATATATATATATATATGAGAACATCCAAGAAATCATGTCTGGCCCTCGGCTTTCTATCCTTGAAAAATGTTGGCCCCCAGGAAAAACTAATTGCGGACATCGATTGTACAGTATCTGTCTGATCTGCAATAATAAATCTCTTTTTTTTCTGTATTTGATGCATTTCTGTGTTTATTTGAACAGAAGAGCAGAAGGAATCACTTAGGTTGTCGTAATGTTTGATACCTCTCGGAGAAGCCCAGTGAGCTGGCTCAAATTTGGGTATAAAAGGGTGAATTTAGTTTCAAAGTTCTTCATTCCTGTTCAGAATGGTATAACGTTGAGAGCTCACTGAAAATGAAAGAGTCTGCAGCAAAGCAAGTCATGATGCTGGATGGTCTCTGAGACAAATAGGGAAAGACAAAGTGTTCTCACAGGGTGGTCAGGTATGCTTTGGAGTCATTGCCTAGACTGGTACTTAAAAAATTGCTCCAAAGAAGAGGAAGGAAACCAAAGTTAACTGAAGCAGATTTCAGGGGAGGTGACCGAGAACCTGATGGTCACTCTGACTGAGCTTTAGAGATCCTGTGTGGGACAAAGTTCCTGAAGGACAACCATCATTGCAGCCCTCCACTTATCTGGGCTTTATAGCAGCGTGGCTAGGAATATTAGAATATCATCAAAAGGTTGATTTATTTCCATTTTCAGGGTTTTCATTAGCTGTAAGCCATAATCGCCAAAACTAAAAGACATTAAACACTTGAAATATATCAGTTTGTTTGTAATAAATCTACAATAAACGAGTTTCACCAGATGCACCTGTAGTTCTGCCTGAAAATTTCTGGAACCTTTCAGGAGTGCATGTTTTCAAACGTAAACTTTTACATAGATATCCATCTTTTTTAGTTAATGCAAAACATTTAAACCCCAAGTTATTTAAAACAGTTGTTGATAAAGATGCAAGTAGAGCTGAAGCAAGCAGGCTACAACCAAGAACAGAGCAGTACAAGATTAAAACATGATTTAAGCTCTCACCATGAGCATGACATGGCCACACTGTGAATATGGTAAATGCTTGATTAAAAATATCAATCATTATGTAAATGTTACAAATTTCTACACTGCTGTGAAAACCCAAAGTACAAAGGGAAATAGAATTCTGTCTGTTCATGCTGATAAATGGATGGCTGCATGTATGGATCATTGTAAAGCAGATTTAATCTCTGGCACCAGTGTTGGTTTATCTGCAGCACCAAATTTCTACTCCTTGGTTTTCATGTTGCTGAAGTGGTCACTGACGTCATCAAAGTAGTTATCAGAGAAGCGAAGCATCTGGTTGACAGCGCTGAGCAGCAGGATGTCACAGTTGAGATTCAACTCTAACTCCCGGTTGTAGTTCTTTACTGGGATGATGCAGGACAACGGCAGACCGAGACGAGTGCTGGCCTCCTGCATCTGGATCATAAAACACTCATATGACAAAGGCTGATACTTTTTCTGTGAGGACTTCAAAGAAATAAGAAAAATGCTATGAAGTTAGACAAATGTGTTTCATTTGTATTGATTTTGGCTACCTACCCCGTATAGTTTAAAGACTAAACCCAAAGCCACTGTTTACAGCTGAAAACCCAAGTACATGGGTATTTAGTGGTGCTGTTGATCAATTCATGTTCAAATCTCAACATCTCAACACTAAATGTTTATATTCTAAACATTTCATTAGAAATATGTATAGCAGGCGTAACTTGAAAAGCACTTAAGTCTGCACCCAGGAAAACAACTAGGTGGTGCACTTGGACCGTAGTGTTCACTCTAAAATTACTTCTAAAGGATATTAATGTCAGTAAATGATGAATGCTGAAACATTGGTTTGATAACATTTTATCCTACTAATGTATAAAACCTTAAGCTCTTCAATGCACACAAGACATTAAGGTTGTCTTAAAGCTTTGGGTCTCAAAGTGCATTCTTCTGAATATCTCATTATTATATTCAGTGATTGCTAGTTTGTCTTTGTGTTCCTGTGATGGATCAATTTAGTTTTGTCTTGTCTTGCATTATTTTGAAGTATCTCATCTTTTTTATTTCAAAAGTTCAGGCCAGGTCTTTTTCTTCTTCCAAAAAAGTAAATCTCACCTTTTCCTCAATGTAGAAACTCTTGTAAACGTTTGCAACATCCTCTTCCACCAAAGGACAGGCCTCGTCTACTTTGGTGAGCAGCGCCAGCTGAGGAACTCCTGGAAACAACAGAGCAAGATGAACATTTTTACTACCGACTCTTAGTGTCAGGTTTTAAATACTGAAGGAGTCAGAGGCAGCCTGCAGATGTCCATTAAAAACAGGCTGCAAATTCACAATCATGCAGAATAGAATAAAAAAAAATAACACCCTGGGGCACGGAGTGGTTTAAGAAGCCATGTATGCAGGCGGCCTGGGATTGAATCTGGCCTGTGGCCCTTTGCTTCGTGTCTCTCCTCACTCTCTTCCCTTTTTGGGAAGAGAGTGGGGAGAGACATTGTCCTTTATTGTCCTTCCAATAAAGGCACGAAAAGGCCCCAAAATAAATATTTAAAAAATAAATAAATAAATAACACCCACACACATGAAAGGAGACCCACCGCAAAAAGTTTCAATGAAAGTGTATTGAAGAAAACCCACTGCATTTGCATAAATAATAACAAAATATTCATATATTATTCAACCCCCTATAGCCCTGGACTGGATGTTTGACTCTAGCTGCTCAACAGTCCTGGGTCTTCTTTGCTCAATTTTTTGATGTATAATGCACCAAACGTTTTCTGTTGGTGAAAGGTCTGGACTACAGGCAGGCTAGTTCAGCACCCAGTCTCTTCTACTGTGAAGCCATGCTGTTGTGATGGATGTGGTATGGGGTTTGGCATTGTTGTGTTGAAATATGCAAGGCCTTCCCTGAAAGGGACATTGTCTGGATGGGAGTATATACCTATCTAAGCTTCCCACACCTAAGTCACTAATGCAACCCCTATTCCATCAGAGCTGCAGGCTTTTAAACTTTGAATAGATGGAACAGTGTTTCTCCAGATTAAGGCTGCTGGAAAGAATTTCGGGGTTCAAATTTAATTTGAATATTAAAAAACTCATTAATATTCAAGCGCTAAAGTTACTATTCAAGCATGTTTTTTAAAATATTTTTGCTGTTTACAATCGTTCTTGAGTCTCTCCCCTCTCTCCTTGGCCTCTGCTTCACCCATATGTAGGTGTAGGTATCACATGACACGTGACATGATGAACAATAAAGTTTTTACACCAAAACACAGACGTGCCACAATGACCGCCATTGGGGATGTTTATCACCAAGGTGGTGCACATGCTGGTGGTGATTTGGCAGGTAAGGCTTCGCTACATCAAGAGATACATTTTTAGGAGAGTAAAACCGCAATGCCCACCGACAGTAACCTGCTGTCATGGTGGAAAATGTTCCGGTCCAGGTATCCTCTCCTGTCCCAGCTGGCATACCATTATCTGTGCATCCCGGGCACCTCTGGCAGGGCGGAGAGGGTTTTCTCCATGGTTGGGTGAACAAAAAAATGCTCTGTTCTTGATTCAGAAAATGTGGCTCGCCTTGTGTATTTAGGTAAAAACATAAAGGGACAAGACAGTACCAACATTTTTAAATGTTTTGTTCATTATAAACATGTCATCACCGCTGTAAGCAGCGAAATTTACTTTATTTTTGTTTGACATTTAATTTCTAACCTGTTTGTTGGTGTTAAAGTTGAACATCAGTACCATAATACCTGTTAAAGGCCTTTTAATGGTGCAGGTGGCTAAAAAAAGTACATAAAAATTAATATTAACTACTTTTGCTTTTAGACAACGCTTTCTGGAAGTCCATGCAGTTATTTCCAGGACAAAATCATGCCTGTCTTTTAATGCAGTTCCGCCTCAGGGCCTGAAGATCGAGCCATTCATGTCCAGATTCTTTAAAACTTTTGCCGTTTTAACAAAGGTGTAAGGCCAGCCTTATTCCAGCCTTACACCAGAGGACTTTGCTTAAACTCTCAAAACATTACAGACTGACATCTGAGACCCTCTCACATTTAAAGACAATTTTTAACAAGCCGTTGAGTTTTTAGTCTCAGGTAAGATTTTGCAAAGACTGTGGGCCTACAAAGCAGAATACGATTCCCTATGAAAATATTTCCTATCATGCATCTGGTGAAAATTCACAACAACAATTTTTAAGCAGAGAACAAGATGTAGAAGGAGATGGATTTGAATAAATATCTCTTACAGTCTGAAGTTTTAAAATTATTTACACTAAGTAGAAACAAAGGGAAAGTTAAACACCGAAAACTTTGCATGTTACTGCACCAACAGAGGACCTATCCCGGAAACACTTCAGAAGAGTATCATATGAAAAAGCGAGTTGTCTCACCACAAAAAAACTGATAGACTTTTACTTTTAAAATGCCAGTGGCGGTTTACCATACCTTTCATGTCAGCCAGGAATGAACTGACAGACAAGGCACACAAACACACAGGTGCAGAGATCCGACTGCAGCTATAAACAGAAATGTTTTCAATCTCTTGAGTTATCAGCAGCAGACATTCAGCCGTTTCAGACTGATCTACCCTCACGTTCACATTTTGAAGAGTTAGGTGAATTTATGTGCTCTGCACAACACTGGCTCCCTTTGGTTGTGGATGCCGCTCACGTCACCGAGAAACCCAATTTGCATACGTCCAGACTTAAGACTTATGACATTATCCAAAACTAATGAAAAACCACCTTAAAACTGCTCATATCGAGCCTTATGACTACCTTACACATGAGAGTTGAGACAACAGGAGCTGCAACTTTAGCAAGACTCCCATGATTTTACTCCATCTTTGTCTACGACTTTAAAATTGCACAAAAAAGTCTTGAGATGTAAGCCCGCCTTCAGTTGCAAAATGCTCCTCCTGCTGTTTTTCATTAGTACCAGTTACTTTTCCAGCCTTTTGTTTCTCTGTCCCTTGTTTTTTGAGATGTGTTGTTGCCATCAAATTTAAAATGAGCTAATATTTTCATGAAATTGTAGATGTCTCAGTGTAACATCTGATATGTTATTTATACTCTATTGTGAATTAAATATGAGTAAATGATATTTGCAAATCATTGCATTCTTTTTTTATTTACATTTTACACAGCCCCACAACTTTTAGGAATAGTTGTTGTGTAACTAAGCAGAATGTGTTATTCACCATGATAAAATGGAACAAGTTAGCAAGATTAATTTCCATTGTTTGGGCGCATACACGTAGTTATTTGTATAAAATGGGTAGTAAAATGGGACTGACCAAGCGAGTTGATCTTTTTGCGTATCGCATTCATCTTTTCCTCCAGCTTTGAGGGCATGATGGAGACCTTGCAAGCATCAATGACATAAGCCACACAGTGGATCTTGTCTTCAAGCCCTGAAGACTCACGATACCCGTGGGCATCCAGATGCAAAGGAGCAGAGGGGTTGAACTGAGACAAACAGTAAAGAGACAAACAAGGGTTTGAGAAGGTTTGAATCAACTTTTTATAAATCAGGGAGTCATTGCTTAAGTATCCTAAATTTGACAAACAGCTGTACCTGATAGCGATCAGGCAGATGTCCTTTCAGTATGGTCATGGTGTCATCTACATTAAGGCCTGCCCCTGTATTTTCCTCTAGCCCCATGGTATCACACAAGATGATTGGCAGAGGTTTACCTTCACGCCCGTCTTTCAAAGAGTAGGTGCGAAACTATGAAGCACAACCATAAAGGAACAAATTTCACAAAATAGACAGAGCAGGATGTTTTATCTAGGAGTAATTAAAAGGCAGGTTATAACCTGTGTGGTGAGGCTGGTGGTGGAGCATCCTGCCATTGCCTGGCTAGTAATGTGGCCTCTGAATACAGAATTGATGGAATTGAAGAAGCTCGACTTTCCAACTCCAACTGGTCCAATGAGGAGCACACGAGCTCTGGCCACAGAGTGGATTAATGGTTTGTAGGTCCTTATCTTATCCATCAGCTCTGTCCTTGTCCTACAGAATCAAGCAAAGCTGATTAAATTTTCAGATCTCACCTTAGCCACCCATATCAATAAAGTTGTCCATTCAAGTTTTTTCCACATCAGAACCATCGCCAAAATAAAATCAGTACTCAGCCAGTCAGACCTTGAAAAAGCCATCCATCCCTCCATTTTCGCCAGACTTGATTATTGTAACTCTCCTCTCCCTGGTATCACTCAAAAATCCCTCTCTCGCCTACAGTTAGTCCAAAATGCAGCAGCTAGGCTTCTAACTGGTTTTAAGAGACGGCATCACATCACTCCCGTTTTAGCATCCCTGCACTGGCCCCCTGTAAGTTTAAGAATTGATTTCAAGATTTTCCTCCTCACTTTTAAAGCACTGAAGGGCCTGGCTCCAAGTTATGTACAGAACTTCTAACCCCCTACGTGCCAGGCTGCAGCCTTAGATCCTCCGGCAGGGGCCTACTGGTCACCCCAAGGTCGAGGCTCAAAACTAAAGGGGACAGGGCCTTCTCTGTCAGCACCTCGACTTTGGAATGACCTGCCCGAGGAGATAAGGCACACTGAATCAGTGTCATCTTTTAAATCACTTTTTACAACTCATTTTTATAGACTTGCTTTTATGTGATGTCGTCTTCAGTCTTTCACTCTCACCTCTTTTTATCATTTTCTCTCTTAGATTTTCTACTTCTCCAGCATATTTAACCTTAAAGCCTCTATGTCTGCTCTTCTCAGCTTTGTATTTTATTCTTATTGATTCTTATGTGACATCTCTACTTCTCCTACTTGGTTTTGGGTTTTAAAAGCTCCCCTGCTTTTATTTTATTTCCCCCTCTTTTTACAGCTGTCGGTTTTACCAGACTATTATCATTATCATGATTAATATCTTTTACTGTCTAGAATTTTAATTTTCGTATGATGACTTATTAATCGCTACACATTTTGTTTTTATTCTCCTTCTTACGATTTTGATTTATATTCCTTTCTGCCTCTTCCTAATATTCTAGATGCTTTTACATTTCTGGTCCTTAGGTCTCTTTTATGTAGTTGAGTTCCTGTGTTGCCTGGACCAGTCTAGGTTATGCTTGGTCATCAAGCATAACCTAGACATGTAACTATGTTAACTATGTTAACATGTAACTTTGCCTGTTAAGATGTTTTTGATTGAAATAGCTTTTGATTTCGGTAAATATGACTTCCTAATGCTGCAAATTCAACAAATGGCCATTTTCAGTTCTTTACAACCTATAAAATGTTCTAAAACTCTGTTGTGCTTAATAATGTGGAACAGTGCATTTTGAGTTTTTTAATTTTAGTAAAAAAATAGTTATCATTTGGAGGTTTGTTCAATAAAATTTAGACTATGCTCTAACAGCTGATGACTTGAAAATTACACTGACTGTCATTTGCATTAACTTTTTCGGAAAACAGAGAAAAATATCATTTGCATTATAATTTGGAGCACCATGTAGACAGACAGACAGATATTGTATATGTATAATCTATTAGCAGAAACTGAGTATGCACTGCCAAGTTTAAGTTGGGCATGCAGGCATGTTCATCTTGGGAAGAGGCCTTGGGGTAGACCTAGAGCTTTCCAGAGGGATTATGTGTCCCACCTGGTCTCAGAGCGCCTCAGAATCCCCTGTGGCAGAAATATGTTGCTGGGGTGAGGGATTGGGTGAACTTGCTGAAACTGTCACCATTGTGTCCTGACCCAGGAAAAAAAAAAAACTACTAGTTGATTTGTAGTTTGTAAGTAAACAGTATAAACAATCCATCTTACTCAGATTTCCAGATGACAGTTCTCCACGGCCTCTCCATTTCAGTCAACTCTGGTAAAGAGCACAAAACAGCTTTTTAATTACAAAAATCTGGTCTACCATCCTATTATGTAAGGAGTTTCTGTGATATAATGACAACATATGTCAGGAGTTATTTAGAGTTGGCAGGTTGATAGACTGTTCAAAGCAGGTCTATCTGCGCAAACAGTCAACTGGTTTACAAACTATCTCTCTGATAGAACTCAGTGTGTACAGGTATCTGGCTGTACTTCGAGCTCACTCACTGTCTCCAAAGGAGTGCCTCAGGGGTCAGTCCTAGGGCCACTCCTTTTCATTATTTACATAAATGACATAAATCAGAATGTGTCTAATGCTCATTTTCACTTTTATGCTGATGACACTGTAATCTACTGCTCAGCCCCTACTCCAAATGAAGCTCTTTCTCAGCTACAACTTGCTTTTAATGCTGTTCAGCAAAAATTCTATGCCCTGAAGCTCGTTTTAAATGCTGATAAAACAAAAGTCACGATCTTATCAAATGCTCAATCTAAGCCATTGAACCTGCCATCGATCTCCACTTCTCAGGGTTCACAGATCGAGTTTGTTTCATGTTATAGATACCTAGGCATTTTGATTGATGATTCCCTGTCTTTTACTCCTCACATTCAGCAATTGGTTAAGACGTTAAAGCTGAAACTGGGTTTTTATTTCAGGATGAAACCATGCATTTCTTTTGAGTCTAAGAAAAGACTGGTTGCTGCCACTTTTATGTCAGCGTTGGACTATGGAGATGTTTTGTACATGCATGCTTCATCTCAGAGCTTACATGCTCTAGACACAGTGTATCATGGAGCTTTGAGGTTTGTCACTAACTCTGAATCCCTCACTCATCGCTGTTTTTTGTATGAACGTGTGGGTTAGTCTTCTCTGTCTTCACGTAGACTTAAACACTGGTGTATTCTTATTTATAAAGCTATTCTTTGTCTTCTACCTTCCTCTAGAAGACCTCTAGAACTTAAAATCTCCGATCTCAGGATCTTTTCTTACTGTCTCTCCCCAGGGTCAGAACTGAACTGGAAAAAAGGCCTTTAAAATTGCTGCTTCCTTTGCCTGGAGTGAAGTACAGAAAGACCTAAAACTTAGTGAACTGGTCTCATTGGAAGCTTTAAAGAGAAGGGTGGTTGACTTGGAGGCAGTCAGATTTGTCTGCAAATGTTTTGAATGATGTATATGATCGTAGTTGGTTTTAACAATTATTTGCTGCCTTCTCTTTCAGTGCAACCATAAAGGGTTGCTAAGGGAACACAGAAATAGGAAAGAATAATTTTCAGTTTTATTACCAGTTTCCAGTATTTTGAAACTATACTGGTGATATCAGATGACAGCCACTAGTCACTACCTTGTCCTTCAGCTCAAATAGATTCCAAACACACAACATACTAATTATATCGTCACTTTTGGTAACTCACCTTTGACTTGGTAAACTTCACACTCAGTGAGATTGAGGTCATTGCCATGCATTTCTGCAGCAGTGAAGTTGTAATGTTTGCCTGGACTGCTGAGCACAACAGGTTGGCTTCCATTGACAAGAACCAATGCTTCTCCAAAATATGGTCCAGATTCAACAACCATTTTCACTGCCTTGGCAGGATCTGTGACTGGATATTTTATGAGCTTATCTCTGCTGACTGTAAAAAGAAAGGCCTGGTTATCAGCCATGTGCTGTCCAGACTGACTGAATGGTTGTTTTGTGTGGCCTCCAAAAATATAGCCCAAGGCATTATAGCCCACAGAGACTGTGGGACTACGGGTGTCACAATGTTGGTGAAAGGCTGCCCCGGTGAAACCATGGATGCTGGCTTTGTACAGCAGCTGCAGTCTGACTCTTCCAAGGTGGGAGCAGATTGTCTTCTGTTGGCCTTTGGTAAGTCTGGGGTTCATGATGGACTGTAGGTCTGCTGAGTTATGTCAAAGATGCTGAAGAAACTTTCAGTTTCCTCACTTTGGTATCTGAACAAAAGAAGACATTAATACATTATTAAAATATACAATCAGTAAAATTTTGGAAATATAAAGTATACAAACAATAATTCCAAATAAATGAGATGTGTAACATGTAAATTTCCCTCTGGCTCTGTTTTTCACCAAAGGCTGTAGAAATTGTTGGACAAATCCTGAGTGTCAGTCATTTGGTTACTGAGGGGAGCTTTTAAATCCAATCTGGGGCAACCACCGTATCAAAATTACTGTGTCAAAATTAGATCAACCTAGAACAGGCAAGTCTCCTGACAAACAGTGCCTATAAAGAGTATTCACCCCCACTGGTTGATTTAGCATTTTATTGATTTTTATAAATCAATCATAGTCAATTTAATGTTGATTTTTTTTACCTAAAAAAATTACAAGAGATGCCTCAAATCCTCCCCTTATTTGTTCCAAAGTTATCTGCCCATGAGTAAAAATCTGCAAAGGCATTTAATACTCTAATAGAAGAACACTATTTGACTATGTTGATTCAGCGCAAAACAGAACAAGTTATAAAAAATTGCAGTTGTGGGGACTTCTTCTTCATCAGTACAAAAAAAAAAAAAAAACAAACTTAAAGTTCATTAAAACCTTTCTGGCCTAGGTGTGACCAATCTGTAAGTCAGGATAGGGACTTGTTACAAAACAAATCTTATTTTTTATTACAGGGTTAAAGTTGCCAGTTTTCTTTGAAATTTCTAGTTGGCAAGCAGCCAAAGGCCTGGGCCAACCCACTTGATCATTTGGCCCACCCCAAAAAGTTTTGGAGAAAATAGACTGTTTTTTTAATATATAATTTTTTAAAAATTATATTGCTATTTGAATGCTGCAAACCTAAAATACAATTACCCCTTTAACTGTCCTGAATCCCTTGGGGTATTTTTTTATCCTTATGGAATGTGTTTTTGTGGATAACTTTGGTTGTTTTTATGCATATGATATACGTTAAGGGTGTGTATTTTGGGGTGAATTTTGGTATTTTAGGAAAAAACAATTTAAGTCTTTCATACAGTTTGATTTATTTTTATTTCCTTATTTTTTCATTCCTTGGTGTTGAAATCCCATAAAATTGTATTTCTAAATTGTTTTTCACTAGCTGGTGATATTTTCTCATGTACTGTATATCCACCGAAGAGGCCAACATTTTTTCATTATTGTATTATATCACACACTGCAGGCCAATTCAATAAATATCCAAACAAAAATTATATGGGTGTGTTCTAGGGATGTCTTAGTGTTCAAATGGGTAAAAAATACCCCAAGGGATGCAGCAGGGTTGAATAAAAATCAAGTTAAAACAACAAGAAACGGCATTGAAGGGGTTAAAACTTTGAAACAGAATGAGGGTTTGTTTTGTATGGTCAGAAGTGAAGTTACTAATAGTATTTATAAAACATTTTAAATGATGAGTTAATACATTTTCTATGCCAGTCTTTATTTGGGGGTATTTTTTACCTTTAGGGACACAGATGTCACAATTTTTATACAATCTGATACTGCACAATATATAAAATGTTTAAAAATCAAGTACTAATCACAAAAATGGCATTTGAAACAGACTGAATTTTGGTCATGTAAGATAAGGGCTAATAGCATTTATAAAAAGAAATTGAAATGATATATTTATACATTTTCTATGGCAGTCTTTATTAGGGGTATTTTTTTACCCTTAAGGACACTGGTGTATTGCCTATTTAAGGGAAGCAGGAAGGTTTAAACATAAAAACTCATGATAATGCCGCTATCAGGTTGGAAGTTAACCAATCATTTCAGGCCAGTTTATGCTGTTGATGCTTGTAAAACTAATGCTGATGCGCTCATGCGCCGACACGTTTGTCAGCTGATCATCAGAAGATCTAGGGGCAGGTGAAGGAGAGACAGAGACTCAACTCTCAACAGGTTAAAGTCAAAAAACGTCTTTTTTTAACACCACCTCTCATCCACAGCTACCGACTGCACCTGCTGAGATTCGCGTGCGATTTTCAGAACTGGATTTTAATGACACGATTAAAAACCTACAAAACGTAAAGGAAAGATACGAGTTTGCTGAATGTTCCTATCTGTTGAGATTGTCTTTAAACATTTTAGAGTTTACTCTCTTTCTCTCAGCGATCAATAACCAAACTATAATTCATTTTAATCATCAATAAGAAGTTAAGGAACAGTCCTCTGAGGATCGATTTATGGGCCTTAAGCTTAGCAGACACTGCAGACTATAGAATCATGTCTTCGCATTGGGCAATAAAAACGCATTCTTTACTATCTCCAGTAAATTAACATGACTCGTCAGTTGTCACTTAAATAAAAGGCTGACTCTATATGCCAAATGTTTCAAACATCTCAAGCATTTTCTTTAATAAAAAAAAAAAAAAAAGTAGGGCACAGACCAGTAAGCCACAGACCAATCCAAAATTGTAAATCTGGCGCCACACCTGCTGGGGAGTTAGCCCTATGTCCATTCCCCCACCATTGTTTTCCAGTGCCTCCTGAGAGACCCCGAGACGTCCCCACTCCTGGTGGGATCAAGCATCTCTTTAGCTAGCTCTGTCCCGGATCTTTCCTGGGGTCTCCTCCTTGTTGAACATGGCCAGAAACCGTGCCAGCAAACACAAGTGGCCAGTTTCAGACGCATGAAGCAGTGGCTGTAAACTGAGCTCTTCGCCCCTTTCTGATAATTTTTTGTTCGAAATTAGAGCTATAAGAAAAATGTCCTGCTTTTTTTCTTACCTTCTGTCTTGTAATCGCGGGAAGATGACTGGACCGTCGAGCAGGACTTAGCACAACTCCAGCTGTTTGAAAGGAATAAAAGTGAAACTTACTACTATCCAGGGTTTGATCATACCGCTCATTATATTCACGTGCCTAGATTTTTTTCCCCCACAAGTTTGGTTTGAGTGGGTTTTCATGGCATTGTTATGAAGGAAATGTTTATTTCGTATATCTAAACTGGAAAGTTCACAAAACTGACAAATTATTTTCAGCTCCCTGCAACAAACAGCCTACAGGCTAAACCTTCTGTTATGTGCGGTAGTGTGGTTGGACCCAGAATGCGGAAACGGAGGAGCAGGTTTGAACAGTTTTATTGTGCAGGTAAGTGAATAAGGGAAGGGGGATTCCAAGAGTCCAGGTGAGAGAGAGAGTGCGCTGGTGCTGGCTGCGGTGATCTGGGCTGGAGGCACTGGAAAAAGAGGAGAGGCACGTTAGAGGAGGGTTCACAAAAATACAGCACTGGAATTCACTAATAACAATCATCAAAATAGCACAGGAAACTTCTCTGGAGATCTCGAGAGAGAGCCTGGAGCTGGAGTTACCGTGAGGTAAGTTATGCAAGACTCAGGCGCTGTAGAGAGCTGCAGCCGATCTTAAGTAGTGTCCGTCAAATGAGTGATTCGCTGCAGGTGTGACTCTCCACAGCACCGGGGGGGAGGGGTGGATGCCTCAGGGAGAGCAGAGTAAAGTTAGCAGCCAGCACGATACTCCGGAAACCGGAAGTAACCAAAATAATACACAGAATACAAATTAAAACACCACACCTTCACCGCAACTATAAAATCAAGATAAAAACATTTCTGAGACAGTAATTTAGGTTTGAAATAAATGTTAACATTTAAAAAAAAGCTTTTCTCTAAAACAGAGTAGCCATTAAGATTTATAGAATATTCTGGAGGAAAAATCAGACTGATGCACAACTCTAAACAAATACTGTGTAGATGATAAGTTCTTGTTTTATTTAGGATATTAAGTTGTCTGCAGTTTTTTAATTGAACAATAAAAAGTAGGAGGAAAGAAATTTCCAGCAGCACTTGTAGTTTAGAGAACAACTTTATTAGACCGGCGCATTTCAGCTTGTAGACTTCATCAGGGTCATCAAGAAACATATTACAAACATTTAGGTAGGGTAGCATGAAAACATAAAAAAAAATGTTAACAAATTCAAAATGATACGAAATTACATCATGTATACCAGCCAACAGGATAACAACACCAATGGGATGGTTAAATGATTATGTGGTTTATGACCAACAGACACTGGCAAAGAAGCACAGGGAGTGTCTAAGAGGAAACTAACACCAACTTTGAAACTGAACAATAAGAGGAGGCGGCTAATGGGTGGGGTTAAAGTGCATGCTAGGGTCAATTTAATAGTACTATCTGTAGATGAGGTAAAGCATTTTATAAGAAAAGCTACAAAAGAAAATTTGTAAAAACCCCTACGAAAGACAGATAAAAAGATTTTAAAAATAAAAGAAGAGTATTGACATAAAACCAGAAGATATAAAAACTCTTGAAGGTAATCATTTTGGAGATAAAAATCCAACAAAGATCCCCAATTGAAAAAAAAAAACTAGAAAAACTTACTAATTGAAAAATCCTCATTCATCCCCCCCAGAAATAACCTTAAAAAAAAATCAAAAATACTTCTCTCTTTTTTTTCTGATAAAATTTAAGTTGCCACCTCTCAAATTTGGTTTAATGCCTTATGCCTGAGAAAAATAAAGACATGGAGTGTTTGAGTTCATTAAAATGTCTAACATCAGAGATAGTGGTGTTTTTTCTTTTGATGGTACTCCTGGGTTCAGTAATTTGTTCTTTGAGGGTGTGGGATGTTTTAAACTTTTTCACAGGGCACTTTATCATATAGATCCCATTTTGAGTCCAGTGACCGGATGATAAAAAAAAAAATATTTGAGATTTTTTCATATTTGGTAGTTTATGCAGGTATAATTGCCTTGAAGTGCGTTGTATTTTATAGTGATGGTTGACATGCCCTGATGATTCTAATGAATGTTACCATGGGTTGCTCCTGAATGTGTTTTTTAGTGTTGAATCATTTTAAAGGATGTGTCTGTGTTTAAGAATTATATTCTTGATATTTTTGTTTTGAGAAAGAATGCAGTTCAATAAACAAGCTTGGATTGAGATTTAATAGCTCTATCAGTTGTAAAATAGTCCAACCAACTTTTTGAGTCCACCTTATAATTGACATCAGCAAGCCAGTGTTCTTGATAGGTTCTTCCCCTGAATTTTGATAATATTTCTGCTTTGCTTTTTTGATACTGTTATGGAGCAGCCCAAATTCTTTTTACTCTTTTTTCAGAAGTGGATGAAAGCTTGCAGCATGAAACTTTCAACATTTTTTTTAAATAAAGCCTGTTAATAAAACAAAGCAGCCACTAAAATCACTAGAATATTATTTTTTCTTATGCATGTTTTTTTCAAGGCTCTGGAGGAAAAAGCAGCTGCACAACTCTAGACAAATTCTGTTTAGATGGAACATTCTGATTTTATTCAGAAAAGGCGAGCACCCATATGAGAAAACTATAAAGCATTAACTCAAAATACTTTTAAAGCCACTATTTTTTGTCGCATGATTAACGCACGTGTGAATGTGGTAAGAAATAATAACATATTTTTAGTTTTGCTAACTTGATGATCAACTGTTTTATTATTAAAATGGAAAATAACTATTTTTTTGTGTGGGTGCACCTGTCAGAATGAGGGGGACCTGTACAAATTTTTTAGTCGTCAACTTTGGCCTAAAAACTGAGTTGGAGACAAACATATACTCAAAAAGAATGATTAAAAACATATAAAGCCCCATTGGCTGTTCCCTCTGTCCAGGCCAATTTACGCGATCAAGTTTGGAAAGTCTCCCGAGCTGCCCTCCTATGCTCTGCTGCAAGATTAACTGATCAGCTTTGGACTGTGTACCAAATGACTGGTGTGATATCTGTGCATGTAACGAAACTGCTTCACTGTGTTTTCTGTTCACCAGGAGTGGTTCTGCCCGAAAATTTCTGGTCAGAATTAAAAAACGACCGCACTAATCCCAAGTTATCTATTACAGTCATCGATAAAGGTGCAGCTTGTCGAATACATCAGTTATTACGTTAATGTTATAAATTCCTATCACTGCTTTGAATTATGTCTGTTCATGCTGATAAATGGATGGCTGCATGTATGGATCATTGTGGAGCAGATTTAATCTCTGGATCTGTGTTGGTGTACCTACAGCATCAAATTTCTACTCCTTGGTTTTCACGTTGCTGAGTTGGTCATTGATGTCATCAAAGTAGTCATCAGTGATACGAAGCATCTGGTTGACAGCGCTGAGCAGCAGGATGTCACAGTTCAGGTTCACCTCTAACTCCTCGTTGTAGTTCTTCACCGGGATGACACAGGACAACGGCAGACTGAGACGAGTGCTGGCCTCCTGCATCTGGATCATAAAACACTCACATTACAAAGGCACTTCTAATACTTTCTCTCTTAAGACAGTTGCTGAATTTTCTGAAATCATAGACAAATGAGTTAAATCTGTCTTGATTTTGGCTTCCTACCTCTTACAAGTTAAAGAGTACCTAAACCCAAAGAGCATGTCTTTCAGCTGAAAACCTGAGTATGTTGGTATTTAACAGTGCTGTTGATCAATTCTGGTCCAAATCTCAACATATGAGTGCTAAATATTTAAATTCTACATACTGCCTGGTACTGCCTGCATCTGAATTTTTCCCTCGGCTGAGTTGAATGTAGGTGACATATGTGGTGCTAGCTGTTATCACGTAAAAACTTGATCACTCAATTCAGCAAACTGTAGTGGGTAACAAGGATTGAGAGAATTGTGCAGACTGACATCAAGAGTCATTTTTGTAAACAGGCTTGTCCACAGATTTGGCTGGGCCCCTGACAAACCAATGAATGAGTTCTCCCAATTTTTGATAGAATCAATGTATGTGTAGCATTGGTACTAGTCTTATTGCCACTTTTCATCAATTTTCCACACTTTCTCTGCCCAATTTTTCCACTTTTGACCCATTTTTGCCACTTTTCCCCCTATTTTAACCCATAAAACACATTTATGCACAATTCATCAAATTTTTTCCACTTTCTAATCATGTTTTACCAGCTTTCTGGCCATTTTCTCACTTGTGATCCCTTTTTCACCACTTTTTCTGCTTGTTTTTGCCACTATCTGCCTGTCATTGCTTCTGGTAACCCATTTTTTGCACATTTTAACCAGTTTTCACCATTTTAGAAAAATCTGTGCCATTTTCTGCCCTTTTTTGCCTCTGTTAACCCAGTTTATCTCTCCCAACCCATTTTTGGCACATTTAACTCCTAGTTAACCAACTTTTCTGCACATTTTTGTAACTTTCAACCAATTTTTGCTTACTTCTGTGCATTTTGCCTCTTAAATGTGGCAAAAGTTGGTAACATCTTTGCCACATTTAATCATATTTAAGCACCTTTTCTGTCTATTTTTGCAAATGTCTGCCTATTTTTTGTCTCTGTTACCACATTTTTGCCTCTTTTCACCCATTTTTGGCACACATTTTAATGCTATTTCACCAACTTTTTTGCCTATTTTGCCACTTTCAACCAATTTTTGCCACCGTCTGCCTAATTTTTGTCTCTGTTAGCCCATTTTCCCCACACAATTTTACACAAACGGGGCTTAAATTTTGAAGGAGGCTGTATACTATGGCATAAATGAATACAAACTTTTCTTTTGCTTTGATAAGGTTAGTTATTAATAAGGCAAAAAAAAAATATGGATATCATTGCTTGATTTTGACCATGGTCTTGCTGGCCCCCATGGGCCCCCAGTTTGGCTGGGTCTCAGAAAGCTCTCCCCTTATTGGCAGATTTGGTTGTAAATAGGAAAGAAAGCTAGGTGACTTACTGAGAATTATGGCAGTTGTCAAGTTAAGAAAATAGGCTATTTATTAAAAATGTGAATGCCATCGTCTTCAAATCTTTCAGCTTACACACTTCCTACTATTTAGAGATGGACCCATCCACTCTTCTGCTCTATGTGACATTTCCATTGCTCATAGAAGAGCACACACTTTAGGATCACTGTGCCAATTCTGAAAAATGAAAACTAAACTCACTTAAAGCCAGGGTGTCTGGTTGTTGTTGATGAGGCAGATCCATTCATCAACATCCAGAGTCTCTAATTTCTTGCTTTTTGTTTACTACTGCTGCCATGGCTGTGTTTGTTTTCCTTCCTCCTTCCACAGTCCTTCTAGTGGCTCTGACAACTAAGCTCACTTCTAGATAAGAATTTAGTAAAGCCCTTGGTGACATTAACATTACTATGGACAAGTTTGCGTTACAAAGTAAGAAGATGAATAATAAATAAGAAAACATAGCTGACTGTGCAGATGCCTGATCACCCAAAGTTCCACCCTTGGGTTTAATAAAGCATTGTCTTATTTTCCCTTTTCAGGCCTCAAACTTTCTTAAGTATTTTAATGATATAAATAGATAAATAATTAAATTGTCCTTATAAGTCATGACAAAATGGTTGTTCTTTTCACACTTTTTCCCTTTGAAAACCTTTTAAGCTCACCATCTGCTTGATGTAGTCACTCTGGTAAATTTTTGTCACATCCTCTGCCACCAAAGGACAGGCCTCATCTACTTTGGTGAGGAGCACCAGCTGAGGAACTCCTGAAAACAACAGAGCAAGATGAACATTTTCCTGTAGACTCTTAAGGCCTTTATGCATTTACATTTATGGACGAAAGTATTGTCACCCCTGGAATTTTTCCAGAAAATACACCATTTCTCCCAGAAATTGTCGCAATTACAAATGTTTTTGGTATACATGTTTAATTCCATCATGTGCATTCAAACAACACAAAAAAGCCAAAATTGGCATAATTTTACATAAAACAAAAAAACTGTGGGTAAATCATTTTATTTCAAGCATGTGATGCTCATTTAAACTCACCTGTGGCAGTAACAGGTGCTGGCAATCTAGAAATCACACCTGAAGCCAGTTAGAATGTATTAAAGTTGACTCAACCTTTGTGTTGTGTGCCTGTGTGTCACACCAAGCACGGAGAAGAGAAAGAAGAGCCCAGAATTATCTGAGGACTTAAGAAGCAAAATTGTGGAAAAATATGAAAAATCTCAAGGTTACAAGACCATCTCCAGAGATCTTGAAATTCCTTTATCCACTGTGTGTAATATAATCAAGAAGTTTATAACCCATGAAACTGTGGCTAATCTCCCTAGATGTGGATGGAAGAGAAAAACTGAAAAAGAATAATGCAGGAAAGTTGGAATGGTGGATAAATATCCTGAGTCAACTTCCACACGATTTCAGGCTGTCCTGCAGACTCAGGGTGCAAAAGTGTCAGCTCGGACCATGCGTCATAATCTGAATGAGATGAAGTGCTTTGGCAGGAGACCGAGGGGAACCCCACTGCTGACAAAGAGACATAAAAAAGCCAGACTGAAGTTGGCAAAAATGTACCTGAGTAAGCCTCAATCCTTCTGGGAGAACATTTTGAGGACAAATGAGACTAAGGTAGAGCTTTTTGGAAAAGCACGTCATTCTACTGTTTACAGAAAATGGAATGAGGTCTACAAAGAAAAGAACACAGTACCTACAGTCAAACATGGTGGAGGTTCAAAGATGTTTTGGGGTTGTTTTGCTGCCTCTGGCACTGGGTGCCTTGACTGTGTGCAAGGAATCATGAAATCTGGAGACTGTCAGTAGATTTTGGGTTGCAATGTAGGGCCTAGTGTCAGAAAGCTGGGTCTGCGTCAGAGGTCATGGGTGTTCCAGCAGAACAATGACCCCAAAAATACCACAAAAAACACCAAGAAATTGTTGGAGACAAAGCTCTGGAGAGTTCTGAAGTGGCCAGCAATGAGTCCAGATCTAAATCCCATTAAACACCTATGGAGAGATCTAAAAACTGCTGTTGCAAGAAGGCACCCTTCAAATCTGAGAGACTTTGAGCAGTTTTCAAAAGAGGACTGGTCCAAAATTCCAGTTGAGAGGTGTAAGAAGCTTGCTGATGGTTATAGGGAGTGACTGGTGTCAGTTATTTTTTCCCAAGGGTGTGCAACCAAATACTAAGTTAGGGGAGTGCCAACAATTTTGTAAGACCCACTTTTTGAGTTTTGTGTAAAATTGTGTCATTTTTGGCTTTTATTTTCTGCTTTTTTGTGTTGTTCCAGTGCACATAGATGAAATAAACATGGGTATACCAAAAACATCTGACATTGCAACAATTTCTGGGAGAAATTGTGTATTTTCTGGAAAACTTCCAGGGGAGCCAATACTAGAATAGTAGTGCCAATAATAGATAATATTAATAATAATATTAAGAAAACACTTGAGGTTTGCTGGGAGGGGAACTCTCCTCAGGTGAACCAACTGGTTCCAACTGGTCCACCTGTTTTTGTTACGGACTGGTCAGAGGAGTAATTGCAGTGACCTGATTGGCCCGGAGCATTTATTAGCCATCTGTCTGAGGTCAGACAGTGTTGTTAAATGTTTCATTAGTTTACCAAAAGCTCCAGCTCCATCAAATGTAGCACTTATTATAATAAGAATCATTTTGACTAATGCCACGCGACTGTAGTTGTCCATTCACATGGCTCTTCCAAAAATTACGGACAATTCTGTACCACATAGATGCCTTAAACTAAATTCATCAGAAAATCATAGAGGAAAAACAGTTTCAAATCACAACTCTGTGAAGAAAATAAACTGTCCTAATGTTTTCTTGATTGACAGGCTGAGATATTAGTACTTTAAAAAATACTTTTTTGCCATGGGTCTACTCAGTCTGCTCTATTGTAGAATAATTTAAGGACAGTTCCAATACTGGCCTATAAAAATACAGATACTCAAGGAAAATGATCCATCCATCCATCTATATATCTTATCTTATCTCGTTGGCTAGTAAATATAGAGCACAAAGTAGATGAGCATCTGCTCCTTATTATCCTATAACTGAGTAGAGTGTTTTGTTCAATAATACAAAATTGAGCACTTTGGCGTGATGTACATTTTCTATTGTAAGGCACCTAAAATTAATCACTTCACTGTAACAGAACAGGACTGACCAATCAAGTTGATCTTTCTGCGTATCGCATTCATCTTTTCCTCCAGCTTTGAGGGCATGATGGAGACCTTGCAAGCATCAATGACATAAGCCACACAGTGGATCTTGTCCTCAAGCCCTTGAGACTCATGATACCCGTGGGAGTCCATTTGGAGAGGAGCAGAGGGGTTGAACTGAGACAAACAGTAAAGAGAAAAATAAAGGTTGGAGCAAGTGTGATTATACTGAGGCCAGATCAGTGAGTCATGGATTAAATATTTGGCTAAATGTGACAAACAGCTGTACCTGATAGCGATCTGGCAGATGGCCTTTGAGAATGCTGAAGATGTCATCCACATTAAGCCCTGCCCCTGTGTTTTCCTCTAGCCCCATGGTATCACACAAGATGATTGGCAGAGGCTTTCCTTGACGTCCATCTTTCAAAGGGTAGGTTCGAAACTGGAGAAAAATAACAAAGGAGCAAATTTCACTAAATAGACAGGGCATGTGTTTGTTTAGAAGTTGGTTACTGGCTGATTATAACCTGTGTGGTGAGGCTGGTGGTGGAGCATCCAGCCATGGCCTGGTTTGTAACATGACCTCTGAATACAGAGCTGATAGAATTGAAGAAGCTCGACTTTCCAGCTCCAACTGCTCCGATGAGGAGCACACGAACAGTGGTCACTGAGGGGATTAATGGTTCATAGGTCCTTATCTTGCTCATCAGCTCTTCTCTCATTCTACACATTCAAGACAAAGCTGGTTAAAAAATATGCATTAGGAATACAGATAAACCATAAATAAATCCATTAATCTAATAGCAGAGACTGAGCATAGTATGTCCTACTAAGTGGCCTTGAGGTAGACCCAAAGGTTGCTAGGGAGATTATATGTGGTCTTAGAATCCCCCCTAAGGCCGGTGTTCTGACATATTTTGCTTCCTTGTCAGATTTTGCTACCTATCAACTACCCCTATGGACTACCCTTACCCTAACCCTTCCAGGCGTGATATTGATGGCATAGTGCAGAACCACGAAGTAGCAATTTTTGATGGGTAGCAAAAAATGGCAGAACACCAGCCACACACTACAGGATTTTAAGCCCGATTTGGGCCTCCCCGGACGACCGTGAGGGCGTATCCCAAGAGGAGCCTCGTCACAAACAACTGTTTGTCTGAGTAATCTGCATGTGTGTGGTGTCAACACGATTGTTTTACTGCTCCAAATCACGTTGTAGCCCCCAAAATCCCGAATCGTAAATATCAAACACGTTATTTACGATTCTAGGTCGTAGTGCCGCTAACGGAGTACCCACAACAACCAATGAGGGCGAACAGATTGGGTAGCGTCACAGCCAGATCATACATACTTTCACCACTCACAACCATGAACACAACTTTAACTTAATTTCAGCCATGATTTCATCCCGAGTCTTTCCCTTGTTTTATGATTGTTGCTGTACCTGTAACAAATGCCAGGACAGCCTGTTATGGAGAGACAGCAAGACGGTATCGACAGACATCAGTGTTTTTTTTTTTTTCTGAAGTTGCATGATCACACAAGGTCGTAGGCAGGTCAGCAGGTATGTGGTCTCCAGTGATCTGACAGTCTGGCTGAGTCGTCTAGTGTGTGGTTCAGAGGATTAAAGATGAAAAATCTTTGGAAATTGTCCTGAAGTCTGTGGTCTCCCACAGTTAAAAAATGGTTTCAGATTAAAAAACTGTCTAGTGTGTGGCCGGCCTAAAGCTAAAATGTTGCTGGGGAGTGGGAATAGTATAAACAATCCATCTTACTCCGGTTTCCAGATCACTGTTCTCCATGGCCTCTCCATTTCAGTCATTTCTGTTAAAGAGCACAAAACAGCTTTTTATAGACAAAGATGTGGTCAAGCCACCAATTATATTTAATGTTTTCTCAGTAAAAGGAGTTTCTATCACACAATGACCATATGTAAGGAGTAATTTCAAACTGGCAGGTTGATAACGCAGGATGGATTGCCTACAGGGTCAGAAGAACTCTAGTGAAAGCTTTTAAGTTTACTGGATTGTTTCAATTAATCAGAGTATACTCCATATTCAAAAAATATATAATGACAAATTATAAAGTAACTTTTGTGAACTCACCCTCAACTTGGTAAACTTCACACTCAGTCAGGTCGAGGTCATTGCCATGCATCTCTACAGCGTTGAAGTTGTAATATTTGCCTGAACTGCTGTACACCACAGGTTGGCTTCCATTGACAAGGATCAATGCTTCTCCAAAATATGGTCCAGAATTACCAACCATTTTCACGGCATAATCAGGAGCTTTAACAGGATATTTAATGAGCTCTTCTCCAAATAATGAGAAAAGGAAGGCATGGTTGTCATTCATGTACTGTCCAGACTGACTGAATGGTTGTTCTGTGTAGCCTCCAAAAATATGGCCCGAGGCATTATAGCCCACAGAAACTGTGGGACACTGGTTGTCACATCGTTTGTGAAAGGCTTTCCCAGAGAAACCATGGATGCTGGCCTTGTACAGCAGCTCCAGTCTGACTCTTCCAAGGCTAAAGCAGATTGTCTTCTGCTGACTACTGGTAAGTCTGGAATTCATGATGGACTGTAGGTCTGCTGAGTTATGTCAAAGATGCTGAAAACCCTTCAGTGTTTTCTCCCTTTGGTGTCTAAACAGAAAAAAAAGATCAGCAGAGTATAAAATATACAATAGGTTTTTAAACTCTTGGAAATATACTTTATAAATAAAACTGTCTATTATCAACACTTCTGCGTGTATGTGAGGTATTAGAGGTTGACTGATTGTCAGCCTGGCTAATTATTGGAGGAGACATTTATCATTTGAAAAATAAATTATTTAGAAAATGTGCTGCTATGGCTCTCCTATGACATGTGAACTTGCTGCTGGCAAGGGGCGATCTAGGATTTAAGTTGAATTTTGGTTCCTTACATATACAAAGTAATTCCACTATACATCTCATTTCTTTTAATAAATATTTTCCAACCATCATTCAGGAACACTCTCGTTACATCTTTAACCATTTGATGGCAAAGTAGATACAGTTTTACTAGAAGGCTGTGCTCAGTTGCTCCCTGGATTAGTCAAACAGCATGCTTTGACTTTCCAAGGGAGCGCATAGCTAGAAACCCCCATATGCAGTTACATTTCTGTCAATTCGTATTGAATACAATAAATGTAGTTCATAAGCTCATTTTAAAACTCTCTAAATGTATTTTAACGTTGCTTACATGAAGTCAAAGATCACACCACTGTACATATTAATATGTTCAATTTTTTTTTCTTTCAGAAAACATTTAAAATTTTTAAACCACAGTGGTTTGGCAATGAAGTTGACCTCCTAGAGGTGGCAGCGTTTCCTGACGAAAGTAGTACACAGTCATCCTCACGTTTTCACTATAAATGTTCAGTGGAACAGAACAAAATCCTCTCAATGATCAGTGCAACTACAACTAAATTATATAATTATTAAAAGGCTGGAAAGAATTTTGCTGATTTAACATCCTAAATAGTGCAAATAATGCAAAAAAGACAGTTGCCAGAACATTAACCCATATGCATAAATCAACCGATAAAATAATTTAAAACCACTGAGATAACTCGTTGCATCACATCACATCTGTATTCATTCAAATTTATCACCCAGATTTTCCTTTTCCTTATATTGAAATTACATTTGAACAAATACAGATGATTTATTTAAAACCTTGATCACGTGGTAATGTAACATGTTGCCTTGTTATCTTGGCAGACTAGCTTTTGTCCTGCATGTGTGAATATGCAGTTTAACATTATATTATTGTTTTTAAAGTAAAACTTACTAAAAGATTCAAGGGACTATCAGCGTTGTACTTGTTACATGAACAGGTGAGGAATTCTCTGCTCTGCTATAGCCACCATTAGCATTGAACTACCTCGTCAGAGTCGTTTGCTCCAGGCCCTGGCCTGGATACGTGACTTAATACAAGTAGAGCAACGCCACGTACGTAGACAAACCACGCGTAAAGAGTCTGTTATCTCGATAATCAGAATGGAGAAAAAGGGTAATAAAAAAGCACATAGTTGCACGTCAAACGGAGTAAAGTTTAAAAGTCTCTCAAAACTAAAATCAATAAATTAATCAATCAAAACAGACGGCCAGTGTTTACATAAATCGTGTCTGCAACACTAATTTCAGCTAGAAAGACGTTCTAATCCGAACTCCTCACCTCCTGTTCACCGACACATTTACAGCAGAAATCTGCGACAGAAGAAACGCGTCCTTTAATCCTTACCTTTCTTTCACAGCTGGGAGATGATCTAACCGTCCTGCCGGGAAGAATTAACGGCTGGAAGAGAGATGCAGGGTGCGGTCATGTGCTGTTTGGGAGAAATGAAACTAGAACTTATCAGTAGCCTACCTAAGTTTTGCTGTCCGGTTAAACTGATGTTTATTCTTAAATAAGAGAAACGCTATGCATGTACGAAACACAATGTTTCAGTCCCGTTTCTTATAAATATATTACATGTAACGTCCTTTTTTTTTTTAAACATTCTTTACTATCTAGTGTTGCCAGTTTAAAGGTCATCTTATCAAGCACTTCACCAGAATTGGACCATGTATTATTTTATTGCTTATTGCATTCTTGTGCAAAAATTCATCCCCAACACCACAAAATCCGTTTGAATGTGCATTTCATGACTCTTTCAATAAACTGATGAGTAAAATGTAAACATAATCTGGATTTAAAACAACCCCTTCCAAATTATTTTCCTAATCCTGCAACACACAGCTTGTAGGCTAAGCCTTAACTACAGTTACAAAATTATCATCCATTTTTAAGACACACAAAAAAATGTTTCAAAATAAACTTCCCATGAAGTCATGAAATGAAAAAGAAATGACGAAAATAGTATTTTGAACAGTGTTTCTTTTATTCTAACAGGATTTTCATCAGGACGTGTAGAGAATATCCATCTTTAAAGTTATTCTGTTAGATGCGGAGCCCATGATTTCACCAAGATTCCTGGCTTGATTTTCAAATTTAGTTTCAGACTGTTGCAAATACATTTCACTTTCTTGAGTTTGTTAAAATATTTCTTATTTTGCCATTTCAAAACATGATTTCAAAAAATATCAAAGTATTAAAAAATTGAAAACATAGTCTAAACTATTAGGAGCTTGTATTGTTTGAGATTATAACAAAGTACAAGCTGAATGAAGGAAATCATGCAGAACAAAAACAGCATATTTGATCAAACATCTGATCAACTGTCAAGGTATTTTCAAGAAAACAGCCTGCTTGGTTTAATGCCATTTATTGTTTATTGTTTATTTAGATCCCCATTAGCTTTTGCAAGGCAGCAGCTATTCTTCCTGGGGTCTTTTCAATTTCCATGAGTGACACAAACTACATACAGAAGAAAATACCTATAAGGACACACACTAGTATACCAATACACACATAACACTCAAGACGAACACTGAAATCCAAAATTACAAGCTCCTAAATTGAATCATCGCAACACATATATCATGTCACACACAAAAGATGCCCTGACACAACACTAAGAACAGAAAACAAAAGCATACATAATTAATTAAATTGGAGCAACACCATAAGTGATAATATAATATAATACGATGTAATATAATAATAAAATAAAATAATATGGGCCCAAGCGGTACCCCTACAGTTTCTTGGGGAGCACTAATGGATGAAATTATGAGTAGAGTAATAATCTCTTAGCTTTATTTTAAAATTTGCCATGTTTTTCTGTTGTGTAACGTAATTTGGAAGGGCATTCCACTCCATCATAGCTCTGTATATTACTGTACGTTGAGAAAGTGATCTGGGTAAGATAAAATAACCACCAGCAGCCTGTCGAGTTGAGTACTCATGTGTCTCAGAACTAAAAGATAATTTTCTATAAAAAATGTTTGGCATCTTTGTTGTAATTATATTTCTGATGAATACCATCAACAAATATGTCAGTCTGTTCTTAACATCCAGCCAACATAGACTTACATGCATTTTACAAATATTTGTCCTTGTTCCACAGGAAAGTACAACACGTGCTGCTTTATTTTGTATAAGTTGTAATTTTCTAATGTTGGCTAGTGAGGTATTGGACCAAACAACTGCACAATAATTCATATGTGACAAAGCCAAAGCTTGGATTACTTGTTTGGTGGTTTTTGTTGTTAGATATTTAGAGCATCTCCTAATCATTGAAAGAATGTTTCCAATTTTGGTTATTATCCTCTTAACATGCAAGTCCCATGACAATGTATGATCTATGATAATTCCTAATAATTTAACTTCATTCACCTGTTTGATGGATTGATCATTATTACATCAAGCTTTGGATTTGAGCGCAATAAATAGTTTGGTCTTAGCCACATTTAAAATAAGTTTATTACAGCTGACCCACTCTGACACCAACTTCATTTCAGCACATAAATTTTCATTTAATTCCTCTATAGTTCTTCCAGCAAAATAGACTGTTGTATCATCTGCATACATCATCATATTAGCCTTCTTTAATGCCAAAGGGAAATCATTGGTGAAAATAGAATACAAAAGAGGCCCAAGACAACTTCCCTGAGGCACCCCATGTTTAACCTGTCTTAGAACCGACTCACTTCCATTAAAATAAACCATTTGCCATCTTTCAGTGAGATAATTTTTGATTATAAACAGAGCAGAGGCTGAAAACCCATAACATTTTAATTTTGCTAATAATAATGCTAATCATGATCAAGAATATCAAATGCTGCAGAAAAATCAAGAAAAACAGCTCCAATCAGTTTCTTTTGCTCAATATCATTACAGCAATCGTCTAGCATTTGGGTCATAGCTGTTGCTGTGGAATATTTATCCCTATAAGCATGTTGAAAATCAGTAAAAAGATTATTATTGGAAAAATATAATTGAATTTGCTCATACACAATCCTTTCCATTATTTTGCTCAGAACTGGCAATAAACTTATAGGACGACTGTTTTCTTCAGAAAACTGCATCTTTTTTTTTAGCATTTTTTTTAGTATTGGTATAATTTTTGCAATTTTCCATCCCTGTGGCCATATGTTTTTGGTCAAACATAAATTAATTATATGTGTAATCACTGGGGCCACAACAGGAACAATAGGTTTCAGTAACCTTCTATCAAGAAAATCAACCCCAGGTGACTTATTCTTACAAGTCATTAGCATTAATTCAACTTTTGAGACTGAAACATTCTTGAACTCAAAATTACATTCTCTGCTCTTCATGATTTGATTGATTGATTTTACTGCGAGATCAGTGTTGTTATGCTGTACAGTACCTTTTAGCCTGTCAATTTTATTTACGAAATAATTATTCAAATGATTTGCAATGTCCTTAGGTTTCGTTAAATACACACCTCCAGTTTTTAAGTAAGATGGTGAAGACTTTGTGTTGCCCTTAACTAAAAGATTTAATGTGCTCCATAATCTTTTACTGTCATGTTTGATTTCCTGAACTATGTTGCCATAATTTTCTTTTTTCTTTCTCCTATTTAATTTTGTAACAAAATTCCTTAATTTACAATAAACTTGCCAGTCAGATTTAATACCAGATGATAAGGCGTTTTGTTTTGCCTGATCTCTTTCTAACATGTATTCTTTTATTTCTCTGTCCAACCATGGTGAATTTATAGTTTTCACTGTGGATTTTCTCACAGGAGCGTGCTTCTCTATGACACTTATTAATGTGTCACTGAAAACCTTAAAGGCATCTTCAGGATCATCCAGCGACAAAATATTTGATAGCTTAGCATTTGAAACATCTCTCACATATTTTCCTGCGTCAAATGTTTTGAGTGATCTCCTTTTAATTATCCTAGAACCCTCCTTTGGCACCTTTGTTTTCCTAACTATTGCAATCAAGTTGTAATCACTACAACCTATAGGCATAGATACAGTATTGGAGCACATCTCAGGTGTGTTAATTAGAGATGATCAATACAAGTTGCTACCCTCCTGCCATCATTATTAAAGCTGATTCTTGTATATCTATCTATTGCTTGAGTTAATCCTGAAGCTGCACATATATCTGATAACTTCCTTCTCATTGGACAGGAGAGACACTTCCAGTCTACATTCATATCTGCGATAAAATATAGTTCAAAATTGCTACTACTAGCAGAGTCCAGCATTTCACATATTTTATCTAGATATTCATAATTAGCACTGGGGGGTCTGTAGCCACATCCAATAAGTATAGGCTTGAGATGCTTTAAATGTACTTGCAACCAGAGAGCTTCAATATTCGACTGCATTAAATCCTGCCTTATTGTTACAGGTAGGTTGCGCTGCACATAAATACAAATCCCACCTCCATAGGCATTTCTGTCTTTCCTATAGATATTAAACCCTTCAATCATCAATGATGTGTCCTCAAACGTAGAATCTAAATGTGTTTCAGATACTGCAAGAATATGAATATTATTTGACAAGATTATACTCTCCACTTCATTTAATTTATTCCTAATACTACATATATTAATATGGGTCATTCTTAGGCCTTTCTTTGGTAATTTATGTGACGTCAAACAGAGTATACATTCTATCTGGTCTTATTTGGATTGATTCTAATTCGGAGCAACATAAAATACACTTAACATTACAAATACTCACAAACATAAAAAATAACAATAGTAATATTTTAACACTTTGCATTGTTGCAGACATTGTGCCACTCGTCTATCCATGAGAATCAGCCAACCTCCCATATTGGCATGTCACTAATTTCAATTCTATTTAATCCTCCTGAAACTTAGATTGAGCTAACGGTTACATTATCACCATTAAATCAGATTACATTATAACATTAGATTACAAAATGAAATGCTTTTTCTTTAATACTTTCTCATAGTTAACTCAAATTTAGATTTAAACGATTAATCTTCCATACATCCAGTCCGTATTCAGTATGCTTACCACACAGGTTTAAGACTTTTTTTGTCAGCTTAAGACTGCATACCAAATGACTGATGTCTGCACATGATGAAACTGCTTAATTGTGTTTCCTGTTCACCAGGAGTAGTTATACCTGAAGTTTTTATAGAACTTTTCAGGAGTTCATGTTATCTGATGTAGACCTTAGCATAGGCATCAATCTTGTCTAGTTAATACAAAACATGTAAACACAAAACTACACTATAACACAGTTAAAAAAAAATGAAATGGCTGTTTTAACTCCAAGCTATCTAGAACAGTCGTCCATTAAGGTGCAAGCACAGCTGAAACAAGCATGCTGCAACCAAGAACAGAGCAGTAGAAGATGAAAACATTATTAAAGCTCCCACCCTGAGCATGACATGGTTTCACTGTGAACATGATTGATGGTCGATTAAATACTATGTCACTATGTGAAAAGTGCAAAGGAAATGGCATTATACTACGGTTCATGCTGATAAATGGATGGCTGTGTGGATCTTCATAGGGAAGATTTTATTGGTAACATCATTGCTGGTTTATCTGCTACTTAGAATTTCTACTCCTACTCCTCCTACTGTACCTACAGCCTCAAATTTCTACTCCTTGGTTTTCATGTTGCTGAGTTGGTCGCTGATTTCATCAAAGTAGTCATCAGTGACACAAAGCATCTGGTAGACAGCACTGAGCAGCAGGATGTCGCAGTTCAGGTCCAGCTCTAACTCCTGGCTGTAGTTCTTCACTGGGATGACGCAGGACAATGGCAGACCGAGACGAGTGCTGGCCTCCTGCATCTGGATCATGAAACATTCACATGACAAAAGCTGATACTTTTCTCTGAAGACTACACAGACATTTGCCAAATTTTGTGAAATCATAGACAAATGTGTTTAACTTGCGTTTAGTTTGGCCTTCTACGTCTTATTGGTTAAAGAGTAAGAAACCCCTAGACCATTCAGCTGGAAATCTAAGTATGTGGGTGTTTAGTGCTGCTGTTGATCAATTCTGGTTCAAATCTGAACATCTGCTACATTTTAATATTCTTCATATTGCCTCTTCAATTTTTCAATTTGCAGAGCTGGAAGCAGGTGACGTATGTGGTGCCAGCTTTCTCTTGAGCAGAATGACCACAAGGAACATTTTTGTAAATAGTTCATGGCTTTCCATGAAATGTGGCGATTACTAAGTGGAGTAACTGGGCTATTTGTTAAATGTGAAAGGGGAGCAATGTCTACCATTCTACTGCTCCTCCATATCCTCTGATGCAGCCCACAGGACTCTGGAGGACAGATGTCCTCTTCTTCAAAAGATGTTTCTGTCAATGAAAGCTGGCCAAACACTACAAGACAATCATGCCGATTTTGGGCCATGTTGCCTCCTTGTAATCAAAGCCAGTAAAGGTGTGAGAGCAAAAATTCAAGGTATTTCATGGGGTATTTCAAGTGTAGTTTGTTCCTGTTTGGTCAGTGGGTGTCGCTGCATGACTTCAGGTTAGTTATAAATACTAAGGACTGTATGTCTGGGTCAAGTGAGTGATCCCAGAGGGACAAGGTTTTTTGAATGCAAAAGCACATGCTGTATTTCAATTTTAGTTGGAAGTTTATGTTGTTGTTTTGGTATGTTATGGTTGTTGTTTATGCCATCGCCTTGGAAGATTCATAAAATGAACTTCAATAATTGCAGCAATGACACAGACACACCCTCAGGTAAAGATGTTTGCAACCAATAGCCTAGATCCGTCAGCCAAGTCACCCCAGGATCATACAGCTCAGTAGCTCAGTAGTCGATTGATCTCCTTTTATTGGGTGAGATTTTTCTGTGGTGTGCTGTAATAAGAGGGACCTTTCCCATTCTAATCTGCTTGAGGACAATTGGAGCTGCACTGACCTGAGATCTTAAATATTAAACGTTCATTTTTTACAATCAAAAATCCTGCTGTGTGTGGGTACACCTCGGACAGCTAAGCACTCACACTGTCCATTGTCTTGTGGAACAGAACAATAACCAATCAGCAAGCTGATAGGAGGAAGCAAAACAAACAGCCAGGGGAATGATAGTAAACATGAAACAAAAAATTAAATGTCAGAAACGGAGGAGCAACTTGTTGATTTGTGGCAAAACACAAGTGTTTATACATGTTCTATAAAACATACCATGATCTAACTGAAAAACAGAGGAGCTGGACTGAAACTGCTACCATCTGGATGTAACAGGTAGATAACAGCTTGCAACATTTAGCTTCTTTACTCAGAAATGTGTTTGACCACACAAGATTTCAATTTCTGAGAGTAGAGACTCTGATTGTTGGTGATCTGGTCTTGTGGTCTGTGTTGCTCATCTCAGTCCACACCACACACACAGGGTCAAATCTGTCATTATACTGTATGTTGTCATGTGTAGGGTCTGGCATTGTCACAATTGGTAACAGGCTGTTTCAATGCTGCTTCTCAAGTAGAAGCGTATTGCTAATCACCTAGCATGTACTGCCAAGATAGACAGTATGGTGTGGACAGCACCAAGGAGTGAGGGTGTGTTTCATCTGCCCCATCCCAGCCCTTTCCATGTTGATAAACTGAAATTCAAAAGCCATTTTTTAAATTCTTTGAAACAACTTCTCAAGAATATTCAGGTCAATAAATGATAAATGCTGAAAACATTTGTTTGATGACACTGCCATCCTACTGATGTGAATCTTAAGCTTTACAATATGCGCAAGACATTGAGACTGATCTACAACTCTAGGCCTTAAAGTGTACACTTATCCTTCTTATTATTGTGTCTATATTCAGTGATTGCTGGTTTTGTCATTGTGTTGCTGCAACACTCAAAGTCTCCCCCTTGGAATCAATAAAGCATTGTCTTGTCTTATCTTCAGTGGTGGGTAGAGCACACAGAAACAGTACTTTAGTAAAAGTACTGTTACTTAATAATAATTACTCAAGTAGAAGTGAAAGTACTTGTAAAAACAGTACTCGAGTAAAAGTAAATAAGTACCCTCTTTTAAGACTACTCAAGTTGTGAGTAACTTTATTTTGTGCAATTAATAAAATGAAAAATTCAATATAATGAGAAAAAACAGACTCTCATTGTAGTTATCTTATTTCTACATGATGATTTTAATCTCACATGAATTTTTACCTTGCAGTTCTTACTTTTTAATCACATTGTATTTATTTTATCATGTGTTAATGATTTTTGGCTCATATGTATGAAATCAATCTTATGAACTGGCCTCATTTCTGACTTTTTGCCCTTTTTTATCTAATTTTTACTTTTTGGCTCCAATTTATAAATTTTTATCCTGATTATCATATCAGAGTGGCATATCAGAGATATATATGATCACCTACAACGTAACGTGGCAAAGTTGCATAGGTGGTTGGACACGTGACATCATTTATCACTGACACTGCTGCGTCTTTGCAGTCTGCAAGTTAAAACAGAGTTTTGAACTTCTACGTTTAGCTAACCATCAATGCAGTCGTTATCTTGTTTATCTTTCTTACCATAACGTGCTTTCTTAGATTTGACGTGCTATATTTGAAGCTTGAGATTTCCACAGTTTTAGGTAGACAGAGTGGGCAGCGCATTATGTGGCTGTTGTTCCCTTTGAAAGCCAAAGAGTCCTGTTGTTGAGCCAGGGATAAACATGCTCCTCTGAAGGCGACGCAGGTATTACACCTTCAGCCATTATCTCCAGCTGTTGATAGTTAAGAGGGAGGGATCACTCCTCTGTTTACTCTGTGGTGCTGAGGATTTTACCTCATGCTGCTGTGAGAGCTCAGCTGAGTGTAGAAAATACTTAATGAAAATAAATTATAGACAAAAGTAGCAACCAGTGCATGCCCAATGTAATGGAGTAAAAGTAAAGTTTTTTCATCAGAAATGTAACGGAGTAGGAGTAAAAAGTACTCTGCTCAGTAACTACTCTCAGAAGTAGGATTTTCAAAAAACTACTCAAGTAAATGTAACAGAGTAACTAACGCGATACTACCCACCTCTGCTTATCTTATTTTAAAGTTAAATTCAGGACTAAAAACGGATACAATTTTTCATCATATAAATATATGAAGTAAATCAAATTGTCTTTTCAAGTAATGACAGAATGGTTATTCTTTAAGTATTTTTCCTCTTTAAAAAAAAAAGCTCACCATCTGCTTGACGTAGTAACTCTGGTAAATGTTTCTCACATCCTCTTCCACCAAAGGACAGGCCTCGTCTACTTTAGTGAGCAGTGCCAGCTGAGGAACTCCTGGAAAACAGAGCGGGATGAACATTTTACTGTAGACTCTTTGTGTCAGGTTGAAAATATTTAAAAAGTTGGAGGCTGTTTAAAGGTGTACATGTGAGAAAGAAGGCTGTAAGTTCAGAATCTTGCAAAATAGGCAATACACAAAGATTAACCCACTGCAAAAAGCAGAATAAACTGCATCAAAGCAAAAAAAAAAGAAATGAAAATACATAACTTAGAAAAAAAAGAACTTCAAGGTTGTGTTTGTGCCCGTGGTGTACAAAGCTCTTTTATCTTCATTGACTTTCTTCTTTCCAGGTGTATGTCATGCTTTTACTACAAAAATATCCCATCACACCATCTTTCAATGTTGAAATGTTGATCTTGTTTAACACTGGTCCCATGGCAGTAATTTAGCAAGTAAAATTATTTAAAAAAACATGTCTCCTTTCTCCATTCTAGTTCATTCAGCTTCATCTGTTTGAATAATTTACTCATCAAATATGGTCTTAAATTAGAAATAAAAGTTGTACAAGTTTCAAAGGTTATAAAGTTGTCTTTTAGTGAGTCCATGTTGCTGCACTATTGTGGCTCCAGCAGCGCCAGTCATTTAAAGGTCAAAGATTCTGAATAAACAGGATACTTACAAAAAGGATTAACGCTCAGTGAAGAAATCTCTGACCCATTACTATTTGCTTCCACAAGTCAACCGTGCAGACCGATAGGTAGCAAGAAACCAGCACTTCACCAGGGGTGTCAAGTGGAAAACCCCCTTCATCAGACATCATTATCTTACCTACCTTACCACATGGCCCACAGCCTAAACAGCAATGCCACCTTCATCAGATCCAGGATCTGTACATGCAAGCTCAAGGTAGTGACAATGCTGATACCACCTTCCCTGACACAACTCATGATTACAACTCCAGAAAGACAACTATACTTGGTACAAACATTACACAAAAGAGAAATGGGAAAGACTGGAAGAGAGAGAGAAAGATTAGCAATAGGGTGGGGGAGGCAGAGCTCAGGGTGTGGTGCCTTGACGTGGGCTAACTCACACCCCCGCCTGGTGTGGCTTGGCACTCTACCTCCCCCTAATCCCTCATAAAAATGAAGGAAGAGAGAAAAGAACCAATTATGAGAAACTAAATACGGGAGTTGCAGGGTTTGGTCAAGCTTTATTTTTTCCCAGCTGGCATTATTCCTACTTATCCAAAGCCACTATGTCCCACTTCTACTGGACGAGTCCTAACTTTCCCTCCTCGCTTTGCCCCTAAATCTGGATATCTTAGCTTTTTACTTTCATAAGCTTCCTTCACAGAATTCTCAGATTGAACTGTCAATTCTATAAAATATACTATACACTAACTAGCAGACCACAGCACAAAAATATGGTTATGAGAATCCTCTAGACTACTGCCATATACCTGTACTTTTCAAATTACATATCTCTTCTACAAGTACTGGACAATTCTGAATCATCAGGTCTTAAGCTAACCTTGCAAAGCAGATGGATTTGCCTGTTTTCGTGTTTCTCACTGGTGAATTCAGCGAAGCTCCCGTCTGAAACGTTTGGGCCCGGTTAGAAAGTGACAGGACCAATCAGCGATGAGGGGCAGTACTTTCAGGCGTGGCGGAGTCGTGACGTAAGCAATAACAACATTTCTTCATTAAAAGAAGAACAAAGGACAGCATTGAGTTTTTTTTTTTTTTTTTCAAAAATGACAGAAGTCGTGTACTGACATGTCTACAGTTGCCATGGTTTGCGTTATGCAGTTCCATGTGGAGTTCTATGTATGAGGGTGCAGCTTGGTAGTGGCTACCAAGCTGTACGTCACATGTTTTGTTGCTTGGATTGGCCTGCAAAGATGTGACCGACAGAACGTTCATCCAATCACCAATCAAAGGCTCTGCCCTTTCCCAAATGCTGTCTATGAGTGGTTTACCAGATGGATGTGTGAAACAAATCCATCTGGCGTGTCAGGTTAGTCTTAAGCGTTGTTTAACATAAAATCTAAAAAATGAGAAAAACTTATATGTTCTTAATAACAACTCTGTAAACAATGGACACTTTCTTAACTTTTCCTCGAGTGATAGACTAAGAAATTAGTAGTTTTGAAAGTATTTATTTCTTTAAAAACCAAGAGACTACTGAGCCTGCATTAGAGAAATTATCAAGAGTAATGCTCATACTAACCAATAAGAATACAGATACTGAAAGAAAATGATCCATCCATATATAATAGTCCCATTCAGGTTCATGAAACAGAAAATGATGGTTAATATAATGCACAAAATTTAAAAGCATCTGCTCCTTATTCTGTGACCAAGTGGAATGTTTTGTTCACTATTATAACATGGAGCAAGTAAGTTAGACATATTTTCATTGTAAGGGCACAAACAACAATGTCCTCATTATAACAGAATGGGACTTACCAAATGAGTTGATCTTTCTGCGTATCCAATTCATCTTCTCCTCCAGCTTTGAGGGCATGATGGAGACTTTGCAAGCATCAACGACATAAGCCACACAGTGGATCTTGTCCTTGAGCTCTGGAGATGCACAATACCCTTTGGTGTCCCAACTCAGAGTTACAGAGGGGTTAAACTGTGGAACAAACAGTAAAGAGAAAAATAAAGGTTGGAGCAAGTTTGATTAAACTGAGGCCAGATCAGTGAGTCATGGATTAAATATTTGGCTAAATGTGACAAACAGCTGTACCTCATAGCGATCTGGCAGATGGCCTTTGAGAATGCTGATGATGTCACCTATATTAAGCCCCGCCCCTGTGTTTTCCTCAAGCCCCATGGTATCGCACAAGGTGATTGGCAGAGGCTTTCCTTGACGTCCATCTTTCAAAGAGTAAGTGCGAAACTGTGGAACAAACCAATAAGGGAACAAATTTTACCAAGAAGACAGGGAAGAGCTCTATTTAGGAGGGGTTGAAAGGCTGATTATAACCTGTGTGGTTAGGCTGGTGGTCAGACATCCAGCCATGGCCTGGTTGGTGACACGGCCTTTGAATACAGAGCTGATAGAATTAAAGAAGCTCGACTTTCCAGCTCCGACTGGCCCAATGAGTAGCACACGAACACTGGCCACTGAGGGATTCAACAGTTCGTAGGTCCTTATCTTATCCATCAGCTCTGCTTTCGTCCTGCACAATAAAAAAAACTGTGATATATAATATACATTAACACTGTGTACATACACCAAATCCATGAAATTCTAATAGCAGAGGCTGAGCATAATATGCCCTGCCAAGTGCCAACAGGACATGCACGCCTTTGGGTATACCCAGAGTTCCAGCAAGCTCTGGGTATAACTCTGGGTATTACACCTGATCTCAGAATCCCCAACTTGCTTAGTCTGCCGCCATTATGACGTGACCCTGGTTTAGCAGAGAAAAAAAAGTACTGCTGTTTCATAGTTTGCATGTAAATAGTACAAACAATCCATCTCACTCAGACTTCCAGATGACAGTTCTCCATGGCCTCTCCATTTCAGTCGTTTCTGTTAAAAAGCACAAAATACATTTATAAATACAAAATCTGGTATACCATCTTAATATATTTATTTTTTTCCTCGATAAATGGGTCTTTTTTCCGATATAAACAAGTCTATTTTTTATAACTACTTCAGCCTGAAAAGATATAGATCAAATATTAATTATTAATTTGGGGCTTTAACCCTCTAAAGGTCAGTATTTTTGCACACTTATCATTTCAGTAGCAGGGCACCCTTGCATAAAACAGGACAAAGTGGGAAATTTTTATATCCTTACATAAAGGAATGCATTATTTTATGTTAAGATAAATCTGGGATCAAAAATGGCATTTTCAATTGTTTTTCATGGGACATTTCTTGTCATTAGGGGAAAAAATGTCAGTTTTTGTGTAGCTTAGTCATTTTAGGCTAATTCAAGGAAATGAGATGACAATTCTAAACATTTTCCAAAATGAATATTCTATGGCAAATTTACACTTTAGTCATTTAACACAGCCAGAATGGCTTCAAGAACTTTCAATAAGCTTTGAAAATGTTGAAATAAGGTGACTTTTTCCTGTGTTGCCTTTTGAGGCTGCAGACACTGACTGTTAGTGAAAGGGAACATTATTCACATAGTAAAATAAATCTGTAAAGGCAGCCTATTCAGTGTTTCCCATACATACGTACTTGGGTGAACCTGACAGCTTTATCTTTCAACACATATTTTTCTCTTTCTTTTTCAAATTAAACACAGCTCACCTGCTATAATCATGAACTAATGAATTAAACATTTCAAAATAAGTGGTGTTATGTAGGATTCTTTATACAACATATTGCCGATGAATACTATCAAAAGAGCAGAAACACAAGATCCAGGTACAGAATGAGGCGGGGTGGGACGGCTGTTCTTACAGCCCAAGTACAGTGTCATTCAATGGAAACACAGCTATAACTACTTTTTACATAGGATTTCAATACAGTTTCGGTTGCTGAGAGAAAATCGAGTACAAAACTACAATTTTCTCTTTCAGTCATCAAACTTCATTATCAGCTTTCAGTATAATAAGGTGCTGGTGATATCAGACAGCAACAACATACCACAACCTCTTTTCTTTTCTGTGGCTTTAGCTTTAACAGATTCCAAACCAAAAACACACATTATATAGTAACTTTTGTAAACTCACCTTCAACTTGATAAACTTCGAACTCAGTCAGTTTGAGGTCATCGCCATGCATTTCTGCAGCACTGAAGTTGTAAAACTGGCTTCGATTGCTAGCAACCACAGGTTGGCTTTCATTGATAAAAACCAATGCATCTCCAAAATTTGGTCCAGAGTTACCCATCATTCTCACTGCATAAGCAGGATGTATGACTGGATATTTAATAAGCCTTTTTATACCAAATGTGAAAACAAAGGCCTGGTCATCAGACATGTACTTTCCAGACTGGCTGAATGGTTGTTTTGTGTAGCCTCCAAAAATGTAACCTGAGGCATTATAGCCCACGGAGACTGTGGGACAGCGGGTGTCACATCGTTGGTGAAAGGCTTCCCCAGTGAAACCATGGATGCTGGCCTTGTACAGCAGCTGCAGTCTGACTCTTCCAAAGCAGGAGCAGATTTTCTTCTGTTGGTTTCTGGTAAGTCTAGGGTTCATGATGGACTGTAGGTCTGCTATGTCAAAGATGCTGAAGAAACCCTCAGTGTTTTGGTGTCTAAATAGAAGAAGACATTTAAACATTATAGAAATACACAATCTGTAAAATTTTGGAAATAAACATTACAAAAACCTCAATTCCCCTAAAACTGGGGTGTTGTGTAAAATATGAGTAGCAGAGCACATGCACTGGTGAAAAGGTCTATATTCAATTGAATACTGAAAAAGCATGACAGTAATGTTATGTTTAAACAATAAATTAAGAAACGATAATTTCTTATTTTTCAAGAAGTACACACACATTCTGAATTTGATGCCTACAACCCTCCAATCACTCTTTTCTGTTAATTTTCACATAACCAAAATGTCCCAACTTTTTCAGAATTGAGGATTGTAAATTACTAATTGAAAACTGTACTGTAAAGCTTCTGTATGTACATGTGTGTATATTAGGGGCTGACCACTTATTGGTCTGCCTGATTACTGGAGCCAAGATTAAATAATTAAAGAGAGTGCTACTGTATCTCTGCTGTGATTTGTATCCTTTCCTCTTGCTCTCTTTTTCACCACAGACTGTAAAAATTATTGGACAATTAGTGATGTCAGTCATTTGGTTACTGAAGGGGGCTTTTATATATACACTCCTGATCAAAATCTTAAGACCAGTTGAAAAACTGCAAGAATTTGCATTTTGCGCAGTTGGATTTTAAGAAGGCTCTAAGTAGGGTTTCAAGATGCAAAAATGAGAAGAAATGGGAGTGAGACAAAAAAAATTTGAGTAAGCAATTTATTGAAAACAACAATAAAACTGAAAAAGGCTGTTCAACAGCAGATCAAAAGTTTAAGACCATAGCCTTTCAAAGCCAAAATCTACGCAAAATGTGGACTCAATGTCATTTTCTGTCAGGTATTCACACTGTAATTACCTCCTGATGGCAAAGGCAAAAAAGCTTTCTGTCTTTGAATGTGGTGGGATTGTTGAGCTGCATAAGCAAGGCCTCCTGCAACACGCCATCACTGCTGAGGTTGGCTGCAGTAAGACAGTCATTTTGAATTTCTTAAAAGATCCTAAGGGTTATGGAACAAAAAAGTCAAGAGGTAGACCCAAAAAAATTTCACCAGCACTGAGCCAGAGGATCCGATTAGCTGTCCGTCAAGACACAGGACAATCCTCAACCCAAATTAAGGCCGTTACTGGTGCTGACTGCAGCCCAATAACCATCAGACGGCATCTGCGAGGGAAGGGCTTAAAAAAACTAAAAACGTCTTCAAAGGCCTCGTCTTCTTCAACGCCACAAAATTGCCTGTTTGGACTTTGCAAGGGAGTACCAAACATGGGACATTGAAAGGTGAAAGAAAGATTTATTCTCTGATGACAAAAAAATGTAGCCTTGACGGTCCTGATGGCTTCCAACGTCACTGGCATGACAAGGCACAGTGGAGGGGGCGCCATCATGGTCTGGGGTGCTTTTTCCGTCAATGGAACAATGGAGCTTCAGGTTGTGCAGGGGTGTCAAACGGCGACTGGCCATGTGGAGATGTTGCACCGGGCATCCCTCATGACTGAGGGCCCTCGTCTGTGTGGTAATGACTGGGTTTTTCATCAGGACAACACTGCAGTTCACAATGCTCGCCTGACAAAGGACCTCTTCCAGGAGAATAACGTCACTCTTTTGGACCATCCTGCATGTTTCCCTGATCTAAATCCAACTGAGAACATTTGACCTGAAGTCAGACAGGAAGTGGATTTAACTCTACTATTAAACATCCAATTTCATTGAAATTTCATGCATATGATTGGGGTATGCTCCTCTACATGGTGGAAGGTTTATTTGAGTGTTTTGCTCTAGAGCCCCCTACTGGCAACAGTAAAGGACACCTGTTCTTTTAAACATCCATTTCCCTTCAAATTTTACATGTATGATCAAGGTCTGCCCTTTTGTACATTTAAATGTTTACTTTATGGTTTTGCTGCAGTGGCACCAAATGTACCATGCCAGTAGCACCTCTTACATCATGTGTCCTATTGTCACTGAATGTTACATGATAATTGTCCTGCCCTGATCCCATCTACTTATCAGCAGCTTCCTTTGTCACACCTTTACCTACTGTTGAGGGACAGTACTACCTCATAAGCAAAGTGCAGTTTTTTTTTCTACGTAAGTACACTCAAAACAGAATCTACATGGCCTCTCTGCCGTGCTGCAGCACAATGCATAGGTTTGCTAACACCCCACTATTACCACACACATGGGCGGTTGCGCCACACCCTGATGTGCGTCAGGGTGCGAGGGCCCTCTAGTGCTGCATGCATCCCTAGTTCAATGTTGTAATTTAAACCAAAACAGATTAATTTTAAAAGTGTACCCACAAAGGCACAAACTATTCTGACAAAAATCTTTAAGTGCCACAAAAACTCCTTTCACTGCTATGCAGATGACACACAGATATACCTATCTCTGAGACCTGAGGATCCTAGAAGCCTAACTGCTGTCAAAGACTGTTTAAGCAAGATCAGCTGCTTGATGGCTCAAATTACATTCAACTCCGAATCGGAAACAATACCTTTAATGCTCAAAATTCCCCCACCTCAGCCTTGGCTCTCTGTTTGATAATATCAGACCCTCAACCAGAAACCTATGAGTGGTGTTTAACTAAGACCTCACCTTAACTATCCACATCAATAAAGTTGTCCAGTCATGCAGTTCTCTCACTTCCAAACAATTACAAAAATAAAAACAATCTGGTCTGACCTTTAGAAAGTTATCCATACCCTTACCTTCTCTAAACCTGATTACTGCAACGTACACCTCCCTGGCATCAATCAAAAATCACTCTTTGCATCCAGCTAGCAGAATGCACTAGCTAGGATTCTAACTGGTTTAAACAGAAAACATAACATCACCCCAATTTCAGCTTCTTTACACTGGCTCCCTGTAAGTTTTAGAATTGATTTTAATACTTTACTGATCACTTTTAAAACCTTGGCTCCTAGCTTCCTGATAGAAGCCAGCCCACAGCCTCAGATCCACAGTCGAGGCTTAAAATCACAGTTAAACGACTGTTTTTCATCAAGGCCCCTTAACTTTGGAACAAAGGAGGCATGCGGAATGACTCACTTCTTAAAATGTGTGCTTTATATTTCCATTTTTCTAATTTTTTCATTTTAGTGCTTTCACTGTTCCCCTTTCTACCCAGACTGGGACCCATGTTTGAGTTGGCACAACTTTGACAGGCACAAATCTAGAGTTCACTTTAAGTACTTTTCATTAGTGTCTTTTCTTAATTTTATATGACTTTTTATGCGTGTTTAGTTATGTAAACCATATATATTTTCCACTAACTTTAATTCTTGCTAAGTACAGGCTAATTAGAAATCTTTATTGGTACAGACTCTCGAATTCCTTCATTATTCACTTGATTTACTTGTTTTAGTCGAACAATCTTTTGGTCCTACTGACTGTATTTCTGTTATCGAAACAGCCAGTTCTGAAGGTCGTAATATTTAACTCATTGAGTACTACGCCCTGATTGTCGTTCATTGCTGTCGTGAGTAGTAGCAATAACTAGCAGTTTGTATTCAGAAGAATGCCCATAAAAAACTCATAAACAACATAAGCAGGGTCCTAGACCTCCTGAATCTGCGGTCTTGAAACTGCTGCCTGTGAGCCTGTTGGTATCTGCTCCTGGCTCTCCTATCTGTTGAACTTACCCGAACACTTTCAAGGGAAACGGCCAGCGTGTACACAAATCGAGCCTGGAAAAGAACCAGTGACAGAAGAAGCAAAAGCTTTAAACTGAACTCCCCAGCCCCTGCTAACCGACACATTCAAAGTACAGAGCAGCTATTAAAGAAACGACTCAGGCCTTACCTTTAACCGCCCAATGACTGAACCAGGAAACGACGGCTGGCAGAGAGATGCATGCTCATTAGCTGTTTGGGAGAAATGAAACTGAAACTCATCATCACTTACACTAAGTTTTGCTTTATTAAATAATAGAGCAACGTCAAGTGTTTGCAAATCGCAATGTTAAAGTCTCCTTTGTTATAAATATATGACATATAACATCTTTTCACCAATCTTATCTTACATAGTCACTGAAATGAAAAAGAAATGAGGATAATATTTCTTCAAACACTTTTTATTCAAACACATGATTGTCATCGGGAAAGCAAGAGAATATCCATCTTTATTTTGTTAGATGTAAATGTTTTTAAAGATCTACGTCCACGATTTCACCAAGATTTAAGGCTTGATTAGTAGATTTAGTTTCACAGAGTAAACACAGACTTAGTGTTTACTCTTTGAAAATGCCACCTGATACAGAGACAGCATATTTATGACTGACCTGTTTAGATTACTTGCAAATAAATCCTGTCTAAAGTGCAGCTAATTAAGCCATACTCTGGGTGAGGGTGTGTGGAAAAAAAAAAAAAAAATATATATATATATATATATATGAACATCCAAGAAATCATGTCTGGCCCTCGGCTTTCTATCCTTGAAAAATGTTGGCCCCCAGGAAAAACTAATTGCGGACATCGATTGTACAGTATCTGTCTGATCTGCAATAATAAATCTAATTTTTTTCTTTATTTGATGCATTTCTGTGTTTATTTGAACAGAAGAGCAAAAGGAATCACTTAGGTTGTCATAATGTTTGATACTTCTCGGAGAAGCCCAGTGAGCTGGCTCAAATTTGGGTATAAAAGGGTGAATTTAGTTTCAAAGTTCTTCATTCCTGTTCAGAATGGTATAACGTTGAGAGCTCACTGAAAATGAAAGAGTCTGCAGCAAAGCACGCCATGATGCTGGATGGTCTCTGAGACAAATAGGGAAAGACAAAGTGTTCTCACAGGGTGGTCAGGTATGCTTTGGAGTCATTGCCTAGAATGGTACTTAAAAAATGCTCCAAGGAAGAGGAAGGAAACCAAAGTTAAGTGAAGCAGATGTCGGACACCTCAAGATTTCAGGGGAGGTGACCGAGAACCTGATGGTCACTCTGACTGAGCTTTAGAGATCCTGTGTGGAAATTGGACAAAGTTCCTGAAGGACAACCATCATTGCAGCCCTCCACTTATCTGGGCTTTATGGCAGCGTGGCTAGTAATATTAGAATATCATCAAAAGGTTGATTTATTTCCATTTTCAGGGTTTTCATTAGCTGTAAGCCATAATCGCCAAAACTAGATGACATTAAACACTTGAAATATATCAGTCTGTTTATAATAAATCTACAATAAACGAGTTTCACCAGATGCACCTGTAGTTCTGCCTGAAAATTTCTGGAACCTTTCAGGAGTGCATGTTTTCAAACGTAAACTTTTACATAGATACCCATCTTTTTTAGTTAATGCAAAACATTTAAACACAAACCTAGTAACCCCAAGTTATCTAAAACAGTTGTTGATAAAGATGCAAGTAGAGCTGAAGCAAGCAGGCTACAACCAAGAACAGAGCAGTACAAGATTAAAACATGATTTAAGCTCTCACCATGAGCATGACATGGCCACACTGTGAATATGGTAAATGCTTGATTAAAAATATCAGTCATTATGTAAATGTTATAAATTTCTACACTGCTGTGAAAACCCAAAGTACAAAGGGAAATAGAATGTCTGTTCATGCTGATAAATGGATGGCTGCGTGTATGGATCATTGTAAAGCAGATTTAATCTCTGGCACCAGTGTTGGTTTATCTGCAGCACCAAATTTCTACTCCTTGGTTTTCATGTTGCTGAAGTGGTCACTGACGTCATCAAAGTAGTTATCAGAGAAGCGAAGCATCTGGTTGACAGCGCTGAGCAGCAGGATGTCACAGTTGAGATTCAACTCTAACTCCCGGTTGTAGTTCTTTACTGGGATGATGCAGGACAACGGCAGACCGAGACGAGTGCTGGCCTCCTGCATCTGGATCATAAAACACTCATATGACAAAGGCTGATACTTTTTCTGTGAGGACTTCAAAGAAATAAGAAAAATGTTATGAAGTTAGACAAATGTTTTTCATTTGTATTGATTTTGGCTACCTACCCCGTATAGTTTAAAGACTAAACCCAAAGCCACTGTTTACAGCTGAAAACCCAAGTACATGGGTATTTAGTGGTGCTGTTGATCAATTCATGTTCAAATCTCAACATCTCAACACTAAATGTTTATATTCTAAACATTTCATTAGAAATATGTATAGCAGGCGTAACTTGAAAAGCACTTAAGTCTGCACCCAGGAAAACAACTAGGTGGTGCACTTGGACCGTAGTGTTCACTCTAAAATTACTTCTAAAGGATATTAATGTCAGTAAATGATGAATGCTGAAACATTGGTTTGATAACATTTTATCCTACTAATGTATAAAACCTTAAGCTCTTCAATGCACACAAGACATTAAGGTTGTCTTAAAGCTTTGGGTCTTAAAGTGCATTCTTCTGAATATCTCATTATTATATTCAGTGATTGCTAGTTTGTCTTTGTGTTCCTGTGATGGATCAATTTAGTTTTGTCTTGTCTTGCATTATTTTGAAGTATCTCATCTTTTTTATTTCAAAAGTTCAGGCCAGGTCTTTTTCTTCTTCCAAAAACAGTAAATCTCACCTTTTCCTCAATGTAGAAACTCTTGTAAACGTTTGCAACATCCTCTTCCACCAAAGGACAGGCCTCGTCTACTTTGGTGAGCAGCGCCAGCTGAGGAACTCCTGGAAACAACAGAGCAAGATGAACATTTTTACTACCAACTCTTAGTGTCAGGTTTTAAATACTGAAGGAGTCAGAGGCAGCCTGCAGATGTCCATTAAAAACAGGCTGCAAATTCACAATCATGCAGAATGGAATAAAAAAAATAACACCCACACACATGAAAGGAGACCCACCACAAAAAGTGTCAACAAAAGTGTATTAAAGAAAACACTGCATTTACATAACTAATAAAATATAAATATATTATTTAACCCCCTATAGCCCATAATTCCAGAGGAATAAGCCTGCGCTCCAACCAGTGACTATTGGCGGTGTCAAAGTGGAGGTGGTCCAGTCATACACATACTTGGGACTGCAGCTGGACAACAGGCTTGACTGGACTGCAAATGCAAACACACTCAACAGGAAAGGGCAGAGCAGACTGTACTTTTTTTGTCTGTGTTTTTGTGTGAGGAAAATTGTTTTTCCTGTCATGTCAGATGTCTGTAAGTGTCTTTAAGCTGCAACTAGATGCCTTGAAATTTCCCTCTGGATTAATAAAGTATGTATGTATGTATGTGTGTATGTATGTATTTATGTCTGTATGTATGTATCTATCTATCTATCTGATGTATAATGCACCAAACGTTTTCTATTGGTGAAAGGTCTGGACTACAGGCAGGCTAGTTCAGCACCCAGTCTCTTCTACTGTGAGGCCATGCTGTTGTGATGGATGTGGTATGGGGTTTAGCATTGTTGTGCTGAAATATGCAAGGCCTTCCCTGAAAGGGACATACTCCCACGTATATACTCCCATCCATGTCTGGGTGGGAGTATATACTAGTCCCTATCTATGCTGCCCACACCTAAGTCACTAATGCACCCCTATACCATCAGAGCTGCAGGCTTTTAAACTTTGAACAGATGGAACAGTGTTTCTCCAGATTAAGGCTGTTGGAAAGAATTTCGGGGTTCGAATATAATTTTAATATTTAAAAACTCATTAATATTCAAGCGCTAAAGTTACTATTCAAGCGAGTTTTAAAAAATATTTTTGCTGTTTATAATCATTCTTGAGTCTCTCCCTTCTTTCCTTGGCCTCTGCTTCACCCATATGTAGGTGTAGGTATCACATGACACATGACATGATGAACAATAAAGTTTTTACACCAAAACACAGACGTGCCACAATGACCGCCATTGGGGATGTTTAGGGATGTTTATCACCAAGGTGGTGCACACACTGGTGGTGATTTGGCAGGTAAGGCTTCGCTACATTAAGAGATGCATTTTTAGGAGAGTAAAACCGTGATGCCTACTGACAGTAACCTGCTGTCATGGTGGAAAACGTTCCGGTCCAGGTATCCTCTCCTGTCCCAGCTGGCATGCCATTATCTGTGCATCCCGGGCACCTCCGGCAGGGTGGAGAGGGTTTTCTCCACGGTTTGGGTGAACAAAACATGCTCTGTTCTTGATTCAGAAAATGTGGCTCGCCTTGTGTTTTTAGGTAAAAACATGTAGGGATAAGACAGTACCAACATTTTTAAATGTTTTGTTCATTATAAACATGATGTCATCACCACCGTAAGCGGCGAAATTTAATTTATTTTTGTTAGACATTTAATTTCTAACCTGTTTGTTCGTGTTAAAGTTGAACATCAGTACCATAATACCTGTTAAAGGCCTTTTAATGGTGCAGGTGGCTAAAAAAGTACATCAAAATTAAAATTAACTACTTTTGCTTTAAGCACATGATTTCTTCATTGCAATCTGTAATGTAATATTGGAGGGCCCTCTAGTGGACAGTTGTGTAACTACACAGTGATTAAAGCAACTGAACATTTTACTTATTAATAAAACGTGCATAAATATTCAAATATTATTCCAAATCTGTAAAAAATATTAAATGAAATTCAAATGGAACTGTAGATAAATATTGACAGCCCTACTCCAGATACAGCACCCACTGCTTCCAAAAACAATTTCAAATTTGATTAATCTGACCACAGAACAGTTTACCATTTTGTCGCAATCCATTTTTAATGAGCTATGGCCCAAAGAAGATGGCAGTGTTTCTGGACTGTGTTCAAATCTGTCTTTTTGTCAGCATTTGTGGATGGCAAGGGGACTGTGTTGACAGACATCGATTTCTGGAAGTCCATGCAGTTATTTCCAGGACAATATCATGCCTGTCTTTTAATGCAGTCCCACCTCTGGGCCTGAAGATCGAGCCATTCATGTCCAGATTCTTTAAAACTTTTGAAGTTTTAGCAAAGGTGTAAGGCCAGCCTTATGCCAGCCTTACACCAGAGGACTTTGCTTATACTTTTTTAAAGACTCTTAAAGGACTGACGCCTGAGACCCTCTCACATCTGAAGACAATTTGTCAACAAGCCGTTGAGTTTTTAGTCTCAGATAAGATTTTGCAAAGACTATGCGCCACTAACTACAAGACTGGAATACAATTCCTTTTGAGAATATTTCCAATCATGCATCTGGTGAAAATTTTAACTCTGAAAATCCTAATTTTTCAATCTCTTGAGCTATGAGTGGACATTCAGTGGCCTCAGACTGATCTACGCTCACATTCACATTGCTTATGGATGCTGCTTGCGTCACAGAAACACAATTCACATATGACCAGACTTCAGACTCACGACAATATCAACCATGTTTGATATTATCATAATGCCAAAACTAATGAAGACTGACTTAAATCTGCTAAAATCAAGTCTTATGACCACCTTACACATAACGACTGAGACAATGAGAGCGAGCTGCAACTTTAGCAAGACTCCCATGATTTTATTCCAACTTTGGGATTTTGTCTGCGACTTTAAAATCACACGAAAAAGTCTTGAGATGTAAGCCTGCCTTCAGTTGCAAAATGCTCTTCCTTCTGTTTTTATAAGTACCAATTAATTTTCCAGCCTTTTGTTTCTCCGCCCCTTGTTTTTTGAGATGTGTTGTTCCCATCAAATTCAAAATGAGCTAATATTTTCATGAAATGGTAAAATGTTTCGGTATAACATCTGCTATGTTATTTACACTCTATTGCGAATTAAAAATGGGTTTATGATATATTTGCAAATTATTGCATTCTTTTTTTTTTTTTTTTTTTACATTTTACATAGCCCCCAAACTTTAAGGAATAGTTGTTGCGTAACTAAGTAGAATGTGTTATTCAATATAACAAAATGGAGCAAGTTAGTGAGATTCATTTCCATTGTTTGGGCACATACACGTAGTTGACTGTATTCCATATAGTAAAATGGGACTGACCAAGCGAGTTGATCTTTCTGCGGATTGCATCCAGCTTCTCCTCCAGCTTTGAGGGCATGATGGAGACCTTGCAAGCATCAATGACATAAGCCACACAGTGGATCTTGTCCTCGAGCCTTGGAGACTCACGATACCCATGGGCATCCAGATCCAGAGGAGCAGAGGGGTTGAACTAAGACAAACAGTAAAAAGAAAAACAAGGGTTTGAAAAGGTTTGATTCGACTTTTTATAAATCAGGGAGTCATTGCTTAAATATCCTAAATTTGACAAACAGCTATACCTGATAGCGATCAGGCAGATGTCCTTTCAGTATGGTAATGGTGTCATCTACATTAAGGCCTGCCCCTTTGCTTTCCTCTAGCCCCATGGTATCACACAAGATGATTGGCAGAGGTTTACCTTCACGCCCGTCTTTCAAAGAGTAGGTGCGAAACTGTAGAGCACAGTCATACAGGAACAAATTTCAGACAGAATAGGACGTTTTATCTAGGAATAATTAAAAGGCATATTGTAACCTGTGTGGTGAGGCTGGTGGTGGAGCATCCCTCCATGGCCTGGCCAGTAATGTGGCCTCTGAATACAGAGTTGATGGAATTGAAGAAGCTCGACTTTCCAGCTCCAACTGGTCCAATGAGGAGCACACGAGCTCTGGCCACAGAGTGGATTAATGGTTTGTAGGTCCTTATCTTATCCATCAGCTCTGTCCTTGTCCTACAGAATCAAGCAAAGCTGATCGAAAACAAGGAAAAAACATACACCGCGTTCCAAATTATTATGCAAATTGGATTTTAGTGTCATAAACATTCAACTATTTTTTTCCTTTCATTTAAACTCATGGATTGTACTGTGTCTCAGGGCTCTTTGGATCACTGATATCAATCTCAGACACCTGTGATAATTAGTTTGCCAGGTGAGCCCAATTAAAGAAAAAACTACTTAAGAAAATCGTTCCATGTTATTAAGCAGGCCACAGGTTTCAAGCAATATGGAAAAGAAAAAGGGTCTCTCTGCTGTGTCAAAAAGCATCAAATAGTGCAAGGTATGAAAACGTTAGATATTTCAAGAAAACTTAAGCATGATCATTGTACTGTAAAGAAATGTGTGGCTGATTCAGAGCACAGACAGGTTTGTGCAGATAAAGGCATAATGAGGACGGTTTCTGCCAGACAAATTAATCGGATTAAGACGGCAGATGCTAAAATACCATCACAAAGCAGCAAACAGGTATCTGAAGCTGCTGGTGCCTCTGGAGTCCCACGAACCTCAAGGTGTGGGATCCTCCAGAGGCTCGCGGTTGTGCATAAACCTACTATTCAGCCACCCTTAACCAATACTCACAAGCAAAAACAATTGCAGTGGGCTCAAAAATACATGAAGACTAATTTTCAAACAGTCTTGTTTACTGATGAGTGCCATGAAACCCTGAATGGTCCAGATGGAGGAGTAGTGGATGGTTGGTGGATGACCACCATGTCCCAATAAGGCTGTGATGTCAGCAAGGAGGGGGTGGAGTCATGTTCTGGGCTGGGATCATGGGGAGAGAGCTGATTGGCCCCTTTAGGGTTCCTGAAGGTGTGAAAATGACCTCATCAATGCACATAGTTTCTGAGTTTCTGACTGACAACTCTCTTACATGGTACAAAAAGAAGAACCGTGCCTTTCGTAGCAAAATTATCATCATGCATGACAATGCACCATCACCATGGGCATAAAAGGAGAGAAACTCATGGTGTGGCCCCCATCCTCCCCTGACCTCAACCCTATTGAGAACCTTTGGAGCATCCTCAAACAAAAGATTAATGAGGATGGGAGGCAGTTCACATCAAAACAGCACCTCTGGGAGGATATTCTGACATCCTGCAAAGAAATTCAAACAGAAACTCTCCAAAAACACAAGTTCAAAGGATGCAAGAACTGTGAAGATGATATCGAAGAAGGGGTTTTATGTTAACATGTAACATTGCCTGTTAAGATGTTTTTGATTGAAAAGGCTTTTGATTTCAGTAAATATGACCTCCTAATGCTGCAATTTCAACAAATGATCATTTTAAGTTCTTTAAGACCTATAAAATATTTTAAAACTTGGTCCATAATAATTTGGAACAGTGCATTCTGAGTTTGTTTTATTTTTGAAAAAACAAAACAAAAAAAAGTTATCATTGGGAGGTTTGTTCAATAAAATTTGAATTATGTTTTAACGGCTGATGACTTGAAAATTATACTGACTATCATTTGCATCAACTTTTTGGGAAAATCAGAGAAAAATATCATTTGCATTATAATTTGGAGAGTGGTACAGATAGATAGATAGATAGATAGATAGATAGATAGATAGATAGATAGATAGATAGATAGATGTTGTATACGTACAATCTATTAGTAGAAACTGAGTATGCAGTCGAAATGCAGGCATGTTCAACTTGGGAAGAGGCCTTGGGGTAGACCTAGAGCTTTCCAGAGGGATCTAATGTCCCATCTGGTCTCAAAACGCCTCAGAATCCCCTGTGGCAGACAGATGTTGCTGGGGTGAGGGATTGGGTGAACTTGCTGAAACTGTCACCACTGTGCCCTGACCCAGGAAAAAAAACTACTAGTTGATTTATAGTTTGTAGGGAAACAGTATAAACAATTCATCTTACTCAGACTTCCAGATGACAGTTCTCCACGGCCTCTCCATTTCAGTCAACTCTAGTAAAGAGCACAAAACAGCTTTTTAATTACAAAAATCTAGTGTACCATCATATTATGTATAATGTTTCTTAGTACAGTAGTTTCTGTGATACAATGATAACATACGTCAGGAGTTATTTAGAGTTGTCAGGATAATAAAGCATAACAGACACCCACAAGGTAAGCAGGACCATAGTGCAATCCTTTACAGTTACTGTGTTGTTTAGTTGAGGATAACTCATTGTCTATTCTCCACGTAGATAAATCTGATTCATCTGGTTTTAGCCTTTTATTTTATGTCTAGTACACATGCACAGGTCTTGAGTGACTTTCAATGAGCATTGGTGAGGTACCTTTTCTGCTATTTTGAGGCTGCAGACATTGGTTGTAAGTTCAACAGAGCATTGTTCACATATAACGATGCACCTACATATGCAGCCTATTACTACTTTCTACTCCAGATTTTAATGCAATCAAAAAGGGTGACTAAGGGAACAGAGAAATAGGAAAGGACAATTCATTATCAGTTTCCACTATTTTGAAACTATACTGGCAATACCAGACAACAGCCACTAGCCACCCCCTTTTTCCTTTAGGTCAAATAGATTCCAAACACACAACATACTGATTAATTGTATAGTCACTTTTGGTAACTCACCCTCGACTTTGTAAACTTCACACTCAGTCAGGTTGAGGTCATTGCCATGCATTTCTGCAGCACTGAAGTTGTAGTAATTGCCTGGACTGCTGAGCACCACAGGTTGGCTTCCATTAACAAGAACCAATGCTTCTCCAAAATATGGTCCAGAATTACCAACCATTTTTACGGCATAATTAGTTCCTGTGGTTGGATATTTAATGAGCTTATCTCTTCTGATTGTAAAAACAAAGGCCTGGTCATCAGCCACATACTGTCCAGACTGACTGAATGGTTGTTTTGTGTGGCCTCCAAAAATATAGCCTGAGGCATTATAGCCCACAGAGACTGTGGGACTACGGGTGTCACAATGTTGGTGAAAGGCTGCCCCGGTGAAACCATGGATGCTGGCTTTGTACAGCAGCTGCAGTCTGACTTTTCCAAGGTGGGAGCAGATTGTCTTCTGTTGGCCTCTGGTAAGTCTGGGGTTCATGATGGACTGTAGGTCTGCTGAGTTATGTCAAAGATGCTGAAGAAACTTTCAGTTTCCTCACTTTGGTATCTGAACAAAAGAAGACATTAATACATTATTAAAATATACAACCAGTAAACTCTTGGAAATATAAAGTATACAAACCCTAATTCCAAAGAATAGGATGTCATGTAAAATGTAAACAGAAATAAAATATGTGGGTTTGAAGCCTACAGCATGCTCCTATCACAGTTTTCTGTTTATATTCACATTATCAAGATGTCCCACTTTTTGGGGAATTGGGGTTGTAAAATTATCAATAAAACATGTATCGATAATGCTTCGTATTTATGTGTGTATATAGGGCTGACCATCTTTTGGCCAGGCTGACTGTCTGATTCAAGATAAATTTATTAAAAAATCTTTCCCTCTGGCTCTATTTTCACCAAAGGCTGTAGAAATTATTGGACAAATCCTGAGTGTCAGTAATTTGGTAACTTAGGGGGGCTTTAAAATCCAACCTGAGGCAACCATCACATCAAAAACAGTGTAAAAATTAGATCAACCTAGAAACAGGCAAGTCTTCTGACAAACAGTGCCTATAAAGAGTATTCACTCCCACTAATTGTTTTAGCATTTTACAGATTTTATAAATCAATCATGGTTCAGATAATTTGGCTTTTTTGACCCCAAAAAATTACAAGATATTCCTCACATACTCCCCTCATTTATTCCAAAGTTATCTCCATATTTATAAAAAATCTGCAAAAGTATTTAATACTCTAATATTTGACTACCTAGATTTGATGCAAAACAGAATGAGGGTGGGTGGGCCCAGGCTCCCACTTTATCATTTGGCCAACCCCAAAAAGTTTTGGAGATAATACACTTTCCTTGTTTATACTTCTTATTATATTGCTATTTTAATGCTATAAAACTAAAATAGCCTTCCCTTTAAAACATACAAACTCATGACTATGCCGTTATCAGGTGGGAAGTCATAACCAATCACATCAGACCAGTTTATGCTGCCGATGCTTGTAAAACTAGCACTGGTGCTCATGTTGGCTTTCTCAGCTGATCATCAGAAGATCTATGGGGGACAGGTGAAGGAGAGAGACTCAACTCTCAACAGGTTAAAGTCAGAAAACGTCAAGGTTTAAACACCACCACTCTCTCATCAGTCTCATCCACAGCTACTGACACTGCATCTGCTGAGAGTCGTGTGCGATTTTCAGAACTGGATTAGGGTTTCTGAATGACAAGGCAAAACCAAAAAGGAAAGACACAAGTTAGTGCTGACTGTTCCTGTCTGATATGATTGTCTTCAAATATTTTCCATTTTACTCCCTCTCTATCTGCGATCAGTAATCAAATTATTATTCATCTTAATTATCAATAAGGGGGGAATTTTCCTACATAGAAGTTAAAGAACAGTCCTCTGAGAGTTGATTTATTGGTCCTAAGTACAGCAGAAAATGTATAGAACCATTGAGTCTGCATTTGGGTCCTCCTTCTGTTTTTTTAGACTCAAAAGAAACTCAAAAATGTAATAATTAAACGGCAAAAAACAGAAGAACTCCTTACAAAATACAAAAGGCTCAACGGAGAAAACACAAGTAACACGAGGAAGCCTAGGAGGCTTTTAAGGCTTTTAAGCTCCAGTCTGAACCGTTTGGGCCCAATTAGAAAGTGACAGGACCAATCAGTGACAAGGGGCAGTACTTTCAGGTGTGGGTGAGTCATTATGTAAGCAAGCAGCAACAAGAGGCTGGTGCAATTATGGCAGAAGAGATTAGCGTGGATGCTGCTAAAGCGCCAGTTTTATTAGAACTTGATGACATTTCTTTCATTAAAAGAACAACAAAGAACAGCAGTGAGTTGTTTTCTTTTCAAAAACGACAAAAGTCGTGTACTGACATGTCTATAACCGCCATGGTTTGCGTTATTCCTCGGTAGCTGCACACGTGCGGCTTGCTTGCAACTACATCACGAGTTTTGTTACTCTGATTGGCTCGTAAAGATGTGACAGACAAAAAGTTCATCCAATCACACTCCGAGTTTTTTTCAGATCCTCTGCCCTTTCCTAAACGCTTAGTATTGAAGGTTTCCTAGATGGATGTGTGAAATACATCCATCTGGCATGTCAGGTTAGGAGGCTGTATGACATTCAACAAGCTGACAAAGACAAAGGGAAACACAGAAACTAAATAGACTGAGTGATGAGACACAAGAAGACAGGTGTGGCAAACTAGACAGTTGAAACAGGTAAGGTCAATCAAAGTGGAGGGAAACCAAGGCAGAAAAACACCAGAAATCAAATAAACCATACCAAATAAAACAGGAAACATGGAACAAGAGCATTAGGAAACATAAACAAACGCTAGAGGTCTGTTCGTATAGTCCATTTTGCTTAGGAAGGTTCCTAACTGAGTGAAACAACCTGGAAGTATTTAAGTGTTGGCCATGATAAAGGCCATTCAAATTCCCTTACTGAAAAGGAAAGGAGGTTCACTTCATTCTTTAGCCTAGGAAACACTGGATTATCCTTTACCAAAGGAGAGATGAAAAGACGACCCACAATTCTTTGTGTAAACTTCATTTAACAAGACACACCTGTTGATCGCTCATCAAAACAAGCAATCACTTTGACTGTAACTTTACCAGCCCCGATTTAAACAGTAAAAATCCTCATCAAACTTGTATTACATATGATAAACGGAAGGCTGTAGGGATGAACAGAGGAATATTACAGACATATAAACTATATCATTCAACTTATAACGTTTCATTTCATCTCACTTCCATTTTTATCCAAACAGTAAACCAATCAGTCAGTATTTCAAACTGCATTTATTTTGCTATTTAGAAATATTAAAGTAAATGTGATAAAAGTTTGTAAATCACAACCAATTAAAATAATAAAGTCAGCATTGTTGCCATATTGTGATTACTATATTTATCATCATAATTACGCAAGTAAGATGTGGTTTATAGAGCTTTCACATAATAATCTGAAAGAAAGACAGAACCAGAGTAGACTGAAAAAATTAAGAGACGAGAAAATTAAAGAAAATGGATAGGTAGGGAATAAAACAAAAATATTTAATATCATTGTGAAATAAAGGACTTGAATATTTTTCATCTAGTTGTATTGACTTTGCAAAGAGTTCAGATTAAGAGAAACGTTTCTGCTGTTCAAGATGTCCAGTCACAGTTACTCGTCCTGAAGAGACTTAACATTTCATTTGCTGCACATAACACGGAGAACGCACAGAGTGCGAATTTTGTAGTCCATCAACGTTAAATTGTAGTTTTTACACAAATAACGTACGTCACGCCCGCAACATCCGCCTAGGGGAAGTGCGGTCGGATTCCCTTATCGCCACTGTTCTTCCTACTCTCTTACTTGCTCCTACCTTGCCTTGTGACGTTTTTTCACCGGGGTTAAGGAAAAGTGAATAGGAAAAGACTAAGGAGGTGATTTTTTTGGACTTTTCCAACGGACCCAGGGAGGGACAAGGATACAAAATAACACTAGAAAATAAAACCCGGGAAAAAAAAACTATATTACAGAAAGTAGGTAACACAGAACACATTACACTGAAACACAAGGGCAACAGGAAACACCAAGGAAACAAAGAAACTAAACAAATCAAACTCTGGATCATGACAGAAACATATCTTGGGCAATAAAAACTGCATGCTTTACTATCGCCAATGAATTAACGTGACTCGTAAGCTGTCACGTAAACAAAAGGCTGACTCTATCATAGGCTGTATAAATGTTTCAAAAATCTCCAGCATTTTCTTACATAAAGTATGCTATGGAATAACCAAAGCCCATCCAAAGTTGTAATCATGGCGCCACGCCTGTTGGGCAGTTTGCCCCGAGACGTTAGCAGTCCTGGTGGGATCAGCATCCCTTTAGTTAGCGCTGGATCCTTCCCGGGCTCTCCCCATGTTGAACATGCCAGAAACCTGCAAAGGGGAGGCGGCCGATGTTCACAAACCGTGGCAGGAACATAACTGGCCAGTTTCAGACAGATGAAGCAGTGTAAACTGAGCTCTTCGCCTCTTTCTGTTAAATTTAGGTTAGAAATTAGAGCTATAAGAAACACTTCCTGCATTATTTCTTACCCTCAGTCTTGTAACCGCAGGAAGATGACGAGACCGTCTAGTGGGGAGGAAAAGGTTTGGGTTTGGCTGGTAGAAATGCAGGGCTTGGTCATGACTCATGAACTGTTTGGGAAACTGAAACTTATCACTTGCCTATTTAGGTTTTGCTTTTTGGTGTTCCTTCCTTCATAAAGCAAGTGTGCGAAACAGTGTTTGTATTGTTTGTGAATGTTTTTCAGGAAGATCTTTTTTACTTCAAGCTATTTTTCCAGTCTTAAGGCTATCTTATAAAGCACTTATCCAGTGTTTCACCACACCACTCATTATATTCATGTGCGCAGAGATATTTTTCCACATAAGTTTGAATGGATTTTTCATGACATTATAAGAAAGGAATAGTTTTTTTTTCATCCCCCCCAAAAAAGGCAACTGCCAAATGATTTTCAACTGCCTGCAACTAACAACCTACAGGCTAAACCTTCACCACAATTATAAAATCATTGTAAAAAAAAAAAAAAAAAAAAAAAAAAAACATCTCTGACACAGAAATTTGAGTTTAAAATTTACTTTCAACTGTTTTTTTTTTTAAATAAAGCCTGTTTACAAATCAAAGCAGCCATTACAATTAATAGATTATTTTTTCTTGTGGCGTGTTGTCCTGGAAGTACAGGTCAGCGTACTGAAGGATGTGGTCGACAGCACTGAGCAGAAGAACGTCGGTGTTCACATCCACATTCAGCTCTGATGAGTAGTTCTTCACAGGGACAATGTAGGAGGTGGGCATACCCAACAGAGCTGCAGCCTTACCCATCTACAAAAACACACAAAGACACATAACCACATTTTAACACGATTAAATCCATGTTAGATTTAATCACACCAACCAGCCCATTCTCAAAGTTATAATCAGTTTTTTTAAAATTCGTATCCATGTGCAAAACAGAGAGAGTGAAGGGGAGATTAAAATTGTAGGGGAAAATGAGTCAAATACAGTTACAAGAAAAAGTATGTGAACCCTTTGGGATTTCTTGGATTTCTGCATAAATTGGTCATAAAATGTATTCTAATCTTCATCTAAGTCACAACAATAGACACACACAGTCTGCTTAAACTAATACCGCACAAAAAATGGTATGTTTTCATGTTTTTATTAAACAAAACATGTAAACATTCACAGTGCAGGTGGGAAAAGTATGTGAACCCCTAGGCAAACGACTTCTCCAAGAGCTAATTGGAGCCAGGAGTCAGCCAACCTGGAGTCTAATCAATGTGATGAGATTGGATGTGTTGGTTAAAGCTGCCCTGCCCTATAAAAAACACACACCAGTTTTGAATTTGCTGTTCTCAAGAAGCATTGCCTGATGTGAACCATGCCTTGCACGAAAGAGCTCTCAGAAGACCTATGATCAAGAATTGTTGACTTGCATTAAGCTGGAAAGGGTTACAAAAGTATCTCTAAAAGTCTTGATGTTCATGGGTCCACAGTAAGACAGACTGTCTACAAACAGAGAAAGTTCAGCACTGTTGCTCCTCTCCCTATGCGTGGTCGTCCTGTAAAGATGACTGCGAGAGCACAATGCAGAATGCTCAATGAGGTGAAGAAGAATCCTAGAGTGTCAGCTAAAGACTTACAGAAATCTCTGGCACATGCTAACATTTGTGTTGACAAATCTACAATAAGTAAAACATTAAACAAGAAGAAGTTCATGGGAGGACATCACGGAGGAAGCCACTGCTGTCCAAAAAAACACATTGCTGCACATTTGAAGTTTGCAAAAGAGCACCTGGATGTTCCACAGCACTACTGGCAAAATATTCTGTCCATAGATGAAACCAAAATTGAGTTGTTTGGAAGGAACACACAACGCTATGTGTGGAGAAAAAAAGGCACAGCACACCAACATCAAAACCTCATCCCAACTGTGAAATATGGTGGAGGGGCCATCATGGTTTGAGGCTGCTTTGCTGCCTCAGGGCCTGGACGGATTGCTGTCATTGATGGAAAAATGAATTCCCAAGTTTATCAGACATTTTGAAGACCATCTGTCTGCCAGCTGAAGCTCAACAGAGGATGGTTGATGTAACAGGACAATGACCCAAAGCATAGAAGTAAATCAACAACAGAATGGCTTCAACAGAAGAAAATATGCCTTCTGGAGTGGCCCAGTCAGAGTCCTGACCTCAACCTGATTGAGATGCTGTGGCATGACCTCAAGAGAGCGATTCACACCAGACATCCCAATAATATTGCTGAACTGAAACAGTTTTGTGAAGAGGAATGGTCCAAAATTCCTCCTGACCGTTGTGCAGATCTGAGCTGCAACTACAGGAAACGTTTGTTTGAGGTTATTGCTGCCAAAGGAGGGTCAACCAGTCATTAGCCTAGGGGTTCACATACTTTTTCCACCCTGCACTGTGAATGTTTACATGTTTTGTTCAATAAAAACATGAAAACATATCATTTTCTGTGCAGTATTAGTTTAAGCAGACTGTGTGTGTCTGTTGTTGTGACTTAGATGAAGATCAGAACACATTTTATAACCAATTTATGCAGAAATCCAAGAAATCCCAAAGGGTTCACATACTTTTTCTTTCAACTGTATGTGTATAGGGTAATGATTTACTGTTATTTCACTTTAACCTAAACTATGAATAAAATATTTGATCACAAAGGAGCAGAAAAGGATTTATCCTTATTGCGTACACAAGGTAAACTCTTGTATATCCTTCGATTAAATACTACACAGTCAGAAGAATCCAATATGTAAACACCTCATTTTGGACAATTAAAAAAATAGCACAAAACATCAAGAATAAAGATAGTTAAAACCAGTAAATCACCACTACTGCAACATTGTAAAAGGCTGGTTATGGATAATTCATCAAATATGCTTTTCATGCTCATAGGTAAAGTTGTCTTTGTTGGCTTGTAATTTCATATTGTATTATTCATCAGTTTAAATCAAGGCTGTCTGCACTGATGCATTAGTTGATGGGTGATTAAAGTCCATAATCACAGCATCAATGTTTTAGCACATTAACCCCCTTAAAATCAGAGGGCCCACCATCAGGCAGGCAGATTTATTTGTCAATATTAGTTACTAAAAAATATTAATATAACATGTTATATACAACAAGAAAGCTCTGATTCTCAGGATTCTGACCATGTAAACCATTCTGGGATAAAACCACCACAGCAGCCACAAGAGAGACAAGAGAGTTGGGGAGACACAAGCCAGACTTTAACCTGGGCCTTAAACCACTAGGCTATCTACACCCAAAAAGTCTAGTTTTAAGGTCTGCATGGCTTCTGTGAAAACGAAGATCTTTTATCAGAATTAGAAAAGAATGCCTTGAAATTTTTTTTCAGTCAAATACAAAGCAAAAATTTGATTCTATTTTCAAAGTCACAAGATTAAAAAAATAAGTTAAAGTTGATGTATCTTGAATATATTCATCTACAGTAATTTATGTCATGCACTTCATTCTCTTCTTACACATTATTGTGCTGTGTATGTCTTTATAACCTACCATTTCCTTGATGACTCGGCTCCCGTAAACCTTAGTGACATCTTTGGCGGTTTCTGGACACACTTGGTCAACATGGGTGAGTAGAGCCACCTGGTGAACACCTTCAGACAAATTATGATGCCGTCATTTAGGTTTTGTACTCAATTACAAGGAGCTTCTGACTTCTGACTTAGATGTCAGAGAAATTAAATGCTGTCAGTTAAATTCCAACTTCACTTATGAAATAGAACTAAAACATCACTGACTTATAAACTACATATATTTTCTATTATGGCTTCAACAGTTGCCAAAGAATTTTTTTGACAACAGCAAAATGTGACTGATTTTGTTGCAACAATATGAAAGAGTGACTGTAATGATCAATCTTGCATGAGTGTGTATGACTGAATAAAGTCTTTCTTTTCATTGCCTGTTTTCCTTCTTCTTACCCAGGTCACTGATGTGCTCTCGGAGGAGCTGGAAGGTGGTGATGAGGCTTTTAGGGTAGGTCAGGACTTGACAGGCGTCCACCACAAAAACAACACAGTGGATCTTCTCCTTGAAGCTTGGCTTCTTCACATAGCCCACAGTCTCAGACCTCACCGGCTGGTCTGGGCTAAACTAGAAGAAGAAAATGAAAACATGTAAAATTTCAAGTTTTGTGTTAGCATGTCAACATTTGCAAATAGCGCCAAAACAGAAAATTCAGAAGGGAAATGGGAATGCCATTATCTTTTATTACATGTACGATAAGCAAAAATGAAAAAAAAAAAAAGAGCCCCAATGTAGGCATTAGTGACTATGGGTCTTTTAACTCATATGTCACACAGTCTTGGGGCTTTTCCACCATAACTTTTAGCTGTGCCAATCCAAACCAAGCCGTGCTGATTTACTTTTCCATCACCAGTGTGGCCCCACCAGGTTACACTGAGCAGCACCAAGAATGGTCCTTCTCTGGAGCAGGGAGCGCCCCGCCTCCAAGCGTGTCAGGGTGACATCACAGCATTCTGTCATTATTTTAGGATGCCATATTTAAGTAGCAACTGCTGCACTAAACTTTGAAATCCCTGCCAGATTATCAGTAGAATAATTATCCAAACAGTGCTTCTTCTTCTTCAAATATGGCTTCAATTTAGACACAGAAACAAAATTGTTTCTCTTAACCAAAAACTACCAGGGTCTAACTTATTAGCTTCCCTTTAGAACTGACCTTTTTGTAGAGCAATAGCACAAAACACTGCTTTTTAATGATTTGCTTTAACTTTGTAATGCTTAAAGCTTGTAAAATCAAGTTAAACTGAGGGTCATATTCAATTTACACATAGTATAAAAACTTCAGTGAGGGTCTAAGCTGTCAATAAAGAGAGCATCATGACAAAATAAATCAGTTAAGACTTGAGAAAAAGAATTGTTGATGCTCACAAAGCAGAAGAAGAATATGTAAAGTTATAACGGCGTTTCCAAGTTTCAAGAACTGGAGTGAGAAGTATCACTAAGAAAATCAAACAGAGCCACACAGTAAGAACAAGTCAGGCAGCAGTAGGAAGAGGAAGATTTCAAGGAAAACAAAAATAGTGAGAGATGTGTCTAGAGACCCCAGAACAACTGCAAGGACACTAGTCAGGAATTATAGTCTCAAAAAGGCAATCAGTAGAGCCCTGCACAGGAAAAACTCTTCTGCAGAAGCGACACCTTAAAGCCAGACTGAAGTCTGTTAAGGACAACCTGGAGAACGATTATGCATGCTGGAAGCATGTTCTTTGGTCAGATGGACCAAACTTGAGATCTTTGGTCATAAAGATGATGCTTCTTTTGGAGACAGAAAGGAGAGGTGTATCATCCAAAATAATCATTTTGACCCTGGTAGTTTATAGTTTTTGTGAAATCATTTTGTTTCTCTGTACAAAGTAAAATAATGTAAGCATCCGAAATTAAACTAGGATGTTTGGAAAAGCTGTGTAAGAATTCTTTTCTCTGTTTAACAACACTTTAGAAATAGTTGGGAAAAACTGAAACTCTCATAGAATGGGGTTAAATATGTCATCCTAATCTGAATATTTACACGTTGATGAGTATGGTAATGGGTAGGGACTTGAAAATATTGTCATCTGCCAAAAGGATCTAGCAGAGAAAGTTCGGAAAACACTGGGTTCAGGGGATCCTGCTGTTCACTGACTATAGTCAGATAAGACCATGGATGATTCCTTAAAAACCTTTTAGCACTAACGTGACATGCCAGATCAACTGTTTCAAATATTTATTGCATGCGTTTCATATTCATCTGGGAAAGCACCCATAGAAACGGTTTGGGAAGGGCAAGTCTTTTCAAGGAATGTTCTGTCCGTCAATTTCATGATGGGCCAATCAGAGCGACAAGGCAAAGTGATGTTGTACCCATGCACTTCTCTTGAGCTGACAGGTTACTGCTACTGTAAATTGTTAATGGCGGAGAATCAATGTGAATAAAATTGATGCCAAAGCCAGTTGGGGGAAGTGCAAAAACTTCTCTGCCAAGACAAGCTTTCTGTGTGGCCTTGTTTTAAAAAAGGCTGTGGTTAAGTCCAAGCTAGCAGCCATTGTATATACCCACTCACAAGTACAACTAACCCTTTACCCCTATAACTGCCACAAACTGATCCTGAAGCAGGTCTCCAGAATAGCAAAAATACTGTCCCATCATGAAAAGCTTTTTTTTTCATTCTTAATTTTGTGCAGAACCATGGTAAAATTTTGGTAAAATGAACAGTGTTTGGTTCGGCATAAATGTTGTAAATTAGAGCTTTTAAAGATAGATTTGCCTGATGACAGAGATGGAGTCTAGCAAATCCATCTGTTGTGTAAGGTTATTTTAGCACATCTTTAGGTCAGAAGAAACCATCCTCAAGAAGTGTCGACCAAACTGTTAAATGGCATTGCTGTCAGCATTACATCCTGCTCACCTTGTGTCCTTCAGGTACGTGGCCTTTAATGATGGACAGGATGTCATGGAGTGTCAGTCCCGTCATCTCCCCATACCCCAGGCCCAGGGTGTCACACAGAACCAGTCCAGTTGGATCTTCTCCTTTCTGACCATGGATGTTGAATGACTGCAGCTGACACAAACAAGGTAATCATGTGATGGACGCACTGACAGGACTGTCTAGAGTTGGTTTTGTTAAGAGTTGTTTAATTGTAGCTTTCTGTCTTTATTTTCACATTGAACTGAGTCCAAAAATTGGCAGCACATCAATACATTCTTTGCAGCTGTTAGACAACAGTTTTTGCACAAATAAAGCCCTTAAAGCACTGCTAGTTTTTCTCTCTATTAGTTTAATTTACATGGAAATGCCCAACCTAAAGAAGAGGCAAAAGAGAGCAGTATTTTATGTTCTCCTTTGTTCTGGGAATTAGTCAGATCCTTTCTGGAAGATTTCAACAGAGCTTTGTAAAAACAGCTGAGGAAAAAACCTTTCTACAGTTTTTTCTCATGCTAAGAGAAAAATAAAGTCAAAGTTTAAGAAGCATGCCTCAGTAACGCATCAGAGCTCCTCTTACCTTCTTGGTGAAGCTGGTGGAGGAGGAGCCCACCATAGCCCTGTTTGTCACTCTACCATTAAACACCGACTGGACTGAACTGATGAAGCTGGACTTCCCAGATCCAACCGGGCCCAGGAGGAGCACCCGAGCTCGGGTCGCCTCCTCATAACTCGGTCTGTAGGAGCTGATGGTCTTCATCAGGCTTGTCTTCTGCCTATGATGGGAATTTTTGAGCTTGTCAGACCAATCAGAGGTAGCAGGAGTGTATTTAAAGAGCGAAAGGAAAGAGAATTTTGTCTAAAAAGTGTTTACAACACGGTTTCTTTTTGCTTACGAATGATCAGAAATGGTTTTTACTCACTCTTTCGTCCACTCTACATGCCTCCATGGACTCTCCGACTTCTGTTGAGCTAAAGAAAGATCAAGAATAGTTAAGTGTAATGTAATATGCACTGTTTACTAACATTTAAACTTCACTCAGTTAGCCTGTCAGGCCATAAAGACTGTTCACATATCGATGGTATGGGATATTCTTCATCTCCATCTGCAAAAGGATGATTGGACGGACGCTCTGTCACATTTTTGTAAAAATGTTTTTTTTAAATCTTTTTGTTAACTTCACATACAAAAGCATAAGTGCTAATGCCAGGCTTCCCCAAGTGATATCACTTAAACAGAGTGCCAGAATGTTGCAGCCCTGAGATGTAAAGGAGTGCATGTGGGCCAGTGACTTGACTGCATATTTTTGTGTCTATTAATTATTTTTGGAATAATAATAATAATAATAATAATAATAGTAATCAAGTCATGACATATGTCAAATTGTTCTGTGAAACCTACTTTGTTTGAACACATAAATGAACAAATTATTAACACTATTAACAATGGCATTTTTAATAGTGAGGAAATTAAATTAAAACACTTTTGCATGATTTTATGGTTAAAATCATTGAAATAAAGAAATCTTGTTAAAATGTATCATAAGTTAGTAAGATCACTGAAAAAATATTGCTCCTGAATTTGCAAGTTTGTAACTGTCAGGGTTGAGCAACTGTAACCATGGAGCTTTTATTCTAAAATGAGTGATTAGAAAGACTGGAGCATAATTTAACATCCATTTGACTCAAACTGACACTCATGGCCAGTGAAATGTTTTTAGATCCTTTTCAAGTAAAGATAAAATTGTTCCTTTTCAGTCACAGATGGGTGGGTACACTTTCCAGTGTGCATGCGAGTGTTTCAGGTGGTGCAACTGCAAAAAATAATATTATTTAGAGCTCTAAAAATATTTCTTTTACTTCACATTAGGCAAAGGAGGTATCACATATTCAAAAACTTAATTGATTATAATTTTGCTTTGGGGGGTGTCCAAACTTTCTATGACGGATCGTACAACCAAGGTAAAACAGCAACATTTTATTTTACCATAAAATTCTTCAGTTATTTTAAAAATATATTTATCTACTTTGTTACTAGAACAAAAGTAACAACATATATCACTGTATCTGCCTGTTCAATCTGAAATTAGTAGAGAATGTCAGGTGGTGCAACCCCAATTAATGCAGCCTTATACAGTGGAAAATGCATCAGTGACAGTGACATCTATTGGTAGCTGAAGTTAAGGGAGCAGGAAAGAACATCAGGTCAGGTGTTTGTCTGATGATGGTGAGTCGAAGCCTCCGACCTTTTTCAAAAATTGGCAGTGATGATCTTTGACTATTATTTTGAATTGAGACTTTTTGGAACTTACATGAAAACAAAAACAGAGGGTCTCTCGTCATTCTACTGCTTGTAGTGACTGTTGCAGCAGAGCCAAGAACATCTTGAGAATCTGCTACCAGCTCAGGGGCCTTTTGAGTGACTGTCGAAAACAGAAATAAAATGACTGCAATAAATCTATGGTGATCATTATATTTATGAAATTGTACATATTTGTCTATTTTTAATATACATTAAGCACTGTATTAACATTTTAGATTTTATAAAATATATTTGAGTTTTGGCCTTTGTTTTGATAGGGTAATGGCTAGAGAAGGAAATAAGGGTGGATGGTGCAACTGATCTGCTTGGAGGACTATAGCATACATGGGGCAAGGCCTTACTGCTAGGGCATTAGTGCCCCCATATTAATATGCTTAACACAGTACTAGTAGTTAAGGCTCATTATCCCCAACTATTATGATTTTTTTCTTAATGTAAAGAAATCTCTATTTAAAAGTCACAAAACTTTAACCCCCCCTAAGTATGCCACTTCATAGAGTGACACACATACATAATGCATACTGTGTGTAAAACCAAACCTGAAGCATGTCAAGTAATGAGTGCTAAAAGAGCTAATGTCAACTTCCTACCCTCCGTAAAAAAACAAAAGCTGGGTTGCCCTTTTTTCTTACAGTTCAGTGTTTTTATGCATCAGGGGTTCTGCTTCCTGCATTAACTTCTTGTTAAAGAGGAAAAGAAACTGAAAAACACAAATCCCACCAACCTTTTCCCAATCTGTAGCAGTGCTGTCTTTGACCACCATCATAGTTTGAGATTTTCCAGAATCTTACCTGGCAATGCAAAAATGGAGCTTTTCTTTGGTTTCTCTTTAGTAGGGGCAGCTGCAGCAGTTTTGAGGATGTCTTTGGTGTCTTGTAAGACAAAAGCAGATAGAGCCGGCACAGAAGAAGACGTGACATCTTTGGCTTGTCCAAAAGTAAAGCTGTTGAAGAAATCACTGATGATGCACAGGGGATCCAGTTTTATAGTTAAATAAGATTGAAATTGTAAAATAAAAAAATCACTTTGTAGCACTTTCAATAGAATGGCAGCATTTTTTCTTTAAAACAACCAGCCAGCAGGTTTTCAGCTTTCAAGAGAGACCATGTTAACTGGCAGCTTTCAGGCAAATATGTCTGTGGTTGGCACAGCAGATGTTCATGTAATTCAGTGTTATAACCCAAAGGTAAAACAAACAAAAAACTTCTTTTTACATTGCAATGACAAATATAAAGAAAATCAAATACACAGCATCTTATTCACTCGCTTTGGGGATCAATAAGAATTGTCTTAGCTTGATGCTTAATATATATTAGACGTAACAAAAGCCTTTAATCATTTATCTTCACAAATCAACAGTAATGGCCATAGTGCAAATATATCCATTCTAGGAGAGTGTAGTTAGGTTCCTCTTTTCTATGGTACAGAAACTTTCTGACATTTCTCAGTGCCATTATTATTATTATTATTATTATTATTATTATTTTAAGCAGTATTCATGGTATTAGTACTTGAATTATTGTCACTAATTATTAGCATCATTATTATCATTATAATAAATATTATTATTGTTATTATTCATTAATGAATTATGCATTAATGAAGAACTAAACCAAAATAAATTGTTAGGACAATCATGTCTTCAACATCTTTTTCAATGCGTCAGCCACTGACGGATTTGCCAGATAACTTTCTTTAAACACCTCGACATTTTTAATATTAATGGTAATTATTTTTATTACAGCCACAAAGGGAGCTTTTTTTGCGTTGACTCTCACCAATTAACCATAGCCTATTTTATTGAAGGCATGCAACTTATTCACATGATAATGCTGAAATAACAATAAATAAATAAATAAATAAATAAATAAATAAATAAAAATAAAGGAGCAATTGTGCCCCACTGTGTTCCAACTGCGCCACTGACTGACATTACTTAACACGGTCGCTTATTTGATCGACACACCAGCGCTCAGATTTAAAACTAGCTTCGTTTTCTGCTTAGAATAATTCAAAATAAAGATTCTCTTTGTGATATTATCTTGGAAAGTATGAAGCAAATATAAAGAGTTATTAACTTCATGTATATCATTCACAATTTAAGGCAAGCAATGCTTCCTAAAACAGTTCTTCACAGAACTAACCTAAGCATACTTTATAGCACCACCTGAGCTAGCTAACACACCTGACGCTCGCTCCTCCTAATTACCTGTCTGCCTGCAAGCATCAGAGAAAGAGTAGAAGTCTATGAATCTACTTTATATTTGTTGGAGAAGCCCCAAAAAGCCAGAAACCTGCAAGGTTAGAATTTAAAGTATCAAACTGATATCATTTTAATTTACGTAACGTAACACTGAGCGTATTATTACCTGGGTGGTTTTGCTGTTTCTTTCTGCATGGTAGCTGCTGCCCGAAGCCAGACGTGGAGGACAACAGCAGTCACAGAGTAATGCAGACGATAAAGCGACAGAGGCAACGCCTTCTCTGAGGAAAAGAAACTGAAACTTAGACAGGGAGATAATGAAACTTAGGCCTAGGACTAGCATAATTGTCCGCTGTAAATAGTTTTTGGCTTTCATAGCCAAATTTAAACGTGGTATTTAGCCTATTTCTAAATAGGATCATCCGAAATGCTTTTGCTGACAGCCGGAAAGAAGAAAAGGGGGGGTGTAGCATGGAAAATGTATAAAATATCATTATATTTATAATTATATCAAATATCAAATATCTAGATATCAGAATTTCTAAATACTATTCTTTCACATGTCAAATTTAGCTTTGTGAAACGTTAACCCCTTGTAGGGCATACATTAAAATACTGGGAAATTCAAAATTTAAGCCTTAGAATATTATTGGTGAACATCCTAAGACTTTTTTTGCTTTTGTCATTTATATTATATACGGTATATTTTTTCTATTATTACAGTGAAATTCAAGGTCAACAAAATGACCATATATGGTTCCTTGCCTGTTTATGGCACACACACACACACACACACACACACACATACACAAATCCATAAGGTGAATGTATATTAAAATGTTAATAATGAAAAATATACACAACAAGAGTCTAATGAGTATTTACTTGTACATTGAAAAATAATTTAAATACAAAATATTCATTTTACAAGACATGGTGAGGCTGCTGTCAGATTCTGACCTCTTAGAGACAAGACATGGCTTCAGAATGAATATAAGTAGTAGTGGTGCCACCAGTTTTATTTTATAATTCCAAAAGGACACTTATCATAATGAAAAATAATAACCAAGTGGTTTTTAGCAGTGATGAGGCCCATAATAAACAGAAAAACTGGCTTATGCCATTTAAGATGAATGAAATAGTAATGTTGTAAAACTGACTAAAATCACATATATTTCACTATTTATACATCTAATTTTCTTTATAATTCCACCAGAAAATGTAAGAAAAATCATAAATATTAAATGTCTCAATTAATTAGGCCAAAATAAGGCTCACAATACAAGTAAAAACTGATATAAGTCACACACACACACACACACACCCCCCCCCACCCACACACACACACACACACATATATATATATATATATATATATAAAGTGACCAAAATCACACATTTTACAGTTTTGTCTATACCTTGAAACTTTCTATAAATTAGTCAAATTTATCATTGGAACATTCTTTGATTTTTGCCAAACCTGTGGCAACCACTACACTATAAAGTAATATTGTTATGAGTTATTTGTTAAGAAAATACCCTTAGCATGGCTCACTAGATGAACTGGGCATATGTCTTATTATAGACAACACCCCTAAACAGATATATGTCCAAATCTGGTTCCTACATTTTCACGCTAAAATTTCAGTAATTGCCAAAAATCCTACACAAACAAAACCTACCATCACACTCAGCACAACTGTTCACCTTTTTAAATTTTAAGTTTCATCAACTTATCATGGTTAGTTGTAATTTTAGGGCTTTTTGTTTAGGACCCAAAAGAGATGTTAAGCTGCATTTTTCAAGTTCTGGAGGAAACAGGAAGTTTGAGATGCTGAGTTGCTGATTGCCGATTGGTTGGAGGGTGTGGTGTCACTTTCTGTGAAGTTAACCAATCTCCACTGATTGACTGAGAAAAATCACTCTGGTTCTACTGTATTACAGAAAGTTGGGGGAGGTCACAAAAGAAGTCCTCTGAAGTGACCATATATGGTTCCTTGCCCCCATAGAGGCGCTTCATTTTCTCCAGAGGCAGAGCTCTTCACTGGTGTTACAGTTTAGAGTGTATGGTATTGACTGACGACTTTTAGCCAAATGCATCTGTGGTTGTGATAGTTCCAGCAGACAGAACATATCCCAGCAATACTTAAGCCCCTGAAAAAGCCCCCAAATGTTTTTATATCAAGCAAATTATGGTCCAACAGGTCCATACAGGCATACCGAAACATTCAATTGTAGGATTACTGTGTGGTTAAATGGCATGCTCAAAATAAAAATGTTGTCAGAGATTGTTCTTGAGCAAATCAAAAGAAGTGACTGGGAACAGCTGCACAAATCAGGGTTGATTATTACTGCAACAGAGTATTACTTCCCATCTTACTTCGTCTGCCAGCTAGCTTGTGGAGCCATCACTAGAAGTTTACTGTTAATACATTTACTTTGACGTGAAAACCTTCTCTTTATTCACTCTTTGTACAGACACAAGTGTCACATAGATCCTGGTAGTGTTATGTTTCCACTGTTTTTCCTCATCATAGCCACTGGAGAGGGCTGTGGTCTTGTTTTTGAAGCTGTTATTGCTCAACTCTCCATTCTCCTACTCTGCATTGAGGAAGCTTATCCAGCTGTCAGCAGAGGTCAATGTGAGTCCACAAAGAGAGTCTTTTATTCAGACCTGCCCACAGAATTTGCTGGGCCCCTGAAAAACCCAGAGGATGGGTCCTCCCCAGTTGTGATTTATTTGTGATATCAATGCATGTGTGTTGGATCAGTACCACTGGTGTTAGCCTCCTGGCTAACAATTCCCTCATTTTGGGCCCAAAAGTGTGTTAGGCTATTGTTGGGTTCTGACACTTATTTGTGCCACTTTTAACCACTTCTTTTCTTTTCCACTTTTAGCCCATTTTTTCCATTTTCAACCCTGACAAATTTTTGCCACTTTGCCCTTCTTACTGCCTTATCTGGCCATTTTAAACCCATTACAAATGTTTGGCCTGTTTTTGCCTCTTTAACCCAGTTTTGCCACTCTTTACCCATTTCTTCCACTGTTCAACAAAAATTTTTGTCACTTTTTAACAGTTTTTCACCCTTTTCTACACATCATAACCCCTTTTTACTTATCACCTTAAACTCATTTTTTTTACTTTTATCTCCCAATTTGCCCTATTTAACAACCCACTGCCACTTTTCAATAATAAATTCACCACTTTTTCACCGCTTTCCACCATTTCCCACCCATTTTAACATTTTTGTAACCTATTTTCCACTTTTTTTCTATTTTTAAGCATTTATTCCCCTTTTTTTAACCTTATTTCTATTTTGCTACTTTTTGGTACTTTAAACTTTTTTTGGTATTTGCTCATTTTTACCTGTAAACCCATTTTTGCCACTTTTCTATAAATTTTTGCATTTTTTTACACACTTCTACTACCACTATTTAACCCTTTATATTACTTGATTGATTTCGGTCCCTTTTCACTCCTTTTCCTGGCCGTTTTGCAACCTCTTTTGACACTTTTAGCCTTTTTTTAATTTTTTTTGGCCTATCTTTGCGTGTTAAGCCCATATTTGCCCCTTCACAGCATTTTTCCTCCACTTTTTAACCACCTTTACCTTTTCTTTCCTATTTTACAACCTATTTTTTGCCTTTTTGACCTCATTTTACCACCTTTTATTTAACCTCGTTTAACCAGTATTGTTAATTTTTGCAATTATTTCATTATTTCCCCCCTTAAAGTTGTCTCATTGTCCTGTACTTTATTTTCTGGCACGCTTACATTTGTGCACATCATGGCTTAGCAATGAAGTCTGGCATTACCCCTAATGGTTTAGTTCAGTTTGCCCGACCACATTGTTAACATTACCAATAAAAGGTAGGAGAAAAGAGGTTTACATTTTGAAAAAGGCTATATCATACTACAAAATAAATAAATGAAATTCATTGTTTGTTGCTTTGATACGAGTTGTTATTATTCATCTTAAAAATGAAATATGGTAATCACAACCATGATTTTGCTGACCTCCATGGACCCCTCATTTGGCTGCTCTCCCCTTTACCCCCCTCTTATAGGCGGCCTTGTTTTTATTCAGAACATAAGGGGGAAGTCTGCCGACTCACTAAGCTTTTGATAACTGAATATTTGGTTCAGAGTTTTCAACTGTAATTGATGGTGTTTATTGTTGTTTTTTGGATTAGAAACTTGTCTGTGTGTAATTTTGCCTATTGTTGTGGTTTTTATAGAGGTTTGCATTTAAGAGCAGTATTATATCCCATGTCTACAGGAAGCTGTTGGCGTCCTCTGGTTTGTCTCAAGTATGAAAGCAAAATTCAATAACATTCACTTCAGTCCCATCAGATTGAACTGAACCTTTTTACTCATGTTTCTGAACAAGACTTTTGATACAGAATGCTGATGTAAAAAAAAGAAAATGATCCATTATTGTTTTACAGGAATTTGTTTTAGGTCAGTGGTTCTCAGCTGAAGGGGTTGTGACTTAGTGGGTCGAGGAAGTCAATTACCCTTAGTGTAAGTCAGTAGGAAATTCCAAAATGACACATAAACAGTTTGAAATGCAAAATAATGGAATTTTAAAATGAGATAAAAACAGTGCGATTAATCACAATAAGCTACAGAAATTCTGGGGTTAATCACAATTAAAAATTTCAATCTTTTGACAGCCCTACCATAAAGTAAATTACCGTTTATTTGATGGACAAAGTTCATGTAATTGTGGAGAAAAGCAGTTAAAAAGGGTCATTCCAGGTTTGCGCCACAAACTAATCCCAAAGCATTCTGTGATTGTTTGCATTGGAACCAGGAAGGCCGCTTTTAAACAGCTTTATTCCCCTCATTGTGTAAAATTCATCCATGAAACAAAAACTACTCAGTAAATCAAACTTAAGGGGCAGTTTTGTTGAATTTTTCTTCAAATTAAAAAACAAGAAGGGATTAGAGGGGTGGAGCTGAGCTGTGTGTCTACTAGTTTTGGAAATGGTTAGTGGGGCCACAGCAATGCAGGGGTCAGGAGGACAGAGTTTGACATTTAAGGTGGTGCTTGGGTGACAGAACATACAGCCAATGGCTGAATTATCACAGTCCATCACAGGTAAGTAGTACAAACAGGAATGAGGCACAGCAACAGAACGGCAGCTTGTAGCAGTAGTGCCCTCAATGGCTCCAAGTCAGCAGTAAACATGTTGTGTCTAGTCAAGGCGGCTCTGTCATGGCAGCAACCTTGACATGACACCGCTATCAAAGTGAAGGATTTCTCCGGCTATGAAAACTTTTGGAAATATTTGAGGCAATGTCCGAGCTTGACCTTAAAATATCAATAAGATACAGCAGGTTTATCTTTTGAGAATTAATATAGATATTTGAATGCAAAATCTCTTCATGTTGTAGCTTTATTATAAGGAGGTGAGAAAAGCATGTTTTCTTTAGTAAAACCTATCAAATATGAAATAAAGCATATTTGCAGGTCCTTTCTAGTCAGTCATGACTGTTTGCGTCCACAGCCCATAACTGACCAGGCATATAAACAGCCCACACATGGCACCCTTATCTTTATGACCCCTGAGATGTTGCTGTGTCAGCGAGGCAATATTTGTTGTTGGAGACACACACAGAAAAAGTGAACAATATTAACCAGTATTGAGCAGTTACGAATATCTGACTGATGTAAAACCCTTTCACACGTACTGCTCACAATCAGGAACTTAAAAACATGACACATAGGTAATGTCAGAGTATATATCCAAGGGGCAACAGCCAATCAGAAGTAGAGCCTGCTAAAGCCTTGAGGCTATGACAGGGTGTCATTAAAATGAATGCAGCGGTTGATGGTTGAGCAGCAAACAATAGGATGTTGTTTTTGGATAGAGGATGTTTCCCTGCAAAACCTGAAGTCCCACAGTGTGACTGTGGAAAACCAGACCTTATTATGACCCTGTCCAATAACCAGACACAGGTGTTATGTATTTATGAAGCTATGTAATGCACTCTTAAATAACTTGTGTAAGTGTTTTAGCACTGCAGCCAGACTTAGTGAGTTGTGCATGTGAGTCATTGTTCAAAATGGACTCATCAGAAGCCTTCTAGTGTAAATCTTAACTAAAATGCAAGAATAGCCATGTTAAGATATGGCTACTTCAATCCAAGTGAACACTGATGTTTGCCTTCCATGCTTAAGTTTAAAATCTAAGAATTAAAATCAAGTCACTGATAGTTATCCAGATAAAATATCTTCATATCTGGTGCTCCTGTGTGATCATGTGATTGCAACCTCTGGGGTTTCATTTCCAGAAAAAAGGAGGAAAGACATAAAACCCTGTGTCTTATCTGTCTTCAAATACCATCCATCCATTTCTTCTGTTTATCTGGGACCAGGTCGTGCTGGCAGCAGGCCAAGCTAGTCCAGCCAGACATCTCTCCCAAGCAACATTTTCCACCTCTTCTCGGGGGATTCTGAGGCGTTCCCAGGCCAGATGCGATATACAATCCCTTTCAGCGAGTCCTGGGTCTACCCCAGTTGGGCACGCTCAGAAGAACTCCACAGGGATGCGTCCAAAAGGCATCCTAATAAGATGCCCAAGTCACCTCAACTGGCTCCATTCGTTGCAAAACAGCAACAGGATCTACTTTGAGCTCCATCTGGATGTCCAGGGTCCTCATCCTATCTCTAAGGCTGAGCCTAGACACCCTCCTGAGGAATCTCATAGGTGAGGGTTGGAACAAAGATCAACTGATAAATTGAGAGCTTTGCCTCCTGGCTCAGCTCCCTCTTCACCACAATGGTCTGGTACAACGTCTGCAGTGCTGACAATGCTTCACGAATTTACCTGTCAATCTTACGATCCATTCTACCCTCAATAATGAACAAGACCCAGAGATAACTGAACTTCCTCACTTGAGGCAAGGACCACTCTCCACAGGGAGCAATCCACCGTTTTACAGCAGAGACCATGACCTCAGACTTGGAGGTGTTGACCCTCATCCCTGAAATGTCCTGAAATGTATTTACCTAAACCTTTGTCTGTATATCTGCTAAAAAATGAACGAAACATTAAGGGTTTATATATATATATATATATATATATATAAAGCACCATGCCATGTAAACATACCTCCTTGGGTCCAAAACCTATACCTCAGTTTTTTTTTCTTTTTAAACAGAAGAGGCCCCAGGATGGAGCCTTGGGGGACTCCACATGTAATTTTTGTCTGCTCAGATTTAAACTTTTCTATACACTACATTATATAAATAAACAATAATATGTAAAACAAATACACACCCTAATTAAAAATGTAAGTTCATATAAACAAGTCATTCTTTGTGATATTATTTAGAGACTCAGCATCAAGGGCCTGTGCATACTAATAGCATTTCTTTCTCCCTTTTTACCGAGGCAGTGCCTATTATCTATTGAAAACTGATACAGCTATGCAGTCCAATAACACACCTGACAAAAGCTGTTTTTTTTGTCACTACGCTTGGCGCTTTTAGGTAAAAACTGTGAAGCATTTGGACTGTGCCTGTCAATATCGGTTTATCATCACTGACCACTCAGAATCAAGAATGGATGGTACTTTTCTGTGTAGAATTTGAGCACAATGAGCACAAAAGTTTAGCATACAGAGCAATGCAGACCTAATATTCACTACCAAAGGCAGCAGGAAGTCTGCTAGACAACTTTTGTAATCTAAGAACAGTAAGCACTCATGAGAAGGGGTCTAGTATTGAAGTCAGTGGCAACCTATTAGTTGAAAAGGCCTCAAACCACCAATTAACAAGAGCCTAGCATAGTTGTTCCCAAACGTCTTCTAGGACCTCCTTTGGTAGATAAAAAGGTCGTCCAGTGATATCCATTGAAAAACCCATGTCACACAGGTAGGATGTGGTAAAAGGATTGAGTGTGGCTCTCTCTTTAACACCTGTTTTTATAGAGATGAGCTGACGGCGCAATGCAGCTTGACATATTTTCTTGTCTTTGTGGTTGTAGTTATTGGTGTCAAGACATTGTTGTCCCCATCATTGCACACTGTTTTATCTAGCCTTGCCAAGTTCCCCCTGTCATTACTACAGGCCTCCCCTAGGGGGAGCAGGTCCCACTTTGGGAATCACTTACCTACCAACAGTTGAGGACAAACTTCCTTAAAAAACAATAGAAAAGAAGTAGACTCAGAATGCAGTGACTGACTGGGCTGAGATGTGTGCTAACATGGTAAACATATGAGCATAAAGGTACATGTTTCCATAAATAAGGCCATGCTCTGTAAACTCTGATGTGTTTCATCATTAACACAGTCACAGTTTGTCCCTGGCATCACTGCAGTTGTCTTGAGGTGAAAAGGATGGCTATTGATATCAACTAATGTGTACTCACTGGACTTAAGTTACTGTGGGTCTAAAATTCAATCCAGGAACAATTCCCGCCGAATCTAGTTGCCAGCCAACATGTCACGTAAGTGTTGTGGCTTACTCTTCCTAATCATCTGAGGTAATGAGTTTGGGAAATACAGACAGACTGAGCTTTGACTCAGCAGCTCTGATATCTGTGAGGCAAAGAGCCACAGGTGAAGGAGGAGGAGGAGGAAGAGGAGGAGGGTGAGCTGTCTAAACAAGGAGCTATGTTGAATATGTAGCCGTGTGACACAGCAGTTTGTTTTACATTCAAGCCCCCAAAAAAAAAAAAAAACACACACACACACTCACACACACCACCACCACCACCACCACTCTAATCCATGCAGACTATCTGACACACATACACTAGCTTCTTTTCTGTCTCTTAAGACGGCCAGGTTCCTTCATAACCTCAAAGAGAAGCGGGGGCTGAAACTAAAGCTTAGCCAGGATCTGGATGGAACAGGCTGGAGGTCAAAGTAAAATAACTACTGAAAAAGTCATCAAGAGAGCTTTCTAGATGCTGTCAGAGTGAAAGATGGACAGAACAGGTGCATAACGCTGGCTTAAGATGTTTTTTTTCACTTCTTCAATTAGAATTCAAATTAGAATTTCAATAAAATGGTCACTTTTCTGGTAATTAAGGTAAAGGAATGAAATTTCCATATATTCTAGGGCCATCACACACCCAGAGAAATATTGCAAATGTTTTTTTTTTATTGTTTTAATCTTTATAAGTAGTTTAGGGCTAACAAACCCCCAAAACCACAGTCAAAATATTATATTATTACAAATCACCCCTTAAAAAACAGATTTATGATACAGAAATGTCGACCTTCTGGAAAATTACAAACATTTATACTCTCAGAACTTGGTCGGAGTTCCTATTGCACAAGCTATTGCATTAGTGCAACAGGGCATGGAGCCAATCAGTCCGTGGCACTGCTGGGGTGTTATGAAGCCCAGGTTGTTATGATAGCAGCCTTTGGCTTGTCTGCATTGTTGAGTCTGGTGTCTCTCATCTTCCTCTTGACATTTCCCTAGAGATTCTCTATGAGGTTCAGGTCAGGCCAGTTGGCCCGCCAGTTAAACATGGTAACACCATGGTCAGTGAGCCAGTTGAGGACAGAGTTATGGCAGTTATGGTAGTTATGGCTTCACTGTGGTAATGTGCCAAATCCTGCTAGAAAAGGAAATCAGCATCTCCATAAAGTTTCCCAGCAGATGAGAGCAGAGTGCTCTAAAATCTCCCAGAAGATAGCAGTATCGGCTCCAGACTTGATAAAGGACAGTGGACCAACACCAGATGACATGGCTCCCTGAACCATCTCTGACTGTGGAAACTAAAAACTCTGGAGTTCCTCTCTGATCTTCCTCCAGACTCTGGGATCCTGGTTTTCTAATGAAATGCAAAATTTACTTTCATATGAGAACAGGACTTTTGACTGCTGTGCAGTGGTCCAGTTCTTTTCTCCTTAGCCCAGGTGTGATGTTTATGATGCTGTGTGTAGTTCAGGAGTAGCTCGACATCAAGAACACCACACCTGTAGCCCATTTCCTGGACCAGTCTGTCCTTTAGTGCTTTTAGACAGACACAGTTCTGGCTCCAGTTCCGTTCTGGTTCCTCAGAACCTTGGTGCTTTCTGGTGAACCAGTCTGCATTCACACTAGTTTAAGCGGTACCAAAGTGGGAGGACATTACTCAGAATTACTTAGGTACTTTCTGGAGTTTATTAATTATTTAGTCTGGCATTCAGGTGAACCCAGCCTTTGGAGTTTATTAACACAAAAAGCTAAATTAAATCAATCACAATTAAATCAATAAAAGAGTAAACCGTCTAAGGGGTGAATACTTTTAATAGGCACTGTGTGCATCCAAAATGCACAAGTAAGGCTGTCAAAGTGCTAGATAAGATGTATCATGGATCAAAAAAAGAAATGGACATGCTGCAAACTTCTCATGAGGTGTTTTCCTGTCTGCAGATGTCCAGTTGTCTGGTTTAATTTTTTTTGTCTTTCAGTGCAAAAACCCAGCTCTCTTTTTTCACAGATGAGTTTTCCTGCTGATCTCTCCCAGTGAAGCTGTGTGGAGGTGTTAATGTGACGTTTACTGCAGGATGAACAGGACATGATGTTCTGTATGTCGCTGTATGTCAGCCGCTGATCATGTTCACTGTGCCATGTATAGACAGCAGCCTGCTACAGAGGCGATCACTACACCTAGCAGATAGTCTAGTTTGTTGAATGTATGAGGAAGACATGGACTACTGAATCACTTTAGCATGAGTATAAAAGGTTTATATACTTTTAATGACTAGTTTGGGGATCATTACACCATCTGCTCTTTTCAGGAACGACTCGATTCGCTGTCATGACCAAAGAAGGGACAAAAATGGAGAAAAATCCCACAACACTGACTTCCCATAATGGACACTATTAGTTCATCATGAGAGCAGATTAGGATTCCTAACATACGCTTAAATTTCTTATGAAAAAAAATCACATCATAGCAGGAACGTTTGTCTATTTTACAGTAAAAAACATTTAAAGTCACATTCATTTGACAAGTCTAGATAATCTTCCTATTTCAAGATACAAAGAGCAGCAAAAAAGACCTGAATGGCTTTATATAAGTAAGGATGAGCCAATGCAACATGCAAAATATACTTTTTTCTTATCTTATTTTATCTGATGTATATTTGTAAATCAGTATATTTAATTTCAAGAGACGTTTTGTTGCCTTATTGGCGGACATTTTTGACACAGACTGCTTTGTCACATGGCTACATATCATTATAAAGGGTCCAGCTATAAAGGCCACTTGTCTTCAGTAAGGCCTTGGGATTTGACATTTCTTTAGAGCAGAATCTTGTTTAAAATGAACAAACACACACTGACATTTCACAAAACCAGGCTACTGCTGCATCAATAAAGATTACAAATCTGACAACTCGATAATCAAGTTAGAAAAGAACAAAACTGACTGCAAATCCTGCAAAACTGGTCTAATACAGAATGCACTTGTCAGTGTGGCACGCAGGCATACTTGCAAAAATCAAGACAAAATCAAGATAGAAAATCCGAATCCACTACAATTCTCTGCACACAGCTGAGCAACTATTCAACATTATATTGAACCACAGCACAGGGGAATATAGGCTCCATTAACCTAACCGCATAGGCGGAGCGAGGCGGTGGATTACAGGGCTTAAGCCTCGAGTGTTTCTCAAAAGCCCCAAACCTTTAAGGCTTGTGAAAGTATTTCTGCTTGGTGTCATCATCAACAACAATTTTTTATATATATATATATATATATATATATATATATATATATATATATATATATAACTGCCTGATGAGCAAAAACTACCCCTGGACACTTCCAAGTTTGGGCTGAGGCCCTGACATCAAACATTTCTGGCTCTGCTTCATCCAGACATTAGCACTAACCTCATGCTAACAGTTTAGCCTCACATGTGTAACTTATTTTAAATGTCTCAATAATTGTTCAGACACAACACTCATAAAAACATAAACATGAAAAATTCACTTTGAACTGTTAAACCAGTTTGTTAACTCAGATGTACTTACATCTGCCTCCTCACTTCACTGGGAGAGTAAATGTTTGGTCACATGATCAATTTCATTTATGGTTTTCTAGAAATAAGGGGTGGCTCAACTCAACCACCCCACTTTCCCCTACAGCCAAATGAATTTTGCTTAAATTAAGCGACATATTTAAGCTACAACAGACAGTTACACCTGCTATGGTTGAGTTTTTGCAGTGATTCTTATTCATTAGGTACCTGTGGCTATGTCCTGGTAAGTTAGCATATTTTATTTAGAGTGTGATGTTTTTGTAATTTCTAAGAACTATAGGGTACACGTCCTTGAGGTTCACTGTACGAGCATCAACATGTTTTCCTGTCTGTGTGATTTACTGCGGGCTGTTTGAGCGACTGCACGTCTGGAGGGAAACATTTGTTTTTCTGTTAGCAATGGAAATACAGTTTTGTAAAGCTTTTCCATATATTATACAGTATTTTTGCCTCTTTGGCAGGGGTCTCTCTGCTGTTGCACTGATGGCTTTCCCTTTACGTGCACTGCTCCAGATTATTTTCATAGCTGCCTATCACTCTTACATTTTACAGCATGTGTGTGACAGTAACTGAATCTGCCTCAGTGGGCGGCTCAGAGACGGCAGAGTACCATTTGATAGAAAGTCACTGGTGTGACTTCTTATAGTCTTTGAGCACAGCAGACAAATCCATCTGTTTTCTTGTTCACTTACTTCGAGTAAAAAAGTTAAATGCCCCCGACTCCTATCTCTTCCTAAAGTGACCCAGTTTATTGTAGTCTGATATCTTGATATAATCCAGTCTCAGTCCCTTTAATTTCGTTTTACCTGTGTTGGGGGCTGCTGCAGGGCTTGTGTCCAACAGCTGTTATTGAACTGCCCATTGTATTATAAAGCAGTGGTATGTAAGAGCCTCTTCAGTACTCATGAGCACAAAACATCCCTCAGTGGCAGCTGTTTGATGTCACTTTGTAATATAGACAAAAGTGTTTGGCCACACCTGTTAGTTATTGATTTCAGGTGTTTCGATCAGACCCACAGGTGTATAAAATCAAGCAACCATGCAGTCTCCATTTGCAAATATTCGTGATACAAAATGGGTCATTCTGAAGAGCTCAGTGACTGCAAGCATGGCACTGTGCCTTTGCAATAAGATGGTTCATGACATAGCTTCCCAGCGAGATATTCCACAGTCAGCTATATGTGACATTATTACAAAGTGGAAGAGTTTAGGAACAACAGCAACTCAACCACGAAGCAGAAGACCACGTAAATGCTCAGCTTTTTCCATAGCTGAAGAGTTCCGAACTTCCACTGGCATTAATGTAAGCACCAGTTCTTTAGAAGTCTCTTTAAAAATCAAATCCAAACTTTGTCTTAGCATGCTAGGTACAGTATGTTGGAATAAGGTTGCTATAAATGTAAAAATACTAAGATCTATGTGGAACTACATTTTTTACTGAGACCATTAGAAAGTTGTTTATCTCTTTCCTGGCTTGGTTTTATTTGAGCAGGGCAAATTTAAGAGCCCATGACATCTCCAGCCTGGGTAGGAAATGACCTCATCCCCTAACACTGCAATAATATAAAATCACTGAGCAGTTCTTTCCAGTACAGTCTGTTGTTAGCTGATAACGGCCAGCTACATGCTGTGTTTTTGTTTATTGTGGGGTAAATTTCTCAAATCTATCAGGCACAGTGGCCTACAGGTCATTAAAAGTATCATAACAGAGATATTTGTACCAGAAAACAGTAAATGTAACCCCCAACTTCTTTCTCTCTGCTCTGGCACAGAGCCAGGCGACTGAGCTCTGATCATTTTTTTTTTTTTAATCTGAAAGGATTGTATTTTTTTGTGAGTGGGCGTGGCTTCATTCAACAGACACGCCCACACCATCCTAGAGCAGATTTTACTGCCTCATTTGTCATGATTTTGAAGCTTGATTTTAAAAACTTATAGATGTTTTTCATGACTAAAATTTGGCCTGATGGTTTTTAACACAGTGGACTGTCTTCCAACAAACCTAAAATACAAATATTTTTTTAATCACTTTACAGGGACTTTAATTCTGGGTAAAGTGGAACAAAAGACACAATGAATGCATTAAAGCACTGAACGCTGAAGGAGACTGCTTGTTGGAATGTGTTATTTGTGTCTCTTTTACTTGTTAAGATGAATCTTGCATGAGTGTTATTCGTTTTTATTCCTTTATTGTAGGCACAGAGCTGGTGCCTCAGGCCACAGATCTGAAGACCAGACAGATAACACACTCAGATCTGTCATGAGTTAAGGCCGTTTATACTCAGGGATCTGCTGTGATCTCTTTATTACACAGGATTGGGACTTGACATATCTGTTTTTACATATGATGTCTCACTTCCTTAAACAATGAATCAGGCATAATAAGCAGTGTCAGACAAACAGTCCCTCCCAGTCTGTGTATGGGTGGAGAATTAAAATAGCCAGGTGTAATGATTCTTCTCAAGGTGGTTTTGTGTTTGGACAGGAAGTGTTTGAGGATGTCACCCTACTGTCTATGGGTTGTTGTGGTATTACTTTCAGACAGACGGCTGCCGTGACTCAACCTGGAGTGTATCATTATCGTTGATACCTGCTTTGGCTTCAGGAGACTAAAATATTCTTTACTCATGCATCGGTTAAGACAAATAGTCAGACTGAAATAGACAGAGGCAGGGAAGGATTTGAGAGTGTGGTAAGCATGAATCTGCAGGATGGTATCGTTCAACAGGTGGATCAATGCTGCCAGGTTTAGATGTTTGATTTCTCAAAGGGCATCCTGATAAAAAAGCTGGAAAAAACATTTTATCATCCTGCACATATTGCACCTGTAATGTAGTTGAACTTTAACACAAGAGGCAGTGTCTGAATAAAATGATTCAGCTGCCTGACCATTATGCCAACAGGGACTCTAATGACATTGTATTCAAATACATGTCCTTTAATTCAGAGCAGGTCCCCTTATGCAGCTATTACAGCCTCCACTCTTCTTGGAAGGCTTTCCACAAGATTTTTGAGTGTTTCTGTGGGAATTTGTGCCCATTCATTCTGTATAGCATTTATGAGGTCAGGCACTGATGTTTGACAAGTAGGCATGGCTTGCAATCTCCATTCCAGTTCATCCCAGGTACTCGATGAGGTTGTGGTCAGGCCCAGTCAAGGTCTTCCACACTGAACTCATCAAACCATGTCTTTATAGTCCTTGTTTTGTGCACTGGGGCACAGTCATGTTGGAATGAGAAGGGTCTTCCTCAAAATTGTTGCTTCCGGGTTGAAAGCATAGCATTGTCCATAATGTCACGGTAAGCTGAAGCCGTAAGATTGCTCTTCACTGGAGATAAGGGGCCTAGCCTTAAAGACCCTGTAAAGTGAAAATGAATCTGTATTTAGGTTTGTTGTATGACAGGTCATCGTGTTATGAACCCCTAAATCAAATTTCAGTCAACTAAAACATCTCTAAGTTTATGAAATTAAGCTTCAAAATCATGAAAATGAGGCAGTATAAACTGCTCTAGGATGGTGTGGGCGTGTCTGTTGAATAAGCTGAAGCCACGCCCACTCTCCCTTATTTAAAAATTGTTACAATCTGAGTTTGACTTTATGAGCAGGATGCAGCTGCCTGGCTCTGTGCCAGAGGAGGGACAAAGTCCGTTTTCTGGCTCAAATCTCTGTTGTGATGCTTTAAATAATCCATAGACCACTGCAGCTGATAGATTTGGCAAAATACCTCACAGTGAACAAAAAACAGCATTTAACTGTTTTCTTTTTTCAATGAATGCAGTGACATCAGTTAACAACACTACTGAGATGAACTGCTCTGTGATTTTATATTGTAGCATTAGAGGGGCGGGTCATTCCCTACTGTGGGATCATGCCATCATGAGCCCACATATTGGCCCCGCCCACGGGAAAGAGATGAAAAACCTTTTAACAGTCCAAATCCAGAATTCAGTCACATGTAGAGCTAAGTGTTTTCACATTTACAGCAACCATATTCACTCACTCAAAGTTGTTGAGCTTGTTGCATCTCTCTGATGTTTGAACTTCTGTGTGTTAAATAATATATCCACCTTATTCCTAGCCCCCATGACTCTTTGTGTGAAATATGGGCGCAACTTCTGTTCCGTTCTATCTAAATGGGACTTTGCATAGAAACAGGACGCTGAAAGTGATTATTAGAGCAATTTGGTTACCAAAATATGTAATCTTCAACTGCTTCACCTCAAACAGGATAACATTATTAATTCTCCGCCCTCTACTGGAGAGTACAAAGTGACGACATTACCTCAGATAACCTAGACAAGCATATTTAGTTAACTTTATTAGCTTCATATTAGTATAGAAAGAGATGATCAGGTTTTGTTAAAGGAGTTTGGACACCACCTTCAGATAAACATCTGGTTTGTGGGGTTGCTGAAATGTTAATTTCACAAACTGATACCTCTTAAAATGTGGGAATTATATTTATAAAACCAAACAATCCAAATATTTAACTACTGAACGAAGCAACAGGAACTGAGCATTACAGTAAATATTATTTAAAACTTTAAGCTTGTACTGCTTTAACAAAAATGAAGCAGTATTTATTGCAGCAAATATGTATTTATTTCTGAACAACCACTAGTGACGCTAAATCACTTTAGTAAGCCCTTGGAAGAATGATGTTTTTGCCATTATTGTTACTGTACGGGAAGTTCCACCCACAGTCATAGCTGCAGTAGACCCCCCAGGAATAATATGGTATCCATCTTACTTATAGCTTACAATACAAACAGTGTGATAACTATAATATTTCAATATTTACTAATTCAAGGTGAATTCCAATCGAAACAACTGTTGTTTGTTAGCATCTATCGTTAGCCATTGTATTAAAATAGATGTTTTAATGTACTTCCGCTTCAGCACGGGAATTTTCACCCATATTCAGATTTACAGTAGCGGCCTCATGAATAAGGAGGGTATGCAAAGTTTTTTTTCTTTTCTTACTATCCCAAAGCTGAGTAAAGAATGACACAATAGGACTGAACATGAATGGGATAGCAGGATGACTTTTTGCTTAGACAAGAGCTGGACGTTGATGAGATTATCAGATGATGTTTTTGGGGTTGTTCAACATGCTCAGTGAAGCTGGCTGCTTCCTCACATGGACTGTAAACAGGCTGCTATTAGTAAGTCAAGCTATAGGATGTCTCTGTCACCAGAGCTGCTTGTTTGTGCACTTGCTCCGGATACTACAAATAACCCTTTTGAAAATGACATTTGGAGGGGTTTTCCTCAGAGATGTTCTAGTTGCTGTGGTTCAGCTTATTCAGTCTGAGCCAAGAGGAGAAAATGTTTCATTTTTCTTCCTGCTTTGCCAATGATTGCACTTGCATTATACGAATGGATCTATGAGAAAGGAGAACGATGGTCACATGTTGACTGGACAGTTTTAGTTATCACCATTTTGCATCATAAGCCCCTGTGATGGAAAATCAAATCAAGAGAAAGACAGAATTTAATTCAGCATTTAAATGGCTCTGATGGGTTTACTTTGTTTGTTCTTGGTGTTCCAAAGAGCTTAGGGAGGCATACTTATTATCCCTAATGTTACCAAATATTGCCCTGCAAATTACATCTGAATTCTAACTGGCAAAGAGGAAGATACATTAGAAAACTGAGATGTTTAGCACTGTTGTCTCTCAGGTGTAGGAACTGTAGATAAACTGCAACAAACTTTTTAGTGTATTTCAAGAACTAAGAGAGGCAGACGCAGTCTCAGACATTTTTAAAGGTTTTTAACCATTCATTAGGGGAAAATACATGCAATTACATGTGTAAATGTTGTGATTTCTACCAAGTTATGTCAATAAAACGAAAATATTATTGAAAAGCAGAAGTCAGGGGATGGATACAAAAAAATACAAGGCACTGAATATCCTCCTGATTTCAGTTAAACCCATCATTAAGAAATGGAAGGAAAACGACACACGTGTAAATCTACCTAGATCAGACCGTCCTCAGAACTGAGTGACCGTGCAAGAAAGAGACTAGTAGGAGAGGTCACCAAGACACCTATGACTAATCTGAAAGAGTTACAAGCCTCAGCAGCTGAGATGGGAGAGACTCTGCATACAACAACTGTTGCCTAAGTTCCTCACCAGTCAAAGCTTTATGGGAGAGTGGCAAAGAGAAAGCCACTGCTGAAGAGAACTCAGATTAAATCTGGACTAGAGTTTGCAAAAAAGGCAAGTGGGAGACTCCATGGTCAAGTGGAAGAAAGGTCTTTGGTCTGATGAGATCAAAATAGTGCTTTTTGGCCATCAGACAACCAAAACATGTGACCGCACCACAAACACACCATCCCCATTGTGAAGCACGGTGGTGGCAACATCATGCTGTGGGGATGCTTCTAAGCAGCCGGCCCTGGAAAGCTCATAAAGGTAGAAGGTAAAATTAATATAAAGGACTATCCTGATGGGCAAACTCATTCTGTCTGCAGGAGAACTACGGCTTGGCAGAAGATTTATTTCTCAGCAGGACAAATACTCAGAGCGTGCAGCAAAAAATACACAAAGATGGTTTAAAACAACACGGTGAATGTTTTGGAGCGGCCAGGTCAACACCCTGACCTCAATCCAATAGAGAATTTGTGGCTGGACTTGAAATGGGCTGTTCACACCTGATCGCTGTGCAACCTAACTGAACTTGAGCAGTTTTGCAAAGAAGAACGGAACAAAATTTTAGTGTCCAGATGTGCAGGCCTGATTGAGACCTATCCACACAGACTAAGAGCTGTGATTGCAGCCAAAGGTGAATCTACTAAATACTGACTTGAAGAGGGTGAATATTTATGAAATCACTTATTTTATATGACATTATTTGATTGACATTACTTTGTTGAAAAATGTTTTCACTTTGACATTAGAGAAGGGGGTTTTTAATTTTAAATATTTTGTTCAAAAAGCCACATTTTATTGAACATGACTGATTTATAAAATCAATAAAAGGATAAAACATCCAAGGGGTGAAAACTTTTTAAAGGCACTGTAAATAATGTGTTGTAGTTTTTTCTGGTCTCCTTCATTTGTCTCGGCTCTACCTCTCCCTTAAATAACTCATTAACCAATCAAGGAAACTGCTGCAAAGGTTTTCAGGGAACTGATAACACTTTAATCTTAAAATACACTTCACTGACACTTGGACAGACTGTTCTAAAAAACAGGCCAAACTAAAGGACATCTTTTACGCAACTTTGGTGTCATCAACCTTTCATCTCTACTGGCTGAGCTGCGTCTGCGTCACATCTGGAAGCTGACAGTCTCTAATCCGGCTGGCCGGCAGCCTGGAGGAGGAAACATTGTTCAGTTTTACAGTGTGTTTACATCTGCAGCCTCCTCCGGGTGAACAAACCCTGCAGCTCAGAGGAAAACAGAGCTGCAGTTGTGCTTTAAAAAACCCTGCAGTATGCATGTCTGTGTAGAATATCAACAGCTGGCAGTAAAGATCAGATCTAGCTATCAATTTTCTCTGTTAAATCCTTTTGTATGGTTGTTTTCCATAACTACAGCTATGAAAAATAGTTGCACTTATTTATTTTTAGGGCCCAGTTGGAGTAAGGGCATGAGAAGTATTCATCTCTCAGTTTCCTTTCTTTTTCGCTCCCATTCCCAAACAAAGCTTGAATGTTTTCCAATCTCTCAATCTGCCAGGACACAGGGAGTCTCTAACAATGAATTTTAAAAACCTAAAAATCTGAATCAAGCCAAATGAAGTTGTTTTTTTTGTTTCAGTCAGTGCCAAGAATGGTTTTAGACAAACACCAGTCACAAAGGAAACAATAATAAGGAACAGAAGGGGCAGGAACGAAGGAGTTAAAAAACGAAAGTGAGCAAAATAAGAGAGGAAGAAAAACACGAGTGTCAATCTGATTCAGTATCAGAATAAAAAACAAGGAGAAGCGAGATATAGAAACGAGGACGGGGGCAGGAACCGGTCTGAACCAGCGTAGGCTGACTCTCTTGGCTATATACCCCTCCTCACTTCCCTCCCTCTTCCTCCTCCTCATCTTTCCTCTGACTCAGGCGGCCTGAACTTTTTTCTTTGAGTGCTCCGTCATGCGCTTGTTGTCACCAGGAACAATTTGGATACACATTCCCCAGAAGTGTAAGAGGATCCGCAGTGGCTGGTGGTAGGATCCGGGACTCGGAGTGACAGGCAGGTGATCCCCAGACGTTACATAAGGGATGAGGAGGAGGTGTCCTGGAAGAGTCAGATTGGGTGTATTAATTATCAGGGTGACATGCCTGACATTTTACACATACTTCTGTTGGGACAGTGTGTTTCTGTGGGTGTGATCATCTGGGGACTATTTGTGGCTATAAGTTGTAGATCTATAAGAGGATACGCTAAAGATGAGAGGTGACAGTTTAAAGCTCCAATGACAAACTCTCAGTACCAATCATGATGTCCTCTGAGGATGGAAAAAATACATTTTTATTTTTTTCACTGATTTAGACCTGTGCTTGTGTAACTTCTGTTTATAAGAGGTTAGATTCTATGCCAGAGCTGGAGACTGGCCTGACATTGCCTGCCGTCTGGAATGGGGTCGGGCTAGGGTCCCTGCCCCTCCCCTCAGGCCCAGGCTGGATTGGGCTTGAAGAGAGACATCCTACCAGGCATAGCAGAATAGCTACATTTCAGTCAGGACCACTTTGAAAACACAACTGTTTTTCTTTATGAGTAGTTTTGTATTTGCACTTTTTGCCATTACTGATATTTGGTGGTGTGACTGTTCTGGGAGCCTATGTGGGAAGGATCAAGCCGGAAAAGCACACATTGCTGCCTTTCCTGTGCCTACAAGGAAAGCCTGGGGCAGGGGGGGAAGCAGCAATAAACCCAGAGCAGTACAGGCATCAACAGAATGACACTGATTAAGCCAGAAGCACTATAAAGGAGGAGCTGGGGTGGAGGAGGGTTGCAAAACACAGCTTGCAGAGGCAACAGCAAAGAATTACCAGATTGGAGCAGTTTAAATATTGCAGCATGAGTGCGATTTAGCATGCATAGAGCAGCTGGCCTCAGCTGATAAGGGCTTGCATGAGTTCAGCTGATCTTATATATATGGCAGTGCTTGACTGAACTAACGGGATAGGCTCCATTTTAAGATGGATTTTTGAGTTTTTGTCAATTTTTCTTGTAATAGCATAAGAACAACCTCCTCTGGTGCAGGCTCACTGCACAAATTACAAGATATGCTGCTGCTAGTCATGTTTCAATAAAAAACTACAGTACCAGTGTATTCACAGAACATATCACAGTTTTATTGTATGTTTTGAGATAAAGAGGAAGAAAAGCTGTGAAAAAAGTGGTCCACTCCACAAGCACACTGTGAAAAAGTGCAGTGAGTGCGGAAAAACGAGTGCAGTTAGCTATCATCTTTTCTAATTCAGCTCAGCTTACCGATGAAGTGAGGGAAGAGTAGTGCAGATTGTTGCTGTCTGTTTACAGACTCATGTTCTCCAAAAAGCTCCACATATTTGGTGCACAGGGATGTCTGTGCATCTGCTCCTCATCCTCACTGCTCTTTTTTATCATAAACAACAGCAGATGCCTACAAGGTTACAGTCCTAGACACACTGGTTGAATATGTTGGTATGCTGGTATTTTTCAAGGAAATTTTAGGGAGAAGTTTGTATATTCTGGAGAGTTTCATCAGAAGTTTTGGGGAAAATATGCTTTGTAATTTAATGGCATTGTCTTGAATTAGGGAAATTTATTTGTATTAAAAAATGATTTGGGAATTTAGACATGATGAGGTTATTACATTAACAGTATAGTGTATGTCGTTATATGTTATATGTATGTCGTTCAAAGATAAACCCGAAGTGGAACATTAAAGTAATAGGTTCACCTGTAGGCTGCCTTTGTTGTGCAATGCACCCTGGGTAGTGAGGTCATATGGTTGCACTGTTCCTCCTATGGAGTGTCATCCTTAAAAACTTTTTACATTCAACTTGAGTGCAGTTTGGGTGAAAATGTCAACAACAAAGAAGTAAGTGGGGTGTAGATCGAGGCAAGCACAATCTGAAAGACATGAAGAGAACGATGCAGCCAAGACATCACTACCCAGAGTGCATTGCATTGCACTTATATATTTCAAAATTTAGAAATCTACTGTTTTTGTATGACATTTGTATAGAAGACAGTATGCCTTACCATGCAGGGTCCCCTTTAAATCAGCTGTTTCACTCATTGAGCTTTGGGTCAGAGAATCCTAAAGAGAAAAATGTGAAAAAAGAAAAAACACTGACTTCACCTGACACCACCGAGTTTCAGTTATTAGTAATAATATTATAGACACAATCAATCTTGTTTCTACCAACCTCATTTGATTTGGCAGGTCACATTGAAGCATCAGTATTAATTTCAGCCTGTTTTATAACAGCTGAAAACTCCCCACATGAACTTTATCGGCCGTGTATCTTCTTTCAGTCCTGACTTGCCTTAACTTACACACAGACACAGGCTTTCATGACAAGTAGTGCTCCCCTTTATTTCACACAGAGGCATTCACAAGTTAATGCAGCACCAGCCAAAGCTGAAACGGTGCTCGTCTGTGACCATGCAAATCTTTGATCAAATATGAATCAGGAACCAGGGGAGGATTTTGACCCTGTACAAACCAGCTCTAACAGCCTTTCTCATAACAGTCTGATTGTCTTTGTTAAAATGCAAATAACCCCCTTTAAGTCCTGCCCTCCCTTTTCATGGGATGTGCCGACACAAGAACAGCTGAGTGCTTCCGTGGCTGTGTGCGGACTTTAAAAGGTGGAGATAAGGTAGTATTATAATGACTGTCAGATTTCATAGTTTCAGACATAGAAGGACCATGAACAAAGGGCTGTGTTGACTTTTCATATGTTGTAGGATGGTACTCATCTGGATAACCAAATATAAGCAGAAAAAAAATAAAAAGTGTGATTGTCATTATGAATCCCATGTCGACAACCAAGAAGATATGCTCAATTTTGGAGCCCTTTTACTCTTTATATTTTCAAAACATGCAGCAATTCAACACAACACTCAAAATATTAGTCAAAACTTACTAAATAAAGTTTTAAAAAGTGGACATAAAGTTTTTTGAGTGTGTCTGAAGTTAAAATGTAAAATATACATGTTTCTCATCTACTGCAATTTTCCATCTGGTCTCAAATATTTCAGTTTTGATCAATCATGCCACCCCGGTATACTTTGATTCAGGAAGTGCTCTTCCACAGAGTCCAGTACATCATCTTTGCTATATGAAGCTGCTCCCCACAGATGGGACAGTGGGTAACTTCACACATGGTGCAGAGGTTTCAGATTCCCAAAGACACTCTGGGAAAACTTTGCAGATTAAGGGACGATTGTCAAATAATTTGAACACAATGACAAAAAGTACTTGAAGTTATTGAGTACTGTTTACTTAAAACTGAAAAAGTTTTCCATTTACTAGAGCTGAAATAGCTATTTTTGATTTTTAAGTAAATAAGACTTTAAAGACAACCTTATACCATTCTGTCTTCCAGTACAAATATGCCTCGATTAAAATCATATTTAAATTATATTTAAGTTTTTCTAGGTGCTGAGTCAATCAAGTTCTTGGATATAATCAATAATAAGAAGAACAAGGTGATGTTCAATACCACTCATAAGGGAGGACAAAGAGAAGGCCCTGTGGGGCCCAGCCCATTTTTATTGTTTTACTTCTTTTTACTCAAACTTTTACAACTTTTATTATTATAATAATTATTATAATCATTATTATTATTATCATTGTTGTTTTAACAATAACAATATTATGATTGTTATTACAAAAAACACATTATAACATTATTATCAATATTTTGTCATTATTCTCAATATTATTGTTATTGTCACACAATGACAATGGTAACGGTAACAATAATTATTGTAATATTATCATTATTATTATTACACTATTTTATTGTTATTATTATTCTTTTATTATTATAATTTATAACCAGAGACAGTTACTAGGAAAAACCTTTTTGACTCTGATTAATTCACGTTATGCTGACTAACCATTCAACCGGCCTCTGAGGAGTCTAGCCATCTCCTTGGATGGGCCCACAACTGAAACAATTATCATTTTGTTGTTATTAAATGTAATAATACCAATGAAAAGGTACTGATCAGATTCTGCCAACATTTCTACTCACTGTGTCACTATGTCATGACTCCTCATGTTGGTGCTAACGGCATGAATGGGGGGTAATTAGATGAAAAGCAATTTTCTGTCCTAAACCATGTTGGTTTTGAAGAGACAAATGTTGTAATTAATTATCAGAGGAATATAGATAAGACTGGTTGCAAAAACACAGTGGAAATTTAAATATGCGCGAGGACCCCCTAGGCCTCGTGGTTGTCCTGCCATTTGGTTTCAGGTTTTAGTGGGTGAGAGCGGTTATAAAATCCTGATAAACAAGGGGCAGCGAGGTCATAAGCAGCGCTGTCTCAGTCTCTCAGCTAGATTTCGGTCACACAGCTCATGAGAACTGGAACTATTCCTGGACTCAACCGCCTGCCAAGTCCTAAACTTACTGTCCTGGACCTGCTAATGCTGGCTGGTGTCTTCACAGGAGATCACACAGTTTCTATTAATACACAAAGCGTTTCCAGGTCCCTCATCAGAACAAACATGGAATCACTGAACAGCACAGCTAATTGACAGCAGTTTGCCTCACTTTCCATTTCAGGGGTCAGAGTGAGACAGAAGCTGTAAACAACTTTATTGGCTTCAGTGATGATATAAGTGTTACATTAGCCCATGTATCCCATTGGGGATTTGATAGCAATGTGTGTGTGTTCATGTATTTCTATGTCAGTCTTTTCAGAGACTGTTTAAGAGTCGGTCATTTATGTCTCAATTATTTCTGTGTGTGCATTTTTGTTTCGTAGATGAATTTCATGTAAGGCCTTCCTGGTTTGGGGCTGTGAGCTACTCTCAAAGCTTTCCGGGATCACTTGCCATGGCTGTTTTTAACAGCTTTTCTCCTTCTTTATGTACATGAAACAAAAAAATGATGATTTACTGTCCTGTGAACTTCCTGGTGGAGTGCAGTTTTTACTAAAAACAAACCTGAAACCTTTCTCCGAAAACTGAATTCCTCTTATTTATAAGCAGGCTTGATGAGCACATATCAACTTTGCAACTTTTGTTTTGGTAGAGGTAAGCCGAAGATAAATCTGGAAGCTATGAGCTGCTAAATGCTTTTAAAATCATAATTTTTCTGCCTCTTTGGGGGGAAGTGAACATTTTCACCCCTTAGGGCCTCAAACATGACAAGAGGCCTCCAGAAGATCCTGTTTGTGGGTTCCAGCCCAATGAATCGAACGCCCTCATTGGACGTCTGAGGATGGGGGGGCAGAGCTTGAGGCCAGACTTCTGACCTTTGTCCTCACCCCATAACTCTCAGTGGACACAAAACAATCAAGAGTCGCTGCAGGGGGAGATAGCCGCTCCATGCTGACTCAGGTTTTTATAAGGCGTGACCAAAGGCAGCTGTAAACTGCTGGAGAAGCCCAGAACTTTCTCTGACAACAACACAGGTCAGTCTCCATACTGTGTGCTTTTCATTCACAGAATAATAAAGAGCTAGGGACTAAATTCTCCATACTTCCTCTTTCTTTAGATAAATAATGTAAACAAACAAATTTCACTGGTCATTTTTATTTAACACACCCTGAATTGCTTGTTTTTTTTTTTTTTTTTTTTAGCAAAATCAAAACCACATTTCCCACCCCTTTCCTCCATTGTGAAGAGAATAAACGTTTTTGGATAAGTCCTATCCCTGATGCTTCACTAGTTCACTAAAATAAGTATTTGGGAATTTTCTTTTGATTCTCCACTTTAGGAAAGTTTTAAAAGTTACCCATTTGGTTTACCAAGCTGTTTTAGTAAGAGGGTGCCCTGATCCGGTTTTGAGACTGAAACCCTTTACAAGTGAAAGAGTAATGTAGCACATGACCTTTAAGATTAAATCTAACTACGAACTAGTATCTTACATATAAATGAATAAAGGGCAACAAAAAAGTCTTGCTTTTACTTCCTTTATTCAACATAAGGCTCCTTTATGGTCTTCATTTGAAATGCATACGGACAGCTTTCTGTCTCTACTCCTTTTTCATTTCTTATGTTTTCCATACGTTCTCTTGAAGCTTATGGATAAGGACCAAATGTTGCGATACCACCCCCAATCAGGGGGGCAGCCCCCCCCCCCCCGATTGTAGCCAACAGTTCAACCCAGAGGAGCAAAACACAGTGAAGAAAAAAGTTTGAAAAAAGATGGAACTTTGTTGAGTTTCCTGAGGAAATATCTCTGAATATTGAGCGAGTTGTTAGAAAATACCAACTTATCAATGATGTTAGCTTACCTGCGCACAGAGACAGACAACTGCAAGAGCGCAGCTGGGCAAAAGGATGGTGTGGGCACCAGATGTGTCCTGGCTGACAGATGTGTCTAGGGTCCTGCACCTTCTGATCACATCACAAACAGTGATTACCCTTAGGAATGTGCAAAATCTAAGTAGAGCAATAAAAAAAAATTCTAATAGAAACACCTGAATTTCAAACAAACCTTCAAATTCTGCTAAAATTTTTTTAGCAGAACTTGAAGGTTTTCCAGACGTTTTGATATAGAAATATATCTCAAAAGTGCAATGGAAACACTTTTTCCGCTTTTACAAGTCACAGGACGTGACGCACCGTGTCACATGACCAGTTCACTCTGAGACAACATGATGCGGTACGTGTGGACAGAAGAGGAGACTTTTCTTATCATACCTTGACCCATAGATTTAAATAAGTAGATAGGACACGCTCCTTTGAGCTGCATGCCTATGGCAAGGCTAAGCTAGTGGGGGCAAAGTGTCAGGGCATTCCATGGTTGTAGAAGGCACGAAAACTAAAACAACAAGGATGCCTGTACATTGTGCTGCGTACAGTTACACACTATGCCGTACGGTTGAAACAAGGAAACCGGGAATAACCTTTCATAGGTAAGAATAGTTTTTGGCTCTTTTTTCATTTTTAAAACTTGTTGAGATCTTCCAGTCTATGAGAGCTTCAGTAACTACTTGGCTAAATCACTAACGCAAGCTAACAACTTGACAGTCAAATACCAGACGACATATAGTAGCTGTAGTATAGTTGTACAAGCAGCAGTAGTAGTATAAATAGCCGTTAGTCGTAGAAGTAGTATCAGCATTTGTAATAGTATTACCAGTTGTAGTATCAGTGCCAGTATCAGCAGTAGTAGTTGGTGTACTACCACTACTACTAGTAGTATTACTAGTACTATTACTACTACCAATAGTAGTTATAAAGCCTAATTCATATAAATCCAGATTACCCTCTACGTTCTTCCTCCAAACCGATTTTATGACAAACTTCTCTAACCCTCCATGTGACTGACATCGTGCATGATCTAGCAAATGATATTAAATATTCTCAGGTCGTAGCACACAGCGATGCTGTTGGGCCCAGGCATTTTACACACAGTCTTCGTCTGTGTCATTGAAATATTACATGCTAAGAATTTTTTCATGGATCACTCGCTGTATTGATAAATACTGGGTTTACAGGCAATTCTTAAGGACTGCTCTCAAATCATTGTTAGTAAACAAGGTTATCTTATCAAATGAAATACCTTTGGTCTCCAGTATATTGGCTAATTAGGTTCTTTGTCCTTAATTTGTTAGCATGATTTCTTTTTAAATATGGTGTTGTGTACAGGTGTATTTACTTCTCTGCCTACTTTTCTTACTTTTTTAAAATCAAATATTCTGTATTAATTGCACGTTTTGGCGTTGACAAGGTAAACCATGAAAATCAGTTGAGAAATAAGCAAGTTATTATTTATTTTCAATGTACATGCATTGCCTTTAATGGGAATGTTGCCCCCACCAAGGTGGCCGCCATGTAGGCACGTCACTTAGCGGGCTGCTACAGCGCGCTGACGTATCTAGTCTCCTATATATATCTATGCCTATACCCTTATACGTTGTTTTTACCATACATACAGACTTTGCCCCTGAACTATCATCCGTTGCCTTTCTTTCGTTCAAAATGATCAAGGCAGCCGCTGTAGATGTAATCATAACCGTACCCACATGGAACATGTTCTGAATATGCAGCTTCCTTGAAGCAGAGTCTCATGAGATGAGATTTTACAAAAATTGCCAGGCTCATGCCCAAAACTCCCTTCAATGGAAACACATTCAAAGTACAACTGTAGTTAGAAATGTAAGAAATATTGCTTTTATTTTGTAAGAAAAAACTGTAATGGAAATGCAGCCATATTGACTATGGCAACTCCACGCAGATGAACCACAATGCAGCTGAGTTAAAAAATCAATAGAGATTTAAAGCATTCAGTCTAAGGTATATTGCTTATAAAAATCATATTACTTTCTTACTGTCAATACAGTGATTTTGAACTTTTTTCATAAAGACCCTTCTTTTCCAGGTGAAAATAGTATTTTAGTCATTCAATACTATAAATATATTTTTAATGAAAAATATATTTGTTAATATAAACAAAAGAGTGACAGATCTGTGCATAAGATCTGTTCTTTTAATGTTTTTTTTCATGGTATTCATTAATGTGGCAGTTTCTAATGATGGGTCTTCACATCAAAAAGTGTCGTTTTTAGTGGAGGGAAATGGGAAATACAGCTACATACCCTCATCATTGGCTACAAGTGGCAAAGGGAAACTGAGTGGCAAGTTTTTTGGATTGTAGGGCTCCGGCGACTTTTAAATCTGAAGTGTGGAAGCGTTTTGGTTTCACGGTGTCAGGAAATGAGAAAGGAAATGGACAAACTAAACAATATGCAGACTCTGCCAGGCTGCGGTGGCACACTTGATGGATGCGAATAACATAAGAACCACTTGGCAAATCATCAACCTGAAAAGATTTGCAAAGATCCAAGGAGCAGAATCCAGCCAGACCAAGAGACTCAAAGAAGCGTTCACAATCTAACTTCCCCACAAAAGCACGAGGGCTCAACAAATCACAAGGTGCATCGGTGAATGTCGCCGAAGTCCTAGAACCATTTTCAGCGGTGACAATGAAGGTTTAAGAAGGTTGGTAAACACACTGGAGCCAAAGTATATGTCATTTATTTGCATTTAGGCATTTATTTGCACATATTATTGTAGGTAAAGTGCAATTTTTCTTTAACAAATGCAGACATCACTTTTTTCCCAAGTCTTCCTTTATTGCTTTTGTTTTTTTCTGGTCTGAAGTATGCCTTTGTCCACTCTGAGGAACTACATGGCACTGATACAATAGAAGGGTTAAAACTGACATTTTTGTGTTCTTTTCACATGTGCTGCCTCCTGAAACTCCCACACCTAACATCCAGCAGTGAAAGTCTCCCTCTTCTGCATATGTGAAACCAGCTTAGGTCAATGATTTTGAAGGCAATAAAGTGTGCAGGTTTGGAGCAGTGTGATGCCATGGAAAACTGAGCAGAAAACCGTTAAAAATAAACACCCCAAAGCCAAAATTCTGAATGAGTCGTTGGCCTTCCTTTCCAAATCCTCCACACCTTGTTTATTAGAAGAATCATGCAATAGAGTCCAAGTAGAGCATAGTTGGGCAACATTTCTCCATCTGCCAAAGCTTAAATCAGTTCCACCTGGTCAGAGGCGAGGCGGTACCATGTACTTTTTCCATTGCAGAACTCTGCAGCTGCAATTTATTGATTCCTTGGGAGGGTTTCAGAACATGTCAAGGCTGTTTCATTGACAGAGAACATCTATATGATACATCCAATAAAAGGGCATTTTAATTCACGGTGTGTTTTGTTTTGTGTGTTTTGGTCTGTAAAGATTTCTTCATTCCATTTAAAACAAAGCAAAAAGAAGAAGCTCAGGAAAATACACTTTAAGTTGTAGTTACTTGCTAAAGTCTGAATCATAGATGAATACTGAAAAGTTGGACAACTGACCTCAGTTTTGCCAGAATACAAGTGCATGTTTTTCTCTCTTTTCTTTTTTAAAATTTGTTTTGGTAGTTTTTGCTCATTAAACTGTGCATTTATTTCCAGCAGAGCCTCAAGAAGTAAGAAACCACATGTTTGCTGGACAGAAAAGTTGCTGTCTGCCAAGCCGAAAAAAAAATACACAAATAAATTTGATCTAATATATTGCTTTTTCTAACACTAGAACCACCATCTGCTTAAATCTACCCGAGGCTGTTCTTTAATTGTGTCTAACTTTATACTGCTCTAATTTCAAACTCTCTCAGTCATTAATTTTTTTCCCTAAAAGTTTGTTGTGTAGCACCTGGTGTCCTAAAAACATGTTTGTATAACTCCAAATGTTAACAATGCCGTTTACACCTAGAACTGCCATTTTCATTGATTTTCCCTCAGTTTTACTTCACCCCAGTAAATTAACAATGGATTTTGCCATGAGAGCACCTTCTCTCTACCGCTGCCTGTCTAATCATTGGTCATGTATCAACACTCAACATGAACACCACAGGCAAAAGGACATGCATTATTGTGAAATGTCAATAGATTTGCTCAATGCTTGAGTGAAGAAGTGTCTGAAGTTGGGGAAGTTTCAAGACTGCGCAATCAGTCCAAAGACAATTTGGATGTGACAGATCATCAACTATGGTTAAATAATTGCTTATGATAGATGCTGTTAATAAAAAATCAACGCACTCTAATAACAGGTCAATTTTCCCCAGAGATCCCCAGTGGTTCTAGTGCTAAAAGTATCCAGTACTGTGTAATGCCTTACTATTAAGATGCTACCCGAGCAATGCAAATAGTATAGTTAGAAAAAATCTTTAATGAACTGACCCCTAAATGGCTGACTGATTCATCAGCTGATTCGTTTTTTTTTTTTTTTTTTAATGTGTCAGGGTCTTCATTCGATTACTTTAGCATTGGGTACCTGCAGGAGTTACTCAAGATACTGACATCAGAATCTATTTAATTCACATTTTTAAAAAAGCCAAGTGTGATCAAATGAAGAGCCGTTTGGGAGCCAAACATTCAGCTCTACTGAGCTGAGCCTAATGATCTGGATCTTAAAAGAGAAATGTCCTGTCACAACCAACAGGGCTGCAGGTACGGACATAAGCTAAGGAAATATGGGTAGGATTAGGGTTTGATGTGCTAAACCCTGGCAACTATACTGATCCAGACTGAACCGCTTTGTGGAAACGGACCGAAACCAAGCATTGTGTCACATCGGTTGTCGTTGGACAGAGGCTTTTTTAATTGCTGCCTGCTGCAGTTTCTCCATGATTTTTTAAAACTCTATTTTTGTCTGAATATTTTACTACTTTAGGAACACACCAAAGTGTATTAAGAACTAAGAATGTTTTTATATTCACACTTTGAACACTTGGCATAGTCATAAACTGCATGGAATATGGCCTTTTGGTAGCGTTTCTCTATGTAGAAATCACTATCCCCCTCTGTTCACTGTAAGGTAAATTTGGCAAATCTATCAGCCAAAGTGGTCTTTGGATGATTGAAAGTATCATAACGAGCTAGTAAACGGGCTTTGTCTCTTCTTCCAAGGTCAACAAAAGGTCAAGAGGCAGGCTTATGGCGTGAGTGCTTTCCTCCACTAAGACTGTAGATTTTTTTTTAATTTGAGAGGATCATATTTCTCCTGAGTGGGCGTGGCTTCATCTCATTCAACAGACATACCCGCACCATCCTGGATGGTGTGATTAGGATTATGATTTTGAAGCTTAATTTTATAAACTCAGAGATGTTTTATTTGACTGAAATTTGACCTGGAGGTTCATAAGAAGGTGACCTGTCATACAACAAACCTAAATACAGATCTATTTTCACTTTACAGGGTCTTTAAAATGCTTTACACAGGTTTTTAGAGGCTTGGTGTTAACATACATCTTTTTGTAGCCTGTTTTTGTCTTTTTTCTTTCACTGTGGTAAAGTCACAAAACAATCATATCCATTAAAATTAGATAAATAATAGTCAAATTGTATCTGCAATTGTTTCAGATGAGAAGGAGCCCAATGACAACAGATTTTGTTTAACCTCGAAACTTTAGCTTGACAAAGAGAAAAATTAGGTGAAGTTTCCTTACAGAAGTGTAAAATAAAGCAATGATAGCATATTTTTTTGCTTATTTATGCAGAGTTAAGCAATAGATGTCTGGGTCATTTTGCTGTTTCCTTTGACTAATCGTCATTTTGCTCTCACTTCTGCTTCTTTGTGATTGTGTTAATAAAATCCAAGTCCTGACAAAAAGAGGAAACTCATAAATATTCTCTCCTGAGGACAATAGAAATGAGAGCATGTTTTTTTTCTGCACGAGAACTGTCTATAGAGTGATTCATAAAGTGGTAATCAGCTGATAGGCTGGAGCATCTCACCATTAAATCTTCACACAGGCAGAGCTAATGTCTGCTGCATGCATACTCTGCACGCAGATATCTACCCGACATGTGAGCGGATGCCCCAGCTCTGGCCCTCAGTGCTGCAAAGGGTAGGCGAGGCGCTAAATGACCCACCCCACCCCCCCTTTCTGTAACCCACCTCCCCACCCCAATTCCATCCGCCTCTCCGCTAACCTCGCTATGGGGCCGGGCCAGCAAGAAGCAGCGCAAACCGGCATGAGCCAGTGCTGAGAGCTACATCACCCCCCTCCGCCTCCTCCTTCCTCTGACTTCTTCCTCCCATATGTGCATACAGGCACTCACACATATCTGCGTATGTACACTGCTTATGAGGGCTTTCTGTTGTCTGTATACACTTTGTGTTATGACCCTAAATCCATGTTGAAAATAAAACTTTTACTAGGACGACTACAAGTGATTTAAAAATAATATGAGTAACCTAAATATTAATGACCCAAATTAAATCAATAACGACCTTCGGTCTAAGTTTACAAGGCCTTTTCCTGTCGTTGGGGTAGTTGGCAGTGCCAAGTTCCCACTTATTGAAGGACACTTTATACTGATTCACTTTCTGGAGTTAAAAATGGAAAATGTGAGAAGCAACCTCAGATTAGCCAAGATTCTGTTACACCGCAAGTTTACACGCAGAGCTTTTTAAGGTGTTTAAGGGATGCTTTATAAATGCTGTAGGGCTTAAAAAAGAAAGGGCAAACATTTCAATCAGTGAGGTATAAAGTCAAAGAAACAAAAACTCTGAGGTCAGCATGTCTTCAAGAACAGAGCAGACGCACAGTTCCTATATAAAGTAGTCAACCCAATTCTACAAAGTAATGTCAGTTAAATAAATAGGTCATTTAAAATAGTGACTGCATAAATCTGTACCCGCTTTAAAGTCAGTGACCTATTTTAACAGAGGTTCGTCAGTATTCCTGGCTACCATTACACCATGAAGACAAAAGAACACTCCAAGCAAGTCAGAGAAAGGGTTTTTAAAAAGTAGAAGTCAGGGGATGGAAAGTCCAAGGCATTGAGTTCAGTTAAATCCACCATAAAGAAATGGAAGGAATATGGCAAATCTGCCCAGATCAAACTGTCCTCACAAACTGAGTGACCATGCAAGAAGGAGAATAGTGAGAGAGGACACCAAGACACCTGTGACTACTCTAAAGGAGTTAGAAGCCTCAGTAGCTGAGATTGGAGAGAGTCTGCATACAACAAGTGTTGCCCAGATTCTTCACCAGTCAAAGCTGTATGGGAGCATGGCAAAGAGAAAGCCAATGTTGGAGAAAACTCAAATTCAATCTTGACAAGAGTTTGCCAAAGAGCACGTGGGAGGCTCCATGGACGAGTGGGGGGAAAGCTGTTTGGTCTGATGAGACCAAAATGGTGCTTTTTGGCCAAACACCTTACATCACCACAAACACACCATCCTCACTGTGAAGCACCATGAAGGCAGCATCATGCCATGGGGATGCCTATCAGCAGCCAGCCCTGGAAGGCTTGTAAAGGTAGAGGGAAAAATGAATACAGCAAAATATAGGAAAAAATGAGAGGACCATCTCATTCAGTCTGCCAGACAACTACGGCTTAGGAGAAGATTTATTTTCCAGCAAGACAACGACCCGAAGCATACAGCGAAAGCTGCACAGAAATGTTTTAAAGACAACAAGGTGAATGTTCTAGAGTAGCAGAGTCAAAACCCAAACCTTGATTCAGTGGAAAATTTGTGGCTGGACTTGTGCACACCTGATCCACAACCTTGAGTAGTTTTGCAAAAAAGAATGAAGTGAAATTGCAGTGTCCAGATATGCAAGTCTGATTGAGACCCATCCACACACATGTACTGTGCAGTGCTGTGGTTGCAGCCAAAGGTGCATCTACTCAATACTGACTTGAAGGGGGGTGAATATATATATATATATATATATATATATATATATATATATGTTTTTTACATATTTTTATTTAATTGACTTACTTTGTACATTTTTTTTTGTCAACAATAGCCAAATTATATTATATTATATGATATTATTTATTTATAAAATCATTTAAAGGATAAAACATCTAATGGGGTGAATACTTTTTATAGACACTGTAAATATATACAGTTAAAAGGCTGCAGGGTGGTGCAGTCACACATAAAAGCTGATCGGTCTCATGCTTGGAGCCAAAGAACACAGGAAATACAGGAAACACTCTCCTCGCACCATTGACGACGTGCATCACAGCAGGTTCGTGTAATTGGGAGTGTGTGTCACCCTGTGGCGAGCTTGTGTGTGGTTATGATTTTATCTCCACCTGCATGAAACACACAACAGCACGTGGGCTGAGAGAGCTTTGAAGAGGAACTTCACCACTTCAAAAGAGCACATAAAAAAATGACAGGGATGATTTAAACATTGTTGAATTTGCTCAGGTGCACACTTGTAAGTTTGTTGAAGTATGACCTATGCTTATCATAGTAAGAGATCAACACTTAATGACACAGAAAAGGCAATTTCTGCTCAGTTGATCCACCTTATTGTGGATAATTATGCTGGTATGGTTGCAAGCAGGACTGGTTTATTAATGTTTGGCAATTTATAAATTCCTGAGATCTGATGTTAAAAAGTTCTAGCAGATAGTACAGTATGTTGACTTATTCATGCATAAACTGAGTCAAAACCTAACTATTGGGCGCTGGTTTAGCTCATTTGATAGAGCAGGCACCCATATATAGAAGCTACAGTCTTCCAGCCCAGTCTTTATGCTATTTGTTCCATGCCTTCCCCCACTCTCTCCCCATTTTTCTTGTTGCTGTCCTGACTAAAAAAGGCTAAAAGCCTAAAAATAATCTTGATTCATTGGCGTCAATCAAAGTCAACGGCCCCACTATAAATTCATGTTTAGTCCATTTTAGCTAAAAAATTGAAATATCCTGAAAGTTTCTTCGTGCCAGGAAAAAAAAACTTGTCCTCACATAACCGACTTTCACTTTTGAGACCAATAAAGCGCCCTGTTTATTCCACTTATCAGCTCTCTTTCCCGTGTGGTTAAATATAGCTCCCTGGATCAGAGGCCGCTCAGACAAACAGAAGCTGCAGAGTTAGTCCTGCTGACCAGTCACCTTGTGACCCTTCACCCAGAGGCTGGATGTCCCGGAGTTTCCCCCCTCACAAGGCTAATAAACAAACTTCGTGCCCCCTCACCTGGACTGAACTGCTGGCAACCACAGCTGTGCAATTGTGAATGAAAGTGGGTCCACTGTTTGGAGACAAAGGCTGCTGATCTGCTTGTTTACAGTGTTTCAGTAAATGGATTTTAACCATCAAATCTGCAGAGATTCAAAGGTTAACAGATGCAGATCATATTTCAGCCATGCTTGTTTCTATGCAAATCTGCATTTCTCTATGCTTATGTGTGTGTCCACATGTTTACAGAAAGACATGCAAAGACATACTCAACCATGTTTAATGTCTATATATTCCTCAGGAGCTAACACAGCAGCCACCAACTGCTACAAAAATGTTAAATATTGATTAATGATGGTCAATCCTGGTATCAACAGCATTGAACACACCTTGAACTACACGATCAGAAACAAAATGTCAGACTTCACAGTTAGGCCATAAAGTGCATAAATGTCAGGATGCAAGAATAAAAAGAAGAAATTGGGACAACTATAATGGAAAAGCATCAAACAATTGTGAAAAGGGACAAAAAAGGGGTGAAAAGTGGCAAAAATTGGTTAAAGTGGCAGAAGTCGGCAAAAACGGTAAAAAGTGGCAAAAAAGGCTAAAGGTAGCTAAAAGAACTGGCAAAAAAAGGCAACAAGTAGCAAAAAGTTGCGAAGATGGGTTGAAACTGGCAAGAAAGGGGGAAAGTTTCAAAAATGGGTTTTAATTGGTAAAATGAGGCAAAAGTGGGTTTTATAGCACCAAAAGAAATGGAAAAAATGGCAAAAAAGGCCAGACTGTGGCATAAAGGGCAGTAATTGGTAAAAAGAAGTAGCAAATGTAGGAGGCAAGTGGCAAAAAAAGGGGGGGGGGGGGGTTAAAAGTTGCAAAAATGTGTTTAAGTGGCAGAAAAAAAAGTTTAAGTGGTGGTGAAAAGGTGTTAAAAAGTAGCAGGAATAAATAGTTTGAACAGCAGAACCGTATAAAAGCTTGCACTCTTTTTAGCTACAAAGTGAATAAACAGTGCATGTCATGTGGGAGTTTGAGCGTCAGAACATGGAGCTGATGGCAGAAAAGAAATGTGATCCATCATGAGTTAAAAACAAAACACATGTATGAAATACAGCAAGAGAAAGTCAGCTTCCAATAGCAGTTCCTGCTTTTTATGTAGCAGTTGTAAGAATCAGAATTTTCTCAACAAAGATAAACATTTAGTGTCTGTTATTGTCGATCTCTCATGGCAGCCAGCATGAAAAGAAACGTTCCTTTACAGCTATAAAAATAAAAAAAATCTCTGATTTGAAAATGGCTGGAAATATTTATTGTAATGTTAGTGCACATCTAAACATACACGTGACATAGGAGTAGCCATTTTTTAAATAAATGTAGACATTTCAGGGGAGAAAAATCCTCAATATTCTACTTTAAAAGTCTACATTTTATTCTAATTTATTACAACACAGTAGATTTCCCTCAGTAATCCCCTGTTAGTTGGGGAATATATTCTCAGCTAACAGGGGAATGACCATAATCACAGCGATGGCACAGAGATAACTAAACTTGAAATTGAACACAGAGGATTAACTCTGTAAACACAGCTTGTGTTGGGCAGAGCTCCTGCAGCGTGCCACAGATGGGTATGCTTATCCAGGACAGAGTCAGCTGATCACCAGTGAACCAATTAATATCCTCTTTCATACAATCTAGCCTGCTTTTTATCAAAATAATCTAAGTAGAGTTTTATTAGCCCCCTGGAGCTGTGGTTCCCAAACTACAGCCCCGTGAGAGCATGCAAACATTTGTGTTTTTTTGTTTGTTTGTTTTCCCATGATAAGACTCTGACGCATGCTCTAGATCCAGACCTGTTCGTTCCGCTGTTCTAGGAAAACAGCTGTGTGTTTTTTTTATGTGATAATGAGTTCATTTCAGTCTCGTTCTTAAGACACTGAGAAATTAAGTCATTATCATTGAAAAACCAGCAGTTATCTCAAATAATTGTTATAATTTCTAATGAAGGTTGAGGGTTGATTCCTCAGGATGTCATTTCGCCTTTATCATTTTTGTGAACATGAAATTTTAAGAGGGTGTGTCCACACCAACTCAAAGATGGACTGATCAGATTTTTGAGGTTGTAGGTCAAAGGTCAAGGTCATTGGGCCTTATGTTCATCCTTTGCACATGAATGTAATATCTCAAGAACACTTGAAGGGATTCCTTCAAATTTTTCACAAGTACCAGCTCTGACTCAAGGATGAACTCATATAATTTTAAAGGTCATAGGGCAAAGGTGAAGGTTGTTCAGCCTTATGTCCATACCTTGTTTGTGAATGCAAAATATCAAGAACACCTGAGCAATGATTCGATTTTGCAGTATGAAAGGCCAAAGTCAGTGGGCCTCATGTTCATCCCTTACTCATGAACATAATGTCAACAGCAAGTTTCCTCAAAATTTGCATGATTATCCTCTCTGAAGCAATGATGAACTGATTTGAGGTCATAGGCCAAAAGGCAGGGTTATTGAGCCTTATGTTAATCCCTTGCTTGTGAACACTATCTCAATGACGCTTGTAGGGAGTTTCTTCAAACTTTGCTCAAAAGTCCACCCCCTCAAACAGCTTTGATTTTGATTGGCGAAAGTCAAGATCATTGGGCATCTTGTCCATCTTGTTGGATGCAACATGTTACGGTAATCAGCAATCACATTTCTGTTACCATGAAATAATAATCTTGTTACTTGTGTTTCCTTATCATCCAGTTGTGTGTAAAACGGGGCCACAGAGTACACAAATCAAGCGTCCCTTTTAATACACACTGATGCAACACTTGCTAACTGTAGATGACTGACATTCAATGAGTCCACTGAGGAGGGAGAGGGAAACAACAAAGCGTTTCAAATAAAGACATCTTTAAATTGTGAAGATATGAACCCAGCCATAAGTCCCTGTGAGCTCTGCATCACATCTTTCTAAACACTTGCAAAGGCAGCATACTAACACAAAGCTAGAAGCCAAAGGCCCTTGGAGCCCGAGTGGGGTTCAACATAACTGCATGATGTCAACACATACAAGGCAGCCAGAGCTTAATTTTCAACATCATTCAAAGGTAACCACAAAAGCTGAGCTAAATAGGCCTGTGGCAGGTAGAGGAAATGTTCCCTACTGTGACCTTATTCTTGACGTATTCCTCTGTGAGGTGTTTTGGTCTGATTTTCACACCTTTTTTGTACCCCAGAGCAGACAGGAGAGCTGTCTGAAATAGTCCTGATATAGACAGGTGACTGCTTACTAACTATTCATGGAGCACATATACACTAGGTCCTGTCCTGTAACATCACTTCATTCAAGGAGAACTCTCATACTTTCAATGTCTCAAAGTAAAATGGATGCACAGCTTTACTTGGTGGGGAAGGATCTGCTCAGATGCTCTCTGGGTTAGTCAAGCAGCATGCTTTGAGCTTCCAGGAAGCACAGATTTGTTCCTATTATTTCTTATTGAGTAAATATTTAAATGTTTCTATTCTTTTGTGTTCTACTGTGAATGGATGTCTGTATATCAATATTAATGCATTGCTGTTTCTGATCTCAGAGGGAAATAAAATCACAGTGGAAAACATGAGTGCAAAACTGGTTTGAGAGAAATTGTCTAAAAACAACAAGCACAGTGTTTAAATGTGCCACAAGGTGTCATTGTCATAGATCTCTGAAGGCCAATTTAGGCCAACTGTCAAACCTACAAAAACAAGACTGAAACTTTCTTGTTTGTGTAGGCGTGTTCAGTCTCATCAGGCCATTTAAACTTGGCTTGCGGTCAGCCTTTTAAAGAGCTGTGTGATGTCACCACCGATAAGATGCTGTGGCATGTTAGGGGAACTTTAGGTCTGCCCTGATTGGCTGAGTGAGCTTGTTTTTTTTTATTAAAAGCGCTTGGCAACAACACAGCCAATGACAGTAGAGTGGTGGGCGGGGCCTGATGTTCCCAGCTGTCTGTGTCCTCACACACTCATGAACCCACAGAAAGTTTTTAGTTTCACTTCCTCTTTGTTGTTGTGGCTGCTGCTGGAAGGGAATTTGTGCAGAGTTCTGCAAAAGTTTGCAACTCTTTAGCATGAATGTGTCAGCCTCTTTAAAGACAGGACAGCTTTATTTTGAAAAAAGATTGCTCATGGAGAGTTTTAGGGCTCATGATATGATTAATGCATGATAAACAAAAATGTAACGTACAGAGAATGTTATCTGATTGATCAATTTTTCCATGTAAGCATTAAAATCTGAGTTTTGAAATAGTACAGAATAAACCAACATAAACATGCACATATGCAAATAACATGAGTGGAAATGAGAATATTCCAGTGTAAAATGAGCATGTGCATTGTGTGAAACAGCAACCTTGTAATTGATGCAAACAGCGCAGTAAGTCTTCAGAGGATGAACTCGAACATCAAGATTCTTTGTCAGGAATAAATATGTTCTGGTTAATCTCACAATTAGGTGAAATCTATTAAAAAAAATCTAATTTTAAGTTTTTTGAAAGTCCTTTTGTCTGAGGTGGTGAAAAGGAGTTACAAAGTGGCAAAACTGTCCAGAAAAAGCAGTGATGGTCAAAAGGGATAGAAAGGCAAAAATGTAAAAAAAATAAATATATAAAAATAAAAAATGGGTGAAAAGTGGCCTAAATTACTCAAAATTGGCCAAAAAAGTTGGTGAAAGATGGTGAAAAAATGTTTAAAAGGTAAAATAAAATGGGATAAATAAATATTTCACCATCAGAACCGAATAAAAGCTTGACACACTTTCAGCTCCAAAAATAAGGTAACTGACAGAAAGGATGGCAGCGCCATTGCTGCTGATCCAACACCAATACTGATACTGTCAATATTTCACAACTGGAGCAGGCACATTGATTGAATTCATAATGGGCCAAGCAAATTCTGTGAACAGGCCTGCATGCACCCTGGAAGCACAAATCTCCTACAAAAGTTTTTCTACCTGCATTTTTATCCTCTGAAATATCAACATTTCTATATGCTTTATTTCCACTTGAGTAACATATGCATGTACGTAAGTCTGCAGAAGCGAACTCTGACAGTCTCTCTCTCTCTCTCTCTCTCTCTCTCTCTCCCATGTGTGCACATGATTTAAACCAGCAAAACTGACAAAAACATTGAAGCACAGTGTTTTGAAATGTCCCTGCACACTGACAGCCTTAGACAAAAATGAGAGCAGAAGCAGACCGGTCCAAACATGCAAAATGTTCGCCCACACACACTTCGACACACACAGAAACACTGGCACAGCGTTAGGCACGCACGTCCTCCATATGTTACTACACTTAAATGTTTGGAGCCTCAACGCAGCTGCTGCTGCACACAGAGGAAGCCTGTGTCAGTGTGAGTCTGTGGTTTTATGCGTGTGTGTGTTGTTTGTTCTTCTGTCTGTCCTACTGATTTCTCTGCGTTTGTGCACGTGATTGTGTCTCTGTTTACATTACAGCTGCGCTCTAGTAGACGTATCGAAGAAAACCCAAAGAATGAGATGCAGCCCATCAAAGTCAACAAACAACTGACATCAAACTACAGACACAACACAAAACACTAACAGTCTGATAAATGTGGTCGGTCAGGCAAAACAAGTGTGAGGCTTAAAAAAATGAAAAAACAAGAGAAAGTATGAAAGCAGTATTTACATGTCTGATGACATGAAAGTGAAAGATTTCTAACTAAACCCATTTTAATGCATCAGTGAGGCTCAGCTTCAGTATAGAAAGATAGTAACAAGATGCAAGGTGTATGCAGGCCTTCTCTTTCAACATCAGTGCCTGACCTTATAAATGCTCTACTGAATGAATGGGCTCAAATTCCCACAAAAACACTGCAAAATCTTATGGCAAGCCAAGAAGCGTGGAGGCTGTTACAGCTGCAACAAAGGGGGGCAACGCCACATTAAAGTACATGCATTCAAATAGAATGTTGTTACAGGCCCTGATGAAATGGTCAGGCAGCTGAATACTTTTGTCAAAATAGTTGATGTCTGTTTTTGAAACCACCTACTGCATACTTCTGCAGAGTGCATTGCATGACTACTGGTTGGTCTTAATGTTGCAGTATGCTGGACCCGGCTTAACCGGTTTCTGGTCTTGGAAAACAAGAAGACCACAGCTCTCTTGCAGACCATTACTGTGAGACACCATGTGTGTTGGGACGGAAATACATGCTCAAACTTTCAAAATAGAACTGGATTAAACTTCCAGTTACGGTAAGAGTAACAGTTAAGCTAAAGGTTAGGATACCAGAAGTTAAGTGTAAAAAATCTAATCTGTTAAACCTACATTTTAAAAAGCTGACTAAACAGTTTGCTCACAGGAAAAACTTTCTCTCCATGAAACACTCTAACACAGCTAATGTAGTTAAGGCTAAAGCTAACAAAGCCACATTTGCTACTTAATCTAAGTAAGCTACGTAAGCTATGTCAACTACTTAAGTAATGTAGGTAGCGTGGCTGAAGAACATACACCTTTTACAGTTTTGCAAATCTCATAAACCCATATGTTGTTCACGTAAAATAGCTACATAGCCAATGTAACTAAAGTTAAAGCTAACAAAGCAATGTTAGCTCATCCTGTGTTTGCTAAAGCTATCTGAGCTACATCAGCTACATCGCTAAGTTACCTGCATAGCTAACTTAGCTATGTTAGCATTAGCCATGTTTGCTAAAGCTCATGTTGCTCAAGCTTAAGGTAACAGCTACATTGGCCTTCATAGTTACATCAACTATGTAGCTACCAAAGCTGTTGGCTTTAGCCAAGCTAAGAAAGCTAAAGCAAGCCACTACTTCTAAAACAGCTCTTTAAATTTAATTCAAACCCAGGCTAGACCCCTGACCTTTACTCTGTTTTATTTATGAACTGTTGCTCTGACCTGCATACAGTGAGCTCATTTGAGTATAAAGTCATTCACATAAAAATAATATTTCAAGTCTTTTTGAATATTGTAGAAACACTTTCCCTTTAAATGTGCATCAGCTAATCTTAACAGTTGTTTCTATAGGGCTATTTCAGCTAGTCCACCTGTCAGACCTCCACAGCTGGACTATTTGTGTCCCCACAGCAGGTCACCAGGTTTATCTCTTTGTCTTTAGTCCTTTATTAAGCAAACTGTCAGTCTTTTTCGTATCTGCGACTGATTCCAGATCAGATATGAACCACAATGAGCGTTCTGTTCCTGAGACATTCCTGTGTTTCACCAGGTTCAGGTACAGTGAGTCCACACAGAGTACTTCAGTCCCATAGATGGCATCACCAGGCTCAGTCATAAACAGTCTCTTATAATGAGATGTGTTCACTGAGAGATGCATATAGCAGACAGCGCCGGTATGGTAATTCAGGATGGGCTAAAGTAATTTTGGCTGTCCTGTTCATGCAGAGGATAAAACTGTTTTCCCTTTTTTGTTATACTTTGAATGAACTTACTCAAGAGGTTTCACTGAAACACAATACAGAGACACTTTCTTGTTTATATGTTGAGATGGTCTCTCCTCTGTGCTTTAAAAATCCCTTAGTCAGCATTTATGTTCCATAGGACTTTACAGTTAACCTCTTTTTCTTCCTTTATACATTTCTAGATCTTTTTTTAGCTTTTCCTAACTTTTCCCTAAACTCAATCACATCTTTCCTCTCTTTTTTCCTTTTCATTTCTTTGATAGTTCCTTTGTCCCTTTTGTTGTTTTCTCCGGTCTGTTGTTTTTTTTTTGCTATCTAACATCTCTACATCATCACTCTGCCTTGTGTTCAGGCATTGCGTGACCAGATTTATTACGTAATCCCTCACAGTTGTTTTGCAAAGGCCTGTGCATGGTTGGAGTTGTTGTACATTTGACAAGAAAATGAGCCTGATGCAATCACAGTGTAATGCAGGACACACGCAACACTACACAACTTTATGAAACTTTTTTTTTTAGCTCAGCTGGAGCTGTTATGTGAGTAAATCACTTTGGAGAATAGGATTCTTTTTATTAGATATGTTGTAGCAGTGACAGCACGGAAGATCATTATTTGATCAATAGAAAAAATCTACAATGACTCCGAGCTCTGGTGAGGATTTTTACATCTTGATGTTGAAAGCTATCAGTGGGCCACTGAAGAGAACAAACAACAGAACAAAGATTTATTATTTTCATATAGAAATTTCTAATATCATTAATCTACACTCAGTGCCCTGTGACAAAGTGAAAACAAAATTTTAGAAATTTTGGGGGAATGCATGAAAATATCACATTGACATAAGCAGTCAAACCCTTAGTTGGAACACCTTTGGCAGCAATTTCAGCCTCATCTTTTTTTATATGACTCAACAAGCTTTGCACACCTGGGTTAGAAGAATTTTCTGCCATTCTTCTTTGCAAATCCTCTTAAGCTCAGTCAGGTTGGATGGGGATGGTCAGTGCACAGACACTTTCAGGTCTCCCCAGAGATGCTGGATAGGGTTCATGTCAGGGCCCCTCTTGGACATTCACAGTTTTCCTTAAGCCACTCCTGTGTTGTCTTGGCTGTGTGCTTAGGGTCACTGTCAAGATGGCCCAGTCTGAGGTCATGAGCACTGCAGATCAGATTTTCATTGAAGATATCGTTGTATTTTGCTCAATTCAGTTTTCCCTCAACTCTGACCAGTCACCCAGTCCCTTCTGCTGAAAAACACCCCCACAACATGATGCTGCCATCTCCATGCTTCCCTATAGGAATGGTATTATGCAGGTGATAAGTGATGCCTGGTTTCCTCCAGATACAAAGCTTAGAAGTTAGGCCAAACAGTTCAATCTTGGTTTCATCAGACCAGAGATTCTTGTTTCTCACAGTTTGAGAGTCCTTATACAGCCCAGATTGATAGAGGGCTGCAGTGATTGTTGTCCTTCTGGAATTTCTCCCATCTCCACACAGGATCTCTGAAGCATTGAGTGACTACTGGATTCTTGGTCGCTTCTCTTACTTCCCCTGATCTCTCAGTTTGGCCGGGCATCCAGCTCTTGGAAGAGTCCTGGTTGTGCCAAATTTCTTCATTTGAGAATTATGGAGGCCGCTGTGCTCTTAGGAACCTGTGCAGCAGAAAAAGTGAAGGAGGTCTGAATACTTTCTGATTTCACTGTAATGTTTAATTCTTGTATGGAGAGCAAAAGAGCTAGATTTCTTGTTAGTGTAGACATACTTTGCTAATAAAGCTGGTTCTGACGTTGGGATTCTCCTTAAGAATAAAAAAAATGAGTTCATCTTAACTCACAACAATCTTTGGGATGTCTGTGTTGACTTCTATTGGTCGTTTTCCCAGTGTTTTGTGTTTATGTGACCCAGACTGGGGATTAAATCAGCTGGGGGACCTTGTGACCCTCCAGCTGGGTGTTTGGCTGCAGGAGCAGAGAGGAGGAGGAGTTTCTGGGGTTTCCCATGGGGTTCTGGGGGATTGATGTCAGAGGGGAACATCAGGGGTTGAATCTGTTTTCCCACTTCTGTTTCCCCACAAGATTCCCCCGCTGAGTTTCTGCTTTGCAGCGGCAGAGGTCTGATCCACACTGACATGGACGTACTGTGACTGCTGCACAAGTGTTGACAATCCTCAGCGTGTCTGTAGTTTCTGTTTTATGCACTGCTTTAACAGCACGTACAGCACATAGTATTCTGTGGTAAGGTAGATTGATTTATACCTGGAGGTAGACTTGGTTTTCACACAATCAACAGACATGACAACCCATGATCAGTGGCCATAATGCTCAATACTGAAAAGGGGTAAACCCTTAATAAAAGCAAGATATAAAACAAAGTGAATAAAAGCATGATCAAATAAGAATATTACACAAGTCAGTGTCATATGGAAAGTAAGAGAAAATAGGAAAAGAATACACCACTAATAAGTAAAACCTAGTGGTGCAACATTACAGTAAGAGCAGATCTCTGGCTGAAGTGAAAGGGAAACTGAGACATACATGTTGCCTTAAGTTAAATCATATGAGTAACTTCGATGTGAGCTTGTTTCTGAAATGCTGGAAAAACCCTTGTTAACCTGCCTCTGATGGCATGTTGTTCTGCTCTCATGTTTATGCCCTCACAGCCCACAGGGCATGGTGTTGAAAAATGATACAGAAAGTGATGGCCTTAAAGGGTTAAAGACCCTGTAAAGTGAAAATATATATGTATTTAGGTTTGTTGTATGACAGGTCACTGTGCTATGAACCCCCTGGTCAAAATTCAGTCAAATTAAGCATCTCTAAGTTGTAAAATTAAGCTTCAACTTTATGAAACATTGACTTTTTGATCAGATTTTTTTTTCTTTTTTGACAAGACTTAAAACATAAGACTCTGTAGGGTGGGAAAGTTTTTTTTTCATTTTAAAGTACCTGAAGAAAGGTGACTTCCAGATCCAGATCCCCAAGTGACCGATACTCATCTGTGGTTTAGTAAAAAAGAAAGTAAACTAAGAATATGATCCGTTGTGTACTGTTTCACTTAAAAACAGACAACATTCATCTGTTTTCCTCTTCAAATGTAGTTTTAGAAGCACTTTATTTTGTATGGAAGCCCTTGAAGGACATTCATCCATATGCCTTTACTTTCTGCTAATTTAGTGGTTTTGACATCCTCAAAAACTCACAGAAATTTGCACCAAATTCATTCAAATTCAAATTTGCATATTCTAGTGGTTCCATGCATGTGCGTCAAAAAATGGCTCCAAAGCATCTCCTTAATATGTTTAAACATCCCCACAGCTGGGTTAGAGCTACAGTACGGTGCAGAAGTTTTAGGCATGTAGAGCGCTAACGGTTCTTTACAGGTCCTGATGTTGCACAACCCCGACATGGATGTGTGTCGCTCAACAGCCAAGGTCGAGCTTAACAGCATTTCTTTTGTCTGGGCCTCTGCACCCCTGGTAATACTCCCAGCAACCACCGACAGTTTTCAGGTGCTTAGAACATACACACGACAACCAGGGGGTTGTGGCAACCCTCCTACCCTTCCTAACAGTACCCTAGGCTATGTTTAAGCACCACATCTACCCATAACTCAGCCCTAAAGCTGTGGTTTTGTTTTGTTTTCCTCAGATTATTCTCCCATGTCCTTGGTAATGTTCAAAGACATCCAGAGCATGACCTGGGTTGTGTCAATCCTCCTTCCTGCCCGATGGGGCCCTCAGGTGGGCGTACTCGCCATTACACGCCTTACTTCAGCCTCAAATTTCAGCCCAAACATGCCTAAAACTCCTGCACAGTACCGTACATGCATGAAAATAAGTACACATATGTAGCATGTCCAGACAAACATAAAGGTCTTATACTGTCATGATAAAAAAAGGACAGGAAGTGAGGTATTAACTGTTAAAGGTTAAATATTATCTATTTTTGGCCAATGTGCAGATGGCACATTTATTAGAACTACTCTTATGGTTTTTATCTGATTGTTTTCAGAATTTTGTTGCTGATTCTAGACAAGTAGAAGATCAAAATTAGTGGTAAGTGTGAGTTTTCAACATAGGACAAAGCTGTAATTAGAAGTCAAAGTTGGATGAGATTTTTGGCACCATGTCAAAAATAGAATTGATCATAACTCTGCAGTGTTTATGTCTATAATTACCAAACTTCACAGAAATGATAACACTCCCAGCCTGAACTCATTCAGATTGAGAATTTCCCTTCTAACATATTAAAATAGCACTGGTATCTTGTGACTGTAATGATAGCTAAAACGCAGCTAAAACATATAAAAAGCTATCTGCTGAGGGAATTATTTAATTCTAAAAAAACAACAAACAACAACATTGTGCATATAAATAAAGATTATCAACATTCAGGGTCTAAATGAAAAGAAAACAAAAAGACAAAAAGAGAAGCAGGCAGCAGAGATTCACGCCTTTGGTAACCTCAGTTAGTTTTAAACTGGCAGTAAAAGTTCCCTAGAGGACCCTGATGTTGGATCAGGCTACACAATGTAATGGCCTAGACTCTAAGGGTTGATAATATACGTAAACATATGATGCTGATACAGTCACGTGCAACAGTAAAGTTAGTCACTGGCACCTGAAATGACCCAGGAAGGCATGAAAAGATGGCAGCTGATGATTTATGGGGTGCTGTGTGGTCTACCGTGTCCCTAAACAAAGTCATATAGAGTTTACAACCATTAGAGTGGTCTGACACAGTGACCCACAAAGACAAAAATACTGTTGCTTCAGCCTATCACATCACATTTCCCATCATGCCGCGTGCCTGATTGATGACCTAGTTTGTCACATTTGTTGTCTGCCTCTGCCTCTGGTTGCTTTGTTTGTAATGTCAGAATCAGAAACATTTCATTTTAGGCGTACAGTTGCTCTCATGTACAGTGTTAGCAATGGGAAATATAGAAATATATGGGCTAGATGACAAAGAAAGGCTCAAAAATTTTAAAAAATATATGTCGGATAAGTGCAAAATTTCACAACCAGAATCACACTGTTCCACTCACTTGCCTTTTTTGCCACTTTCTTTTTTTTTGAACAGTTACTCAAACTCTGTTCCTTGACACAGGGTCTCGCATACAAAATGCCATAAGCAAGTTTTACAGAAAATGTACTGGCTTTGAAAGAAACAGAAAAAATAATAATAACAATAATAACTAGAATGGCCGTCTGAGGCGGCAGACCCAGGCCAAAGCAGCGCCACCGAGGAACTAACGCTCCCATTGATTACTATGGTGTTTAAAATTCGAAGTCCGAGAAAAACCGAACGGGTTAGGGGCACGGATCGTCACCAAAATCTAATCGATTCTTTCCTGTCACTGTCCCAATATTCCCTGAAAGTTTGGTGAAGATCCAACTTTCTGTTCTCAAGTTATCTTGTACACATACAAACAAAGAAAAAACAAAGATACGGAACCCTTTACATAACCCCCTGCTGATTTCATCGGTGTGGGGAATAACAAAAAAACCTGTGGCAAACCAATTGGCATTTCAAGAGCTATTTTTGCCGCTCTAAATCAATTCTTGCCAGTTGTTGATCCATTTTCAGCTTTTTATCCTACCCATTTTTTCCAACCAATCTGCCACTTTTAAACCTCTTTTCACCATTTTTTCAAGCCCAGTTTATGTTTAAGTCTGGCTTTTTTGCCTCTTGTGACCTTTTGTTTTCCCAACTTTCACCAACCTTTCCCCAGTGACTGTTTTTTGCTACTTTAAGGCTCATTTCTAACCACTTTTTAATCCCCTTTCAACACCTTTTCTGCCCATTTGTCACTTTTAATGCCATTTTACTTTCAATCCAGTTTTGCCATTTGTTGACCCATGTTTACCACTTTTCCTTTCTGTTTCTGTCACTTTTAACCATTCTTACCAATTTTTTTGACACATTTTCAGCACTTTATAACCCCTTTTCACCACTTTTTTCAGCCCATTTCTGCTACTTTTAACGCATTTTGCTATTTTCGCAACTATTTAATGATTTTCCATGATGTTGTCTCAGTTTCTTCTGCTTTATCGTCTGTCATCCTGATGTTTGTGCACATTATGGCTTAGCTATGAAGTCTGAAATTACTTTCCAAATAGTTTGGTTCAATGCTCCCATCTGCATTGTAAATCTGACCAAAAAAAGAGTGGTTCTGTTTAACGAGAAGGGGTTCTCAATTTTGAAAAAGGTAAATAATAATAATAAAAAAAAAATCATAGTTTGTGTCATTGATAAGAGTGGTTATTATTTAGGTTGAAAATAAAATACAGATATGACAGCGGAAATTTTTAATGGGCCATGATTTTGCTGACCTCTTTGGGCCCCCAGTTTGGTTGGGCCCCAGAGAGCCCTCCCCTTCACTATGGGCGGCCATGATTGGAGCTGTAGCCGCAGCTAATAGTGGATGGTTGTTACACAACATTTAACCAGCTTTGGTGAGCTTGGAAAAATGTAACGTGAAACTTGACCAAACCAGATGAAAAATGCAACAATTTCAATTTTCCCACTAAATCTCACAGAGTCCACCAAACTGTAGGTTGGGCCTAAAAATGGGCCTAAAATGAGCTAAATATCCTTTAATCATCAAAAGGTGTAATTGTATAAACTGTTAAAAATCAATAGAAAAGTCTGCCATTACAATATCCTGTCATGGTGAGAAAAAAAAAAATTTACAGTAAAAGGTGGAGGAAATATTTGTCTATTTCTAAGCAGAACCTCATAACTGCTGGGAAGTAAAATGTTGACTCATTGGATAAGTCTACAGGAGAAAAGTTCCCCGTCATGAGAGGACTGAAGCAAACAACCTGCCTTGACTGTGGGTACAAATTAAGTCAGAGAAGAGGAATGTGTTTTGGACTGTTTGACTGGCTCCTGACAGACCGTCAGACCGGTTTGAAACTTGAAAAAAACATCCAAACATGACAGAAACATCTAGATCAAGCTGCGTCAGCCTCCCTCCCCCTTGCTCCTCCCCCATGACCCAACGATCCACCTCGTGTTTTTCTGAAAGGTGACTCTCTTTTTGCCAACACCTGTGCTTTAAACACAGGCACTTGGCAGAGAGAAGCAGAAAAACAAATCCAACCGGTTCCAGCTCTCCTTTCTGTAAAAAAACAAACAGGAGGAGAGGGAGGCAGGAAAAAAGATGGAGAGACATGGATAGAGGTGAGGATGAGGGCTGTTTTGTTGTCCTTTGACACGAGACCAGCAGGACTTCCTCTGAAGTAGCAGTTTGCTGTGAGCTGGTGGGAGGCGGGATGGAGGTGGAGGGTCGGAGAGGGGGCCAGCTGCAGGCCTGTTGGGGTTGTGGTTAGGAGGGCGGAGAGAGGCTGTCCTCTGTTTAACCCCCCTTTTTTTGATAGCATACAGGCTGTAATTCCACAAAGTCACATCCACTCTCGAAAAGTCTGAGGAAACGGGACTCGAGGAAAGCAGCACCTCAGCACGTGCCAGAAAAAACTCTCTACAGGTAGATTCAAGGAGGGTTAAATATTTGGCAACAAGCAAGAGTGAATCCACTAATGTGTAAAATGTTTGTTTTATCAACCATCCTTTGAAGGTTTTAATACATCTGTTACATAATGACAAAAAAAGAATGGAACAAAAATTCTTTGGGCTTCAGCAACCACACAATCTTAATGACACTGATAATCAGCATAAAAATATCAATTAATTCAGCATCAGCAGAATACCTTACACAAGCCACAGAGACTTGACAGGACTCAGGACATCTACTGCCTCAACAACTGGATGACAAAGGTACCAGCTGATCTTTTACCATCACAAATGCTGGTTGAGTTTCTTGGCCTTCATGTGCTCTTTAAAAACCCTTCTTGTTCAAGCACTGACTCACATTTATGAAACTATAAAGTCTCGTGACAACAAGCCATTTGACCTACTCGCTGCTCCCTGTCAACCCATTATTCTTTTTGCCGGTAGGCTAATGTTAGTTGGCATCTTGGAGCTGATCCACAGTGCAAAGTGTGACTGTTGTGCTTGGCACTTGTTCATCTAGAATGAGACTGTGACGCACTGGTGGAAGAGCCTGAGTTGGTTTGTGCTCTTGCCAGCTTTATTACAGTGTGATTCCAAAAAAGCATACATAATTTTTTTTTTTTTTTTTTTTTTTTTTTTTTTTTTGTAGTTTTCAAAAGATTTAAAATTAAACTGATTAGTGGATATAATTGTCCGCCAATCACTCCATGGTGAAATTTACATTTATCAAAGTTTAGAGCAGCATTACTTTCAAAAGAAATGCATGTTTCTGCATTACCTACTGAGAAAAACTTGCAGTTGCAAACTTTTCATTACTGGTTCCACATGTCAGATTTGAAATGGAATAGGCCTCTATTTTTTACTTGAGATGTGCTGACTTTACCATTCTGCAACCCATAATCTGCAACTCTGCATGACAGTCTATACAGCACTTTCATATGCTCACAATCTGACAGTGAATTGAGCAGAGGCATGCAGTATTACACACAGCCTGTGTGTAATACTGCATTTCTCATTGAAAAAACAATAGAGCACAGGCTTTTGTACTTATGTTTTGCTATGATGTTGTTGTCCCTTTAATCCATAAATTAATCATGATCATAATTCCACACTGTAACACAGTCCCCTGTCTATCTGACTTGTATAATCTGTTAGCTATGCAGGCACTGACAGGTTTGTTTACTCGCCACTGGTACACAGATACATGACTACAGGTAGGAGAGAAACTTTAGGGCTTTTTTGTGATGACCAAAGGGCAGATGGAATTGTTTCAGTAGTAGATAACTTTTATGAAAAAGTAGCTAATAATAGATTACTTGAATTGCAAAACAAACATATTATGTAACTTGTTCCAACAAGAAAGTAATCTGAGTCCTCTAAGGGATTTCTTTGTAAAAATGTTACCCCCAACGCTGTTTATCAACTGTCATTGTTTCCCTGCTCTGTTTTCCCCCATAGACTTATCTCTGCCTGTATTTAAAATATATCTGAAAGTCTTGCGTCCATAAACCAACAGATTTTTCAAACAATCGGTTTGTTTTTGCGGATAAAAACAACCTAATGCACTGTTTCTCAGTCTGAAGTTGCTGTTCTGACTCCTCAAAAACAACCCCTGCTCTACTGCACAAAGCTCCGGCTCGATTACATCTCCAGGGGGAAGAGCTGAACAAAAACATCTCACGCCTCCAGTTGTGACATCATAGCCAGTTGTTGTTACTCTCTGCACACCAAGTCTTCATGGATGGAGAGATGGAGCTGTAACAGCAGCATATAGTATGGGCAGTATTTGATCAAAGCCAAGATCTTTTCCAAAAAACACAAGGGCCTTTGTCCATCCCCACATCACAACGCAAAACTGGCCTTAGCATCAGCTCATTTAAGTTGCTGCATTCACAACAATTTTTAGTCAAAGATAGATCAACTTCTGAAACACTAGTTTCAAAATTGCATAATCTGGGATGCATCTGATCTGACCGATGAATGGGCACATTGCAGCTGTTTGCCGTGGGCTGTGTGACAACTGTGGTGCAAGTGGTGGCTTATGTTCTTATAATAGATGGATAAAATGTGGCTTCACATGTAACTTTAAAGATGGTGGACCTCAAACAAAGAAAGCTCCCTGACATGGCTAAGGAGTCTACAAACTTAGTACTGTCACTTCACTACACAGAAACCCAGTGGTACTTTGATTCAACAGCTGTAACACTTGTGTGGAGGTGAAGGCACTGTGCCGGATATAAATGGACACAGCAAAGCAAATCAACAACACATAAGTAGAGACAGTAAGACATCAAATACAGCTTTTTACAAATGCACATGACATGCTTCCTACAGCTAAAATTGCCCAGATAAAGCATCTTTCTTGTGATCATTTGTCATTAGGAACTGATGTCCAAATAGGTCCTTGAGTAAGCAGAGGCCAATCCATTGATCTTTCTTTCACGGTTCAGGTTCAAGTTAAAAGTCTTGTGGCATCAATCAGAAACTGGTAGGATATCTGCAGCACTCCTGTCCAGATGGCGTCTACTGCCTCCTGCAGACTAGGGCTGGGCAATTAATCGAAAATTAGATTAAATCGCAATATGGCCTGCTGCAATTTTCAAATCGCAAAAAGTGCAATATTTCTTTAAACCTTAAATTTGTGTCAACATACCAGTTTTTTTCTTTGCAACAGAGATGTTGTGCATGGCATATGCAATCATACAGGTGCCATTTTTTGAAATAATCTACAAAAAGACCTACCTTCTTCATTTTTAAAAACTTTTTTCTTAATAAATATGAGAATGACAAAATCCCTTCAATGCAATAATTCATATCCAATTTGCAATACGAGTCAAAATCATCAGAATTAGACACTTTTAAAGAATTGTTCAGCCCTTGTTTAAAAATGAAAGACAGTTGAGGAATAATCGCATATCAAATCGAAATTGCAATATTGGGAAAAAATTCACAATTAGATTATTTTCCAAAATCATTCAGTCCTACTGCAGACTGTGCATTATTAGCACTCTTACAAGTTTCTGGCATGCTACATTGTGCAACATGATATGACATCTCATACAACATGAAGTTTATATGTGCAGACTCAACAATAATTCCCATTTTGAATCACAGGGTGGACGTACGCTGATTTGCAAGAAATAAACATCATCAGTGTGTATCCTTCAGCTAAGCCCCCAGTGCAGTTTTGTTTCTTTGCATGGCTGGTTCCTAACAGTGTTACAGGGAAATGTTTGGGGCACCAAATGCTTTAGGGGGTGCTGCCTCGATGTAAAACAACTGATTGCTAACCTCTTCCACCTCCACACCATCTCTCTATCTCCAGCCTATGAATTCTATGCAAATTATCAAACTAATGGTGGCACTGGAGGAAAGGTCCTTGGTCATTGACATCACTAGGCTTGGTGATAATGAGTATCTTCACAAAATGTTATTTTTTTCCCAATATTTATTTGTGGTGTTGGGATCAGTAAAGCCAGTATCTTTGCACACTCCCCCTGTTGCCTTATATCGTCATTCTGTTGAAGTACCAGGCTGACAGATCTGTGCATACATCATTTTTCAGGCTCAAAAAGGAGGAGAGAGCAAACATTTGAAATGAATATAAGCAAAGTTTTGATTAAGACAGTCTCTACAGTAGATTTCCAACTGATTTATCCTCCTTGGTTAATGTATAATGAGCAGATCAGCCCACACCTATTTCTGCCATCTGTTCTGGGTTTTATCTTTCTGACTTTGGATTTGAAAATAAACCCCTCTGCGGGGAGAATGATAACTCTAAAGATGTACTGATGCATCCTGTAACTGCTCAAGATAAAACTGAAAATAAACCACTGCCCACGGAAAGGTCAATGTGGTACAGCGAGCTGATTCCAAACACCTCCAGCTTGTGTTTACACCCACATCAGGAAGGCCAACCTAACAATTGCAGTCTTATCTCAGCCAGAGTTAAGCAGATACCATTGTAAATATGTACATGCTGTAGCCTTTCTAACACAAAATAGATATAAATCTGGATTAGTGAAGAATTCATGGATCATCTTATCAGGCTGGAGCTCTTTTATGTCTTTTATGTTGTGAAGACTGTAGTTTTCTCAGTTCCAATGCTTTAATGATACCTAGCTGTTTATCTCCAAACACACACGGCCCTCTGCAGGACTGCATGAACGTGCTGACCCTGGATTTATCTTATCTACATGACCAGCCCTGATAGAAGTCAATGCTTTTAGTTTCACTTTTCGAAGAAGGGACAAGTAGCTGGCATCTAAAATCACTACCAGGACTCCAAATGATTAAAACTCCAAGAAATGCACCACTTCTACTTCAATAATTAAGCTCTTAGATTTGACAAGACCCTCTTTTTTCTTTTTTCCTGTTTTGTTCCAGCTATTTAATTGGCAAAACAATTTAAAGTTGATAAATGCACTGAGAGGGGCATATATAGGCTTTCAGTCATCTTATTATGTACTTTTGTTTTCTATTTAAATGAAGCATAAATCTCCCAGCTTCTCATTTGCATCCAGTTTTCCATCCAATCTTTCTGCTGCTAAATGTAAGCAGACATAACAAGGTACATATGTTCAGCATTAAAGCCCCAGAGAATGTTTGTGCTGGGTAGAAAATCATCTGGGATCCATTTCTGTGCTTGTGTTTTCTGTAGCAAGCAAGCTCTAAATCATGGGAGTTGGTATGAGCAGCGTGATAGCCGTGTCATTGGATCCCTCGGTCTCCATGTGCTGTTGTTTTGATGAATGGCTCTCTGAGCAGAGCCTGATGTTTGGTCTCACATCTGGGCTGAAGTTCTGTGACTGTATGATGAATAAAGCAACAACAGCAAAGATATTTACTATACCTTTGTTGTTAAAAGCAGCTAAAGCTCAACATGATGGAGTTCAGAGGTTATAGAGTAGGGTCCATGATATCACTGTCCTGCATACTAAGCACAAAAGAGTCCTCATTGTCAGCTGCGGCTCAGTTGAAAGTAATTTTTTTAAGCGTTGGCTGCATTTTATACACAGATTTTTTTACCAATATGAAATGCTGGGACATATATGCCCTGATTACCCAAGTGCAGCCGCCACTATCACATATTGCTCACAGATAATACTGAAAATTCACCCTCATTTGTAGTGTAGCGGAGGAACCAGTCTTTCTTTTTAATGTATCAGGCAGGTGCCATTGCTTTTTGACATCTTTTCTCCTTCATTAGATCATCATTATGCATTCAATGTTAACAGTGTTACACTGGTAAGCAAGGCCACCCGTAAGGTGAGACAATTGGTAACGCTTTCTAGGGCCCAGTCACCTGGAGGCCCATGGAGGTCAGCAAAATCATGGTCCACTGTAAAGTTAAGCTGTAATAACCATATTTCATCTTTAACCTGAATAACAACCAGTCTTATAAAGCATAAAAAATAGTTTCATTTTTCTATGCTGGAATGTTAGAGTGTGGATAGGCAAACTGAACTAAACCATGTGAAAATGATGTAAGACTTCAAAGCTAGGCCATAATGTGCATATATGTCAGGATGCACGAAAATATAGAAGAAAAAAACCTTAGAGGAAAATAAACAAAAAGAGGTGATAATTGACGAAAATGGGTTAAAAGTGAGGGAAATTGGTTAAAAGTGGCATAAAAGTGGCAAATATTGGTCAACAGTGACAAAAAGCTGGAAAATATTGGTTGAAAGCAGCAAAAATAAAATAAAAATGGCAATAAAGTGGCAAAAACTGGTTGTGATGTGTTAATAAATCACAACCCTGTTTGGATTACTTGATTGTTCCACTTTGTAATCCCTTTTCATCACCTCTTCAGCCCATTTTTTTTCCCTTTTTTTCCATTCTTAACCCATTTTTGCCTCTTTCAACCCTACTTGTCAACATTTTCTTGCTCTTTTGCCTTACTTAACCAATTTCTGCTGCCATTATCCTGTTTTTGCCCATTTTAACCCATTTTTGCCACTCTCTTACAGCTTTATCCTGCTTTAGTCCATCTATTCTTGTCATTTTTAATCCATTTTGCCATTTTTGGGGGGTTTGCATCTCATGCAGACAATGCTCAAGTACACAGGCATCATACCTGAGGCCATCTCTTCAAGCAGACTCAGCAGTGTGCCCAAGTATGGTACGCTTGTTTTCACAATGATTTTGATTTTTTTTTTTTAAATTTCACAATATATTGAATCTTTTTAAGATTGGATTTTAAATAAATAAATATATCACACAGAGCTACTGATGTTTTTTAAACAGAAGAAAGTACATAATGAATAACAAGTGGCCATGTCTTCAGCTCTGAAATACAGACTTCTTTTTATTGCTTTATTAGGGCATGAAAAGAAATCAAAACCATAGGTGAACACAGTATTTTTCTAGATCTGGCCTATGTTTTCCATCCCATGTCTTAATTCGAGCGGATGTGGTAGAGTGTGAACAGCGTTTGTTTACTTCCTCTCATCAATAGAAGAAGTGGTAAAAGAACAAAATGTGCTGCTAACAGGCCTTTAATCCTCCTGAACTCACACGCTGAGGCTGGTGATTAGAGTCAGAGTCAGGTCACAACACGCTCAGACTTAGTTCAGACCTGAGGACTAAAAATAAAGCCTGTGGTTGGAAATGATAAAACACATGAGGCAGATTTGACTTGAGGGCCTGATAATCACACAGCTGTCATTGAATCTTTTACCTTCACTTTCTTTATCTTATTTCTCTGTTCCTCCTCCGTCCACAGGTTCTTTAAATATCACACTGGTTGAACTTATTGCTGGTGCAGTTTAGTTTAAAATTTGTGAGGCTCTTCCAGCTGTACCTGATGTACTTTACACACAAAAACAGGGTCAGGACAGTCAGGCTTAACAGATTCTTTGTCTTTTGAAGTTCAACAGTTACATAACAGTTACATTAAGCTAAGTAAGAAATCAGTGACCATAAAGTGTCTTTATGAGTGTGATATAAACTGGAGTCCACTTTTAAATGATGCAGCAGCAACCTTTGTATCCATAAAACCTGAGGGGATTTCAAACAAGCACGTACAATTGTACTCTGCATTCGACTCTGTAAGACAAAGTTAGCAAACTCTAAAAACAGTTACAAACACTTGTTGCACAACTATTTAGTCGCAAGAGCCAATACCAGCCATCACCAAAGGACTCCCGTTCAAATCCACTGCAACATTTCTGGCCAGTCTTAACCATTTAAAAAAAAAAAGATTCTAATAATGGCTGACAAGTGAAAACAGATCACATATTAAGTCATTCTAAAACTATTAATTGTTTTTGGCGTGGATTTAACAGCTGCAGACATTTAAAGCCAAAAAAAAACTTGTAAAACCACAACATCTTCTTTTCCTCTTTTTCTGAAGATAATGATCTTCTGGGGGCCTGACAGGAAGCTTTGGGGGGCTTGATATGGCCCTCGGGCCACCAGATGATGATCAGTACCATAGAGTATAACGACTTTAAAATGATGAGTATACACAGTTAAATTTACCTGAGGAAATTTTACTTGAATTGAATACATTTTACTCAGTATAGTGTTACATTTAATCCTAAACAGAGCTTATTTTCATTATTTGAACTTTATGTACAGGACTTTGAAAACACCTTTTACTAAAAAATACATTTTTATTATTATTATTATAATCTATAAATTAACATTTGAAATACTACCATTTACTTGTATTTTTGTTTGAGATAAAGTAGTACAAGTATGGTGTTTAAATTTAGAAATATTAAACTAACTAGAGCTTTTAAACATATTTGTGGTTTGTAAATCAGAGTGTCTTCATTCACTGAGCAATAATATTTATAAACTGCAAAAGAGCCCAGAAGACAAACACATCAGGCACAAAATAATTTCTGCTGTGAAGTGAATGATCAGGTGTGCTGTTACCCCAAGGTAGCTGAAGTTGCTGACTGATGTCCACTGGTCTCTGGTCAGTGTAAAAAATGTAGCTCTGGCCAGCTGCTCCACTTTAGTTGTCTTTTAGCTGTCATACAGTTCACGGATTCTTGTGACAGTGGTTCTCCTAGGTGTTCTGTGGTACGGATCATCTGAGGCGACCTGGATGATGTCTTGAAGCCCCTTGTTGTCAACGATGTCCATGGTCGGTTAGTTAGCTTAGATGTTGTCGTTTTGGGGACAAATCTGGGTATGCTGGACTACACCGGTGTAGTTTGACGTTATTTCTTGATCCCATGTAGTTGTTAGTGTCTTTGCTCACATAGCTATCATGGCTTACCCGTGTTGTTGTTGGCATAGACATTATATTAGCAAAGATGCGTTTTGCCCGGAGGTGGTACTTCAGAGTCGTTGTACTTCGAAGTAAAGACAGTTCATCACCGCAGTATGTACACACAACTTTTGCTTCATCCAGACTTCCATTAGGCAGATTTTTAAATCGAAATTTACCGTGAAGCAGACCTGGGTCTGTCTCCTCACTCACCACTGCTGGCTGCGTTTGACCCGCCTTTAAGCATTTCACCCCAGGAAGGTAAACATCCACGCAGGAGGACTACGGGAGGAAGTTGTGGTCAAACTTAGTCATATGATTAAATTGCGTTATTATTGTTTTTTACGCGTTTAGCTTTCCGGATTAATCACGAGCATTAACGCATTTATATTAACTGGCCTATAAATAAATAAAATATATCTACTTCAATATTCTAACATTATGTAATTACTATTCTATTTTTAAAGTTTTTCATTCATGACTAGAAAAGCAGTTAGAGAGCGCAGACCTCCGTCATTAGCCCTATCTCCCAAGAGTGAGGAATCCTTTCAAAATTTCCTGGATCTGTCCCAATGTGCCCCCCACCATGGCATTCGCCAATTACTCCCTCACCGGTGGGGTGGAAACACGCTGAGGCTAAGCTTTGACTTCACTACAAATGGACTGTCATGGTGGAAGCGTTGCCTGCTGGTGCCAACAGATACGCTGACAGTTTCACCCATGGTCTCACTGGACAACTGGAAGTCATGGCAGAGGGTGAATATTCCTCTATTCCTCCCAGCTTTGTGAGTATTCTCGCTACAATTTGCTGTCTTTCTCTCTGTGACGCTCCGACTTGTCTCCTCGACCAGGTGTGCGTCTTTCAAAGTCTATAAACTCTAAAACTTTGAATAGAAACACACCCAAAAACTGCTGCAGGGATTACTCATGTCCGCCATCCCCTGGTGTAAAGTGGTAACAGCACAGACCTCCGCCATTAGCCCTATCTCCCATTAGTACAGAATCCTTAAAAAAATTCCTGAATCCATACGGTGATCCGGATCAGTCCCAAAATCTAATCAGTTCTTCCTCATGCCATTTCTGACATTTTCTGAAAATTTCATCAAAATCCGTCCATGACTTTTTGAGTTATGTTGCTAACAATTGAACAAACCCACCCGATCACATAACCTCCTTGGCGGCGGTAACAAACATCCTAACACCATGAGATTAAACTTTCTGTGTTTGATTTTGCCATCAGTTGTTAACTCCCTACAGACTTCTATACATTTCAAGGCTTTTCAAAATAGATTTCACTGAATCAAATCACAAATACACAATAAGACAATAGAACAATAAGATGTCCAGACTTTAATATGAGGAAATTCTTGGAAACTGGACCTTTTTGACTTTTATTTAATGACTTTTGGCCTGTGCTGTAAACAAAAACAGTGTTGTTTATGAAGATTTTGCACTCAAGTATGTGGGGCTGTGAGAGCAGGAAATCTTTAAGTCAAAATGTGCCTCATTAAGTTGTCAGGCTACTCTAGTGTCCAGAGTTTTAATATAGTTTTTTTTCTCAGTCTTTCTCCCAGACTCAGGCCTTTACAGATTGTATCACACCTTTATAATTCATGACTGTCTCTGTGCAGACCTTTCCTGTTTGAACAGACAGCAGTCACATGGCAGGAAAACAGACAGACAAACTTTCAGCCTGTATGTGAACAAAGCTGAAATAAAACACTTGTGTCAGCACGGTGAACCTGGCTACGTGTCTGCTCACTGAACATGCTGCAGGTTCCCTGCCAACCTTCAAGGTGACCCAGTAAACTTGGCTGAACTGACATTCCCATGGGGGCTCGTGCGGGGCCAGTGGAAAGCTGCACGTGCGCACGTAAACACTGTGTCATGAGTCAGGGATGCATCCATTAATTGTTCCACTTCCCACACGAGGGAATGGCTGAAACACAGCATACCTTTGTGCTTGGGTGTCCTGGAGATACACATAGAAGCTCTGCCTGTGGACAGAAAACAAACAAGTTTGACCTGTGAAATATAGCTGGGTTAAAGAAAACTTTTACTGGCTGTGACTCAACTTTATATGTATTATGAGATCAATGTATGTCCTTTTTTAATCAGTAATGAGGGAAAGAAATTGGTCTTTCCTCTTTTTTTGGTTATCCAAAACAACCGGTCTGCCTCATTCAAGATATGGCTATTAAAAAAACAAGACTAATGCTATAATACAATTTAACCAAACATAAATATTTTCAATGTATTTCTCTGTCAATACCTGGAAATAAGCCTCAGATATATTTTCCTGGGTTTCTCTTATTGATCATTTTGAACTGGCAGCAGTCCCGTTTCTCTGGATCTCTTCTGAGATGTTTCTACACCTTGATTGGAGTCCGCCTGTGGTAAATTACACTGATTGGACATGATTTGGAAAAGCAATCAGGGGACAAGTGCCTTAGTAAGAGGGGTGACCAAGAACCCGATGGTTACTCCGTCTGAGCTCCGGAGATCCTGTGTGGAGATGGAACAAAGTACACAACAACCACCACTGCAGCCCTCCACCAACCTGGGATTTATGGCAGAATGGCTAGAAGAAGCCTCTCCTCAATGCAACACACATAAGTCTGTCATAAAGCCCTGATCGGTAAAGGGCTTCAGTGATGTTTTTTTCTCCTGGAACTTCGTCCCATCTCCGCACAGGATCTCTGGAGCTCAGTCAGAATGACCATCAGGTTCTTGGTTACCTCTCTTACTTAAGTCCTTCTCCCCTGATTACTCAGTTTGGCCAGGTGACTAGCTCTGGGAAGAGTCCTACTTGTGCCAAGCTTCTTCCATTTGAGAATTATGGAGGCAGCTGTGCTCTTGGAAACCTTCAGTGCAGCAGATTTTTTTTGTAGCCATCCCCAGATCTGTGATTTGCAACAAACCCTGTCTCTGAGCTCTGCAGGCAATTCCTTTGACCTCATGGCTTGGTTTTTGCTTTGATATGCATCGTCAGCTGTGAGGCCTTCTATAGAGAGGTGTTTGCCTTTCCAAATCATGTCCAATCAATTTAATTTAGCACAGGTGGACTCCAATCAAGGTGTAGAAACATCTCAGCAAAGATCTGGAGAAAAAGGAGGAAACTGTTCTAAATTTCAATTGTTCTTACAAAGTGTCTGAATACTTATGTCAGTGTGTTTTTTAAATCTTAATTAATTTGCAAAAAACCATCTAAAATTCTGTTTTCAGTTCATCATGATAGGGTACGGAGTGTAGATTAATGAGACTTTTTTTCAACAGTAGTATCAGGCTGCAACACAGGAGAACTGAAAAAGTGAAGGGGGTCAGAATATTCTTGGAATACACTGTATTCATCCTGGAATATTTATGACCAATAAAGTCGGTGGTCAGTGGGGGTGTGAAGATAGATCTTGCATAACTGAAAAGTCTCAAGCTTTCCTGTGAAAAATGTTGCATGGGATAGACTGAATGTGAAACAGCAGAGCAGAAGCTCCCATTAAGTAGTCCAATTGAGTCGGAGATTGCCCATGTAATTGCTTCTGACACTCTTAAATCGTTTGTGTGGCCGCTACTAAAGATACAGCGCACATCTCCCCCCAACTTTTCAAAATGGACATGCAATCTTTACTTTTTATGTCTTTTACTTGAACAAAAGACACATTTTCCAGTCATACATTCTGTTATCAAAGTAAAAAACATCATGTAAAATCTCCTCTTGTCTTATCCACGTGAGCCCAGATCTCGTCTCATCTCATCTCATCATTTGTTTTTTACAGGTGGTTAGCAAACAGTTACGAATGTTACCACCGTCTGGATTGAGGTGTGGATACCATGTGGAGGCCGTGTGTTTACCTTTTCCTCCATTCAGATGTAAGACTGCAGAGAACCATAAAAAACACAACACTGACTCTCATTGTCTTCTCACTCTTAATCTTGTTTTCTCACATCTCCAAACTTGACCCTGACCCCTGTTTGTCTCTTCATCTAAACCTCATGGATAGTCACAACAGCTCTGTTTACATGGAGGCTCTTCCCTTGATTAGTCTTTGTTTTTCTTACCCATGAAGCCTGACGTCAGAGCCCGGGATAGCACTTCCTCCCGAGGGACGAGCACGAGGGGACGAGCTGTGAGAAGTGAGCATCCATGAGAGTCCACAGGATAGTTTCTGTGTTCTTTATGTTACATGTGTTATATAACCTATAGAACTGGACTGATAACAACAGTTCTGCATAAACCAGCCCTTTTGGGACCTTTTAGTGTACATGATGATATAAGAGTTATTCAGCAAAAGAACATCAACAGTGCATGCTTAGACTTGGACATATTGTACTGTAATTTAGCTAACAAAAAGCACATGATCACATACTTAACTGAGCATAAATGCAAGTATACAAAAGAACATTTTAAGTGTTTCCTGATGTAAAGCATTTGTTTATAGTTATATAAAATATGCACTACTGCAACAATGCACAGCTATCAGTTTGTACTCCAGCCTGCTCTTAGAGGAGCTGGTAGATGCTGCAACTACCATGATAAACTCAGACAACTACATTATATGTAGTGTTGTTTGCATGTTGATTACATGTTTGCATGTTGAATATACAAATCTATTTTCTCCTTTGATGTTGAGCATTCAAAACTATCCCTTTAACACATGAGTGTGATAAAACAATACTCCCTGTGTCTCCTTATCACAAACGTTTGAGCCAGTAAGCTTCAAACAGAATGTAGACTGACGTTTCTCTCATAACTTCATTGGAATTTAATGCCCTTGCCCCACTCCATCAGCTCTTGTTGACTGCAGGCAGAGCGGCTGAACATCTATCCCTGATCTCTGATCCAACCACAGACCCCCGTCTTCCCCTGGAGGAAGTCACACCTCCTCTCAGAGGACCACATCACGCCAAACAAGGAGCCTGCAACAACAAGTCCACAGCCAGCCAAATCAAATTACACCCACAGTAACGTTTTCATTTTCATTATTGTTTGAAGGTGTGCACAGGAGTCAGTAAGCTGTGTATCCTTCAGTTAATCAGCACCAAAGGAAACCAGAGGCAGGGAGGTCAAAGAGAGAGAGGCAATGCAAACTGATGAGAGTGGAGTTCCAGGAAATATATCAAACCAGAGGAGGATCTAAGAGAAAATATTAGGGCTCTCAGCTTGAATGCGTTACTCTTGATTATGAAGGATCATAATTAGTGCATTCATTTAAAAAAGTGATTTATCACAGACAGTTTCATCTAGAATAAAATATCATGAAAAGGTTAAATTTTTTTCCAGTGATTCAGTTCAAGAATTAAAGGATTTTTAATACAGAAATGTTGGTCCTCTGAAAAATCATGCTTATGTATGCATTTAGTCATTGGTTGGAGTCCTTTTGCACAAATTACTGCAGCTATGTGATGTGACACTGAGCCAATCAGTCCATGGCACTGCCCGGGTTGCTCTTATAGTGGCCTTCAGCCCGTCTGCATTGTTGAGTCTGGAGATTGTTGAGCCCCAGAGATTCTCTCTGGGGCTCAGGTCAGGCCAGTTGGCTGGCCAATCAAACACTGCAATACCATGGTCAGCAAACCCTTCTGGTAGTTTTGGCTTCATTGTGAATAGGGACCAAGTCCTGCTGGAAAACGAAATCAGAATCGCCTCAAAGCTTCTCAGCAGATGGAAGCATGAAGGTCTTTAAAATCTCCTGGTAAATGGCTGACAGCGCTGACTCTGGCTTAATAAAAATCATTGGACCAACAAACAGCATGGAACCCCAAACCATCGCTGACTGTGGAAACTGAAAACACGTTGTTTGTGGTTCAGGAGCGGCTCAACACTAAGAACATGACACTTGTAGTCCGTTTCCTGGATCCATCTGTGTGTGAGGCTCTTCATCTACTGACTCCAGCCTCAGTCCACTCTTTGTGAAACTCCTCTAAGTTCTTGAATCTGCTTTGTTTGACACTCTTCTGGAGGCTGAGCTCATCCCTGTAACTTGTGCTCCTTTTCTTACCACATTTTCTCCTCCAGTCAACTTTCCATGAATATGCTTTGACACCCTGAGAACAGCCTGCCCTTTCACCAGTGACCTTATGTGGCTTACCTTCCTTGTGTCAGTGATTGTCCTTTTTTCTCCAGCATCCAGGTCATTTGTTTTCAACAATGCAAATTCATGTGGCATGACAATATCTTGGTAACTGTGATTTGATATTTTAATCTGCTAAACAAGAAGGAAAAGAAAAAGGACTTCAAATAGATAATCGACTTCCTGTAAGACTGACTCACAGTCAGAGATATGGCACAACAGTGACACCCATAAACCAGGAATATCAGCATCATTATGATCCTACATGAGGCAGTAAATGTTTGCACACCTACTGATAAACGGCTGATACTTTTTTTTCTTTACAAACAGTCATGAAGCATATGAAGATTTAGAGGAAGTTCAAGCAGGAAGACTTTTAACTGTCAGTAATCATCATTATACTATTGGAAGGGGGTGGAGGTTTTTAAAAAAAGAAGTATAGGCTTCACTTTATTAAAACTCAAATGAGATGAACATTAAAACAGACTTCCTCCTGTTTATACTGGTCAATAATAGATAACACCCTTACATTAAAGTGCAAATCAAATACTGTCTTATTTGTCTTATTTAAATGCATAAATGAGTCTTTAATGTCGGTATGAGGCTTCACGTGTCTGTGGTTGATAAAAACAAGGGGATCTTCATAGCTGATTTAATATTTTTGCTGCCATCATTATCATTTTTTGCTGTTTTTTAGGAAACACTGTTAAAAAGAAAAAAAAAGTGAATTTGGAGTAAAAGTTCAGTATCATTGTCTGATTCTCACCTAATCTGGCTGCTGAACCAGCATCCAGTCTGTATGAACACTTAAACACCAGACTACTCCGTTAAGACTCACTTAAAAACAAGTGAACCAACCCATAATTGCCAGAGAAGCCTGTGTGATTGCTCATCTCTGATTGGCTGATATTTAATGGACTCAGTATCTACTATCTACTATCTATTAACAGTAATAGATAGTCAAACACACTTCCTGCTTTTTCTTTTGCTTCAGATTTAAACCTACGGCAGGTAAAGGTTCAGCCATTTTTGACTAGTAAATAAATGTGTGATTTTGAATGACTGTTGAGAATTTTTGGTGCTTGAACCCTCAGACAGAGGGTGACTGAAGGATGTCTGCCCTTGCATCAGCAAGATATTTTCCCCCAGACACGGTTAGTGGTGGAGATGTTGACTGATGATGATGACATCTAAAGGCCGATGAAATCAAAGAGGCTGACCAAAGTAAGAAGATGGGAGTTGACAGGATGATGGTTGATGATGTCATCTAAAGCTGATGAGACGAGAGAGGTGATGTAACCTCAAAGGCTTCATGGTGATGGAGAGATGGAGGGTCACAAAGGCATGAATGAGCAGTTGAAAGAGAAAGCCATATTAACAACTGCTCATAGTGACACATACGTAAAATGCAGGCCAGGGAAAGCACAGTGGCGGGTCAAGATGAAGAGCTGGGGTAGTTTCTGTGGTGGTACAAAAGAAAATCTTATTGTATAAGCAAGGGATGATCATGACGCCCAGTGGCCAAACTCTTGGACCTCCAAAATCCAACTTGTTCATCCTTGAATCACAGTGTATATTTGTGCAAAGTTTATAGAAAATACCACAGCCAGATGAGGCATGAGGCATGCACAGGAACTCTAACTTTTGAGTGTTTATCAGAGTTACTCTGATGACCACTCAACAGTCACGGAGTGTCTCCTTGTAGAACATTCATTTCACAAGAACCTTGGTCATGCTTAATATAAAATATCTGTCTTTTCCTGCTTTACTGTTGGTCAAATAGTGTTGGATGAACATTTGCACAAATTAATCTATTTACTGTACTAATAACTAATTTAATCTATTTCCCATACTCAAATGCTTATATTCAGATATAACTGAATACAAATGCATTAATCCATTCACTTTAACTCAAAACTGTACAAAGGCTCTCTATGGTAAAATTCCTCACCTCATGTGCAAATTTGCATCAATCAACTCTAGCTCTCTTAAGACACCTGCACGGGTCAAGCCAGAACAACAATAGCGGATCACAGGGTTGTGTTCGTGCTGCAGAAGCTACTGAGCTTGCTATGGCTTTTACAACATAATCTAATGCTCCTTTACCACCACCGGGAAACGCATACACCACATGTTCTTAAATCATGCACCCAGTTATTGCACAATTCATTCCTCACACATAAACAGAAAAGAAAAATACACACAGAAACTCTGCAGGCAGCATGAGTTTGGGATGTTATTTTAGGAATTATGGTGCAGTCAGACAGAAATAATGATAACTGAGGCTCAAAGATAGGTGTAAAGAGGAGTAAGAACTTAAAAAAGCTGACAAATAAAGCATGCAGTGCAATGATTTGCTTTCAGAAAAAAGTGAAATTTTACATAGAAAATCTGAAGTAAACTTTAAATTATGTGCTGACATAAAACAGAGCAAAAGAGCTATGAATCAGACTCCAGCTGGAGAGCTGAAGAGCTTTCCTTCCATACATTACAGGGTGATCCAGGAGATCTGACACCGAGCTCATCCACACCCCCTTTTCCCTCTTTCAGAGTATTTAAATCCAACTTGTTTTGCGATCGAGGAACACAGTGTTCTCCTGGCTCTGAAAAGAACCACGATTGGGAAATACGTCTAAGTCAAAACTTACTCGTCTCAGCAGCTTATCCCTACCATTGTTTTTGTGCTCGGCTGCTCTGAGAGAGCTACACTATGTGCTAATCTGGCGCTCTTTCCAAGAAAAATACATTCCTGAACGCTGCTTTCATGTTTGTCACATTATGAAGGAGAAGGTTTCTCCCTGCAGACCTGGCAGACGGCCAGCACTCCCAAAGAAACAGCCGGCCACGTGCACACTGTACAGGAGGGGAAATAGCTTACAGATGGCTTCTACGTATTTAACACAAGGGGAATATATTCACACTGTCTGGCAAATGCACCATATGTTTCAACAGGTAACCTCCATCTGAGCTGACTAAATATACAAGAGGTTTATTCATGATACAGAAAAATGCCAGAAAATAATGTCAGAATTGGCTGTTCTTTAAGAATGTGCATTCACACCACGCAAAGTTGTTTATTTTTGGTTTAGGAAATCCATCCATCTTAAAAAATGCAATGTTCCAAAATCAGCATGTTTCCCGTTTCACATGAAAAGTTCATGTTTTAGAAGTAGAGGGTGTACTTTATTAATCCCTGAAGGGGAAATTCAATTTTTATGCTTTATTGTTGAACCGGCTACACATGCACAAACAGGATCCAGCAGACACGCACCAAGGTAAGGGGGGACAAATGGGAACCATCCCTGCTCTTAAACTGGTTAGAGTTTTTTTCTTTTTGTAATATCAACATCATGGACCAGCCCAGCTAAACTCTTAACTAGATTTGTTTTGGACTCTACGCTCCCATGCCAGGACCTGAACAAAAGTTGGGATTCTGGAAAAAGAAGTGATCCCAACAATGACTCGTTTATAAAAAAACATATCAGTTCAGTTTGATCTGAGCCTTGTCTTGGAGGTGAATGCTAACAAGGAAACTGGCATTATCATTGCTGATCCATGCACTGACATCACCAAATCTTATCTGAGGAGGGCCCTTTAACTCAAGACAGTCTAGCTGCAGATGGCAGGCCTCAGGTCAGCACTTTTTGAAGACCACTACTGTGAGACACTACCTCTGTCAGAACAGAATTAGATGCAAAAACTTTACGATAAAATCCAAAATAGTGTGGGGGTTAAGGTAAGGGTTAGGATAGTAAAAGTCAAAAGCCTGACCTGACCGAAGTAATGTCACTTAAATAAAAATACAGAAGGTAAAATAAGTGACTGCATAAATATTCACCCTCGTCAGTCACCCCCGAGTCTGTGTGGATAGGTCTCTGTCAGGCTTGCACATCTGGACACTGCCATTTTACTCAATCATTGTCCTCATTTATTTTACCCTCTACCTTTTTGAGACTTCCAGGGCCAGCTGCTGAGAAGCATCCCCACAGCATGATGCTGCCACCACCATGCTGCACAGTGGGGGGGACATAGCGTCTGGTCTGATGACCAAAACACACCATTTTGGTCTCATTAGACTGAAGAACTTTCTTTCACTTGTCCATGGAGTCTCTCACATGCCTTTTAGGGAACTCTAGAAGATTTGATCTGAGTTTCCCCCAACAGTGGTTGCTTGGAGTGTCTTTTTGTCTCCATGGTGTAAGGGTAGCCAGGAATACCTATTAACCAGCAACTGGACCTTTCAGACACAGGTGTCTTTATACGGCAATCACTTGAGACACACTCACTGCACTCAGGTGCAGTTTGCTGGACCTCTGTTGAGTTAGCTCAGTCACTTTAAAGGGGGTAAATATTTATGCAATCACTTATTCAGTCTACATATTTTTAAATTGACATTACATTGTAGAAAACTGTCTTCACTTTGACATTAAAGAGGTTTTATTCTTTGTAATAAAAAAGGAAAATAATATAGACCATGATTGATTTACAAAATAAATAAAAGGGTTAAACATCCAAGGTTGTAAGATGAGATAAGATATTTATTACTCCCACAAGGGGAAATTCTAAATTTACAGCAGTAAGGGCGATGTAAAGAAAGCACGCAACTAGACACATAAAACAATAAATAGAGTACACAAAATACAAATTGTGAATGCTTTTTATTGGCACCATAAAGGCAAAAAGCTTAAAAATAAAAGTAATGATAACAGACTGGTAATAATAATGATCATAGTTTAGATAGTTCTTATTTGTTTTGATTTTAATGCATGAGCATGTCTCTGTGTATGAACTTTGCCATATTCTCTGTGTTTTCTCCTAAAATTGGAGCAGCAGACAAGACAGAATAGAAAATAATAATCATCAATTGATGACAAACCACAATGTTGCCTCAAATCCTGTGTCTGGTTCTCTGCAGGTGTTGATTTCTGGGGTTTTAGGCTAAAAAAATCCTCACACTCTGTTTTATTTATGACTAGACCAAGCTGTAGCTCCAGATAACGTCACTCTAAGCATCTGAAGATAAATGTATTCGTTGAAATTCATCCCATTATGCATTTTGGGCCCAATGTGGAGCCTCCTTTGTACTGAAGAAGGTTCACGAATTCATGGACAAAGACCGCCACAGAAGCCTCAGACAAAGAGAGACAGATCATAAGCAACACAAAGAAACAAGTAGATTTTGTGGAACCCTAAATTACAAATGTGGGAGGAGCAGACGCAGACAAAAGCTGCTCTTTTTGCGTGTTCTTTGGGGATGTTGTTTGTTCCCTCATGGTATTTTCCCCCTTTGGAATACTCTGGGGTGCAGCTTGGTGTGCGGCTTGCTGCTGCCTGCTCTGTGACCCCTCTGAAGTTACACTGATTTCCATGAAGTCTTGGAAAGGGAGTGGGGGCTGCAAGCTGATCCCCCCCCCCCCCCCTTGGAGTCAACAAGGTGTTGATCTGAACCATTGCAGACGTCCTGATGTCACAGCGTGTACATCCAAGCATGAGGGTGTCACATAGCAGATAGACACACCCCACTGGTCGGATCAGTGGGTTGATTTTGACATCACAGAGTTAATTCATAACAGGGTAAATTTAATACTTGGCACTTAGACAGCAGAGAAAGTCTGATAAGAGTTTCAGGGCAGATGAGCTGTGTTAGATTTACCTACAAATTTAAATAAACATTTTTTTAAAATATATTTACATAAAGAAATAGCTGCTCAACTCTCTTGGTTGTTCTTTGTCTGATATTTTGTTTTATGATGCTCTAAATGTTTTCTATTGGTGAAAAGTCTGGACTGCAGGCTGGCTAGTTACCTGGACTCTTCTCCTGTGAAGCCATGCTGTTGTGATGGATGTAATTGGCATTGTCTTGCTGAAATATGCAAGGCCTTCCCTGAAAGAGTTGTCTGAATGGGAGCATATGTTGCTCCAAAACTGTTATTCTCATCAGCATTGATAGTTGTGTAAGCTGCCCACACCATCAGAGGTGCAGGCTTTTGAACTGTGACCTGATAAGAAGCTGGATGGTCCCTCTCCTCTTTAGTCTGTAAAAGGCAGCGTCCATGGTTTCCAAAATGATTGTCAAATTTTGATTCATGTGACCACAGAACAGTTTTCAATTTTAGCTCTGTCCATTGGATACCACAGCTCAGATTGTTCCTGAGCCCATGAAGAGATTTCCAGTACAGAATGGTGCCTGTTTCTAATGTGGTGCGACTTGAGGGCCAGAAGTTCACATATCCAATGCTGACCTTCTGCCTGTCCCTTGTGCACAGAGATTTCTCCAGATACTCTAAATCTTTTGGTGATATTATGTTCTGCAGATGGTGGGATAATCAAACTCTTCACTATTCAATTCTGAGAAACATTTTCCTGAAATTGTTCCACATTCTTGGACAGTGTTTTTGCAGATTTGTGAACCTCTGCCCATCTTTACTTCTGAGAGATTCTGCCTCTCTGAAACGCTCCTCCACATACGCATGGTTACGGAGGTAAGACAACAGTAGTCCATTCATCTATATGGGAATCTTCGCCATGCCTGCGAAACTCCTCCCCTCTTTCATATTTTCATCTGGAATATGCCATGAGTACGATGAAAAAAGTTGAACTTTTGAGGTAGATTTCGGAGAGGCCATATTGCAGTGTGCTAGCTGACCAAGCTGCTAACAAGGCAACAGGCTATGGCGGGTCACGTTTATCAGCTTGATATAGTATACAGTCATATTACACTATATGAAATATGTGAGGATTTATCAGTCGATATAAAATGCTGTGAGATCGTTTGGTAGTGTCAGATGCACTTATACCAAAAAGTTAGGAAAGAATGAGCTAAAAACAAACAAACAAACAAAAAAACAGTTTACTTAATATATAAACAAACATCTGAATGGCAAAACTAGTTAGCTTAGTTCAGCACTTTTTAAATTTAGTTTTACTTATAGTCTTTTGCCAAAAATATCTTTAGTTTTAATCATGATTTAGTCATCTAAATTGTTTTAGTTTTAGTCTAGTTTTAGTTGACGAAACTTCCCAACATTTTAGTCGATGAAATTTACAGTAAATTTAGTCGACTGATTCGATCTCTCCCCAACTTACCCCGCCACCAGGCAGCAAAAGCAGTTGTGATTAGATCTCCCCCGTATCTCATCCCACTTTTCAGCACAGCCAAAGTAGCTGTGATTGGATATATGCCTAACTTGCCCCTACTTTCTACACGACGAAATTAGGTCTGATTGGATAAAGTCTCTGTCAAACATTTTCGTCTCGTTTTTATTTGTTGACTAAAATGTCAATTAATTTAGTTTTAGCTTTTGGCCATGTGCACTTGTTTTTATTAGTTACTGTCTCGTTTTCGTCAGGGGAAAAAATGCTATTAACGAAAACTATTACGAAAATAATTAGTCAACAAAATTAACACTGATGTCAGTATATAAAATATATGTTGCTTTCCTGGTAGGCTGACTTCTTTAATTATTTTTTTAAAGGTTTATTTTGTGCCTTTATATTTGATAGATGAGGACGGTGGGTAGAGTCGGAAACAGGGACAGGAGCAGGGGAGAGACATGCAGTAAGGGGCCTCAGGCCGGATTCGAACCCGGGCCATCCACATACATGGGACACGCCTTAACCACTCAGCCACCTGTGCCCTGACTCCTTCAATTATTTCATGATATGCAATATTAGTCCTGTTTTATCTCAGTTATTCCAGTGAATACATTTTCCAAGCTACTTGCATGTAATGTTAAATATTTCCATGCAGTAGATATGAAACAGTCCATCTGTCAGGTTATGATAACTCAGCAGTTAGCTCATAAATTAACTGTGTTCTAGAAGCTTCACTGATTCATCAAAATAGCTACACACTGCAAATGATTTTTGCTATTTTTAAAAACAATAAAAAATACTTTTCCATCGCTCGACTTCTTTGTTCTAAGATAAGCTGTCTATGGTAACAAACCTGTTTTTTCACAGTGATATATTACTCTGATCCATACAAGGAAAACTCAGCCATACAAAGACAAAGAGACACTGAAGACAACAGTTTGTCTCTAAAGACAAAACAGACTGTATGTGGCCCTGGATGAAATCTGCACATTCATCACTCCCTATCCCCTCCACCACAACACATCCCTCAGCCTTATGATGTCTTTGGAAATAGCCCAGTGATTCGTCCGTCCACTCAGATGGCTCAGCGTTTGCTGGAAAAGCAACTTTGTTTGATTGTTTTGGTTTGTCTGCCACAGTTCCCTGCTGTCTGGTTGTGATCTGTTTGGAATGTCAGCCGATACTGATTGTAAAAGCGAAAAACAAATTAGGTCAACATATTTTCTCCAGGCAACCTTGACGAGTTGCTCTAACCTTGCTTGTCCTGATTGTGAATGTCTGTGTTCAGAATTGTTTACGTCATAAAAGGTAAAAAGTTCTGATAAACGTGTCTTCGTTGGACTGAAAAATGCTACTTTAATGAGTTACAGATATAACTGAATACAAAGTTGAACAGTTTCATACAAAGAGGAAGTCTGGTATCAAGAGTCCTTGGCCTGGTGACTGTTTGCTGGCCTCAGTGTCTTCAAACAAAGTAAAAATAAACTTCATCACTGTTGCAATGTTACCCTGCTGGATAAATGTGGTTAATAGATTTAAGAGCATGCAGGGTCAAGTAGAGGAGGCAAAATGCACAAAAACTGTGAAGAAAACACAAAAATGTTTCAAATAGCAACAGAAGTGACCATATCTGTTCTTCTTATGTGACTCAGTAAAGCACCATTAGGACCTTTTAGGACAACCAACGGTTGTCCACATTTTTCCACTGAAGGCCAAATACAGAATAAGGATAGCAGGGCCACTTTCTTGGACCTCACCTTGAGGATGTTAACCCGCTGAGCCCTATGCTATTTTTAGCCACTTTGTCGTGCCTGGACTTGTTGTCTTAAAAACTTGTAAAACATCAACCCTGTGGTGCACAGTCAAGCTCTAGACATTCTGTTTTATGACAACCTGGGCTTTGAGGGGGGCAAAAAGAAAAAAAAAACATTCTGTGACAAAAAGTCTTCAAAATATTCACATAGCCTATGTAAAAAAATAAAAAAGAATTCCTTGCACTTTTTTATATTATCTGATTACAAGCCATAATTCAAAGCAGTTCCTGTCTGCAGTGACACAGAGGGACACGTCACAGACTCACTGTCTCTCTGTCTCTCTATTATGAGCCACTCAGGCCTTCTCCTTCAGTTTCAGTGTTTATGCATGCACTGCTCTGCACATCATGACGTCTCGACAGAATGGCCTGCCATTGGTTGTCACAGCCTATGTGACATCTATTTTGGGAATGCTACATGGGGGATAATGCCAAGCGGAAGAAACAATCAAAAGTAGATAAAAAAGTGGATAAAAAGAGGTTCAGTATCAGTTACTGGTGTGGATTTAATCTTTAAAGACCCCAGACAGTCCCACAAGTTTCAGGCTCACTAGAAAAGCTACCGTAAGGGCTACTAAGGAGTGGGTAGTGCCATTAGAATGGCAAAAAAGAGGGCTTCCTGAGGGGACAATAGTTAGTGCTTATGACTTTTGGTTCAAAAGTTATTTAACCTTTGATAACAAGTGTCTCTTCTTGTTGTATTGTCGTATACAACAACACTGGTCTCAGAGGGTTAAAGCTAGTAAAAACAATCTAATGTAGGCTAAGATATCAGTGATTGGGTATAATGAAATGGCTAGTTAGTGGCAATTCGCTACTCATTTTGAGGATTTTGGGGAGTGTTACGGTCGCATCCCCTCCCATAGTATGTGTTTCTGACTTCTATTTTGATGTGTTTGTTATTGTGTTTGTGTGTGTTTGAGTGTGTGTTGCTGATTGTGCTTCCCCAGGCTGATTCCTGTCACCTGTGCTGCTGCTGCTGCTGCTGCTGAGAGGTGAGGCTGATCAGTGAGCAGCTGCAGTCAATCAGCCAATCAGTGGACAGCATCAATCAGTTCAACCCTTTTAAAAGCCTGGACTGCCAGCAGTTGACGCGCAGCTTCATTTTGTGTTTGAGCTCACTGAGCACTGAGCCCCTGGGATTCTGTTTGAAGCACTGGGCCGGGTAAAAGCTTAGTTTTAGGCAATTAGATTTTGTTATGTTTGTTTAGTCACACTAGGTCAGGGGTGCTGTTCTTTTGCTGTTAGATTTGGTTAGCTAGTGTAGTTAGGTTTTGTGTTGTTTGTTTCACAAAGTAGTTAGTTTTTAAAACACCAGTTTAGATTCTGTTTTATTTGGTTATTAGTTGATCAGCACTCATCAGACCTTTCATTTTGCCTTACCTTGTTAAGCGCAATTTTACTTTTCAGGCTGATCCATCACTATTATTTTGGTTTCTAATATGGTTACCATTTTGCAGTGCTGTCTCAATTTAGTCACCAAAAAACATTTTTAAAAATTCTTCTTGTCAAAATTTTTGTTTACAGAATTCATAAGGTAGCATCGCCTTTTGCTAAAACTACAAGTACAATAGAGTTAGGCACAAACTACATGCTCCAGTTTAGGCCATACTTAATTTCATTACTTGAATTTTTGCAGGACAATCAGAATATGACTGCAGGCCACATTTGCCCCCCAGGCCGTAGTTTGGACACCCCTGCTTTAACCAAAGTAGAAGAGTTGAGGATTACTGTAATCCTGTTAAAGACTGAGAGTACTTTTTGTTACTCATAGAGTACCGTAATAGATCTTCAATTCAAGAAAACTCCATTATTTAAACTTTTTCATAAAAGTAATCTGTTGCTGGAAAAAATGAAGTGTTTCTATATTTTTTTTTAAATTCTTGTAACGTCTAAGCTGCTTCTGTCTCTCTTCAACATCTTGCCATGTAGCTGCATACTTGCTGAAGGAAAACCTACCCAAAGGTCTTTTAGTTATTTTCGTAGGAAATTTCCACGTGTTAAAACAGAAAAACAATCTTGTGTTGTTTTAATCATGTTCACGCTGAGGCTGAAACTTTTGTCCGTCATTGCTTTTTTGGAACAGGTTCAAATATTTGTGTTTTTGCACTTCAGATCAAGTCATCAAATGAGTGATCGATGACTCAGATCAGCAGCTGCCACTCCCCTCTTACTCACTTGCTCGTCCCTTCCCTTCTCTTGCTCTCCCTCGCACTGAAACCTTACCGTGATTGGCCCGTGTATTATGTGGATATCAGTTATGTAAGATAACTGATAATGTGCCAAAGTTTGTAATCACAGCCAGGCAACAGAGACCGAATTAAAAAGTTCTTCTCCATCTCTCTAGCTTGGCACAGCGCTACGACATGCGAGCTGGTGCAGTATGAAGATCTGTCAGGAATATAAATCCAGAGTGTTTTTTTTTCAAGGAGTCCGAAGGCAACAGAATCCTCTTCACTCTTCTTTCTCTGCAAAAAAATTTGCCACATTCCACGAATTTTCTTAGTTTATACAAATAAAATGGATGGGACTCATTGTGCATGGTTTGAGTGTGTGGCATTTAATTTGGATACAGAATTCATATTGGAAAATAACAGTCTCAGTGTGCAAAGATCTTCAGTGTGTGTGATTAGAAGAACATCAGATCTTTATTCCTTTTTAACAAGCGAAACTTTCAGACAAAAAAACCCTGTCTCCGTGTGCAAAGGCCTTGATGCTGTTTTTGCTAAGGCTGTAAATCAACCAAGGATATGCAGACATATCCTGGCTGCCTTGAGTAGAGACAGTGTGGAGGCGGAGGAGGCATGACAGTCATCATCACACCAGCAAAGGCAACAATGGCTGAAAGTTTTAAAGACAGACTTATAAACCAAGACCACAATTCTCCAAGTCTTTATGATGGGTTATTATTGCAGAAACAGACACGCCCCTTTAACTAGCTGGGACATATAGATTTGTAGTCTCATAGTTAGTGGGGATCACCTGAGTGCAGTGAATGTGTCTTAAGTGATTGCAGTATAAAGACACCTGTTTCTGGAAGTGCAGTCAGTATTCCTGGCTACCATTACACCATGAAGGCAAAAAAACTAGCAACTCAGAGGAAAGGCTATTGAAAACTGTAAGTAAGGGGACAGATACAACAACATTTACAATGCACTGACTCTCCCCTGGAGTTCAGTTAAATCCATCATGAAGAAATGGAAGGAATATGGCACTTGTGTGAATGTGCCTAGTTAGGCCGTCCTCACAAACTGTGTCACCGTGCAAGAAAGAGACTAGTGAGAGAGGCCACCACAACACCTATGACTACTGGAGAGGTGTTACAAGCCTCGGCAGATGAGGTGGGAGAGACTCTGCATACAACAACTGCTGCCTGGGCTCTTCACCAGTCAGAACTTTATGGGAGAGTGGCAAAGAGAAAGCCATGGTCCACAATCAACAGGAAGGAGGGTCTTGGGTCTGATGAGAGCAAAATAAGCCAAGACACTATGTTTGGTGGACACCAAACACTGCACACCACCACAAATACACCATCCCCACTGTGAAGCTGTGATGGAAGCATCATGCTGTTGGGATGCTTCTTGGCAGGAGGGCTCATAAAGTTGAAGGGTAAAACGACAGGAAATACAGGAAAATTGCAGCCAAAGGTGAATCCAATAAATACTGACTTGAAGGGGGTGCATATTTATACAGCCACTTATTCTACATTTCATATTTTTATTTAATTGACATTACTTTGTAGAGATCTGCTTTCACTTTGACATTAGTGGGTTTTTTTCCATAAAAGCCAGATTATGATGGCATGACTGTTTTATAAAATCAACGAAAGTGTAAAACATCCAAGGGGGTGAATGCTTTATATGGCATAGTATGTGTAAATTGAAGATAAAGTTTTAGCCAGTGTAGAAATGTCTAAAACTGCAGTTCCTGGTGTGGCCAACCTGATTAACTTTCTTGTAAAAATTCCAAACTCTACCTTAAGGAATAAAAAAAAAGCATTTGGAGTTTCGTTCACTAACTCATTCAGTATTCATGTTAACCGTAAAAGTGCGCTTTCATTGACCTACAACCTACATTTCATCTCTGACTGACATGAATGAACCTTCTGCTGCCTATAATTATTGACTGGTTAAAATGATCACATCCCCTCAAGCAAGTTGTTCCCAAATGTTTCTGTAAGACACTAAAACCCCACATTCACACACTCTCATTCAGTGGTTTGTGTGTTTAGAATCTGTGCCATGCAACCACCTCCTAACTCAGTGGCCTGGAAATGTGATCAGTGCATTGTTACTACTCCAGTCATAACTTGTCCAAAAAGCTTTGAGAAGGGAACTCTCTGTCTGTGTTTGGATCATGTGATGATGTTAACCTAATTTGGCTCTCAACAGAAACTTTTGTCAAGACGAGGTTTGCCTACGTATCTGTGAGGAGGAGAAACAAACAGGGTGTACAACTTTACTTGGAACAAATCTGAAATGAAATTACCCTCCAAGGTTTCCAGGATTTCCAATACTAAGTAACAGAATTAAAGGAGTCATACATTGAGGTTTTTAAAGCCTATGTGATTATATAATCTTTTCCTTTTTAGTGCTTTAAAAAGTCTGAATGTGCTTGTTCTTTATCTGTTCCATTGATTGTTGTTGGTATTTTAAAATCATAGCATCAAGTTTAGATCTTAGAATGAAACTAAATCTGCTATATCTTTGGTTTCACTTTTATCTTTTCTTTAATCAAGTCAAGAAAAAGATGTGCTTAAAGACCTGCTGGGCACATTCACTTTGAATGTGGGTCGGAAAACAACCAGCGGAAACTCTGGAGGTATGTAGGTTACAGTGTGTGAATATACACAGAGGAGTGTCCTTCCAAAATAACACCTCAATCTTTTAAAATGCATGTCAAGCTGTAGTTAAGAAAAGCCTTTAAATACCTTACTAGGTTGTGGGTAAATTGGTACTCTATAGCACTTTGTAAAGTTTACAAGGGAAAGAGCTGGATTCACAATGAGACTTGTGTTTAAGTATGGTTGAACAATCAACATAAAATACTTAAGCTGGAACTCAGAAGTTCTTTTGCACCTGTTGCAAAGCAAATTTAAATAAATACTAGCATGTTTATATGACCTACAGGCCATCAGAATAAAGATTTACAATTTCCATACAGGTAATTTAAATGTCTGAAACCACAAGTATACAGACGAGCTGATAAGATTATTTCTACTTCAAATTATCAACAGCAAATTGAGAAAAATATTGGACTGTTAATGACTTTCTTCAGAACACTTAGCATGAATTCTGGACAAAATAAGCAAAGACTCCTGCTCATGCCTGCTCAGCTACCCTTGGTCTAAAGGGGAATCAGACTCAGAATTATCATGATTAGAAGTAAGATACCAACAGACAAGGCAAATGTATGGAAACACCAAGTGGACACACATCAATGCATTTTATTTAACTCCAACTTATACACTGTGTGGACAAAAGTGTTTTGGCTACACCTTTTTACTTTCTAATTCAGGTGTTTCAATCAGACCTGTTGCCACAGGTGTATAAAATTAATCACCTTGCCTTGCAGTCTCCATTTGCAAACAACTGTGATACAAGATGGTTCATTCTGAAGAGCTCAGTGTGGTACTGTGATAGACGCCAGCTTAGCAAAAAGACATTACGTGAAATTTCATCCCTACTGGATGTTCCACAGTCAACTGTGAGCGATTTTATTCGAAAGTGGAAGCGTTTAGGAACAACAGCAACTCAGCTATGAAGCTGAAGACTGTGTTAAATCACAGAGCAAGGTCAATGACTGCTAAGGCGCAAAGTGTGTAAGAGTCGCTAACACTCTGCTGATTCCAGAAGAGTTCTGAATGTGTTTTGTGGAGTGACGAATCACGCTGCTGGTAGTCAGACGGGTGAGTCTGGGTTTGGCAGATGCCAAGAACGTCAGACAACAATGAGTCAGCTGAAGTTTGGTGGAGGAGGGACAATATGACTGACTTGCAGAGTTTGGGCTTGGCTCCTTATTTCCAGTGAAGGGGCTTGGCTCCTTATTTCCAGTGAAGACCAATCTTCTGCTTCCAACTCTGTGGCAACAGCTTGGGGATGTCCATTTTCTGTTCCAATATGGATGTGCCCCAGAGCACAGAGCAAGGACTATAAAGACATAGTTTGAGGAGTTCGATGGAGAAGAACTTGATTGGCCCGCACAGAGCCCTGACCTCAACCACATGGAGCACCTTTGGGTTGAACTGGAATGAAGATTGTGAGCCAGGCCTTCTTGTTCAACACAAGTGTTCTACAGAATGAACGGACACAAATTCCCACTCCAAAATCTTGCAGAAAGCCTTCCAGGAAGAGTGGAGGCTGTTATAGCTCCATATTATAGTACATGTATTTGAAAACAATGTCATGATAGTCCCTGCTGGGGTAATGGTCAGACGGCTGAATAGTTTTGTTCTTGGAATGTATCTCTTTATTTTGGGATAATACCACTGGTCTCTTCATTTTGGCTTTTTTTCTCAAGATCTTAAGGAATTAGCTTGTGTTTAGCTTATTCACTTATTTGTCTCATTATCTCAAGATAACGAGACAAAAAGTATAGATCTCAAGAAAGAAAAACGATTTACTCACTATCACGAGATAAACAAAGTGGAATAAAATGTGTGGATGTTTCTCTGCAAAGGGCTTGCAATCAAATGTATGTAACACTTTTAATAAATATATAATGACCATAAAGCTCAAGAAAACACAACAGAGAATATCTGAGCTTTAATTTCACACAACAACCTGACAGGCAGGTTTGACTACTGTAAAGTTACCAAACATCTAATGGTTCAGTGAGCCATCCTAGTTGCTCTGAATTAAATATCAGAACAAAGAACAAGGATCATCTAGATGTTAAAGGATAGAAACACAGAGGGTCACTGAGGTGAACCCCAGAAAGACCCTGAGGTGTCAGACTCCTTCACTTCAGTCTCACTTGCATACGAAAGGATATTTGTGCTCTTAATAGTACACAATTTGTCCTTTATTTAACCTTTATGAGCCTGAGGACATTTATTCAACTCATATTTATCATGAAGTCTAGCCTTTATTTTATTTAAAAGTCTTAAAATCAAGGTTAAAACTGCTGGAATGAATCCTTAGAAATTAAAATGAATCTTTAAGCATTTCCCATGATCCTCTGCCTGTGTTTACAATGACGTTCACCTCATGGCATCAGTGTTTGTTAAGGATTTGTGATGTCACAGTTCCTTTAGGGTTTGTTGGAATAGCTTAATGTAAAAGGGAGAGTTAAGGTTAAGTTCTGAGAACTTAAGGTTCATCATGTTCAGCGTTGTGTGTTCAGGGATGTTTTTCTGCTTCGTTGTTTACCACCAAAAGTGAAGCGTTATACAAGTTATTTAGCATGAGGTCAGCTTTGTTATTTTTCTTCAAGGTATGCTTCTTAAAGAGGCTATTTTATCTTTCTGTGATATTGGTTGGACAGCCCATATAAATGGCTTTGACCCTTCCAACAATCAGAAAGCATTTATAAACGAGGGTTAAGCAGTTTGAAGGCCCAAAGCAAGGACAAATAACAGCCCTATCCCATTTACCTGAAAGCAATCAGTGATCTAATGTAAGTTTCATTTGTGTGATGATTGTAGTTTTTCTGATAGGAAGATATTTCTGGGCTTTCTGGGGGCTTTGCTTTGATTTTGCTGTAGGAGCCAGGGGTTCTCCTCAGGGTCCTTTTTCAACAATCACACTATTCTGATGCTGGTATTTTTCATTCTTGGGCCCTTATTTACATCTATAACTCATGCTTTAATCATTGAAAATCATTCTAATCTAGTGTCATATCTTAAGGCCCCTTGGTGCATGAAGACCCCCAGACAATTGCTTACAACTGGTGGACTCTGGGACTCTGGATAAAAGGCTTTATGAGTAGACAGTATTTGACAAAGTGCCCTCTTAAATGCCCTTGATGGAGATACAATTTCAAAACGGGTTGTGTTTAGTGTCCTTTATGAAGACAAATTTTGACAAAGTGCCCTCCCAAGTACCCTATGAGTGGACAAAATCTGACAAAGTGCCCTCTGGTAATATCATCCATGCATTCATATCAGCACACACCCCTATCCTTGCTCACATGCTCTCTCTTGAAAGTGTTTTCAACCACAGGTGCAGCCTTTCTCAACTAGAGTGTAACACTGCATTTCTCCTTGAGGGATTAATAAAGGATATCTTAATCTTCTTCTTCTAATCCTTAAATTACCAGCATGAATGCTCTCCATTTCATTGTCATCATAGTTGTTAATGCTAATATTAGAGTGATTAGTCCATACTGCACATGGTTATTATTGCTAATTCTGCACATATTTTTACCTTACATATAATTTTTCTTTACAAAATCCCAACACAGCCTCATTGTTCAGCATGAGTCTGGTTCTTGCCCAGTAGAAGAAAAAATGTTTTTTCTTGCCTTTGGATGTTTGCTGGGTTAAAGTTGGGTCTCTTTGAATTATATGAACACCATGACAGACATTTTCTTTTATTAACCTATTATTTTATCATCTTTTCCTGAACTGTTTGGCAAATAAAATACCAAATTAACAGACCAGAATCACCATTGAAGCACCTTTGATTTCTTTGTTTTTCTATAGATTAAATTAAATGTCATTTTGAACATTATATTTTATCCTCCCTTCATTAATTTACTTCTGGTTTGATTACAAAAAAACATTATTTATTCAATACACTTTTGTCTCTAAGTGAATAAGTGTTCCTCTGTTTAAAGTGTACAAAATAAATGAATAATCCACAAATTAAACTGAATTGCTTTGCTGTTGCATAATCAGTGTATTTATATAAAACAAACAACACATGCATTGAAGAAGCTGGAGGCAGACAGTGTCAGGTGTTTTGTTTTGATGAATAACCAGTAAAGATTATTGCTGATCAACTTCAAATTTACTCAGCTAATTAACTATTCATTAAGAGTATAGATAAGTTTGTGTTTTTTATATAAATAGTGTGGAAAAATCAACCCAGACATGCTGAAGCCTCTTTTTAAAACTCATCTTTCCTCACACAGTGCTGGATAATGTCTGACACCTCCGGCCTGCAGCTATGTTTATCTCTTTATATAACAGAGTGTATAATATTCTGAGCCCTTGTTTATTCCTATGTGTTACATGTTTACATGTAGCAGAAAATAGCTTAGATCGCTGTTAAATCATGTAAACAAAGAACACACTGTACAAGAGGACACCATGATCCAGAACTCATCAGTGAGTGGCAATTTAGTGGTAAGAAGAAATGATAAGATTTGTCTTCTCTGGTGTTTTAAGGCCTGTAATTTTATGATGTGTAGATGTGGAGCATCATTACAAACATCTGCCTCTACCTAAATGACTGGATAACTAGACACTTAACATTTTAAATGGATTGAGATAGAGCCACAAAGCCTTTTATGGCAATTATGGGTGATTACAAATCTATAGGAAGTGTGGAGCAGAATTTATCTTTTGGTTTCAATCTGTCATTTTTGTTTGAACTGTTAGGTGTGTTACAGGATGTAAAATTGCCTTTGTGAGGAATACAGTTGCTGGACAGTGAACGTACAGTGGTAGGTCAAGCAGGAGAGCTGAGGTGGTTTGTGTGGGAGTGTGATTTGTATAAATCTTGTAAGCAATGGATAAACATGAGAAACTCTGACCTCCAAAATATATCAAGTTTATCCTTGAATCAGAGTAGACAGTTTTTAAGAAAATCCCTCAAAGAATTTTTGAGGTATCGTGTGCAGAGGATGAACACAAGGACTAATGACCCTGACCTTTGACCTCTAAAATCTGATTGAATCATCCTTGAGTCAAGAGTGGGCATCTGTGAAAAGCTTCAAGAAAATCAGAGTGTTCTTGAGCATGAGGCCTAATGATCTTGACCTTTGTACTATGATCTCCAAAATCTGATCAGCTCATCCTTGTGTCAGTGGCCATTAGTGCAAAGGTTGATATAAATCCCTCTTAGGGTTCTTGAGATACAAAAGAATTGACCTGACAGACAACCAAAAATATAATGCCTCAGGCCACTTTATTGCCAGCACAGAGGCATAAAAAAGAACCTTTCAAATCTGCAGGAACCAACCTTTAAAAACTAAAGATCCCATATGATGTTAACTGAGAAAGCTAGATCTACTCAAATCTACAGTTACTCACTTTTTAATTGACATAATTTACTTTTATCCACATGTAGACTGAGGTGAAGATTCCATCTTCAATCTTTATCCCAGGGAATAAAACACACAATTATAGGATTTAAACTTTGATCCTACTCTTACAAAGGGAGTGGTGTAGTGTAGGATTTATGCAGGTATAAAACCACTTATTTTTCAGGTTTCGTAGAGTACACCCACATTTCAATCCACTCTGATCCACATAAATCAGTAGTATGCTGCTTTTTTATCCTAGGATTGCGAGGGCATGACCTGCATTTAGCCTCTAATTGGCTAGAACTGGTTTTTACCTTCTTTGGAGGATTGGGTAAGAATATCAAGGTAAGCATCAGAGGTAGAGCAGGGTGCAAGTTCTCTAAGATAGCTAGCAACATGATTAGAATTGGTAGTGTTATTTTCTACCACCTATCTCCCCTCAGCCTAATCTCACAATCCTTACTGCTTGAGGTCAAGCAGCAGAATTTGGTAATCAATGTACAGTGCCTATAAAAAGTATGTTTGACTCATTTATTGATTTTATAAATCAACATAATATGTTTTTTTTCCTGGCACTGAACATCCCCTAGGGTTCAGTTAAATCTATCATCAAAAAATGGAAGGAATATTGCACGTGTAAATCTGCCTAGATCAGGCCATCCTCGCAAACTGAGTGACCGTGCAAGGAGACTAGTGAGAGAGGCCACCAAGATACCTATGACTGCTGAAGAAGTTACAAGCTTCAGCAGCTGAGATTGGAGAGACCCTGCATACAACTACTGTCTGAGTCCTTCAAAGCTTTATGGGAGAGTGGCAAAGAGGAAGCCACTGCCGGAAAACAATCATTAAATCTTGGCTAGTAAAACGGTAAAACATCCAAGGAGGTGAATATTTTATATTAAAGGTGAATACTTTTTATCGGACCTGTACAAATACAAAAAGCCTGTATGCAAGAGCAATCTATATCACATCATTAGTTCGATATCCTAATTAAGTGTGGGACATACATTTACAGTATACCCACTTCAGTAGGCCTCACTAAACCACTGTAAACAAGGCTTAAATTTGTTTTCTGATACAAACTTAATATTACCTGCTAGAAATTAACACATTAAAAACCTTTTTGAAAATGATAAAGGAAAATTAACTTACAACTTATGTAACCCAATACAAAACCAAAATCATGAAAGGTAAAAGCATTTTCAGTGAAACACCAGCAGAGACTGAAGAAAAAGTACTGAAACTATTTTTTCTGCTTATTTTGAGAACTACGGGAGTGAATGAAAATCCTAATGCACAACTAGTGTTGGATGATGGATTTGAAATATCTCAAAGATCCATCAGTAGAATAAGATCAAAGGTTGTTGACCCTTCCCTCTGTCATTGATATAATTTCAACATTTACAAGTATTTAAATTTTTCCACTAAGTTGTTTGTCTCTTTCAGATTACTGTCCATTACACAAGACAGAATAAACAACATCAAAAATAATTTTATTTTGTTCTCTTATGATTAATGATTGTGTTTACAGACAAATCTACCTCGTCCATGTTTTTTTGGAGTGATGCAAATGAACCAATAAAAGCACCCAAAATGAATATGGATTGCACAATTGCTCAATAATAGAGCTGTCACAAAACAAAGTAATTACTGTTTTGATTCACTGTCTCTTGGCAGAGCAGCAGATTTGACTCACACCGTTAAACATGATGTTCCCTCCCAGTGACACGCAACACACTAAACACAGGCTCACTCCCTGAAGAGAGCAGCGACGCTGCCAATAAAACTCTGAGACAAACATCATTTTGAGCTTTTTTATTTTCTTAAAAAAATCAATTACAAAACTTTGGTAACATTATGAATCAATAATTGCATTTGTATAAAAATACATTCTTTATATTCAGTGCGTGACAGCAAAGTCGCACAGCTGACCCTGAAGACTTCTTTCATGCTCCTAACAGTTTGTTTTTTGGAAGTTGAGGAGTAAAAACATGATCCTCGAGTCTGTTTTTGGAATGTTCCTCACACTCACACACACACACACAAAAGTTTTAGTGGCATCTCCAGCTTGAGGCTCGACTTGAACTGCACAGCACCGGGGCATCTGGCTCCCATCAAACGCTCAGAGCCCTCCTCCTCCTTCTTTTGTTTAGCGGCTGGGAGCACTAATCGGCAAGCCTCGTGCAGCTCTATACACAAACTGCCCATCCTATTTAATCACCGCACTAAAGTCAACAACCACAGCTATGTGACATTTGAGTGCTTTCAGCTTTACATTAACACATCTCCTAAGCTTCATCCACATACAGTCGAAGCGTTTTTTTTGTTGTTGTTCTAGCTCTGTTTGTTTGAGAGAACGACTTCCTGAAACACTTGTGCAATCTTCCACGGCAGATAATTAAGGCATACGTATTTTTCCCTTTAAAATACTGTGACCTGCATGCATCTAAGTACATCTACGTACATCTGCTTACTTCACTTGTCCACCTTCAGATACAGTTTATGCTTCAGTAACAGTAGAAAGTATCACAGGCACACTGCGGCTGACTCACACAATGCATAGCTGTATAAGTTGTTAAAGTCTACTGTGCTGCCAGGGCCAGGACAGTTGGAAACTGAGGATAATAATTGCACCTTTTATGTTTGACGCCACTCAAAGATGACTACTTGTCACCTTATCAAGAGCGCTTTTCCAAACTTTAAACACCAGGTGCGTCTCCAACTCTGCTCCTGACAGATATAAAGGGATCTCCCCACCCCCCAAGATATGTCCCAAAATCGCAAAAATTTGCTTCCATGAGGGAACCGTTGACTGGGAGGTATTTGAAGCTTGCTTCGTTGGGAGAGCAGAGATCACTCAGGGAGGACAGGAACTGATGCCTGTTTCTCCAAACAGAGCAGGAAAATGTCTGGACAACAAAAATGGCAGCTCCACTGCCGACAGCTCAGTTCCTGTTAGCTCCGTCTGCTGACCTCTCCGTGGCGCTCTGGTCCCTCTACACGACGCTCGGCGAGACCGGTTGCCATTTATCAGAGAGAAGTAATCCAGGAGAAGACAAATCTCTTGATTCGTTTTCGAAATTTCATGTCGCTTGACGCTCAGGTGGGGCTCATGGTTCAACACGTCATGCAGCGGGGTCTCATGTTGAAGGGCTGAGGGTTGGGATCGATCTGTGGGAGGGAAAGAGAAATTTAGACATATTAGAGAAAAATTAAAAGCATATTTTTGTCTAAGAGCATTTGTAACATCCACTTTTAAGTACAAACGAGAAGAAGAGGCATCAGTAACTTAAGCCAGTAAATTAAGAGTTGTATTGGCTGACTCACCTCGCTGTACACTGGCGGTGGTCTAAAGCGAAACTCTTGGACAAATGCCATGAGGGGGCGCTCCAGGATCCCGCTCAGGTCTTCAGCAGGCGGTGGGACCACTGTGTTATTTCGCTGCTCGGCCTCCTCCTCTGTCACCACAGAGCTGTAATCTGGAGGAGCTGCAGGGGAAACAGGCAGGGATTAGTCTGCAGGTCTGACTCAACAGAACAGGTCCAAACATCAAGCAGCTGAGTCATCAGATGAAACTCTTCAAACCCACACGTAACATTTACTGCCTTTGTATTGCTTTTTGGGCCGATTTTGTGTGATTCTAGCAGATAATGGCAGTAAAATAAAGCATTTAACTATTATGATAGGTAAAAAAGCCTTTGGAGTTCAAGACAGCAAACATGTTTTTGTTTTTTTTAAAGAAACAAGAACAATTTTAAGTCTGTACTGCTTTGCACCTTGTATCATATGCTTTCATCTGCATAGTCTGAGCACATAAATTTAGAAAAAGTTTGACCAAATGAGCAGGTAAAGACAAAGTCTTGTTTTTCCCTCCTTGTCTATGTCATGGAAATAAAAATGTTCTGGTAGTAATAATAGCACATCCAGACGGATACTTCTCATTCTGTCAGTGTCTGAGGTATTAAATGACACTTACGCTCAGGCTGCTCTGGGATGGCCATGCGCAGCCACTCCAGGTTGACGCTGTACTGGCTGCTGACGCTGGATGTCCGGCTGCCAAATGGGTGGAGGGGAATGGTGCCGATGACCAGCGGCAGCTCCAGACACAGCTTGGACGTCCCAGGAACATCGACACAAACCTGGTTAGAACAAAAAAAAAAGAAAAAAAAAAAAGGTGATTAACTTTTAGTGACAACATTACATTATGTGCATTGAAAGATGGGATTAAGATATGATGGCGCTCACCTTTAGCATGTATTCCACTTTGATGATGCGGCACTGCAGGATGGAGGGACCAACAGGTGGGATCTTGATGGCACGACCATGCCACGTCTCCCTGCTCCTGGCTCCCACAATGTCACCGCAAAGAGTCCCTACCACCGAGCGCTTCTGCTTCATCGTGCCACGGGCGATGAACGTCTGTGTCTGAGTGATGTAGGCTTTGGGAACGACTGATCTGGAGGTAGAGTTGTCAAACTCAGCAAAGACGGGGATCACCTCACCTGCAAGGAGGAGAAGATTGTCAAATATTAAATCTAAACCAGTTTAAAAGCTGTGACAGAGTTTTAACTTGGATCCTATATATGTCCCTTTGGATATTTTATATGTTGTCTTCTCTTCTTATATTTCGTTTCTCTTTTTTTGATATTGAAGCGTTTTGTAAAAATATGTGCAGCATTAAAACTGGGCTTACTAGTTTTTTAAAATGGGGTTTTGTACGTGTTAGACTCACCTGGTGTGTAGCCTTTGCGGTCGATCTTTGCGGTTACAGACACCTGTCCAAAGTTGCGGTACCATGCCCTTGCCATTTTGTCCTTTGTCCCAGCCTGTGGAGCCTATAAATAATGCAACAAAATGAGTATCAAACACCAAAAACTGATAGAATGTAAAAGATAAATCACCAATTTTAAGGTCTGAGCAGCTCACCAGTAGGGCTGGTGTGTTGATGTCGATGGGCTCGATGACTGTAAACTCCTTCTTAATCTTTTTGACGGTGGCCCACGGCCTGTGGAGCTTCACTTTGACCCAGTATCTGATGCTGCCGTGTTTGCCTTCAAAGGAGGTGACCAGCGTCTCTTCAGGGAGCTGGAAGCTGAATGGAAATTCGTGTCTGCCCGCAGGGAGGGTGGTCATTTCACCATTATCTGAGGAGAGGGGGAAAAATAAGATATAAGTTTAAGAAGGTTCATTTTTTATTTCTGTGATCCTTTACTTCAGTAGTTCAGGACAGGGAGTGTAGCTTTACTTTCAGGATGACTAGTTTATGCATCAGGAAGTAGAGCATGAAGTAACAAATCAGTGAATTAAGCTGATGGCACAATAGAAGTCTATTTATCTTAACTGCAACTTAGTATGAGTTTCTTCTTGATGTCATTCATATACAACAAGAAGAAATGACAGCAACCTTCTGAAGGATAAAAGCCTAAATAAAACTTAACACCAATGTTCTTTATAAAATCTGTGAAATAAAGATTTTAATAGGTTCTAGAGGATCTTTTAAGCATGACTCAGGCGGTAATAAAAATCTCTTTCTGCCTGCATGCAGTCACATGGCTGCTGTGCTTGCTCAGAGGGGCGGTTCCTGCTCCATTGTGCTGACTGAGAACATGTTTTCTTCAACAACGTCTCGGCTGCTCTGTTTTTTCTCCCACTCTCTTGCTGCAAAGGTCCAGGAACACATGTTTGTGTTTAACAGATTCGATGTGTTTTTGTTAGCTGGAGGCTCCAACTTAATTTCAATAACAATACTGTCACTGTCAAATCCTCTTAATGGTTCGAGTAGATTGGTAGAAGCTTTCTGCAGGGTGTTTTTCGGCATGCCTGCAAAAACTCTCATAGATATCAACTATTTTCCAGTGTGGTGCAAAAATCTGTCTTTTTGCACATTTGTTTTACAGAATATCGGATCAAGTGAGGCTTAAAACTGCAGAAAAACAAGCAGAAAACTTCTCGAAGCTCTCGCTGTGAACTTCCTGCCTGCACTTTAAAGCAAAACAACCCAGTGCCCAATGAATGAAGGCAGAAACCTGAGGCTCTCCCAGCTCGCTCAGGAGAAAAACAACTCCTCAAAGTAGTCTGAGGGGCTATTTTCCTTCAAGACTTGTTTTCACATCAAGAAAGAAAGTGCAAAGTCAGCTGTTGGAGCATGGTTTACCACCGACTTTTTAGACTTTCTGAAGAGTTAGAGTTATAAAAAGTTAATAGAAAGTCTCTGGAAACTTCTTGTGCCAAATGAATGACTGAGAGGTAGTTTGATGCTTTTCCTAGAGACAGTTTTCCAAATAAGGTGCAAACAACAACTCAAGAAAGCCTCCAAATAAAATCACATCTACCCAGGTTTGACTTCTGCTTCATACTCATTGTAGAAAAATAATCCATATAACTGAAGCCAAAGAAATAAAAACTCCATAAAAAAGATTTTAAAATTCACTAGAGAGACACAATACAACTACAAAAAGCAGGACTACTCTCTAGCCCTGTTCAATACCTTGAAAACAACACTATTTTATTGTGCAGGCAAGCAACACATAAATAACTCTCATTAGGTTTTCTTTGCCTTACATCTCTCCATTTAACTTTTTTGCCCAGCTAGTAGAGTTTGACTAGTTTCCACAAAAGTTCACCCTTCTGTCCCCATCACTGAGCCTGCAAAGTGGACTGACCTGCCTGCAGCAGCACTTCTCTCCGATTCAAGTACTCCACTTCGTCGCTGTAGTTCTGGGTGTATGCAGTGCTGGAACCGGCGGACCGGGACTCGGTCCAGTGCACTTTAGCAAACCCTTCTGCATGAAGCTTCAGGGACTCCACTCTACTCTCCCCGGACAGGTCAAGCACCACCCTGCCGGACACCACGTCCCCACTGCTGAACACAGGGGGGCTGTCCACCTCCGGAGAGTCGAAGACGATGTCAAACTTTTTTAACTTATCAAAAATCATTTCTGCGAGATGTGCAAGTCCTCTTAAAAAGTTAGTGGCTTCTTTATTCGCGTCCTTAGTCCTTCGTTGTCCTTAAAGTGAAATGCAGTGTCTTCTTCTGCTGTCTTTTGTTCCTTGTTTAAAGCTCAAACTGTTGAACGCTTTCGCTCAGCAGCCGTATTTGGAGGCTGAAGCGGTGGGCGGAGCTTAATTTTATTATGTAAGGCTCAGGAGAGAGCTGAAGGCGGATGCTAACTTCAGGGGCGCTTCCTTGGCTCCGATTTCTCAGCACTGAAGTTGTGAATAAGGCATGTGGCCATATAATACTGTTTTATTCAGTCGTAACATGTAAGGCAAGCTCCAAAAGTCGGACAGTTAGTGGCTCTAACCCTCTGGGTGTTTATATTTGGCTTCGGCGAACATGAGCCGCCTTTACACAGAGAATGGGATCTTTAAAATTACCAACAGCATTACCACAAAATGTAAAAATTTTCCAGTGTCAAAGCTTTTCTTTTTGTTTTGTTTGCCGATTAACACTCAAGTACTGCTTTTTTGTTGATAAAAATATTATTTTCTTGGTGCATGATAAGAAAACAGCTACAGAAACATGTCCGGGCAAAGGCTGAGAACGAAACTACCTTGAGACTCCAGCGTAACTGCTATATATCAAACATACAGAGGTCACACGGTTTCGTGACAGCCATCAACAGAACAGTGACATCTTAAAAACTCATGTGACATTCAAAATCAAAGCTTTTACGCCCAATTTGCAGCTTTGTGTGTGTTTTCTTCACATAGTTTCCATATTTCCGGGCAGGACTTAAATGCAACACAACAAACATGCATGGGTGTGGAGGCAGCAGTGAGGAAAACAGGCCCTAGTGCTGATTGATGGTTACAGGTTCTTAGAAGAAAACAGGCTTACTGCGCATACCTCCCTCTGACACAGAGATCCGTCCTGCACAACTCAGAGAAAAAAAGTTTCACTCTGGAGCAAAGCTGTTTACTCCACTTCTCTCGTGTAGTTTGAACATACTGTTACTGTACACAGCATGCCTGCAGCACACATGAAAAGCACACAGCTATGCAGCAAAGCATGCAACTTATACCACCAAATCCCCTTATGAAAAACAACTTTCCTACCATCAAAACAGTACCACAAGTCACATATCATAGCGAAACTAGAAGCCACAGACTAAGAGAAAGTTGTGCAACTATTATATCACTTACATGAATCAAAGCACGCATGCAACCTCTTATAAATAAAGAAAATTTAATTCATGTTTTGCAACCTCAGCAGATTCCAATCAGAATTGATTTCCCTCTAATGTTCATCTACAAAAAGTTATTAAACAGAAACTGGTATGAGTCTAAACTGGGCTGTGCTTTTCATTCAATCCAAGAAGCTGCAGACAAAAAATCAAGTCTGTCAGAGAAAAACAAAGTTGTTTACTCCTTTGTTCCCCGAGCTGACTTATTAGCTCTGGAGTGCCCCCTATTGGCCACATATAGGAACTGTGAACAGCTGTAGGGCTGATAGGATGCTTTCACAGCCTAGACTTGGCTGAAAATTTACCTGAATTTTTTTAAGGAAGTGACACGACTCTTGGAAGGTGCCCTTTAAATAAATAATGAATACTGGGCATCTGGAAGTGTTTCCCTGCTGATTATTTCCTCACAGTATGTCCAATCTTCTTCAGTTTGGAAAATGAAAGAGAAAGGAGGGTTCTTTGCACTTTTCTTCATTTAAGTGGTTAGTTTAGAGGGAAAAATTCACTTCAGCAGAAGAATTCTGCTGCAATAGAGAAATAGTTCTTAACTGGTCTAGCATCAGGACCCACTTTCACCTTCTAACAACTCTGTAAGGACAAGTTGCAATGCAAATATCTTCAAATTTTCAATCATAACCAAATGTTTTGGGGTCAGTTTGGGTTTGAAATGAAACTAAAAGATGTGTCAGAACATAGACAGGGTTCCTACACTCCTTTAAGAATCAAATTTAAGACTTTTTAAGACTTTTTTCAAAACGTAAGCTTTTCAAGAATCTGCAAGAACCCTGCAGAGATGGACACACATCCTTTTAAAAAAAAGCACATCATAGACCTTTTGCTACAATATTTTCAGGCATACATCAGCGACCCACTGAAAAAGGCTTTGCTGCCCACTTTTGGGTCCTGACCCACCAGTTGAGAATCAGAATGTAGTCTTCCACTTTGCATAAATCTGTCTGTTTTTGCCAAAGGGGCCTTCAGGAAGCTCTACTCTAATGTCAGTGAAATCCAAGCACGCCACCTGCTGGTGAGCACTAGAAGCAGCTAAACTCTTGCAGGGTTCCCCACTTGGTTTTGATACGAAGAACAAGCTGTTCTCTGTACAGACAGAGTGGCCTGATAACGACTCCACGCCGTGCATATGACCCAGTATGATCCGCCTTATCATGGCTAAAAACATTTGCCCCCGCTGCAGACTAAAGTAAACATATTTATTCATGTGAGCTTCTCTTTATTTACCCAACAGCTGCAGAGCGAAACTAATATTTACATGAATGCCCTGCATACTTTGTAGCCAAAAGAGAAGCTTGGGCAACTATAGTTCATCAGTGGTGTTTGCAAGAACACAAAACTGGAGCAACTCCGAAAACATACAAAAAAAAAAAAACCCTCTCTACTGCAGTGCTCAGATACATGTCAGCCTTTGAAAGGAAAAACGATCAGTCAAACAAAGGCATGTTTATGGAAAACTAAAAGACAAATGAGCTGGGAATGACACCATGTTGTAAAATGAATGGTGTGAAGAGGCAGACTGCGTGGTGTTGGGGGAGGTTCAGGTCGAGGGTGAGCCACGTGTTGTTTTCCCTGTTGCCAGGGTGACAGAGGCTGCATTTTTCAAAAGCCCCCTCCCCTTCCTCTTTTCATACTTCCTTCCTTTCTCATCTGCCTTTCACTTTCCCCTCATTTCTTTTGTCAAGTAAAAAGAACCAAGCATCACACTACTTTTCTACTTATTGGGAGATATTTTTGCATCTTTTACCAAAATGGAATTCACACGTGTACACATGTATACCAGGCTGATTAAACAACCTCTATTGCTGAGGGGTTTTCGAGGGTGTTCAATGAGGGTAAAAGCTTTACAGAAACAAAAGGCAATGCTGTTTCCTGAACAGATTCTGCAGATAGCATTGAACTGTCAAGAGAGTTGGACTGGATAAGGCATTTAGAGGTCATACAGAAAGTGTATGGTATTTGACAAAAGCATCTGTTTATATGTCAATCAGTTTAAGAGGAACAAAAAGTAAAGGGGGCTTTCTTTTGCTATTTTTTTATTATAGAAAAAAAAAATCTAAAACTTTTGTTTTCATTGATTTCACTGTGTCATTTGACTTTGGACATCAATTATTTTACTGAAAAAAAACCCTGATATAAAAGCAATAAATCAATAAAAGGCCAGCAGATGAAAGAAGCATTTGAATACATCTTGACAAATACAGATGTTGTTGGTTTTTTCCCTAATTCTTTTATTTTAAACTAAGAGACTGCATATATTGTTTTTCATGGCTGATACTGATACCAATTATTATAGGAGACTAACCGACAACCGAATCCATATGCATTTGTTATGACAAATAAAATGTAGTTTATGTGTAAGTAATAATGAGTAAAACTGCGTGTCAAAAAAATAAGGTAAATAAAGAATTCAGCACAAGCTTGGTCAACATAAGAACAGCACAGAGCAACACAGTAGCAGCAAGAAACAGGAAGTGATGCCGTACAACTGCTGCGTCAGTGCAACCCAGGCCTCAGCGCTGAGGCGCTGGAAGTTGTGTGGTATCAGGCCAATCAGATAGTGTTGTGAGCAAGGTATAAGATTGTAGAAAGTAAGAACAAAATCAGAGGGGAAAACACACAGTGCAGTGGAGCCAAAGTAGCACACATTTGAATTAATTGATTTTGGCTGATAATCAGTAAAGAAAATGCAGATAATCTGCAACATTAATCAGCCAAGCTCATTATCGTTCTACCCTATTTTAAAACAATTTGGAAGCAGGGATGTGCTCTTTACATTTGTGTGACTTTACCTCATTCAATATGCCAGCAGAAATTATTCTGCTAAAAAAAATCGGTTTGTGAAAGTTTAATGTCTTAAAAGGAATATGTTTCTATTCATAAGGTTGCATAAACATTTCTTTTAAATGAAAAACTGCAAACCTCTCTAAAATAATATTCAGCCCATTGCCATAATTAATCATGTGCTTAAACACGTTTAATATGTTCCTTTCTTAGGTGTTCTTATCAATGACATGCTCAACTGAAAAAAGCACATATGCATCTAATAAATTAGCAAAAAATATTGGGAACAATGTGTAAGACACATCTTGTCAAGAAAAAACCTTGTGGATCTGTATTACAGTATGATTTATCCTTTTATTTCTTGCGGTAATTCAGCATGAGCTTATAGTGTTTTTCTATTGCAAAGAAATGAGTTAGAATCATCACCTACTCAAACTGGAATGCTTATACTGCTCAATTATTTCAAAGCCTATGACTGGGACTGGACATAAATAAACTTCAAATCGGCACTTTTGTTTTTCACTTCCTCTATAATTTGCTTCCTGAATTCTGCCATGGCTTTTTGTAACTAGGTCTGAGATCCATTGTAATCAGACCAGATCTGTTGATCTTCTTCATAGCCCACAGCACTAGACTGGGATAGTTTTCAATCAGGTTCTTTTATTTGTGGTTTTAAAAGAGATCTTCAACAAGTGCTTTTAACTGCATATAGCGAACTTTAAAATGCACTGCTACAGTATAAAATGAATTGTTTGCCTGTATTATATTCCTGCTTTTAGACTTTGAGTCTATAAATTTGATGGTGGTGGGATACTCTCATAAGCCCTTAGGGCTTGCTTTTGTCCCACCTGTACATTTCATATATAAATACTGTGCAAAATCAAAGAACTAAAGAACTAAACCTTTCTTTTAAACATTTAATAGTTGTCCTTAAGGCGAGTAAATGACATTTTAAAAATATAAATCTGAATTGTAAAAGCAGTTTATCAAAAGCACATTTCCTTTATTTAAATATAATAAAACATAGTTACAAAGCACTTCTGAATACTTTAAGTTGAAGCACTTTAATGGAGTTTCTCAGTTAATGGTTGATGTATTACTATTTGGTATTAAGTGAATAATTGAGGTTAGAATGTGGGCGAGATATTAACATACAAAATGCAAAGTGCCCCTTTGAAAAGAGCGAAATGCTGGCATTGCAGCAGCAAACAATTTAGACACAATGCCCTGTTTTAATGTTATTATGGAATCAACAGTTGTTTTTATTATGTGGCTGTTTGTATTCTGTTTAATAAAAAACAAATCCTGCTGTTTATTTGGGCAGAGCAGAGAGTCAAACCTCATCTACTGTTTACAGAGCATCTATTGAAACATTAACCACTGTCTACAGTTCATTTACTCTGCTACTATAGCCTATATTCTCTGCTTCTCTGATTTTAAGCTTCCTGGTACCTCCTACACTGAGAGAATTTCACACTTCACACAGCTTTATGTTCAACACTCAGTAAACTCCTTAAGAGTTTCTTGGACTCTGCACTAATGGATTTGTGGTAAATGCTGGCATAATGCTATCTTGCATATGTGTCTGGACAAGCTGCTGTTGAGATCCCTCCCAGGTTTCTATGCAACACATTTGGCCCAGGTGGCTTTGTTCAGCAAACTGCAGCAACCAAAGACACAGTGGTTACCAGCTGGTACATGGCAGAGCAAATCAGCAGTTTTACACCTCATTATTTAGAATAGAGGGAGACATTTTTCATCCAACAGCTGCAATATAAGCAGTAGTGCTAGTGCTGCATAATACTGTTAACTATGTATAACACAACGGAGCTGTAAATGATGGATGATATTTTACAAGAAAATAACACTGAGGGTGCAAAAGAAAGATGAAAAGTAAAACATGCCAGAACAAATTGCATATTTATGTCCCTTTTAAACAAGTGGAGACATTGTTTTGCATTTTCTGCTATCAAGTCAACATTTTAATCTATATTTAGTAACCTTTGGACCACAGTTTTTCCAGTTTGATCCAATCAATTAAAATCTTTGACCAGTCCTCTTAGCTAAAGAAAAGCTTGAACAATATTTCTAAGGAATGTTGTTATTGGAAAAGTACAGCTTGTATTTTGTATTGTCACAAATTTTAAAAACAAAGCCAAGAGCATAGATTAAATGGAAAGCAATCTGCAAGATGTAGTTTGCTAGTGCTGGAAGCAACCACTTGTCTGCAGCTTTCACTCACCTGGGTATTATTTATGATTAGCAAAATAATCACACAGCACATAACAAATAAACAACGTGCATTTTTCATTTCTAACCTCGGATGAGATGCTGCCTCTTCCTGAAGTATGTGACCTTGGAAGTGTAGTCGTTATAGACAGAGTTCATGCCGCGGTTCTCCAGCCAGTGTGCTGTAGCCACCCCTCTTCCTTGCACTTTCATGGATTGAACTCTGGTGTCCCTCCGGAGCTCCAGGACCACCTGGCCGGACACCACCTCCCCTCCAGTGAATGCTGCATCAGCTGCACCATCCAGCTCAAGCCTGAAAGACTTTATGGAGCTCAGCGTCATCCCTGAGTGAAGAAAGATAAGTAAATTAAAACTTTTTGGACAAGACAGAGATAAACACTAACAAATACACTCTACAGAAATTTCATGTGTGTGTTAAACTGGTTCAAGAGTTCAAACACTTGCAGACATAAATGATTCAAGCATCCAGGGCTCCTGTGGATGACAGAGGACCCTAAATATGCACTTACTACTTGAATTCACAATCCATAATGTTGTTTGTCTGCTTTCAAAAAAAAAATTTAATTCTACCACACAGATATGCATTAGATTAACGCTATTCATTCTCACGTCCTTAGAAATGCCATATTTTTAGGGTGGGATAAATGTCCAAGATATGCCAATAGCTATGTCACCTATGCCGTTTTCATTTTTACAAGTTAAAAAAGGGGGTTTTGGTGCACATATTTGTGTATTAAACGGTAATATACTGACAAATTCCTTCATCAACAAAAAGTACTGCTATTAGGATTACTAATCATACAGAGAAGTGGTAACATTCTGATGAGATATTCATGTGCATTAAATGCAAACAAATACAATTATAGTTAGAGAGTATGTGAAAATGGTTTAATTATTACTTACTTGCCATCGAAATAGCGGTTTTTATTCAGTGCTAGCTGAATATAAATTCCATTATTACCCACATGTTTCGTTATTTTGCCAGTATGTGCGTTTATTGTGAATTTGAAAGCGGGGTGTCAGCCAATCAACAATAAGAACCATGCCTACGTTAACGGTACAGTTAAAAATGTTGAGCTGACATTTTTAAAAGCCCCCAAACTCACCGGTAGGACGAGAGCAACGTAGCGGTCCTTTTAAAGAGGAAGTTCGCCGTCTGTAGGCCGGACTCGGTGCTTACTCCGTCTGAATGTTTAATGGAGGTTCAGCCTTCTTTAACAGTGGAAGGATTCAACGCCCAGAAACACAACGGTTCTCTGTTTTTACACCAATGATAACGGGCACGTGCGAGTCACGCCCGCCCACTTAAAACAGAGGGGGAGGACGAAACGGACAACAGTTATGGCGTGGACTCAAGTGGACTGAGCTCACGTCAATGGTGTACAAAATAAGTGGATGTTTCCGGCTCTACCTTCAAAGTAAAACTGAGTGTAGCAGTTGCCAATGAAATTTACCGTAACACTGTGTTTTCGGGTGCGTATAAATCTACATCTGGCGAGAATATACAAAAGCCAACCAAAGAGTCCTGTTTCTACCAATCAGATACCCGAATCTGATTCCCGAACCAACTATTTTCTTGTATAAAGGGTTTTATTTTGAAGGTAGTATGCGGTGTCGCGTTCAAACCGGAAAACAGACTAAATTTCTAAGACTTGCTTTAGCCATTTTTTTCATAAATATGCCTGATAAATTAAGTGCAGAAAACAGCAATTTAATAGAACACTTAACCCGTACATGACACTTAAGCAAACGATGAAAACAACATGCAAATTAAGCGTTAAGCGATCAATTTTAGACAAGAACTCCCCCTCAGTAAAACTTTTCAGTATTGCCTTATTTTTTCTTGATAGTTTCACACATGACCCCCTTGTCACATGTTGACTTGAATTAGCTTTAATGACATGATCAGATCACAGAGGAGAGCCATTATGTCTGTAAAACATCAGTTAACAATACATCTCCACGTAATGAATGAATCTAATTACTTTTAACTGTTGCCCGCTCTCAGTTAAATGTAAAATTATAATGCAAATCTGATTATGTAGACTAATATGGGCTTCTTGGTAAGGAGACTACAGTTACTTTGAACTCAGCTGATTTCTACAAAACATGTTGTTTATCTTTGAGTTTAATGCAATTTGAAAAAAAGGTGTAAACATTTAAGACAAAAGTATGGTAATTACCAGCTTTCTTTTTAATTGGATCATTTTTTATCCAACAGTGCTCTTATAATTCATTACTCTGCAGAATTAATGCATACATCTTGCTCAAAGGTCATAAAACAATTGCTCTAAATGGCAAAGCCACCGGTGTCTTTTATAAGAAGTTCCTCAAACATGACCTGCTTACTCACCGCCTTTATTTGTATTGTTTTTTTAAATGTAACCCTGAGAGCTGTCTTAGTTAAATATTGCATTTCAGCACGTTCTCTCAGCTGTAACCCTTGGACTTCAACCTGGACTCACAGGGCCGCTAACATGTCAACTCATACCTGGCCTACTGTCTTTTTGTTGGGTTGATGAACTCCAGATTCAGTTTATTTACATCTGCTTTACTGCCAGCTTTTATTTGTCAGCAGAGCTGGCATCTCTGGGTCAAGGCTGTGTTATTGCTACAACATAAATTGTTTTTGTAGAGTTTTCGTGGTCAGTCATGCTCTGAGGAGTGGATGAGAATCTTTCCATGAAATATGCTAACCTCCTTCTTAGCGGTTAGCGTTGACAGTGTAAACAGGCTGGAAGTGGGACAGTTAAACACAAGACTGCTTTCCTTCTTGGCCTAAATTTGAGAGGTTAGGCTATGGTTCATGTTTAAACCAGGTGACTGGCACACTTCTTCAGTATTTCACACTGTCATGGCTCCTGTGTTTGTCCAAGTAAAACTATTTTTATCAGCCTAGGTAGGTTATAAGCATTTTTATGTGAAGAATGACTGAGGAATAATGTGACAGGATGATTTTAGCATGAGTACTTGAAACTGAAGTGATCAGCTTCAGCTGATTATCAGCTTTATTGAGCTGGACATTTCAACACCTTCGCACCTAAGTTTTATAGAACTATTGAAATATATTGTGGGAACTGTGTGAAACATTAAACTTTAAGTTTTACTGTCCCTTTTAACGACACAAAACAAAGGTAGTGTGTGGACAGAATCTTGTTCAAAGTAAAATTATTAAAAATTAAGGCTCTCAAGGAGTACTGCTCATTCCATATTTACTTTCACTTTTACTTCTTATTTTTCAATCAAGAATTAAATTCAGTGTTTTAAGGACACTGGAATAAGTCATATGTAGCATTATATTGTAACCACATAATTCATTTTTATTATATAGAGGGTTTTCTGGGATTAGTTAATATATTACTGTATGAAACTGGGAGTTACTGTCAATGGAGAACTTTATTTTTCCCCTGAAACTGATTGATGTCTGACCTAAATACCCTAAAAGACCCAAAACTGCAAATAGTCATGAAAAAGCTTGTCTCCTTGTGTTAATATAGAGCTGGACTGGAACAGTCACTGCATTACAAACTTAACTCTTGATAACTTCTTTTTTGTATCTCTAACTATTAACTGGAATTAAAATCCCTACTGAACTTAATATCTTTCAAGCAAACCAGAACTGAACTCATTTAAGGGCTGGTATATCTTAGTGTAATGTGGTTTTATGTCACTAAATGTTGTTAAATTCACTGTTTACTCAAAGGCCCTGTGATCAGGAATATATTAGCAATCACAGGAAATCTCTCTTCAGCTCTAACTCAGTGGATAACTTCACTCAGGGTGCAAATGAGTCTCATATCAAAAACAACAATTTACAAGAAAAATGACCAAAAGAACCCCAGCAGGGATCACTGTAAAACAGGCAACATCTAAACACAACTTAACACATATAAAACACATACCATCCCTCTGCCCAAGCAAATCATACATTTGTTAGACAGTGAAGGTACAATGGTGGATCAAGAAGAACTAGGATAGTAAAGGGCCTTGACTTTGTACCTCCAAAATGTATTTAGTTTATCCTTGAGCTGGAGTGGACATTTGTGCCTTTTTTATAAAATCTTTCAACATTCTTGGGTCATCGCGTTCACATGCAAGGAATAAACATGAGGCTTGAGGACCTTGACCCACTGTGGACCTACAACCTCCCAAACCTAACAAGTTAAGTTTCTGCTTTTTCTGTTATCTCCCATTTTCAACATGTGAATAAATGTTGTGATCTCACCCTCTGCAGTGAAGGACAAGAAGTCTGCTGAATCTTCAGTCAGTTTTGGTAATGTGTAGGCTATCCAAGAGATAAGGCACTGATTAAATCTGTTTGAGGATAAACTCAAACAGAAAAGCAAGTTTAGCTTCCAACAAGTGTAAAAAATAAATGAAAGGTGAGTTTTCACATCTAAGACACCTTAAATCTCCCAACACCCCCACCCAAGGAATGCTGAAATCAAAAGAGGCTAGACAAGCCTAAAACATGTAAAAGGGAAGGAGAGATCTATCTTCTGTGTACTGGATGCAAACTGAGTCATGCTGAAAGAGATTCTCTAGTGAGGCAGAAAAGCTTAAGACCTACTGGCAGGGGAATAGCTTAATGACACAGCAATTCTGTTTTTACAAGCTTTACAGGATAACCCATCGCACCAAGGAGGAGGGCAGCTGTGAAAAAGCCTCATGACAAAAGTCACGTTCATTAAGGCCAGCCTCATAAACAGACTATTGACCTTGTCACTCCCCTGCCTATTTAAAGCAGATGGTAATCGTGCTCCAGGTCATTTGCAAAGCACGCATGTAAACTACTGTAGGTTACAGCCTTTTTTTAGTGCAAAAAGATTCTATTTAACAAAATTCTGCTTTGATATTCAATGGGACATAACATTTATGAGACTATAAAACAGATAATGCAATGTTTGAAACTGCAATAGACATGGTGTAACATCAAAAAATGTGATCAAGACTTATTAGTTGTATAGGTAATACCTGAATAATTGAACTCTCTAGGTCTTTCAGTGTAGTAAAAGTAATAAAACAAGACATGTTCCAGTCTAGACCTGCTTTTAAAGTACTTAAGTATGCAGCAAAGTGTACTTTTATTATAAAGAAAACCAACTTCAATGTAGCAAGGATGATATACTGAACTCCAGAAAAGCACTTCCTGGGTCAAACTGAACCTTTCAGGTTTTGTTACCTGTAGTTAATTAAATTAGTTTACTTCAGGTGACATGATTGTTCAAAATTAAGACATGTCAAAGACACAAGGGAAAATGGAAGTAGATGAGAAACGTGTAAATTGTTTATTCTAACTTGAGACATACTCAAAAATGTATTTCTACTACTTTGAACTTTTATTTAATCAGTCACAGCAAATATTTTGAGTATTTACAACTTGTTCAGCTTGACAGTGTATGTTTTTCCCCTAAACCAGGTGGAGTAAATCTCATAAGAAGAAAATGAAATGAAAAGGGATTAGTACATTTACTGCAAAAAAAAAAAAAAAGCCTAACTTGAATAAAGATAGACTGTTTTTATCCCAGTAAATGTACTTGACAGCTTTAACTAGGAAAAGTAATGCGTCTTCTGCTCTCCACATTAATCTGGAAAATGCTAGTATGTTAAAGGATTTTTTTCCCTTTCTTTGTGACTTTTATAACACAGTTAATGTATTGTTCTTAAAGCAACAGTGTTCACTGAAAATCTTTAAACCAGGCCATGTAATGCATGGTTGCAAATGCTCCCCTTTTTCAAAAATCAAAATAGCTCATGACTGACATTCCTCTTTCATAGATGAACTAGCATGTCCCAAACTCTCTGTGAGGTGTTATTGTACTGGTAGATAAAACTGGAGTTATGAATGTCTCCTATTAAAGTGGGAAAACCCTCTTCAACGGGGTTCAACAGGTTCAACAGAGAAATGTTCTATTTCTATTACACATAACATTCTGTGTAAACCATCACAGAGTACTGGGTTGCATGGCTGACTTGTTTTTTCCTTTTTGATGATTACCCACTTGATGAATGTTCCCAACAATCATACATAGCAAAACACAAATACTTACTCATATATACAGTGCTTAATAAATTTATTAGACCACCCTAACCCTAACCAAAGTAAGGTTTATGCCACATCTGCCCTAAATTAACGGCATTGGTAATTACCAAAATCATTTTTTATGTTTCTGCAAAGGTTATTACACCAATATGTAGAAGCTCTTTAACCCAAATGATATTTTTAATGCTATAATAGAATTATTATTGTTGTCCATGAATTTTCAAATTTAATGATTTACAAAAAAAAAAAAAAAGAAAAAATAATAAAGCACATTAATATTTCTTGATTAATATGTCAATGAATGTTATGCTTGATTCATTTCTGACTTCTCAGAGAAGCCCAGTGAGCCGGCTCAAATTTGGGTGAATTCAGTTTGAAATTCCTCATTCCTGTTCAAAATGGTAAAACGTGGAGAGCTGACTGAAAATGAAGGAGTACGCTTTAAAGCACTTCATGATGCTGGATGGTCTTTGAGACAAATATGACAGGTGGTCTAATAAATTTGTTAAGTACTGTATATCTATATAAAATCCCACAATGTAGAAAGGTAATGGTACAAAATAAGAAATGAAGGTTTTCTCATGACTTCCAGTCACACTGAGCTCATGAACAGCTTTTTCCTGGAAGAAAAACATTGACTGTCCTCCAAGAAACTTGGGAATGCATTTGGATGTTTCCCCCTGTCTGGGTTGCTGGTAGGCAGGGGAAGTCTGCCTGCAAGGCATTTATTCCCTTTTTCAGGCTGTTTTTGAGAATCTTAGCAAAACTATCTTTTTCAAAGTGTTACAACAGGGCCTCAAAATATATGGGGTCTTCCCTTCCACCTTCAAGTCACATGCTATTTAAACTAAAACATAAACATGCTCATGAATAGTGGACAATATATTTAAAATAAACTAACTGTAATTCAATAATGAATTTAAGTATCTTATACAATATACTTGCATGTCATACTTAAATAAATCTGATTCTTAGTGTCCTAAAATCAATTCAGTCATTCAGTGTGAAAGCAGAAACAGCAGGAAACCTTTCTGTGCTGTGTTTTAACCTGGAAACGAACGACATATCACTGTGGGGGCTGGTTATTAATTTTTTACACTAATGTGCTCCCTTGTCTGCTTTTAAGTGACGAGAAAGGCTCGCTGTCGCCCTCTTCAGTCTATTTTTGTGTAACGTCATCCGATACAATGAGAAAGGAACTGCCATAAGTAAATGTTCTTATGAGATCTAAAATCTAAAATTTCTAGAGCAAGCGCTGAGCTTTTACATGGCGAGTACCAAAAATAGACTATTACAATATTGTATTTTCAACTGTGTTCGAAATAGTAGTTGAAATAAATATTTCAAAAGGAATCGTAGGAGAACGATCGATTGTGCTTTTCTTTTTTTAAGAAGTTCAGTTCATTAAAATGAAAACATTTTAAACGGCAAAAAAAATAAATACACTTTGATGCACATCGTGAAGATTTTATTCTCGGGTATCCTAGGATGACGGAAGTGACGTAAATGAGCGTCAGCCTCTTCCGCTCTCTTTTCGTTGAGGCTCAGCTAGAGGCCGGGTGGGTACACGTTTTGTCCAGTATACATTTGTTGATTTTTATGCGAATTTATGATGTTTGATGCCAATAAAACTATCTGTCGCTACTCTTTTTCGTTATTTATCACATTATTCGTAACAGCGACCCAGGTTTAAGGTAGAAAGTGGGGTAAAATGTAATTTAGCAACAGGCTAACGCTACGCATGTGGCGAGGCCCCGTAGTCCTGTGTTGCTAACCTTACCCTAGCTAATATCTTCAGCTGCTGTTGCACCCCTACAAAATCTATAAAGATGAAGCAAATGTGTCTAATACGATAGCATTTTGCCATTTCGTCTCCAATTAAGTTACATGACAAATTTGTTCTTCATGAACTTGTTTTCAGAGCTGTCATTTGCCGTGTGGTCAGCGCGTTAGCTTAAACTAATGATAACTTTGAGCTAATATCAGTTTTCTCTGTCAGCCTGCAAACATGCAGATCTTCGTGAAGACGTTGACGGGGAAAACCATCACCCTTGAGGTTGAGCCCAGTGACACTATCGAAAATGTCAAGGCAAAGATCCAGGATAAGGAAGGTAAGCCGCCACATTGATTTGAGCCATGACAGGTTGCCAGTAAATAGTGTAACTGAAATGTGGCCTGACTATTGAAGAAAGAAACCACCTGGCTTTCCATTAACATGATTTACCAGTGTAGGTCTAAAAGTTTGATTTGTGTAAGTAGATTTGGTCCTCTAACTGGATCTGTTTCTTGTTGAATTGTGTAGGCATTTTTTGTCTCAACCATGGCAGATATGGTTTGTAAAACATAAACAATGGAGGCAGTTTCTGTTTCTCTTTTTAAATTCAGTCTTGTCTTTTCAGGAATTCCTCCCGATCAGCAGCGTTTGATCTTCGCTGGCAAACAGTTGGAAGATGGACGCACACTGTCTGACTACAACATTCAGAAAGGTAGCTGTCAACAGATAACATTACAACATGCTAGTCAGAGTAAATCTTAGATAACCCTCAGAGTTGTAGGGTAAGTAAAGTTAAATTAGGAAAGTTTGGACTTCCAGAGCCTTAAAAATCTTAGAAATGTTTTGTTATAAGACTAGTGTTAATTTACTAGTGATGCACGATATTGGGTTTTTACCAGTGTCTCATATGACAATATTTAGTCTTTTTTTTATCAATGCAGATATTAAAATGTTTTTCAGACCTTAAACTTAAGTCCTTTGTAACACTTCAGAGTTTGAGGACTAACAAAGAAACAAACTTAAGTCCTTAAGACATAATTTGAAGTTGAAAGAATGACGGTGGATGAAGAAAAAGAACTTAACTCACATAGGCATGTTTCCCTAGCTTTAAACTCCTCTACAGTCCATATATGCTGATATTCATAGCCTTAACATCAAATGTAAATACCTGCAGACATTTTGATATCTGCCGATAACAGATACTTGCCTTTTTTTAGGCTAGCTGCTGATACTGATATCTGGCCAATAATATGGTGCATTCACACAATTTATTTGGTAGTTTTAAAATACTTAAAGAGAATGCTTTTTATTATGCTGGTTGTTGTGACTGAACTAGAGGTTTACACATGTGCCTTGACTTCCCACCAGAATCCACTCTTCATCTGGTTCTGCGTCTGCGTGGTGGCATCATCGAGCCTTCATTGAGACAGCTGGCCCAGAAGTACAACTGCGACAAGATGATCTGCCGCAAGTAAGTTGTGAATATTGTCATAACCAGCTGTAATACTGCGCATTTCTACTTTTATTTACAGTGAAGTAGGAAATGAAGTTAAGAAAAAATCCTTAAATACAGTCCCATGGTTTATAAATCACATGAATAAACAAGGAAAAGGATAGATCAACTAGCCTTTGTACACAGTGTTTTATTTTAACCCCCCTCCAATAAATTGAATCCTGAATTTGTGTGAATTTGCAGGTGGTGTGAATGTTTCTTAGCCTGTTGTCCCCAAGATTTTTTAGTTTTCCCTCCAAATATGCCACATACTGTGTACTCCTTATTGTAGCATCAAACATCTTAAGCAGTTTTTAATCTTTAGAAATGGTTTCAACTGTGAGGAATGTTATGGTTAGATTGAGGAAGGTTTTCCTCAGTTAACTCCTAAACCCTTCTTTTTTTGACAGGTGCTATGCCCGCCTGCACCCCCGTGCTGTCAACTGCCGCAAGAAGAAGTGTGGACACACCAACAACCTTCGCCCCAAGAAGAAGCTGAAGTAGACATTTTACCAAATTGGCTTTTTATGCCATTGTGTGTTGAAATAAATTTGAGAAAATGATGTTACTTGTCTTGAATTATTTAGGGAGGGGTTTAAATTTTTTTGCCATGTTAATTCTTTTGAATACATACAAGCCGAGGCTAGGTGTTTGAAATGCCAGAGAAGGACAAAGTCTGGCTGAAACCTGATGAAGTGGGTCAGTTCTGTTAAAGTGGTTTTCAAAAGTTCCCAAACATTATCTCAGTGACATTATTTTGGCAAGCAGTGAGAGTCAGGGGTTTATGAGAAGTCTGCACCCTGAGGTGTCCTGGTAATTCATTAAACCTGCTTTTTGGAACTGGTACTGATTGAAACTGAACTATGGGCCAATGCCAAAACCTAATGGCACAGTGCCTGTTTGTGCTGGTTGGCTGGGGTTTCAACTCTGAATTTGGCACACAAAGCAGGTTGTCAGCCTGAATTAACAGAACAGAAGAATAAAAGTGTCTCAAGTGCATGATTAAAAATATACTGAAATAGTTCCCATGGCCTGTAGTACACAAAGCTGAAGGCTGAAGATTCTGCACTGCCACTGCTTAATCTAAAACCTTAAACACTGATAGGTTTTCAAAGAATTTCCAACACCATTGCTTATTTCTGCAACTTGCACATCACGTTAAAAGGTTTACCTACCAGTGCTGCAACATAGTTTTATGATTACAGTGTACTTGAAAAGTGTTAACTGTAAACTTGTGCTGAAAGATTCCCTTGTCAGCCAAATCATAAATCCTTGGTTCTCAACTGGTGGGTTGACTCAAAATTGAGTATGAAGCCATTTTCAGTGGGTCACTGCGGTATAAAGTAACTAATTAATGCTATCGATATTGACGGATATTAGCTTGAAAGATGAATTGTTTATATGTGCAGATAAGAAAATATCTGCTGATATTTTGGCTATAAAAGTCTGCCTATATCAATTGTAAATATTGGCCTTATGAACAAGTAAGTTAGAGTTTTAGGCTGGACTAACATACACTATATTGCCAAAAGTATTCACTCACCCATCCAAATAATTGAAATCAGGTGTTCCAATCACTTCCATGGCCACAGGTGTATAAAATCAAGCACCTAGGCATGCAGACTGTTTCTACAAACATTTGAGCTCTAAGGAGCTCAGTGAATTCCAGGGTGGTACTATGATAGGATGCCACCTGTGCAACAAGTCCAGTTGTGAAATTTCCTCGCTCCTAAATTTTCCGTAGTCAACTGTCAGTAGTATTATAATAAAGTGGAAGTGATTGGGAACATCAGCCACGAAGTGGTAGGCCACGTAAAATGACAGAGCGGAGTCAGCGGATGCTGAGGCGCATCATGTGCAGAGGTCGCCAACTTTCTGCAGTCAATCGCTACAGACCTCCAAACTTCATGTGGCCTTCAGATTAGCTCAAGAACAGTGTGTAGAGTGCTTCATGGAATGGGATTCAATGGCCAAGCAGCTGCAGCCAAACCATACATCACCAAGTGCAATGCAAAGCAAGGGATGCAATGGTGTAAAGCACGCCACCACTGGACACTAGAGCAGTGGAGACGTATTCTCTGGAGTGACGAATCACGCTTCTCCATCTGCCAATCTGATGGACGTGTCTGGGTTTGGCAGTTGCCAAGAGAATGGTACTTGTCTGAAAGCATTGTGCCAAGTGTAAAGTTTGATGGAGGGGGGATTATGGTGTGGGGTTGTTTTTCAGGAGCTGGGCTTGGCCTCTTAGTTCCAGTGGAGGGAACTCTGAATGCTTCAGCATACCAAGAGATTTTGGAGAATTCCATGCTCCCAACTTTGTGGGAACAGTTTGGGGATGGCCCCTTCCTGTTCCAACATGACTGTGCACCAGTGCACAAAGCAAGGCCCATAAAGGCATAGATGAGAGAGTTTGGTGTGGATGAACTTGACTGGCCTGTACAGAGTCCTGACCTCAACCCAATAGAACACCTTTGGGATGAAATAGAGTGGAGACTGAGAGCCAGGCCTTCTTGTCCAACATCAGTGTGTGTCCTCACAAATGCGCTTCTGGAAGAATGGTCAAAAATTCCCATAAACACACTCCTAAACGTTGTGGACCGACGTCATATTAAACCTTATGGATTAAGAATGGGATGTCCTTCAGTTCATATGTGAGTCGAGGCAGGTGAGCAAATACTTTTGGCAATATAGTGTATCTAGGCCAGTTGAAGTCTTTCTTCATTCATCCTCATTCCTTACACTTTTAAAGTCTTTTAAATTTGAAATTTGTCATTTTTTCATCCTCAAACTTTAACATTGTATGTTTTAAGGACTGAAGTTTTTGCTCTAAACTTGATTCAAATATTGGTATCAGGTAAAAGGTTAATTTACAAATATCCAAATGGCAGATATCAAGAAAAATCAAATATCATGCATCTCTATTTGCGAGTCAATGATTCCATCACATCCCAACACAGCTGATGCATTTTACTTTATTATAGAGGTAGGATTTTACTTGAAAACGAAAGATCATATTCTACTGTACAACTTATCAGTATTTACTCAGTACTTAAATAAACTTAAAATTAAATACTTTTACTTTAGTAGATTCATAGAACAGTACTTTTACTTGAGCAAATTATGTGCTTTTATTTTGAAGGATATGTTTCCATCTCTTTGTTACATCACATCTTTTCTTGCATTCCAAGGCCAAACCGCCCATTTTTCATTGAAAATGTAAAAATGGTTGAAAAATTACAGAAATTAGGGTTGCAATGTGTCCCTAATGATGTGGTGGTGGGTCCTGATACTAAAACAGGTGAGCACCACTGATCTAATCTGTGTTAGAAAATTAAAATACTCAGGGAAAAAACATTAAATGCACATCAGCTTCTTACAGAAAAGACCACAGCAGTGAATTTGCATGATTGATTTTTAATGTTAAACAGTTCTGTACAAATATAAGGAATTAATCTCACATTGTCATACCCCATATAAACACCTGTTCTCATATTCAGTGGTTCTTGTGAAACAAACAAAATCATTTGGGCCTCAAACTCAAACGCCAGTGAACAGTTTAAACTACTGTAATGAAACTAACCTGAACTTACTAAAGTACTCTGAGGTATTTTGCGTCTCACTGGAAGTTTAAAAAGCTGTTCAACTTAAGCTAAATGAAAGAATCTGATGGAGATGAACTTCAGCATCATAAAGAAATTGTGTTTGTTCCAGTTTAAAGTTGTGCATCTTTGGTACTGCATTCTCTTTAACACCATTGTTTAAAAAGACCTTATTCCAGTGTAGTGAAGAAGCCATCTAACCACAGATGTTCAATAACAGCATTAGATGCAGTTTTTTGTCCTTTGTTGCTGAACAACTTCCTACCACTACCTACAATCTCACACTTCAGCTGGTGATTTACTTACTACATTGCCCAGAATTATATTTAACGGCTCCCAAACACACAAATCAGCCAATACAATACAACCACATACACCATCAAATACAATCCAAATCTCTGTACCATGGAGGCGGACTTTATCGTTATGCAAAGGCGAGCAATTGCCTGGGACCCTAAACTTCTAGGGCCCTCTGAACACATAATTAACTCAACCCTTTCTCCTGCAACGGCCTGTATTATAGCTGTTTAGAATTTTAAAAGCTTAACACGCTTATTAAAACTTGATATATTGAGTTAACTTGGTCATGTTATAGTGGCATGGAAGCCAGCTGAAAATGATAAAATGTAAACTTTTGTGTGAATTATGCCTTTTTCATATGAAAAATACCAAAAACCAAGATATTTGTTCTGACTGGTGTTTTACTAATTATTTCATAAAGGATATTATGCAAATGTTAGGGATGCAGGATATTTTATTTTTGCTGATATCCATTATTTAGAAATTAGTTTTAGATGATAACAATATTTTCGTGTAGTTCAGATCCAAAACATCAGTCCTTAAAACACACTATTTTAAAGTTTTAGGATGAATAGATTAGCAAAATGCATTCTTAAAATACACATAAAAGTGCATGGAATGATGATGAATAAAGAAGAAGACGTCAGCTGATGTAGGTCTGTTTTTCCAGCCCAGAACTTCACTGACTTTTTTGTTAGTAATGCAAATATTTACAGCTGATAGAGGCAGATTTTTAAAGCTACAATATCAGCTGTAAATGTCAGCAGAAATTTTCATATCTGCCGATAACAATATTTCACTTTTTGAGCTAATATCTGCTGATACCGATATACCAATAATATTGTGCATCCCTAAAAAAGTTAGTTAGTAGGTTAAACATGAACTAAAACGTAAAAAAGAAGAAGAAGAAGAAGAAGAATTGGAGCCATTTTTTTTTCTTTGAGTAAATTTTGATTTGTTTTTTAAATTAACAAAAAAAGTAGCCATTTCTAATGTTATTTGATTATTTGATATTTGGTCTATTTAGTGTCTCAAAATGGACGGTTTAGGACATTTCTGGTAAAAAAAAAAACAAAAAAACAAAACAACAAAAAAAAAAACATTACTAAACAATCATTTACGTTTGGTTTTATGTCAAATTACAAATCTGTCTTTCTCAAATAAGAATTTTACAAGGGGCAAGATCAACAGATGTAAAAGGGTCTCATGCCAGTGTTCGCCTTGGGCCCCAAAATTGCTAAGTCTGCCACTGGTACCATAGATTATAAAGCATCTCCACTTCAGATTTGGTTGTCATAGACAATTCTAACTTTGAATTTATTATTGAAGTCATTAAGGCTGCTGGTGGTGGTGTACTAGTGTGTTAAATCTGAAGTGTTCCTAATATTTTGCCTTCTACATTAATATAGATGAGGAGAGCAACATATTGAGAACATCTTATAAATTAATGCATTCCAGTACACCACCATCACTCACTATGACTTCCAGAATAGTTTAAATACTATTAAAATTGTATGATAAAGTTCTTGCATTAGATTGCATTGGAGGTGTTAATGTAATGGCTGACCAGTGCATACTAAAACACAAGTAACACTTAAATGATAAAGGTTGCTTACCATTGTGTCCACAAATTTATACTGCCACACCAAACAACAAACTGGTGACAAAATCGTAGCATTTTTTTTCACCAGCAGGTACCCAAATACTTCCAGATACACACAAGATTTGCTCATTTGATCAGTTTTGGATGCACAATAACACTTAAGATCTAATTCACATACTACTATAAAGCAAAACAATTGATCAAATAGTGTACTATGTAAATATACCTTTTAGTACAGTAATTTAATACTTAATTGATCCTACAAAGGCAAATAACCAGAGGCTAACACTCCCTACCCCGGTTTCTGTGCAGCTCCTGATGTATTTACACTGTATTATTGTGCATTAATGATACTCTGGAATAAGGCTGCTGTGAAGCAAAGTGTTTCTGACATCAACCGTGAGGAGCTCATGCTGAGGAGCTGATGGCCTCTGCATTGCCTTCATGCTTCACTTAAAAACTGATAGCAATCTGGTGAATCCATAAAAAAGAAAACATCTGGATAAATTGAATCAAAACAGGCTTTACAGATCTCTTATTACCTACAAATAACTTGCATTACTCCAAATAGGCAACTATGCTATTCTTTTATTGCTAATTTAATGTTGTTGCATGTAGCAGCTGATGTCAGAGCTCTCAGGAACTTGTCAAAGCGATACAGCCTCAACAATAAACCTCTATATAATCAACAGAGAAAAGATACAGCAACATTAAGCTATTACTACTGTTCTAGACTTGCTGAACTACAGAGGGGCTTTGAAAATCCAACTTTAAGAGAAGCTGTGCTCATCACTTGGAACTATTTCAAAGTACTAACACTAATGTAATACTGGGATGCTATTGCATTATCTTGTAGATTATTTTTCATGATGACCTGTGTTGTCATCATCACATCAGCTGCAAAAACATCTTATATGTTCCTATATTACCGTCACAAAAGAAAGAAATCAATATGTCATCAGGGGTGATAAGCGAAGATCTATAGACATTGTTCATCAGAGGTTCACATACAAAGCAGACAGATGAATCAGTTCAGTACCAACTTACTAAAACTACTGCAGTTGTGCTTTTTAACTCGAGCCTGCACTCACACGCATAGCTTCTCATTTCCTGGCAGGTTTCAGGGCTTCTGCAGAGCTCATGCAGTGCTCTCATTGTGATCCATGCTCTGCGGCTCTGCTGAGTCTCTGTATTATTACTATTACTACCATGGTAAAATAACAGTGCTAGAAAGGCTGAAAAGAAGCACATATAGTGGAACTGCATTAGTTTGTGGACACTGGAAATGTAAACAAAATAAAACTTGGCACAAACATCATCGAGTGCAATCTCAGGTTCGACCTGCCAGCCTCGGGGTGGGAAAACGGCATCTCTGTGACACATCTAGACCTTTCCTTCACACGCCTGATCTGATCTGTCAGTGTGGCATTTAGCAGCAGCTTGGCAACAAGCTTGACGCTGATTTCCCACTTCGGCTGTGAGTGTAACCCATCAATGAACATGAATAATAGAATAAGTGGTGAAAGAGCAGTTCTCCTTAAACAGAAACAGAAAATGTTCGTACGCTGGCGATCCTCAGATGACAGAGAGTGAGCCGGTTGTTGCATCTCTGAGTTGGTTGATGTCCAGGCTGCTGAGCTAACTTTTATTTCACTTGTCCATGTGAATTATCCCTTCTGGGTGCATCTCCACAGTGTTAAGGAAGGATTAGAGCACTAACATAAACTAAAGGTCATTGCTTTGCAAAAGCACGAGATATACTCATATAACATGCCTGGAATTTGTGTAAATTTCAATATCATTTCATGGCAAAATGCACATCCAAAAGCTTCATTCATGCATCAGTATTATTTTTTGTCTACATCTTTAAAGTCAGTGTAAAGCAAATTCAGAAATTGGTTTACCACTGTAAGTGTGGGGAAAATGGCTGAATTATGGAGTCAGACCATGAGAACGTTTTTCATCATTTTATGATTTTTTGGAGGCGGGGCCAAATAAGCTGTTTGTAATCATACAATCCCAAATGTGTCCGCTGGGGGTAAGGAGGTGACGGACAGACTGGACCTCTGTGCTGCAATTACCACCAGAAAAAATTCGACATATATTGAATACATTCCCTACACTTTAACCAGTTCCCACAGTTTAACCAATTCACCTGTCATAGAGGCGATCAATATCAAATACTCAGTCCTGCAGACCTCCTAGTGCCCAGTGTCATCTAGTCAGATGAAGGGAACAAGAGTATAGAGGAGTCTTGTACTGAGCTAAGAGGGTAGCTGAGCCCCTTTAACATCCTCGTTTTGGCACAAACATGCTTTAAATGGAAAACGTGATGCACTATTAATCAAATAAACCTTGTGGGTCAAGCGACAAACTGATGATGGGCTTTTCATGTACAAGCCTTGTCTACGAAACGGCTCTTTAATGTGAGCCGAGGCAGCTAATTCCTGTTTGAGTGCCAGTTTCCTGGCTAACGCTAACTTAGCTACGTAGAAAATGTACCTATTTAGCTGCTTTATGAGCTTAGCTTTGGCTATGTTAGCTACAAGCTACGCTTTCTACACAGCTTACAAAGCTATGTAAGCTAAGCTTGCTGTGTTGATGTTTTCATGGAGGATGAGCTTTTTTCCTGTCAGCAGACAGTTAACTTGACTTTATCAAATGTTTATAATTAGTTTTTGCAGGTCAGATTTTTTAACTTTAACTTTTGGTAACCTAACCATTACCTTAACCCTCACCCAAATCCTAGACTGAACTTAAATCTGATTTTATTTCAAAAGTTAAAAGCATGTTTTTCCTTTCTGAAAGAGATGGCATCTCAGATCAGTGGTCTGGGAGAATAGCTGTCAGAGATGTATGGTCTGCAGCCAGACCCTTCTCTTAAAATCAGATTTTTTTTTTTTTTTTACTTAAACAGATGAAGTGACCTGGGTAAAGTCACTGTATCTTACATACAGTCTACTTAGGAACTGAGACTCATCAGGAATAAGAGAAATGACCATTTATATTAGGGACGTAAACGCCACATGGAAAAGGAAATTTTGCCTGGAGGTCATTTTACAGTAATAGCAGGCTTCACAGGAATGAAAGAAAACTCCACCTCCGTTCCAAGAGGTATATATTTTTCACATGATGATAGGAGATGACAGATAAAGGGTTCTGAGATTGTTGCATATGATCTTTTTATTGCTGCACATGGAATTTAGTGCAATGAAGCCAAACTCCAATGTCTCTCTTAACTATATACCGCAAAGTATGAAACAAACCCGTGATGGACTTAATTTTCAAAATGATGTAACAGGATGAATATTTCACTGTCTGAGGTGGACTCGTTTGAATATTTAAGAAGCAAGAAAACAGGAACACTGGCTTTTATTTAACACCACTGAGGCTTTTATCTAGTGCTATTTCAAACTGTTGCTGCAGCATTTTTCATTTAATTCAAAAAACATCAAATTACAAAAGTGACCTATGTTAAGTGAATGCAAAATATTTGATCAAGTAGTGAATATTTTGCTACCCGTTGAAATGTCTACTTTTGCAGAAAAACAAACTTTAATCCATTGTAGTGCAAATCCTCTTTTAAAGGTTCTTTGTGTGTTATTTGGGATCAATGAATTATTTTCTCAGCACTGTAAGAAAAGAAAGCATCAGAATGAAAAGAGATTTTAACAGCCACTTCTCTGTATCTTTCCTTGTCTAACCTTAAGAAAACACTGGATTGCTATGGCATGAAAAAGAGCAGGAGGGCGCTGTTGATCCAGAGCAAATGGATCTTCAGCTTTAAGAGTTTTCAGTGGCGGTAGATGTAAAAAGAGCTAAAAAGTGGTTCTGTAGTAATCTTTTTCTCCTCGTAAGAGCTGGAAGAGTTAGAGGTCATGCAGCTGCTTTAAGTGTGATTCAGAAAACTAAAACAGATGTAGCTGAATAAACCTTCCTGTTTACTGTTTTTATCATCAGCTATAATGTAACAACGGCTGGTTTTGCAGAAAGCACCTTTGAGAGGATCCTGATGTTGTTTACCAGCACTGATCTTAAAAAAAGCAGATCTGTGAAGGTGAACAGCTCTACCTTCTCCTCTGTATTGCTTTGATTTCTACTCTGCTGAAACAACACGATAGAAGTGCAACCAGTGCTGACTGTGGAGATGCATCCCAACTTTTGCTGCTGCGGCTACTTGTCAATGAGTTTGGCCAGGCTCTGTTTCAGGTCTTTAAGGTCACAGATTTTGACGTCAAGAACCTCAATGACCCGTTTAACCTCGCCCTCCGCGTGCTCCCGCTCCTCCCGGCTGGAGGAGAGCGTTTTCTCAGCGCTTTGAACTCGATCCTCCAGTTCACTGTTTCGTCTTTCCAGCTCCTGCAAAAACAAGAGAAAAGGTTGGTCCATCTGGATGTGTTTCAAAATATTCTCAGCAAAGGGACATTTGACATGTTCTTTAAATTAAAATGGAGATAGAAAATAAGGTAATTTCCTAAAAGGCATGAGGTAGTAGAACATTTCTTTCTGCAGAACTGAACAAAATTTTTGCTTGCAAACACTAAATTTCTTGTGTGGTTGCTTCCTGCAATAAAACCTGGTATGTCCCCTCAGGCTTTCTATTTATTTACCTGTCAGTCTGTCTACGCAGATACTGGCATTTTCAGTGTTGAGTGATATATTAATATTTTGTATTCTCCACGTTTTATTCTGAATTTATATGTCTGATAAAAATCAATGATGATATAAAACACTAATGGTAAGTTTTAATTTTCTGCATATCAGCCTAGCTTGCTTTTTCAGAGCTTTTTACCATGAGGTTAAATCTTCTTCTTCTTTCATTCCACATTTAACTCTGGTTCAGTGTGGGCCACATAACTTGGTGTTTGTGGGCCTAATGTGACTGACAAGTTTGGGGTTAACAGCTCTAAACAGTCTGAACGGCAAATTTAGATGTGCAAACTTGTGCTGTATGAGTTTATTCTGTATAGCAGATATACTAGTATACTAATGAATGGATTATAGAATAAACACAAGGACAGCCAAGGTCACATAACAATTTACATACTTCATAACTGACACCCCTACTTATAATGATGAAAGACCTCATAATGGTTATGCAATATGCATCAGGTGTAACCTCCAGCAGGAAAATAGTACAATTTGTTTTTGTCCTTGAAGTCCTCAGCTCACCTGGACTGACTGTGCTGCAGGTCTGAGCTCATCTGTGACTTTAAAGTCAGCATCAGAGCTTTTTTGTTAGCAGACTGTGCGGTTCTAGTTTGGTTTGGACAACAATAGAAAACCGCATATAGGCAGGTCAGTATCCTGAAATACTTAGACTTTATCATTTTTCTACAAGGTTGAGGAAAATGTAAGAAAAAGGATGAGTTACAGAAAGCAAACACAGGTACATCACTAATGTCAGAGCACACCTGTAACATTCTGCTGTTAATATTCACAAAGAAAAAAACAGCAAGTTCTAGTACAAGACTTGAAAAGAGAATCCTCTTAAGACTGTAGTGTGACCTTTGAATAGCTGAATCATAAGCACTAATACGAAAAAATCTCTGTTCACACTAAGGATGAAAAGCTTTAATCTCCCTCCCTGTCTGTGAAGTACTTTCCTTCATTTTTCTTTTACAATGAAATTGAGGCTTTACAAGGTTGACCTACAGTGAATTTAAAGGTGAGGAGAACCCTTGTGCACAACATCTTTATAACCACCTTTTCAAAGACAGAACCATCCCTGTTTCTCTGAGTGGTACTTAAGATTAGATCGTCACATCAATGCCAGCAACAAATGAAGTTCATTGAGTTTAAGATGTAGCCAATAAGAAGTGAACATTAAGGGTGAAAGTGTGTCTTCCTTTCATCTTAAGACCCTGAGATACAACAGGATGAAAGTTTATTCCCTTAAGGATGATTTAAAAGTCTACTACATAAGATTTACAATTTTAATCAATCCCTAGCATCCATAAACTTATAAATATTTTTAAAGACTTGCATTTAACATACTGAATATGCTATACAATACACTGAGGGTCTTTGCTGCAATTGGAGTCAGTGTTTAAAATCTAAGGTACAAAAACAGAACTGCACTCACAGTTTATTACCATTTATAACAAAATTACTTTTTCATTGCTGAAAGTGAAAAACTGAAAACAGTTTAACAGCTAAGTCATGTTGCGGTCAAATTTCTGAGTTATGCTGTATATTATATCACTCATAAAAGAATGGGATATGTTGGTTCCTAAATGCTTTTCTGTGGTAGCCCTAAGTAGGGGTGCATCAATCAATTTTACTTATTTCAGTTTCCTGTGATAAAAATAATTTGCAGTTGTATACCTACCAACACTCATCTGTGTTTATTCTGTCATAAATACAGAATTACACGTTTTGTATGTTTGTCTGTGGATACCAAGGTTGCCAGATTGTGAATGAATCACAGCATAAAGTTTCAACCCCTCTGTCCCTTTGATCTGGCAACCAACATCCTGATAAAGGGTGAGCTGAACTCTCTGCACGAGCGGACAGACAAGACGAGAGCCGAAAATGACTGGACAGTATGGTGCTCTGTTATCGTTTTTCATCTGCTTTTCTGTCTGTATTCCTTCTCTGCATTATCATACTAAACTTTATTATCAAATGTTATACTCTTTGGTCTAATGTCTTGGTTACAACATTAAGTTTAATTTAAAACAAATGCATACCAAAGAAAGTGACAGATAAAAGTTAAACTGTCTGGATTTCTTTTGTATAGCGGAGGAGTCACAGATAACCAAAACAGGAGTTATATAAGCCATTTTCTGCTCGTATGAACAGTTTTACAAAGACAGAGAGTAAACAACACAGACTAAAATGCCAAATATCCCCAGCTGTGCTGATATATAATGTGAATGTGCTCATATGTTGAATTTCAGGGGGAATGTTAAGACCCATAACTAGATAATCAGAAATAAAGTAGAAAAATCACTATTAGACTGATAACAATGTGTTAAAATTCAAAATGTGTTAAAATTGTTGGAGGAAAAAAACAGATACTTAAGCCGATTTTATATTTGACACATTTGCATCTGAGTGTCCCCGTGTCAACAAGGCATAAAAACTTCAGATACGCCCCTTCGCAGAGGTTGCCTGAGCACACATATCTTCAAAATGTTTATGGACGTGGATGCACCAGATGTCAAAACATGCTACATGATATGCTACAGATTTATTTTTGGGCTTTTAGTGCCTTTAATGATAGAGAAGGACAATGGATAGAATCAGAAACAAGGATGAAAATGTCGGGCTCTCCCGAACTTTCATACAGGAAAGGTCCACAGGCCAGAATCAAACCCTGGCCGCCCGTGTACATGGGGCATGTCTTAAACCACTACCCCATCTGCACCCTACAGATATGCCTCTTGGTTTTGGGCAGAGTATCGGTTTGTGGCGAGGAGGAAGTTTCAGTGTCATGATGCTCTTTCAGGTTGTGTCCGTGTGGCGGTCCACGTGGAAAGCACAGCTAAGCCTTTAGGCTGATATTTTAATAAAACCTAATTTTTTTTTCATCCTCAAAAAGAAACTTTAATTTCATGACAAACAACTGTGTTAAACCTTAAGATTTTTATCAGTAACTTTGCCAAACTACTGCTGCTTCAAAACCTCTTAAACAATGCAGCAATATGTGAGAAGAGCCCACATATTTGTAAGAAAATAGCTTAATATTATGAAGAAAAGCTTTATGTGTGAAATTAAAAGCCAGTGCTCAAAGTATCTTATTTTTATTTATTATCCATCCTCATGTTTCTTGGCTTGTGCTACCTGAACCTCTTCTTGATTTTTTGTGTACAGACCTGGCCTGATTTAACAGACTTGGAATTTGCCTCAGTGTTTTTGAGTCTTGCATTTAAGCTTTATTTGGTTCAGTATTACTATGTAAGGCTGTTTTCTGTGATATAAGTGAAGTATACTTGTTAAATGAAGATAAATTCCTCTAACTGAGTGCTCCAGTTTTACAGGATAGACCGACGACACCCTGAGCCTGTCGTCATCTCACCTGCAGTCTCTGCATGGCCTCCTCTCTCTCCTTCTCCAGCTCTCCCACATCTGTTTTCTTACTCTGTAGATTGTGGATTTCCTGAAACAGACACATCAAACTGTCAGCACACCGTGTTCACACCACTCTCACTCGTACACCGTCCCTGTTTATCAGGAACATTTATATCTTGATTCGCACCACAATGCCTTTTTTATGCCTTAGAAGAAGCTGAGTCATTCATTAAAAACAGGCTGGAGATAAGATTTGGGGCACCTTGATGTTTCAAGGAGGTTCGGGGGATTCATCCGCCTTGGGGGAAAATGTACCAACGTGACAAATTCTCCTGTCACGAATGGAACTTTTCTAGATGACAGGTGTAACGTGGTTATGAAAATTAAGCTCAGCAGAAAGCTGCTTTCAGGAATATTTAACTTAAATCCCCATTTTGTTTGCCAAGAAGACATTTGATGGACATGGAGTTGGCACATAAAGGCAAAAATTATTCACAAGGTGATGGTTTTGCGTCATAAAAAGTCTTTCTTGAACAGGCTTGGAAACAGTAATGAAGGTGAGTCAGAGAACACTGATTTTATTTCACATGTAGGCGGCAGCTCAGGACGTCTACGGGATTCATTTCTGTTTGTTCTCCCAGACCATGACATGCTTTTCTAAGCTCTCTGTCTGACCAAACAGGATGATTCAACAAGAAATATCAGAGCCTTAAAGATAAATTAAGTTTTAGGTAGAAAGAGAAAACAAGATCACCCTCATCTTTAATACATGCCTGAATTTTTTAACTGTATTTGTAAAATAATAGTCCATTTGAGATTAAAATAAAGGCTATGAAGCATAAAGATGTGATTAGAAGCCTTAGAGTGGTTCAGGGAACCGCAACTCAAACTGGCACTTGAACTTTTCACTCTTTCCAAACTAAATACATTCACCAAATTAAATGTTTCTGTGTTATATTGAAGTGTCTTGTTTTTTCTTCCGGTATTAATGTCAGATGGTGATTCAACCAGCAGCTGAGAGTCAAAAAGGCACATCGACATGGATGTTAAACAGTTAGATTTGTGTAATGTTGCTTAGCATTAATCAAGGTTAGTAAATATGAGAGGGGTCTGGCTGAAGAGAGTAGCTCTCAGACCCCTCCAGGAGACTATTACTGTGAGATGCCGCATCTGTCAAAACAGAAAAACATGCTAAAACTTTCAAAATAAAATCAGAGTAAACTTTTGGTTAAGATAGGTAAGGTTAGGATAAGATAATCAAAGTCAAAAGTTAAAAACCTGAACTGCAAAACCTTATTAGAAACTCTAGTGTAGCAAACAAAACTTATATAGTTCTGATAGCTGCATGAGAAATACATTGATAATGGAGCTCCCTTGCTAAAGCTAAAGCTCACAAGGCTCGTGGATATCTATACTAATAGAGCTACAAAGCTAAGCTTTGCAACATAAGCTACATTGATAACATAGCTATGTAGCTGTGTTATCTGCATTATCTTTAGCTACATTTGCTAAAGCTCACATTGCTAAAACTAACTTAGCTTCATTGGCTAATGTAGTAACATTAACACATACCTAGGGTAGTTGTGTTAGCATTATCTAAAGCAGTGGTTCTCAACTGGTGGGGCGGGTCCCCAGAAATGGGACGCTGAGCAGTTTTCAGTGGGTCACGACTAGGTGTCTGAAAAAAAAATGGTGGAAGAAGTCCAGAAGTCCTTATTTGACATGCTTTGATACCTTTTATTTTACCCTGTTTTACTTTGAAATTGGGTAAATTTAAATGTTCGATCAATATTTCAACTAATTTATCTCCTCTTCTTGCAATAAATGGTTACTTTTCCCCTGAAAATGAAGTAATTTCACAAGTTCTCTGGAAAAATGGCAAAAACTGACGCATAATGATGTGGGAAGACGGTATAAAATTTGTCAGTTTTGTTCCTTTTCTTTTTTATATCAGATGTTTTGGTCCAATCATGCTCCAAACTGCAACACTTTCAAATAACTAAAAATGTATTGTTGAAAATGTTTTGGAAGCTTGGTTCACAATCTGTCGTAAGACAGATTTGTGGGTCCTGAGGCCGGATCAGTTGAGAACCACTGATCTAAAGCTAACTAAGCTAAAGAGAGCCCACATTCGCATTTCTACTTCTTAAAAAAAATCCATTTATCGTTTATCCAGGGTTAGACCTCTGACCTTTCCTTTACTTTATTTATGAAACGTTGCCTAGTCTGTAATATTTCAACACATATTTCATGAATGTCATAGCCAGACTTTGCGAATAAAACTGAATAATAAAAAAAATCTTAAACTGTAAATACATTGTACCATCAAATAATGACCTTTTTATTCTGACAGTGACAGCATCTCACAATAACAGTTTGCAGCCGGACTGTCTGGGTAAATATTGAAAACAACATCAAAATTAGGGGGATATGAATGCATCAGTTTCAGTTTTCCATCTGTGTCATTTAATCAACATTGCTGGTGTCTTACGCCAAAGGAAGTGATGAAATAAAGATCAACCATAGGCTAGACTGTTATTTTAAACATCGGTATCAGCACTGATATTTTCAATCCATAGTCAAACATGTAAAAAAAAAAAATAATGGGAGCAAAATATGACATTAATTAAAAAAAAGTCTCTATTCATGAGGCAGAAAGCAGCATAGGAGTTGAAAAACATCTGAAAAAAAAACTGTTGACAATTTGCAACTCAAAGTTGATTCAGTAGTCATTTTTGTCTTGTTGGACAAGACAAATCTTTTGAAAAGTCCATGGTTCTCTCTTGCTACGACATTCAATTGTTATGCCCCAAGAAACAAATCGGAGGCCATCTCTTTTCCCCCATGTCCATGTGTAACAAAAACCCAAAAGAAAAAAAAAAACAATTCCAGTCAATTAGTGCTTTCCTGTACATGTGCAATAAACATATGTTGTATTTTATCATTATTATGTGTCATATTCTATTTGGGTGTTGCCAATTCACTGTGAAAACAGAGCTGAAAACAACAAACCCAGAGGGAGTTTGACTTCACTCTCTTATTAAAAAGTCATTACTCCACAACATATTTAGATTAAGTATATGTGATACTTGTTCTTTGAACATTCAGAATGTTGACTATCAAACATTTTGTATGGTTGGAAAAGGAGTAAACAGATGAAATGCATCAGTTGCTGATCTGTACGCTGCTGCTCTGGACAGATTAAAAGACATCAAAGGAAACTGTGTGCTTCCTGCATGCCAAACCTTTCACCTAAACTCTCCCAGTCAAACTCTTTTTTTCTGATAATCTCAGCACTGCATAAACATAGGGTGTACTATCTATCTGTTCACAAACTCAGAGAAAGCATATCGCACATATTGTTGTTGAAGTAGTATCATGTGTCAATAACAGCTTCTCTACAGGACAGTAAATGGATCTGGACAGTGTGCAGTGCAGTATGCAGTGAGCTGGTGTCTTGCCTGGTCTTTGGCACTGAGAAGGGCTTCCAGCTCCTCCAGAGATCGGCTTAACTCTTCTCTGCCAGCCTGAGAAGAAGCAGGACGTCCCAGCTGGGCCTCCAACTCTGCCACCTGAAACACACAAAGACAGGTATGTGCATAAAAATACATTTAGAGCTACTGGTAGCTGCATAATTTTATTAGAAGTTTGGCTCTAATAACAATTTGTAAAGCATGTCTATATTAAATGAAATATTCAGAGGATGTGTGCCTTGATGACTCTGCTTTGTTTGACATTTTTAAGCATTTTCATCAGGTTTGAAAAAAGAACAATCAGAGTTGACTTACATTTACTTAATTACAGTGGCTCTATGAGATAATTTAATTGCTTGACTCATACTTATTGCTGTCAGGTATGAATAATTTTTCCAGTTTATCATCATAGTTTAGTAATTTAAGCATGATGCAATTTCCTGGATAGCATCAAACCCGAAATACAGCCAAGGATGCCTTGGATACTGTCAGTTTTTCAGGTATACCCTTTACCAAAAGCCAATGTACTAAACACATTGGGCCAATTCGATAGATGAAAGATGGTATTAAATTAAAGTACAACCAAATTTAGCCTTGTTGATCTGACAGTTATAGTTCAATATTTCACTTCAAGGCACAAATGCTAAAGAGAAAATCTGCTGCACTTCATGATACAGCCTCTCAAATATTTTTATTCTGGACTAACATGGAGCTTCTAAGAAACCAACATCAATGATGCATAATTTCTAGCATGGTTGAAAATAACCAAACATGAGATAATACAATCTTAATTTAGTGAAATATTAATTATTAAAGGTAGTTTTTTATTTTTGAGGGGTTGGAACTGGTGGGCTTTGAGAGATCTTTTTAATACACAAAGGGTGCAGACTCTGTAATGTAGTTAGTCATCCCAAATTCCACATCAGGAAATGAAGGCAAGGTACGTTTTTGATAACCCTGGGGCGAGGTGGGTGGATTATATTATATGTAATCTGACTGTGAGTCAGTGGAAGTCAGTGGGGGCTAAAGATAACAGGTCCTTGGTGTTTTAACGAACAGGCATCTTAGTATGCAGGTCATATCCAACATGACACAGCAGTTAAAACTACAATGAACAGAAATACTGTGAAATAAGCCCATTGTGTAAAAGGCAGGGTTTTTATTTAGAGTCCTATTGATGAAAGTCAACTGGAGAAAAGACGTACAGAAACTGTGCACTTGTAACACAAAGGGTCCTCTCATGTTGAATTGAAAATTGATCTCTGATCTGCAAACACCCCTCTAGGAGTTAGAAAGTCGAATTTGCCTTCATTGTCTCATCTAATCAGTTTAGTCCTGAAGCCTGGAGCTTATTAGTCCTGGTTTCATGGGAATATGTGATCAATTCAGCTGTTAGAAAGAAAAAGGAAAAAAACAAAAAAAACATGTAAAGAGTAAAATAGAATACATTAGAATAGAATAGTTGGACCCCCTCTTAAACTATCCAGAAATAAATTTAATTCAATTTAAGGCTACAGCCTTCCCAAGACCCAGCCTATGGAGGACCAAGCTGCTGTAGTCTTCTTAAACTGCTTGGATTGAACCAAAATGAAACATTCTGACATATTACATACCACAATAAAGTGCAAAGCAGAAAAAGATTATAATTAAGGCTGATCTTTGTCTGCTTAAACTGAGATGCTCTGCTTGCACTGAGATACTGTATGATAATAGTTGTGTATTTTTTTCTTGTTTCCTCTTAACAAAGGGAAACAAAAGGAGAATAGAGCTCAGGAGCCATTACACACGGAGACACAGAGGAGGGAAAAGAGATGGAGGATAATTTGATCCTCTGTCCTGATGTAACTGTGAAGTTTTAAAAACAATACTTCTACGATAAAGTACTCTTGGCAGCCCTGTCGTCAACATAGATTTTTTGCTTTTTAGAGGCAAAACATTTTGTTAAAGGATTGAATGAAATTGAATTGAATAAAATGTATACTGGGGTATTAAAAAATAACCATGGTATTGCTTTAAATACCATCATAAAGACGGTGCTGTGTGATGAGTGGATATTGATAATAAATTCCTTTAGAATATGTGTCCTTTTCCACCAGCAGCACCACTGACTGTGTGTGAAGATGCTTAAAAGTGATGACAGAACTCCTGTTAATGATGTCAGGCTAATTTGGGGAACAACGAACGTGCACATATACCAGCACATTTATACTGTGCACCATGGCCTGCTTTGGCACAGCTCTGGCACAGCGCTCTGGTTCTCTCTGGAGTCAAACTGATAAACATGGACCGCTGGTTGTAATGTGATCCATGGCAACATGACTCTGAAAATGCTTTTTCTCTCTGGGTGTAGATCACTGATAAGAAGTGATGAGGTTTATCTTTTTCCACAGGTGCTGCGTACTTCTATAAGCTTCCCGTATAAAATGAACTCACCATCAAAGCACAATGCAGAAATAATATTAAAGTCCAATTTTTATCTGTTTAAAGGTACACTGAACATTACTTCACATTCCAAGATCCTTTAAGACAGGGGTCATCAACTGCATTTGTACAAGGGCCAGCTTTTTGTTGGAAGACGCTGGAGGGGCCAGATTTTACAAAAACAAAAATTAAAAAAAAAAAACATTTTGGTCCAAGTCACAAATATTGTTCATTTAATTCTTTTTTTTCTTCAGAAATGTAAATAATTGATTGCCTTTGGCAGTGACATCAGTTCCAATCCCCTAAATTGCAACTGCCACTTGGGGGCGATTGCATTATTTTGGCTATAAATATCTGGGGCTGGCATGTTGTCCATTACTGGGATTGATGCAAAAATGCTATGTTGTGATTGGTGGGAAAAATGGGCATGAACTTTGTCCATTGTTCAAGCTCACTGGCAGGAAAATTTATTATCTAAAAGTGCCTTAAGTGGAAAGTTGAAGTGGAAAACGGCAGCTTTAATCAACAACAGACTAATGAGTATGTGCTTATCATGCATCATAGTCACTAATAATGACTGACTGATGGATCTCTGTAAAATGGATCAAACATTAAGCCAGTGTTTTGGATTCTACAAGGATTTTTTAATAACATACCCACATCCATTTCCTGTACCATTTACACCCTTAGGGCTTCAATTAATACAAATATTGATAAATAAATGTTTGAATTACTAGATTATTTTAATTGATATATTGACATATTTACACCCATTCTTTCTTTCACTGAAATTTCCCAGCCAACTTGAATGCATCATCATACAACCGTGCGTTAGCTTGTGAAATATGCTAATTAGCGTCTACAGTGTTCTGCCGATTTCACCATGGACTTCAGCACTGGATTACTTTTTCAACCAATGGGTACAAAGTTTGGGAGAACTTTTCACAGCCCATCTTGGTGGATAAAGAGGTTAGAGCCGTGTGAAATCTGAGGATAACTTTACCTATGACGCAGCTGTATGTTGGAGTCCCCTCTCCTCCGAGGCTGATGGTTGAAGGTAGAATTAATTTGATTCACAGAGCCAGAGCACCAGTGTTATAATAAACCCTTTTTTTAAAAAAAATGCTTTGATTGGTCCACTGGACAACGTGATGTCAGCGACAGAGCTGCTGAATAATGTCTGTGCTACTGCTGTTGTTCTTTGTCCACTGTTGTATTTTACTGGGCAACAAAGTGTTCCTAAACAGGACACTGTTATCTGGGAATATTCAGGCTGTTGTTGTTGTTTGCTGTGGTTGTGTGGTTGCCAGGACAGTGAGGCAGTGGGTCCTGCTCTGGTTTTCTGTCTGTATGTGAGCTTCGTTCCACATGTATCCATTTGGTACACGTCTGTACCGTACCGAGAGGCCCATACCGAATCGGTATGGTACGAATACACGTACCTTTACACCCCTACTATAAATACCATTTTATTTTCCTCTACACATTTTCTGATTTTGATGATCTTCTGGGGGCCAGATGGGAAGCTGTGGCTGGCCTGATGTGGCCCACAGGCCACCAGTTGATGATCACTGCTATATGATAACAGTTGATCATTATTTCTCTTGTCACCTCTGGGAGGTAGTGAGGGAGGAGGGAGGGAAAAAAAAGAGCACATATGTGTTCTTAAATAAGTGGAAAAGGAGAGAAACTTCATTTGATCCTCTGTCCTAATGTAGCTCATTTTACTTAAGTTTAAAAACAACGCTTCAGCTATGAATCACTTCCATCCTAAACACATTGTCTCATAAACATCGCTCTTTCAGACTCGTAATTTAAAAAAAAAAAAAAGGTATGAATGAAGCACCTGTAGAGGTGAATGCTCTGTTCTGCTGTGATTGCACGTGTACGCTGGCAAGCACTTATATAATATGGTTTTTAAACACCTGGTGGTAATACCAAATACCCTGGTAAAATTTTGGAAAGATTTGATGGTATAAAAAAAACAGATACCACCCAATCCCAACCCAATTGTGTTTTGTTTCTTTTTAACTCATGTTTAGTCTGTAACTGTAGTCTGTATGCCAGTTCATAATTGTTCATTTATAAAGAGGTTTACAAAAGCGGGAAAAGGGCATGAAATGAACTTTGGGGCATGTGCCATGGAAGATTGCTCATATGATTCCTCTGTTGGATGGGATAAGAAGGCGGCAATTGTCAGCTGTATTTAGAAGGGCCTTCAAAACGGGACAGCCTGAGACTCTGCTGTGAAGTAATCGACCTTCAAATACAGACTCCGATGGCTGCTGCCTTTTAAATGAGACGTAGCCCATGTAATGAGGTGACTGATGCACTGGGACCTCTATTCAGCTTGAATGAATAGTCTTTGAAAATCTTGAATAAAACCAATATGTAGAGTGATTTTACACAAACAGGGAACAACAGATGACCTTTTCCTCCTCTCATGAAATCATAGAAAAATCAGATAATGAGCATTTAAAGACTTAGGGCAGCAGTGCACACATATAGAAACATAATTCACTCACACAAGGCTCTCAAATAGAGTATGCTGAATGATTTCAACAAGAGAGGGTCATTGCCTAATATCACCCCCATCTCTCTGCTCTACAATCACTAATGAATCAGGATGTTTTCTTTATTCATTCACTCCCTCATTTCTCTTGAACCTTGACACACAAATGGAAGTGTTTGTAAAAAATAATATTCCCTAGCCTTGGGTCCTTTTTTTCTCCAAATTGCTGGAGGATTATGACTTTGACAGAAAAACATGAAAACTGTTTTCCCAGTCTGACCCACTTCATTAACAGGAAGGCCAAAGATGGATGGAGAGTGACAGATTGACTAAAAAAGGGCTAACTGTTGAGCCTTTGAAGTCTGACCGTGCTGTGATCTAAAGTTCGTGCTTCACTGCGTATCTGCTCAGTTATCCTTCAGGGCTTTGAAGCTCTGAACAGTCAGAGCAAGGCATTAAGACTGCAGCAGTGGTTAGAGGTTCAATTCCCAATGGACTTCACTTACAACAAAAGAAACGCTGTGTACTAATTTTTGCTTGCTCTTAGAATCATCAGATAAAGACAATAATCTAATTGTGTCTCAAGAGTCCAAACAGTTTATATGTAAATGACTTATAGGGTTGTTGTAGTTGGAAATGTGTACTGCTGACATCTGAAAAAATCTAAGTAACTTGTTTACTTTCCTCAAAAACATGGGAATATTGTCAGAAATAAATATGTTAAAGAGGGGTGACATTACCTTGTATTACATGACAGTCCAGACAATCAAAAATAAATAATGTCAAGGAGAAGATATGATCACTTCATGGTCAAACAGCAGTATTTAAATCAAATCTCTGGCTTTACACATATGTAATAAATATAAATTAAAGCTCCTGTGAGGAATTTTTTGCCAGTTATAAAACAAACTATAATGAACACTGATGCTCCTTTATGAGCTGAGAAAGTGAAACCAGCAGCATGTAGATGGACTATATCTATATAGTTATTTATAAAGGCTACAACCAATCTTAAAGGGGACATATTATGCAAAAATCACTTTTCCTGGCTTTTCTAACAAAAAAATGGCCTGTCCACAATCCCCTCAAGTACCAGAAAAATCCATTCCCTTCCACCCTCTCTTTCTCCACCTTTCAGAAAATATGTGCTGAAACAAGCCGTTTTCAGATTTTACCCTCATGATGTCACATGGGGAGTAAGCACCCGCCCCGAGGTTTGGTTGGCCCTCCCCGCTTGGAAGAAAGTTCCACCCTCCTCTTCTGATCTTCCTCTCAGCTACCAGCTGAGATGCTGGATAGCTCACTGCTGACTTTTGTCTGGGAGATTGATGGTTCGAACCCCAGTCAGGTCCTAACCTTTGGATAAAAGTGACTGTTACATTGTAACATTAGAAGTGCCACATCCATTTTCTGAGAATGGTGTGGTCAGGGGCGGAGTCAGACAGCGATTCCCATTTAAAGCCACAGACACAGGGACGGTTCGTTCTGAGAAGGGCTGAAACAGAGGGGTTTTCAGAAATGCAAAAATCCAATACTGGAGTGTTTTTTCAGCGACAAACTTCACATGTTTTGGGGACCTCTGAGACCAATATAAACTTGTCTTAAAAGAGTAAAATATATCCCCTTTATTATCGTCTCACAGCTCCCACAGCCAATCATAGCTTTTTCTCTTAACACAGTGGTGTATTTAAATATGACGTACTTTTACTAATCCCTGCTTGCTTTAATGCTGATGTACCATGCTGCTGCTGCTGGCAAAGCTTAACCTCCACCAGCCCAGCCTCCTCATTTATAGCATAAAGCTTGTTGCACCCTCATATTGAGATCCATACTACTGTGTACAACTGCATTTGAACTAACATTATTGTATTCATTACGTATTGTCATTAATGTGCCAATCCGTTTTGGGGTTTCTTGCTATGTGTGCCCTGGAAAGTCAAAGCATACTGCTTGACTAACTCAAGGAGCATCCTTTGAGCTGAGCCTTTCCTGCCAAAAACTGTATAAACACTTTGCAAAAAAATGGTAAAATGTATGACAAGAGTCGTCCTGACTGAAACTCAGTATTTTGGTGTTTTGCACTGTTGCACTGGCACAGTGATTCCAAAAGTGGGGACAGTGGCCCCTAAGGGAATGTGAAGTGATAACAAGTAGGGCTCTTCCTCTACGATTTTTGACCCCACTGATCCAAACAGAGCCGTGCTGATTTACTTCTCCATCACCACTTTGGCCGCGCCAGGCTACGCCAAGCCTCGCCCAGAATGATCCCGCTCTGACGCCCCGCTGCGTTATCATTCAGGGACGTCTTGCAAAATGTCTTCAAGTAGCAACAGCTGCACCAAATACCTAATACCAATACCAAATACCAAATACCATGGTCAGGCAGGATGAGTGGACAGCTATACCAAACAGTGTTTCTTCTGCTCCCAAACCCAAATCCACCCTACCTCCCTCTGTGAATGCCTACAGGAAATCAACTTCTGGTTCTCCCACAACTTCCTAAAACTCAATAGTGATAAAACTGAAGTTCTTCTTATTGGCACTAAATCCACTGTAACCAAATCTGACAGTTTTTCCCTTAAAATTGATCATTCCTCAGTTCCTCCCTCCCCTCAGGTTAAGAGCCTGGGTGTCATCCTCGACAGCACACTATCTTTCCAATCTCGTTCCACCCACCCGCTTGACCACCATGGGCTCAGAACCTTCAGTCGCTCTGCTCCCAGACTTTGGAACTCCCTAAATAAATAAAATCTCCCTAAATAAAATGCATTGTTATTATTATTAACTGTAATCACAGTCAGGCAAATATCATCCTATTTTGCTCCTGCTCCTATTACACAAACTTTACGCCTTATTATCATACTGTAGTTCTAAATCTGTATTTGCTGTTGTTGCTTTGTTTGTCTCCATCCAATGTTTTCTCTCCCTCTGTCATTCTTCCCAAGCCCAGCACAGTCACAGCAGATGGCTGTTTGTTTAAAGTGAGTCTGGTTCTGCTTGATGTTTCTGCCTCTTAAGAGAAATGTTGCTTTGCCACAGCTTCTTTGCTGTTACCAAGGTGCTATTATTCACTGCAAAATAAATCGAGTATAAAAGTATATAGGCCTGCTTTCTTGTGAAATGTCTTGAGGTAATGATTTTTACAGATTTGCACTATAAAAATAATATATATTGAAGCACAGGCTTCATAAATTTGTTGGACAATATTTATTTATTTTCCACTGTTCTGTAGGTGAAAAAACAGGAGAATTCAACTTAAACTCCTGAGCTTCAATTGCTTAAATATTTTCTTGCAGGAACCAGTGTTTGTTGTTACAACATCTTGATCAGCTTACAGTAAATGATCCTCTCTACCATGTTAACCTGTTCTTAGTTCTCCCTTTACCATCTGTCTTTACATTTTACAGCTGATTTCAACGAAGCTCGTAAGTTTTACACAATGCCACATCACATGACTTCTGAGCCAAGCCTCAGCAAAGCGCCGCAGGTTGACGGGGGGTCCACGTGCTCCCAGAGGACTCAGCCCCTGCGTAGCTTGTCTGTATGTGACAGCTTCTGTCCCCAGAGGCTTCACCTCCAAGTCTCTGAGCTCCACATGAAGAGACGAGGCTGTAAAGGCTCTGATTTCCCTCTAAATAAATGTTCACAGCAATGTTTGATCTCAACAGATTGACAGGGAATAAAAACACAGAGGGGGTTTCACGTCTATCCGTATAAATCTATAGGAGCAGTGTGCTGGATGAGAAATCATTGCAAAGAAAAACAAAAGACAGATGGTGACTGTCTGAATGTGAGTCCTGGCTATATTTATTATTGACTATATTCTACAAAGAATGACTCTGCATGGGACGTCTACTGTCTGCTCATCCTGAAAATGAACCAGTTACAACAAAGTAATGTGTAATAGTTAGGAGGAAAGCTTAATAGCACTGGCACAAATGTTCATGTGCAACTACTTTGATAATCACTTTAAAAGAGCATTATAGCTACTTGATTCTCCCCTTGTCTGCCATGTTTCATCTTTAGACTTATTCTGTTAGTAGGACAAGAGGTATTGGAAACAGTAGGTATTATGGTTTAATCTTTTAAAGGCTGTCAACATTATTTAATTAATCACAAAGCAAGACAGGCTCATAATTAGTGCAGTCATTTTGAAGAATTGCATTAATCCTGTGCTTTATTGTCTTTTTCAGTACACTTTTGTTGTTCCACTGCAGTGCCACCCTGCAGCCACAGTGATGTAAAACAGTGGTTACTAACTGATGGGGCGTATACTAATACAATATAATATGTGTTAGCATATTAATGACAGCCAGTCCTAGCAGCAAATGACAGCTGCAGGTACTGTATTTTATCAACCTTTCAATGCCAAACCTTTTATGCCATGTAAATCCATAATATCTCTGCTAGCTGCCTCCACTGATTGTATAAACTTGAAGGCTTTGACAAAAGTTAGCCCGTCCTTCAATGGTAGCCTCTGCTGTATCTTGTCTTCATTTATGCCACAGATCAAATGGTCTTGCAACATCACAAAAGTTACAGTCTTGCACCAGCTTTCTCAGTTCTGCCACATAATCACCCACACTTTGCAAATTACCCTGAAGATGCAATGAAATCCCACAGTCGCTTTATAACACAGAGGAAGTTCCCAAATTATGACATTTTAGGATTTTATTGAAAATCTGTGCATATCTATGATTTATATATGGCACCGTTTTTGAACCGGTGCAGCCAAGAAGTCTTCTGAGGGGTATCAAGGACAATTGAAGCAACAGTGTGGCGTGCAAGTCGACACAGACAGACAGACATGCCGCCAATTATAGTAGTAGGATGTATAAAAATCTAAATAAGAATACTAGTGGCTTCTACTACTAAATAATACTGTTGTTTCAGTTAATGCCCTCTGCCTTCCTGTCAGAGCTTTCACTGGCACTTCACTGGACGTGAAAATAGGAAGCTGTCAGAAGAGCAGCGTGGTATGCAAGCAGATGAGGGTTATACTGACATATAGCTACTCAGATGAAGTGCTAAGTAACCATGATACTAATCTGCAAAGAGGAAATTTTTGTGTTAGCTATGCTCTACGTAGCATATCTAGCATAGATCAGACCCACTTATACAATGAATCTGACTTTTTTCCAAGCATTTTCTCCTCTTTAGGCTTCTTAGTGAAACACTATTTTAATGGGTGTTTAGCCAAAAAGGGAAATAGGCGCCTGGGTAAGGCATGATGTTAAATTATTTAAGTATTTATATTACAAAAATATTATTTTTATTTATTTAGCTTATTTAAACTGCTTAAAGAGATAAAATGTTGAGAGTAAAATTAATGAATAAAATATAATAACTTATTTCTTATAAATCTGGAATAAAATGAGTCATTGTTGGGCAAAACTTAAAACTAAAATCAACAAAAGTTTTATTACAGGAAAACAGAGTTAACCTTTATTTATAGATGCATGACTGCTCAAGGCTGCTATACTCCAGAAAATTTTTACATGCAGAACATAAATTCTTTGTCTTGGCATCTATTCACCCTGGAGAAATGTCTTATTTTCCATTTCAAGTGTTTTTGTTTTGTTGTGGTTTTCTCCACTGCTGCTCATCTGTCACTCAAACTGATGCCATGGCTCCAGGCTACCTTAGTCTGACAGACATACCGCCAAAAACTGAATTCAGTCTGGGAAATTCCAAGTCGTTCATTTATTGATCAAGAAAACATTTGTGTTCAGTGCAAAGCTCATTTTGATCTTACATGTTAGTATATTATTCTAGGTTGTACTGTAATGATTAATATTATTAAAACTCTTAAAAAATACATCTATTTGATAAGAAAAGAAAATAAATGGGGAAAGAATCCACAAAATTTATAGTGCCTATGAAAAGTACCATATTACACATTATAATTCTGGTCTTATGCTAACCCTACTAGTTGTTTGTAACAATGCTGAAAAACTCCTACTGGTTTAACTGAACTATCCACTGACATTGTGTTGGTGCTGCTATCTTCATGGTTCAGTATCACTCCCTCAGCTCACTATCTCCAGTCAGAGTGAGACTGAGAGTTGGAGAGTCTACAAAATGTTATCTTTAGGATTGTCTTTGTTCAGCATCTGGAAATTTGATCTACATCCAAAAAAAAAAAAAAGAAAAAAATCACAGCTGACAAAAAATCCCCCAAAACTCAGAAACACAAACAAAAAAGACAAACAACAAACACATGCTGAAACTCTGGCTCTGGATTCAAACAAATATTCGGTGTGTGTGTACACTTAAAACATCATTCTCACTGTATTTGTGTGCAAGCTTTTGAACTGGTATTGATTCATTATGTTGGAGCAATAGATGAGTCTGTAGGGATGCTTATTGTACTGTAGTGCTTTTATTTTCTTTTACATTATTGTACTATTATTGGGAGATTCTTAAGTATTATTTAAAACAAATATATGCTTTAATGTACATACTGTATCTTCTTTTCTATGCGGCATGAAGAATGACAGTTTACAAAGCTATGAAGAATGTTTAGTCTGTTATCTTTCAAATTCCCTTGTGTTCTTAATACCACCACCAAGGGGCTTTCAATCAAAGAAAAAACAAAAATAGCTCTACCCTAAGGGGTTTGCTATTTAGTAAATACACTGTAGAGTGTATTCTTTGTTGAAAATACTCCTCAATTCAAAATAACAACTAAGCTGCAGAGGTAGGTGGAGCCAAGCAGGTCTACACTCAAGTTGGACATGTTTGGTGAGGCCATAATAAAAGGTTAGGGGGTAGGGGGATGGAGTTACATGTATGGGGGGACTCAAGTGACAGAATGTACAGAGAGTAATCATGGTACATCACAAGTAAGCAGCATAAAACATGAATGAAATACAGCAGAAGAACAGCAGGTTTCCATAGCAGTTCACACTTCCTTATGTAGCAGCCTTTGAAATAACATCCAGCATTTCTGCAGCAATAACAAACATTTTGTGTCTGTCATGGTGGCAGCCATGACAAGTTGGAATTCAGGGCGTATTTTTAATGATGCATACTCAAAATTTAAGTAAGGCAGTAACTCTTAGAAATCTGTGATGTGGGTCTCCTCTGGTGAGAACAAAGCAGAGAATCAACCTCATAGCAAGGCAATGCATACTGATGGAGAATATGCACTATGTGTCCTCTATGAACACCTAAAGGGGCGACTGTGGCTCAGCAGGTAGAGTCGAGTTCGATCTCCAGCTCCTGCAGTCACATTCTGATGTGTCCGTGAGCAAGAAGCTCACTTCAGTTTTTGCTGTGTACACCAGCCGTTTTAGGATGTGATGTGGAATCATTCCCTCTCTATGTGCTACTGTGTCCTGAAAAGAGCTGGAAAAAGTACAGGAGTACAGAGCTCAAGTAAAAGTGAAGTTACCCTGGTTAAACTTAAGTAGAAGTTAAAGTAATTAGTTACTTTCCACCTATGTGTGTAAAAATTTCTTAAAGGTATTTTACATTGTTCAGGTCTATTAATGCAATGCATTGATCGACACTGGGAACCAATTAACACGTCAGTAAACATGTTACAACGGCAGGGATGATAAAATGCCTGAAGCTCAGATTTATCAAGCACTAATGTGGACTACACGTGTTAATGTTGCTGTCTAGAAACCTGCCCTGGCTTCTGTTTTGTGCATTATCCCTTTAAAATGACATATGGACTCTTCATACAGCACAAGGCTCTTCTCCCTACTTTTCAGGAAGTTAAGAGTAAATTTCTTATCATGGGACAGCAGCTTTATTCTAGTTTAAATTGAGCAGGGGGGTCAGAGCCAACCCAGAAACCCAGAAAATAAACCCCAAACCATTCTGCTGTGCAGGAGCACAACGTGGCGGAAGCAGAGAGTACGACGAGAGAGGAAAAGCCAGCCAACCCTTCTCCTTCTGCTCCTATGATGATTTATCTTCCTGCTCTAACTGGGGCAGGGAGGGGAGGGGGGATAAGGCAGTTAGGGTGTCCTGTCCCAAAAAGAAAAAAAAAAAAAAAAAAATCATCTATACCCCCCTCAACACCCCGTTTCTAGACCCTGGAGGCCTGCTCCACTTTAAGCCACCTGGTTGACTCTGCTGCAGTGTGTGTGTTTGCGTGTGTGTAACCTTCACCTGGTCTTGTAGAGACAGATGAAACCACTACAGAGCTAAAAATAAAGGGCCAGTCTGCTGTCACTGGCGCTAATAGCTCCGTTGCAGGCCTGTTGCGGCAGCACTTAATTCTGTTGCACTGAAGAAGCTTTGTTAAGCTTGACCAAGGGCAGAATTTTTCCTCTCTGTAAATTAAAGATGAAATGTCTGCGTTCTGGTCCCGCGATTATCACGGGACTCTGTCAACAGAAATATCCCGAGGATGGAGGAGGAAAGGGGGGATGAAAAATGCATCTGCAGTTTGGGAGAAAACCAAGCCCGTGTGGGGGTTTTAGTGTGACAGTTTAAGAGCCTGAATATAAAAACACAGCTGGTGTCAGAGTGGTCATGTAGAGAGGGAATGACCTGGAAATGTTTCATGGAATAAATCTATATGCTGTGTTCCAGCTTTGGTTAAGTTCAGAGGTTTTTTCTCACGTCAAATGCATTTTAAACAAATCTATAGATTCAAAGATTTTGCCTTATCACCATCCATGAGCAGAGGTGTCAAAAGTATTCACTTTCATTATTCAGGTAGAAGTATAGATACTAGGGTTTAAAAAGACTTCTGTGAAAGTTGAAGTATCAATTCAAGCTTTTTACTCAAGTAAAAGTATAAAAGGACTGGTTTTAAAACTACTTAAAGTATTAAAGTAAAAGTAATGTAAGGGGGGAAAATGCCGTTAAGGACAAAAGCTTAGGCCGCGCCCCAAGGGCCTATGGTGCACTACCCCACCTCCCCAAAAAACATTTTTCTAAAGGCCATAATGACTAGAATGTTATATCAAAATTTTAATGTTGAAAAATTTGGGATGCACATGTTTCAGGCACATTTATGCCCATTGAAAATGAACGCATTTTAGTACAATGCAGATACATTCAAGAACCATACATGTGTACTACCAACCTCCTCGCTGGTGCTTGGTTGGGACATTTCGCTTCTTTCGCTTCGAGTTCTCTTGAGTCTCTGCCATGGACATCTTCGTACTAGACTTCATACATCTGCTATTTCCTTGCTGGAGTGTGATGTCATTTGTGTCATGTGAGCAGATGGGATGGATCGCGTACAAACCAATAGGGTGTCAGAATGGTATTATGTTTATACTTCTCATCCAACCACAATCAAATTCACTCTATCCGAATGGCACAATTTATCTGGATAGGTTTTGGGTTTTTTATTTGGGTTTTTTTGAATGATGACAAGCTGGAATGAAAACAAGCTGAAATGAAATAGGAGTAACAAGGCTATTTTTAAAATGTAAGGAGTAGAAAGTACAGATAATTGCTTGAAAATGTAAGGAGTAGAGGTAAAAAGTAGGCTGAAAAATAATTACTCCAGTAAAGTATAGATACCCAAAATTTCTACTTAAGTAAGGTAACGAAGTATTTGTACTTAGTTACTTGACACCTCTGTCCATGAGTGACTCTTTACTGATATTCAAACCCAAGATATTTACAATCTAAGGTAAAGCTGTCAAATCTGGAGAAATTTTAATTCCAAATTTTAAAAGGAGACATAAACCTTATCTTAATTCAATGATAAAGTTATACCATATCCCAGGGTATTTAAAGTAGTCATAGTGTTGCTTTGATTACCATCATGAAGACGGTGCTGTGTAATGAGCTTATGTTTGTAGTGAAAAGCCTTAAGAATGTGTGTTGCTTTCCAGCAGCAGCACTACTGCTTGTGTTTAAGGGTTGCTGTGAACAGATGACAGAACAATTTAGCCCCAGCTCTTTCAGCATGAGAAATGTAACAGCATCACAGTACCAGCAGGAAAACAGGAAGTGAAGCCCTAAGCTCACTGTGTCAGTAGCACCCAGAATTAAGTGTTGATTGGCAGGTACTCATGTGTATCAAACCAGATTGTGTTGTCTGCAGACATTTAGTGAGACCATGGAGAGTGAAAACAGAGTCAGAGGGGTAGACGCTCCTTACAGTGGAGCCAAAGTAGCATACTTTTTGTACAGGTCATTTGACTGGTTGTCTGTAATGCCGATACCAATAATCGTCAAAATGCCAAATGTCAGCCTCAATCATATCACATCCACAGCATGGCTTCACAGTATAAAAAGTCCTGGTGCTGAACTGGCCGGCTGCTGTCCAGACCTTTCATCAATAGAAAACATCTGGCACATCATGAACAGAAAAATCCTGAAAAAACCCAGGTCTGTTGAGGAGCTAGAATCCTACATCAGACAAGAATGGGAAAACATTCCTCTACAAAAACTCCAGCAACTGGTTTCCTCACTTTCCAGGCATTTACAGACTGTTGTTAAAAGAAGAACGGATGCTACACAATAGTAAACATAGCTCTGTCCCTACTTTTTTGAGATGTGTTGCTGCCATTAATTTCAAAATTATTATCATGAAATGGTAAAATTTCTCAGTTTTAACATCTGATATGTTGTTTATGTTTTAATTGTGAATAAAATACTGGTTTGTGAGATTTGAAAAGCATAGCATTCTGTTTTTATTTACATTTTACACAGTGCCCCAAATTTTTTTGAATTGGACTGTAAAATCATCAACAGTTTTAGAAGCATTTGAACCGATGTTAGCCATATTAAGGGATATGTAGATAAAGTCAATCAATACTTTTTTGTTATTCTGGACGAAGCTTGCTGTTGCACAATACAGAGATTAATATTATTTAGTGTTCCCTTTTATTATCTAATCATATTCATTTAATGTCGACATGGCAGTGAAACAGCAGTGGGAGCAATTTGGGGTTAAGTGCATTGCCTAAGAACACTTAGATAAGCGTGATGGGATCAATCACTGACCTTTTGGTTGAGACAACTGCCTCCACCACTGATCCACAGCAGCCCTAAAAAAGCTGAATCCATTTCCCAAGACAGATGCAAATGACAGAAATTAGTTAATCATTTTGCTGCTGTGGTATCAAAAAGGTTTAACTATTGATTGATTTTAACTTAGACTGATCATACTAGAAAATTCTGCAGCAACAACATCACTAATCTGGGTACATCTGGTTCTGATTTAATATCTACCATTAATAGAGCTTTAAATGTAATTGCATTCATTTTATAATCCCAAAACTGCACAGGCAAGAACTACTTTGCTGCTAGTTTAGATGCCCTAAATATAAGACAGGGAAGTGACAAAATAGTTTATAGCGTGACTTGTTTTGGCGAGATTTGCCCAAGGACTAATTTTCTCCTTTGGGTGTTCAGTAACTGACAGGAAGTAAAAGAAAGTGTATGAGAGCACTCCAGAGAGCATGATGAAATAAAAGAGGGAGTCTGTCCAGGTTCACTTAGATGGATTACCCAGCTCCTTTAGAGTTGTCATCATGAGGTTTTAATTAGCAGCTTCTAGCTGTGTGTGTTTGGTTAGAAAAAGTCAACATCATACTGTATTTACAACACTTCAGTGGAACAAATACAGAAACACTGCAAGGTGCAGACAAACTACAGAAAAGTTCCAGAGGGACACTGAAAAAGATGTCCTGAATTGAAGACATTTTAGTAGATGAGTGGGCACAACATGCTAAAAGGCACAAACCCAAAGCTTCAATACTCATCTGAGATTCATACAGGATAACTGGGTAATGACTCAACCATGTGAAATGGAATAAGTTTGATGTTAATCTTCCTGATATTTATTTTTAGTCCAGTACACAAAGACGGTCTGTGTCACTGTATGCAGGGATGTGTATAGATAAAAAAATAAAGGTTGTGCTTAGTTTCTCAGATCGCCTCACCTCCAACAAAAGAAAGTCTGTGGTGTTTGATGGATTGATTTACAGAGAAAAATACTCTATAAAAAACATTTAGAGGCGTATGTTTACATGAATACAGATAAGCGATACAATAGTGCTCTATAAGGAAATGTGTTTTGCCCCTCTCTTTGTCCAACCATCCATTTTCTATACCACTTATCCCACTGGGGGTCGCGGGGTCACCAGTCAATTGCAGGGACAGAGACAGATGACCAGGCACGGTCACACTCACACCTATGGCCAATTTAGAGTGACCACTTAACCCAACGAGCACATTTTTGGTGGTGGGAGGAAGCTGGAGTACCTGGAGAGGACCCACACATGCACGGGGAGAACATGCAAACTCTGCATGGAAAGACCCTGACTGGGAAGCGAACCAGGAACCTTCTTGCTGTGAAGCAAGAGCGCTAACCCCTGCGCCACTGTGCAGCCCCCTCTCTTTGTCATTGGTTAAAATAATTATTAGGAAATGTGTTTGTTGAAAAATACCTAAATTATCTGCTGATAGTAAACTATTACATATAATAATTTCTTATCATTATCGTTTATATTAACTACCAAATCTTCCTTATAGAGAGTTCTAATATATATATGTTTGTACGTTTATGATTAAATATACTTGTTTACAGTGCATTCAGAAAGTATTCAGACTGCCTTCACTTTTTTCAATTTTCTAATGTTGCAGCCTGATGTCACAACCATTTAAATTCATTTTTTTCTCTCACTAATAGACACACATTACCCCATCATGACAAACTGAAAATGGGATTTTAGGAATAAAAAACTGAAATATCACACTGACACAATGTAGACTCTTCACTCAGTTCTTAGTTGAAGCCCCTTTGGCAGCCTTAAGTCTTTTTGAATATGTCGCAACAAGGTTTTTGGGTGCAAGCATGCTCTCACTCAAATCAGCTCCCCTTGGCTACGATTTCATTAGTGGCTTGATCGTTTAAGAATACAAAATTCATTAAAATTTACCAAGGTTAGTGTTGTTGTATAACCAAAACATTACTCAAACATTATGAATTACACTGCATGTATTAAGCTGCAGTGCTGTAATATCATGAGGTGTTTTTGCTTTAACCGGCTCTCTCGACCACCCGTTGTATCACCTGTTCTCTGAGGCGATCAGTCTCCTCCTGGTACTCAGCCAGCTGTTTCTTCCACTGCTCCACGCTGCTGTTAGCTTCCTGTAGCGCCGCCACCAGCTTGGCATTGCTGTCCTGCAGGGTGAAGAGTTCAGCCTCCAGGTTTATCTCACACATGGACCTAAGGAAGAGTCACAGAATCACATAGAAGCTTAGTGCAGTAATTACTGCTTACCTGAACTATCAAGAAAGAAGAGGTTGATTATTTTTTTCTATGATAAGCGCAAAAGAGTACTAGTAAACTAAAAGGAGCTACAAGAAGTATAATGTAAAGTGACAGTCATTTCTGATAAGGGCAGCTTAAAGTCACAGTGCTGGTCAAAGATGACCGTCGAAAAAGAAGCTGGCTGAAGAGAAAAGGGCATAAGTAAACAGGATAATGAAGTCTAAGTTTGATATGCAGATACGCAGATGACACCCAACTCTACCTGTCCACTGAATCTGATTATCTCTGAATATTTCAAATACAAATCCTGGTTCACACACAACTTCCTCAAACTCAACAGTGATAAAACTAAATTTCTTCTAAATGGCACTAAATCCACCTTGGCCTGGTAAGACAGTTTTTTTTGCTGACAACTGATCATGTAGTTTAAGTTTCAAAGGACAAAAACAGATGAGTTATGCTGACTTTTTACTCTTTTATTTTCATTTTAACATTTGCTCTCCCCTGTGTTTTTGATATTCATGTCTTTGAAAGCTGCCTTACAATCCAGTCCTACATGGAGTCTGTGGTACCAACTGTGTACTTCTTTAATGCCAATCATTTGAATGAGAATATTCAGGTGCATGAAATGCCACAGCTAAATTTAACAAAAAAGTAATATTTTTACAATCTGATTTTAAAATAAAACACAAACACATATATATTGATTATATACTGATGAAAGTATCTCTAGACTGGTGCACCTCTGGTAAACTCTGCTTGGTCCTGGGTTATTTCATCAGAGGTTTTGAGGGTAGCGAGTACTGATAAATAGGTCTGTTAACTTGCAGTTTAAGTCCAGTAAAGCCTCAGATGCTCCTGTTAAGAGCAGACAGTTTTCAGCTTTTGTAATAAAATGAAAACATATCCTCTGTGTATTTCTCCAAAAAACTGAAGTTATCCACTGGTGTAGCTGCAGACTACAAAGTAGTTTCTTTCCTGAGGCTGTGGGTCTCCTGAATTCTTCCTCCATACTTCATAAATAATACTTTCTTTGTGTTTTACTTTTTGGCTGTAGCTTAAAGGGACTACAACTTGAATTTTGTCTTGCAGCCTTGTTTTGTAGCATGACATATAAACCTTCAATATATCAAATATATGAACCTTCAACCGTACAACCTTACATACAGAACAACACAAAGAGGATGCACCTTTAAATATGGAAAAAGTACAGAGACAATAGGGCACTTCAGAAGGAATCCACCAACACACGTGGTGTTTTAGCTTTTATAAAGACTGGAGGGAGGCGGATCAGGTCCTGTATCCTGGTAAAGGTCAGGTTTTAGTGGTGATATTTAATAAAGCAGAGAGCTTTCATATGAGAACATGGAGTTTAGGTAACAAAGTCTTCTCTATGACGACCGATACAACTGCCTGGCAACCATAAAACAGTTCACTACAGCAGCGGCAGAAAAAAAAGCCTTCCTGGGCTTATGACAGCCATTAAATAACATCGTGGGATAATAAGGTTGTAAAGCAGCCGGGTATGAGTGTTTTTCTGCTTCTTGGTCTCAGATGGAAGGTTGAATGATCAATAATAGGCACTATAATAGCCATCATTATAAGCTGCTAAATTAAGATGCACTCACACACGCTGCAGAACCAAGACATAACCTGTGGAGTGTTTTCAGGCAGACTAAACTTCTCATGGTGGTTAAACCTTTATATGGAGACTCACTTCTGCTCTGGTTTATTCAGTTGAAGTAGGGAGCTGTAGATGGGGTTTTTCTCCTGTGAATGCAGGAGGAATAAAAAAGTTGCCTTTCCAGCAGCACAAACCAGCTGTCTGGCTCAGAGTCAGGCTCACAGAATATTGTCTCTTTTCAGACCACCTAGTGATGGTCGTAAGTGAAAACCCCAGTAGAACAACAACTGTTACACCGCTTTCCAAATTATTATGCAAATGATATTTTTCTCTTATTTTTCTAAATATTAATGCAAATGACAGAATATTTTTCAAGTCATCAGCCGTTAGAGCAAAATTCAAATGTTTATGAACAAACTTCATAATGATAACCTTTTTTTTTTTGCAGTAAAAAACTCAAAATGCACTGTTCCACATTCCACAACTGTTGTGTGGTCCATCAGGATGACTTCTTCAAGCCCCACGATCAGATTGAAGTTGGTGAAGATGGCTTGAAGCAGTATGATGTCATCAATGCTCTGGACATGGATGCCATGATGAGTACGATCTACGCATGGTCTGATAACCCGGTGAAGTTAGAGAAATCTAATGGTGTTAATAACACCCTGGACACTGAGATGGTCCCAAAGTCTGACACTAAGGAGGAGGAGACTCACATCCTTACTGTGGAAGGCTTTCTGCTTTACACCTACGAACCTTTGATCGGCATGCTGAACCAACGTTACTTTATTTCCAACCCCATATTAAGAATGCAAAAAGAGGAGGTGCTCTAGGAACGACACGGTGCCAGATCCACCCGGCCTGTTCGATGGCCACGTCTGGCCCATGTATTTGAAACACAAGAAATCAGAGAAGAAAAAGAGTTTTAAAAGATTTTATAGGTTGTAAAGAACTGAAAATGGTCATTCATTGAATTTGCAGCATTAGGTCAAATTTACTGAAATCAAAAGCTATTTCAATCAAAAACATCTTAACAGGCAAAGTTCCATGTTAACATAGGAGCCCTTCTTTGATATCACCTTCACAATTCTTGCTTTCATTGAACTTGTCAGTTTTTGGCAAGTTTCTGCATGAATTTCTTTCCAAGATGCCAGAATATCCTCCCAGAGCTGCTGTTTTGATGTGAACTGCCTCCCACCCTCATAGATCTTTTGTTTGAGGATGCTCCAAAGGTTCTCAATAGGGTTGAGGTCAGGGGAGGATGGGGGCCACACCATGAGTTTCTCTCCTTTTATGCCCATAGCAGCCAATGACACAGAGGTATTCTTTGCAGCATGAGAGGGTGCATTGTCATGCATGAAGAAAATTTTACTACAGATGGAACTGCTCTTCTTTTTGTACCATGGAAGAAAGTGGTCAGTCAGAAACTCTATATACTTTGCCGAGGTCATTTTCACATCTTCAGGACCCCTAAAGGGGTCTACCAACTCTATCCCCATGATTCCGGCCCAGAACATGACTCTGCCACCTCCTTGCTGATGTCACAGCCTTAATGGGACATGGTGGCCATCCACCAACCATCCACTACTCCTCCATCTGGACCATCCAGGGTATCACGGCACTCATCAGTAAAAAAGACAGTTAGAAAATTAGTCTCCATGTATTTCTGGGCCCACTGCAACCATTTCTGCTTGTGAGCATTGGATAGGAGTGGCTGAATAGTATGTTTATACACGACTGCAAGCCTCTGGAGGATCCCACACCTTGAGGTTGGTGGGACTCCAGAGGCACCAGCAGCTTCAAATACCTGTTTGCTGCTTTGTAATGACATTTTCGCATCTGCTCTCTTAATCTGATGAATTTGTCTGGTAGAAACCTTCCTCATTATGCCTTTATCTGCATGAACCTGTCTGTGCTCTGAATCAGCCACAAATGTCTTCTATTTTAACATCTAACTTGGCCTGTTAAGATGTTTTTGACTGAAATAGCTTTTGATTTCAGTAAATATGACCTCCTATTGCTGCAAATTCAATTCAATGAATGACTTGAAAAATATTCTGACTGTCATTTGCATTAATATTTAGGAAAATAAGAGAAAAATGTCATTTGCATAATAATGTAAAAACGGTGTACTCAGACCAGCATGTTTGGAAACAACCACAGTACATTCAAAGCCATCTAAATCATCTTCCTTGCCCATTCTGATGCTCAGTTTGGTTTTCAGTACAGCGTTACAACTATGTCTACATGCCATAAATGCAGCAGGAGCTGCTATAATAGACATCTTAGCTAATAAGCAGCTCCTCTCTGCAGCAGCTTCACTTAACTGAGACAAAGATTTCCAGTTCTCCAGACATTTCCTGCTGTTAAATCTTTGGTAATGTGACAAAAGAAGCTATTGTTTCTGATTACAAATGAAACCTCAGCTGCAGTGTGGGCAGGAGTCTGCTCTGTGGATGGATCACAGTTTGCCTGGTCCATTGTAAAGTTAATCAGTGATAACCATGTTTTATATTTGACCTGAATAATAAACACTCTTATCAAAGCAACAAAAACACATTTTATTTATGTAAAATACAACTTTTTCCAAATGCATACCTTTTTTTAAAAAAAAAAACTAGAATTACCTTTTTTATTGGTAATGTTAACAATGTGAATAGGCACACTGACCAAACCATTTGGAAAGCAATGTAAGACTTCATAGCTAAGCCATAATTTGCACAAATGTCAGGATACCAGAGGATGAAGACGAAACTGAAACAACTTAAAGGTTAAAGAAATAAAATTATTGCAAAATAAAGATGATAATGGGCAAAAATGGGTTGAAAGTGCCAAAATGGCAGAAATAAGTGGTGAAAAGTGGTTAGAGAGTAGCAAAAGGGGTTAGGAGTGGCAAATGGGATATAGCAGCAAATATTTGTTAAGAAAGGAACAAAGTGGCAGAACGGGCAGTAAAAATGGTGAAAAGTGGGTAAAAAATGGCAAAAATTAGGTAAAAATTGGCAAAAAGGGCCAAGTGAGTTACTACAGTAGTGAAAAGGGGTTAAAAGGTAGCAAAAGTTGGCTAAAAGTGGTAAAAATTGATTATATGTGGGCACTAATGTGACTAAATAGGCAGAAACAGTGATGAAGGCAGAACAAAAGTGGTACAAATAAATAATTTTAACATCAAAATCCAATTATAGTTTCACACTCTCTTTCAGCTCAAAAATGAAGCAACTGTTAGCATGAATGCTACTGATCCAACACACATGCATAGATCCTAATAAGTATCAACTGGGGAGAGCCCATTCTCTGGGTTTTTTTGGGCTGCATGACACATAAATGAATCGATAATTCCAAATTGCCTGTGTTTATGGTTACTTCAGAGCAGCTATTGAGTTTACAGCACATTTATCTCTATTTTTATTCATCATCTGGTAAAGTAAGTGACTCCTGTGGGATTCAGAGTAAGACTGATGAAGACAAATACTATCCACTGCCATGTAAATAAAGAGTTTCAATGCTTAGGTGGAGTGATACACATCATGAAAAGTCCCAGTGTTGTTGTACTTTATATCAGAACTCATGAAAAACACTGAATACAGCTAGTAGATGGAATAAACTATTGTATTAAAGTCTACAGTTCTGACACAGTGAAGATAAGTGTTGTATGATTAAATAACAAACACAAAAATCTCTGATACCTTAGCAGAGGTAAAGCCCTCTCTAAATGCTTCACAGTTTCATTATATGAAATTGTTTTGTCCTCTTTTCCTCTAACAGAACCAGGCATTTGGTGGTTGGAGTAAGTTTAGTTCACTTCCTCACTGCTCTGCTCATGCAGCCATGCTAATGGTAAGAGACTGGATCATAACCTCTGTAGAAAACTTTCTAAACTTGTAAGAGATCAGATTTCCCCTCACAACTCCAACACATTTGCTGCTCTCACTATTGATGTATTTTAATATCTCTGTTTTGTATGTTATTATTAAAGATTTATGCTATTTTTTTCTTCTTCTTCTTGCCAAATATTCTCACAAAAACATTAGAAATTAATTTATACAGCACACACTAAATCTCTTTGGGTTTCTCTTGTTGGTCTCTCTGCTCCATGTTGTCAAACAAATATGATAAATTAAACAGAAGTTAGACATTTTGTCTCTTATGTGTACTCATAAAATGTTTTATTACAGCATTAAAGCTGTCAGATGCTATTTTTTGTTTTATGTGTTCAACAATTCATCAAGAACAAATTTAAACTGATCCAAGAGACATTAATACTAATCAGAAAAGAGGGGTAAAATAAGGGGAAAGTATACAGTAGGAGACGTAGCCAAACATTTGCACTTTAAGTAAATTAGAGTTGGTTTTAATGTTTGAAGTATGACTTACAACCAGGGTGCCAAAAACTAGAGGGAGAGATATTTTCTTACAAATATAAGGCCTCATCTTGCAACTGGCCTTTAGACATCTAGGCAGATTCGATGTGTGACTCATAGAAGTCTTACAAGCATGAGATGAACATGAGGCCCAAATAACATTGACCTTTGACCTCCAAAATCAAACCATTTCATCCTTGAGTCAGGGTGGACTTTTGTCCAAAGTTTGAAGAAAATGCCTAAAAGTGTCTCTAGATATCCCGCTTAGTGACATAATGTGAGGGATAAATACAATGTTGGATAACATATGTTTCAGAAGCAAAGATGTATTCCCAACCTCAAAATGTTTACTTGCTTCCATCATGTGTGTTTAGCTCTCTTCAGCTATGGATGCCAAACAAGAGTTAAAAGATACGTATGTTTACATTACTATGATAAACTTACCTTTTTTTGGGATATATTCAGACATTTACTAAGTCTTTATTGTAATTGCCCGTGTAGCAATAATGGAAAGAAATTGCAATTATTGTGTAGGCCTGATGAAAATGTAAAAAGTACTCAAAGACTTTCCCTTGAATATTAAATACAAGAAGCAGTGGAGTAGTGGTGTCTGAAGCAGTGGCTGTGCTCTTAATTTGTGCCCTAAATTTCTTTTTAACAGGCCCATGAAGCAACAGATAAAAGCCTTGTGTGATAATAAGTGGCATGTGGGACTCCTCTGCATATTAAATACAGCCAGAAATGGGCCAGGAGTACTCACATATTTTCACTTAGCTTCTGCTTCACTTCAGGGGGTTGGGATCATTATGAAATTAACATTAAGCCCACAGGGGGTGAAGATTTTACAATCAATACTCGTGCACAGACTTTAAGGCGAGACTACTTACAACTGTGAATTTAGAGCAAACTAATCCTCATTTTCTAGTCCAATCACACTCCTTTCAATTCACATTCTTTTTCTTACCATTACAGCGAGTGTTGCAGCTGCCCCTTCAAATAATGTACTTTACATGCAGTTGGTATTCATGGGATATATTTCTTCATTCATCATAATAACATTGTGCCTTCACCTTTGATCCTCTTGTGCTTACAATAAAATGTAGCTGATCTATCTCTTCTCTCTTTTCAGCTCAGCTGATGTGATATAACTTTTAATGTGCAGAGGAGGGAGCAGGGGAATTCACAAAACATTGCACTGGCTACAAACTGCTAACGGCAATCCTATGGATTTGAGCTTTCTAGTGCTGTTTGCCCACTGTGTTTCAAATGCATACAGGTGAGTAGCAAACACAAACCTCAGATGTTGAAAAATGAAGGCTCCAAAAGCTGAAAACCCCCTTTAGCTGCATGTTAAAATGTCTTATTTTTACAGAAGAAAATAACACGTTGACAGCTAAACTCTAGTATAAATGCCAGGCCAGTGGCTGAAGGTAAACTTTTACAATGAACAACATCCATCTGAGAACATATGTATGCTTCCATCATCAGAGCAGAAAGCTGAAAACATAAAAATGGCTGACACACGAACGTTTGTGTGTATAGAGAGTATGGTGGGGTTAATACTTTAAGTGAGCCTAAACTACAATGTGAGTAGTTTCACGAAAACATGGACAGGAGTGAGCAGTACAAATAGGGCTCTGCCACTATTATTGTTGTACACCTATATTCACCTATACTTCTGTTATCTGAAACCTTACTGAACAAAAAGCCTTCCAATTCTGGAATATGTGTTAGCTTCCATTTTCAGAGGAAACTCTGTCACCAGTTTCTAAACAATAAAAAAAGTTTTCAAAAGTTTTCACCCTTCAATTTGTTTAAGGGGTCTGCCTGCAGACCACAAATTTTTGAGATATGCAGTCTGCAGCTAGACTGTCTTATTCTATTTTCAGGCCCCAAAACTGCTTTTGTCATAGATAAACAACTAAAACACACAAAAAATGCTGTTTTTGGATGAAATTGTTCAAATAGACTGAGATTCAGATCTCAATAAGACGACCACCACTGAATGAGTGATGTCACTGAGACTATGTCCATGTTTTATAAAATCAATGATAAACAAACTGACTCTTTAAATATTTCTGTATGTTATATCCACATACAACACTTGAGACTTTTCTGTGTAATATGTAATATGAATACATAAATCAATGTTTTTTTCCCTTTTAATTCCATATTTTAGAATTGCCACTTCACCTATTTTATTATTTTGTTGTCATTTTTTGAAAGGTGAAGCCTGTATTAATTTTATTGGTATTCTTATCAAGCCAATTAATGTATTCTTTGATCTGAGAGAACTAGGTGGCATTGATTCACCAGGTAAATAAATATGTGCTGGTAAGAAGGGACATTGTTTAACAGGAGGAAATAGACTATATATATATGTTTTCCATTTATTTCTGTTTCTACAAAGATGTTAAATAAATCATAAGAAATGTCCTCTTTGCTTGAACAATCTCTCTGTGTAAGATTCACTGCTGCATAAGTGGCTTAGTGGCTGTAAGACTGTTTAGTTTATGAGGCTGTCTGAGGACAAAAACTACACTGACTCAGAAAAAGAATTCAGGACCACTTATCAAAGTGTCTTATGTGGCCAATATTTGCAGCTACTAAGTTGTATTTCCTCCAGACAACATAAAGCACGGTGTACAGAGTTTCTACTGTAGTAAAATAAACATCAGAATAATTACCCTTCTGACAGCATCTTTTTGACTCTTTCCTTCTCCACCGTCAGCTCCACTTCAGCACTCTTGCTGCGAAACAGTTTCTCCTCTCCGGGTCCGTTGACGGTGAGCAGAGGTGGAGAATGACGCTCCTCCGATAACGCCTGAGTTAACAAAACAAACAGAACATGAGCTTCTCTGTTAGACTGAAGCGAAATCTGTAGCAGCTCTGATAATATGGCATTAGTTTTGTTCTCTGGCTGCACTTACCCTAAGACAAAAAAAACAGTGAGAAAGAAAGGGTTTCAAACACAAGAACCTTTGTGTTTAAAGTACTATAAAATTGCAGAACAAATGTTTTTGGAGCTGTTTGGGATTACAAAACAAATCCTGATTAACATCGCTGCACTTCTACTGTTACAGGTGACAAGAGTCCCATGGTAGAGACTGTCCATTCAGCAGACAGGGGCATAGAAACAAAGCAACTACTACATATTTTTTACTAAGGTGGGATAATACATAGCATACATAGTCCCAAATGTCAAAATATGAGGCAGAATTTTACTGTTAACACAAGATAATTCAGAATCCATTACAGTCTCAACATTCAGATTTGTCATCAGGAAAAAACAAGACACAGCAGCAGGCCAGGATACAGCCAACCTGTCAGAGGCTGATATGTCCCATCTGGGCTCCTGTAGGCTGACTCCATGCAGACAGAGTGTTCGGAGCCCAGCTGCCTCACAGATCTGATTAGACTCTGATTCAACAGGAATTTAATGAATAATCATTTAAATTCCAAGTGTTCATCTGGTGTTTATGAGTGTCATAAATATGCATAGACTGAAATCCTGCCTTGATGAGTGTGCGTTTGTTTGTGCTGAGATATGACACACTGACAAGGCCGTGGGACAGGTGCAACTCTGTGTGAGACAACAGGTCAAATTCAAAGTTACTTTAGACAACTTATATGGTTTAAAATCTCATTTGGGGAATACTTCTACTTTTAATAATCAAGGGCAAAGGGATTTTTCTATATGATGAAGATAAAATTCTATATGTGAAAATCAGGTAAACAATCACACCTTATAGTCCTTTCATCAGCTGCTTTTCAGCTTCTTAAGTATTCCTCTTGTTACCTTGGTTTCATAATCTGACATTTTAATTCTTCATAAAAACCCTGTAAAGTAAAACTACTAAGGGACGCCGGTAGCCTTGCAGTTACATTATATGGACAAAAGTATTTGGCCACAAACTGGAACTGTAATGACATTATATTCAAATACATTTCTTTTAATAAGGAGACGGTCACACTTTTGCAGCTAATACAGCCTCAGGACTAACAGTCATGGTTCCAGTTCATCCCAAATGTGCATGAAGGGGTTGAGGTCAGGGTTCTGAGTGGGCCAGTCAAGTTTTTCCACACCAAACTCATCAAACCATGTCTTTATAGTTCTTGCTTTGTGCACTGGGGCACAGTCATGTTGGAATAGATGAAGACCTTCCCCAAACTGTTGCCTCAAAGTTTGAAGCGAAGCATTGCCAAAATTGTCTTGGTATGCTGAAGCAGTAAGACTGCGTTTCAAATGAGATAAGGAGCCCAGCTCAAACTCTGAAAAACAGCCCCATACCATTATGGAAACCCATTCCATGAAGCTCAGGCTGCAGTGTTTGTTCTTACATTAATGCCAGTGGAAGTTTGGAACTCTTTAGCTATGGAAGCAGCAGAGCACTGGTGACTTATACACATCATGTACCTTAGCAGTCATGACCCACTCTGTGATTTTACATGATCTTACACTTCATAGCTGAGTTGCTGTTGTTCCTAAATGCTTCCACTTTCTAATATAACTTGCAGCTGACTGTGGTGGAATATCCAGCAGAAATGAAATTTCATGACCAGTCTTGTTGCAAAGGTTGCATCCATCACAGTATCACCCTCAAAGTCACAGAGCCCTTCAGAACAACACATTTTGTATCTCTGATGTTTTTAAATGTAGACTGCATAGCTAGGTGCTTGATTCTGTACACCTGTGGCAACAGTTCTGATTGAAACACCTGAATTCAATAATTATGCTTTGTAGCAAAAACACGTTTGTCCATATAATGTATGTCCACATACTCTTCATACAAAAGTTGAAGTCCTCGAGGCAGGCGGCCTGGATGTTTTTAAATAAAAAAATATACTTTCTGAGCTTTTTCCATGCCATCTTATAAGTTGACATGGAAATTTTCAGATCTTAATCATGGTAAAATATTTTAAAGAGGAGTATGACCCTCATAATCCAGCCACACTGTCGCTTTCACGTTATTTTGAACTGAGGACTGCATTCAACAAAAACTGAAATCCATTTTAGTTTCATGGATGAATGTCACTGTTGCTGTTTAATGCTGAAAACGATTTCAGAATGCTCTGAAGTAGCTTGAAGAACAAATCAGAAAGGACTCTTTTGACTCTTTTTCCTTTATTAATGGGAATAAAACTGTGATTGACTGATCATTATATACACCTTATGGAGTGCTGCTTTTATTGAACTCAGTCACCAGTTCAATACTAGAGGTAAGAAACAGAGGTGGCTAGAGTTTATACTCATAATCTTCTGTTATTGTTTTGACTGAGAGCCCCCTTGTGGCTGAATTTATGAATCAGGTGTTTCAATTTCAAGTAGAGGTAATCCAGAGCAAAATCTATTAAATGTAATAACATAAGATGATAGAAACTTGAATGTAAACATCTATCGATGTTAACTGTGTTCAATCAGCTGTTTCTGCTTAAATATATTACACTTGTAAGAAGACCTTGTATTTTTATTATACAGTTCCAACAGTATTAGCAGACTGGTATTCACGCATTAATGTTTACTGCTTTGGAGTTAGTTTCCATCATTCTGGAGTAGAGATTACTCTAAAAAAGAACGTAAGTATCTCTCAGTAGCATGAATCTTGCTTGCAGCTTGGTAATCATATCAAGACATTAATTTTGAACAGACTTGGTCGCTGAGAGATTTGAAGGTTGATTTCTTTTGCATAATATATCAGCTATACCTGTATTTTTGTCCTTTGACCTAAGAGCAGTTCACAGTAAGATAAGGAGATATGTGCAAAAAAATCATATTTAGACATTTTTTAGCAGAAAAGCAAAACATAATACACTTTTTCCTGCAATGAAATAACAAATGGTTGTCAGAATATCAGAATTATACATTTTAATGCAATTTAAGTAAAAATTTAACAATACTGAAACCTGTCTGATCACCAGAAAGCAAAAAGCAGAAGTCCTAGTCACCCAATGTTGGGCAAGTTGTTGTTTTTTGTCAAAAATTGCAGAAAAACTTACAAATACAATCTAAACTGTACAAGAACATTGCCAACATTTTGGTTTATGAAGGTTGTCAGACTTTCTACATTCTTAAGTGCCATGTGTCTCAAATTGATCAAATCTCCATTATTTAATGATAGGTGGTATCAGAAAGTGCTTGACTTTAATGATAGTCAGTCAAATATTTGGCCTACTGACAGAAAGCACTGTCTAAACTGCACAAATGCATTGGCAACAAAGGAATTAAGAGGGTGGAACTGAAAAGGGGAAATATTTATGCAATTTAGACAGTGTGCAGGAGTCTGTCTGCAATTTTTAATAAAATCAAACAACAAATGACCCAATACTGGGTGTCTAGGACTTTTAGTTTTGTTATTGTGGTTTTATCATTCCATTACTACTCTTAAAATAAATACTCCTCGACTGAATAAAATGAACAAACTAGAAAAGCACTCAGAGAGTGCAGACCTCTGCCATTAGCCCTATCTCCCTCCCAATAGTGAAGAATCCTTTAAAAAACTCCTGGATCCGCCCCCATGTGTCCCCCCACCACAGCATTCTTCGATTACTCCCTGCCCGGTGGGGTGGAAACACGGTGAGGCAAAGCATTGGCTTTACTACGGGTGGACTGTCATGGCGTCATGCCTGCTGGTGCCAACAGATGCACTGACAGTCTCACCCATGGTCTCACTGGATGACTGAGAGTCATGGAAGAGGGTGAATATTCCTCTATTCCTCCCAGCATTGTGAGTATTCTTGCTACAATTTGCTGTCTTTTTCTCTATTACGCTTTGACTCGTCTCCTCGACTAGGCGTGCATCTTTCAAACTCTATTAACTCCAAAACTCTGAATGGAAACAGCCAAAATGCTGCTGGGATTGAAGTTACTCATGTCCGCCACCTCCTGGTGTAAAGTGGTAACAGCGCAGAGCTCTGCCATTAGCCCTATCTCCCAATAGTACAGAATATTTTAAAAAAATTCCTGGATCCAGACAGTGATCCGGATCACTCCCAAAATCTAACCAATTCTTCCTTATGCCATTTCTGCTATTTCCTGACAATTTCAGCAAAATCCGTCCACAACTTTATGAGTTATGTCGCTAACAAACAAATGCACCCAATCACATAATCTCCTTGGTGGAGGTAAATAAGTCCCTATTTATCCTAAATTTGACATCATTACACTGTAAAAGAAGTAGAAGAAGTAGACGAGGAAGAAGAAAAAGGAATCTCTCATGTGAAAATGAGACTTTGAGTAAGACATTACAGCATGCAGATGGCTGCTCTCCAGTCTGGCACAGACGAGTCAAACCAATCTGCTTTCAGATTTTCCATCCCTGCTGCTCAGAAATAGGTTGATGCTTAATATCACACAGCTTTATGAATATTTTGAGGCTGTGGGCTTAAAGACCGCTCAGTCTTCTAGCTTGGGCGCTCTTATGAACCCCATGTCACTTCCAGTCTTCCTCTCCTGAGAGGAAACCCCAAACCTGAACTTGTCATTGGCTGAGCTCCTCACTGAAGCATCACAAGCCTGCACTCAGTGAAGAAAAAGCTTGTAATATTTATTTGAGGAAGGCTTGGCTGTGTTCCCTTTAAGAGGATGGTGTATTATCTATAGCTCAGCAGTTCTCCGTCTGTCCTTATGGAGGATATTGAAATAAAACGCACAGCCGACTCATGGATGAGCAGCATGTCCGGAGAGCAGGGAAAAAAAATCAAAGCCAAGATAACTCCAGTCTGGCCCCAAAGCCAACGAATCGACTGAGCATATCCCTGAATAATTCATTCTGTGGATCATGTATAAGTCATAAATGGGATTACAAATTTACAGCAGTTTTTTCACTATGTTGTTCGCTAACAGACTGAGAGGAAACAAGGCAGCCACACAAAAGCGTGCGCTTGCAAACAACCAATAGCTAATCGGTCTCAGTTTAGAGGTTTTTTCTTGTAAAGGGACATCCATGTATTGTCTACGCTATAATTTCCAAGACATCAAAGTCTGGATTTACTAAATTATGATTCAGTGAAGCCAGGAAAGGAAAAAAATGCAGCGTCCTTTCACCTGTACATTTCAGTCACAATCTTCAGATTAAATTTCCTTTTTTTGTGTCTGTTGTGTCACTAACAAAGCTTTTACTCTTATGTTGCAAGAGCCAGCTGTGCTTTGAAGCAGAAGCTGGTCTGAAGTCAACTTTAATCAGACTACGGCTGAATTATTAAGCATGATCGTCCACGCTGCACGAAGACGTTTCACAATGAACACCACAACTCCATATAGACGAGAGAAGATCAGTGTCTTTGTTGATTATGGGCTGATTTGTGTGCATGTGTTTTACAAACCTGGGTGAGCTGCGAGATGAAAAAAGTCCCATGATGCATCAAGGGATTGAAGAAGGAAGCAGCGCATGAGGACAGAGAGAAAAAGATTGTTAGTAGATTATTGAAAAGTGGGAAAAATTATTACTTTGGCTAAAAACTGTTAATCCGAGTTCATTTAAAATTCTGCAAAACAGATCATTAATTTTCTTTTTTTTCTTGCAAAATAAAACATCTATCAGCAGTGGAACACACTAAAATGAGGTTTAAGTCCCTCCCACTCCGTCTGAGTGACAGGTGATGCACTGCAGGAACAACCAACATGGTGCAGACAGATCCCTTATTTCATTCTGTCATAAACAATGAGAAACATTAAATAAAAAACTACGCATGTGTGTTTGTATTTGAAAACACCTTCAAACCCCCTATAGCAGCCACTTTTTCAGGATCCAGGGAGGAGATGGAACCCCAGATACTTAAAATATTCAACGACTTTCCTGAGAAAGCTTTTCATCATGATGTCTCTGCACCGCTGTTGGTCTTAAGTACATCTACACTGTTTACTTATTTATCTGTGCGTCAGTCCATGTGCTCCCAGAGCCTTTATAAAGCTCCTGTTTCCACACTCATCGTTTCATTGAGAACACAAAGCTGCTTTATTTATTCATCTGTCCATGCAGTGGAGGTGGACGCTTTAGACTTCCTCTGATACACCCGTCCACCAAATAACACAGAAACACAGCAAAACACACACAGACACACACTCTTCTTTTTAGGTGGTTTTAAAGCCAAGTCTAAGGTTTAAAATATTGATGAGTGAAGTTTCTGTTTTCCTCTCTGTCTGCCTCTGCATAGAAACTGTGAGTGCAAGGAGGAAAAATGATCCAATCAGAGGACAAGAACTGCTCTGTTGTTCTATACGTTTATTTTCTGACCTAAATTCACACATCATAAACAAATGTAATTACTTTAACTGATGTTACTGTTCACTATAATATTGGTGGATAAAAATGCCAATCTGATACTGGCATTATATACTAGTAAGGTCTCTCTCCCTAAGTCCTTTTCTCCTTTTATAAGAGCGGCAACCAAGAACCTGATGATCACTCTGACTGAGCTTTTGTGTGGAGATGGGACAAAGTTGCAGAAGGACAACTATCACTGCAACCCTCCACTGATCTGGGCTTTATGGCAGAGTGGCTGGATGGAAGCCTCTCCTTAGTGCAAAGCAAATTAAGCCTGCTTGGAGGTTTCAAAAAAGCACATGAAGGACTCTTAGACTTTGAGAAACAAGATTCTCTGGTCTGATGAAATGGAGATTGAACTGTTTGGCCTCAATTCTAAATGTTACAGTACGTCTGGAGGAACCCAGGTTCCACAGCTCATCACCTGCCTAGTACGCTCACAACAGTGAAGCATGGTGACAGCATCATGCTGTGGGGAAGCAGGGACTGGTGTTCTGGTCAGGGTTGAGGGAGGGAAAGCTGAAAGGAGCTAAGTACAGAGCTAACCTCATTGAAAACTTGTTCAGTAGTGCTCAGGACCTCAGACTTGGCCGAACGTTCACCTAATTTCTGTTTTCTTTTGTCCTTAAGGGGTACTGAGTGTCGATTAATAAGAATAAAAAAAAAAAAAAATCAACTGTAGCATCAGGCAGCAACATTAAATTGAAAAAAAGTGAAAGGGGTCTAAAATCTGTCTGAACACACTGTTTATCTACTTATAGAGAAATAAATCATCAATAATAAAATGATCTAATACTTTGTCAGAGCAGACAAAGCTCTGCATCCTATTGCATGTGACACGTGATTGGTCAGTAAAGATCAGACTACTAAAATACTACAAACAGGAAGTAGAACAAAATGAAAATCATGATCACTGTGTACAGAGTCTATATCTCTATGTAGAATCTGTACATAGTAGGGGTGTGACGAGATCAAAACATCACAAGATGTCTCGTTGAGGTGACAATCATCTCGCGAGATCAATATTGCCTAAACACCAGGAGCAGCAGCTCTCCTGACAGTAAGCAATACTTAACTGGAAGTTATAAAAGATCACAAAGATGCCCTGGACACTTTAAAATTGTTGGTTTGCCCTAATCAGGTCACGGAGCTGATCTGTGACCTATTCGGATCTCGCTCCATCCCCCACCCCCTCCTCTGTGAGCGCTACTCAGGGCCTGCATGATCCGCCAATGCATAATAAGTTAATCGTAACGGTGTGAAATGATGAAATGCTGCTGCTGGAAACCTTTGCAGCCTTCGCGAGTTTGTGTATGTGCACAGACTCGCTCATAGTGCCGGTATCTGTGACTGTGTAGCTTTGATTCAGTCGCTGCTTCATCATGCCTACTTCTCTTCTCACCGTCAGTCACACACATCCATCAGCTGTTGACTGTGCGTATCATCAGTCAGAAGCTTAACATGTAGCGTGACAGGCCGTTGTATACTGAAGCAGTAGACTTAGCAAAACAAACTTAGTCTGAGTGCCATACAGGCCACTATTAGCTCTGAAGAAGCGAAGTTCTAGCCCCAGGTAAGCGCACCCTGTTTGTTATCTGACAGCAGACAGAGCAGAGACACACACTTGCACACCAACGCACACACATTTACGTAAACGCCCATCTGTGCGTCGTGTCCAACACTGTCAAAGCTCATCTAAGAGAAAAAAGACTACCAAACAATAACATAATCTATTTCTCTAAATACCCATAAAAGACAAACAAACGTGTTATTGACAAAAATATTTTTTTGAGTGTTTTAAATATGGATGAACTTAAAGAGGATGAAAAATAGTTTGATTTTACTGATGCAGCTCTTTAGATTTCAGTCTGTTGTAAATAGTTTTTAAATCACCTTCAAAATAATCTAAATTATATTATTATTATTATTATTATGGTAGCAATAAGTGCATAGTATAGTAAAATAAAGATGTGGTAGACTATTAAAATGAAAGATTTTATTTGAAGAGTATTTAAATGTACAGTTTGAGTCAGAGTTAGACAAGATAAACTGTGTGTAAGCATTGATAGCCTACTCAGTACAAGAGGAATTAGTTTAATTTTTCTGAATAGACCTGAATGCTTCCCAATTATGACTTTCAGCCATCTGAAGGACATATTTTCCACTCATATATTTTTTCCAAAATTAAAAAAAAGTGTAAAATCTCATCTCGTGAGATAAGCATCTCGTCAAACTCCTAGTACATAGAGATTACTAGTCATAGTGCCAGCATCGTTTTTATAGCATACTAACACAAATCATGGTCTGCATGATATGTTTACTGAAAACACACAGTGTTTTAACTGTTCAAGAGGAAAAAATGAACTAGAATAACAAACCAAACAACTGTTGCTGTGCTGTGTTTCATGGGTCTTTTCTAAGTATTCACTGCTTTAATTATCTCAAGCAAACAACCTTGTCTGCATATTCGTATAGCCTTGATTTCATGCTGGCAGTCCAACCAGTGATAATAGTGAGTCTATTTCATCATAATGCATTGTATTGTTTATTTTCTTTCTGCTTGTTGGTTCTATAACTCTACATTGCTCTTCATCTTTATCTTTCTGAACCTCACCATCTCCTCCTCCATCTTATCTCTGAGCTCTGCAAACAAGCCTGAGAGCTGAAGCTTTACAGCACGCTGATCCCCTGCTGCCTTCAGAGGCAGAATATGTGCTCTGCACACACAGCCCAAGGCTGCACACATTCAGCTCTGCTATAGTGGAGATGCTCACTGACCGGGTCCACAACTGACCAGCTCCACGTTACATAAAACATACTGATATGAAGGGGAGAGTTAAACAACACAAAAGCTCTGTTTTTGTATCATGCTCTACAGGTTATTCTCTTGAATGTATGTGTGACTTTTATTCTAATTCAGGCTCAAGTTGTTTGCATTTATTGATTTAAAGATAGTCAAACCAATGGTTGCTGGACTTATATAAATTTAAATATTTATTTTGTTGTCTTATTTTTAACTCATTATTGTAATTTTTGTTGGATGGATGAAACTATCTCTGCTCATTGGAAACAAAAGCAGGAGTCATCATAAATAAATTTCTAAGAGACTTAGCCAGTGATGGTGAACACATCCTCCAAGACATCTCACCATTGAAAAAAAATGATTCACCTGATGCAGACTTCCCATCTACTACAGTGCATTTAGAAAGTATTCAGATCCCCTTCTCTTTTATCAGTTTTATGTTGCTGTCTGATGCTACAGTCACTTTAATTTCCCTTTTTAGTCATTAATCTACACTCAGTACCCCATAATGACAAAGTGAAAACAGAGTTTTAGAAAAATTTGAAAATGTATTGAACAAGAAAAACCTGAACTTTTCCACAGACGTAAGTATTCAGACCCTTTATTCATTACTTAGTTGAAGAACCTTTAGTAGCAATTACAGCTTTAAGGCTTTTTGAATATGATGCCACAAGATTTGCACACCTGGATTGGGGGAATTTCTACCGTTCTTCTTTGCAAATCCTCTCGAGCTCAGTCAAGTTGGACTGGGACATTTTCAGGTCTCTTCAGAGATGTTTGATCAGGTTCACATCAGGGATCCAGCTTGACCACTCTAGGACATTCACAGAGTTGTCTCTAAGCCACTCCTGTGTTGTCTTGGCTGTGTGCTTAGGGTCATTGCCAAGTTGGAGGTTGAACCTTCGGCCCAGTCTGAGGTCCTTAGTGCTTTGAATAGGTCTTCATTGAGGACATCTCTGTACTTTGCTCCATTCAGCTTTCTCTCAAACCTGACCAGTATCCCAATCCCTGCTGAAAAACACCCCCACAGCATGATGCTGCCAACACCATGCTTCACTGTTAGGATGGTACTGAGCGGTGCCTGGTTTCCTCCTGACATGAAATTTAGAATCAAGGCCAAACAGTTCAATCTTGGTTTCATCAGATCAGCGAATTTTGTTTCTCATGGTCTAAGAATCCTTCAGGTGCTTCTTTTGCAAACTCCAAGAAGACTTTGACATGTTTTGCACTGAGGACAGCTTCCATTCAGCCACTCTACCTTAAGCCCAGATTGGTGGAGGGCTGCAGTGATGGTTGTCCCTCTGCAGCTTTGTCCCATCACTACACAGGATTTCTGGAGCTCAGTCAGATAGTCTATCAGGTTAATTGATATAAGAGATTTGACATTATGATTGACAACTATGCAGACAAAGTGAGGGATATTTTATTTTTTTTCATCTATAACCTCAATGTGTATTTCAATTAGCGAAGCCAGCTTCCTTCTGCATTTCTCAGCTCCAAATATTTCACCGGTGCAAACATACCAGCATCCATCATGGGGGTATTTTGGCTTCAGTTTTACAACCAAAGACAGGGATGCTCGTGGTCCATATAAATAAACAGCCAATGGTGTGAATACACCTGGCAACTAGTCTGATTCAGATTTTGATCAACTTCCACCAGACAACCTCCGTTTTCATGTCATCTTCTGCAACAGGGTGACCAGATGTTTGTGTAAATCTTTAAACAGAACACACACCTCAGTTTAAAAGCTTTAATGGAGCTGTAAACTGGTATCAGGCACACTGAGGCTTTCATCAATACTTGGCAGTAGTTCACAAGCACAATTACCCCATGTGCTCTCACTCTATAACACGTCTGATTGGGTATTATTTTTATATTACACAAGTTCAGACAGTCAGCAGTGTGGTGTATTGTTCAATGTGCAGCGGTCAGTGAGTCAGAAAATGTGATAATAAACACAAGAGGAGCCACACAACAGCTCCGTGTGCACTGTCTGACACAAAATCAATGAGCGCTGTGTTATCTAGAAATCTGTACGTGCTGCTCGCCTCAGACTGACCTTGCAGTTCCATCCAAGTGTGTGAGTGCTTCAGCATGTGTGTTTGCCTAATCAGTCAATTAGTGTGTATGTATGAACATGTTTACCTGTGTTTGTGAGGAGGGAGGAAAGGAGGTTTGTCTTTTTGTCTGAAGCTGTAACAAAGAAGGAATCAGGTCTCTGGTTGACATGGTAGCAGGATCTAACGCTTCATACTGTTCGCTCACTGACCCTGACCTCTGTGTGTGCACTTCAACTCTGCACTTCACACTTTTGCACATTCAGGGTGTGAGGTCTGCCATTTGTGTTGTGTGTCCTAAAAAAAATCCTACATGTTTGTTCATTTATAAGCTGTATTAAATATTTAAAAGAAAGTCGGCCACAACAACTGTCAAGAATGGCAATACTGGAGATTCCCATTGGTTCTACAGCCATGACAGCAGGTGCACAGTGACATTTTATAGAACTCACAGGCTGGCATGCCATGGATGGGTACAAACTGTTCAAACAGCATTTTGCCATAGAGATGGCAAGGTCCATCCTGTGTGTGTCTGACTGGAAATGTTCCCAGGTGTCTAATTCCCTATAAACAAAACAGTCAGATTCATCACAGGCAGGGGCATAGCTAGGGATTTGGGCCCCCAGAAAGAATATTACACAGGGCCCCCCATTAACCAGTCATTTTTACAAATATATATGCATTTAAATGTATTTTTTAACCATATTTTCCCCATTGATGGGCAATAATTATACTTTGGTTAAATTAAATTTACTTGCATTATTTTGCGGCCCTGAACTACACCATTTAGGCATTTTTAAGGGAGGAGCAGGGCCCCCCCAGTATTGTATTTTACTCTTTGATACAAATTTCAGTCTGTTGACCGATTCATTTAATGACTTTTCATTCAATAATGACCCTAATTACTAAGATAAAATAAATAAAAACACACTTTTCATTACAGGCTTCTCAAGGACCCCTCCCTACTGTGGGCCCGGGTAATCAGTACCCTTTTCCCCCTGCGCTACACCCATGATCACAGGTTCATTGTGTCATAAGGTATGATGTGAGCCTGATATGCTATGTAGAGTGGGGCTAATATTAGCTGCTAGCTGTGCTAGACTTCATTCCTCTTTGCAGTTTAATATCATGCTTTGATATGCGGCCTCTTTGCACTCTGCACTGTTCCTATGTTTACGTCCCACAGATATTAATACATAAATGCATTAGTCGGGCTTCTCAGATACACTAGACTCTACTTACACACACACAGTCATGTTTGCGGTATGCCGTCATTTATCTCCTGATTGTAAAGGCTACTGAAGTTGAAAAGGGCTCTGTGTTTATTTGCATATGAGGAGGGAAGTCTTCTGAGGACCACTGAGTCATTGGGTGATATATCCACTCGCATCTTTTGCCTCTATGACTACATTTACTTTGATTTACTCGGAAAGTAACACCTTCATGAATTTTCTCTTCACTAAAGGTGTGATCATGTTCCTAATATAAAGATTTGGTGGCAACAAATTGACAGAAACTGTACCAGTCGAGGACCACTGAGCCAAGATGACATCACGCTACCCAGAGTTCAGTGTGGACTGAAATATGGCGACCTCCTGGTGAGTTTATCATTTCAGAATCTCTCAAAAGGAAAAAATAGAACTTTTTTTAATCATGCAGGGTTCCTTTAAAAAAACTTTTATAAAGTCAGTGGTCAACCCTTTTCTGAAAAAAGATGTCAGCATGGCGAAAAACAAAGCAACCATTCCATATCAAATACAGTGAAATCAAAACAACCTAATCTACAAAAAGTGGTAATATCATGACATATTTCTGGCAAAAAATATTTTAGAAACACAGAGAATTGTTTTAACTTTAGATAGAGCACATTAAACAATCTAGCTTAGATTCTGCAGGTGCAAAACCTGTAGAGTAAGCTTGAAGACAGTGTTTCAGTATTCTATTTTGTTTAAAAAAGGGAAATGAAGGGAAAATGACCAATCAAACTGAGATCTGAGCCACCCTTAGGTCTATTTCTGTGCAGGTTATGCCAGCATATGTACTCTCAAAAGTACCCTGGGCTTGATGAAAGCAACATTCAACACAAATCTACCTTTAAATGTGAGAAAGCTGGTTGATATTGTGCACTCAGCTTTTATCCCTGCTGCTCCTCTTGGTGTTTTACTCTGTTTGAAGTCTGTTCTCTCGACCACACTTAATAAGAGAAAAGAAAAACCATCAGCTCTTATCTGAATTGTAGAGAGAGGTTATGGTTTGCAGCGTGACTCTGCAGTCTCTCAGACCTGCTGAGTGCCTCTTTGTTGGGATCTTAACACACTCTGCACACATGTTTTTCTGTTGTGAATCCTCCCCACTTCAATGCTCTCTTAATCCAAAAATTTGGCAGAAATAGCTTGCACACAGAGCACAGCAGCTCTAACGCTTTCCAAAAGTTAGCACGTGGCACTGTCCTCTCTGTGTTTGCACAACTATGTCACAATGACAGCCGCAGAATCAAGGTGTGTGCTTCATGATGTAAATGTCAGAAAATATCGCTTTGTGTGTAAGGTCAGTACACAGGCAGCTTGGTCTGTGAAGAGGAGAAAGTAAAGGACAAAAAGTTTCTGTGAAATTTTCACTGCTCCTTCTGAACCTGAGTTATCAACACCAAGAAATCGCCAGGGCTGGCAGGATAAAGGCCATTGTCATTTCAGCAGCAGCCAGATTCCCTTAATTATACATGATTAAGCTCCCTCTCCCTCCTCCCTCCTCACCCTCCTCCTCTCCTCCTTATTCCTCATTCTTCTTCTCTCAGGCCGAGCCATTACTGTCCCTTCGCACACCTTCAGTGCCGGCGTCTCTTTCTGCTTCCCCTCTCCATTTGTCATGCATGAAATCTTTTAATGGAGTTAACCAAAGGGAGAATATAATGGAGCAGCCAGATGGGGATCCATTTAATCCCTGATGATTCTGTATATGTTTAAAATAGAAACAAAAGGACAGAGATTGTGTCAGATATTACTGCTCTACTGTCTCTGGGGTTTAGTCCATTTGCTAAAAGCTGAACCTGCTGTTCTTTCGCATTCAGAGGCCGTGTTAAAATGATCAGCAGACTATGGCACCTTAAGCCTTTGGCTTTGGATTTCATTAAGACCATGGAATAAAATCTGTGGGTTTTAAATAAACACCAGTGACAGGTCTTCTTAATGATGTCACAATGATGTTAGCTACACTAAATGTGCTCTCTATAAGATGTGATTCACACAAATATAAAAAATATTAATATCTAGAAAGGAATTCGGAGAGTGTAGACCTCCGCCAGTAGCCCTATCTCCCAATAGTAAAAAATCCTTTAAAAAATTCCTGCATCCAGACGGTGATCCGGATCACTCCCAAAATCTAATCAGTTCTTCCTTACGCCATTTGACATTTCCTGAAGATTTTATCAAAATCTGTCCATAACTTTTTGAGTTACGTTGCTAACAAACTAACAAACCCTGCCGATCACATAACCTTCTTGGCGGAGGTAATAATTAATTTTCCACCCATCTATCAGTCTATCCATTACCCATTATACATCAACATTTTCAGTTATTATCCATTTATTCATTATTTATCATCAATATACTCAGGCAGAGTCATTAGCATCCATACACTTATCATCACTCCACCCATCCATCCACTGTTCATCCATGCATTATCTACCATTAATCTGTCTACAAATCTATTATCCATCCATCCATCATACATGCATTCCGTTATCAATCCATTCATTGTCTATCTATTCATCATCTGTCTATACAAACTAGCACTGGCCGATTAACTGTAACCTTATAAAGCAGACAGATTGGCCAGATTCCATGTCTGTGATCAGGCATATCCATCGTGCAAAGCTCCAATCAGAAACAATTGTGCCAAATAAAGAGCAAAGAGCAGCAGTGAAAACATTATCATGACAGCAAATATATTTTTACTCTTCTCCTGACCTGCTTCAGCGTGAGTTTGCAATATTACAGGCAGGGTTCAGTTGTACTGTAATTTGGTAAATACAATGGCTACTACTGATGTAGTGATTAGCTCAGATGTAGCTAAAGTAGTTTTGTAGTTTTATAGTTTTATCTAAACCAGGTCAAACTGCCTTATTAAAACAAGAACACCAACAAGCTCCACTGTTCACAGCTTAAGTCACTACTGGAAATGCACATGCCTACCGCCTCATCTGACTTGTTGCTCTGATTGGCCCATTATAAACGTGACAGACAGAAAGTCCAATTACCTTCTGAGAATTTTTTGAAAAGTCCTGCCCTTCCCAAACGCTTTGTATAAGAAATTTACCCGGATGAATGTGAAATATATCCATGCAATGGATAAAGTATATGAAACAGTCTTCCTGGCATGTAAGGTTAAATTAATTTAGTTTCAATTAAGCTTATGATTCTTTCAACTCAAAAGTTAACCTTTGTCAACAGTGCTTTAGTAGCTCTGTGACCCTCTGACCTCCTGGGGGTGGGGGGGGGGGGTCTTTTGGGGGATTGTGGCTTTTGCTAGAAGAGCCTGAAAAAGTGTATTTTGCATAATATGTGACCTTTAAACATGCGGGAATATACTCTAAAAACAAGAGTAGTTCTTTACCTCTGGAGCAGCAATGTTGAGTGCAGTATTAGCCAGTTCAAACCTCTCCTGAGATTTCTCTCTGGCTAGTCGAGCCGCCTCCTTCACCTCTTTAAACTGCTCCGCAAACTGCACCGGGGGAGACAAAAGAAGTCAATGCTGTGTTCCACAAAAACAACTCTGCATAGTTCTCGTGCTCCATGCCTCCACACAGCTTCATTTGCTAGTAACAAGAATATCTACCGAGTTTACTGTCCAAATTATATTATACATATTTCCATATGCTTGAAGGGAATGTGTTGTATTTCCAGGTTAATATATTCTAGCTGCAGTTGAAGAATCTGGATAAAAGAGACCTGATTTAGAGCTGGAAAAGAAGCTGTGATCATTAAATCAGTGTCCCTGCATGCACACGGTTTACATTTTCTCTATACCCTCTGTTTAAAATAAATGAAATATGCTTTGAAGTACTCTATTTAAAGGTTTCTGAGATGTGTGAGTGTATGTGTTGGTCACCTGCTGCAGCTGCTGCTCTGTGGAGAAGCCCAGCCCATACACGGTGTTCGCCCGGCTGTCGGCCCACTGGCCAAACTTCTGTGAGGTTTTAGTGAATGTCATGTTGGGGGTGATGGTGCTATTGATGATGGCCTGGAAAAACCAAATATAAAAAAGTAATGAATACACAACATTAATTCTTTAATCACCCAAGAAAGAAAGTGGAACTCTGTTGAAACAAATTGCAGAATTCTTCGGCTAAACACAAGATTAATGCAGATTAATATTAATCATACATATAAAGAAGAAATCCATAAAACTGAGAAAGACAGATGAGGGAAACATTGAGGGTTGGTTTCATTTGTTTTTATGATTATATACTCCATTTTTGCTTTTAAAGCTCCTGTGAGGAGGTTTGTGTTGGTTATAAGATAGACTAAAATTAATGCTGATGTTTCTTTGTAAGCTTTAAAAACAACAAGACTGATTACTGCTCAACACTCACTGATCACTTTATTAGGTATACCTGGTCATCTGCTCATTAATGCAAATGTCTAATCAGGCTATGTTTTTCCAACTGTTTATTGTCCACTTTCAGTGATAAGGTGCCTTGGTTTCACTCTCTGCTCTAGCCCATCTGCTTTAAGGTTCACTCTGTTGTGCATTCAGAGATGCTCCTCTGTGCACTTATGTGTGACGAGTGGTTATCTGACTTATCGTAGTCTTTCTAGCAGCTTCAAACAGCTCAGAGAACTGCCGCCCATATGTATGTATGTTTCTCTATTTCTCTTCTATCTTTAGGAACAGTTGTGCTAAAAAATCCCAGCAGATCAGAAGTTTGTAAAATACTTAACTTATTACATTTACTCAAGTAACTGTAATTGAGTATCTTTTTTGTGTACTCGTACTTTTTTAGGTAAATTTTAAAATCAGAACTTTTACTTTTACTTAAGTATATTTTGGGGGAAGTATTGCACTTCACTACATTTTGAAAAGTTTAAAGTACTGAGTAAAAAACTAACAATTCAAAGCTAAAACGGGGGGTTCAAGCTTTCTGCCAACAACAAGACGATAGGCAGACATTTGACTTTCACAACCCATCATGGTCAGTAGCAAGAGAATGATTCCACATTTCTCCTTATAGCAGCAGTTGCATTTGACGTTAGGTTAAGTCACACCTTTTAATAAACAACCTGGTTATAGATTCAAATAGTCCTCTAGTTGTTTCACATATTGGAAAGATCATATCTTAGTTAATAACCCCCTCAGGAATCAAAAGAAGCTACTCAGTACTTGGTACTAAAGTAAATTTTTAATGACTTACTTTTTACTTTTACTTGAGTAGATTCATAGTTCGACATTATTTTTACGATTAAGTACATTTTAATTAAAGTAACTCTACTTTCACTTGAATATAATAGTCTAGTACTTTTTCCACCTCTGGTATATAGGTAGGGATGATACGGGTAAATGAACATTTAATACAGAAAGAATCATAATTGAGCCTCAAGTTGACTCTCTATCAGTAATGATGAAAAGTCAGCTGACACTTTGTGATGCAAACATTTCTGTATGATCATCATGAACAATCTGAGTGCTCACACTATACACTATACATTTATATCATGGTGATTTAAGATGTCCGGAAATCCATCAGACCAGTAGGGAGCAGCTTGTTGGGTTGTGGTTGACCATCATGTCCCCCCTGTACACTGCATGATAAAGGATGCATGATCTGGTTGTAAATTAAAATTTGTGTCTGAATTGGGGATGGGACAGATCCGATCCAATATCGGTATCAGGTCCGATAAGGACGTAATTAATAGATCGGATATCTGACTTCCGATCCAAGTGACCGATCCAAATCCATCCTACAGTTTGTGGTAGACCATGAACGCACCGCAGTCAAACACGAGACAGTCTGTGTGTAACTGAGCTAGTATTAGTTAGGGATTTTATTCCTTCAGAACTGAAAAAAAGTGGATCGGTGCATCCCTAGTCTGAATCGGCCAAAAATCACTCTGCGTATGCATAGCTTTACCAAGATTGGGTGCTGTATATACATACTCTAAGAGATATTCAGTTATCAGTTTACATCTTATTGCTGAAATGTTCAGTAAAAGGTTATTCTCAAGGACAGATAATTCACAATGTCCAGAACCAACAGAAGAACATTAATTATTCCTGTCACCTTTAAATGCCAAATTCATTACAGCCCAGTGTTACGGGTTCATTTCTGTGTACCTGGTAAAAAGGCAGATTTTATGTGATTACCAAGAGGCCAATAATTCACTGTGCAGCACTTGATTACAGAAAAACAGATATCTTGTTTTTTGTTCTATTTCCTAATTGGAAACAAAGTATGCAATGGTAGAGGTTAGATTATGTATTTTTTATAATGTAATGCTAAAATGGAGGTCTTCTGGAGAACCTCAAATGCAAATAAAGGCAAAATATCCAACATCCACACCACAGAAAGAGCTTAATAAAAGCTAACAGTGCTGTGAGATGATCTGTTCAGAACCTCTCTTGAGTAAACAGTCTGATTAGGTGAATTTGTTGCCAAATGTGGAGTTCTTTGGTCTCTTCTCCAATAGCTCCAAGTCTCAGGGCACTAAATTGGCTCAATTGGCTCCTAACTACAAAGTGCAGCATTCTCTCTGAGTTTGGTGCTAACAAGATCTGCAGCTAGTGTTTGCATTCCCATGAGCCTCCCTGTTGTTTTGAATGCTGCATGACCAATGCGAGTGTGTTGCTAATAATCTGCTGACAATTTATGAAACTTTGACAAATGCATCCCTGCCCTATGACAGCCTCAACTAAACACAAAACAGATTTATTTCCTCTTTATCTGGAGAGAAGAAGGCTTCATAAAATGCAAGTCAGAGGGGGGCATAATTCACACACAGATAAAGAGGCACTTCACCACTTTAGTTCTGTATGAGGGGAGTATATAATCACTGCTGGGTGCAACAAGGCTCATTATCGTAGCAGAGGGTTGATGAATGCTTGATTTGATTCTTCAGAATCAATCAATGCTGGAATATGCTTTTAAAAATGTAGCAGAAAGAATTATCTATTGATCACTTTAACATTTTACCCTTAAAACAAGGTCAGATTTACTTTTGGGTGTGATTTGGTCTGATAATGAAACCAGATTGATATTGTTTTCGGTGACTACAACACTTGACTGACTGCACACCGACTTGTTTTCAAAAGAGTAATACCTACAACATCAAACATTTTTGTGTCTTATACAAAAAAAAAACACAAGTAAAGCCTCACATCCACAATAAAAAGAGAGTTAATTACTATAAAAATTATTAGATTTCCATGTATGTAGCGCATGAATGAAATTATTGTGATTGGCTCTCACCTTCGTCCCGCCCACACTGATGATGCGGTACACGCTGCGGCTGGCATCATAGAAGAAGGACACGGTGACGGCATGTTTGCTGGCCGGCAGCCAGTTGCGTTTGGTGGCCGGGTCGATCTGGAAGACATGAGCTCTGGCACTGTAGATGGGCTGCTCCCTTTAAAGGACAATGACAACAACAAAGACTGAATTAATTTCAGGGAAGGGCCTTAAAGCTATAGTTTGTAACTAGGGCTGTCGCGATATACCTGTATTGACGATAATCTTGGTATCAAAAATAAAATTTCAATATCGTGTTAAAAATGTGCATATGATAATATCATGTAAATGATCCAGTGCCACTTGAACACAGTTTGGAAACAGAAAAATATGCCAGGGATTGTTCAGTAGACATTGGATTATTCCAAAGTTATTAGTTGTCATTCTTCAGTTGCACACAAATGGTGTGTCCTCTGCTATTCACTAATGAATCTGTTTCAGTTAATATTGTAGTTATAGCAGATGTTGCACCTTGTGGATTTTCTGTTTATCAGTTCATCTGGTTACCTTTTAACTAGCTATTGAGTGTAATTGCACTTTTTAAATGCAGTTGTACAGTTACTGTTTTCATATTGTCTCAGTACCTCCTCAGACAGGTATTTTGAGTGTAATTCATCTTCCAAAAGAGAGAACACAACATAAATAAAGTTAAAGATAAATTTGATTATTATATTATTATTTAAATTTTATTGATATTGTGATAATATCATTATCGTGACATTTTTTGCCCACGATAATCGTGAAGTGAAAATGTCGTGACAGCCCTATTTGTAACATTGTACCATAAAAACTTTGTGTAAAATCAATTTTTTAACCATTACATAACTCTTACAATGTTACAATGCAGTTTAAAAAAAAAACGTGTGACACCTCTGAGCTACTTCAGAGAGACAACTCAGACTGAGCTGATTTCAAACTAGACAAACATCATTCATCTCCTGAGAACATCATGGCAAAACTGCAGACTATTCCAGCAGCAAGAGAGAGAGAGATCCACATTTCGCTATTTACTACCAACTGGCAATAAACAGGAAGTCCTTTTGTCTTCCAAAATAAGAGCATTTTCCAAACCAGAAGTAAAGTGTACTAGGTGTAAGCAAGGCCATTTATACGGGGGATAAAGGGGAGAGCTTTCTAGGCTCCAGCAAAACTGGAGGCCCATGGAGGCCAACAAATCGTGGTCCATTGTAAAGTTAATCTGTAATAACCATAAGGAAGCCAGAAAATAAAGTAAAGAAACTGGGACAATTCTAACAGAAAAGAACTGTGTAATAGTGAAAAGTGGCAAAAATCACCAAAAACATCAGTTAAAGGTGGTAAAAAGCAGCAGAAATGGGTGAAAAGTGTTAAAATTGGGTAAAAGACAACAAGAAAAATGGGTTGAAGGTGGCAAAGAGAGGTGGTAAAAAAGGGGTAAAAATTTACTATATTTGGCAAAAAAATAAATAAATCCAAAAAAGTAGCAAAATATCAGTCAAAGTTGCAAAATGGGTAGAAAAAGTGGTGAAATGGGTTAAAGTAGCACAAATAAACTAGAAAAGCACTCGGAGAGCGCAGACCTCCACCATTAGCCCTATCTCCCAATAGTAAAGAATCCTTTAAAAAATTCCTGCATCCAGACGGTGATCCGGATCACTCCCAAAATCTAATCAGTTCTTCCTTATGCCATTTCTGACATTTCCTGAAAAGTTCATCAAAATCCATCCACAACTTTTTGAGTTATGTTGCTAACAAACAAACTAACTAACTAACTAACCCTGCCGATTACATAACCTCCTTGGCGGGGGTAATAATTTCAAGAATTGAACCCAATAATAGCTTGACACACTTTTCAGCTCCAGAATGAGGTAACAGGTAGCTGGGATCCTAGCACCACTGCTGCTGATCCTGCATTCATGCATTGACAACATCAATAAACCACAACCAGAGACGGCCATTTTCTGGGTTTTTCAGGGTCCAGACAACTCGGGCGTAAGGTAGTAAAAAAGTCACATACAACATATGAATGACAAATTAAAGCCTATCAAAGAACAGTTGATTGAGAAAATCTCTTGTAACTAAATGACTTCCAAAAGCAGTCACATGGAGCTAAAATATTAGTAACTATTTGATAACATCTATTTTTAGATGAGTGTTAATACTGAATGTTAGGTCTAATTCTTTGGCGTTTACTCCTTGCTTTATGGACTTTTCAGTAAAATTCATCAGTTGGCCTAATAGTGGAGCAGCTGGTGCGTAAGGGGCTGCTACTGTGTGACCAGGTGACAGGTGTTAGACACCAAAATGCCAGTGCAGAATTTTCATCTCAGTCTAGCCCTGGAAAAAGGTTAGTAGCAGGATATAAGGGTTTCAAATTACAAATAATGACAAAAATTCCCCTTTAAATTAAAAAATATATTGTGATTAATAATCGTGATCTCAATATTGATCAAAATAGTCGTGATTATCATTTCAGTCAAAATCCTGCAGTCCTAACTATTAATATAGTCAAGTTTCTTCCTGCCACTTCAAGTTACCAAATCTTACACCACTAAGAGCTGCTAATGTGTTCATCTAGTTTGTGCTGGTCTGTGTTCTTGTGTATTATATTTTTATTTATATACATTTATGGAGAGTCAGTAACTTTAAAAACTGACTTCACCCAGGCAAGTGAAGAAAACCATGAAACATTAAATGGTATGTTAACTGCAAACCTGCTTACAATTGCTAAATGATTTTAAGCTAAGAAACAATGTTGTAAGGCACATTTTTACTTTCATATCAACATTTTTGCAGCTTGTGGAAAAATCATCATCATTTAGACCCTCTTTTGATAGAGAGGTTAATTATGTTGGACTTTAATTTCCATTAAATTATGTGCTTTTTCTATTTAGCTTTATTCGACTGTTTGCCTTGCAGAACATCAATCTGAATGATCTACTTGTGGATGTGCCCGATTGTTGTATAGAAGAAAAAAATCGCTGATTCATTTTGCTCGTATTCATGAAAATTCAGAACTGAATAACATAGAATATGCTTCACATTGTGACTAGACAAAAAAAGAGCTTAGGGGAAGAGAAGCATGCATGCAGCTATCAGATCTCTGTAGATTTGTAAACTGAGCAGCACAAAATTGTCATTTTGTGCTCTTTTCATTACTTCATTAGACCTACTTTGCTCACTGCATTTGCAGCAAATTGATGCACTTTCTGTAGTTTTTGTTCTTCATATGATTTATTTGTAGAAAAGTAGAAAATATATAAAAGAAGTCATCATGAGCTTCTCAATGAAAAATAAGGCTACCACCATAAAAATGAACTAACAAGCATCCCTGTGAGCAATGAAACACTTGAGGGTGAGAGAAAAATGGAAAGATCACACAAACATTAGTACACTGTCTAAAGCTGAAAGGCTAAAACATCTGTACCCAACATTATAATTAGCTGAACATCATTAGGATTTCGTTTTGTCCTGTCTGACTGCAAGTCACTGACTTCGCTTGGCACTTCGGGGCCCCTCTCTTCCTCTCTGTGTACTCTGACGTTGGATAAATCTATAAATAGGATGAAAAATAACCACAGTTTCCAAATGTGATCATGTTTTTCAAGGCCGTCAGGGTCACTGATGCTCTCCTGATGTAACGAGGCAATCAGTGCAAACAGAGAGGAAGATTTGCTAACCGCTAGCGGTCCAATTAGCTGTCATGTGCTCTTTGAAGAACCCCATATTGGCTGTGGGGACAAACAGAAGCTCGCAGGACAATGAGGGACTGCTCATGCAACATTACACAGCTAATACACTCTGCACAGTGTTAATGTATGCAATGAGCCGTTCCCCATCCTGAGTCAATTATACACTGACATTAATGAGGATAATGTGTGCAGGGAGGAGGTTCTGCTCTTTGTCTAAGGAGGAGAAATAACCATTTATATAGGTCAGCACCAGCTATATGAAGCATTGTTCCCCCTGGATTTGGTTTCAAATACTGTACATTTGCATACAAACAATAGTCATTATTGTTTTCACACAGATTACTGGAGCTACAATTGACAATGGACCACAGCAGCACAGCCAAGGACGCTGATTGAGCCCATGACAGGAGCAGCCAGATGCAATAAAGAACACAAATTTATGATTCAGCATTGGATGTACCTTAAAATCATAACGCTAGTGGACAAAATTGATGTGAACAACAAAAGCCCTACTCCATCTGTCCAAATTTTCATCAAGATTATCTCATTACACTTACTATAGCCACATGTACAGGACAAGTCTAGATAAACATCTTATTTAAAGGTACAATATGTACATTTTTTGCAATAGAATATAGAAAATTGCATTAAAAGATTTTGCAATGGTTTAACAGTATTTAAAAAAAAAAAAAAAACTGTCCAATCCTGTGGCCCAGCCCAGGTCATGTTGTATGAGTGGGAAAAGCTGTTAAAAAAGTGTCTGTAGTCTGCTCCAGTCAACAAGAGTACAGTGAAATAGTGCAGTAAGGGACAGAGCAAGGTGCACACCAGAGAAAAGAGTGAAGACCAGAACAGACAGCGGCTGTCTGTTATCAGACTGATGCTCTCTAAAAAGTCCTGCATGTTAAGTGCACACACAGTGTGTTTGCGCATCTGCTCCTCATCCTCACTGATCTGTTTATCATAAAAATAAATAGGCCACATCTGTAATATATTCTTTTGTCTTGCACTCGCTGCACTCGTTACAATCTCATCTGAGCAGATTTCTGTCATTCAAACAACTCTGACTGTTGTGTAAAATTTAATTCTAATTTTAACAGCCATCTTCCAAAAGAATTATGGGGTTAAATCAGGCATGAGCAAATAAAAAACAGTTGATGGGACCAGCTGAGACAGACTCAAAGAATGTGCACAGACTTAGGTGGGGTGGGGCGGGAGTTTTTGGGCCCAGCTGAAGCTCTAGCTGCCTGTTATTTTAAGACTGACTTATTCTCTGTTGACTGGTGAAGTCCAGGCTGATGTAGGCTGCAAAGAGACGACAAACATGATTTTTTAAAATTTAAAGTGTAAGTGAACCCCCGGCTCAGAGCTAACACCGCCCACCTCCGTAATTCAAAAAATGCACAGAAAGTGAACAGTTTGGTTCTGAGAGGAAGGAGAGGAAAAAGACGGGGCTTTCCAGATGAGGCAGGAGTGACAGTGATGTCCCCTTGTCACAGAGAGAGACACAGACAGAGTCCCACAGCACTGCTGCCTCATAGCGATCCTTTAAAGTGGAGAAGTTTTCCCCTCTAGAATCCCCCTGACACAGGTTGTTCTGAGCACCACCTGTTTGGTCCATTGGCTCCAGCAGCAGCATTACTATAGCCGGAGCTCTCAGAGCCAAGACAGTGCAGGTGCAGGCAGGACAGGATGGGAGTGGTCTCTGAATGGTAGTCAGTTAGAGGCGGTAACGCTCTACCTTTTATAGTTTAGTGTTTGTGACGTAGAAACCTTCTACGTTTCATCATAGTTCAGTCAGATACCTCAGTGTACAGTTGAAAAAAAATGTTAAAGTGTTCCCTACCTCTTTAAAAAAAAAAAAAAAAAGAAAGGTTTTTGGTTTGCTTGAGTGCAGAGAAACACCACATTATGCTGAATATCCAGCAACGGAAAAATCCCACCTATAAATATAAAATAAATAAAAACATGAAGCATGTCTTTATATCTTATGTCTTTATATGGAATATTCATTAGGTTTATTACCTTTAATGCCTGAAACATCAATCTTTAACATTGTGTGTCCCAAGTTTTGTGTGAAGAGTTTGATCTCTGGCGGAAAATTTTTACTTTTACAAAAAAATCATCCTAGCTAGTCATTATCCTCTTACTCTGTACATGACTTTGTAGGATGTTAAATATAACTACAAAGGTGTGACGTTGGCACCATCGACACATGGCCGTAAAAATAAAGGTTTTTTGTTTTTTTCTTTGGTGTTTGATTCACCGGATCACTATTTCTGTAACTTCCTCCCAATTATATCTACAAGAAAAGTTTCAGGACCTAAAGTTCAGATAGCAGCATGTCAAAAACTACCAGAGCACACTCATAAGCTCATCATTATCTGATTTCTGAAAGTACCTGATCACTCAAGTAGTCTTTTTATCACACAACATAATCTGATATGCTTTATCAGATAGAGGTCATTATCTGAATATGAGACATCTGGTAAACACATCTAACTTTTTGCCCAATAATCTTGTTGTTTAGAGCATGTATGCAGTTTAGTCTGATTACTTTTATTCTGGAGCTGTGCATTAGTAAAGTATGCAAGAGGAAGAACAGCGAGGGTGCTGGGAAGCAGCATTTATTGAGTGAAGCTAAAATGAATTTCATGCTCAATGAATTGAAGTCAAGTCAAGCTTATTCATATACAGCATCAGGTGACCAACTGTTTTTAAGCTGAACAGAACTGTGTACATGGAGCCTGTATGTCTCCTGCATGTAAAAACATAGAGGCTGCAGGCGGCACTGCTGCAGTCACAGATACAACCGCATGACTGTTGAGGCAGACGCTGAATTACGTGAGGCTGATCTTAAGTATTTTCCACTACCAGCATATAAATAAACAGTGCAAGCTTCAAATCAAGCCACATACATATTGCATTGTTCCCTCTTGCCAGCTCCATCGTTTACAGTGACATTTTGCCAAAAAACAGTAAAACATAGACATAGCATAACTGGCATCACACACAGGTTTCACAAGTGGAGTTCTGGGGCCGAATGCACCAGCTGGTCGTACGTGTGCGGGTTATGTTACATCTTACGACAAGTTAAACCAACTTAAAGTTATGCCCTGTTTACTAGCTGGATTTAAGCCCTGTTTGGGTCACATCTTGGATGGAGAGGGTAAGTTTAAAACTACTAACCTATTAAACGTAATGTCAAAGTAAAGCGCACAGCAGTGGTTATAAAACATAAAAGCAACACACAATGTCAGTGAGGCTTGTTTATGAACTACTAATGAAAAAAGCATGAAGATAAGAGAGAAAGAGTCCCCTGTCACTGGCCTGTAATAACTAATACTCTAGCAGGGAGCCAAGGTTTCATTTCACCTGAAGACTTCTGTTTGAATAAACAAAATAATTTCCCCTCAATACAAAACACGGAGCTGTCCCAGCAGGTGCTGATTGCTGATAGAGTGCGTCCTCTTTGTTGAAAACTTCACTCTCTCAGTGTGCCATAATCATCCATTTATACAAAACACAGAGAGGCACTTTTTTAGCAAAGAAATCTTGAGTGGTTATTTGATTGAAAAGACTCCCAAATTCAAGACAGCAGCACTGCATATGCAAGGGGCATTCAAAAACACAGTGAAAGAAATGATAATATTCATCAGATAGCATTATGCCAGGCTAATAAGAGACATGTCTCTGGCTCTACAAAGAAATAATGCCTCCTTTTCTCTATGTTTGTGTAGTCCAAATCTTCTGTCAATAGTTTGATATATGGTTTAAAAAATGTATACTTTGATACCTGTTCAATACCATATGCTTAAAATGATATAATATTTGTTATTTTAAGTAAAATAGTACAGCAGGTACTGAGGCTATGGAGAAAAACAAACAGAGGTCCATTTCTTTGAGTATAGAGAAAGATGGTACACAGCAATGGGTGATCAAATGAGAATGAGTTCTGGTGTCCTGCTGTTGAAACAGAGAGGTGATACACAGAAACAAGATGTTATTTCCTGATTGTTACAGCCATTACACTTTAAAGAAGTTAGAAACACGCCAAAACCTGATATGTAGATTCTGGATTCTGCTGATGCGCCTCTTTCTGCCCAGTGCATGCTTCTCTATCACCACCCTCTGTTGCAGCCTTTAAATGTTTTTTGTTATGTTTTTGCTGACATTAATGTCTGTTAAAGACAGATAGAGAGCAACATGTCTCCTGGTCCCTAAAGTTTTCATTTACATCCTGACTTGTGGACTGATGACAGCCTCACAGCCCAGCACAGACACTGACACCAATGAAAATACCTAAATAAGAAAAATGAGAAATTACAGACAGAGAGAAGAATCATTACAGACACTTCTTCTGGTTTATTAATGATAAATCAGAGGAAATATTTCTTTTAGGTAGGCCTTAAACATTATTTTAGGAGAACCTTATTTATTTTGCCTTGTACTTCTATATAGTGCGTTTACTGTTCAGTGAACCAACTTATGAGCACATTAGAAAACAAATAACTAAATTAAACAGCTTTGGGTGTGATTTTTTTCCCCAGTTGCGATTGCAATTTAATATGCATTTAATTTGAAGTTCCTCATTTTATATATTTTTTAATAAATACAAGCAATGAATCATTCTAAATCATACTGAATACGATATTTATTATATACTAGGGAAAAACGACTTAAAAAGGATATCTACTTGTGATTATTTTAGCTCATATTGCAAATTTGATATCAATTGCTATATTGAAGGGGATACTCATTTTTATGTCAATCTCATTTTAAATAAGAAAAACAAATACATTAGTAAATACGGAAATTTTATTCCAACCATGAATGTTTGCATTATGTGCATAAAATCTCTGCAGCAAAAAATTATTTAACTGGTATTTTGACACATTTCAAGTTAAAGAAATATTGCAGCTTTTGGGATTTGTAAATTGCAGCAGGCCATATTGAGATTTAATCTAATTTGCAGTTAATTGCCCAGCCCTAGTAACTGTAATTGATAGAAGTTGTAATGGGAGGGAAGTTGGCTACTTGACAACATTCACCTCTCAATGAATGTTCATATGAATATGCATGATAAGACTGGGTGCAGCCACAACCACTGCATGTTACACTTAGTGTGCTCAGTGTGCATTTGAGCCTCAAAGTCAGTCTGATTTTATAAACACTCAGCTAGTGCCTCTGCAACATTCAAATAAAGGCACAGCATAAATGCTAGAGTCCCATCCTGAACATGCAGTATAAATGGGGCTGTGGCATGGTGTAAAGTATAGAAAAAGAGGCCAGTGTTCAGGAAACTACTTTCAACTTTCAAGGTGGGAAAGTTACATATGAAGTTTGAGGTAAATACGGAAACATATCTCCCAATCTGGGGTAAATCCTGCTGAAATCACCAGACTCAAGGAAAATTAAAGCACCATCAGAGTATTCAGTTATACTCCATAAAACTAATTATCAGGCTGAGTTACTGCTAAAAAGCAAAAAGGCAAAAGTAATTAAGATTTAACATTGATGTAAAATAGTTTCTGTTAGGATTTCCATTCCTTTGTATTCTCATCTTAATGAGGAAGTGTGACTGAAAGCTCATCAGCTCTCGGCCATCACAGTGATCACATAGAAATTAATGTCCTGTCATTCATTTGGCCCATCTCGGCATTGCTCTGTGAAAGCCCGTCAAGCTAATCAGCTCAGACAGGATGTATCACGTCGAGGTTTGATGATATGAGCTGATTAAAACTGGATTAAAACCCTCTTGAGGTTAGAGAGAGCAAACATAGAACGGCTTGACAGTCACAGACGCCTGAAGGATAGCAGAGTCTGGTGCTTTACAGACATCCTGTGTTACTAATATGAAAAAGTGTAGTTCTTAATTAAATCAGGTGTTCAAGGAGGAAAATCCTGCATGACTGGGTGAGAGGATACGGGTATTTGTATGTGACAGCCTGAACAGCTGTCATTTATAATTAAAGACAAATTAAATGTTATGAGGTTGAAAATAAATGAATAAAATTAACACAGTATATCTGACCACACAGTAAAAACCCAAAGACTGTTCAAAACATAGATGTGAACTCAGTGGTGTCACCCATTGGTCTCTAGAGAGGAACTATGAAGCCCATGACGGTAGTCATATTAAAAATCCTTCAGCTGGCTTTGGATTAAATCTCAAATGCTGCCTTCAACAGTGTATCGGAACATCTGATAGGTATTTAACACTTTATCTAATGTGTCAACAAATCAACACATTAAGATTCATTACACCTTTCCGTTTTTTTTTTTGCCCATGAAATCCAAGGCTGATTTGTGTGACTGACACTAAGCAGTTTTATGGGGAACAGCCAAAGATGGGATGTCTATGAGCAAACCTAAACCATTGCTCCCAACGATGCTGAACACCACATGCTGATGCCAAAAAGGTACAGTGAGCCATAAGGAGGAAACTATGATTAACATGCCGAGCAAAACACACTGCAATCACATGGAGACATTTGTATGGTTTTGCTGGCCAACTTTATCCAGCTTTATGAACAAACTACTTTCTAGCTGTTGTAGCCTACTGTGTCGAGTAGTAAGCTAGTTCAACCAGACTCTAATGAGTCATCTGGCTTATAAAGTCAGCTAGCTTGAGGTTTGAAATTTACTCGTTAACTATTAGAAACCATTTTGAGGCTGTGCACTGTGACTGAGTTAATGCTAGCGGGCTAGCATTAAAATTAGCTACTTACTCAACAACATTTTGGCTACAAAGTAGGCTAACTTATGTATTGACAACTTAAGTTAGTATGTTACCTTAGAACTAGCCTGTCAGCTTTATTTAACATTTTACAAAGGCTTCTTGAGCAAGCATTTTTATCTTTGACGGCTATTTGACCATGAACATCCCCTGCTTAGCCTTAATGGTAAGCTAGTTCAGGCAGCCTGTAAGAGCTAGCAGGCTAGTGATAGCTTGCTAGCTCACACAAAACACCATCTGAGTTGACCGCGCATGTGAGCTTGCTAGTTTTTAAAGTAGTTTATCATTTACAAAAAAATGTACAACAAAATACAATTAAAAAAAAACATAACTTATTATCTGAAACTGTCTACAGCCATATTACCAGAGTTTCATGATGCACAACCCTACAATTTGTGAAGCAGCATAAAGCAGAAATATCCAACAGAGGGACCTTCTCAGTACTGTAACTTAAAGTACACAAGCATAGTATTCCTCAATGTAAATTCATTTATTCACAGCAGTTATTTTCATATTCTGCTCTGCTTTGTGAACATGTGGATTTATGCTTAGGGCCTCCACCTCCTGCTGTGAGCCAGAGGCCTACATCCAGTGAGGGGTCCTGTGGATCAATTCTTGTTAATCTATTCCAGGTCAAATGTACATCCGCCCACCCAACCCCCTACATCATCGTCATATAGAGCACTAACTGATACTCATCCATGCAGAAGTGACTGATCAGACTACAGCTCAGTAAATAAAGGGGTCAAAAGCACAATGTTGTGTTTTAATAAACTCCTTTTCCCTCTCTTTTTCCCCGAGATGAAGATTTTTTTTAAACAAGTTCCTATTTGTAGTTGGACTGATGAATAATCTAGGAGGGAAGTCTGATGGTGGAGGAGCTGTGGCAGTGAAGCCAAAATTATAAAGATAAACACACGTCAATCACCAGTATCTCAGCCTTGTCCGTTTTTAAAAATGCATTCACTTCCTCTCAGCTCACATTTTTCAACATGCGGACATGGGCTACAATTATAAATGCATTAAAATTCAATTTCTGCATTCAATTCATGAGTCATATCTTTTTTTCTTCAATAAGAAAATTCACTCATTCTTTGGCAATCAGGACAATGACTTTAAACAGCTCAAAGACATTTAATTAATGGCTTCATGGTGTGGCTAATCTTTGAAACTGTGGACCTAAATGATGTTCAGGCATCTTTCCACACTGCAGAAACACTATATCTATCTGCTTTAATGAAAATATTTTCCTTGGAAAGTTTTACAAAACAAAATCTGCACTGACAAGTTTGTAAGGAAACTCCCATTAATTCTAAGAACATGTCTAGTTCGTTTCATTAAAGCGACAAAAAATATGTAGTTTAGGTTTGTTATGACATACGGCTGTGCAATTAACCACCAAGACAAATTTCACTAATGAAACATCACTGTGTGTAAAAAAAATCATGTCTCAAAGTCATGAAAAGAAGGGTATAATATCTGTTTAAGTCTATTAAATGCACAAATAGGTTCCATGAAATAGATCAGAAAACAGGGAAATAAAAGTTTGGTGCTTTAATATTCCCTGAGAAGACCTTCAGACTCCTCTTACCTGATGGTGCCAACTATAATAAAGCAAATATTTAAATGTTTCATGCACTCGCCATCAGACTGTTGCAGAAGACGAAGAATGTAGGTTCAAAACTTATCATTATATATTTTTTCTATATTACCCATGAATATTTTATGCTAAAAAGAGTTTTATTTTCTCATCCAACATTTAAAGGCTTCAGGCTTACTAATATTTTATTTTTTCTCCATGTGTTTGTCTGTGATGTGAAATTACATTTCTTTCGCGTGTATACTAGATGTCTGAGCGGTGAAGTGCTGCTGAATACATTCTGTTTCCTCATATTGCTCCTTCAAAATAAAATTATCCTGTTAAATTGAGAGGGGAAGACTTTTATTGTGACAAATTAAATAGAATTAGTCTTGCATCGGACACTCAATTGAACTTCAGCTTAAGCATTTATAATGACCTGATGTGTTGGATGTAAACTACAAACATGGAGACACTCACACAGGAGTTCTCATAACTCTCTCTTTTAGTTTTTAATTGGACCAAAATACACTTATGAGGTATGTTTTCAATGAAAAACAGAACTAATACTAACACAGACACACTCAGCTAAAAGTCACCAGTTTACACAGTCACTCACTGAACTCGAACACTGATCTTTCATTTACAGGTTTAAACATTGAGTTTAAAAACAAAGTATATATCACCAGCTGGTTTGACAGATCCTGATCTTGATGGAAAGGGAATGAAAAAGATGGCATGTCAGCTATGACCTGTACACCTCCAGGACTGTGCAGGTAAAATTGCAGCTGACCCCTTTCACCCCGAACATGGACTTTTTGAGGCCCTCCCCTTTGGCAGAAGACAGAGGTCCATCAAGACTTAAACCTCCTGCCATAAGAACAGTTTGCTGTCAGTCTCATGAACAGTACTCCAGCCCTCGCCCAACAGACTCTCACTGAACCACCTACTTCATGTGTTACATCAAAGCTCACTGGACTTATTCTGTTTACCACTGCACACTGTGTGTTTTACTCCTTTAAAAAATTGCACTATAACCTAATTACCAATATACATGCACATCTGTACAGTTTCTCCTTTTTTGCACCTTTGTACATACTTTTGTGATGTTTATATTGTATTTTATTGTTTTATTCTGCTTATTATACTTCTATAATAATCTATTTAACTTTTTAGCCTCTTAATGTTTTTATTAGCCTCTTTATACTTTCATTCCTCTTCTGTGATTTGTTTTGCAGCAAACATGAGTCAAATGTGAAAATGTACTTGGCAATAAAACTTGATTCTGATCGTGGCACTGAGGTTTTAGGGCATCCTGGACACAACAAAAGCATTGGTCGCTCCCCAACATTCACATTCAGACTCAACCCTTTACTACTGGCAGCACTGACACAATCCAGTCAAAATCTGGCTAATTCATGGAGTTTGAGCCGGCCTTTGGATAAACTAGATACATTCTTTAAACTTATGAGAGTTGCCTAAGAAGTTTATCAGAGAAAATTTGTTTTGGAAAACTTTTCCAGCCTGTGATTTTGGAAAAGTAAATAAGTGCATTCTCCATGGGATTTATTTTATTAGTATGCAGGGTCAAAATGAGGAGAGACTAAGACAGAGAGGAAAAACCTGGGAGCCACAGGAGAGAGCTCTGCTGGGATCTGAGCCAGGCAGGCAGGCTGGCCAGCGGGGGGGAAACATGGCTGAATCCTCCAGTGTGGTTCTTTCTCTATGGGCGCAAACATTCCTCATGCCTTTCTGGGACATTTTATCTTCCCTTCTGCACGTCTGTGTCCTGATGCAACACTCAACTGCAGCAGTCTGAAGCATGGGGCTGTCTACGGCACATCATGTGATGATTCTGATGCGGAGCCAACTGACAGATTTTAAAACTGCTCTCTCCATCAAAGACACTTCAGAGAGTTTGCCTGAAGAAAACCTTGATTTGATATTTTGCCATTGTCGAAGAAAAGCAGCTGAGTCTGAGCTGATGGCTGGAGCTTTAAGTTTTTCCTTAAGTCTGCTATCTGCCCTCCACATTCCCAAACAAAAGCTCTGCAATGACAACCAACAGAGAGGAAGGCATGCAGCCCTGAGGCAGTCAGCTACACTCCCCCTCATGATAAATTAATTACTGTGAAGCTTTCAGATGAATTTCGAGGTTATGGGTTGCACATACAGGATGACGGATCTAATGAAATGTCCAACTGAGCCAAACAATCCGCTTCTTTCTCCTCCAGTGTCCCTCCTGGAAAACCTTCTGCTGAGCATGCATGCTCTTTATCAGCTCCACACTCACAAAGATGAAATTATTCTCTCAAGGCCAGGAAAATATTGCTAAGAAATTGGCTTCAGCCTGCAGCAGAGGCCATAAACAGAGGATCCTCTATGACAGCTCCATTTGGACAAACTGGGAGACAAACCTTTCTAGAGTTGAGACAAGCATGGCTTCATTGAAAGCAAAACGTCCTGCTGAGATTCAAATTATTGCTAAGATATTTCTGATAACAGTTCATTAACTCCTCTGGAATAAAAATCACATCTAATGTAGATAGAAAGTGACAGTGATGCAGCAAAGACCTGATAAATTAAACAGTGCAAGGACAACTAGAATGAGTCTTTATGAAAAGGGTGACAATAATTAATCTGCTCTTTTTTCTACTGGTGCCAGCAATCCCAGAATGCTTTGCAAAGTAGCTTGCAGCATGAACAAGAAATTGGACTTTTACCAGCAAGAAAAAAAGGTTACAGCTGTACTTATCTGTCATCATCTGTGGGTTCTCTCACATTTTCAAAATTGGTTAAGATTTTTAAAAATGATTGTACACTGGGCTCTAGAGTGACACCTTGTTAATTTCTGTGATGCGTAAAGTCCGCAGACAATTTTTTTGTGCAGGACAATCCTTTACAAGACAAAACTACCAGCTCATGCTCTTAAACCACCACAAAGCTCTGAATACTTTGAGCAACATAGAACTCCCAATGCTGCTCCTCCTGCTGCTCATTTATCAGTTTTAACCATCTTAATTTTCAAAATGTAAATTAGTCCCAACTGATGCATGTTTTTCTATGGGCTTAACATCACGGAGAGAAAACATCTTGTAGGCTCTCTAAAGGTTTCTAAATGCACTATGTATTTAGAGTTTAATAGCTTCATACACAAACACTCACTCCCACCATTGCTGTGCTGTCTGAGTGCTGTGTCTTCACCCCAAGTCATCACTCTCTAATCCTCTCTCTCTGCTCTCTTTATCTGTCCTCTTAACTTCAGCACCCACCCTCAGTCTGTGATCTGGGAGACAGAAGCTGCACTTTTCTGCCTGGCCCTGCAATCAGACCGACCAGTCACTTCTGTAGAGAAGGAAATACTACTCAAACTGCCAATAATGGAGCCTGTAAGCCCTGCGGGCTGTTAATGGCTACAAAACTTGCTGCCAAAAATCCCGTTAGTTGTACTTAAAGGTGGTGCTCACACTTGATGCAGCAAAGCAGGAAGCTGGCAGGACGTGTGATGAAGCAGGAGAGATCCAGGAGGTTTAGGAAGGGTGAGATCAAAGCAGAAAACAGCTTGTAGAAAGATGTAAACACGTGTGGACGGACAGTACAGTTACAAGATGAAATGTGTCCAGGACTTGGTACACCTCAGCTCAAAAACGTTGTTATGATTGCATCAAAATTATCTTTATTGTATCCTATGTTGAGAATTTATGAATTAAATGGCCAAACATTCCCTTTTTACATATTCACAACATCCTACAAATCTCTCAGACTGTCAGATTAAAACAAAGGCATGATAACTAAAATATTATCTCCAAGAAGAGAAAGAAAATGATCAGTGATTGCAGAAGGAGGCTTATTCCTCTAGCCAGGAAAGTAATACAAAGAATCAAAAAGACCATGCAATGTAGAAACAATAAGCCATTAAATTTAAGGTCAAATGATACTCAATCATTGAATTATGACAAATCAGTTCTTCCTCTGATTATAGCATTATTAAGGTTTCTGAACACTTAATTTGACTTAGTCTAGAGATAAAGTTGCCTTTAACACCAAAAAATTGCATGCACAACCAGCTGTGTCATGAACGCAATTGTTCTACTTGGCAATGTATGTGCTCAAGAAGGATAACAGGGCACACCTGAGAGCAAAAGCCATACACTACTACAGATGTGGGTGATGTTAAGGGGAATGCTCAGATGCATTAGTATCTGTGCATTACGGCTGACAAACATCAGCTGTCAGCTAATAATGTGGGCATGAACCAGTAGTAGTTGCAGACGTGTACCTGTTCTATCAATTTAACGCTTGCTTTTAGCACACCTATTATTTGGCAAAAGATGTGACCTGTTGGTCAGACTCTGATCTGTTTTTAGTGGTCAAAGATGAGAGAAAATTAAGATGTTGGGTGTTACACCAAAAGAAGTGATGAAAAATACATCTGTACTGACAGCCAGCTAAACTGTAATTTAAACATCAGTAAAGGCATCAGGTCAGGCTGTTAAAATCTGTGCATCCCCTCTAACATTTGATGAGATTACTAAAACTTTTTTACTAAAAATCCCCCAACTTATTTGTTCAGGCGTCCAATATTTATAGCTGATAAAGACAGATTTTTATAGCCAAAATATCAGTTGTAAATATCTGCAGAAATGTTCAGATCTGCCAATACTGATAATTCCCTTTTTAAGCTATTATCTGTCAATACATCCCTTGAACTATGTGTTGAATTTTCACACTGAAATGTCTGTATGATGTATAATGTCATTTAGCAGATCCTTTTGTCCTAACATACGTATATCTGAGAGTAAATACAACACAACCAAAGACCTAGACTGGAGGTAACAACATCAGTAAGTTTCACAAAGCGCTTCAAGTCCACTTAGATGAAGATGCTGCCTTGTAGTGTAAGAGGCAATACACATGGTTAGACTTGTGTCCCTGACTGAATTATAAACCTTTTTGAAGCATCTTTAAAATTGTATTTACTTACTTAGAGGGAAACTGAACTTTAAATGATACTATGAGACACATGGGCCCAAAAGCAGAGCCTTTAAGACATCATTTATTTCTGCTTGTTTTGTGCTAAGTAAATCTGTTTAAAAGATACTGATTCACAGTCAGCATTACAGAAGACTCCTCCTCCAGCATACTCTACCCAGACGCCCCCCTCACCGAAACCAAACCAAGTATTTCTAGTTCTTGAGAACGTGCTCCTCTCCAGCTGTGTGCTTCATGTGTGAAAGGTCAAATCTGGAAATGTCAGGACCTGATTGTCAAGAAACTGCCTGGAGATCATGAATGAGCAGAAACTGTCTGAGACTGCTGAAGGCACAGATCAGATTGGCTTAAAGCTCGAGTTTAACATTCGACGAGAACCATGTAGAATCAACTCTACTCCCCCTCTCTTCCCGTTCTTCTCCGTGTTTGAGCTCCGTAGCTCCACCCCTCTTCTCACATACCTCCTCGTGGCTGAGCATGTCTGCTGAATCAAATCCTGACTGTGGCAAAGCTCTCGTGGAGTGATTTTGCTCCACTTTTCCACTGAAATCAATGGCTGGATTACAGGCAAGAAAACACTTCATCTCAGCATGAACAAATTCTACACAGGACCGAACACCGCTGCTAACTCCGCCATTGTATCAGCTTCTCACTGAGCTGAGAGGTGGAAGCACACCTACTACAGTGGCCAATAGGAACGCGCCCTCTGACCTGAGCCGTGATTGGCTACGAGTGCTAGCCTCCTCATTGGCTGGAGCATCGTCCCTTGCTGGTTTTCCTCAAGTGAGAGTGCAGTGCGAGGAGGTGCTGCAGAACCCTGGCGGGTTGTGTTGTTTTTGTGGGCATACGATACTAATCCCTTACTGCAGCTTTAGACTTTAACATTTGTTTGGCAGAGAAAGAGCACAGCTGATCTTGCTCCAATCACTTAGATTAAAATCTCTTTAAAGTTTCCCTGTATGGATGAGAGTAACAAGTGAGGCTGGATAGCTCAGTGGGTTATGTTGAGATTGATGGTTCAAATCCCAGGCAGTGCATGATGAGTATCTAAGTTTAGGCCCTTTGCAAGGCCCCTGACTCCTGAAATACCTGTCTACCTTTCAGATGTACGTTACTTTGGATGAAAGGGTCTGCTAAAGGACATTATAAGTGTGACTATCTTTATTTGTTTTCATTACTGTTTGGACTCATGAGTTTTATTTTCAGACTATTTGAGCTCTAAGCTTTGTAATGTTGCTGCTGCACTGGCATGACATTATGAGTGGGGCTGATGTTGCATTTTTCAGTCATCTAATACAGTGGTTCTCAACAGCCCCAGAAATTGTTGCTAAGGAGGTTAGTCGGCACCTCTGGTCATCAGTCAACATCCAGGCTTCACAACAGTATAGTAAGACCTGGAGGACCAAGGACCAAAACACTGATTTTTATCCACATGCTCAGATACTGGTAATGCCATACAGTCTTGCTCAGCGAACCCATTGCCCAATGCATAAGTCCTAGGTCCTAGTCTGTATACAAGTTAGTGGTAGATGGATTATGCTGCCAAGGTAGGTAAACTGCTCTACAGCTTCTACGCTTTCCACCAGGGCAGCATCCAAGGCATTCCCAAATGCCTGGATCTTTGTTTTGGCATGCATCCTCAACATTTCAGCCTCCTCACTCAACAAGGTCAGAGCCCCCACAAGAACCTCTATAGTCGCCACTAGGATCACAGCATCATCAGCAAAGTCCAAATCAGTGATCTGGACATCTCCAAATGACACCACAGTTCACTGTCCCTGTTACCTGCCCAATAGGGGCAAAGACACACCCCTGCCTCACCCCAGAATCAACTAAGAAGTCATCAGAGGTTCAGCCACCACATTTCAAAGCACCCTATGTACTAGATAGGGCAGATGTCAACTGGAAGAGTGAACATGGGACCCTGTGGAGCTCCAGAATCCTCCAGAGGAAATCTCAACTCACTGAGTCAACTGCCTTCTGGGAGTCAACATAGGGTGTAAGCGACCCTCTACTGAATTCCCAAAAGCACACAGTAAGGTTCCAAAGTACCAGGATGTGGTGTACTGTAGACTTCTGGGGTATAAAGCCTGACTGCTCTGGCAGCTGGTGTTGTCCAGATAGGAACAATGCCCTCTTTTCAGTCAGCAGAGATGATGCCCACCCTCCATTCAGATCATGTAAGAGCACGCAACCACAGGAGGGAGGTTTCACCACCCACCTTAAGCATCTCAGCCTGGATCCCACATAGACCTTGTGCTTTCCTGGCCTTCAGCTTGTTCACCGCCTGTCTAGGAGACTCGACACAGCTTACAGGTGGGTCTATAGTCCCTGCATCTGTAGCATCCATTTGGACTGGGAAGAGCTGCCTGATACATCTCCTAAAAGTAGCTACACTATTGTTCCTTGATATCTAACTCTTCTGTCAGGATTATGCCATCAGGCACCTTTACTGCAGAGCAAAACGGAGAGGATGCAGCTGCCTTGAAGCTCTGCATGGCTGCTTTTACGGCTGCTGCATTTTTAAGGGCACCTGGCGCACTTTCACTGGCCTGATCCAGCTCACCTCACACTAGGTGCCCAGGACCCAGTGGGCTGGTCCAGACGCCAGGGGAGACTGCATGCATCGCAGAGGGGGCAGCTGGGAGGATACCTGGAGAGATGGGGCATGGACCTGCCACAGGCCTGAACAATGGCCGTCAAGAGGCCAGAGCAGTACAGGACCAATGCTGGCGTGGCAAAGTGCCGAACCAGCTTAGCTCTCACACCTGACCTGGTCTCGCCCCAGGACCCACCAATTGTCTCTTCCAGGGTCTCTGCAGGTTTCAACAAGTCATATCTAAGACTTTTTAAGACTTTTAAAAGACCATAATAAATACAATATAAGACCCATTTCACATCCATATCGGCAAAAAAGTAAAAAAATACATGAAGGAAAATCGGAGGCCCAGAATTACTTGTAAAGTATATGTAGGGCCCTATGAAATCTGTTGTATTTTTTTGCCAAATTCCATTGTTTCCGTTTTAATGTTTTTTGGAATTCCGTTTTTTAACCTTTCCACTAATTTTACCAGAAAAAAGAGTGTCTTGTTTGTGTACATGAATAAAATGTTCGCTAATTAAATAGATATAACCTTAAATTTTTTGAATAAGGGCCACAGTTGGTCCAGGAGTCGTTGTTTGGACAACCCTGATATAAAATAAATAGAACCAGTGTAACAGTCAGATATTTCCACCATTTTAAGTCACATCCACGTGTATAATCACATCCTAATTGGTGTTTATAATGCAAATGAAGAAATCCTTCTGTTCTCTCAACACAGACAGTGATAGTAACTTAATAAGGTCACATTAAAGTTAAATGGTTAACAGTAAACCTGTTACCTAAACTTGTATTTACTCCCACAGTCTGTAACAGTCCACGCAGTTTGATGCTGCATTGTTCTACTCCTGACTGTAACGGTTCTCTCCTCATCTCCCTTGCTGTCTGTCCATCTGCCTCATATCAGACCGCTACGTTAATCCAGACACGTGTTTGCTCGTTAAGCAACCAAAGGGAGCTACAGTAACTACAGGATGAATTATTAAACTAACTGTTACCCAAATTTAACATCGTTTAGACTGCGAGACTTCATAAAATCTCAAGTCCGTCCGACTTGATTTTGAGCCTCCAAAGGGTGAGCGGTGAGCCTCGCGTGAGGTGGGGCACACCGCTCAGGCGGTATGATGAGGTAAAATAACTCGAAGCACGGATGAGTTTTCTTGAAGGTGCAACAGTAAGTCCCACGGTGCTGGCACGTATGGGGCTACGTGATATTTGCCCGTGTTTCATGCAGCCACTTTGACATGCTGTTATTGTTTAGGAGGGGGCGGGGTCAGTGAGGGACAAGTTTTGCCCCACTTTAGTGTTCCCCTGGGGATATATTCCTCAGATATACGTTCCTCTTTCTAAAAAAAACACAGCATTTCAGTCAAATTCATTCAATTTCCGCAATTTCTGCTTTATTGGCCAATTCCGCGATTCTGTCCACAATTCCGTTATAATTATACATTAATAATACATTTTTTCAGACCTTTAAAAATCGTACTCAAGACATTTTATATGATTTTGAGAGAATTTTAGATATTTCAAGGCCTTAAATTCAAATTATTGGATTTTAGACATTTTAAGACTTTTAAGACCCCGCGGATACCCTGTCTTCTGTGCAAAAATGTTCAGTCAGATTTCTTTGAATGAAGAAAAGATGCAGCTAGGACCTCAGAAGGTAGAAAACGTGACAAAACACACATTTAGAAAGTACTTCATAGAATTTCTGACAATTATTTTACCAAACAGCTCTGCGACCCACTTTTGGGGTCAGCTAAGAACCACTGACCATATGAATGGTAGATTCTCTCTCTCTCTCGTTTTTCAGTGTAACAAAATAATCAACAGTTGTATCATATTAGCTCTGCAGTAAGTCTACAGTATTCAAGTATCCAGACTGTCGGGTTCAATAATTCCTCCTGACCCACAGTTTTTAACTAAAAAGTGAGTCAAATTCAGTCTAAATGAGAGTGTCAGCTGAGTGCTCCAGCGAAGCATCATTTTTCACCATCTGTGCATTTACACAAACACACAACCAGAATGCTGTTGTGTTTTAAGCTTCTGGGGATTTCAGTTTTCCTCACTAAAAGGAAAAAAATTATCCTGGCTTTAGTATTTGGCGGTTTCTCTTTGTTCCTCTAAAACCATTTCTCCTTTAAGGGTCTGCTTCCTCTGACCTCGGAGACAGTGTGCAGCCTCATGTCCACATTCCTGAGCAGCGAAAGCGTCTGGCCCAGTCCAGCAACATGACACGCCACAATCACATACCAAAATAGCAGTGTAAGGGGAAACAAACACTGACTTATAGTATAGCTGCTCAACAAGTCACACCCCACACAAGTGTTTTACGCTGCTGTATAGAAGAAATAAGGGTTATGGCTCTATGTTGTCAGACTTGACCTTTTACAAGGAGAAATCCTGGAAATATGAGCTCTGGTTGTGTTCAATGGCAGCAGGGTACTTCACTTATCTGAAGGTCAGCTCTTCTTGCAGGACTCTGACTGATGTCTTACTTACTGCTGCCTTATATTGTGAAGGTGAGACAGGGATTTCTGTTTTATGAAGGTCAGAAAGAAACGCAATGAAAAAAAGCTGATCTTTCACATCAGGCCTCCAGCAGAAGTAGCTCTATGCTAATAAAACTCTGGGAAATTAAGTGAACAGAAAAAGATTTAGCTCTGATGACTGTTTATCCATGCGATTGTGGAGTCTCTGTAACAGCATTAAAGGAGTTTCTTCTCCCAGAGAGCAGCTGCTTTCTCCTTGGCCAGTGGGAGGACAGAGAAGCTACACAGTTTTAATAGTGTTATGCTGCAGATTAATTGGCTATGTTTCTGCTGAAATCAAAGAGGAGACGTTCTCTGTGCTATAGATTAAGGCTAGAGAGAGACATTAAGATAATTTTAAACTGTAAACTAGAGAATATAGGCAGCAATATCTCCATTCCTTTATATGTACAAATATGATCACTGTGACCAACCTTGCCACAGTCCTGCACTCTAACAGCTGTAACAAGTGGTTACACAGCATGCTATTCACATGTTATGTGAGGAGCTAGAGCTTGGATATAATTAGCTTTAGCATAGCATACACTAGAAAAAGAATAAATAGCTTCTGCTGCAATTAAAGTTGACGAATGCAAACTTCTGTATGAGCATGTTTCATTATATCTGTTTAATCCCACATAAAACATATACAACCTGTATAAGGAATGCACCAATGTCACATTTTTACAGAACAAGTATGAGTAATTATTAGGGCTGACAGCCTCCATTTGATTGGTTGAATGTTTGGTCAAAAATCTTTTGTCTGACCAAGATCACCCTAAACAACCAATTGATTGGTTGGTGCCTGGGTGCTATTTTGGTCGACCAAGTTTTTCTTTGGTTGACTACAGCCCTAGTAATTACATTTAAGTATTGACTGACACTGAGAACAAATATGAATACTTAGTAACACCATAACTGTTAGAAAATCAGATGTTCCTCAGGCCTCTTCTTGAGAATTTATTGCAGCATATTTTTCATTCTCCTCTAATTCTTAACCCTCATTTATGTTAAAATATTTATTGCTTCCATGGATTTTGACAACCTATTCACATATTGAGAGGCTAACATCACGCTTGAAAAAGATTATAAAAGGAAAACGATCTCATGTTGTTCTAATTATTTTCACACGCTGACGCTAAAACACTCACCCATCATTTTTTCAGAACAGGTTTAATTTTTTTGCGTTTTTTTCAGATTCTACTAAGTCACTTAAACGGGTCACGGATGATTCAGAGTAGTGGCTGCTACTCCCTTCTTGCACACTTGCCCCCCTGCCAACTCTCTCATCCCCTCGCGCTGAAACATCACTTTAAACAAAGTAATTTGCCCATGTATTATGCTGATATCGACCATGGTACATAATCCATAGTGTGCCAGAGTTTGTATTTACAGTGTCATAACAGAGACCCCTGGATAGATCTAGTGCGTTCTTAAGGAGTCAAAAAGGCAAAGAAAATTCTTCTCTATTATTTTTTAAAATATATTATTTGGGGGCTTTTTATGCCTTTATTCATAAATGAGGAAAGTGGATAGAGCTGGAAACAGGGATGAGAGAGTTGGGGAGAGACCAGCGGGAAAGCAGCTACATGTCTTAAACCACAAGGCCATCCTCACCCCATCTTCACTATTTTTTCCCTTCGCAGTACCAAACAATTTACCACATTATGGGACTTCTTTTTTTTTTTTTTTTTTTTTTTTTTTACAAATAAAACACATTTCTGCAACACAACTCAGTGTGCAAGGTGAGACAAAAGGTGATGGCCCACTTGGCTATCACGGAGTATTTTGCAAACTCTCAGCAGACTTTTATGTGTTTTTCGCTGGGGAGAGTCTTCCGTCTAGCCACTCTGCCATGAACCCCGATCAGTGGAGGGCTGCAGTGATGGCTGTCCTTCTGGAACTCTGTCCCATCTCCACACAAGGTCTCCGGATCTCAGTCAGAGCGACCATTTGGTTCTTGGTCATCCCTCTTATTAAGGTCCTTCTACCCCGATTGCAGTTTGGCCATAAGTCCAGGTCTTGGAAGAGTCCTGGTTTTGCAAAGCCTCTTCCATTTTAGAATTATTGAGGCCACTGTGCTCTTGGAGACGTTAAGTGATGCAGAATATTTTGTAGCCTTCCCCAGATCTGCGCCTTACAGCAATCCTGTCTCTGAGCTCTGCAGGAGCTCTGTAGAAACATCTCAGCAATGATAAATAGAAATGAGAATGCCTGTGATACATTTCATGTGTTTTGCAAAGGTTTTGAATACTTAGGTCAATGTGATATATTTTTTTCATATATTTGCAAAAATATCTAAAGTTCTGTTTTCACTTTGTCATGATGGGGTACTGAGTGTAGATTAATGAGAATAAAAAATGCATTTCTTGACTGTTGCATCAAGATGCAATGTAACAAATTTAGCTTACCTAGCTGTTTCTGCCCTTTATTAACTTGATCCATTAACCATCTCATACTTTTAGCACTTTTGTAAATGCCTGGATATTAGTGACATGGGTTCATTTAACATAAAAAACAGCATTTTATAGGATACACTGGCTGTGGTTTGCTTGGATTTGGATTTGTGTCACTATGAGCATTTGTATTTATGTCTTGCAAACTTCTATTTTAAATTTTCCTCTTTTCAGTCCACTGTATGACTGCTGAATGTGTTTCCCTGCACCATTATTTATCTTTCATTGAAACATTCCCATAATGTCAAAATGAAAGACTTAATCCAATGTATGTGTAGCAGTCATGCTGCGAAAGAACCAGCTTACAGGAGGATGATACGATGGAAGGGACACCACCAACAACGAGATACTGATGACATCTGTACACCGGGGACAAGGACAGAACCGTCTCTCCATATAACAAGTCTCACAGTCAACAATACAGCAGGAATTTCCACAGATACTGAGAAGAGGATTAATACCATGTGGATGGAATATGGATGAATTTCAATGCACGGATAATAAATGTTTGATGAAGCAGGGCTGATTGATCTCCCAAGTATCAACAGTGCAGATTCTGTCTTTAATTCATCATCTGATTTTGTCTTTTAAGTAAAGGCCACCTTGAAATTTAGCTGAGAATGCATCCATATTAAACCAATCAATATATTATAAATAAATAATCAAGTCCATGCTGGCATTGCTGATGAAAGGTATCAATATCAGTAATCTGGTGCTCATTAATATTTGGAAGGAGATCACAAACTAAACTTGAGTTATCGCCCATCCCTGCCATGCAGATCCACGACACAAAGACAACGTGTGTTTGTACCTCTCTCGATGTAGCGGGAACATTTTACAGTTCACAGACAACTCCTCTGCAGCAGGACAGAAGGAAAGAGGTTCCAGGTTACACAGGAAAATTTAAAGCTTTATGGACATTATTCAGTGCTCTCACATTGATCTTTATCAAAGTCTATGTAGCATGAAAAAGCTTAGAATTTCATTAAGATGGCAGTGATTTAAAACAGTGGTTCTCAACTGGTTTTGCCAACCCTTCATGAGAAATCATAAATTTCCATTCAACCAATGACAACTGTTCCAGTTTGGACCTTAGATGGAGCAAAGAGGCAAGACAAAACAGAAGCCCTGGAAGGACATGCATACATTTTATTATACTCCATTTCCTGAGACGAGAGGTAAAATTTGGTTGTTTTCTTGAGATCTCAAGAAAATAACACCTACTCATGACAAAACTGGCTTTGTTATCCAATCATAACAAGATGAATTTTGCAAATTTGAGCCCTGGCAGCAGACATGACCTTTGACGAAGGGAAACTTCCCTAAGAATATTTCATCATCCTTGTCTCATCTATCTGTATGCCAAAGCACAAGTTGATCAGAGGAATTCCCTCAGACATGTTAGTCAAGATACCATCCCAGGAATTGGCCAAAAATAGGCCAATTTCAGTCAGGACCACTTTGTCAAGCAGTTATTAATTTTCTCTTATTGCTGCTATTTATATTTAGATGTGGCTGTTCTAGGATGCCCTTGCCCTACCATGAGTCTACGTAGAAAGCACACACAGCACACAATCCTACTATTCCTGTGCCGATATGGGGAGCCTGAGGCAGAGAGAGAAGCAGTTATAAACCCCAAGAAGAGCAGGCATTAATGACAACAGAGGGACATTGATTAAATCAGATGTGTCATAAAGGAGAAGCTGGGGTGGAGGATGGTTGCAAATAGCAGCTTGCAGGGGAAGCAGCAAAGCATAACAAGGCTATAGCAGTTTAAATATGACAGCATAAGTGCAATTAGCCACTAGGGTGTTTAAGCAACTCAGCTGGCCATCAGCTGATGAGGGCTAATGAGAGATCAGCTGATCTTGATTATATGGCAGCACTTGACTCCATGGCCTGCCTGAACTAATGCTATACAGTCGATTTTTACTCATTTCCTGTTGGACATAGAGTGTCAGCCCAAAATACTTTTTTGTAGATCCTCTAAACTGCGTCTACCCACAAAATTTCATGAATTTATGACAAATTCAAAGGAGGGTCTTAAAGTATGAAAACTGGGGGTGCTATTGAGGCAATTCTGAGTGGCCAAAAAAATATTCAATTTTTGCCAGACTGGATGCACCTGCAAAGTTTCTTAAAAATCTGAATATGTTAAGGACCCCAAAGTCCATGCATTGATGGCAAATAAACCTTGCAATAGGGCTGAATGATTTGCAAAAATAATCTAATTGCAATTTTTTTTTCCCAAATATTGAGATTGCGATTTAATATGTGATTATTTTTGATTTAATCTTTTTTATTTTTCGACAAATTGAACCAATAAATAATTCCATAAATAAGACCATGTGTACTGAAAGTAATCAAACTATTTCCGAAGCAATTAATCAATAGTAGCATGAATCTGAATATGGGGGTGCAACAAGCTTTAAGCTATAAAGGAGGCGGCTGGGGTGGGGGAGGTGAGGCTGGCTACCAGCTTATTGCAGCTGGGGTATGACCTTCGAGAAGTAACGCTAGGCTTCATCAGTTTTAGATAGAATGAGCTAACTATTTTGGCTCATATTGCAAATGTGATGTCATCTGCTTTGTGTAAGGGTGTTATAATTTTTATATCACTCATTCTGATTAAGAAAAACATCCATAAAACACAAAAAAGGGAACTTCTGTAAACCATTATAAAAAAATTTACACTTCAATGTTTGCATAATGTGCATAAAATCTCTGCCACTGCAAAAAAGGATTAGTTAAACTGCTATTTTGACACATTTTAAATGAAAGAAATATTGCAACTTCTGAGATTTGAAAATTGCAGCAGGCCGTATTGCGATTTAATCTAATTTGCGATTAATTGCCCAGCCCTACCTTGCAGAAACAATTGCCCTAATAAGTTGAGATCTCAAGACAACAGCCAAAATGTATTCACTCTTTAAGTATTATCAATTGTATGGGTGTGTTATATGTCTGCTAAGGGCTTCCGTACATCACAGACTATATGCCATACTTCTTTTTTCCAGGAACACATTTGTGACCCACTAAAAACAGCTCTGAAAACTACTTTTAGATCTGACTCACCAGTTGAGAACCACTGGTTCGAACATTTCATTATCAAAGTGCCGAATAAACACCCAAAACATTCATAAATATGGCTTTCAAATATGCAAACAAAACCATTTCCATTCTCTGTTATCTAATTTTGAAATAAAAGGAGCTTCAAACTAAAAAGGACAATTAAAGTAGACTAATTCTGCCTCATTTACTGCTAAACACTGTACTTACTGCTCAGTCCACAGCTGTTAGATTCAAAAGTGCTATCAAGAAATGGTAAACGCCCATCTCCGGTGAATCATCCATACACTCAGCACTCCTTCACCATGATAGTGCTTAATGTAATGTTTCTGAATGGTGCATTCAAGTGGTCAATAGACAATATGCTATGAACATTTTACCAAGTGATTTCATTTCTCTCCAGTAACATCTCTATATTGAACCACTGAAGAGAGTATAGCAGTTTTTAAATGACAGAAGCCAGACCTTGTTAAAAAAAAAAGTGTGAAAAAATGTATGAAACTATATATTCTGCTCTAGAGGAACAGTAGGGGTCAGATAACACATGTAAGGCAAGCAGCACACAGCATGGAGAAACACTTGTGAACCTGACGCTCATTTGTTTACGGTCCTCAGGTGGCTGTTTGTCAAGACTCGCTTCCATCAAGAGAGTAGAAGAGCTGTCTCCTTCTATCAGGACTGGAGCAGGATCAAGCTCTAGCCGAATGCAAAAGCCCTGCATTTTCAATCCAGGTTTGTTCCTATGGCTCCTTGAGAGCTATTCACAACAATGGTGGATATTCTTTTTTCTGATGATAACACCATGGCTAAAAAAATGTGCAATTGACATATAAACTGTGGCTCAGTAGGTAGAGTGAGTCATATCTAAAGTATCTGCTGCCTCAGTGGCATGTGAATGTGTATGAATAGGACTAGTTAATACTAATAGCCACTTTACATGGTAGCCAGTTGGCCATGAGTGTGTTAATTTGGGAGGACTGAGTAAGTGTGACCTGTAGAGTAGGGTGTGGAAATGAATGTAAACACTGTTGTATTCTTTCTTTCTGTTTTAACACTAAAACGTTACCAAATTTCCCAAGTGAGTAAATGCATGAGATACCAGCTGGGAATGAGATATTTATTAAATGTCATGTTAAATTTGCCTGCAGTGTTAATCTTATTGCAGCATCAAATGGGGGATAGCTAGGGTTGCCTAACAAATGTAAACAAATAAACTGACAGAAAACTAGCAGTTTTTCCAGCCCACTGACACTGACAGCCCACATTACCACGTCACACAGTCTATCCTGCCTGGTTCTGACCCTGCCAAAATACAAATCATTTTATCAAATATAAATAAACAGCATTATCCATGGCATTTGACTGCTTTAGCAGTCTTTAGTAGTCACACAACAGGACAACTGAGCATTTTGTCTACTCTAATAGTATAAATACATCAAACAGAAGCTATTAGACAACCTAACGTTTGCTTTAATGCTTCTGTCAAAAGTCCAACATTCCCACTCTGACTGCAGATGTTACACAGCAAGTTTCCAGAGTTGCTGTGGGCAGCTGACCTTTCTGCACCCCAGAACTAAATTAATTGATTGTTGGGTGCAGTGGATGAGGGCTCAGGGGACCACGGTTACACACGTTTCTTCTTGTGTTGTGACTAAATTTTCCAACAACTTGGATAAATCCTGGATTAAAAACAAACCTCTGACATGTCATTTTACAGGTTGTTTAGCACCACCTGGATGCACCGTTAGTTACTGTCTGTCCTGTGTGAGGAGGAGATGCAGGTCCAGACTGGGCCCAAAACCTGACAGACTTTCTGAGGGTGCTGAGGGGTGGTCAGGTGTTGTACAGGATGCTGCACATGTTCATATGTATCCTGTTGGAAGTTGCATGACTTAAGGATTATAAAGTCACTTAAACATTAAACATTTTTAATGCAAAAGTTACTTTCTGTTAGTGGCATGTGCATTTTATGAAATACTAAATTTGCAAGCAGCGTAAATCTCCTATATTCCACTCTTACTTTGAAAGGGGCATTAACAGACTGTGCAAGGATAACAGGCATCCAAAAACAAATCAGTCAACCCTGAACAGCAAGTAAGTCAGGAGTATGAAAGAAAAAAAAGAAACACAATGGTGCCATCTACATGTTTTGGAGCCTAACAAATAAAGTTTTATACCATGCATAGTGGCCACTATGGCATCTAGAAGCAGCCTGCAGGGGATTTATCCAATTGTCTTTTACTTCAAGGACACCCCAGGGGCACCTCATGTTGTTTTCCTAACTGGACGGGCACCCCTGACAGCATTTGATCATGTTGTCTCAACTGGAGGGGCACCCTGGAGGGCATTTTGTCCAATTTTCCAATTTCAGACCGTCCTTTATCATCCAAATCCAAAGGGGCACTGTTGCAGCAGATTTTTATTATACAGGAGGACATCAGGTGAGACAGTTCCTTCTTTAATGTCCCCCCAGGGTCTACTGACAAAGACGACACAGTCTGCCACTTAGGGTGCTCTAACATTGTTCTCAGTCACTCTTCTGAGTGGCATCTCAATTAAAGTGTCACTACACCGACCGACAGGAGAGGAAGGCTGACAGCATCGACTCTGGTAATTCAAGGAGGGTTAAGGTGTGTTTGAAACAAGATGAAGCCCTGCATGAATAATTCAACACACGTAGACACAAATACACATGCTAACCAAAGAGACAGCGCATTCAGTTCAGTCATAAATGAACAGATCAACCATGTATCAGACGTTTATTTTCGGATTAACTGCTCCAAAATGTTTTAAAATGGTGAAGACAGAGAGCTGTGTCACATCGCCAGACAGCCACAGGAACAGAAATCTTCACAAAGTCAAGGCAAAGTTCACTTTGAAGCCTTTTCAAGACAGCACAAACGAAAAAACTGCCCATTTCAGACACAGACCCCTAACTTACCCCATGCTCCGAAGATCTGGATGCTGATTTGCAGACTGATCCCACTCCTCGCTCCACTTTTTCTCCTTTTATCCCCTCGGTTTCCAAACTGTCTCGCTTCTTCCCAGATATCCTCAACGTTTCAGGTTACATTTCGAAAAAAAAAGAAAAGACACAAATCACTTCCGACTCCAGATTCCACCCCTTTCCCCTCCGACAGTACTCCTCTCCTCACAAGTCAGTTGTTGTACTCCTGCCTGCCTGCCTTCCTTTGTCCGCGGGTTTTCCACACTGAGCAAGACCGCGGTTTCGTCGTCCCCGTGCGTAATTACGCACCGTGCACAGTTTTTCGCGCTCTGCGTGAAGGATACGCAGAGATGTCGATGTCAGTCAGCCAGCAGAGTTTTTCGGGCTCCTACAGGACTTCCACTATGCTGCGCTGCCGCCTCTGTGCCAGATCACACTGGGACCTCATTCAGCTCCCTCAGAGGTACCATGAGGCCTCTGCGGCGCCATCTGTTGGCCACAATGATAACTACAAGTCCCCCCCACCTTCATCCTCCTCACCTACTTTGCACTTAAATGTCAGAATGTGAAGTTTAATATGTGGAAATGGCCTGTAGGCTGCCTTAACAGAGTATTTATGAAGTGCAGCATAATAAAAGCTTTAAGCAGCTGCCATTAATGAGCAGGAGCCGAATGACGGTTTACAAAAAGCCTCAGCAAATACTCAAATGTTCAATGCTGCACTTGATCCCTCATTATAGCAGATAATATTCAGCATCAAGCTGTTTATATAAAGCTATATAATAATCCCATCACATATGCTAATGGAAAGGCTCTCATGTTGTGTAGATGGGACAGGGAAAAAGTATGAGACCAAATCCGACTGAATAAAAATACCACAAAGCTCCATAAATTCTCTCCAGCGCATTATCATGAACGGCCTGAAGGAATATTGTTCTCTGATATAATATTCATGAGGTAGTTCTTCATCACTGTGATTATGTCATCAAATCACGACTGTGTTCATTCAGCTGAAGATCACATTATGTTGGGAACACTAAACTAAAGTAAACCTGATTAATACTGCAGACTTTAACGATTTCACATAATATCAAACCAAATCAAAAACACAGTCAAAGTGACATAGGTGGAAAGTTCATATGGTAATTTTTCATCAGATTATAAAATGCACTTCATTACAATGGAACAATCATGTCTGCAGTTAATGCACTGTCTATTCACATCCTGCTTTTAAAAACTAGTTTCCTCTTTTATGGTTTAATTTAGTCTTGACTTTACTTGCATGCAACTGTCAAAAACACGTGCAAGCAAATCATACGTAAAATACAGGAATGTAGAGGTAAATCACACTGAATAGTGCAAAAGGTTTTTGGAGGAGTATTTCTTTCATGGATGTGCTCATTCTAAAGAAGAAGAAGAAACAAGAAAGCTGGACGATATCTAATCTATTTATTGCACTGTGTAAACACACTCACAAGATACTTTTGTGTCATTTAATGTCAAACACAATTATTCTGGCAGCAGTCCACTATATATCAGCATAAAGATGTGTATAGGAATGCAATAAAGCAAGCAATAAGAAAATAGGAAATACCTCTTAAAGTGATAATAAATCTACAGAGGCATTGGTGGACTAAGAGGGGGGAGAGGGGGTGATCACCCCCCTGGTGCCCTAGTGATTGGACAAATGGCAGGAAGAGGCCATTTTGGAATCCACACAGTACATTAAAGCATTAGGAAAACATGATAAAGTGCTCTATGAGGTGTCCTTTAATTGGCCAAGCATGATAAAGTGCTCTCTGAGGTGTCCCCTCATTTGGCAAATATGATAACGTGTCCAGAATGGTTTACAAATATGGAAAGGGCTCTCCAAGATGCCCATCCAGTGGACAAACATAATCAAATACCTTGGTGTCCCCTCATTGTATAAATATGATCAAGTGCCCTCCAGGGCACCATATCAGTTGACAATATGTGACAAAGTGCCCTCTGAGGTGTCTTCTCATTGGACAAAATGTGAAAAAGTGCCATCCATACTCTGACCAAATTTCTAAAAATATTGCATATGCCACGTTACCAGTCACAACATCTTAAGTAAAGAATTGAACATTCTCCAAACTGAAATATTCAAACACCAGGTCAAAAGAAGGATTCTGCCCTTATTCCAGCACCCATGACTACACCTGTCCTTGCTTAGCTCCCCAGTATAAAATTCATTTTCAGTGACTTCCTCACTGCTGTATTTTTCTGTGAAACAAATGGTAAAATAGTTCATAATTCCTCCTATTTCACCAAAAGTGTATTCTGCACTGGTGCCCCATCATATACAGCAGGTGCCCTTGTGAATATTTTCACCCTTGCCCCTTAAATATCCTGAGAGCACCACTGCACAGAGATATATTATGTATAAAGTATTATATATATAAAGAGTGGTACATTACCAGTAGTTATTATACATGTCATATTGTTGCACTGAGCTGCATAGTGGAACTGCTCTTCATCTCATTAGTTCATACAGACTGTGGTTTGGAGTCACCACTAAATCTAAAATCAAGCTCTTATTTGTGTAGATATTGGCTGAACATGAGAGAGAGCAGCATTAAATGTAGTGGAAGAGCGATGGGAGCAGCTCCTGTGCACTCAGCGTGCTGCTCAGTGGACTGTTACAGCTCTGCAGCTGACTGCTCGTCTGTGCTGCAGGGAGACAACAGAGAACATCAGATCTCTGCCTCACATGCAAACAACCTCCGTGTTCTTTCGGAGAGACACTCTTCAGCCGGGCCGAGGCAGTTTGCAGCACAGCTGGACAGAGTGGACATGATTGGGCTCAACCTGCAGACCTCTGGCTTTTACACACAAATCATTAATCACCTCTGGCAGCGCAGTGTGCTCTCACAGATGGGCCTTCTATCTGTCTGTGTGCAGCTAAATCAAACTCGTAAGGCCTTCTTCACTCTTACAACTGCTAGGAGGAGAAATATAAACATGGTGGACAAACATTGTACACACTGAATTTTTAGTTATCAAATTCATACAGCTTTGATGTCTTTGGTGAACCAGACAGCTATGTCCCATGATGCAAGCCTTAAAAAGCTCAGAAACATTTTGCATTATTCTGTTTTCCATGATGACATCATTGGCTATTCATACAGGTGCCATACTGGCAGTCTTCCCAATATGGCTTTTTAAATACTGTATATCAGTGCTGTTGTCTGTGTATTGTTGATGACATCTAACTCACCAAATCATAAAGAATGCAGTGGTTAGAGAGGGATTTTGCATTAGTGATGACAAGTAGACATGCATGATGCACTGAATCAAGAGTATAGATGATGTGGATGCCTGTATGCTGTATAAAATGTCACCATAACCAATCACAGACAGAATGTATAGACCACTAATACCCCTGAAAGTAAAGCAGGATTTAGAGAAGCCAGTCTTCAATCTGAGTTTTCGACTAGATTGTTTATTTATGTTCATTTATATTACATTTGAATGAAAGCTTTTTGCAGCAATTACAGCCTCAAGTCTTTCTGTGTGTGATGAAATGACTTTGCAAACCTGGACTGGGAGATTTTCTGCCATTTTTCTTTGCAAATCCTCTTAAGTAGTAGAACTCGAGGACGGTTTTTGTCTGAAGACCATGTTTTGAATGTCTTGGTCTTGTCTTGGCATCAAGAGCATTTTTACTCAGCCTTGTTTTGGTCCCAGACTCACCGGACTCAGGATTTTCCATCAAGACCAGTGAAGACCTGATGTGCTGGTCTTTGACGTCATTAATGTGATGATAAGGAGAAGCCCTAGCCAAAACAACAAACAAGACAAGAGGTTTGTTGAACAAATTTGCAAATATTTGAGATTTTTGCATTGTGGTGCTTTGAAAACAGAGTTGCTCACACCTTGTTTCAATAGATTTTTATGGTCTTGCATTCTAAAATTGAACAAAGGTCTGAATAATCTGAATTCACAGTAGTTTCAGTGAGGTCTGCTCTCAAAGGTCACATATATTACCCTTTTAAGACAAGTTTATACTGGTCTCAGAGGTCCCCGAAACATGCCTGTGAAGTTCGTTGCTGAAAAACACTCCAGTATTGGATGTTTGCATGTCTAAAAACTCCTCTGTGTCAGCCCTGCTCAGAGCGAGCTGTTTCTGTGGCTGTGTCTTTAAATGTTACTGAGCAGTCTGACTCCGCCCCTGACCCCGCCCCTCAGGAAATGGATGTGGCTCTCCTGAGAGGAAGATCAGGAGAGGAGGGCAGAACTTTCTTTCAAGTGGGGCCAACCAAACCTGGGGGCGGGGCTAACTCCCCACATGACATCATTGGGGGAAAATCTTAAAACAGCTTGTTTCAGCACACATTTTCTGAAAGGCAGAGAAAGAGAGGGGGAGGGAATGGATTTTTCTGATTCTTGGGGGGATTCAGCACATATTTTTGTTAGAAAAGCTTGGAAATGTGTATTATGCATAATATGTGACGTTTAATGCAGATGCCCTTAGTTTTAACTTGAATTAGGCCCACATTGTCCTCTTGACTCTCAAAGGTTATTATTTTCCCAGCACTTATTAATTTAAAATGTTACAACAGGTTGAATAATCATTGTTTGAGCTTCCAACCCTAAGGAAATTGTTGAAACGAAGACAAGAATTGGTACAACTAATGGCCAAGCCTTTTCTACGGTGGTGTTTCCAACAAGCTTATAAAAGCAAAAAGAAACCCCTGACACCAACACTGAGCAAGTTTGCATGTAGTTTTCTTCATCTGTGGTTTCATTAATGCTGATGTCTTCACAACCCTTTCATGTCAGACAAACACTTAAAAAATCTCCCCAGTAAAAGTGAGGGGGTACTTCAGGCCCAATTATCTCTGCTCAGTGAGAGCAAAGAGTCAGCAAGAGGAGCACACAGAGCCAATAAGGAATGATTACAGTCAGAGTTTTAGGAGGCTGTAAACTCTCGGCTGCACAAATTAGCCCCTTCTGATAATTACTGAATAAAGATCACTGACATTTCCTGGCTGATGTAAAAATGGACGGGGGAAAACTAAGAAAAACTCGTCAGAAAAACAAGATCCACAGTAAAATTATTCCACATAAGATATAAAGATTTCACTGTTTCACTGAGGAAAATTTTGGATTTTGATCTTAAACAGTGTCCTGAATATGAGTGGGCCTAAATATGGAGTAACAGAAAAGCTGTCTATATCTAGAATCTATCGTCAAATACAAATGGGGCAACTGTGACTCAGTAGGTAGAGTCAGACATCTCTCAACCAGCATTTTTGGGGTCCTATCCTCAGCCACCACAGTCACATACTGAGGTATCTTTAGTAAAACATTTCACCCCAGATTGCCCCTATTGCTGCGTCAGTGGCGTGCAAATAGATGCACATGAATTGGATTAGATAATACTAATGGACATCATATCAGTGAGTGAATGTGGAGTGAATGACCTGTGGTGCAACAAACACTTCAGTAGTCAGACTATGATTATATTTAAGTCCTTTAACCAGTTGAAACCCAACGGTTTTGCAATACATGTAGAAAATAAAACAAAGAGGAGGTTGCTTTTTACCCATATTTTCTTGGCAAGTGCTTCTACAGTTGATGTTTTCTTATTTCAATAAGAATCCTCTGTGAATTAAGTAGCAGAGCTTTCTTTGCATCAGGATAACCAGGCAGGTAAAACTAGCAATGAAAAGCCAGCTATCGATAAAATAGTTCTCATTTTGCCGTATAGATCCATAGGTGATTTTAGGCCCTTTTTAGGGGAGGATCAGCACACCTAAATTTAATCCCAGCATGCCTACAAATAATGGCAGCATTGCCCAACTAGATTATTAATTTTATTTTTTAAGCTATAGTTTTGAATTAAGAATGTTAAAAATCAATAATGAAACAAAGATATGATATATGTAGGCGGCAGTTAAACATGAATGAAAATCATAGATAATTGCAACTACATGATGGTGACTAGCAGAATTTGATATGAATCTTTTAAAATGTAAAATTTATGTCCTTAAATATGTCAACTGTCATATTATCCTTGGGGACCTAAACACAGAAATGGGCGTATCCATCTGCTTTGCAAGGTTAGGGACTTTGGGGTTCTTGATAAAAAAAAATCTAGATCTATTAATGGGTGCAATGCAATCTCTTAACATTGTTAATATCTGAGAGTACTGAACCACCTATCTTTGTATGCAGTCACAAGTTTGGAATAAATGCTAATTTTGGGTTTGAAAAAAAAATGAAATCAAAAATGTAAAATTATATTTTAGTTTTAGTGTTGTTTTTTTTTATAAGACTCAACATATAGAGTATGAATGGCACAAAAATTTGACAACCGAGTACAGTAGATTCTAAATTATATCCAATCGATTCATTTACACAATTCTGCGCATTTAGTTATTGACTGTCATACCAAGAGTTGACCCGCAGAGGGCAGCAAAGCGCTAAATCTGCGTCCTGCATGCTGCATCTACGATCAGAAGAAGACGTCAAATAGTTACGTCATCAACCTGCGACTGTTGGTGGTACACGAGGATGTGTTGCTCGACATTTAAGGGGGCCTTTTGGTGATTATTTGGAAAAAAAATATCTCAGACGAACACAGATATCAATCCTTAGAGGGCAAGAAAAAATCAGACATGGCTGACTTTTCGTCTCTGGGTCTGTCGGACTGGCTCGTTAAACAGTGTAAACAGCTGGGCATCAACAAGCCTACTCCTGTCCAGGAAAACTGCATGCCAGCGATACTAGAAGGTAAGAAAAACAAACAAGATTACAATAAAATACCAATAAAATACACTGCATGGTGAGAAGAACCAACATCATAAAATAATACTTAACTTAAGTTTAAGTAAGACAGAATTCAAAAAGATATACACATCTCAAAGCAAAGTAACGTGTAGAAATAAACTTAATGTCAGTGACTGTGCCACAGATCATGTTTTTGAATATATCTTATTCAGTTTAACCATACAGTAACTGGATTTTACATTTCTATATTATTCTATCATCCAATTTCTATCTTGCCTTAAATTGCATGATTTGAAGGAATGGTGGTGGGCTTGACCTGCACAGAGATCCAGGGTCATTCGCAGGGACTTTCTTGGTCTACCAAACTTAAGTTTAATGCAGTGTTATGTATTTTGCATGCTGTATTTACACTATAAGTACTTACCTCAATTACTGAAATACTCTTTGATAGAGATTGTGAAAATTATGGCCAAGACCAAAATAGCAACTTAGCAGATCCGGATGTTTTTCTCCTACTTCTTTTGGAGTAGGGCTCCTAGTACGTGAACATTTCCTCTCACATTTGACCACAAAACCAGATCAGAGTTTGTCCAATATGTCACTTTTCGGCTCTGCAAAAATCACATATTTGATTAAGCAGCTAGATATATCAGATGTCAGAATAAAATCGATTAGACTCAACAGATTAACAATGATAACTAGTTTCTTAAATTGTTAACACCCATGGGGTCAAAGAGAGAGACTAAGGGCAGCTGTCCTTTTTTGACTGTGTTTTAAATTGATGTACATTTAATCTTCCTCTCCCTTCTTCTTAGCAGTACATCTGTCCCCTACTAAGCTGATCACAGTGAAATGCACGAGTATGAAACAGCCTCCCAGATTTACTCTGGACTTATCATTAAATGTGATGTTATAGTGAATTCTGTAAAATTAGCCAGAATTATTTCTTGATAAGAAAAAGATTATCTTCATGACTCTGCTGACTATAAAATTGTTGATTGGTAGAAATTAGAACTTATGGCAAAAATCATAAGGATGGAACTAAAAAATAGTGATGTATATTTAATAATAATGAATAAAAAAAACAAACGTCTTTTATGGTCAAATATAACAAAAAACACTGAAACATTTAACACAAAACAGGTGTAATCGTTGGATCATAATAATCTTGTTTTCATGATCATGGGCAGATCAAATCGTGATTGAAATTTAAACTTGATGAATTGCCAGCACTAGTAGACACCGACTAATTATGTTATTATTTTTTGTGGAGTTTGGTATAGTTTCTGTGCATGTTCTGTGCAAAAGTAACATTAAACTTGAGTTGAAATTCTGGGAAGTCATCAATAACAATAAGACACTTAAAGATGGCATTGTATTTCCTCCCAGGTCGGGACTGTATGGGCTGTGCGAAGACGGGAAGTGGGAAGACGGCAGCATTTGTACTGCCAGTGCTGCAGAAACTGTCAGAGGACCCGTATGGCATCTTCTGCTTGGTTCTCACTCCCACAAGGTGTGTGTGGATTTGTGTCTGTGTGGAGAACCTGCTACATTTTAACATTGCTATTAAACATTCAGAGCATTTTTTAGAAAAATTGTATTCAGATATTATTTAACCCTTCACTGTGATTGTATTTTCATCCGTTGATCTGTAACTGTTTATTGGATAGTCGTCACTTCTTACTGGTTGATAAGATAGTGTCATTCCCATTTTACTAGAAATACAGCTGTTACTACGAAAGAGTTAATACATTCTCTCAGTAGGGCTGAAAATTAATTATTTTCATATTCAACCTGTAATGCATGTGGTTGATTATTAAGCTTAAGAGAGCTGAAGTGTGAGAATACATTGTGTTTTAAGTATCTCATTTTTATTATGACCGTGTTGTATTTGTGATGTCATGCAGAGAGCTGGCCTATCAGATTGCAGAGCAGTTTCGAGTCCTAGGGAAACCTCTGGGTGTGAGAGAATGCATCATCGTTGGAGGAATGGGTAAAACTATGTTCATCACAGCAGGCAGAGTTCTGATCTCAGTGCAGTATTCTGTAACCCTTTAATGTTTGAGAAAAATATCACTCATATAACAGCCATCAGTCAGATTTATTTGTTTATAAGTGACTGAGGTTGTACAGCTTAATCTCTGCTGTATGATCTGGTTTTATGAGAGTTTGTTGTTTAAAGCCTTGGTGTTGAGATGCTTCTGCTGAAAGATACTGTTAAATCATGTCTGATATTCTCCTCTGTTTGTCTCGCCTCTCATTTGTTGTGTTTCCGGCAGACATGGTGACTCAGGCCCTGGAGCTCTCCAACAAGCCTCATGTGGTCGTAGCGACACCGGGTCGACTGGCTGATCACATCCGCAGCTCCAACACATTCAGCATGAGCAGGATCAAGTTTCTAGTGAGTACAGGAGGGAATACAGACTCAGACTCGGACCAAGTTTCAACTCTCAATTAAGCAAATGACATGTTAGGATTTTTTTTTAACTCAGTTTAGACCGCAAGGTTAAAGCACAAGCACACAGTTGGAGAGAAGAAGCCAACTCATGTTGGAAATATGCAGGAGAGAATTCCAGTGGTCGATATAATGCTCTGTTTTTTGCATACCTACAGTAGGTTTGACTGTTTATTTTGATACCGGTGGGGCCTGAGATATCATCAAAAACTATTTTCATTCTTTTAAACAGAGTTAGAAAAAAAAGCCAAATCAAAGCAGGATTTTTGCAGGTCATTTAGTCTGTAGAGACCTGAAATAATAGTATCTTGTCTTAAAAGTTGACATCATGAATACGTAGGGTTGTCACAGTGCCAGAATTTTAAAAGCCAGTTAGATTAAACATTTGCAACATTTTACTTGAGGAAACATTGTCAGCATTGAAGACCTAACATTTACATGTGTTGTATCACTTGGACACTGCATGAGTTTTCATGCAGTTTTGGATGGGTTTGTTCCTCTCCTATGCACCTGTCTTATGCAGTAGGTGCAGTGAGTTTAACTCTGGTATGTTTTGATTAAAACTTTAATAACTAATGATTCAAATGTTAGGAGACTAGTGTTTTGATATGTGAAGGTAAAAAAAAGAAACACATAAGCTCTGACCATTCTTTTGTCATAATTATTCTACAGAAGTTTCAGATTTTTTTTTTCTGTGCATCAGATTCTTGATGAAGCAGACCGTCTGTTGGAGCAGGGCTGCACCGACTTCACCAAAGATCTGGAGACGATACTCGGCATCTTACCAGCTAAGCGTCAGACGCTTTTGTTCAGCGCCACACTCACCAACACGCTGCAGGAGCTGAAGAGCATCGCCATGAACAAACCTCACTTCTGGGAGAGCAAGTCAGAGTAAGCAAACCTGTAGCTGTTTGCATGAATACTCAGCCATTCAGGGAGAAAATACAGTCATCCTTCTGATTTGTGTTTAGAAATCTGTGTGCAGCATCATATTCACTGTATTGGAAGCACTCATTTCAGCTCCTTTCATTTAAACGTGCTAGACAAGCACATTCATTGAAGCTTTGTGCATCATTCCTGCATGAAATCTTGCATGTTATTTTTACAACAGGAGCACTAACCTGGAAGTTCACTTAGCCTGTCATCTGATCTGGGCTGCAACTAATCCAATCTCTTGCTTAAACGCATCTGGATGCAAATGAGAGTCATGAAAATAATAGCAGAGGAAATGCTAAGTGTGGTTCAACAAACATTTATTCATTGTTCTCTAATGTGCTGATCATTTGTCAGATTTCAGATCTGTGCAGAGAGCAGCCACAGACTCATACAGGCCACTGTGGCCGCTTACTTCTCTCTTGGTGCTCAGCTTTTTAACTTTATGTTACAGGACAAGAACAGTGGAGGAGCTGGACCAGAGGTTCATCCTCACTCCAGAGAAGGTGAAGGATGCCTACCTGGTCCATCTGATCCAGAAGTTTAATGATGAGCACAATGATTGGTCCATCATCATTTTCACAAGCACCTGCAAGTAAGACAAACTGCTGAAAAGTCATTATTTAAAAAGGCATTTAATCGTATCAGCAACATCTGTAGTAACTGTTGGTAGAACTTGATCACAAACCCCTACATTTTTATGTCTTTGAAACTTGTGAAGGGGGTCCAGGATGCATGCAAAGGTCTTTTTAATTTTGTTTGTTATAAATAAAGCTTTGAATGGTTTTTAAATTGTGTTCTTAGGGAATGTCAGATCCTGACCATGATGCTGCGTGAATTTAACTTTCCAACCATTTCCCTGCACTCGATGATGAAACAGGTGAGACTCTTGTGCATTTGGCTTTGTTCATGTAAGGAAAAAGTGAGAATCCATCGATGTTTCCTCACCAGAAGTCCTCTGAGCTGTGGCACTGATGGCCTAGTTGTTAGGTTGTCCTCTGCATTCAGGTGCTATAGTCTAGTAAGCAGGCAGCCCAGGTTCAAGTCTGGCCTGCATGGCCAGTATGCCCTCCTGACTCTCTCTCCCTAGTTTTGTGCTCCATCCTCTGTCCAACCAAATAAAAAATCAAGGCAAAAAGCCTGAAAATAAATCTTGAAAAAAAAATCCTCAGAGTAGTTCAACAAGTTTGTTTCTGATGTGAAAATCATGTTTGCCTCATCAAAAACAAAGACAGAGACATGCATGCACAGTGCCCTCTTTGATGAATAGAAACTGTCAGTGTAAGGGATTAAAATGGATTAAAGCTCATGAATGGACCTGCAGAGTGAATGACAGCTCTTTATCTTCTCCAGAAACAACGCTTTGCAAACCTCGCAAAATTCAAGGCCAGCGTCTACAAAATCCTGATCGCAACTGACGTGGCTGCACGGTAAGAAGCTGTTTTCTCATCATTTATGGTCTGATTAATGTTTGAAACTTTTTTAATCTTTAACCAAATCAGACAGCAATCTGTTCTAAGAGTTGTCACACAGCCGGCCTCATTCACCAAAATCTTCTTAAGATGTTTCTGAAATTTGTTCTAATGTACGTTTCTAAGCTAATACTATGTTAAGTTCATGACGTCTTCTTAAACTGATGAATTTTTTGCACCTGTGTTCTTAAACTGATGAATGTCGCGTGCTTGAAATCCGGAAGGTCGTACACATTTTTCCTAATTAGGAAAAAAGAATGCCACTTTTATGCCTTTGTAAGGGCATTAGACTGCAGGGTCATGTGCAAACACAGAAGGCACACAGAAATGAATAGAGAAGTAGCTAGATGTCACTGATGTCCAAATTAAACCATAAAACAATCATGCACTGGGCTGCAAGTATACAAAATGCTACAGTAGTTCTAAAGTGGATGATGTGTTGCTTGAATACAAACTAGGCCGACTTAATCATATTTAGAGCAAGTATTGAGTGTTGATTATACAGCATACTCTACATGCAACAATTATAGTGATTTCACTGCAATCACACTGTAATCAAAAAGGATGTATGAGGATGAGCATAGCTAAATTTGGAATCATGATTTGATATCCTACATTAATTCTAAAAGCTAAAAAACGGACACTGTGAAATGATGGAACATCATTCAAACAGTAAAATACCAGTGTGTGTGAGATAGGTTTTTTTTTTGTTTTACCTGAATGTTTAATGAAAACATTGCTACTAATGTGATAAGTGTATGTTAATAATTTTACATTTTGCAGTGAAGATGAAACACTGTAGTGTTAAATGAAAAGTTGGCCATGTCTAAGTCCTGTACATGTGCATATTATTTAAAATAAAAGAGTTAAATCTATATTCAGAAATACTGTGAATAGAGCTGTCATATTAGCGTTTACATGTAAATGGGGTGGGGGTTGCCCTCTAGTGGTCAACGATTTGTGATCTGGGCTATAATTTTTTTTTTCTTAAGATTTCATTATGTTGGCTGGTTGAAACCTTCTGGTCTCTACATTGGCCCTCTGTCCTTTCTTCCTTACAGAGGTTTGGATATTCCAACCGTCCAGGTCGTCGTAAACCACAACACACCTGGCCTTCCCAAGACATACATCCACAGGGTCGGACGAACAGCCAGAGCAGGTAACATTTTATAACCTTGAAGTTAAACAACCCTTGCCTCTCATGTACAGTCTTCTCTGGATCATTTCATAAATGCTGCTTAGATATGATAAGGTCTTTCTATCTGCAGGGAGGAACGGAGTGTCCATCACACTGGTGACTCAGTACGACATCCACCTGGTCCAAGCCATAGAGGCACAGATCCGTAAGTTTCATGAAAAGTCTGTCTTCAGAACACCTGAAAAAGTTACTCAGCCTCAGAGGAAGACACAAAAGCTCTCCAGTCATCTACAGCATGTGTTAGTGTGATCACTGCTATTCTCCTTTCTGTTGTTTCTGCAGAGGCAAAGTTAGAGGAGTATCCTGTGGTGGAGAAAGAAGTCCTGAAGATCCTCACACAGGTCAACGTGACTCGACGAGAGTGTGAGATAGTAAGTTACTTTTTTAAACATCTTCAGCAAACATCAAATCTTAGTTTTCAGCAGATGCCAGCTACTGAATATTCTTTGTTTAGGGACAAAATTATACTTTCATGATGGGTCGGCTTGCTGTTTATATTTTTATTCTGTGCACTTTAATGTTTGAGATAGCAAATTCTTATTTTAATGTTTTAATGTGAACTCCTCTATTCTTGACAGAAACTGGAGTCCACAGATTTTGATGAGAAAAAGGAGATTAACAAGAGGAAACAGATGATCCTAGAGGGAAAGGTAAGCTTCTACAGGTGTTTGTGAAAGGTGTGGTTGTATCAGTGTATTCTATCTATAGCATATGTAAATACAGAATAGTGCGTTCATTTGGTTTATAGTGCGACTGATTTTCCTCTTTTATTCTGAATGGTTAAAGAGAGAGAACTAGTGTTTACAGATTATTCCCCAGCTGGGATGAAGGTTTCAGTTTAGAAGGGCCAGTTTAATACTTTGCAAAAACTTCAAGATACTCTTTAAAAGTGGCATTAGTATCTCTGAAGGTTATAGATACAAGAATAATGGGCCTCATTCTCCAACCGTAGGAAGAAATCTATTCTTAAACCCCTCTCAAACAATTTTTATTAAGATTCTGACATTCAGCAAAGTTTTCTGCGATTTGTTCCTAGCAGAGGTGAAAGAGTACAAGACTATTGCACTCAAGTAAAAGTAGTTACTCTGGTTAAAATTTACTTATGTAGAAGTAAAAGTACTGGCCACTAAATCTACTCAAATAAAGCAGGAGGTACTTAATTGAAAGTTTACTGAAAGTACAGAGTACTGACTGACTACTGTGGACTTGTATGGTGAAATATGATCTTTCCTTATTGGCAATAACATAAGAGGATGAATCTCAAACCAGCTTTTTAGGTAGAGATACCTTTATCTTAAAGTGAAATGCAACAGCTGTTTGAGGGTGTAATGTGGTATCATTCTCTCGCTCTGAGCTAATACTGTCATATGTAGTCAAAGCCACACTACTGGCCTGTTTCTGGTTGACAGCGAGCTAGAACCTCGTTTGACTTCAAGTTTTTGTTTTTTTTACTCAGTACTTGATGCTTTTATAAATGTAATGAAGTACAATATTTCCCCCAAAATATGATGAAGCTAAAGAAAAATTACCGAGTTTAAAATGGTCTCAAAAAAATTACAGTTACAGTAATTTGAGTAAATGTAATTACTTTACACCCCTGGTTCTCGGCAAAAAACAAAATCTAAGAAAACTCGAGCATTCTTGAAAACGTTTTAGTGCTGATATGGCAAGATAAATGTTTAATTTTGCACTCAAATATGAAAGATAAAGTATGATACAATAAAATACAATTTTAATTGTATTTCACTACATCTATCAAATTTAAAGCTGTTATAAAATAGAAGAATATGCACAAATATGACCTAAATATAGTCAAGTATTAATTAAACATACTGTGTTGATTTTAGCTGCAAAATTTTACATATTGAGCATAAATTTAGCATGATTAGGACAACTATGTTTAATCATTAGACAATTATCTGAAACAATACAATGAATACACATTTATGTAAAACGTAGCCATTTAAATGTAAGGGATGTTTCACCAATTTAAAGCGCAGGCCAGCCAGGTTTTAGATAACTTCTAATCAAATCATTCTCACTGTAATAAACAAAACAAAAAAAATTACATCATGATGCGTCTGTCTTTGCACACAGCCCTTATATGGGCATTGGTAGGGTTTTTCTCTATGCTAATTAGGAGCTTCCAAGCATTTGGCATTCAATTTAAGAACACAGGTGCAAAAAATTCAGCAATTTAAGAATGTGTCATGTAGCCTGCTTAGGTTTCTTTTAGACTTTTTCTTGAACAAATTAAAAAAAAATCTTAGGAAGATGTAAGTGAATGAGGCCCAAAGTTTACTGGTAAACCCAAAACACTACTTAAATCAACATGCTTCACTCCAATATATGCCATAAAAACACACAATCAGGTAATTGAGTTCTCCTGTGACCTGGTAAACTCCTTGCATTGATTGTTAAAATTAAATGGTCACAGTTCACCTTGAACTGCTGTGGAATAACAACACTTGATGGTTAAAAAAAAATTAGAAAATAAAGAATGAGAACAAAAAGTAAATGTAACCATCTCCTTTTTTTCTTTATGCAATTGACCTGATACTATGCTACTTTATCTGCAATCTCCCAGAGCTTGAATTAGTTTTTTAAATTGCATTATTTAACCTGTTTTAAAACTGACCTCCATCATCCTTTCATTTGAAACCCTATCTTTCCTGCCAGTGACTAATGCCTTTCATTGTTTGTGATCAACCTGATGTTTCAGGATCCAGACTTGGAGGCTAAGAGGAAGGCTGAGCTGGAGAAAATCAGGAGTCAGAAAAAAATCTTCAAACAAAAAATCCAAGAGAGTATTCAGAAACAGAAACAAGGACAGCTGAGGAAGAAACTGATGAAGAGGAAACAGATGAAAAAGAAAAAGGCGACACAGGCAGCACCGTAGTTATATTAACAAATGTAAATATATGTTTAATTACTGTAAAAATGTACTATTTTAATATTTGTGAGCATCTGCTAATAAATAGAATTCATACCATAAAAATATGTTCAAATTGAAAGCCTTTATTGATTCAGTTTAACAAGAAACAACCATGTTGTGATGAAACTTCACTGCAAATAAGACAATTTCAAATTATTTACATCACATGGCTCTCTCTTGGCCGTTAATTTAATCTCTGCTTTTTGACATAGAGAATCAATAGTTTGGATGCAAATGTTTAACAACTAATCTACAGCTGAATCACTTCTTCAAGGATCACTGCACATGTTCAAATTCATTGTGGCTCAAAAGATGGAAGAAAAACACCAAAGCAATAATATTACGGCAGCAGGTTTTTAAAGCTATAACATGTTAGGACTTCAGTGGAACCGGGTGATCGTTTCACACAATGTCAACAAAAAAGAACTAGCTCTAAGTCATATTAAACATGTCGACATGAACTTGCAACATGATTGTCAAATGACGGCTGAAATGAGAAGGATAGAAACAACAGTGAAGTACATTCTTACTGTGATCAGAAAATACCTTCCCTGGAAGAGTTAAAAAAACTACAATCCCTCAGAGTTTTGGAGAAGACATGAAACGTGAAGAAAGAAAAAGGGCGTCTGCCTCGTTCCTGTAGTCAGCTAGTTGCTACAATAACAGGTTTGAGTAAGTCTACACAAAATGGCTAAACAACATCCAACTAAACAAAAATGACAAAAGCAGCAGGTCTTCTAAAAAAAAAAAGAAGCAATGTTTGGATGAGCTAAGGTTCACAAAGTTCCTCAAGAGGGCTAAAGATCCATGAGTCCAAGAAGGAACTCTACATGAACACATTATGTAGGCTAAACAGCTTTACACAAATCAGAAGTCCACAGAAGGAAAAAAAAAAAAAAACTACCAGCCTCCATTTGACTCCACAGAGAAGGAAGGTGGCTTTTTCATCCGCCCATCCTTAGAGAAACCACCCTGCTGCTGAGCTCAGAGACCTCATAATTACCCCGCCTGGTTCTGATAAAAAAATACACACTTAGTTTATCTGTGGGTTTATTGAGCCCTCTAGTGTGGATGTTGGTTTTTATGCTGGTAGTTTGATTTGAACTACATTCATGCTTGTGCTGCAGCTGTTTATCTGAAGGTGATTGGTTATAGGCACTGATACTTGTTTCTCCTTCACTTTCCATTTATCTGCTCGCCATCATCTCATCACTCCTGATGGCCTTACCTCTGGTGATCACTGGAGGTTTCAGTGTCAAAAGAAATGAGTCCACAGCAAACAAAGATTCTTTTTACTGATTTTCTGATAACAGGGTGTTAAAATTTAAGATGCCTGCTCCATCAAAGTTTAACTTTTCTGCCCCCCTACCATTTATGGATTTCTGTTACTGGGTAGTACAGCTGTAACGTCCATTTCCTGTGAGAAATTCATTCATAAAATGTCAAATGCTGTGTAACTGACACTCCTTCCTTATAAGGGGTCAGGTCTTAGGCCTGAACAGTCAAAAGCCACTTTTCCTTCGAAATTTTTAACCCTGGCAATGACTTGAACTCATTTTTCAGACGTGGAAACACTCCTTGCTTCCTTCTTTCCCTTAGCCACCTTCCTTTTCCACTCCTTACCTGTGGTGGATTGATTGCCACGACCGCCTGTGAGCCTCGACTACCGCCATCTTTTCCTTGTGTTTTGTTTCTTTCACCTTGAGCAGGGATTTGTGTGACAATTGTGAACAGTTCACATCCCCCCTGAGGAATCTATCAATGCAAAGCATTTGAGCATTTGCCAATCGAAGCGTACACAGAGTATTAAAAAAAAAAAAAAGACATCTGGTCATGAAGCACTGTGGGACAACAACCCCCGCTTTCAAAGATTAAAATAAGGAAAAGCCTTTGCTGAAACATCAAATGACACTGAGTTGAAGATTCAATGCTGGTCATGTTTGATAGTTTCAATGACTTTTTTGCAATATTGTGCTCAGTGATAAGAAAGGTATTTCAGAGAAGAAAAAACTGTTCAATGAAGATCGCGATATCGGTGGGATTTGCACGTCATGCCTTGAAAAACAGTCTGAAATCCCTGTGCTGCTCCACCACTGGCATGTGGTTGAAACCACCTTGTTGAAGAGGTCTTGATTGAGCCAGTGGTTCTTGAAACAAACAGAAGGTATTTCAATTCAAGGCTCTTTAATCCCAGACTCAAGCACAGAAACCGTGTTTTCACTTCCTCTCCCAGAGGGTGTGTCGATGCCGCTTCCTTCAGAGGCTGCTGAGGGTTTTTCAGGTCTGATGGAAGTTTGTTGTTGCCACTCTCCTCCAACAACAAACCAAATTTAAAAGATAAAGGCTGAGGGCTTTTTAACATTGGGATTTCGTGTTTCTCATCGATGGCTTCCTGTAATCATGGCCCCTGCAAGTCTGGAGAATAAGTTCTTCAGATTCAACTGGAAAGCTCTGATGCCCATCTGAACACGAGACTGCGTTTCTTCCAACGCTGGAGTCTGTGGGTTGAAGGGGTTGGCTGGATTATTTTGTTGGGAGAAGAGCCTCTGGATTCCCTTGAGACCCTCGATATCTCCCCCTCTGTTTCCCTCAGCAGCTCGACCACTTGCTGCCATTTTCTTGACTTCCCTCCTTCACTTTTCATGGGCAGCGGTCCCTGCCTCTCGCTTGTTCTCTTGGCCACTGTTGCCCGTCCGTTCGTGCTCTCTCTTCTTCTACCCTCTTTATTTCTCTCGCTGGTCATTGGTTTGGTATCGCTATCCCGTCGCTTTCACTCGGTGGTGCTTCGGTTGTAGCAGAGGAAAACAGGTATCCATTTTATGTTTTTATTATTTCCCAGATTAAAAAGCTGATGAACTAAGCTCAGCTTAAGCCTAGCTCCCTTCATCAAGCAACCTGAAAGACACAAAAAGAGGTAATTTTACCTTTTGTCCACAGTATGAAAATAACAGACACCCGAGTCTGATGTCTGCAACTATGAGCCTTAGTAGTCTACAAAATCACATCTCAGCTGCTTCTTCACTCAATGAAAACAGAACTTTTTACTTAATGATAATGTCATGTAATGTAAACATAAAACCATAAGAACACTATTACCAGGTAGAGAAACAAAAAGACACTCATTCCACAAATCATCACAGTTTTAGATTTCCTGAGCTGAGAAAATGATAAAATGGGTGTACTTTTTAAGTTTAAAAAGTTGGAACACATCTCTACTTTTCTTATTAAAAATGCTGAATTTTGTTCATTAATAGAATGAAAAGAAAAAAGGTCCATAAGCCTGCTCTCCACTGTTATTTGGTCTCCCCTTTCTCTGCTACAAACCTAAATGCAATCTGCGCTCAGAGAGGATTTGACGCGCCCTCACACTAGGCCTTGTACCGTTGGCCCTGTGCTGTACAAAGGTACAACTGTCCCAGCACCTCTTGTACATAACTGATTGTAATAGGACATGTAGTTTGTTTACAAAAAGTGTGGTCTCAGAGTAGGCACATGGGGGGACAGCACAGACACCATGACTGCAACTTTGACAAACTCTGACGATTTTGTTTGTTTTACTTTGATAAGCTCCTCTAGCATTCATGGATTTATCTATTATTCAAGGTGGCGCATTGATTCACATCAATTAGCTTTTTGCTATGCCCCGCCCCCCTTGGTTTGTCACTGTGTATGTAAGGGTATTCTGAGGGAAATACTATCAAATTTGTAGCAAGAAGTGATCAAAAATATCAGAGGAGACAGAAACATCCACAACGCACATGTGAAAGCTATGATGATATTTGTTGACAGAGTGTGAGCAGGTATGTTAGCATTAGGCTACATACCTAATGACTAACAGTTTAGCTAGCACATGGCTAATTAAAGCTGCAAATATTCATGGGATCATAAAATTTGAAGGGTTCTTGTACCATGGCCAGTTTTTTGTTGAGACAAGCTGTAGAGCATTTTGGTTAGAATGGCAGCCATCTTCAGGGTTAATTTAATTCAAAAATCAAATTTAAGACTTTTTAAGTCCTTCTTAAGATCTGAATTGAGAATTATTAAAACCACTTCACATTCCCATCTTGTGGTCTTTTTGGATGGCGTCTCCAGCCCCATGTGGTTTCTTGAGTTTGTTTCCCATCATTTTACACTGGTTGCATTTTTGGTTTCATGGAGGCTTAAAGGTTTTGTTTCCTGTGGGGTGTCCTTTTTAATATGTTGCCAGTTGACTTCAGTTTTTGAGCCTTTGTTTTGTTCAGGAGGCCTCAGCATAACACACTACATATCAAACCTTAAATAAGCTTTACTTTAACAACAAACACGATGTCACAGTGTATGTATGAACTTACACTCTAATACTGTGACAGTCCAGTCACCCCACCATGTTGGTATGCACGTTCACCCTGGTAAGTCGAGTCCTGGGACAAAGCCACATCGATTTGAGACTTGAACTCGTCACCCAGGTAGCTGTCCTGGAGAACACAATGAGAAAGACAAATTATCTTACAGGAGATGCTAAACTAAAATTAGGAGCAATATGACTACTGCAACTGAAAATACCACTCTAAGAGTTTCTGGGAAATCTGAATCAAATATGACACATTACAGAAACTGTATTTCCTCTTCAGTATGTTAGTGATATCTGATAGTGAGGCACAGAATTTATAATCATCAATGCATCTTCAATATCTGATAAATCATTGCTCTGTTACCTGGGACAGCTCCGGCTGAGAAAGGCCAGGCTGGCTCATCTGAGAAGGTTGGCTCATGGAGATGTAGCCCTGTGTCAGTGGCCCCTGGGAGAAGGACTGTGAGGCCCCATCCTGGCTTGCCTGGCTATTTGGTCCATTACCCTGACTGGTACCCTGGCTTCCTAGACCCCGGACTCTCTGCCGCCCACCACGTCCAGGCTTACCCTTCATAGCTCCACGACCTTCAAAGAAAAATAAGACCCAGGCATGTTATGAGATTTATCGTGACTTTACTAAAATAAGCTCACTAACTATCCATGTGACAGTTCAGTGGAGTATTTTAAAGCTGTACCTGTAGCAGGGCCGTTGGTCTGACCCAGGTAACTGGGCGGCGGCATCGGTGGCATCACCAGGTTGAAGGGGATGGGAATATTCATAGCAGCCATGTGACCGGGGCCCGCCCCAATCATCCCAATCTGGTCATGAGTTTGGAAGTACATGTTGGATGGACGACCTGCTGAAAGAAAAGCACAAATCAGGATTCTTTTTTTCCCAAACCAAGAGGAAAAGATTTTTGACTAACATGGTTGTCGTTTACTGTTAGTTTACTTAAATCAAACCACAAGAATCTTAAGTAGTACCAGTATTGCTGCGATCATAGGCAGAGCCAGGGATGAGGGCCTCACGGGCATCGTACATTGCGGTGCTCATAAAACGTCCCCCCTAGAAAACACAACACAATTACCAATGTCAACATCTGGAATTATTCTTTTGGCTATTGATTGCCCTGCCCACATTTGTCACAATTTACAACTGTTCCAGAAAGAAGTCAGTGTAAAGAAGACAAAATACCCTGAGTCTGAATAGATAGCTTCAGATTACTTGTTTGATCCGTTTAACATCTAAAACCTAAAGATAATCAATCAACTATCCAAAAGGAAAAATACATAACCCTTCTCAAGTTATGAATAAGATACCCCTCTATCAATCCAATAACCAATCACACTATGTACTGATCACCTCTAACCATGTAAAGTTCAAATCTGAAATGATTGAGCCAGGTCTGAAAATGGACCTGGTAATCAGCATCATTTGAAAGAAGTAGGCAGTATTTACAGGCGGGGTTTAGTTTCACTGGAAGCCAATAACAATGGCTGCCACTGCTGTAGTGTTTAGCTTAGATATAGCTATAGTATAGCAGCACTTTTATCAGAACTGGACCAGAGCATGGTACATTTGTTGTACTTACAGGGTTGATGGTGTTGACGAGCTTGCGGGGCTTGCTGAACTGCATGAGGCTCTCCCTCAGATTGTTGAGGGGTCCCTCCACCAGTACTTTCTGCTCCTTGTAGTTGTTTAGCAGGTTGTTCCACAGAGGCTGCTTAGAGAGGGCCTTGGGGTTCCCCACAATGATTACACCGTACCTTTAGTCATATCAAGAACAGGACTGCTGGTCAGGGATGGAAGGAATCTTGCTTTGGTACCGTTTTGTAAAGTCATAAAATTAGAGATGCATATCAGATTTTTGCTAATATTTAAGGATGACGAATACAAAAAATTCAATCCTTAAAACACATTTTTAAGTGTAATAAATGATGGTGAATAAAGAGAAAGACTTCAGCCGACTAAGGTCTGTTGGTCCAGCCTAAAACTTCATCTATTTGTTCGTATGGCCAATATTTATAACTGATATACAGATTTTCACAGAAAAAATATGGCTTGGAAATATCGGCAGAAATTTTCTTAACTGTGGATACCGATAATTCACTTTTAAAGCTAATATCAATACCGACATCATGCCGATAATATTTTGCATCCCTACATAAAATAGAAAATTATTAGCCCGTTTGGAGTATTTAGAAACCCGTAAACTATCCATGATGTCTACTGTGCCATATTCATGCTCTTTGATGGCTCGACATGTAAGTTGAGGTTTTACTTTGCTCTGGTCAGCGCCACGTTGAGACGACGGGGGTCATTTAGGAAGCCGATGCCCTGGTGCTCATTAGCACGGACACAAGACAGGATGATGAAGTCCTTCTCTCTGCCCTGGAAGGCATCCACACTGGCAATTTCCACTTGCTATAAATGGATGGGACAAGTACATCATTAGGAGGTAAAGTGCATAGTAAAATCAGCTGACTGAATATGGCCCAACACTAAAAGAAAAACTAAGAAAAGATAGCTCTACAATTAATTATCTCTGCTCTGGCTCTAAGTTTCTAATTGTTTTATAATCCATGATTCATTTTTTAAACGACTTTAATAAAGTTCAGCTATTATTCTTTACACAAAAGAAGTACATCTCCATGACCATGTGTAAAGTACCTGGTAGAGTTTGGTGTGCAGGGAGCCACTGAACTGCATGTACTGGACCAGGTATGAGCGCTGACCCTCATATGGGGTGATGATGCCAATCTGGTCAGGTTTGGCTCCTGCCTTCAACAGCCTAGTGGTGATCTTCTCCACATTAGCAGCCTCCGTTCTTTAAAACATCAACATCAGTAGTATACTTCAGTACTCAAACCTACTACACACAAAGATTTTCAAAATCTTAATCAACCTTTTCAATGTGAGAGACCCCACACATGGTGACGAATAATCACAGATTTTATCGTTTTGTTTGTATGGTGTGTGGTGTTGAACGAGAGGATCACCACCTCAGCTCACCACACGCTAACAGATTCTGTTCATTGACAACAGTCTCGGCCTGGTCTGGTCTCTCAAAACGCCAAATCTCACACGGTCAAACAGGATTTTACAGTAACTAAGCCAATTTGGCTAACTGTTAGCTACATGCTACTTTCACTCCAGCTCCCTCTCTTGGGAGTTCTCATGAGTATGTTTTACAGTACATGTTAATAAACACTTGCTTTGTTGCAACAAATCAACAAGTGGCTCCTCCTTTTTGATGTCCATCTAACTTTAAACTTTCCATTTACTACTGTTGACATGCCATGGCTGTGTTTTCTTTTTAATTCCTCCTTCAGCCAGCTTGCTTCCTGATTGGCTCTTGCTCCATTTCATGTAACAATTATGTCCGCCTGCTCGACTGTCCACTGTGCTCACCACACAACAGGACTTCTGGTTGTAATACTGAACATTTAATATTTACTATCTCAAGTGAGAGCAGCTCCAATCAGGCTGCAGAGGGGAAAAAGTCACTCTTGACAAACCTCAGGATAATCTGGAGAGATAATTTTTAGAACCATTCAGCAATCAGGCCTTTCCTGATTTTGGTCAGAGGGGTATTCAGGCTGACAATCGTGTAGTTATCGTGTAGCATGTGGCCTGCTTAAGTAAAACCACATCTGAGGTTACACCAGCACTTATGTTAGTGATGGTCTTTTTGATGAAGTCATGTCTTTGGTACCTCAACTGTGCAAAACCTTCAGGTTTGGGCACATTTCACTTTTTTTCCCTCTTCTTTGATTGAACTCTCATCCTTCCCAAAATGATAATTAGTAAAATTAGGTCATATTATTTGAGAAACGTTTATCCCGATGTAGAGAAAATCTCCCATTAGTGTTCTGTCATTGCTAATTTATATGATTCATCAGAATAAATGGCTTTAGCTACCAGTAATGTTTACTTTGCAACATTTTCACCCTGCTATTCAAGGTTATTAGGAAAAAAGGAGTTTGTACTGTTCAAACAGTATTCAATGCACTTTTTACATTAAAAACAGTTCAGGGCTCTTAGATTAATGAAACAAAGTTTATGCAAACAAGTACAATGTTACCTGTTAAGGTAGGAGGTTCCAGAGCTAGCAATCTCTTCCTGGCCCTGAGTCACATAGAAGAACATGGGCTTGTCTGGCTGCGGCCACTGGAAGTCGAAGCCCTTCTTGATGCGGTCAGCTGTGGAGAACAAGATTTAATTGGTCTAAATTATGAAAATAATATAAATTTCCTTCTTTGACCCCACAAGTTTGATGTCTGTTGTTTTAATGATACACGGTATAAAAAATTACTGAAGCTTTAAAAAAAACATGTAAGATCTATGGATGTTTTGACAAAAAAGTGCTGAGAGCTAAAGGAAGAGCAACGTCTTTACTGGCAACTGGAAAATTGCCAATGTCTTTGTGCAATTAGACAGTGGACAGATTCAATCTGCAGTTTTTTGGTAATTAAAAACAAAAAGATTGCCCAATTTTAAGTGCCTTGGGCTTCTATCTTTTTGCCACGATATCCAAACATGTACTACAATAACCTGGTTTGTACTAAAATCAAATTGCAGTTTATTAATCTAGTATCATGAGAACTCTAGTCCACTGGTTACCAGATGGTGTGCTGAGGCATGTCTAGGTGTGCTGTGGGAATTTTTACAGCCATAGACAAAAGTCAAATTACAACTTCATATTAGCTAAAGATATTTTACTAATATACCGTACTGTACTAAAACTGAGGCTATTTTGCATGCATATGGATTTGGTGTGCCTTGAGATTTTTGCTTGATCTCAGATGTTTCTAGGGCAGGAAAAGTTAGAAAATCCCTGCCCCATTTTTTTAATAGGAGTTTGTGGATACGTGACAAATTACTGTACCAGCTACATGAAACTTGACAAACCTGCAGTGACACCATTCTGCAGAGATCCTTCATAGAAGATGTTAGAGGGGAAGGCACTGAGAGCTGGGTGCATGCGGTACTGGACCTGCAGGCGGATTGGCCGGATCCCCAGGACCACCAGGCGTTCAAACAGAGACTGGGACAGACCTGCTTTGGCGGCTTTCTTACACATAACAACAGGACCCAGCTGGCAGTGATCGCCAACCAGAATGAGCTAGAAGAAGATGAGACAATAACTTGTTTGCTCCCTGAAGTTAAGAACCAATTATTCTCATCTCATCAGAAATAAATTCACTCAGTGCAAATGTTTGTACCTGCTTGGCTCCAAGCACAACAGGCACCATACACTCTGGCTCAGTGGCCTGGGTGCTCTCGTCGATCAAGATGGAGCGGAACTGCATCTTGGCCAGACGCGGATCTCCAGCTCCGACACAGGTACAGCAGATAACATCAGCATTCTGGACAAAAAACAGGAAAATAATTTACCTGCCTGTAACAGATAAGTGGGATTCAGGGGCCAGCGCTGTGCTCTTAAACAGTGATTATGACAACCAATCATGTGTAGCGTGGGTACATAACATTGACGTTAGTGGCATAGGTCTAATCTTCTCTGCAAGTTACTGATCAGGAATATGAGCAAAAACATGAAAAACAGATTTTAAAAAACATGCTTTTAGTTATTGCAACACAAGATCATACAGAATTGTGAACACGGACTGAATACAACCAAGGGAGACAACAGGGAAGCATTTACCATGAAAAAACATGGAGCTATTCTGTTTAATCATTTTAAAGCTCCTCCTCACCATAAGCAGCTCCCTCTCTGCTGTGCGCTTTAGAGCTCTGTAGCGTTTCTCATCAGCAGACGACAGCTCACCCGTCTCATCCTTCAGCTGCTGAAGTTTCTGAAGCTCCGGCATGCTACAGAGAGAAAACACATCAGGATGGAGAAAGAGAGGAAATAAACCCAACCAAACTTCACAACAACAATGGACTGTGGACTTCTTTTCTCTCATTTCAAAGCAGAATTACATTGCTCACTTTATCTGACATGGTCATATACCCTACAGGGTACACACGTGTATTACAGAGTAAAAACCAGGACACGAGATGACTTAATCAGTTTAACCACTGCTGCCAGAGAGCAGCAGCAAACTACAATAAATCACTCCATGTTGCTTCCAAAATAACAGCATGCATCAAACATTTCAAGTGGCAACTTTGCCTAACATCTCTCTCATTCCACCCCTCTTCTTGATTTAAAATACCCTAGGGTATTTCTTAACCATTTTGTCTCACCTGGACTTACTGTCTTAAAAAGCTTGTAAAACATCAGCCCTGTGGAGCAAAGTCAAACTCTTAACATCATCTGGGCTTTAAAAATATGTGTGCTGCAGTTATGTCACTGGAATTTCAAAACAAGTTATGGGACAGTAAAGACAAAAAAACTAAACAGAAATTTAAATTCAAAATTGTATGTGTGACACAAAGTAAACAATAATGACTAAGACCTTTTCTTTACACACACTTGCTCTCTCATCTCTTGGAGACCAACTAGGGAAAAAAATCATTCTGTGACAAAAAGTCTTCAAAATATTCACATATTTACAAAAAAGTTCTTGCACTTTTTTGTGCCATTATTTAAAGGATTTCCTTTAAACTCCTGTGCAGTGACACAGAGGGCCACATCACAGGCTTTCTGTGTCTCCTTCTCTCCCTTATGAGCTATTCAGGCCATCTCTACAAGGTTTGAAGTGTAATGACATGAGCAGTTTGGCAAAACATGATGCAACAACTGAACTGCGTGCCATTAGCTGTCACAGCCCATGTTACAACCATTGTAGGACAAAAATATGGTGAATAGCATGCTAAGCTAGAGGCAAAAATGATCAAATACATTAACTTAATGGCACACCTACTGGCTGCAAGAGGAAAAAAGAGTAAGTTGCTATGATTTACAGTTCAACAGTTATTTAACTTTTTGTAACCTGTGTCTCTTCGTGTCATACATGATCTTGCTCTAAGAGGGTTAAATCATTGTTGCCCATTCAAAAAACTCAGTTGCCCCTGTTGGCATCAACATTTCTAATACAAGACCTTAGATTTTATTTACCTATGCATGTACTACAATAACCTGATTTGTACTAAAATCAAATTGCAGTTTATTAATCTAGTATCATGAGAACTCTAGTCCACTGGTTACCAAATGGTGTGCTGAGGCAAGTCTAAGTGTGCTGTGGGAATTTTACAGCCACAGACTTTTACAAGTCTATGCACACCTATGCACATGAAGTCTGGGTATCAATAAAGAAATTCTAATCTAGACAACATTAAGTATGAATGAGAAAAATTTCATAGAAAGTATGATCTAACTAACTGATGAGGAAGAAAATGTGTAAAATTTGATTCAGTGATAAAGTGCAATGTTAACTGGTACATGAGCTGCTACTTGTAGTAGGAAAAGGATGATGATAAAAATTAGATTCAATATCTTTCCAGGTTTGATTTCTCCGTGTTAAATGGAGGAGTCAGCACTCAAAACATCTTTGACTGATGATCTTCTGCAATCACTGAACACTGAAGAAGACTGTGTGTCAAAACGTGTCTGTAGTGGACTCTGCCTTGCCTAGAAATAAAACTAGTATATCTTTTAATGTTGACTCCTCAGTTTTGTAAGTCTGTTTTTGTCGTCCACCTTAAGAAGTTTATTGTTGGAGTGTGCTCCTTTTACGCTTTCTTTGATTTCTCGGCATGCCACTGACCTGTCCATGTTGCTGATCTGGTTGTGCAGAGCCAGGAAGGACACTGGTGACTCGATAGCCTCCCTGCTCTTGGCACAAAGCCTAACAACCTTCAGGCCAGTCTTATCAATCTTCTCAGTCAGCTGATCCACAGCTATGTTACTGGGTGCACACACCAGAACTGGTCTAAAAACAGACATAAAGATATACCAAAGAGAGGGGAAAAAAAAGACCTTCAAAATACAGCTACAAAGGCAAAACACATAACACAATGTTTTTTATTGTGTTTAAGTGAAACTCCTCACCCGTTGCCTTGCCGAGACAGATGGTATACGATGGTGGCAGAGGTGACAGTCTTCCCGGTGCCAGGAGGACCCTGGATCAGACTGAGAGGCCTCTGCAGCACCGTCTTTACAGCGTACACCTGGACGAAGAAGACCACAAAAAAAGGGATAGCCCAGGTGAGGTAATGAAAAAAAGCATCAAAATTTCAAAACACCAAGCATAAAAAAAAGAAAAAGCTTAACCTGTATTCCACTTGATCAACCATTAACAATGGTTTGATATCAAAATCAGAACATCTTTTTTTCCATTGGCCTTTGACTCAATTGAGACTGTCTTACATATCTCTCTTTAACCCAGGTCACCAAATTGACCAGATTTATTTTAAAAAGGAGTTAAAAGTTGAAAAAAGATCAAAATGATCAACTAAATTTGTACATGTGGTATAAAAAGAATGTACTGTAAAATGAAGAAAACGTTTAAAATGTTATTAGTTAGCTATTTAGTTATGGCACTTTTCACGTTTTGCTACATTGGCTACACCAGCCAATGGTAGCACACATGTAGTGTTTAAACCAGGAAGTGTTGAGACTGACGCGGAGAGACACAGAGTCATCAGAGCAGCAAACGAGCAAGCTTAAACTTTGTTAAAACCCTTTAAACATTAACTGAACTTTCTGCACGACTACAAGTCCTGTTCAAACCGACTGACTAAAGATAAACGCAAATAAACATTTAATCTACCGTGAAATGGTGAGTGGGGTTTTAAGCCTGTTGATTGTTGATGTTAATTATGAGTTGAATACAACTTCACTGCATGGCAATTGTATGAACAAAGTTATGTATGGTTGAAAATGTTCATTATGAACAAAGTAATGTGATTTGCTTTGATTAAATGTATTTTGCGCAAATTTGAGCAAAGGTTTGATTTGAATAAATATTTATACGTAAAAGTTATTTTGAAAAAAAAAACACTTAGTTCTGGCCTTGTTTTACACAGGCCTGGGTTTTTTTTTAACCCCAATGGATGATGAGCCAAACCAGGATTCATTACTCATCTTCAATCATCAATAATCATTCATCATCATCACCACCACTCATCACTGTCTTACCAAGCCAGTAGGACAAATGACCCTTTACCTTTCCCCTTAAAGGACTTAAGCTGACTTTTAGAAAAAGAAAAGAAAATGCTTGAAGAATAACTTTTTTTTTTCTCTTTGGATGAACTGAACTTAACATTTTTTTAAAAGCCCTCTTTTATTGAACTAAACTAAAAAGCTTGAAAAAAGACCCATTGAGGAACTAATAAAGGATGTGAATTGATTTTTTGTTATATTGTGGAAACATTTAATTTGTGTTTATTTAGCTTTGTAAATTTTTAATACGTTATTTTGAGTAACCATATTTCAAGTTTCCTGAGTTTTGTTGATATTCATATCATTTTTTTAATTCCCCTTTTGTGTCTAGAGTTTTTCTGAGTTCAATTAGCCTTATTATTTCTTATGCTGGTAATGAGTTTATACCAAATTGAGTTTTAAAGGTAAACTTGTGCTACACCTTTCTGCTAATATAAAAAAAACAATGTTAATGTCTCTTTATTTGAATTTTGCCTTTCTCTATGAAGCACTTTGGTCACTCATGCTGTTTTTAAATGTGCTAGATAACTAAATCCAAATGAAAAATCCCCAATCAAAACCTGTTTCCACCACTTACATAGACCCTCTATGCAGGAAAGAGTTTTTAACTGCTTATCAAACAAAGTGACAGTTACAATCTCTCGAGGGCTACAAAGGAAAACAAAATCATCAACTAAAAAAAATGACTATTTAAAGGCATAAAAATCCCAAAAATATATCTTAAAAAAAAAGAAAGCATGAGACACTCAGACTCTTGTATGAAGTGAGGTCTGACCTGAGAGTGATTCAGGTCAGGCAGGCCCTGGGCAGTGAAGCGCTTTGGCAGCTGGCACTTGATGGTGACATCCTCCACCTCATGGCCAAGCAGTTTGTGGTAAATGTATCCAGACACGGAGGTTTCATCTACAGCAAATGTCTTGAGGGCACTCTGCATCCTGCAGCAACACATATAAAACTTTCAGTTATTATCGCTAACCCCTACCCTAACTGACTAAACATGTTTATTTGAAAAAGACAGACATCCAGACATCTGTAAGTCACGAAAAACTGAATTTTGTAATCAATGCATGTTTAGTTCTGTGTACTTTGGAGAAACAGGGTAACTTAAAGCTGTAAAATAAACATTCGCACTGGATTAAGAATACAGTGACTTGAAAAATTTGGTGTACCTATCAAAGGAAGTGGACTTCCACACGAAGTCCACCTGGAAGTTGTGGGGGATTTCAACAGGTGCTCCAACACTGCTGCGCAACTCAATGGCAATTTCATCACCATAGTCTTAAAAAAGACGCAGTTAAGAAAGTCCACCATTATCATCATGGTTCCTTTGGTGGATGGATTTTACAACTGTTAAATTTAAGTCTTAACATTACCAACTCTGACAGGTAAGTATTAAATGACAAGATTTAAGGCAACCAGAAGATTCAGATGTAACGGATAAGACTGTCAAGGATACTGTCAGGAACTTTGATGACATGGCCGATGCCTTTCCACAGCGGGGCCAGGTCTCCCTTGTACCGCAAGCAAATCTCATCACCCTGCATCAGCCTCATATCTGGAATAGTTACAAGAACAAAAATTAAAAACCGTACTTCCACTAAAAATAACTTTCTAAAAATAATCAAAGGATATACGTCAATGTTTGTGAACTAGACGATACAGTACCGTGCACGAACAAAATAGCACAAGACTCCTACAAAAACATAGGCAAGTACAAATCCAAGCACACATGCCACCAAAGATGCAGGGTTGGGGGAGGTTGCGTGCAATTTTGAAGACTGAATGGGGATAGGGAGGGGCTCTATCTGCACCACAGAACCACGAGGAGGAAGTTAAGCAATGGGAATTACCACCTGAATCCGTCTTGGGTAGTGTGAAATAGGCAATCCGCTTTTTATTCAGACCCAGGTCCCACCTGACTGTTATATTGTCTTGGGTCTGCAAAAGAAAAACAAAACAAATAAGCTAAAGCTTAACACAGGGGTCCAAGGAATAAACTCATATCACTTTGACATAATTCCTATTAAAAAAAAAACAACATGTTCATTGATAAGAGCAGTCCACCATCACTTCTTGCTTTCTAGAGCATCTGTTCCCCTATTTGAGTGAAAACAAACCCAGAGTCTGGCAGTAAGTTAGAAAAAAACAGTTGCAATGCAATGGAACACTCTCGCATAGCTTTGAGCACTTGAAATAATCAAAAGCCATAATTTACATCATGGTTTTATCTCCAATTAACAAAGGAGTGTGAAAGAAAAGCTTCTGTGGCTTGAGGAGTAAAGTAGTCAAAAGTGGGACCGGTGTTGTGTTCCTACTGACTTTAAGCTCTCTGAAAGCTGTGACAGTAGTCTGTCAGCCTGTTAACAGATTCTTAACTTTCTTTCATTAACAGATCAATGGCATTTAGGCCGTTTTCACACCAGACTGAGCAGGAATCGATTTGGTACACAGCTCAAATTGCACTTGGGCTTTTGATATTTTGTTTTTTTGTTATGATGGTGACTCTTGTTCAGAAATGCTCTATTATTTATGTAAAACTCAATGGTCATTGGATTTGGGCTCTCAATAACTGTTCAACTGTATGACATTTGTATTTTAACCTTTTAAAAAGGTTAAAAGACCGAATCTTTCCTGTTTTCTACCATTCATTTTTAATGGAATGTTTTCACCCAGCAAGGGATGAATCTGGCATTGTTTTGGCAAAATACCCAGATGGTTGCTCCTATCAATTGTACATGTAAGGGTATATATACTGATTGAGAATTTCTAGATGTCATTCTCTGGGAAATTCCTCAACATATAAACAAACCTGGACATTTAAGAAAGACAAACATCTTCCCGGGATTAACTAGATTTAGTTATTAGAAGGGTATAATACATACCTGTGACTCCTTAAGTTTCTTGTCGTAGTCTGCCTCAAGTTTGACCAAAGGGCCAAAGATATTTTGGTACTGATAGGCATCCTCGTACCGCAGTAACACATGCTGGGGCTCCTCATCCACTCCCGGTTTCTCCAGGTCTTCCAAGGTGGCACTTGGGTTGTCCTGAGGGAATCAAAACAACAGTCTATACAGAGTACATAACACACACTAGAGATGGGAACAATTAATCGATGATCGATTAATTGGTCGTTAAGAATTTGGTCGACCACTGGGAATTTAGTCGATCTGATGTTGGTATTTGATAAAGAGACTAAACACGTCTTACTCTGCACTGCACAACAATATCTACCGTCATGACACTTTGAGTGGGTTTTGACAAAAGCAATGAGACATCTTACCCATCAGGGGGCGGTTTAACTTAAGGAGAGAGGGAGAGGGCAAACAGAAGAAGTACTCGAGCAGCACAATGCATTATCTCAATTTGCCGAAACGCAAAATGAAGAGAGCTAAGGGAAGTGTGGTGTGGGACTATTTCAGTTTAGAGAATCATTGAAAAACACACTCATTAGTTACCAGTTTTTGTTATATAGGGAAATGTTATATATATCTGAGTTTTCGTTAGCCGGTCATTGGCCGGTAAAAAAGGCAGAAGTCCGGCAGATAAAAATATAACCGGTCAAAATGTCCGGCAGAAAACATGCCAATGACCAGATAAGTAAATACTGAATGCTTGCAGATTACATTTTGTGTAACCTAGAAGATATGTTGCGAGAATGCATTATATAAACTAAAAGTAGCCTGATCTTACTACATCTACTGTCCTGCGGTGCTGGGGTTGTTTATCTCCTCAGACGGCAAGCACATGGCTAATTATGTATGCACAATGACGTAAACCCAAGCCTTCTCTCTGAGCATGCACAGTACTGCTGGGACTGCGTTGGAAAAGTTTGACCAGAACATTCTTGGAAAGCAGAATTTTAATCTAAGGGAGGTTTTCCTGGTTAACCAAGGGCTTAATATCATCAGCGGTATGGAGGGATTTTGTGTTAGTCATCGCTGCAAGTAATCAAGAGGCTGAAACAAGGGAAATTGTATAGCTGAGCGGCTGAAACACCGATGCAGCAGCAGAGAGAGAGAGAGAGGCCTTCACCGAGCAGAACAGTGGACTTTGATAAACTACCTATGACCAATCCTCAGATAAAGTTGGATTGTAGTCAACACAGAATCACATCCTGCAAAACGGCAGAGATCCCTGGAGCTGATAACGACGGCTCTGTCTCTCTTCCTCGTACGTAGCTGGTTGTTAAGGCTCGGGATGTCCTGGCTAATTAGCAGAAGTAGTCTTGGATAAGCTGTTAATGAGAGGAGGACTGGACTGGGCTATCTGCTGTGGAGCTTTTGTCTTTTTGGGACTAGTCCAAATAAACCAGGATGGCTGGATTTCCAGCTTTAGTAGAGGTTACAGTTAGCTATATCATCACGAGGACTGATATTAGCAGCTGACAGTAAGACTCAATTTTCATTTGAAATGTAGAGTTCCAACGTGGTATCCAGTTAACAGAGCACCTTTTATATGTGTTGGGATGCTTCATTGTCATCGTTGGAGGATGGTAATTGGCTGTTGTAAGCTGCTAAGTTACAATGGTGGCCGATGTGCTAACAGGCTAACGGTGGTTATGTGAAGCTAACTGTTATTGTTTATGAGTTTAATGTGGGCGTGTGTTGAGTAACTGACTGTGTGTGTAAGGAAAAGCTCGCAGCTTTCATTTTGAAACCACTCACACAAAGAAAAATAAGAGAAAGTCTGTGTGCAGTCATTTTTAGGGTTTTAATCATGTGTACCTGTCTACCAGTCTGTAATAACAGGGTAAGAATTACTTAGGTTTACTGTCGGCTTAGTTTCTGTCTCGGTTTTGGGTCAGGTCTGGAAAAAAAAAGTGTCCTCTCTCCAGTTTAGCACAGACTTGTATGTATGAATGTACCAATGTACCACAGAATATCAGATTTATGCGTTTTGCTGCTGTTAATGCTGCAAAATAATATTAAAGCAAATGTCCGACAGTTGTTCTAAATGGCCAAAATTCTTGAGGACTGCCGGTCATTTTGAGTGAGGAAAAAGAAGTCTAGGGGAAACGCTGTTATACATATGCCCATGTATGTATGTTTTATGTATGTTATACATACATAGCAATTAATCAGTTAATTGATTGTTAACATTAATGATGCTCGAGTTGGCAGGTTTCTTCCAAACGCCCATCCCTAACACACACACAGTCTTATACTTGTGGATACGGACGCCTATAACAGCACACTATAACAAACTTTTTTTTAAAAGCTTTGTCTTGTATTTTTCTTTCACTTAAATGAGAAATGAAAGCTTGCCACCTGACATTTGGTTTCTCAAGATTACTTCTGAGTGCAAACTTGATTTTCTGAAGTTTGAGAGAGAACATTGGGTCACTTAACCAGGGAGAAGCTTCATGAGACCAGATACTTCCCATTAAATAAGTATACTTGTGCTAGGAGGGCAAAGAATGCAATTACACTGGCGTGTTTGGTGCATTTGTCTGGGATATCCACAGGGAACCAAAAGATGGCAGTCGAGGGGCATGGCTGAAGTTGCCTTGGTTTACAGTTAGTTTAAAATATATCTTACAGCCTGTCCACCACATACCTTCCACAGCTCCTCAAGCTTGTTGATCTGCTGGGCAGTGATCTGACGGGCCCGAAGCTGCTCCTGTTCCGACGGAATCTTCACCAGCCAGGACAGAAAGCAGCGATCCTGGATCAGAGGTTGCCATTGCGAGCTATCCCAGTTGATGTCCTTCAGGCTGCTCTGGCTAGCACAGGGCTGCCTGTATGGAGGTAAAGGGGTATGAAGACAGGAACTTAGCTTATGTCTGGGATCTTAGGAATCAAATCTAGATGTAAACATGACTATTTCTAACACAATGAGATGCAAAATGTGGCCATTCAAAGGGTTAAATTAATGCCACAGAGCAGGAAGCACCTGATACAGGTCATCGACAGGGAGTTCCCAAGCACCAGCTGCAGAGTAAATAGCTGACTGCTCCCTTGCATAACAGCTCAGTCACGCTAAACTGTTATTCTGAATTAATATGATTGTCTGCTTATAACTCCCTTCACAAATAAAAACTTTAATTTTTTGTGGCTGAAAGTAAATAGAAATGTTCCACTCAGCACATATTTAGGCAATTTCTTGTTGATAAATAACTGAAGTATAAACTGCATTTGATTATTTTGTGATGTATTATCCTACTGCAAGTGATTATTTAGCCATCATTTTTAGAGCAGCTCTGATTCTATACTTACATGATAGTTAAGTTGACTAATTTTTGCTGTTTTGCCTTCATAATCTTCTAAAAGCTGAAAATGTCTCAAGGGGAGAGAATATCTGTGATAGATGTACAATTTCTTCATCATCTGTGACATTTAACATGAAAGGCTGAACAGAAAGGAAACACGCCTCATGCCACACTTCCTGTTTCAAAGCAAAAAATTTGTGTAAAGTTTTCACTCTGCAGCCACAGAGGCATACAAGTGCTCCTTCACTAGGGCTGCATGATTCCTGCGAAAATGTGAATCCCCTTTTTCCCCTGAGATCACAATTGACTCAGACGATCTTATCAAAAAAGGGATTTTATTGTCCACAAATAAACAATATAACAGAACCTATATTAAAGTGCTGTACTTAAATGCAAAAGTCTCTTATAAAAAAACGGATTTTTCCTTTCTAGTTTTTGAATATTTACAATGAATAATTACATGGTGTAGAACAGTGATACTCAACCTAGAGCCTTTTGTGATTTGTTAAGGCTCTCAACTTGAAAATAAAAATGTATATTTAAATGGTAAACACTGTCAACAGAAATGATACATTACAAGTCACAGGAATTGGTTTACCATACATAGATGATACAAGCAGGCAGGCCAGGCACTGCACATGTTTGTAACTATATTTAATACCAGAGAGGAAGCAAGCAAGAGAGAGGAACAGAGAAAAGTCAACTCTTAACTCTCACTAAATTGATCAACTGAGATGGGTTTTGTCTTGTTTAAGTGAAGCTTCTCATACTTTTGTTTCAGTGTTTTCCTGTACCTGCTACCTGCCAGTGCTTTGATAGTAGGGCTTGGCATTTTGGTTAAAAAATTGCATTTTCACACTAAACTGGATTTACTCGATTTTTAAGCCTTTTTGTTTGTTTGTTTTGTTGAATGAAAAAGAAACTTAGCAAACAGGTTTCTTGTCTCATAATTCATAATTTATGATGATCATTGTGACAGACATCACTAAGCCTAATTTTATAACAGAGAAGGAATGAAAAAATTCTAATCATAGATATTTTGTATTTACACTTAACTTATGTTGGTGCCTTTACACTATGGAATGAGGCAAGATGTGACAGACACTGTGAGAAGAGAAATGTGGGCGCATCAAAGTATGTGTCTGCACATTGGCTGACAGCAGAGTACTGGAAATGAGAGACATGACTGAGTTGTAGAGAAATCATCAGCTAGTCCATGCCTTTATTAAAAGTTAAAATGTGTAAACATGAATGCAGCATGTTCTCAAAGCCAACAGATACAAAGTGTGAATCTCAGTCATTTAAAAATGCGACTGCTTGAATGTCTTAACCAAGACAGTGACTTTTTTTTCTTTTTACTTTTTATCCAACCAGTAGATACAAAATTATTACATAAGACTAAATCTTACCTGCAAAGTAACACAACCACAGAATCTGCCTTGGCTGGGATGAAGCCCAGGAGGAAGACATTGCGGCAGCCGCAATTGTAACACTCCAGAACTGTCTCGCCCAGTGGTCCATCTTTATGCAGCGTCACCTCTTTACATTTGGCTCTTACCAAATGGTTCACAATGTGACTGTATGACAAACAATAGGAAAAATTAATTAGAAATCTATCTTGATAAACCGTTGCATAAATCTGATTCAGCATGACAACGCAGGATGAGTACAAGAGCAAAGCAAACAGTACACATACATCATTTCACTATTTCTGACAAACATGTTAAGGGGTTTAAATGCATTGCATCATTTCATGTTGACAGCAGCAGACATGACATGGGATAACACTGTGACTTATCAGTGCAACTGAAAGTTTCTGTGGATGCAACAGCATACAGATCACTCCTTATATGCATTCAACAATTTGGAGTAATAGGCTCTGTGATAGAGATCTTTTTTTTGCAGTATGCATCATATGCCATTTATAAAACTTCAAGTTAGGTGTGGGCTGGAGTAACATTTCGATGGACATATAATTAGCTTTATGATTTAATACAGAAGTGTGAGGTTAAAGTGTGAAGATGAGGAGACAGCATACCTGCCAGATGTGTTGCCACGTCCATTACAGAACCATTTCTTGCTGGTGTTGCAGTAAACTACACATGCTGGATCGTGGATCCCACAGTAGCTGAAAGAAGAAACAACAACAGCAATGAAACAAAACAGCATCTTAATAATGGAAGTGTTTGGTCAATTTACTACAAATTACAAGACTATTCTTGTCATAATAAAGGCATGATTGATGAATGAATGAATGGATGGATGGATAGATAGAAATGTATTTGGAATTTGTAAACAGAGTGCAAAATGGTCATACAATAATAATGCTCTTATACAAAATAGAAAATACAGAGCAAAGCAAGTGTCACATGCAACAAATTGGTTTATGTATCCAAACAGGGCAACAGGCTTGCTTAAACAGGAAGTGCAAACCCATATTTAAAATACTAAATAGGAAAAAAAATTAAATAGAAAACTTAAAATTCCATTAGGTCAGTTTCTCTCCATATGAGCAGTATCTTTATACACATGCACTGAGATTTTTAATAAATTCAGCAAAAACTTGATGCTTATGCATAGAAATTGTATTCAGCCTGATTTAAACACCAAAATACTGTTCTAGTAAGGAACTGGGGCCTTGCGACTACCAATATGAAAGGCAATAAAATGTTAAAGAAAGAATAGCTTTTGATTTTCCTCTTCTAGAGACCAAATTGGTCAACAACTTGTCCATTATTTTGACGAGTGTGAAAATGATGGACATATCTGTGCTTATACATACTTTTCACATTAAAAGTAATTCATAGTATGTTCACAATAACAGAATGTTCACAATTATTTCTTATTTAAGTAGTATTAGCCAAGATTATTTACTTTCAGTAATAATAAATGACAGCCGCTGCTTCAGGTGGCTAGTAGGATTATTTTTCTGACACACACAGGGCTTGACTGAGTGCATTAAAACTTATTACACTTAACTAACGCAAAATAAGGTTAAAACTGGGGATGCACAATATCATCAGCATTACAACAGCATTGGTAGATATTAGCCTAAACAGCTAATTATTGGTGTCAGCAAACAAAATTTCTGCCCATATTTATGAACAATATATCAACTGTATGAATCGACGGTCTATATCAGCAATAAATTTGGGCTTTATGTATGAACAAGTTTGAGGACTTATAAGCAGGGCCAACAGACCTGCCTCAGCTGAGGTCTTCTTAGTTCATCCTAATTTCTAAAACTTTTCATTTTGTTTTAAGTAATGCAATTGGCTAAAATGAATTTGTTCAGATCAACATTTCGGGAATCAACAAATAATCCAATGTTGTCCATCCTTGGTGAAATCTACCACAATGGATAATTAAGATGGCTTTTTTTTTTTTTTTTTACTTTGCACACAAATCCTCAACTGTTCAATATTTTTCGATACAATTAGACTATACATTCTCTTTAATTTTGAGAAATTATAGCATCCAAAGGTGCTGAAGCTGTAAAAATATAACATCAGTCTAATAACACAAGTACTTAAGAGTGTCTCGAATGCATCAAAGATTGCAAGCTAACTCCTTCTCAATGTTAAAATTACACAGATGCATTGCCAAATTGTCAGGAGTACCTGAACATTTCAACCACATTAGTGGAATTTTAAAAGTGTGTAAAAGTCTGCTTTCTTTTATTGACAACTGATGACAATAAACCCAACATTGGGTGCCTCACACTTCCATTTTGAAGCTGTTGTATAGATGCAAATACCTATGTACTTTGGTTTGTAGTACTTTCATACTGATGTTAAAATTCTGAGATACTAACAATCCTATGTGAAACTATTTTAACGTAGAAACTATTAATACCGTGTTGTGTAAAAGTCAAACAGTATAGTTAAGCTGCGAGTGCTGATCCTGTAAAGTGACATCCTAACATCGTGTAGGTGCTGTCAGCGTACCTGCATGCGTGCACAGGTAGGTCTTTGGTGTAGTACGTGTCCTCTTCATCTTCCTCAAAGTTCAGTTCGGCCAGCAGCTGGCTGGCTTTGGCCACCGGGTCATCCACACCACCATTTAGGAGACCCTCATCAGGACCATTGACCTGCAGCACAACACAAGCTTCACCAAACAAACTCGATGCTAATGGGTAGCAGCTAGCTAAGGGATACAGTGCGATTAAAACCCCCGATAATAACAAGCTGACATATTGACAACGGTATTTAGGATTATATTTGGTCACCACAGTAAACCCTGTTAATTATGTTTGCTGCGTACAGTTAAAAACAAACGTGCTACTGTGAGTAATATTACTTTGGAAGTTTAGTATACGGTCGTGCTAGTTCACATCCTGCTAGCGTTAACAGCTAGCTAACGTTGGGCTAGGTAAGCTAGATCCAATAATAGCGGGCTAACATGCATCGCTGGGTTGGCAAGCTAACTGCCGCTAACGTTAGTAACCCGCGCTTTATGGTGTCTCCATGTGAAATTAAAAGCCTCAAACCTGGCTGTCCAGCTGGCTCTGTGTCTGGCCTTGGGTTTGTGTCTGGCTTGGAAGGGTAAAGTCTGTGAAATCGTACTCGGAGCCCTGGGTGTCTGCTCCGAGTAACTCCGTTTCCTCGGTGTCCAGGAAGGTGAGGGTTTGGGAGCTCGGCCCGTACGCCTCCACACTCATCTCGACTCTTAACTTTCGCTTTACTGAGATGTTCCCGTCGTTCGTCTTGAAAGGCGACAAAATCCTCAATGTGTTTGTTTACCGATACGTGATTTCGGGGCCGTCGCTGGGTGTCTTGATATAAACCCAAACAAAAATGGAACCGATCAGAACCTCGAGAGCTCCACCAGGTCCAACGGCGACGGTGACGAACTTCCATGCGCGGCTCAACGTGTGACGTTCACACGGCAGCCTTTCGACCAAAGATAGAGCAACACAGAGAAGAGCGCTCACTCTGATCTGATTTCTGGGTACCAAAACAGAATGGGCACTCCCTGTATGGATAACTGCACACACCAAAAAATGAGTGTAAATAATGCATTTTATTACTAAGTATTAGATAACAAAAAACTTAACATTCAACTTAAATTAATAAAATAAAAAATAGATTATAGTGTGTTTTACTGCGTTGACCCTACCCTACGCAAATATCCACTTCAAATTATTGTAGTAAAACAAAAGTACAAATTTCTGAACAGGTTTTGGCCCTTTTCTTGAGAGTCATGGATATTTATCTTGCATGTTCGTTCTTGCATACATCCGATAGAAAGAAACAGACAAAAAAATAAAGGTTGACAAGTAAACTGACATTTAAAGCCTACTGTATGTGTGGACAACAAATTAATCCATGTCTGGATCCAAATTTACCTTTTGAAGGTTTTCTGAGGGAATAAGTTTTCCAAGTAAAAGACTTAAAAGAACCACAAGTTGTTGCAAAAGAGCCACACCATCAGTGGTGTAGGAGTGTTTTGAAATATCATGAGTGCCCCCCTTTAATATTTTATTACTGCACTTTGAAAAATGTGTTCTAGCATTATTTATTTGACTGCAAGTCCAAATTTCATACAAAATGTGGGGTTGTCAACATTTTCAATACTTAAACATATTTTGGAGGCCAAGGGTTGAAAACGATACAACCATTTTATTTCAATGATCAATAGTTTTAAGAAGTGCTTAAACTTTAAACACAACAAAAGCATAAAAATGGTAAGCATGAGAAGAATCATTTTGTCAAAAATGTTAATTTTTGGTGACAAACTTTTGCTTGCAATAGAAAACACAAAGAATCCTGTAATCATTTAATTCTCTTTATTTCAAAGCCTTTCCTTCTACAAAGCCAAGATAACCTTTTTTTGTTACAGTGCTTTGTTTAGGTCAGTAGAGGACATCTTTTAGCAGATTTACAAATCCACAAATTCACAGACCAATAATGTTATTGTAACACAGAGCACACACCAAGATTAAAAAATGGAAAAGAAAAAAAATTGAGGTAGCCACAGATTTGACAGGACAGCATCAATAACATTTGAACTGAACTGCTGAGCAATTTTAAGGCCTTTTTCAAACACTCTTAAAATACAACAAGGCACAGGAAAGTGTCAGGATCAGTGGTCACCTCATATGTAAATTTGAGGCTTTCACTTTTATTAGCAGGCTTCTTTGAGGGGGTAGCTCTACCACAACCCTTTCCCTCACAAAGCCACACAGTTAAAATACCAACAACTGCAAACCCAAAATCAAAATTAAACCTGCCCATTGTTCCAACAATTTCAAAAGAGGTTTTTAAAACCACTTAACCATCATGCCAGTTGAAAGACAAATGTTGAAATACATTTTAAACACTCCCTGCTTGGTGCTCAATGATGCTACTTTGTGGTACAAAAACTGCAATAAAAGACATTTTCTGCTAGAAATAGAGACACTGGTACATCAAAGACTCAGTTAAAACATAAATAATAGGTCGGTTACCTTTGCTGCAAAGTATTTTGCTTCCTACTTTGCTTTGACAGTTTTTGGAGACCTTTTTAAACTAAAATGTCTGTGGAGTTATCTGCAGTTTGTTCAACAGGTCAGATAAAACCAAAGGTCAGAGACAAAAAGCATAACTAAATATAGAGCATATTTCACATCCATAATATAGTCATTGGGGACCAAAAATGGAGGCATGCATGCCTTGAAAGCTACATATTTCAATTTAAAGTGACTGAAAATAAAATTAAAAAGAAATTCTATGTATTTTTCATGGAATAAAATGTTGTTAATATTCCAGATAAAGTTAAATGAAAAAGGAAAGTGCTACATAAATAAAAGTCCTGGCCCAACTCTGACTGAACTGAGAGCTCAACTTCATAAAATCAAATTTTCAGGTAAAATAAGCAGCTGGATTTGATTCGATGAGGAGAACTACAGAAAGCTTTTGTCAGCAAAAAGGATACACAAAATAGGACAAATAGTGGGATTTTGAAATTGAGCTCAAAATGCTGAAGCTCTTTAAAGAAAATGTGGGGTTTTCATAGTGTTTTGAGATAGTTTCAGAAAAATCTTTTCTAAAGTTAGGCTTAGTTAACTGTATTGTATATTTTCACAAGAATATTAACAGCCACACAATTTTGAAAAAGAACAGGACAAACTGCAATCTAAAAATAAGTCAACAGCCAGCCGTCATAGATTTCTGCCAACTTCAAATTACTGAATCTGAGATCTGTAAAATAACATTGCACATCCTGGGGTCAGATCTCAGTTGTGGGGATTTGTCTTCTGTCAGAGTTGGGCCTGACAAACAGTGGGGAAATATGAGCTGGAACCAACCCGTTCCCTGATTTAAATCACCTTTGTAAAAGAAGGCAAATTTACAACTTCTTATAAAGAAAAAGGACCAAAGAAACAACTCAACATCAAATGTGAAAAAGCACAGTTAGAAAGTAGATAAAAAGCAAAAATAAATGAGCAAACACAGTTCACTGCCAAGCATTTCTACTAAAAACATAATGTATCATGTACATCAATTAGTTATTAACCTTTGGATGAAAACATCTGTCCCATTAAAGACAATCTGACTGAGAAACATTAAAAAATTTGATGAAATATGCTGAGATAAGAACTGCAGGGTCTTAATGTCCAAATGTGACTTCTGTAACTATTTCAAAACCCCTACCCTCTAGAAGGTGCTTTTATACGAGCCACATTATGGATTATAGGTTGTAATATCCCATTTTCTTTGCATTACATTTTTCACATACTTTTACTGAATAGGTCAGATTATTTTATCTTCCTCTTAAGTGGGACAAAATGTTACATTTCAATGTGGCTTTTCATGTAACCTTCTAATTATTTTCACACCATTGGGAGACATTAGACCATAATAATCAAGCAAAGCAAAAAAAGAAAAAAAAAAAAGACAAACAAATGCTGGACAGATTATAAACAAGGAAGCTTTCTCTGTCCAATACAAAGAAGAAGAGGTTTGGCTACTTGTGGTTAAGTGCAATTTCTCCTGTGTGGTGAAGGCTGGAGAGGCTGGTTGGCACCTGGAGGTCACTTAGTGGAAGTGCTGCTGGCAGTGGATCTTCTCCTCGGCCTGGTCCAGAAGCTCCAGCATCTCCTGGACAATGGCCTTCAGTGCTCGGCCCAGGTCCTCCCCACTGTAAGGCTTTCCAAGAGGAGGCACGTGAATGAAGGCAGAGCGACCGTGGCTCAGGTACAGAGAGGTGTAGTAGGTGAAATCACAGAGATACCTGTTAGCAAAGCAACAAAAAATACCAAAGAAAAAGTCAGCTGCAAGGTTATACTGTAGGTACATCTAGCTAAAACTAAAAACGCCTAATAAAACAGTCACGTCATAACGTCTGTTATAAAGTAACAAAGGTTGTAATGTTAATTTCACCCCCTCAATTTGGAGGATTCAAGCTGAAGTAAGTTTGGCAATGTTTTATTCGATGATACTTTTTTTGTTTTGTTTTGGGTTTTTTTTACATATGTACATACAACACAGTTTCAATTAGCAGCTAGGCTTCTAACTGGTTTTAACACACAGCATCACATCACCCCCATTTTAGCATCCTTACACTGGTTTCCTCTACATTTTAGAATTGATTTTAAGATTTTACTCATTACTTTTAAAGCACTGAAGGGCCTGGCTCCAAACTAACAGAACTTTTAACTGTCCCCTCTTACAAGCCAGGCTGCAGCCTGGGGGCCTCCTGGTCGTTCCAATGTCGAGACTGAAGACTAAAGGTGACAGGGCCTTTTCCATCAGGGCCCCTCAACTTTGGAACAACCTGCCCAAGGAGATAAGGCGTGCAGATTCAAACACCTCCTTTGAATCACTTCTCAAGTCGTTTTTATAGACTTGCATTTATGTGATGTCGTCCTCTGCCTTTTCCATCTCCTCCGTCTTTGGCAAATTTTCTCTCTTTTAATTTTTCTGCCTCTAATTTTCCTTAGTTTTCTAATTTCATCTTAAAGCTTTTATGCCTTGATTTGACTCTTACTGCACTTTTAGTCATCTTAATTGAGTTTTTTTTATTATTATCATTATTAGCTTACAATTTCTACCTTTTTTATTGTTGTACTCTAATAATCACTACTCATCTTCATTCGTTTTTATTTGTTCTTTCAGTTTTAACTTTTATTCTGTTACATCGCTTCTTAATTATCTTTTGTTTTACATTTCTGGTCCTGAGGTCTCCCTTTATGTAGTTGGGTTCCTGTGTTGCCTGGATTCATCTATTATTCTGGGTTTTGGTTTTGGTTTCCAATTTTTTATCATGTTCTTGTGGTTCTTATAATGTATTTGCTGGGTTATTATGATTTTGTGGTTAAAATTCTAGCTGATTTTTTCATGGGCCATTCTGTGTTGAGGCTCTGTCTTTCTTGTTGTGTTCTCTACTTGTGTTGTGTTAAGATGCTTTGTCTTGTTTGTATTCCTGCTTATTGTCAAAACACTTTGTAAACCTCTGTTTTTAAAGGTGCTGTACAAATAAAGTTATTATTATTAGTTACTCTAATGATCAGAAATGCATCTTTTCACTAGACATGCATGGGAGATTGTGTTCAAGAGTTTGCCTGTAATTCTTAATAGCTGAAATAATGAAATTACCCAACACTGGGTGGCTAAGACTTCTATTTTGCTACCTTGGTATCAAAAGAAATATTGACACCATTTGAGTTTTACTAATAGCACATCTAAATTTAGAATCTTTGCATTGTGACATTAGATTTAAGTTCTGATGGACTATGTTGTTTAAACATGATAGGTCATTTTTTGTCTTAGAAAAGGTCTGCCTTAATATCATGTAGGCAGCAGGGCAATTCAACAACAGCAGCAAGAACAAAAAATGCATCCATGCTTAGCGCCACAAAAAAGACAACACTGAATCACGACATTTCCACCAGAGGTCCGTTACAAGTGTTAGAAAAAGAAAAAAATATGACTTGAGGAAGGCCTTTGGGCAAAAAGTTATCATTCAGTGGCAATTTTTCTCTAGTAAGTGTGTGTGCGCATGTTTTCTTGATATTTTGTCATAACCATTTATTACACCATGGGGAAGCACACCAACAGAGGGAAGCCCTCTGTATTATACCATACTGCTTAAAAGCAAACCAGAGGCCAATGAAATGACCCAATTAAATTCTCTCCACCATATAGCCTTTATCTTAAGAACACAGGATGTACTGTGAGTTTCTTGTATCAAGCTTCGTGTTGCTTATGAAGTTTGTAGAAAGGGTTGCCATCATTCAATGTCGCCACTAGAGGGTGTTGGTTACTTGAAACTGTTCGACATCCTCTTCTCTCTTTCTACATCCCCTTCATTTCTCTTTCTGTATCTCCCTTTTCTCTTTTTGCATCCTCTTCAATTTATTCAGCATCTCCCTCCTCTATCTTTCCACTGTCCCCTCTTGTCTTTTTTCAGAATCTCCCTCGATCCCTTTGCAACCCAAACCCAGCTTTTCTGTTACACAAGTCTGGTCAAGGTTTCTGCCTGATAGTTTTTCCTTGCCACTCTAACTTTGCTGAATGCTGCTTAGTCCTGAGCTCATGGGAGGTTAATGTTCAGTCTTTATAAACAATATAACAAAGAGTAGACCTGCCCTCTTTGTAAAGTATCTTAAGATATCATTGGTTCAGAACTGGTGCCATAAAAACAAAGATCAATTGATTGATTGATGGCTTGATTGATCTTCACAAGACTTTCGTTCTTTAATTTAAGGGAATCTTGCATAGAACATGTCACTTTTTTGTGCATTACTTGTTTAAACTATGGTATAATACAAATATATCATAGCCTTAACAATCATTCATTTACTTTGGTAGATGATGTATAGGGTATGGCTGTTAAATAATGAGACTGCACTTATGAGTGTTCTTTATTAAAGGTTGGGTATTTACACACAGTTTCCAATAATTGGCATCTTTAGTTCACCGTTAGCTACTGATTGAAGTGCATGTGTTTTTTGCTAAGGCATCGGAAAATGATTAGCATAAAAGAAATTGTCTCCATTGATAAAGGGACAGTACAGCAAATTTTGCTTGAAAATCTGAACATGACTAGTGGGCCAAAGGTGTCCCAAAACTTGTGACTCCTGATCAAAAGGAAAAACTCAAGCAAATTTGTGGAGAAATTTTGTAACAAACTGAAGGAAACCCACATTTTTCAGAAGGAGTGATTACATGCAATGAAACCTGGATCTTTAATATGATCCTGGGACAAAACAGCACTCAATGCATTTGAATACACCATTGTCAGTAAGGATGAAGAAAACATGTCAAAGCAAGCCCAACTTGAAGGGTTAACAGATAAAAGGGTACAGTTTTGTCCACATGAGGCACCAAAACTGACAAACTTCTTCAAGTAGCTTCAAGCAAAGGCAAATCATACCTTTAAATTTCTAATGCACACAGTTTACCCTCAGTTGTCAGTCAGGCTGCCAAACGATATTCACCTCTTAATGCAATGAGTAAAGTGTAAGGCTAATTTGCTTATTTAGTACACAAACAACCTGGTGTCTTCATCCTTCAATCAGAGGTTGCGCTGGACATTTTTGTCTGTCATTTTGACGGAAAGGGTCGTAAAAATTCCATCATGCCGTTTTACAATCCGTCATTATAATTTCCTCTTTAATATCTGTAATATGATATAATTCAATATGACTTTATTAGCAGTGTTTAATTAACGAAGCACCATTTCTAAACTTATATTCAAAAAACAATCTTTGAGGTTCTGCGTTTTAATGGCTTTGAGAGAAAGATGAATACAGCAGCACAGTGTTTACTCCTCATCATTTTTACGCAGTGACGGTGGAGCAACAATCCCTGTCTTTCAGGAAGCAACTATGAACTGCGTCATTTAAGATATCACGCACAGTTTTGATGATATTTTTAATATCAAGACAATGTAGTTTGACGACCATAGCAGGTAACAGGCTGTTAAAAGGCTGCACTGTGGAGCTGTGCGCATTTGTCTGCTCCACAGCAGTCATAATCCGAAAAAAAACGTCATGCACTTGGACCTTGTACACTGAGTCCGTTGCGTTTGTATTTGCCTTGACTGCGAAAATCTGTAGAATGTGGCAAATAGTTTCGTACTACGGGCCAATGTCTCTGTCACTCCTTCAAAATCCCACTGGATCCATCCTGACAGAGCTTCATACAGCACACGCTCATGCGTCGTAGCGCTGAGACAAGCTGAAGAGATGGAGAACAACTTTTTAATTCGGTCTCTGTTATGACCTTTGAGTAGGCTACTAACATATGCCTTTATCTGTTAGATTTCCATGGCTGATATCCACATAATACTCTGGCAAACTATGGTGGATAAAGTGAGGTTTCGGGGGGGCGTGGTGAGCAAGCAAGAGAGAATAAAGCAACAAGCGCTAATCTGAATCATCATTGACCCATCTTTTTGCGATATTTCAAACTTTGGTGTTTAAAGTGAGGTTTCGGTGGTGAGCAAGCAAGGTGGAAGCAGGGGAACTCTGCATGCCAACCTGTGTACTGAGACAACAGCAGCCTCAGTGCGCCGTCAGCACGGAAACCGGCGCGCTTTCCTTAATCTACTATGTCGAGGTCAGTGAGAGAGCCTACTAGGTACAACATTTTTAAGAGATTAAATAACCTGCTTGATAGTCCATGTGTGCAAAGTGGTAAAGGTCTATGCTTCTGTCTGTGTCTGTGGCTCATCCTCATCATTCCAGCCCGTCAAAATGACGGACAGCATTCAAAATTCTCTGTCATCCTTCAAAAAAATCTATCTGTGACGGAGAATATTCGGTTAACGCGACCTCTGCCATCGATCTATCTGGACTTAGAGTTAAGTGAGTGAGTGAAAAAAAACAAAAGGCTACTTCTGACTGGAGAAAACTAAAGGAAATAATTACCTCCCAGCATCCTTGGAGACGGACACAGCTACTCCCAGACCGGAGGCGGTCACTCTCTTACAGACTGATTCCATGTCAATAACTGAGTCGATACAGTCTGGGCCTCCCACAATGCAACACTGCGAGTCGGGACAGAAGCTGCTGTTGTCCAGGCCCTTATAGCCATGATTTCTGCCACACTTCTCCAGCGTGACCGTGGTGGCCATACCTGAGACTCCAACGTGAACAACCAACTGGACAAAAAGAATATTCAAAAAATAAACAGATTTACTAAAATTGTTCAGTTCTGAATCAAAAAATAAATATGATATATAAGTGACACATCTCTACGACCTCTGGGGTGCTTGAAAGGAACCGTGATTTATGTAACTGGATGAGAAATGCATAAAACACAGATCTAAATCCAAGAAATATGCTTTACACCAGAGCCGGTAAAGACTCCCATGGAAGTCTGTTAATGTAGACCCTTTTTAAGTTGTTTTTTTTTTTCTAAGATTTATTTTTGAGCTTTTCATGCCTTTATTGCATAGAGGACGACAGTGGATAGTGTCGGAAATGGGAGAGAGAGTTGGATGAGACATGCGGTAAAGGACCACAGGTTGGATTCAAATCCAGGCCACCTGTGTCCATGGGTAGTGCCTTAGACCGCAAGGCTATTTGTGCACCCCGACAGTTTTCAAGTTAACGGTATCCAATGTTTTTTAGGGATGCTTGATGTTGGATTTTTGCCAGTATTTGATAAGCCAATATTTACAAATTAATTCAAGTCGATACCAGTATTGATACAGAAATTAAATGTTGATCAGACTGATAATTTCAGTTCTTAAAACACAATTTAAAGTTTGAGGATGACCAAGTTAAGATAAATCAGTCCTTCAACCACACTTTTATTTATAAAAGATCAAGATGAACAAAGAAAAAGACTTCAGCTGACATATGTTTGTTTGTACGGCCAATATTTAGGGCTGATAAAGGCAGTTTTTGTAGCCCAACATTGGTTTTAAATATCGGCGGAAGTTTTAAATTTCTGTGAGTACCAAAATTTCATGTTTAAGCTAATATCTGCTGATACCAATAATATTGTGCATCTCTACTGTTTTTCCTCAGGCAGCCTGGGTTATAAGTTATTATCTGACAGGATCCAGACAGTCAAACCCAGTGATAACTTGCCTTTAAAAATAATCCTTTTTTTTTTTTTTTAAATAAAGTGCTTTTCATAAAAAACTTGAAGACACTGTACAATGCAGAAAAAGATACAAACACTTACATAGAAACATTAAAAGTAGATAATGCCAACAAAACAAACAGAATGACAAAACAACATCAGAATCACACATTAAAAGCCTGTTTAAAAAGGTGAGTTTTGAGCAGTGATTTGAATATGGGTAGGTCTGTGCAGTTTTGAATATGTGTTGGGAGTGAGTTCTACAAAGGCCTGACACATGAAGCAGTACAATCAGATCAAACCTGAAACTGAAGCCAGCAGGAGCTGCTGTAGTTCACCTTTAAAAGCAGAATAATTCTCATGGATTAATCACATTTTGCTCTTACCAGTGGATGATACTGCTTCCATAGTGAAGGAACCAAACTCTGGACTGTTTGATACTCTACAGGAACCTCTGACACATGCAAGTCCACCTCACTTCCGAGTCCAAGCTTCTTTAGTTCCTGTTAAAAAACAAGACTAGGTTAAAACGTAGTATATGGTTGGCCGAAACTATCCGGGATGCCTTTTGAACTGCTGACTTTTATGTTTTTGCAGAACAGGAGTAGCTTTGCCTACTCCCTCAAACAAGGTATCTACAGTGCTTTAGACAGAGCATGGCATCAGTGGAGGTCCACTATGCTCCATGAACCGCCATAAGATGTTGCTACTCCTCTGCTGACACAGCTGTGTAGGGCTCCAAAGTATAGTTAGGCAGGCAGTCGCATACAGACATGTTTGTAGGGCTGATCTTGGTGGTCAGCCAAAAACAACAATATATTTTCAAGTTGAATATGGTTGTCAAAGCTTTCAGTATTTCATTATGTTTGTGACTGGCGACCAGACCAGGGTGTACCCGCCTCTCGCCCAATGACAGCTTGGATAGGCTCCAGCCCCCCTGCGACCCCAAATGGGATGAGCAGTATAGAAAATGGATGGATGGATGATTTACACTGATACAATGCGTTATTTTGATGACCAAGTTTATCTGAAAGCACCAAAACTTAAAAAAAAAACTGACAGTATTCAGTCATACTTTAAATCAGAAGCTGCAACGAGTAAAAGAGAAAGCCAACTGCACCCTTACTCAGAAGGCGGGGATGCAACAGTCTTGAAATTACTCTTTCAAAATCCAAAGAATATTTAAACATGGCATATTTTGTGTTCGTCCAGTACTACAGCTGTCTGACTGGAATTTTTACAACCCACTGACAGACCACTGAGCCAAGCTCAATTCCTCAGGGTTGGATAGGAATGCTTGATACCCCAAGAGAAACGTGCCAAAAAGTAGCATGATATGGATTGTTTTTAAGTACGTTGCTCAAGTCTTGACAGTGGAAACTCAATTCACTGACTACTGTAACAAACTGAACTGAACCTGACTGGTTAGTAGAAACGGATCATAAATCTGTGTGAGCACTTTGCTTTGTCAAGTGTACATTAATGCAGTTTACCTGGTGTAAATGTTAAAAATAAATGTTCATAAATGTAAATTAAAGGTAAGTCTGATAAGTAAAAACTAACACTAAATAACAAAAACAATGTTTTACAGACTACTAAACAATATTCGGCCAAGACTATATCAACACTATTTAAAAAGAGGTTGGGTGTAATGTGTGAAAATGAATCTCCTCTTACAGCTCCATTTACCAGTCTGTTTAAACTTTTGACATTATGGCTACACCCCTCCAACTGTGAATTAGTTGAGCAAATGTCTTCTTCTTTCTCGTTTGACCCTTTACTTTCACATTTAAGGCCCACTACAGCAACTTACTCCACAAAGAATGAACATATTTTCCTGTCTACTGCAAAAGATGCCTTAATTTTAGAATTAAACAATGTTTTTTATCCAAAATGTAACAAATCCCATAAGAAAGTATGTTTTGTCAAAATAATAAAACAATAAAACCACCATTGAAAAGTCAAGAAGTCGAGATGCAATCATACATATTCTAAGTAAGATAAATCAGTGTCAAATTCACAGCCAGTGACCAGCACCTCCCCCTGTCTCCCTGCAGGACCAGCAGCCCTGGACACTGACCCCCACTCATATTGAAAAGAGGCTTGTTTGACCATGTCTGTGACCTCGTCACAAAGCAGCCCATTGTTTGCCTTTAATATCCTTATCAAGTCCGTCTAGACGCCTTGACAACCACCATCATCCCCCACATGCAGGACACGCAGAGCCAGTCGCCACGCTGCTGCAAGGTGGGAAGCCGGCCGGCAGCAATCAGAGCATCATGGCACTGACGCATACATGGATTTAACATTTTATTCATGTAGTAACAGTCACACTTCTGCCCTCTGTCTCTCTATATATTTTTTAAATAGCTTGTGTGGGCTGTGAATTCATGGCCAAAACATGGTGGGCTTTATTCAGGCAGGGTGTCATTATCAAGGACTGACCAATGGGGTGTCTTATGTCCTTGATAATGACTGATATGCAAATGCTGTCAGGTAAGAAAAGTATCAAATCAAAAATCTTGCTTTTGATCATTTAGGATTTATCTATATTAAAGCAGAAATATAGAGATAAAACGTACCTGTACAGCAACCCAGCTGGCATTTACTGTGTGTTCTCCAAATGGCCCAAATCCTGTAAAACAGACATGTTATTATGGTGCACAGTCTTTTAGAAAGAAAAAAACACCAAGTAAAATACATTTAATTTGAAAGAAGTTTAGATATGTGGATTTGAAGGCCATGAGCCTCTGTATGTTAGCCATCTCTACGTTGTAATCAAGCACAATAAGTTCCAGACCTTTTGTGTTCTAGTTATAGCCTGAATTTGATTTATTCTATAATTTTTTTTGTTCATTATTTAGATAGAGATGCTTTAAATTTTTAACTGCAGTAATTCTTATAGAATCAAAATAAAGATAAAATACAAAATATCCTGTTAGTCATTACTGAATCAATAGAATCCCCTCATGCTTCACTTTATACTTGACCTACAAAATCCCAGCAGCTGCCTATAGATGTTCACTCAGGCTTGTTTATGTAGGGATCTATAACAGATCCCCTTCCACCACCCTTCCTAGGGTCAGCAGGTCCCCTGGGGGTTGGGTGGGGGGGGGTCAGTCTGTCTGACAGGCTGCTGAAAAGGAGCAGAGTGAGGGGGCCGGCAGCTGCCAGCCGGCGGGCCATTGTGAAGGTGCTGTTCCCAGGCAATCTCCACATCTTCTATCAGCTGGGGCTGTGAGGTCCAGCAACCCTTTGTGTCTGAAAACACCAATTCACTGCTTCTGTTGTACAGCATGGTCTCAATGCAAAAGAATGTCATTTTGGGCTTAAAAATAAGATGTTTTACAGGATGGTAGGGGAGTTAAAAGAGTCTTGTTTTGGTCAAAACAACTCAAAGTTATTTAGTATTTAATCTGTTTTTCTTTATTGGAATCATTCCAACCTGTACCTGTAGGTATTTTCAGTTAACAATGACACAAATGTGTGCATCAAAATTGAACTTGCTGAACAATTCTTCAGCTAAAAACATGACAGACAGTGCAGATATATTCACTATGAACTGTTATTTTAAAAATGGTAAAGGACAGCAATAAGACTGGATCAAACATAATTCTAGGAGTTTCTTTAAAGGCAAAAAATACAATGGCATATTAATGCTTAAACACTATCACTAACTGTTTTAGTTTCTTCTTTCATTCCCCCAAATAATCCAGATCTGTAAAGTAACACTTCATCTGTAAAGAGGTCGAAGTGAAAAACAATATCCTGACTATTCAAGAGAAAGATGCAAAAGAGTCTCTTCTTTTGATTAAAGTTTTTTACTCAAGTCTCTGCTTAAATTACTTCACATTAATGTATGAAAAATATCAGGTTAATTTAATGTCTTTAGATAGGAGAGCCCCGGGATTCCCCTCCTCGTAAACAATGACTGTGTTATGCTAGTGACAGCTAAAAACTATAGACTTCACATTACATATTATAATACTTCACATTTAGATATACTTTGACTTAATTATTCTGTCTTTAAATATAGGTAAAATTACCATTTACGGCTCTTCATTACACATGGTCTAACATGATTTACTGTTGCATTAACATGAAGACATGTAAATAACATCTACTTTCTTAAGAGTCTTGTTATCAAATCTATTTATTTAACCGTAATGTTATGTTTTACGTTGTGGCCTTTAGGGAAAGTCAACGTAAACAACAACGGGGAGATACCGACACCAGTTTGTCAGTGAACACTGATAAATCTATGTATTTCTCTACACTTCAATTCATTTGTTTCTGATAATGTTTTAATTCCATCTATGTTTGAAAACGTAAACATCAACGTTTCCTGTGACTGCACGGAGAGAGGCAGTTAACAGCCTGACGCCATTAACGTTAGAGCAGCTGTCATTTTCACAACTTTTCCTCCACTTTCGCCCACTGTTTAGTCTACCGACGAGACACGACAACAACCGCTGGAAAAAGACGACAAACCTGTAACAACCACCGTCCGTTTATTGTTATCCATCGCCAGTCCCGTTGAAGAGGAGCTGTTGTCTTTTTATTTCGGTCTTCCGTCTGAACCTGGACCGAAAAGAGAGCTCGAACCCTCCACAACCAGCGGTTTCGTCTGCCAGACACAAATGAAACCGGTCCTTCTCTCTACAGGCTGCGTGAGACGCGACGTGATTACGTCACCAGTAACTGGAGTTCATTAGGGGGCCTCAAAAGCAAAGTGATAAATAGAATAATGTGCCTCAGAACGATTCATGGAAAGCAAACCAGTACAACACCTGTTATCTATCAGTGTTGCATTGTTTTTATGTCCTATGAAAGACACTAAATTGGAGCTTCCCTGTTCATCTTAAAATCACACTTATACCTCTCTGTTCTGTGAGTACAAAGACTTGTAGTCTTTTCCAACGTAGTTTCGACTTACTCTGCTTCAACACAGTATTAAATACTGTTTATTTGTCTCTTTGTTTGATTATTTTAACTACAATGCCATGTAAGTGGGGAAAGTGCACTGTAACTGGATACACAAATACAATGGAAATCATTTTATGTTCCCTATGTTCCCATATGTACGCAAATTTTATTGAAAGATTATTTATTATTAAAATCATGGGAAATGTGAGTAGTTAAAGAAAAGATAATGAAATGATTGATTTAATAAATGAAATAGTAATTTTTTAATTCAGGTGTTTCCACCAGATCTGTACCACAGGTGTAAAACAAGCACCTAGCCATGCAGTCTACATTTGCAAACATTTATGATACAAAATGGGTCGTTCTGCAGAGCTCAGTGACTTCAAGGATGGTACTGTGATGGATGCCACCTTTGCAATAAGACGGTTTGTGAAATTTGATTTTCATGCTCCACAGTCAATTGTAAGGGAAATTACTCGAAGGTGGAAATGTTTAGGACCAACAGCAACCCAGCCATGGAGTTGCCATGAAGTGAACTGAAGACTTCTGAACTTTCATTGGCATTAATGTCAGCACAAAACTGTGTCAGCACACAGCTGCATGCAAGCCTCAAATCACCAAGTCCAATGCCAAGCATATGGTGGAGTGGTGTAAAGCACACCAACACAGGCCTTCTCGTCCAACTTCAGTGCTTCATAAATGCTCAACACAATGAATGGACACACATTCCCACAGAAACATTTATAAAATATTTTGGAAACCCTTTCAAGAAGATTGGATGCTGTTATAGCTGCAGCCAATACTAGGTTAAATTACATGTATTTGGATAAAATGTCTTTACAGTCTCTGTTGGTGTAATGATCAGGAGGCTGAATACTTTTCTTCATAGCGTGTATCTCCTGAGGGGACTTCTCAAACCACTGTTGTGCAAAACCAGTTTTTCACAGTAGAGGGCAGCCCCTCACATCGAGATACCAGTGCAGTGCCGGAAAAAAATCGTAGAAGAAGAAAAAAACACCACAGAAGAAGAACTGAAAGCGGAAAAAGAAAGAAGCATCGTTTAACCGTGTGGCAATAACAGAAACGTTCAACGCAGTTCAAAAAGAGATCAAACCACAATGGTAAGCATTTAATTTGGGTGTTAAATCTAAACGCATATTAAACATTTACTTTCCACCTTAGCTGCTCAGCTGAAGTTAGCTGTGTTAGCTTTAAACCGGAGTAGTGAGTGATCTCAATCCTATAATCACAGTTAGCGGCATGCTAGCTGAATAAAATTAGCGATAGTCCTAAACTGCTCTACAAACAAATAAAATGATGTAAATTCCGCAATACCACAAGCTCATTTAGCTTAAATCAAATGGTATTAATTTTATGAATCCACAGTACCTCGATTGTACCCGCTATTATTCAAGGCTGTCTCTTTTCAGCAGACATGTTAACATAGATCCGTACTTTCCAAAGATGTTTCCCTCCACCTTTGAAAAGACAATTTATGTTGAATAGATACTCTACCTTAGCTTCTACATTTACCAGAACTACATGTAACTATATCCAACTTTCTCTGCCCCCTAAAAGTAAAGAAGTACACTTTCAAACAATCAATGAGACTTACCCATGCAGAGTATTTAGGCATTATAAGTTTAACATTGACTTAAATGAATGTACATCCTGCGAAGATGGAGTTGAAGCTAGGGGTGAACGATTGGGGAAATTATCTAAATGCGATTTTGTTTTCACAACATTTCGATTCCGATTTGATTATTTTTTAAGTACTTCGTCTCATGTATATTTCAACAAACAAAAGCAACAAATCATTCTGTATCATAATCAACACAGATTGGATGGATCAATTTTGGGCTGAACAAGTCTGAAAATATCTGATTGCAATTGTTTTGACTCCCATTGCAGATTTGATATGCATTGTTATATTGAAGGGACCGATCATTTTAATGTCATTCTCATTTTGATGAAAAAAAAACTTACACAGTGATGAGGGAAGTAGGGTCTTTGTAAACTTTCCAAAAATAAAAAAAACAAAACACTTGAATGATTGCATGATGTGTTGAGCAAAACATCTCAGCTGCAAAAACTATTAAACATGTAGCTTATATTGACCCACATTTCAGGTTGAATAAATATTGTACCTTTTGCGATCTGACCTGGCCATATTGTCATTTAATCTAAATTTTGTTTAATTGCCCAGCCCCAAATGAAACTCAAAAACCTTTTTTTTTTAATTTAATCAGTCTTTTATTGTATTTTGCCATTTACAATACTTTTTTTTTTTTTTTTTCAAAAGACAATGTGCAAAAAGAGCAGGTCTAGACCATACTTTGGTTAAATAATTCACAGACTCAACTTTAATTTGGGACACTTAATGATATTAGACATACTATCAGTATCGGAAGTTAATAGCTTTAAAATTTATTTGTGGTACGTGATATGAAGCTGCATTTATAAATGTACTATGGAGAAATCCATCACCATGTATTGCATACCTAGCCTTGGGTCTAGCCAAATCTATCTTCAAAAATAGGCATGACATTCAGGTTTAAATCAGTAACTAAACACTGTTGTGACAGATGAGTTCATACCTGTTTTTCTGTCTTTTTACAGCTTCCCTTGTCTCTGCTGAAGACTGCCCAGAACCATCCGATGGTGAGACAATGCTGAGCACTCTTTGCTGTTGAAATACTTTTTCACTAATTGATTGGCTGACATCTTAAGCTTGAAACTGTTGATCAGTTTAACCTAAGTAAACTATATTTTATGTATCAGACAATTATTAGTGCAAAAATTACTCAAACAGTCAAGACTTTATTTGGTGGTTGTAAGTCTGCCTGCATAATGACAAATGTTTATTACTTCTAGCTTTCAGTCTAATCACCTTGTTGTAAAAACAACCTCCTGGCAGTTGCTACGGTTTGTTGGTCTGTGTCTTTTTGCGTGATTTAGATTTTTATTATCCAACTATATAATATATTATGCCCTTTTTGACACTGTTGCAGCTCTGGGCAGGTTGATTTAGTTAATATTTTTTAACTAATTAATAAACATATATTCAAAAACTGAGATAAGAAGAATACACAGAAGACTCAGATGGCTTTCATAAAGCTTTTACTTAGTCTCGGCCAAGGAGAAACGGTGACATCAACACATTGTGAGACTGAAGCCAGATTTCTAACGAAGCCCAGAATAGTTCACCCTTCTACACCTATGAGCATCATTAACCTTGATCACAGCTCAAAATATGGTTACATCGACTCCAGTAATTGATGTCAAGTGTTGAGATGTTTTAGAGTAGGACTGTCTTTGTCTAAGGTTCACTGACACATAAGCTGTGAAGAAACAACCCTGACTGTAAGGAACAAACAGTATTTTATCTAACTCAAGCTGGTGAGTTTACATGATCAGCCCTGGAAGAGAGGAGGGACTCCTAGAGTCCAGCACTCCTGATGATACAGTTTGACCTGGTGCCTTCAAGTAACGTAACCATCCTCAGAAAATCTGTGGAGACAGATGAATATTAGAAATATTGTAAATTTCCATAACACTAATTACCTCTGAATTCTGGGTACCCCTGTTCCCAGTTTTGTCAGGGTGTTTTCTGTTTTGGTGGAGCTGCCACTCGCTACCTGTGAGATTCTTCATCACTGTGTCCTTTCTTCCAGGTTTAAAGTTGCTCTAGCTTCTGTCATCTATCCTGCCTATGTGACCACAAAAAAGTGGCTGATTATTTTGACTGTCTTTCTTACCTTAGCTGGTGGAGCTGAAAAATGGAGAGACTTACAACGGTCACCTGGTCAGCTGTGACAACTGGATGAACATTAACTTGAGAGAAGTCATCTGCACCTCTAGGGTAAAGCTGGGAGCTCTGCTTTCACTTTTTTGCTGTCACAAGACTGTACTTAGAATGGTTCCAGCTGGAAGAATAGAAAACATACAGTAGACCTCTGTGGTCTTGGGTTTGTTAATTTAGCTGTAGGGGTCATTGTAGTCTGCAGTCTCCTGCAGTAGATGGATCACAGTCACTCTGTCATCAGCACTTCAGGGATTGATTAGTTCCTTCTTTGTTGGTGTTATGGTCCAGTTCTCAATTACTTTTTTTCTATTTTTTAATATACTTTTTACCTGTTGCACTCAATTTCTATACAACTTTAAAACATTTGAAAAATAGCAACGTTAGTGTTGTATTAATTAAGGTTTACATTTTTTTAAACAGATGCAAAGAGTCCTTATTCTGGCATATCAAAATGTAAAAATGACAGTAAATGGCTGAGCAGACAGGAGTGATTAAGACACTATTATTGAAAACATTTTAAAGTTTCAAGTCACGTGTTAATGAGGTTTCACTGACAGCTTGGTTCCCCTCTAACAGGATGGAGATAAGTTCTGGAGGATGCCTGAGTGCTACATCAGAGGAAGCACCATCAAGTATCTGAGAATCCCAGACGAGATCATCGACATGGTGAAGGAGGAGGTGGTGTCAAAGGGCCGCGGACGTGGAGGAGCTCAGCAGAACAAACAGCAGGGCAAAGGAAGAGGAGGAGCTGGCCGTGGTGAGTGGATGCAGCTCATGCTGATTGAACACTCCTCTGTAAAAGATGGTTTTTGATCCTGCTATCACAACATATTTATACATAAGATTTTGGTTTATTCAGAAATGGTCTGTCGGTGTGCAGTTTGAAAACTATCAGAAGGCTCAAGAATGTTACATTTGAATTTTTTTAAACATCCTAGTTTTATTTTAATGCTTACATGATTTAATGTTGCACACAGAAACAAAATTGTTTCACAAAAACTACCAGGGTAGACATCATTAGCCCACCTTTAAAACTAACCTTTTATGTTGATCCTTAGCACACAGTGCTATGAAATGATTTGCTTTAACTCTGTAAATCTTCCAGTCTATGTACAGTACAAAAACTTCAGTAAGGGTTTGAGCTGTCACTGGAGAAAGCATCATGGCAAAAACAGAAGAAAGAACTGATGATGTTCACCAAGCAGAAAAAGGATATATAAAGTTATTACAGCGTTTCCAAGTGTCAAGAGCCAAAGTGAGAGGTATCATCATTCAATTCAAAGTGAGCCACACAGCCCAGAACAAGCCTGGCAGAGGTAGGAAGAGAAAGATTTCAAAGAATCTGGAAAGAAAACTAGTGAGAGATGTGTCCAGAGACCCCAGAACAACTGCCAAGACACTAGTGAATGACTTGGACGAGTGTCAAAGAGGACCATCACTAGAGCCCTGCACATGAATGGACTGAGAGGTCGCAGACCTAAACAAACTCCACTTCTGCTAAGGAAGTCTGCTAAGGAGAACCTGGAGAAAGATTATGCATGCTGGAAGCATGTCCTTCAGTCAGATGAGACCAAACTAGAGCTCTTTGGCTGTAGAGGCGTTGCGTATGTTTGGAGAGAGAAGGGAGAGGGATATCACCCAAAGAATAGCGTCCCCACAGTGAAACACGGTGGTGGGAGTAGCTATTACACTGTGGGGATGCTTCTGTTTGTCTGGAACTGGGAATCTCGTAAAGGTGGAAGGAATCCTCAAGAAAGAAAGATATGTTAATATTCTGAAAGAACCTCAGGTAGTCGGCTGCAAAACCGGGTCTGGGTCATCGCGTCGACCAAAGTGAACGTTATTGCCGGCTCAGTTTTGTCTGATGACTTTATAGCCTCTAAGAAAGAGCAGATGTTTGGGCAGCTTTCAGAGAAGCTGGTATTTGATGAATAAGGACTTTGATACATTTTATGGTCTAATTAGTAACTAGAGAAGAGAAGTTGGGAGACCCAACTAAAAGCAGATAATTGGCTGCATTTTCACATGGATATCTCTTGATTGTAAATTAAATCTCAACTTTAAAGCTTTTTCCTTCATGTTTTCAGTAGAATGCATTTAGTTTTTTTTAAGTATTTCTAACATTAGAACATTGTGTCAAAGAATTTGTAAACATAACAAGTGTATTTGAATACTACTTTTGAGATTTTCAAACCCGACAGGATTTGTAGACTAGCTTATCTATTTAGTGTTCACACTTTTGCAGGATTTAGCTTGAATCCCAGTAGCTAGACACTCAAAACTACATTTCTCTGAAAATATGGAATCAGATATTCCCCTTTTTACCATCAATGTTCACAACTTTCTCCTAATTTCTGAATGTTTTTTTAACTTAAAGGACTGTTAAAAAAGCATTACTCTGCCTCGCTGTGTTTATTCAAACTTGGAACAAACTAAAACTAAATCTTTCCACCCTTACCTTCATTTACAGTTTTATTTGAGACAAAAGCAGGAGTTTCATTCCACATCTTCTTTCTTTGTCCTGCCCTAATATTTCTTGCTGCAGGTCTCTTTGGTGGACGAGGCAGAGGAATGACCGGTCCTGGAAGGGGTCAGCAGCAGCAGCAGGATAAGAAACCCAGCAAACCACAGGGAATGAAGAACCAGCACTGAGAGACTCAATCATACCTTCAACAACACACCATGTTATATAGAACGACTACTCTTTGAGTAGATGTACAATGGCCTCTCTGGTGTTTGTTTTTGCTGCAGTGATTGTCTGACCACAGCACTAATCAAACTGGGAGGAATGGAGAGAAGCTGTGCTCTGGCACTATGTTTGTTTGTTTTTAAGCACCTGTGAGTAGGTATTGATTTTTTATTATAACCATACATTGGTGTATCAGAGCCAACAATCCCTTAATTACAGTTTATATGTTTGATCACAGGTTGCAAAAAGTCATTGAAGAGAATCAAATTGTTTTGCAGTGCACTGACTTCCTTTTCTCCTGTTTGTTTCCCTGTAAAGCAACAGCCCAACCCCAGATTCTGTCGCATGAATATGATTTTTAAATTGCTCTTAGTTTGCTGTTGTTTGTTTGCTGTTTCTTTTGTCTGCTGTGACAGTCTGTTCACAGCAGGTGGGCCGTTAGACTAGCACTCGGGACGAGGACCCTGCCCCGGAATTTTTTTTAAGAAAGTGTAAGATGACACATTATGGTCAAAAGGAGTTTCAGTAAAAAAGATTCTCACGTCTGAAGAACGATAAGAGTCCAACATGTTTGTTGGTTGGGTTTTGTTTTATTTTTGTAACAAAAGACAATGTTGTAATTTATGTACGAGACAACATGAGAATAAAACCGCTTTTGTGAGAAGGGTTGTATTTACTTTGAACAGTTTCTTTGGTTATGGCAAAACTCAGCACCATAATTACCTTGATTGATACTAGGATCTTAATGTTAAATGATTACTCATACCATTCATATCCCATTTTGTCCTGTTCAGATGATAAAATTAATTTGTTGCGTTGCTTTGAGATGCAGCAACAACTGTTGTAGTTTCTTCAGATAACTTCGGTTATGAATTGGAACCGTACAAAGGTTGATTGAACTGTATCACAAATTTTGGAAGTAATTTTATTTCTCTTTTTAACTAATGGTGGCCACTCTAACTTTCTTTAGCTCTCTTGCTTTTTTTAAAATTTCACCAGAATATTTTCCATGGCACCGTCAGCTCCTCATTTAAGTAAAATTGAGAACTGTTTTGGTGAGAGGGGCTGAGCTCAAAAGGAAGGATGGTGTTTTCTCATATCACAGTCATATTGGCCTTGGACCAAATACTTTACAGCTCATCTCAGCGTAGGAGTTTTAAATATAAAACAAAAATGGGTGGAATGATAGAACAAAGGTACATGTGGACAATACATCTAAAAAACAAATACTTGTTGCATGTTACGGTAGAGGGATATGAACAGAAACATGAGCAGTTCAGACTGTTTATTACTTTTTACTGAGGAGTAAACACAAATATAAGCATTTCCAAAGTAGCTCTCTTAATCAAGTAAAAAACATTTCTCCTGATTGCAGATGCTCAGCTGTAAAAGGGCACAAGGGTTTTTAAAATTTTACATACATCAGAAACATGGAAGACATTATTTCTTCTTTGGTCAAGTAAATATAACTGGTTCATTCACAAACCGAAAGACTTAACAGTGTAAGATGCACATTTTTTTAATACAGTTTTTCAGCTTTTTCTCCAGAAACTTGAATGCTTTCTTGTGTGAATCTCTACTCTGTCATTTCCTACTACAATCCTCAAGAATTGATCACTCACGCGAGAAAAACAATCAAGTCAGACAAATCAAATATCTCAAATAAAAAGGATCACTAATCGATAACTCTCAGAAAACTTGAATGCATAACAAAAACTCAAATTTTGTTCGATCATACCGAAATTAACTCAAAGACTTCCATGAAAAGGAAAAATTAAAACATAATATGAAAGTGTTCACTTGTCAAATTCCTTCAGACGTTTCCTGAGTACATCCTGATATTAACTTCATGTAAAGACAACACAGCAGTTTATACAGTGATTACTAATGCAGAGTAATTGGCCCATAGCAGCATAATTCAAACCGCATAATCAAGAAATGAAATTTATGGAATGGTCATTGTGTGAAAAACAAACAACCCTGAAATTACTGCTTTATCTTTCTTACATAATCAGGAAAAAAAGAAAATAACTGAAGACAAACTCAAATAAAACTGTCTGGCTTTGCTTTTTTAAAAAAAATACCAAATAGATTCTTCTCTCTCAAAAACATCCTGCTCATCCCCCCATCATCATCTCCTGCCTGACTGTGACCAAATATTTCCAGGTCTCCACAATCTGGGACAGCAGCAGCTCATCAGGAAACCTGTCCTCCACGTAAGGAGGCACCTCCACTTCTTTACGATCCATGTGGGCAGCCACAGTCATCTTTATACTGAGAAGTGAGAAAAGACAGCCATGTTATCTCTTTGACTCTATATTTGGTAGTTAATATCTTGGATTTGCTTAAATTCATATCCGTTCTAATACTTTGAGCTGCAGGCGGTGGAACAAGTATGTGATATATTGAAAGTGGCACTAAAACAAAGAGGCTTGCTTGGCAGAAAATAAAGCACTGTGAATTTCTAAGTATAGCGGACACTGGCCCCAAAGTTTTTTTGTTTTGTTTTGTTAAAATACACTATACTGCATGAATCCATGAATCAACTCACTCTGTCTGCATAGCTGTGATGCCTATAGTCTATGTCTACACCTGGCCGCTCTCTTTAAAAGAGCCATGCTTACAGGCATCTCCTGTCGATCAACTACTTCATACTGACGAGTACCTCATACAAACCCACCAGAAAAATACCAAAGTATCCCTTCAGAGTCTGTATCTTCCCATGGTTTTATTTTTTATTGTGTTGAGCCTTCAAATTGCTATATTTATGACTGGTCCTTAATAAATAAAGGAACAAATATTGTCCTGTCGCAGAGCATTACCCCCATGTTGGTTTGTAATCTTCAGTGGCCCTCAGACGGCCCAGATTTAACAGGAGGAACTCGTGCATCTCGAGCAGCCATTGGTCCACATTTCCCCCATGTAGGAAGCCTTGCAGCTCAATCTTGTTTTCCTCTGTTAGCGGCACCTGGTAATCAGCTGGATACCCTGAAAAGGGCTCCTTTTAAAAGGAAAACATCAACAAGGGCTTTTAATGTGTTAAGATGTAAAATTATGTGCTTAAAATATATGCAGGTGCAAAGGAGAGAGGGCAAATCATAATGTGTTTTTTAGGGATTCCTACTTGGGAATCTGTTCTCGTCCATCATTAAACTTCATTGATTACTTACCCTCTTGAGACGCAGCATGCTTTCAGATTTAAGGGAGGAGAGGAGTTGCCACAGACAAACACAATGTCTGAGATTGCATCTGCCCAGAGCCTGGGGAAACAACACGGCAGAGTGTTTTAATTCATTAAAAACATCATCATTTCTTTATTTTTGTTATTTTTGTTATGTAATCAAAAATATTTGCTTTTGTTCTGCTTCATTTTGGAATTGTACATTCTCTAGAATTTTTTTTAGTGTTCTTGGTGTAATGTAGATGAACAACAACGGGACACATTGAAGACTGAGTGTCTGCATTAAGTCAGTGAAGTGATCTATCATACTTCCTTTCAGAGTCTTTGTGTTCAAAATAAGATCTTACTGTATATCTTGAACCAAATCCCAACAGATTATTTCTAATGCTGGTTCTGTTAATACTGACTTTGACTTAAGTATACATAATAAAACCTCTATATTTAATTCACACTAAAATGAAATAACTGCCTAAAACAGCTACAAATTCACTGACCTGCAATATGTGACGATCAATATTGTCGGCCATCTTCAGGATGTCCTGAAGGTAACTGACCAGTGGCATCCTGGGATCACCCCCTGTCATTGAGAGGAAACCCAGGAGCAGCTCCACGACCTTGAGCGCCTCACACACCTCGCTGTAGGACTCCAGCTCTCTGGACACAGCATTTCGTGTCAGAGTGGTCAGGGGGTCCTAATGAAAAAAGATTTTTTTAAAAGATTCAGCTGAAAGACATCATCTGCGGTAAACATGGATTCTTAATTGATATTATAATGATAAATTCAAAGTTCACTGATTAAATGACTATTTTCAAATATCTTAATTCCTTAATACAAGCCATTTTACTTTTAACTTTACCTCTGTGATAAAAAATATTTCTGACCATTTAGTTGAAAACTTTAATAGTATGATAAAGTATCATTTAAAAATATTGCTATAATGAGCAGTATTTGTTAAACACAGTATCAAGTACAGTACTATATCTATTAAAAAATAAATATCCAACATGTAGATTTGTAATCTTGCACACACCTTGGTCTAATGTTACAGAAACCACTTTTTAAAGATTATTCTTTTGTTTTTGATATTATTTAAAGGACAGGACGGTACATGGTGTCAGAAACAGGGATGAAGTCAGATCCTGGGCCAGTGCTTCAAGATAATAGCCTCTACACATAGGGCATTGGTTAAACCACTAAGCACCCCTAGCCCTCTTAACTATATCACAGAGATGTGAAATGACTAGTTGAGGGATTTTTAAGAGATTTTTCAGTGACAGAAATTTGAAAGCAACATACAGTCCCCTCCAAAAGTATTGGAACAGTGGAAACAATTCCCTTATTTTTCCCTTTTGACTTAAAACATTTGGGTTGACACAAAAAGATGAATGTAAGACAATAGATCAACATTTCAGCTTTCACTTCCAGGTATTTCCATCTAAATCGGATACACAACTTAGGAGATAGCTTTATTTGTAACAGAACACCATATTTTTAGGTGAGCAAAAGTATTGGAACAGATAGACTTAAAACAGATTAAAAGAAAAAGACTTAAAATTAGTTGCAAATAATTTTCTTGCAGTAACTGCATCAAGCCTGTGGCCCACTGACATCACCAAACTTTAACACTCTTCTTCTGTGATGGTTTTCCAGGCTTTCACCGCAGCCTCTTTCAGTTGTTTGTTTTGGGGGGTTACTCCTGTCAGTTTCCTCTTAAGCAGATAAATTGCATGCTCAATAGGGCTCAAGTCTGGAGATTGACTTGGCCAGTCTAAAACCCTCCACTTCTTGCCCTTGATGAACTCCTTTGGCAGTGTGTTTGGGTCATTATCTTGCTGCATGATGAAGGATCTCCTGATCAGTTTGGTTGCATCTTTCCTTAAATTGGCAGACATTTTTGTGGACTTCTGAGTTCATTTTGCTGCTGCCATCATGTGTTATATCATCATTGAAGATTAATGAGCCCGTCCCAGAAGAAGCCATGCAAGCCCAAGCCATGACATTACCTCCACTGTGTTTCACTGATGAGCTATCATGAACAGATCCTTTCTTTCTGCAAACTCTAGCCTTTCCATCACTTTGATAAAGGTTCATCTTTGTCTCATCAGCTCATAAAATGTTGTTCCAGAATCTTTGAGGCACGTCTCTGTACTTTTTTTTCTTTTCAAATTCCAGCCTGGTCTTCCTGTTCTTCTTTCTAATTAGTGGTTTATATCTTCTGGTCTAGCCTCTGAATTTTTTTCATAAAGTCTTCTGCCAACAGTAGATGGTGATACCTTCACTCCTGTCCTCAGTCGTTTTAGGGTCTTTCTTTACAGCTCTCACAATGCTTTTGTCGTCAACTGCTGCTGTTTTCCTTGGTCTACCCATTCAACATGTTACTTAATACGCCACTGGTTTCATTCTTCTTCAGAACATTCTAAATGGTTGTACTGGCTATGGCTAATGTTTGTGAAATAGTTCTGATTGATTTTCCATCTTCTCTCAGCTTCACAAGTCCTTGTTTTTGCTCATACTCAGCTCTCTGGTTTTCATGTTGGTTACACCTCTTAACTATAAATACAGTCTCCAAAGGCAAAACCAAATCTGAAACTGAGCATGGACATTCAGCACTATTTATTGTTTGAATAATCAATGTGATAGGACACGCCTGGGCAACAAAACACACCGGTCAGTCGTTTGTTCCAAACATACAAAAATGGCTATCTTCAAAGTGGTGTATCGGATTCAGATGTAAACACCTGGAACTAAAAGCTGAAATGTTGATCTATTGTCTCATATTCATTTTATGATGTTAAACCCAGATGTTTTTAGTCTACAGCAAAAATAAAGGAATTGGGCCCACTGTTCCAATACTTTTGGAGGGGACTGTACTTGGTGTAGTAGTGATCTAACAGCTTTGATGAACAGAATCAATCTCTAGATCATCTATAAAAATCGTATGCTGTAGTCCTGGTCTCCGTATTATGTTGTGACCCCCTATGCCGCCTTAGTTTTGTGGTTAACTAGGCAGATGTGAAAAGCAGTAATACTCTGTGATGTAATACACGGTCAGAATTTATAACTCTGCAGCAAACTGTGACATCAAAACAAGTCAGGGTTGAATGATTTACCTGAGGCACTTTTCCTTTAACATCTTTGAAAATGATTTCATAGTCTCTCTCTTGTGTGTTGACCAGTGTAGGGATTCCCTAAAAATAAAGATCAGAGAGTTTATTGACTCACGAAAATATAGCCAACAGTCTTTAAAAAAAGTAGTAGGTACTATCATTACAAAAATAAAGTTATGCCTTGCGCTTAGAATTTTTCATCCTGTGCCATTGCCTAACAAAGAATACTCTTAAGTTTTCTTATTCATAATGAGCATATCATATGACAGCAGGAACAAACCAAATCAAACAAAATGTATCCTCTTTTGTCATGATTAGCAATAATCTAACATATGTGTTGTCTAAGAGATCTGTATGGTGCAAGGAAGAATGGAAGGTTAAATGAGTTAAAATCAGTTAAAATCAGGTAACAACAGCACTACGTTTTAGTGCATCCACACTGATGCTCTTTTGTTTGCTTTACCCACAGCCTGTGTGAACTTACTGTGCGCGTGATGAGTGGTTTTCCCTGCAGGAAGTGGGTAAGAATCTGCTGCTGGATCCTCGGAAGATCATACTGTGATACTGTCTCACGTCCCCGCTCCAAGCTGTACTGGCAGTTGGACAGAACTAGAGGAAGCAGGTCTTTGTCCACCTCGTAATGGATGACATGTTGCTCTGTGAGCTCAGCCAAACTCACCCTGTAACTGCTGCAGTCATCAAATTAACAAAAATCTTTAAAACATTGTTTCCTGTAGAAACACTTCACCATCCAAATGAAAAAAAAACAACCACTTGAAATAAAAGCATGATTATAAATGTTCTGATATCTTGATCCAGAAAAGGACCCAGATTATTTGTCCATTTTCCCAAAATCACTTACATTGAAACAGTATGATAAAGAGCTCTTTTAATGACCAGTATGAACAACAGAAGTAACCAGAGAAGGAAAAAACCCTGCTCATAATATCCTGTAGTTACTGTTTTATGACAGACTAGCATGATTAAACAAAACGATTCTCCTCTGTTCTGTTGTGAACAACAAATCTTGTGTTTTGTGGTTTCTTATGTTTTTTTTTACCTGTTGTCCTCTCCAGTCTGAGTATCCACAGCATGCACCAGCTCATTTTGTAGAGACACCAAATAGCTGACCAGCCCTGTAGCACACAGTCCTGGACCCTGTCGTCGAGGCAGGAGGTACTGCAGGTCGCTGTCCAGGCTCAAATCCTCGCTGCAAAATTCATCTGGTATTTTCAGCTCATCTGTGGGTAGGAACATACATTGTATTTCTGGTCATCCTACTACTGAAACAATGACCCTTCATAACCTGACATGCCAGATGGATTTATTTCAGTGAGAAACACAGAAACGGGCAAATCCATCTGCTCTGCAAGGTTAGACCCTTTATGCATCTTAAATAGAATCCGCCTGTACCAACATTCACACCTAAGGGACAGCCTTTAAGGGGAATTAACTAGTTAATGGACAAGCTTGTTTTGCACTTTTCTGGTCATGTGACTAATAAAAGGATTTTCTTTTGCAAGTCACGCTAGCCCATTCACATCACATTCACTGATGGAGGAAGCTGTTGTGAAAAGTGCCCATCAGTGTAAGTTTTCATTATTCATACACATTCACTCTACAGCTCTAAGGTTGAGTGTTTCCACAGCCACTGTAAAATGGGCCAATTCTAAGACCCTAACCCTAACATATGTAACCAAAGCTGGTAAAAACTCTTGCAAATTGTCCGAAGTCAGTTTTGAGTTTTTACTCATCATGAAAGTGTAGCTTCCAAGCTCTCAAATGGTGTATCATACACCTTAATCTGAGCATATTTTACAAAGATACACACGTGGACAAAATTGTTGGTACCCCTCTGTTAATGAAAGAAAAACCCACAATGGTCACAGAAATAACTTAAATCTGACAAAAGGGATAATAAATAAAAATTCATTGAAAATTAACCAATGAAAATCAGACATTGCTTTTGAACTGTGGTTCAACAGAATTATTTCAAAAAACAAAATCATGAAACAGGCCTGGACAAAAATGATGGTACCCTTAACTTAATATTTTATTGCACAACCTTTTGAGGCAATCACTGCAATCAAACGATTTCTGTAACTTTCAGTGAGACTTCTGCACCTCTCAGCGGGTATTCTGGCCTACTCCTCATGAGCAAACTGCTTCAGTTGTCTCAGGTTTGAAGGGTGCCTTCTCCAGGCACCATGTTTCAGCTCCTTTCACAGATGTTCAATAGGATTTAGATCAGGGCTCATAGAAGGTCACTTCAGAATAGTCTAATGTTGTGCTCTTAGCCATTCTTGGGTGTTTTTAGCTGTGTGTTTTGGGTCATTATCCTGTTGCAAGACCCATGACCTGCGACTGAGCCCAAGCTTTCTAACACTGGGCAGCACATTTCTCTTTAGAATACCTTGATAGTCTTGAGATTTCATTGTACCCTGCACAGATTCAAGACACCCTGTGCCAGATGCAGCAAAGCAGCCCTAGAACATAACAGAGCCTCCTCCATGTTTCACAGCAGGGACAGTGCTCTTTTCCTGGTATGCTTCTTTTTGCGTCTGTGAACATAGAGCTGATGTGCCTTGCCAAAAAGTTCCAGTTTTGTCTCGTCTGTCCATAGGACATTCTCCCAGAAGCTTTGTGGCTTGTCAACATGCAGTTTGGTAAATTCCAGTCTGGCTTTTTTATGATTTGTTTTCAACAGTGGTGTCCTCCTTGGTCATCTCCCAAGAAGTCCACTTTGGCTCAAACAACGACGGATGGTGTGATCTGACACTGATGTACCTTGACCTTGGAGTTCACCTTTAATATCTTTGGAGGTTGTTCTGGGCTCTTTTGTTACCATTCATATTATCCGTCTCTTCAATTTGTCATCAATTTTCTTCCTGCGGCCACGTCCAGGGAGGTTGGCTACAGTCCCGTGGATCTTAAATTTCTGAATAATATGTGCAACTGTTGTCACAGGAACATCAAGCTGCTTGGAGATGGTCTTATAGCCTTTACCTTTAACATGCTTGTCTATAATTTTCTTTCTAATCTCCTGAGACAACTCTCTCCTTCGCTTCCTCTAGTCCATGTTTAATGTGGTACACACCATGTCACCAAACAGCACAATGACTACTTGTCACCCTTTAAATAGGCCGACTGACTGATTACAAGTTTGTAGACACCTGTGATGCTAATTGGAGGACACACCTTGGTTGAACATGTCCCTATGGTCACATTATTTTCAATCTTTTCTAAGGGTACCATCATTTTTGTCCAGGCCTGTTTCATGAGTTTATTTTTTTAAATAATTCTGTTGAACCACAGTTCAAAAGCAATGTCTGATTTTCATTGGTTAATTTTCAATGAATTTTTATTTATTATCACTTTTGTCAGATTCAGGTTATTTCTGTGACCATTGTGGGTTTTTCTTTCATTAACAGAGGGGTACCAACAATTTTGTCCACGTGTGTATGCTCATTTGAATGTTAACTTCTAGTTTCTGTTTGTTCTGAGAAAACCAGGCCCAAAGTTTCAGGACTTTTCATACCTTCAGGCAGGCCGGGTAATGGGTGTGAACAATAGGGCCACAGTTACATAAAGTCCACCCAAACCAAGCGTCTGAATCAGACTGGTGATGCTCATCAAAATATTCCCATAGGAAATCCGCCTTCATCAAACTTTCACTGTCAAGTGATCCTGAAGTTATCCCAAGTCTGTTGATAATTCTTGCCGCTTCTTCATCGTCTCTTCTACCTTTCTTTGCTGCAGGGTGCATCTTGAGGGTTATTGATAAAGGTGATAACTAGAGACAGCTGTGTTTATGTGCCAGGGGAGGGGTGGCGTTTGAACCATGCAGTGTTTGTTATTGTCCATCTCAATGGGCGAAACTGGGAAACTGGGAATAATGGTAGGCTGAGTGGCCATTTATCACCCAGCAGTTTCGCTTTCCCCTCTCCTCAATCTCCCCGCAGCAACTCCAAAAACAAGACATTTTAAAACACAAAATTAATGCTTTTAAATATCACATTTGTGAATGTGAAATGCTGACTTGCAGGAACTTTATCTGGCTTCGGTCACACACCACAAGCAGACTGAAGGAACAAGATCTAAAGAGCAATGGACAACCTGTCAGATTTGAGACACTCTGATAATAACAAAAATGTATCAAACATGCCCGTAGTAAGTATATTGCTGAGTCATTGCTTTCTAATAAGGGAATAGAGCCAAACTCCCTCCTGGTCTGTTGTTACCAGCTCTGTGTTCTCAATGACAGGAGAGCACTTTGTTCAGCTTGTTAATGTTTAGTTCAGAGGCTCAAACACATGTAATATGTTTTGTTCACTTGAACTTCCATTTCTACAAACTGAGCTCTGAGATGCATACTCATCAAATAACATTTATACCAGAAACTTGTTGTTACATGTTTATCAGCACTTATCGGCCGCTCTCCAACTCACAGACATGTTGGTGAAAAAGGAAGGGGCAGCTAGAGACATGGGGGGAGCTGATGGATGAAGGTTTGTCCAAAGAGAACAACTGTTTTGGTCTGCTCTGAAAGTTGCATTCAGAAGCCTTCAACTTTTTAAGCATTATTAACATATTAACAATTCAAACACCACAGATGAGCTAGTAAAATGTTACCCAAAACAAATTCAAGAGGACATAGGAAAATGTAAATAAACTTATGTCTGTGACATTCTTCATTGAGGATTTTAAAGAAATGCTTGGGATTCTTGTCAATAGAAAATACTCACTGCTTGTTACAGACACTCTGAGAAGATTCCATGTTTTCAGGAAGGTGTCGATGTGTTTCTCATACCATGCTCTGATACCTGAAACATTTGATTTTGAAATCAGCTGGGAATAAAACAAACATGTAAAATGGCAGACATGCTTTGTTTTTCTGTCTCTTAACCCACTTTTCTTCTATGGAATATCTGGAAAAGATTCAGCTCAAAGATTTTCTGTCAAATAAATAACTCTTTTTTTGGGAGGCACTTTGCCCCTACTTGACAGGACAGTCGAACAGAGACAGGAAACGTGATGAGAGAGAATGCACCAAGCATGCACAGAGACAGCTGTAAACACCTGTAAATGTTGCTATCACCACAGCAGCTGCCACAGAGAATCAAACCATGTTATTTAAGTTCCTGCTTAAAGAGTAGTCAAATAAATATTAGGTAATTGAATGTGACAGTTTAAGGCTCAAATCCAGTTATTGCCCACAGATTCCTCAGCATTACCTGTTTGCTTATCGATGAAATCTCTGATGGAGCCTACTATTTGATCTGATGCATTCTGGAACTTTCTCACCAAGTTTTTCTGCAGGATAAGGATGCCTGGAAGATGCTTAATCTGACGAAATTCTCCCTCCTGAGAAAGAAAAAAAGCTGTCCATCATGCCTGATTTTCCAAAGGCGGCAAATGGATATAATGAAGCTTTTGGTCTACATAAACTTAATGATCAAATGTTTAAAAAATGTCAACAAGAAGAGGTATTTAGTCCTTGAATCCAAATTTAAATAGGTACTTATTTTGAGGTTTTATCACCATTGATTGGATAGCAAAATTTATCCTTTGGAAATGAATAATCAAATAAAAGCACTGGAAGGTAGATATCAAGATTTCTTCCAATTAACTAAAGTGTTGGATAAAAAGGTAACACAGGAGCCACAAAGCTTTACACCTCACAGACATTCACCTTCTGAAGGAACCTCCACAGAAGAGGCAACTCCTCCTTTTGGTCACGCTGCTCCACAATGTGTGTGAGGCTGAGCAATGAGAGCCTCTCTCTGCAGCTCCACACAGCCGAACTGTGCACTTGAGAGCCCTGAGCCAGCGATGATAGGAAGGAGCAGTCATCACTGAGAGCCGTCCTCATGATGAAGTTAGAGGAAACACGGGAGTCTGTTCTGACCCTCTGTTTTGATTGTTGTAGGAGCAAATCTAGATCCTAGCCAAAAAGAAATAAATAATTTGATATTTATCTATTTAATGTAATAATATTTAACAATATGTATACAATATAACACAATAATGTATGCATGTATGCAAAGATGAAGCTGTGCTTTGCAATAAAACAAGAATTTGATTTTAGAAAAAAAGGAGGTTTTGACTTAAGTGGGGAATTATCTTAACTGTCCATTTTTATTTATTTATTTATTTTAAAGACAAACAAAGCGCTAAAAAGTACAGTACAAGATGTTACCCTTAAGCGAGGTGTCATAATATCCCCAGCTACAGTCGTCTCCCAGGTGTTTCTGGATGCTTTGGTTGCCAGGTAAGGATCAGATTCAGCTAGTCAAAGTCAAGAACAAAGCATTTTGTCAAAAAAAAAATACAAATATTTCAGAAAATATTCTGAAACGATAATACAAACACAAAGGTACAGTTTTCTCTTAATGTCCTACAGATTTAAATATCAACAAATTATTATCCACTTTAAGTCTTTGCTGATATATGACCATTACAATGTGCAATGTTTTTACATCTCCATGTTTGACACAGTAAAGGACAAGTACAAACAGACGGGAAGGGAAACAATTTGAATGAATGTCTTGGATTCGAAGTCTTTCAAATCATTTTCAGGTGTTCGTTTTCAATAGGCTTTACTGTCATTACACATAGAATAAAGCATTTAAGTTTAGCAAATCTGGTTCTATGACTGTTGACAGAGAATAGGAAAAAATGGGCAGCGCTTCACACTCAGTGAGGTAATGCTATGGTTATAGCTCGATTAAGCAGTTTTACTGTATTGATGACCTCTCAGTATATATGTACAGGACAAAAACTGATTTACTGACAGTAGTGTGTACTCCTTGGCTAAGTTAGATGGTGATATGACCCCTGTTAGTCAGTCATTATGGGAATTTTTCCTGTTCACCTCGCAAACTGATTTGCAAGCAGTAAACTGGTTACATATTGAATGGTGAAAACAAAGACAATGCTGTGGCTCTGTATATTTTATATATACACAATACTTTTCTTTTGGCATTGCTGCAATGTATAAGAGTTTAAGAAACGCAGCTTAGTACAACCTCATTCAGACTAACAAGTTTACATGCATTCTACAAGTCCCATTTTAAGTCAGACCAATAAATAATAATTAGATTTTTCAAACTGCAATGCAATGTGGTAACTGAATGAGTGGTTAGCGACTTACAGTGATGAGCTTGCACCAGCTCTTGCAGCGACTGGATCACCAGGTGGATGGCTGTCACAGTGTCGTCAGCACCTCTACCCAGTGTCTGAGATAGCTGTTCCAGATCCTTTAATATGTGTAGAGTGAGGAACTGGAATGAATCCTCCACTGGTGGATGAATTATGTTCTGGATAAACTAACGGAGCAGGGAGATAAAGACAACGTCATAAACATTTGAAGAGACATCATTATCAGTACAGAACCATTTGTATCTCAGCTCCCATGACATCAAAAACAAAAAGTGTGACCTACACTTACTAGTCCAGAAAGTAACTGTGGATGTAGAAAACTGAGATTAAAATTTCCATCTGCTCACCTGGGACTTCTCTGAGGCCCCCAGCAACATGGCCAAATGTGTAACCAGTCTGACCAGAGTGAAGGGAGCCAGAGACATGTTTTTGGTGTCCAGAGCGTCTGGGTTGTTTCTCCGCTCAGGGTCCCCTAGGATGTGGCCAGGCCTTGTCTGATCCCTAATCATTAGACAGCAAGTCAATCATTCAGATGTGTGAGGGAATTTCTAAGATGTGTGTGTGTGTCCTTTCCCCAAGAAGACTACCATAGTTAGGGTAGGACTAAACAGACACTGGAAAAGTCATTAATACAATTAATTGGGAACATTTTTTTTCATTTATTTTACTTTTTTGTACCTTTTTAAAAGGCCTTATTTATTGTTGAAATTGTTTATTACTTGAAAAACATTATTTAATACATTCAATTTAAACTTACCTTTTGGTCTTTGGTTTCATTATTCACACACCCGTCCCTTGAGATGAACCCGAGTTTTCGGGTGTTTATTATTTCAATTAATATAATTTAATTTCCTTATTCCAAATTAAAGTTAACATACTTCAAAATGTTACATTATTATATTACTACAAAATTTTCTTAAGAGTCTAAATCTGGAGTACTTATGTAATCCTGCCACATGACATAATATGGGTTCTCCTGTCTAACATGAGAATATACAGCTGAAGATGAAATGATGAGCACCCACATTAAAATTTCTTTTAAGTATTTCCAAAGTGCTGTCTAAAGGATCAGGAAATTTTTAGAAACAGCTTTCCAAACATCATACTTTTATTTTTGATGCTTACATTACTTCACTTTTCAATGCTCAAAGCTTGTAAAATCAAGTTAAAATTTAGAGTTCCCTTCCAATTTACACACAGTATAAACTACAGTAGGACAAAGAACTAGCCTCCACAGGTAGGAAGAGAAAGACTTCAAAGACACTGGAGAGACTCTGGAAAGAAAACTTGTGAGAGCTGTGTCTAAAAGCCCCAGAACAACTGCAAAGACACCAGTGAAGGACTTAGTCAAGTCAGGGATTGTAGTCTTATAGAAAACAATCAGTTTGTCATCAAACATGAAAATGGGCCAAAACCTAATTGGCTCCTGGTGAAGAACTAACCTCCAGAAGACCAGAGTGAAAATTAGACTGCTTTGCACAAAGCCCTGACTTTTATCCCACTGACAATCTGTTGGGTGGACTGAAGACCAAGGTCCATGCCATAAAACCATCAAATCTGGAGGAGCTTGAGAGATTGGCCAAAGAGGAATAGACTGGGATTCCTCTAAAGACATGTCTGAGACTTGCTGAAATCTACAACAAATGACTGCAGGCTGTTATCCAGGAAAAAAAGAGACAACTGACTATTAGCATCAGGGGGGATAATAAGTTTGACCCTGGTAATTTTTGTTTTCTGTGAAATCATTGTTTCTGTTTGCAAATGAAAATAATGTTATCAAAAGATACAATGTTCTAAAAAGGTGTGCTGACAAACTATTGCAAAAATAAATTGGAATTTTAAAATATCTTTAAAGAATTTTCATTTGCAAACACTTAAACAAATTAACAACAAAAAAAATCTGGTATTGCCTACGCAGCCTTGCTTTGATTTGCTGTCACAAAAGAATCAAACTTTATACTTTTGTATGATGGTGTACGATAGCATGCCCTACCAACAATTCTTTTTCAACTAAATTTACAATCCACAGAACAAAATCAACTCTTTTCCTTGACTGTTGGATTAAAAACACAATTCAGTGCACAACTGAAACTTGATCATTGATGGCACTTACTGCTGCAACTGAGCTGGTCTGAAGTTAGGCAGAGCTCTGTGATTTTCCCCTCCAACTTCTTGGCGACATTCTGGACATATTCCTCTCTCCATGGGCTTGCCACACTGCAGTAACACAAAACAGATTGGAAAATCTTTCAAAATTGTATTTACAGTAGTGTGCCTTAACCATTAATTTTCTGTAATAGCAGTAAAGATAGATAGGCTGGAACTGTTTAAAAATTGCTTACCCTATCAACAACGCAGGGGTGATTATTTGGACACACTGAGAAAAGAAGAAAAAAAAACTGGTTAAAACAACACAACATGTATTAATGAGAAAGAAAACAGAGTAAACTATGAGTAGGCGATTGTTTTTACTGTCTTAGTGTTGGAAACAGAGCAATAAGGTTTTATCAAACACTTCAGACACCAAATCTATTCAATGCAAAAACAAAAGAAACTAGAGCAGCTTTGAAAGAAGCTAAAAAGAAACATACTTTTTAAAAGTGGGTCATTAAAAGAGAAAATAGCACTTACCATACCAAGTGAGCTCCCCAAAGACAGCGAACCTTTCCTCTTGTTGCATTACGGTCCGAGCAACAGCTAACATGTCATCAGGCATTGTGGGTATGAATGCACCCTGTTTTGTAAAATAAAATTAAAACAACATTAGTCTGAAAAGTAAGGATATTTAATGAGTAGACTTTTGTAGCAAGAAGAAATGAACAGAAACAGTTTTGAAGATATTTTCTGCCTTCAAAGAACAAAACATACATGCTTGTTTCTCTCTAGGGGATAATAAAAAGGGGATTTAGTTTATTTCTGGGTATACTTGAATTTGAATGTATTTATTTGATAGGGACGATGCAATTTGACATAGTTCCATAACAGAGCATGAATCTGATTTGCTGCATAGAGAGTTTATAGCAATTGCTAGTTTCCAACTCTTGTCCCTTGTTGGGCCTTTAATTAAACAGTTCATAAAATGTACAACATTTAACAGCATAAAATGGGACAAGAGTTTACAGAATAATAGTACAATAAAAGACATAACCACATAAAAAAACAACAAATTCTATAAACCAGTTCAAATAGGAAGTTAAAAACATGGCAGACTAAGAATGATTACAGCTCTGGTTTCCTTTCAACCAGCACTTGACCTTTGTAGTGAAGGATTTTAAATCTATGATTAGTTTGATTTCAGTTGGTAATGAATTCCAGAGTTTACTGCCTTTAACAGACAAAGCTGACTGTCCAAATGTTGACCTACGTTTTTGTATGTTACAGTTTCCATTCACCGTGCTTCTTGTTACTCTGCTGCTGTTCTGTCTTCAAACAAATTTGGATAAGGGTTTAGGGGCAAGATTATTAATACATTTAAAAACTAATTTAAGGAAAGACAGGCGCATGAAGCTCTCAAAGCTCAGTAAATTGTATTTTTTCAAAATGTGGCAGTGATGCCAACAGATGGGTTTTTTGTCCATGATTTTGAGGGCTTTATTGTACAAAGATGAAAGATTTCTGATTGTTGAAGGTGAACCCTGAGCCCAAACTGTCATACAATATGAGAAATGAGAGAAGATCATGGAGTGCATAAATATCTGAGCTGCTTGAGTTGGTATGTACTGCCTAATTAATTTAAAACAATTTAGATTGCTCTTTACTGATTTAGTGATTTTCTTCACATGTTTACCAAACCTGAACTGTGGATCTAAAATTACTCCCAAGAATTTGAATTCATCAACTTCCTGTATTTTTTTAGTCTTTATCTTGACACAAAAACTTTTGAGTGGACACCGTTTAAAGGAGAAGCACATCGACACAGTCTTATTTAGATTTAAAACAAGATGATTGAGTTCCAGCCACTGTTGGACTCCGTACATGTGGTCAGTCAAGATCTCTGCTGCCTTGGTAGGTGACTTAGCAGGAGCATAGATGACTGCATCATCAGCATAGAGCTAATGTCTGCACACATTTTGGGCATATCATTTATAAAAAGACTAAAAAGCAAAGGGCCAAGAATTGACACTTGGGAGATACCCAGTGTGTTTTTTTAAAAGGATGATGTTTATCAGTCAACCTTTACACACTGTTCTCTATTTAGAAGATAGGACTTGAATCAATCAACCGTGTGTTTAGAGAAATTAAAAGAAGATAGCTTGGCCAGAAGAATGTTGTGGTTGACAGTGTCAAACGCTTATTTTAGGTCAAATGAATACTTGAATACTTTATAGTCCCGAGTTCTGTTGTGGATTAAAAACAGTCAAACACTTCAAAAGACATTCAACATTTGACTATGGACAGCTTTTTGAACTAGAAAAATCACAGATGTCTGTCATTTTATGCAGAGAGCAGATGTTACTCAGAGTTGATGTTTACCTGCATATTTTCAGGAGACAGCCCGAACTGTTTGAGTGGCATCAGCAGGGTCTGAGTCCCAGTGAGCAGCACAGCTGCCAGATGAACAGTCAGCTCAGCAATAGTGTTGACGGTGATAGTATGCTCAGGGTTCATGGACAGGGCCCCCAACCTGTTGTGAACCAAGGCTGACGCGAAGTCTCTTACTTCTCTTTGAGGCAGGTATCGTGAGCCCTGGATAAGCTCTCCAAATTTTTGACAATTCTGCAGGAAGAAGGCAAGAACAAGTACATATAAACAAGATATTAATTCTAACATTATAAAGATAGTTTGTCTGAGTTCTTGTGGTTCAAGTTGAGATATTTCTACATTAAATCATCTGTGTGCTGGTTAGGGCTGGTTATGGTTTTACTGGCACAGCTTTTTATATTTATGGTTATGTTATTTGCCTGAGCAGCTTCCCTTGTCATTACAGTAGCAACATGTGATGTTACTCAGCCAATCAAGAAAAAACCACAAGTGAAGACTGGATGTGTGTGAGAGAGAACAGCCAAAAAAAGAAACACACGTAGAAGTCAGTAAAGTCTCAAAAACAGTGGATAACTGGGTTAGGGGAAATTAGAGATGTTGTGCAATTCTATAAGAGAGGACAGCAAACAAAGACTTTATTGGAAAATGGACAGACTGTTCATTCTTCCCTCTGACAATTTAAATCCAGTGTCAATATCTGAACACACTTGCAGTTGTTCATGGGATAATGTCAAAAAAATCAAAGAAAGCAGGGATCTCTGAACGGTCATAATAACCAAAATCTGATCTGACAACACAGAAAAACAACCACATTAGTGAAAGGGGCTCCAAAAAGGGTTAGGAACCTCTAAGTTAGAAGATCTGTTGTTCTGAACCTTAGCTTGAGGGAATTTTCTTGAACTGGACCTCATGGAATTTTAATTTATGACACCTGAATTGAGAGTCTTGCATTTTACTGATTTTCTAAAAGGTTTATCACTTTGCATACCTCTGGGGTGGGATGGAGACCTGTATTTGCAGACCTGTACAGAGTTGTAACCTCTCGGAAAAGTGCCAGGAGGAGGAACATTGTTCGTTTCCTTGATGGTACAGTGCATCTCTAAATCAACAGAAAATAAGTAAATTAGAAAACTTAAAAGCTACCCGTAAACCATATAACACTCCAGTATCAGCCATGGCACTGAAAAAGAGGCATGTACTAAAAAGTGAGATTAATGGGTAAAACGGATACAGAAACAAAGGAAATTTAACCAAAAAGCTAACCTTGTCAGTATCAGGCTGTGTTCAGGACTTGGCTTTAATTTGGCTACAAAGAACCCTCCTTTTATTTGTTTTATTCCTGATAGTATGCTGTTTTAGAAAAACAAATTCACAGCTGAGGCAATAAGCAAACTACTATGACATCACATGACATTCAAGAATGACCCAAATAGAAGCCAGGCAGCTACACTGGCATGTTTTGTACTGTAAAATTTCATTATGAAAAAAATGACCCTTGGAGTAAACTACTCATATGGATTACAGGGTGATAATAAAACATTTTTTCTCTTGCCAAAAAAAAAAAAAAAAACACTTGCAGAAAATACGGTTCATGAGCATGGCACATTATTTTAGTAGCAAGGATTTGGTGTCAAATTTCAAATACCTCACAGATTTCTTCTATTTGGTCTACATCACCATCCATTACTGCCTTGGCAACTGCATCCCTCACTGCTTTGTATTGTTCTCCATACACAAGGAACTGGTCCAGCTGGCCTCCATCCTCATTCTATTCACACCACCAACAAAGTCACAAAAACAAAAATAAACAGCTTATATTTTAATTACAAAAAGGCATTGATACTGAAGGGTTGCAGATAGAGTGATGGTATATCACACGGGAAGAGTTTGACTTTTTGCTTTTTAGGTTTTATGTGCATGAAATCATGGTAACATTATATTACTTTTTTGATTCAACAGATTTTTTGGTTGTAAATCCACAGGTGTACCTGTTGCCGAATCTCTGCAGGAAAAAGCCAGCTGAAGTTTGTTTGTTTCACCAGTGTCTGAACAAACTCAACACCCCGCCGTTCACTGAGCTTGCGGATCAGGTAAACACGGTACCAATCATTTCCACTCTTCTCACAGAACTCAGATACCATTTTCAGGAACTCTTCTGCTACAAGTGGGACATCATTTGGAACAAAAATGTATTCAGACAGACTTAATGCTTCTGAATGGTTAACCAAGATGAACTCTGACAAAGGTAAAATGAATCTCACCAGACAGACTGTCACTGATGAGTTGGGCAGCCAAGGTGAGACACAGACGCATTCTTGCAATGTCTCTCAGATACTGGACTGACACTGTTTCTGGCACAGATGGAACATTGGCCAAAAAGAAGCGCAGGAATTGAGTTTCATTGTCTGTAAAAGACACCAACTCTTCAGTTTTGTTGCCTTCCTGAGGCATTTTCTCCCACATGGAGTCCTGCAGAGAGGCAAAGTCAGTGGAGCATGAGTCATTTAAACTGAACTTGTCAGCTACATGCAAAAACTTCAAACAACAATTTTGTTACAGCTGCCAGCTACACTCATCTAGATGACTTTAAATCACATTTAAGTAGAGTATATTGATGGGCAAATGTTGGTAAGAGGGTCAAATTAAGCTTTCTCGCAAGAAAAATCTTAATTTAACTCCAAGGTTGGAGTCTTGTCCACCCTTTTATTTTCATAAAGCTTTGCATAATGCAACCCTGCTGGTCTCTTCTGTTTTGCTGTGGTTTTCCATGCCATAAAGTCTCAAGTATAAATAATACCAGTCTGCCAATATGCTACCCTTAGTTCACAAATATATGTGTATATTTTTTATCACTCAAATGGCTGACTTGCGTGAAAACTTCCTTGAATTCTGTATGAATTCATCTTTTCACTGTTCAATGTTGTAAACAGTCTAATCATGATAAGATTTGTTTTACCTCCAAGCAGTTGATGTACAGGGCGTAAAGCTCTGCTTTATCCTCCTTATCCACAAACCTGCTGTCTTCCACTGATGACAAATGCTTCTGCAAGTATTCCTCGACCTCAGCAAAGCTGAAACACAGTTAAGTTGATCAAACTTGTCTTGTGGTAAAGAGCAGATCTGCTTCTCAAGAGGAAGAAGAGTAGCTTGAAAAAAATGCAAAATTGTCTTACTCCAAACTCCTTCAATTTGATTTAGCTTTGCTGACAAATACCTTCACAGTGTTTCTGACTGAGATACATCTGGCAGACAAGACATTGTCAAAATTAATGTGCTAGTGTTAAGACCATAGTGATTGTAAGTTTATTTACCTGAACTTGAGCAGCAGCTTGAGGATCACAGATCGCACAACTGGATTTTTATCAGGGGACTCATCAAAAGGTGACAAATCTTTGGTGTGAATCTCTCTATTTTCTAGATCCAAAGTAGCAAATATCAACCACAAACACAGACTAGTTATCTGATTTAATAAAAATGCATTATTTATTAGAAACAAATTTGAAGGAAAAAAGGGAGAGATGAGACTTCATTTTATGGTTCTTTAACATAAAGCTCTCCAGTAAAGGTTACCTGTCTCAATCATCAGGTAGGACAACAAGTGGTTGATGACAGCTCTGGCTGGCGGTCTGTTGTCCTTGAAGCACACAGTGGAGAGCAAATCAATGAAGAAACTGTTGCAGCGCCGCCTGAATTCTGAATGTCTGATGAGAGACACCCTGCAGAGTGAAAAACAATCAAATGAAAAAAATTCACTTCAAAGAAATTGCTTTTTAGCTGTGTTTATAGCAACACAGATTAATTGTTAATTGCAGACAGTCTCTAAAAGCTGAAAGTTTAAGTTGTGAATTGCTAAGTTCATTCATTCATTCATTCAAGCTTTATTTGGTTTCCAGATGCTCTAATTTGCAATGACATCAAGAGTACATTAAAACAATAAATGCAAGACAGTGAGTAAAACAACTACAAAGAACAAATGTAAATAGATATAAGTACATCAGAATAGGCACAAGAAGTAGGACACAGTTTAAAAACAGTCAAAATCATGTACATAGTAGTTCCTTATGTTTTGAAATTGACCTATGCTAATAATTGAACTGAGTTTAAGTGTTTGCTGTGCAGTATTCAAGGTGTGTGTCAAGTCAGACCACAGATTGTTGATCACATAGCTTTGAATTAATGTAAGAACTCAATCAGATCAGTGATGAATATTTTGATTTAATTTGAAAATGTTAAAAACAAATGAATAGCTAAATAGAGTTTAAAAACACCCTTAAAAATGAAATTAAATAAAATTAATAAGTTAAAGCTAAAGAACTGAAGCATTGAGTGGAATCCAGTTTATTTTTCGGTAGCATACTCAGTCCTTTTCAAGTGAGGAGCTGCACAATTATTAAAGAACTTGACAGTGTGTGCTGTGCAAAAGCTGAAGGATGTTTCTCCAATTTTAGTATTTACGCTTGGAACTTCAAGCATTATCTCATCACTTGAGCAAGTGTGAAGTTTGATAATGACTATTGGACATGTTCAGTATAGGGGTGAGGTATAACAGCAGATGTCCAGACAGAGTTAAATAAATGAAAAGTGCCTGTCCTATCTTAATGAACATGAAGGCCAGCCCACTCTGTCATGCAGGATGCAATGATGAGTAGATTAATTCTTGCCAGTAATTAATCTTAGGGTGTAATGATATAAACTTGAGTCAAGTAGTTTATGTGAGTCAGCTGTAGCATGCCTGTAGATCAAATCTCCATATTCTAAAACTGACAAAAATGTGGTTTCAATAATTTGGTTTCTGCAGGACATGGGAAATTAGTTCTGTTTCTGTACAAATATCTAAGTCTCTGTCTTAATTTAGTCGCAAGTGAATTTATGTGAGATTTGAATGTGAATTTTTGATCCAGCCAGATACTGAGATATTTGTACTGAGTGACTCTTTTTATACTGTGACCTTCCAGAGTTGTCAGCGGGATCTCTAGCTCTAGTGAAAGCATGTATTTAGTTTTATCTGGATTCAAAATTAATTTCAGATTGAAGAGAACATTTTGCAGTTTGTGAAGCTCTTGTTTGAGTATGTCAGTGATTAACTGTGCAGTGCTGGTGAAGCAGCACAGATATGTCATCAGCATGAAGGTGGGTATAACAATGAGATAATACAGATGTAATGTTGTCAATATAAATTGTGAAGAGTACAGGACCCAAGACCTAGCCTTGAAGGACCCCATTCGATAGAGGTAAATATGGAGAGTGAACATTTTTTAATCTTACGCAACATTTCTTAAAGTCATTTGGAAAAAATCCTACCTGATTTCATCTGAGACATGTGGTTGAAAGTCACTTGGTAACTCCTGTCTGCAAGTGGGACAGGCTGCCTGTCCTGCATCCAGACTTGCTCTGATGCATGTTAAGCAGTAGATGTGATGGCATGGTAATCCTACCGGGTCCTGTGGCTCCCTCACACACACTCCACATTGAAGTCCAAACCTTAACAATGAAAAATAATTAACACCACATCCATAGAGATGTTGGTTAAAGCCATTTTCACCATTGTCTTTGAAGTGAACTGCCCAGTTAAATTAACAAACCCTTACCGGAAAATCTGGTCACTTGCTCCCTGCTTGCAGGACTTCAGTACTTGAATAACAGCTTCAAAAGCAGTTATCGATTTAACATCTGAGTCTTTATCCAGAACCTAAGTGTCACAGCAGATAAACATAGTTAATAAAACAGCCATATTGGTGATTTAGATTCATTTTTAAATTTTTGGCTGATTGCTGAGGTAAGCCCTATAGATGGGTCTGTCCCTGTCTGAGTGCCTGAGTGAGTGATGCTACTTTGAGGGCCCTGACATAACAGAGTTGGGTTTGCTTGTACTGAATGCTGTCGCTAATGGTTGCCTCCACTGTGTTAACTAGAGCCATACATACAGAGTTGCGCTATGGGCGGGGTTTAGGGGGACTGAAAGCCCTATGGCTGCCTCCACTGCTGTAAATACTCAGATATAGCTTTAGCCTCTGTTTCACCAGAACTGGGCCACATTTCTGTATGACAAAGAATAAAAACAACCCCAGTGGCAGATTGGCCATCGGGAGGACCGGGACATTTCCCGGTGGCCTGGGTACCAAACTGGCCCGCTCAGCGATTGCCGAGAGTCAGGACCAAAGGCTCGGATCAGGTTGCGCATGATTTCTTAATAAACAATCCGTCGTGCGGCTCAGGGTATCTGCCTCAATGAAGTTCACACAGATTGAGCAGCAACGTAGGGCACAAACACACTCTCTTTTTCTGAGGCTCTCTACTGCAGAGTGCAGGCAGACACACCACCGAGGCTCTCGAGCCACATGTGGCTCTTTAGTGACTGGTTGTGGCTTTTTAAAGGCTTCCTTTAAGAAAATCCTCCTGAAATCCTCTATAAAGGTGGAAACTGTCAGCAGTAAAGACTCATTGCACTAGGTCATATCAATAAATCTAAGTCCACACAAAGAAGACAGACTTTGACTTCCAAATTTAAATGGAAACTTGTATATTATTACCGTTGGATGCGCGCTGGATGGAGGAACATGCATAAAAGAGCGCAGAGGAAGTCCGCTGGTAGCGCATCTCTTCATTAAGCTCATTCATAGAGGTGTGCTGTCTTGTGTTCAAGGTGAAGCTTCTAATGCCCTCGTTTTAACACATTTCTTCAGTCACTTCCTGCCATTGCTCTACCTTTCTCGTATTTGATGATGACTTTTGAGATGCGCATCATCATCAACGAGCTAAACACACATGGATCACATCTTAAAATAATGTAAAATTGAGAAAAACTTGTCGAGACATGGGTGTTTTATTTGATCTTAAACGTACTAATGATAAATACTGTCAAAAGGGCAGAAACTGAGAAATGAAAGCAACAAACTGGCAGGACAGAACGATTTGTGAGGGGGAGCTGCAGGTATGAGACAGGGCCGGTTTAAGCCATTTGGAGGCCCAGGGCAAGACCAGTAAGGGGGCCCTCCCCCTTTAGCTAAAAGCAATAATAATGAGAGGAAAAAATAGAAAGCATAACTTTAAGTTAACAGAGTCACAGAACTACAGTAAATGTTCAAATATTAAATATTAATACCCAAACAGACACTGATGATTCATCAGTTCTTTGAAAAGCTTCTCATAGCTCTAAGTCAGCATGTTCTAATATTTTAAAAAGACTTTTGTCCAGGTGGAACTTACATGAATTAAAATATATGCTTGTTATCTGTGAAATATCCTTTCTTCTGGCACTATTAAGGGTAGCTGATGGGGTTAAAACTGACCGAATAAAACTAATGTTTTAAGTTTAAACAAAGGATATTGCAAATTTTAGTTTATAGCTAACTTACATAGACACAACATAATGAATTATATGAATATTGAAATCCTTGTATTATATTGTTTCGTTTAACCTTTATTTAACCAGGTAAAATCCAATTGAGATTAAGAGCCTGCACATTAAAAGTGTAGTAGTAGATAAAACAGAATAATTTCAGTTTATGTGACTTGAGTACAGGTTATTGCAACATAACAGAAAAATTTATTTTGTAGGGGAAAGAAACAGAAAAAGCTTTGTGTGGGCACATGCGGAGCCTTTGTTTTATTATTTTACACTCTTACATAAGTAGGCGCCCAACCTAACGCGCTCTTGGTGTTTTGCGCTAATCGGGTGGTCGTGGCCTGGGATGGTATCAAATTCCTGGCCTGAATTATTGTCCCAGTCTGCCCCTGAACAACCCTATACGTTTTTGATGTTGGGAAAGACGTTTTCACTTCTCTGCTGACCTGCTTTGGCATGACTATGTAATAGTTGAGGGGAAAAAGGTAATTTCTTGTGTGAATGCTCGTGTACACAATGGCTGGTGGACTGATTAGCTCTAAATTAATCACAGCAGCCCTTTAGTCAAAAATGGACATTTCTTTATTAAAGCAAGTGAAGAAAGCAACACTAAAAGCTTTCTGTAACAGAAAGGGTGTTTTTGCTCTTCTGCCAAACCGCTTCAGCATGAGTATGATAGTTAAAGGTTAACTTGTTGTGCTTGTTTTTACAGCCTGCTAGCCAAACGTTAGCTCAGCCTTAGCCAGACCAACACATTTTGTCATCATAGTTAGCGCTGAGAGCAACATGGAAAGCTTTCTGCAACAGAAAATGAGGTTGCTGCCCCTATTTGGCATGATTAAGTGATAGTTACAGGGAAAGGGTTAGTTGTTGTATACAGCTAATGAATTGTTGTGTCCCAGCAAATGACTCTAGCAGGCCTGTCATTAGCTGGGACTGAGCCACAGTGGAGCTTTTGTCTGAACCAGACAATATGTCTTATCCAAACAAGTGCAGAGAGCAACACTGAAAACTTTCTGTGACAGAAAAAAATGTTTTCTCTTCACTCCTGGTCTGTTTCGGCATGGCTTTCCGATCATGGCGGTGGGCTTGTCCAGCCTTGTCCAATGTTAGCTGTTAGCTTGGATGTCGCAGTAGGACTGCTGAAGTTTACTCCAAACTCCATACCGACAGCTTGTCTTGTGCAGAGAAGATATTTTGTGATTTGAGACTGGTGCACAATCTTCGGTTTTTAATTTTTCCATCATGATCTCCCGTCCCCTTGTCACTCTTTCTCCTATCGTCCCTTTCTCTTTGACTGTTCATGCGTCTTTTACGTAGCAGCGTTGGCAGCTCTCCTCTCATCCTTGTTTGCTTTCATGCTGCATAACAATGACACACACAAACGTGACGCTCATGCACACACCTACTCTGAAACGAATGATAACATGTTGGTAGTGTAGACTTCAGGCTTCTTTCTGTTGAGGGCAAAAGTTTCAGAATACTGGAGGATAAAACACCTGAACTTTCTCCTCTTAAAGCTCCTCTCTGTCCCCTCTGGAGGACCAGTGCATCAGGGCGGTGTGTGTTTTTGTCGCCCGTGTGAGCCAGGGGTGTGTGCTATGTTAAAAATATATTTGGTAAATATTCCCTTAATACTATATGATTATGGGGAACAAATAAAGGATAAAATCTCCGCATCTGCATTGTTACAAGAACACTACTTGAATGTTAAGCACGTCTTTATATGCAGGGAATATGATAAATATGCTGTTTAGACATAATTAATGGATATAAAAAAACAATAGGAACACTAAAGTAGAAATTCAGCTTAATTTTACACATATAAAGACCCTTACACACCTGTCTGAGGAGAATTACAAATGTTCAGGAAACCTGCTGCAGTTTTTATTTTATTTTTGAATAAATCGTTAAAAGTTAGTGTTTTATTGTCAGTATAAACTTTCTACCTTTTCTGTGTATACGTGAAATCCTACAGAGACATGTGTCTGTCTCTACCAGTGAAGTATGACACATGTCTCTGTAGGGTTTCATATGTACACAGAAAAAAGCTTTATTAAGAGGAGAGACAAAGAGAGAGAGAACAGCATATTATACATTTAAGTTGCCACAATGCATTTGGCTCACAAAAAATAACAATGATGAGTAAATCACTCTGCCAGTCAGGCATTTCAACAGACATCCCAGATAGTTGCAGTCAGCCATATAGTACATTTTAACCTAGTCTTGTGTTTTACTAAAAGTCTAGTATAATGTGCACAAAACGTGCCAACAGTAGGAAGAAAGACAAATGGACATACACAGATGGGTTAAAAAGAAACTTCATCCAATATGATGTAGGCCACATTCATTATGTCTGTTTTTGTTGATTGAATAAGTCATTAAAAATCTACCTACCCTGCTTAAGGTCTGAAAGTGTTTTTGGACCAGCGATCTGAGTTGATTCTCATCATCACTGAAACCCAGCAACATGTGTTCAGCAAACAATGAGAGTGTGTGAATGCGCTTCCAGCCTTTACTATAAAATACACAAGAAAACCACAGTAAATATGTTATTCTTCAAGATCAGGTAATTCAAGAGGGTAGTTTTTTTAGTAGAGGCAGAATTTTTCAAGGAATTTGTTGGTGAGCACCAAACAACAATAACCACATGAAATAAATGTTCTTTGCAATGTGAAGAGTAAAGTTACTTATTGTCACTGAAGTCTTAAAGACTTGTAAAAAATAACATATTTGCAGTAACAATCTTTCATACTCTCCGCACATTATGTGCTGGTAACAGGAGTATCCGGACAAAGCCATTGCAGATTGGAGTCTTGTCCACTGCTCCACTCCCACCACTCCAAGTATTTTAATCACATCTCTTTACATAAGAATCTCACCTGACATCATGGAATCTTTCTCTGCATCTCTGTCCATAGAGTTTGGCTTGATCTGGGGAGCAAATTATCTCTAAAGATGCCTGCAGCCTCTTCACTTGTTTCAGCCAGTCCAGGCAGAGAGCATCCGTATCAAGCTTGGGAGACTCCAGATATTCAATGCAGGCCTGAGCTGTATGCACATCCAAAACCTACAGGACAGCAAAAAAATTTAAAATTAATTTGTTGTTTTCTGAAAAACCCCTGTGAAAATCCCATTTAACACTTTTCATGTTGGCCTTTAAAATAAATATGTTAATGATTGCTTCTCATACAGGACATGAATGTCGTCTGAATCACACTGACAAAGTAATCTAAAATACAAAAAACCATTGCCCTCAACTACACTAAGTAACTTAAAAAATGCACATTGTAAAATTTGCTAGAATTGTCATGAGATGTACTCAGATGCTTCAAACAACTTCTCAGACACACAATATACCTTTGTTCTGCATGATTGATTGTGCCTTTTCTCAACCACGGACCAATTCATGACAGTTGTACCCACAAGTGTATAAACTGGGTAGGTGAGTGAAATATTGGGATGGGATAAATTGTTGACTAAAAACGTGTAGGCGCGTACGGCTCTTCAGGAGGAATGGAAGGCAATCCCACAGAGACAGATTAATGGCCTCATAACATCTATGCCTCCGAGAGTGGCCGATTTGGTGCGAGCAAATGGAGGTCATACCAGATATTGAAATTTGGACTTGTAAGAATCGGTGGTACTGTCAACTTTTTATTGCGTGATTGAATAAACTGTTTCCTTGATTTCTGATTTTTGTGTGTATGTCTCCCACAAGATGTGTGCAATAAGAACAGTAACTATAATTGGAAATATAGTTCATGAATTACAGGTAATATATTCATGAATTTCAATGTGCATTTTTAAAGTCACTTAGTGTATGTTAAATAGAAACTGGTTTGGTAATAATTCTGAGGTCTGACATGACTATTCATAAGGCACTTCTGACATTTGGAAATGTTTACCATCTCAGGACAGTGTCGTATGTGTGTGTTTCTTCTCAAAGGAGTTACAACATCAGGCTGAAGAGCTAACATCCTGGAGAGGTTCTGAAGACGACTTTGGTAGGCACGGTAGGCGATGTGGATGAGAGGAAGACAAAGCTCATGCTCATCTCTTTTCCGTCGTCTTATCTCATCAACACAGCTGGCCAGGGCCTGACACATGAGCTGTTAAAAAAATTGTTAGAAGATGTGCAGTGCTTAACAAATTTGTTAGACCACCTGTCATATTTGTCTCAAAGACCATCCAGCATCATGAAGTGCTTTAATGTGGACTCTTTTATTTTCAATGAGCTCTTCACGTTTTACCATTTGGAACAGGAATGAGGGATTTCAAACTGAATTCACCCAAATTTGAGCCTGCTCACAGGGCTTCTCTGAGAAGTCAGAAATGAATCAAGCATAACATTCAACCACTAAAACTCATTTTTCTGTTCAGGAATGCAAGTAAATAACTATAATTTGACATATTAATTAAGAAATATTAATGTGCTTTCCAATTTTTTCAGTTTTTTTGTAAATCAGTAAATTTGAAAATTCATGGATAACAATAATAATTATATTTTAGCATTAAAAATATCATTTGGGTTGTCCTTAGTTTTAGTCTTTCACACAACCATACTGACTGACACCTACACACTAGTCTGGGGGGTGTAAAATTACCTGATCGGATTGGTTAGGACTTCACACAGTGGTAGTTTGTTGTATTCAAACATCATCATTAAGTAAATAAAATGATAAATGAAGAGTAGCCTGTTTGAATATGTTTTTAAAAATGTATGACGTTCACTCAGTCCCCACATCGGTTAAAAAAAAAAAAAAAAAAAAAAAAAAAAACTAGACTAAAATGAAGCATTTTTGCAAATTAACTAAACTAAACTAACAATCCAGCTGTCAAAACTAATAAAAACAAAACTGAAATCGAACACAGAAAGTGAAAACGAAATAAAAGGAAAAACTCATGAAAAATCCAAAACCATTATAACCTTGGTTCCAATCTGGCTGAAATGTTTCATGTTTGTAGAGGGTCCAGTCCTGAACAAATACATATGGTCATTTTTTTTTTTTTTTTTTTTTTTTTTTTTTTTTTTACAGATAATAGCGCCTCCTAGTGGTGACAGGCAAAACTAAGCATTGGGGCATCAGCTTCCATTTGCTACATGAAAAGGCATGGCCCATGGAGATATTTGTTCACCATTAAACAGGAAATAGTTGTTTAAGGCAGTGGTTCTCAACCTTGGGGTCAGGACCCCCTTTGGGGTCGCAAGACACAGAGAGGGGGTCACCAGTTGCCTCTAAAAAACTAAGAATATTTTTCAAATTATACTGTTGCCACTTCACACCAATTTTGTCAAAATTTTTCCCTCTTTCATCATTGTTTCCCACCAATTTTAACAGATTTTTACCATTTAACATATATTTCTGTAATATTTTGTTGACCCATTATTGCGACTACTTACCCCTTTTAACCACTTTTTACATTCAATCTTTCCCATTTTAACCCCAATTTACCATTTGATATACCCATTTTTGCTAGTTTAACCAATTTCTGCCTTTATTTTCTTTCTCAGTTAACCCATTTTTGCCAAATTCATGCAATTTTAGCCACATTCTAACTCCTTTTTGCCACTTTTTATGCCCATTTTTGCCACTCTAACTCATTTTTGACTTGTTTTGCCATTTTTATCTAATTTTTGCCACTTCTAAACCATTTCTTCTACTTTTAAAATCCAATTTCACCACATTTTCCACCATTTTTTTGCCATTATTAACTCACTGTAGCAATTTTAAAAACATTTCAAATATGAAATATGGATGTCACAGCTTAGCTTTACAATGGACCATGGTTTTGCTGACCTCCATGGGCCCCCAGTTTGGCTGGGCGCCAGAAAGCTCTCCCATTTTTCCCCCTTTATGGACGGCCTTGTCTGCGCGTGACTATTCCAAATTGTGCATGGCTGTGTTCAGCCACCTTCAGGTACAGTGGGGGTCCCCAGTCTCGGGCACCTTGATTTTGGGGGTTGCGAGCTGAAAAGGTTGAGAACCACTGGTTTAAGGTGTCATACTTGTATGGCCACGTAACTGTTTGAAAAAAAATTCTATACTGAACTGAGATGATTGACATGGCTTTTGTTTATGGGTGAGGCACCCCTACAAATTTTCAATAAAATCAGACTCCACACCATATTAAGCCTAGGATTTTGAAATATGGTAGGCATATGTATCATGCCAGGACCTACAAAAAAGCCTCTTGGACCCATGTCACCAAGTAAACAGGACGTCTGCCATTTTGAATTTTTTTTAGTCAACTCCACCCCCACCCCTCTTCTACATGCGCTACTTGGGGCTACATGATCTGCCTGTGCATAATAAGTTCATCATAACCGTGTGAAATGCTGAAATGCTGCTACTGGAAATCTCTGTGAGGAGAATTCAGTGATTATTTAGTTCATGTATGCGTGCAGACTCACTCATAGTGCCGGTATCTGTGACTTCATAACTTTGATTCAGTCACTCTTCGTCATGTCTACTTCTCTTCTCACCGTGTGTCAGCCACATATCCATTAACTTTTGGTTGTTTTTATCATTAGTCAGGAACTTAAAATGACTAATGATACAAACAACAAGCCTTTGTATACTTCAGCGGTAAACTTGGCAAAATAAACTCTGTTTGAGCACCATAGAGTCCATTGTTAGCTCCAAAAAGCAAAGTTATAGCTCCAGTTAAACACGACCTGTTTTTTGTCTGACAGCAGACAGAGCAGAGACACACACTCTCTCACCAACGCACACACATGCATCTGACGCATCTTTGTGTCGTGTCCAACACTGTCAAAGCTCATATGAGGAAAAAAAGACCACAAAACGATAAAATTATATATTTCTCTACATGGCAGCAAACGTGTTACTGACAGAAAGATTTCTTTTGAGTATTTTAAATATGGATGTCCTTAAAGAGGCTGACAAATAGATTGCTTTTACTGATGCAGCTCTGTATATTTAGGTCTGTTACAAACTGTTTTAAAAATACTTTCAAGATAATCTAAATGCTTTTATTATATTATTGCTATTGTAGCAATGAGTGCATAGTGTAGTAAAATACAGATGTGGTAGAATATTAAAATGAGAGGTGTGAAAAGCATTTAAATGTACAGTTTGACTCGAAGTTAGACAAGATACACTTTGTGAGCATTGATAGCCTACTCAGTACAAGAGGATTAGTTTAAACATTTCTGAATAGACCTGAATGCTTCGCAATTATGACTTTCAGTTGTATAAAGGACATATCTTTCCACTCATATTTTTTTTCCAGAAAAAAAAAAAAAAAAAAAGTGTAAAATCTCATTTCGTCTCATGGGCCCAAATCTTGTCTCTTGTGAGAAGTGTCTTGTCATACCTCTACTGCTAAAACCTCAGTCCTCAGTCACCCAAAATAAAATTTTAACTCTGTGCTTCAGTGGCGTGCACAGACTTTTTCGAGGGCAGGGGCGAAAAAAAAAAGGGCACATACAGCTCATTTTCGCCACTGAAGAGGGCATGTTTTGCTTGTTTTTGAGGGTAATTTAGACATGTTTATGTTATACAAATGGCACATTATATAGCCTTAAAGCAGACTAACTAGACAAGACTAGACTAGACCAAAGACTAGACTAGACTCAAGTTAGTTTGTAGTTAGGATCAGCATCCACAAGAACTGTGTAGATTCAACGTTGGACTGTGAAGAACACACAGAAATAAATCAATAAATCCCTAGGGGGTCTGGGGGTCTTCCCCTAGAACATTTTCAATGAAGTAGATGCCATTTCCTGTATTCTAGTGCATTTTAACACCATATTAGCACCAGATAACCCAAACTGTTTCTATGAAATATAGTTCTTGCTCAAAATAGATCAAAAGAGGGTCCAACCTAAAAGTCATTGCAACAGTAGTGTTTTGCCAACCGGGATGGCACTTTAGCATGCATTTTTACCACCTAAGAGGGCAGTTTATCATGTTTTAACCAGCCAAGAGGGCAATTAAGTGATTTTTTTCACCCAAGAAGTCAGTTTAGTGTTTTGCCAATGAGGAGGGTACTTAAACACACCTTTTTGCCACCCAAGTGGGCAGTTTATCATGTTTTAACCAGCTAAGGGGGCAGTTTAGTGTGTTTTTTCCACCCTAGAGGGAAGTTTAGTGTGTTTTGCCAGCCAGGAGGGCAATTTAACACACGTTTTGCCTCCCAAGAGGGCACTTTAGCGCACGTTTTTTCAACAATTGGGCGGGGGGGGCACACCACTGCTGTGCTTTCATTTGATGATGTCTCTAGAAGACTCGAAATGATGGCTGTTTCACAATTGAGTTTCGGACAGATGTCACTGCAGCTGGCTATTGTTTCCGACAAGGCCACAATTCCACATGCTTGCAGCCCTAGTCTTTGTCTTGATAACACCCCAGAGTTTCTCTACGGGGTTCAGGTAAAGTTAGCTGGCTGGCCAATCAAGCACAGAAACACCATGGTCAGAAAACCAGTTTCTGGTAGTTTTGGCTTCACTATGGGCAGGTACCAGGTCTCCACAGAGATCCTCAGTAGATAAATTTTGAAGGGCTCTAAAATGTGGTGGATGGCTGACAGCGTTGACTCTGGATTTGATAAAGCACAGTGAACAAACAGCAGCACAAGACATGGCACCTCAAACCATCACTGTGAAAACTGAAAACAGTGAACTTCAAGCGCCTTCGAGATTCCGGGCCTCACTGATCTTCCTCTAGACTCTGGGATATTAAAACAGGACTTTGGACCACTAAGCAACAGTCTAGTTATTTATCTCCTTAGCCCAGGTAATGTGCTCATAATGCTGTCTGTAGTTCAGGAGTGGCTTGACACCAAAACCACAACACTTGGACCCCATTTCCTGGACCATGCAGCGCTGGCCATGCCTATCCAATAAGAAACAGCCTGGGAGTGGCCTTGGAAGGTAATGAGCGCAGTGCATACTGGTTGTTAAAGTATTCAAATCCTTTGGCTGAATTGACCTTTTCATCGAATATCTCAGGCTATGAAGCACCGATTTCAGAACTTTTTTCATCTTTGAACAGTGTGGACATGGTATCATTATCACAGAGACAATATCTCCACCGGTAAATTTGTCCTTTAATATACTGTGTTTTTCATTTTTGTGAAGTGCAAGCTATAATCACCAAGATTAAAAGAAAAGAAATGTAAATTTTTCATTTTGCGTGTGATAAATCTAAAATATATGTTTCACTTTTTTATTAAATAACAGTGGGAAATTAATGTTATCATGATCTCTTTTTTTAAACACCCCCGAGTACAGATTTTATTCCTACTTCAGTAAAGTGTCTATTTGGTAATCATAATAATTTGATCTGTAATTGAACATTTGATGTGTGATTACTTACAAGAACATGGGGATAAAAATAAAATGTGAATCAAACACACAAGGACAAAATACCAGAAAAAAATCATGATTCTGCCTACTTTCTGTTAAATTGTTATAAAACATAGGCTGTAAAAACAGTTACTCAAATCCACCATTTCATTGTTAATATATTAGGTATTAATATATTAATACCTAATATATTTAGTATTGAGTATGTATTCATGTAAATTAATACTGGCCTGAATTTGTTTAAAGAAAGAGTTCGCATTAGTTATACTTTTATAATCTCTTACCGGTAGTTCATCTTCTGATCCTACGTCGAAAGTCATGGAAACAAAATCCTGTAGGTACCTTTCAAAGAATTCTTTCTTCATTTTTTCATTGACATTTTCATTCATGAACCCCCCAAGTGGAGTGTTCATGAATAACTCTAGGATATGACCTGGCGAATGACCTGCAAATTAAAGTTGAGAATGACACTGATGTGTTAGGATCCACCCAGAGGATGAGATATTTTTCTGTCAGATTCCAGGACAAAAGGATTTGAATGTGTTACTTGATGAATATGCAACATACTTTCATGTCTAGATGTTTGCATCATGAACCCATCCAGGAAGTCTTTGATCCACCAGCTGAAGGGCATGCAGCAGCTCATGGTGCCGCTGCCTGTGATATGGCTTTGCACCATTATCACACTGGAGCTACGAAATGAAAAGTAGTATGGGAGGGTTAGAATTTTGTTAAGACACAAGAGTTAGACAAATTTTGTTTTTTCGTGAAAAAAAATGTTGCTGGTGTTGCAATTCAGTGAAATTTTTACATTTTCCATTAGTCAAAACATTTCTAGCAATTTGCAAATTTTTAAATATTTCTTTTAAAAAACATTTGAAACTGTATTAAAAAAAGGTCAATAACAAAAAACATTATCAGTGTATATTCAAATTTTCTCGTGTACTTCGACCTAAGATGTAAACATATAGGTGGAATAATCATCAAAAGATACTTACTTGTTTTCCACCCTTACATAGGGTACATGAAGCATTTCTTTGCTCCCAAAAATCTCAAGCCAGAGGTTTCTGATGTCATCACTTCCATTCAACAGAAGGTCCAAATTGCAATCCCGGTCAATGACAGAGACCAAGTTGGCTAGCAGTGGAGTGACAACTGCTTGCATTTTCCTCCACAGAGTGTGCCTGAGAAATAGTAACATAAACTCACATATTAATACTGTCAATAGGTGATTAAAAAAATTTATTGAAATTCCAGTCAATCTGTAAAAGAAAAGGTAACATAGGTAGCTGAGATAAAAATGTAGATTGAGATTGAGAGTGGAGATGAGACCTACAGGAATGTTCCTCCCTCTTGAAGAGCACTGACATTAGAGGCTTCTCTCAGAACCCAGCTTTTTGGATTGTGAATGTTGGCCTCGTAATCCTTTAACAGTGAGTGGATACGCTTCCTCACAATTTTGGTAAACACACCTTGAAAACAAATTTCATTACTAAAAAATGTATCTGGTCAGAGCATACAGCATAGAAGTGAAGAGTTATGTGCTGATATTAAAAAAGCCCCGAACATTCTTACCCTGTGTCTGACTTTCATCCAGAAGTGTGAGCAGGTTCTCCACTCGCTTTGTGCTGAGCTCAGCATTGTCTGCTGCATCTCTTAGCATGCTGACTGCACTCTGTACACAGCTCCTCAGCAGATTTGGTATGTCAAACAAACTTTCCAAAGCCTGCAAAAGGAAATTAAAGCATTGTTAAAATCTAGCAAGCATTTGAAAAGGTAAAAATTTCCTTAAATTTACTAATTTAACAATGATCAAAAGGCTTGAGTAACTGAAAAAATATCAGCTTCTTCCATTTAGCCCAATAGTTACAGTTATTCAATAAATAAATGAATCAGTGACAGATAGATATCAAAAAGAACACTGAACCTTGAGGATGTTTTCCATTTAGCAGCTTTTGCTTGTATGTTTGAAATATCTTTGATTAGGATTTAAATTTTTATTTTTCATCTTATCTATCTTTTAAAATCAAATATCAAATCAAGTGAGTTTAAAGAAGCCGTCCTAACAGCTGCAGCTGCCAGCATTACATAAATGTGCACAACTCCATATCTGAAATCTCTGAACTGACCTCAAATCATTACAGCATTGATTAAATTCTAATACAACCTAAGAAATGCACTGTTCCCATTTCATGAAATAAGGTAATAAGGTTGATTTCTGAAACTTTTTGAAATGTCACCTCGGCTACGTTCACACTGCAGTCAAAGTGACCTGAATCTGATTTTTTTTCTGACTGTGTGAACAGCGCAAGACACATTGAATCTGACCTTTTCGAATCAGATTCAGGCCACTTTCGTATGTGGTTCTAAATCAGATATGTAGCTGATCTTTTCGAAGTTGACTGCAGTGTGAACAGGCAAACAAAAAGAGTCAAATCTGAGAAAAGATCAGAAATGAGCATTAAGGCCTGCAGTGTGAACGTAGCCTTTTGAAAATGACATGTTACAGTCTTGTAGTACTAAATTTGAATTTTAGTTTTTAGTGAGGAATCTGAATAAATCCAGGCATTTTAAAGGAGGAATATTTAGTATAAGATAGAGGTAAAGCATGAGTTCAGTTAAAAACAACACAACATAAACTAATTTTTCCACTCTAAATGCACAAATAATCCTGTTAATATAACTAATATTATTGAGGCAGAGTTTGATCATTAAGGAGTATTAATAAGAGTATCAATATCAATAAAAATCAATAACCCTAATCCTGGACTGGAATGTTTTTGACTTGTCATCAACTAAAACTCAAGTTAAACGATGTAGCATGATCAGGACTAAAATGTGACAAAAACTAAGAGTATTTTTGCCTAAAGACTAAAATTATAAACAGCCCAAATTAACACGGTCTCTAAGCTTACTCAGCCACTGTGTCTTAGATGTTTGGTTTATTTGTGCACAACTGCTGTAAAAAGCTTCTCTAGTCCTTTAACATAAAAAGTTGAAGAAATTCATACAGCAATAAAACACATCAACATAACCCACCTGTAAAGCTGGAATGGTTTAAAAATAATTAATAATTTAATTAAATTTGGCTCTAGGTTTTAGGGACTTGGGAATCGTCTAGGACTCGAACATGGATAATGGGGACTCGACATAGACTCAGACTCAGGTAAAGGGGACTCAACTCGGACTCGACTCAGATTTTTCTGTGGTGACACAGACTCGACTTGGACTTGAACATTAGGGACTCAGGACTTGACTCGGACTCAAGGTTTGGTGACTCAACTACAACGCTGGTACTAAACCATAGACCCAAGATCACTGCATTATATTGTGGCTATGTTGGACTTTCTTAGAATTAGGATAGGCCTTCTCTTCTTATTATTTTTAACATACAGTAAGTGTTAAACACACTTACAGTGGAGTCATCATTTTGTAGGACACCGGCTTGGTCTTCTGTATCCATGGCTGGGTGGGGGGTGGGGGATGGGGGTGGCAGAAAATTATTTATTAGTTTATTGATCAAAATATGAATATATGTTTTTTTATAATTCAACTGGATTACCGTCTGGTGGGTCTTCAAAAATCTCGCTCATGCAAAGGTTCTTCAAGGAATCAACATTCATCACAAATTCTTTGGATCGTCTGAGATCATCAATGTGCACAGATCTCCAGAGACCTGAAAGAGAAAGATCAATTTAGACATGGTGAGTTTTAACTTTTTAACCTTTCTAATAACATGTAGTTTTTTTTTTCACTTTTTCTTTTGAGACTTTTATTGTGTAGCAATTTGCATTTGTTCATCTTGAGCAAATAATTTTAGATATTTCTGCCTAACTGTTGCTGCTATTTTCCTATTAAAAAGTACTTTCTGAAATCAGCAACCACCTCTTAGACATCATCAAAGATGATGTCTAAGAGGTGGACATACCTCCTTGAAACCCGACATATGAAGTCCCACCCTCGATTCGGGGTAGTTTGGTCACAAAGTAGACAAATGGCTTCATGCTGTCTGCAGTGGCCAACTTATTTATTTCATTGACACATGCATATCTAAGAAATCAAAATGAAAGCACAAAAAAAGTTTCAGAACATTGTGATTAAAAAGTAATTTAATGGTCAATGTTCAAACTTACTTTGCAGAAGAGAATGCATTCCTCTTGTGGGAGTCTCCCTCATAGTCTGTTTGGATGATGAGCACTTTTTCTGCAGGTGTTGGACCAAGACATTCCCTAATACAGTAGAACAGACATCATTTAGAGTTGAAAGGACAGAGTCCCTTGACAGTTTTATGGAAGCATATCTAATAAACAATACTATCAGTTTCATAAGTGTCAAAGAAGATCTTTGAAAGTGAGGCATGAGTGAAAAAATGTTCATACATCTAAAATAAGTATATGTGAAGACATGCTCTTAATACACACCTGATTTTCTTGAGAAAGGAGAACTCTGTGTCAAACTGCTGCAGTGACAGGAGATGGATATCATCAAGCTTTATCTGACTTTGTAGTTTTTGTGTGTCTGCAGCAGTCAGAAGCCTAGAAAATGTTGTGACCTTCAAAAACAAGACAATTTTTGATTTACAAAAATTACATTGACAATTACAGTCAGAAAAAAAATCTAGCCACATACATTTTAATGTTATAATTTGTGATTTCCAAGGCTTATTAAAAAGTAAGCTATCCTAAATATTATTGCTGTAAGAAGTTGTTTCTGAGGTGAATTTTTTTTCTTGTGTACTAATGACCCTTAAAATTTAGAGGGTATTTAAAAATGCTCAAGGAATATATTGTGACACTTAAATTAATTAACTACTCCATTTTCACCTCATATGAAGTGACATGTCAAAACCTAAGATAACCTAAGGTGAAGGCATGCTCCACTGACATAACCAGATGAACTTGTGAGTCTTGAGAAAAAACTATTCCCCCTTCTATATAACCTTGGAAAGCAGATGGATTAGTCTGATTCCATGTCTGTTTTCAGGCAGATTTATACTTCAAAGTTACAATCTGAAACAACTGTGCCTGTTCTAAAAAAAATACCAGACCACTGAATGTTGTCTTTAAGAAACGGAGGGAGTAGCTTTGGGCATGGTTTAGTAGTACTGCAAGTCAGTAAAAAATGGCTGCTGTTAGCAGGACTGCAGTGATCAAGTACTCTATCAATTCTTCTGCCGATTAATCAAGTTCTCTAATAAGAAGGATGCATTGTTTGTAATCAATCATTTTTGCTTTTTTCAAGAGCAATAGTACTGGACATATAAATGATGATGGTCCCCTTACATAAATACTTCTACAATAAAAAATGGAATTAACAAATCTAAGAAATATACTGCAGTTCTGATGGAAATTTACATTTTTCAAAGTTAAAATGAAAGGAAGCTAAACAATGGCATTAGATTATGCCTTATTTGTGGTTTAAAAATACTCTCAGGAAATTTTGGGTAATTACATTGTTTCTTATATTGCAGTTTATTGTTATTGTCCAATTTGTCATTATAGTAAAGAGGCACTTAATCGTTTTAACATCCCTACTTTGTGCATGCGTGTAATATTTCACAATCTGACAAGAATAAAGCTCCATCATTCAGACAGTGGTCTAATGATGCCAGAAAGCTGTACTTTTACATTACAGTAATAGGATCTATTTTCAAGGGGGTTCTGTTTTAATTTTTGCACCCACATTTTTGTTTATGAGCTTATGAAAATATGAACTTTTAAGACCATCCACTGACCTGGATAACACATTTTAAGGGATAAAGTTGCTTCTGTGAACTGTTGAATCCTGACTGTATGATGATGAACTCTGACCTATATGGTCTCTCTGTAACAGTCACTGTCTGTGGTAATAAAGTGTCTCTATTTAATTAGTGTTCATTCATTATCAATGTAAGTCTTATTAAATGGGTCGGGATGCTGAAATCTTTTGAAAATATGCTGTAATCAATACGTCTGTGTGCTGAATTTAAAAAAGAAATCACAATTAAATGTATAACGTGCACACAGAAGAAAGAGAGAGAGAGCAAGAGCACCAAAACAGGACTTGAATTGTGAATTTGACATTACAGGTAAGAAATTACCTCAGTGAAGAAAATGTGTGACTGTTCCAACTGCTTTCTGTGGTAAATGATGTAGTCTCCTAATGAACTGTGCATCTGCTCTTTAACGTATTCTGTCATCAGATGTTCTCTTTCCTCAACTGGAAGCCTGGATTTGTCCAAACGAATGACTGAGTCTGGAGTGGCACAGTTAAGCAAAATAGCTTTGGCTTTATCCAGAATGGTTTGGGCATCTGTTTCATCATTGTGGTTCTCTGTTACTTGAAGGACCACAGAGGAGCATGTGTCTGCGTGGTAGCCAATGAAAACATCACTTGGAACATACTGCTTCTTCATGTAGGGTTGAATACTTGAGGCCACAAAGTCATCAACCCATTTCTGTAGCTGTTTAACAATGTCCTTCTGCTGATCTCCAAGGACAGTGTTGATGTCAAGGTAATGTTTCTCCAATCTGTTGATCAGTGGGATTGGGAACTGCTCATACACCACCTCTTTCTCTTCAATGACAATGAGCCTGAAGTTTTTGTGAACTCTGCATTTCACACGATGGGTTCCTAATCCAAGATCAACATACTTTTGACCTCCCAGGGTCACGTAGTATTGGTTGAGAGCATCGTACAGACTTTCATACAGATTCTGAAGATTGAGAAGCACAACTGTCTGTCCGGTCTCCATGCAAACCTTGACACGATTGATGTTCCTGCAAATCTGTGTGTACTCCTGATCCTTTGGGAAACTGGACCCAAATATAATCTCTGGATGGATTTGGTGAGTTGAGAAAATCTGTTCGAGTATCTGAAGTGCTGCATAGTTCTTCGTGAGGATCAACAGGTAACGACTTTCTTCACCTTGGCAAGATGGAGAGATGATTTGATTGACCAAATCACTGGTGGTAATACAAGCATCGGCAAAGTCATCTGTGAGTTCTTTGCTAAATATGCCCATCACATCCACACCATCTTTTCCACTGAAGTTTCTGAGGACTGCTCCAGTGATTTCATCTGCAGTGGGTCTCTCATTACTGCGTTTGGTAATAGAGAATACCATTTTTATGAGACTGTAAAAGTCACGCAGACCAAAAAACCCCTTCCCTTCTTGGCATATGGTCATGTAGGCTTTTGCAAAGGGCTTAAAGAGGTGTTTGATCTTGTCCAGAATTGTTTTTTCAGATGCACATATCCCCTCAGCACTTTTGATGAGCTCTTCCAGGTTTGGATCCCCTCGGGACACAAATATTCCCCGATTCATCTTTGCAGGGTCAAGTGCCCAGTTAGAAATTCCAATGAACCCAACCCTTTGATGAGGTTGTGGCTTATCATCAACACAACCTTCTTCCAGTAATGGGTGGAGTGTTTTCAGCGGCATTTTGGAGGAATCTTCAGCCAATCCAATCTCATCAAGAACGACGACTGAAATGTATTCATCCAACTTCTTGTTCTCCTGAAAGCGAGCGCATTGCTTGAATGTGTTGATGATACCTTCAGGGGTTGAATGAGGGCTGCACTGGAAAGACACCAAATGTATCTGTTTTAGCCTCTTGTAAAGTTCAGAGTGGGAGGCAGGGCCCTGCATTGCATGGGCAACAAGGGTTTTGGACAGTGATTTTGAGCTCCCAGGTTTCCCTACAATAAACAAGGGAATTCGAAGCTCCACACAGATTACCATCATGAAGAAATTTTCTTTCAAAGCCTCATTTCTAGCAATTGTCTTGCCCATGGGTACACCACTGAGTAGAAGGTCCTGCATGAGTTGGATTTCCTGAAGCACTCTCTCTTTGCTGTATCCAGGGAGCAACTGGCTGATAGTTTGCAGATATGGCCCTTTTATCTCCAAGCATGCCTGGTAACACACTCCAGTAGCCATCAAAAGTGACCAGATAACTCTGTCACTAGCAGGTGAAAACTTGATTTTGTTTCTTTCCCGCTGACTTTGCTTCCCAATGAATGTTTTTAGTTCTTCTGCAAGTACTGGGTGTTTTTTGTGGAACCACACAAACACCTGCATGCAACGTTCAACATCTCTCAAACTGACAAAGCTGCATTCATCTTTCTTGTCCCTCATGAACTTCTGTGACGATGACAACACCTGAGTTATTGTGCGAATATAACTCTTTTTAATTAAGTTGATCCTTGTCTGTCTTTGCACTATTTGTTCGATGTACATTTGCTCAATGGGGTCATTTAGCTGCCCAAAGTCCCAAACAAGAGGAATCATACTGGGGGGTAATGCGTGAACACGATAGACAAGCTGGCGGAGAGGAATGGAGCCAAGTCTGTCCTCAGTGTCCTCAGCCCTGACCCTGTAACCCAGTCCAGATGCCTCCAGCCTCTCAATCATCTCATCTGTATGCTTCCTGTAGGGATTGCATGCAGCAACAATCTGTAGTCCTGTATGAGGACAAAGCTGTTCTCCTTGCACTGTGTTATCACACAGGATCTCTTTGATGCTGCTGATGGCATCTGTGGTGTTTGCCTCATCAAAGAAAAGAACTGAATCAAGTTCATGATTCTCTTTGTTGGTCCTTGCAAGAGTTTCCGCTTCCCTCACTTTCTCATGTATCATTTCTGATGTAGTTCCTCCATGAACCTTGACCAGTTTAATATTTTCGGCTTGTGCTTCACCCCTTTTAAGTTCACACATGAACTTCATTAGCCTTGTCTTTCCACATCCTGTCTCACCCATTATGATGACTGGAATGCCACACCTAAATCTCATATGGATGGCCATCATTTTGAGAATATTATCTGTGGTCAGTTCATATGTTTCATCAGGATCTTTTGGATTCTTGATGCCAAGCACACTGCACAGCAGCTCAATCTTCTCAGCTCGAGGAAGCTGATCAAAGTCCCTGTTAAAAGGGACTTTCTGATGTCTTAAGCCTGTGTACAGCTCTTGAGACATGATGTTTCTCTTGATCACTGATCCTGTCAATGGGTTTATGGCATCCACACCCCTCTGGTCATTGCGCTCCAAGTGAAATCCAATGAATGTCATGGACATGTGGTCATCATTGAAAAAGATGTATGGATGAGGCTCAGATTCCCACCTTTTTCTGATGAGGAATGGAGCCAAATCTTGTTCATTAAGGCCACTGATGTCGATTTGTTGCCTCCCTGGGCTCTGGTCAGTGATGCATAGTGATGGGGTTGCAAAGTCTTTGGACATCAAGATCATAAACTCAACTACAAAGTTTTTGAACCCTCGAAGAGTGTCTCCAACAAACTCATACTTGCAGAAAACTGAATACTCACAGTCCTGCAACTGACGATTAAGGAACCAGACAAAGTTACGCAGTTCTGCCCATGATGGATCAATGATGCCGCAGTAGATTAAGAGTATCTGAAGACACTCTGCATGAGTCCCTTCAATGCCAGAGTAAGTGAATTTGTCAAGATTGCTTTTGTTGTGAAAACGTGTTAGGTACTGGTATGGTCTTTGATAAACTTCACTCCTGAAGTATTCGTCATCCATGAGGGGGTCTTCACTCACATCATCAGCACTTTTCTCTCTCTCCATTTCCAAAGCTATTACTTCCTTTGGTGAGCGACAAATCACCTTAGGAAAAATGTGAGAGAGTGGAAAGTTTTCCTTTCGCCCCTGACAACACAAAAATTTATATGAAAATTCAGGTTTGAATCTGTGATGTAAGAAAATTAAGAAATAATATAACAGTTGTTAAAGTAAACAGATGTGGGGTATTATCTCATGAAACAAATTATGTATAAACAATTAATTCTAACTTACAGATTTGGACGCATATCTTGACTGGTCATTTGTAGGTTCCAGTAACTCGACAATGTATAAGTGTTTGCAACTGCAGTGCCACATCTGCCCATCTGAATCCATCAGGTATCGCAAAAATAATAGCTTGAATAGGAATTCATTTAAGCCTTTTCGCACCTGTAATTTTCATGTAGAATAAATACAAAAAAAAAATTGGATCATTCTCATGTTAACTTTAACGTGAACATAAGCTAAATTATATGAACTATCATGATAACAGGATCACAACTTACCGAGGACGTAACATCAAAGTGAAACACCTTGAGATCTTTTTGTTTTGGTGTGTCATACAACGACTGGAGAACCTTGTGTTCATTAATCTCAGGCTCAGTCAGTCGGATGCACTTCTTGAATGTAGTTTCCTGTTCAACACTTCCTTCCAGCTTTTCATACAGTCTTTGGACATACAACGACTTCCCTAAAATGGAGAAATAACCATATATAGTGTAGCTGAAATTATGGCATTGATAACTGATTGTAATAGGATATGTGCACTACAATCAGCAAATTTCTTTGACAAGACAGGAAATAGGATTGATTTTATCTTGCATCTTTTGTTTTCTAAACAAGTACTATACAACTGATGTCACTGAAACAATACTACTTACTTTCAAGTGGGTTTTAACATAGGATCTTTTCTGCTGATTATTAAAGTCCCTGTAAAGTACAAGTCTTTTTTTTCCAAACACACTTGATATACTGGAATAAGGTGCTGTAAACATGTGAAAACACAGAGATCTTTGTGTGAACAAAATTTGGATTAAGACCACTATGTTTTTCTCCAATTTTGTGGCTAGGTTTAATTTTGGCGGGGCAAATATAGTGCCCCATGTTGTCACAGAGTGCAATGGGGAATTACCCCATCCCCTCAACGCTACAATTATATAAAATCAGGAGAAATTTATCTAAATAGTCTGCTGTCAGCTGATGTGACTGCCTTCATTGAAAATAACCCAGCAGCAAACTACTTTGTTTTTGTTCATGAGGTAATTTTGCCAAATCTATTAGCCATGGTCGCCTACACATCATTAAAAGAATCATAACACAGAGATTTGTGACAGAAACCAGACTTCTGTCTCTGCTCTGGCACAGAGACAGGCAGCCAATAAAAGATAGAAAATACCTGAAGTGTTAATACAGGATGAGAAAATGAAACTGAGACCTTGTAGTGTCTGCCTACCATGATGTAAATGTGATTGTTTCTCTGGCAGCTTAAAAAAAGATTGAAACATGGCAGCACAGCAGACAGATGATTCTTTCATGCAGGTTGTAGCATTTTTAATATTGAGAGGACTGTCTTTCCATCAACTGGGTGGGCCTCTAGCACATTCAACTGACACTCTCACACCATCCTAGAGCAGATATTACAGCCTCATTTTTCATGATTTTGAAGCTTAATGTTATATCCTTAGAGATGATTTTCCTGTCTGAATTTGGCCTGGGGGTTCATAACACAGTGGCCTGTCTTACAAAAAACCTAAAATACTTTTTTTTTAATCACTTTACAGGGACTCTAATTGAAGATGTTTTTTCATAAAAACAGATTATGTCTTGCATTAAAGTGCAGCTCTTCATGATATTGAGATTAAAATTGGATGAAAACGCACCTATCTTTCAGTATAAAAATTGCTTTTAGATGTACAATGCAATGGTATATTTGAAAGTAATATCTAAACTTACATGAAAAAGATACGCTGAATTTAAAAAAGTAAGACATGTAATTTAAATAAAAGTGTATGATTGATGGTAACTTAAGAAATGCATATAGGTTAAACATTTTACAAACCACTGCACATTTTTATGGTTCATGAAATTATTTCCACTGAATTTCATTTCATTTCATAGTAATTGATCTAAGGGGGAAAAAAACAATTACTGTACGTGTTAGACTCACCTACTCCTGCACGTTGGGATGCAACGATTCCAACAGAATGGTCACCTTTGAAAAAAACATTCCTGTGATCTGAAGACACAGTGTAATGTCTGGACAAGTACTTTTGGATCCTTTCCAGTGGCTCTTGAGGCACAACATCTCTTTTAAACTGACTGAATGCAGTAGGAATGTAAGTGTGCTCCCTTTCAGAGCTGCAAAAGATCACCAGCCTGGAATCATGTCTAAACAGGGAATGCAGTTTCTGAAAGCACTTCTCCATTGCACAGCTTACGTCATAAGTGAGCTGGTCTGCCCAAAGCATTGTGTAAATCTTCTGGCCAATGTCACCTGGTGTGAGACACCTCCTGAGGAAAAGTTCTACTTGCTCGTGAGATGTTTCCGGGGAACACAAGAGAACCTCATCATAGCTTGGCAGTGGCTCATACTCACTAACCATGTACAAAGAGATAGTTGCTGTAAGGACATCATCACATGGGCAGATGATGAGATTTGGCTGGTTTGAGGAAAATCCTTTAGGAAGGCTTCTTCTGAGTGAGCTGTCTTTTGTCTCTGACAGCACAGGTTGTTCCCATTCGATTTCATTTTGATCTTCTACAGCAGTCATCTTTTTTAACAGCCCCCCTAAACTCCTAATGTCCAAAAGCTCATGGAAAAACATTCCCTCATTGTCCATGTAGTCATTCCACAACTTTTCCAGTTCTTTCAAACCAGCAGTCTGGACTCCATTATCTGCTGGATCATCTGCTGTTAAAGAACTCATGTTGGCTGAGGACACGTGACTTTCTTCAGGGTGGCGAAAGTGACTTTTGAAAGGAATATCATCATTCATCCTTTTGCTGGGTTCAAATTGGTCGAGAAACTTCTTCCATGTTCTCCAGACGTCAGATGTTGTGCAGTTTGGTTTTATGAAAGAGAGCATCATCAAAGCTTTGTCCTCCATTTCTACATCAACGTTGTTCCGAGTCAAAACACTGCACAGGTAGAATATTTGTTCTGCAGTGAAAAAGTTTAAGTAGTAGAAGTCTGATCTCTGTTTGTCAATGAAGTTTTGCCAGTCTTTAAGAAATAACTCCATCTTCTGGGACAATGCTGCAAGTTGTTCTACCAGATTTCCACATATTTGGATGTTATGCAGCGTCTTACAAAAGTAGATTTCCATTGTGATACATGGGCTGGTTTGAGTTTTGCAACAAATCTTTGCCTCCCAACACTTAAAGAGTGGATTCCCTGCTTCATAAAGGTCAACAAATGTTCTGGCAAGTCTTTGGACATTGTCGAACACCTACATAAAGAAAAAGAAAAAGTCAGATCAATGTTGAAAAAAGGAGATAAATAAAAACAAATATATTTAAACAATCCAGCAGTTTGAAGTAAAACATACAAACTCTCAACATCTAATTTAAATTTCATTAAAATGTATACATGGCATACAACACCTCAGCAAAGCATTCCACTTCACTCTGACTTTGTTCCCCTCTCCCAGACATGAGCATAAGCTTATTTTGCAACTCTTTCAGGTCCTCATAGGTGCATGTCATATTTCTCTCATGTCCGTCCTGAATTTGTAGCATCAGACAATTCTCCACTGTAAGCTATAAAAAGAAGCATCAAATTAAAAAATCAGGATAGCTTCCTGCAGAGGGCTTTACATGAGTGGTGCTGCAAATTACGCAAATTATTATAGGTATTCATATGAACAGTCAGTATTAATCAAGTAAGTACTGTACATACTTTTGAATTTCTTTTATAGTACATATGTCAATAAAATACCAGAATATAGATCATAGTACCAAGACACTTTTTAATAACCAAATATTCTGCACTGACAAGGTCTCTAAAATGAAAAGGCAAGGAGTTTTAAGTAGTCCTAAATAGTATATCTTTTAAATTCACAAATTTATTCATGTAATCTATAATTTATACCCTTTTCTCATTTTGGGCTTTGATGATGTACACTCCTCTTTCATTGATGGATGTAGCCAAGGAGAGAGAAGAAAATTCAACGGATCCATGACTTTCCCTGACAGTCGTTAACCATTCCAGATGGCATGCTGTATCCCGCTGAAGAAAAATGAATTAACACATAAAAAAATGAATATAAATCTGGCTGTTATTGTCTAAAGTGATAACATTATTTTCCTTAGTGGCAATTGTTATAAAGAATGTATTTATAGTCAATTATCATTTTACAAAATTGTATAAAATAGGTCTACAACTCAGACTAAATGTAGATCATCAAATGAAAGACCTTCTAAAAATTGTAAAAGGTGGCATTCATTAAGAAACTAATGAAAAGTGGTATTCATTTAAAACACTTATACAGATTCATGCAAATACACATACATTCACAAACAAAAAACAGTATGTACTGGTCATAAGAAACCTTAACAAACCCGAGTGGCATTGCTTCATAATACTGTGCGCATATTATATTTTTCAGAATTTGCATTATGTTCATCACAAAAATTACATACAAAGGTTTTTAAAAACTCTCTCTAGCATTGGCCTTGACCAAATGAAAATGTAGTAACTGTACACGTTGTCAACAAGCATGTACAGTTGCAATCAAAATTATTCAACCCCTATTGCAAATCATGTTTATTGTGAAAATGTAAAGACTATCAGCTGTTTTCAATGAACAAATCAAATAAAAGTAATTAAAATCTCACAACACAACCAATGCTTCAAGTGGTTTCCCCAAATCCAATTGAAAATGCAACTTATGACATCTCCAGTCCTAAAATGATTCAACCCCTGAACAGAATCCCTCACAACGGCTCAAATATGCAAAGCTAGTGTTGTTTCAAGAACACAAGTATCAACTAATCAAGGGATTTATTGGTTACACCAGGTTTGCTTGAGCTGGAACACATGAAGTACCTCAACATCGACAGGTTTGTTGAGTGTCATGGTTAAATGCATAAATATGGCAAAAGAATGGTCCAAAAGTTAAGAGATCACTACAATTCACAAACAAGGAACAGGACACAAAAAGATAGCGAAGGCACTGAATGTTCCTTGAGATACCGTTTGAAGCATTGTTCACAAATTCAAAGTTACAGTGGTTATACTATCTGGATGGCAGAAAAAATGAAGCTATCAATGGCTGCACCAGATATCTGAGTGGGTGGGTTGTGAAAAACCCTCAAGTGACAGCAAAAGACCTAGAGGGTTACCTACAGGGTAACAAGGACCGAGGTTTCAGTGAGTACAATAAGGTGAGTATTGAACGAAGACAGTTTCCATGCCATAATTCCAAGACACACAGCACTACTGACCCAGAAGCACAAGAAAAGTTGGCTTCAACATGCTCAAAATCATATAAATGAGCCACAGAGGTTGCTGTTCTGTGGAGGAATGAAACAAAAGTGGAACTTATTGGCCTGATGGATCAGCGGTATGTCTGGAGGACAAAGAGTGAAGCATATGCTGAAAAGAACACTGTGCCCACAGTTAAGCATGATAGTGGCTCGGTGATGTCCTGGGGCTGCTTTGCATCCTCTGGCACTGGAAATCTGCATTGGTAACTTCCAACAGGACAATGATCCCAAGCATACCTCAAATTCCACCAAGGATTGGTTGCAGAAGGAGTCCTGGAAGAATTTAAAATGGCCATCACAATCGCCTGACTTGAAAGACATAAAAAATCTCTGGTGGGATTTAAAGAAGGTGGTTGCAGCATGCAGACCCAAGAATATTACTGAACTGGAGGCCATTGTACATAAGGAATCAATCAGGAATGCTGTCAGAGGTTGGTGTCTGGCTATGCATCTTGTTTACAGGAGGTTATAAAAGCAAAAGGGTGCTCTACTAAGTACTAAAGATGCTTGCTATGAAGGGGTTGAATAATTTTAAAGCTGGAGATGTCATTCTAAGTTGTATTTTCAGTTGAATTTGGGGAAACCACTTGAGGCATTGGTTGTATTGAGCCATTTCATTGCTTTTGGTTGATTTGTTCATTGCAAACAGCTGAAAGTCTGAACATTTTCACAATATACTTGATTTGCAATGGGGGTTGAATAATTTTATCTTGTATGTAGCTCGCAAAGTAATCTTCATTTTCAAGGTAGAAAATAATTTGGTGTAGACATTTTGATGATTTGTTTTTGATTGCAATAACTACAGTGCTTAAATACTGCAGTAAATTAAAGAATAAATCTCACCAACTTCATTGGTATCTTTTTGTCATTCTCAAGTGCCTTCCACAGTTTTGACAAGGACTCCTTGAAGGCCACAAAATCAGAATTCTGTTTTAGGCCATACAACATGGATGAGTACCCAAGAACAGCATCGTGAAAACAGGCCACACGATCCACCTCCATGTCATTTTCTCCAGCATAGATGGATGCAAGGTCAACAAAAACTTTCAGCTCATTTAAATCTGCAAAAAGAAAAATCTTTGAACTGATACACATTGAGTGTCTCTATCGTTTAGACAAAAAAAAAAAAAAAAGTATCTACTATACCTTCAAGTTCTTTCTTTATCCAAGAGACAAACTTGAGGCTCTGACGAAATTCCTGAAGGCATTCCTTGCGATCATTTGTGATGTCATTCAACATCTTTTTAGCTTTTATGAAGTTCTCATCAATACAGTTCAGGCTGTTTTTCTTGAAGTCTTCTTCATTCTAAAAATAATCATTTTACAAAATTAAATTATAGACTGTATGAAACAGGATTCAAACTAATTAAATGGCTTTATTTTTAACTTAATACATATTTACTAACTTCTCACACCGTGTCCTAACTGCAGCACTGCATCACACACTCACTGTCCTTCATCCTTTAAAAATAGGCTGCTTCAGGTACATATTTATCTCCACAAACCAACTTGCAACCAGCTGTGCAATTGAGAACAGCATCCATACTGGGAAAATAGGAAAATAGGAACAGGGCAATGGTGGAAAGAACCTTGCCCTGAATTGTGCTACATTGTTTTCATACTGTGAGAACACCACAATATGAGTCAATATAATCAAGCTGTTGCTGATTCTCACTCGTGTTGTGTCCAGTTAAGACATAATGTCAGTGGTGAATGTTCCAAATGTTTTTTTTTTTTAAACCATTTCACATTTGGATCAAAATTACTTTCTTTTTTGCATCTGATTTAATAAATCATGAGAACCACCAAATCATTCTAGTCCTTAAAAAAATAATATGTATGGATGTTTCTTACCAACTCCAATATAGCTACTCTTTTATGTCCAGGTATTCAGGTTTTCCAGAAATGTAATTCTTTCCACATGGATACAATTACATAATCTCCATCTGAAGTTTTCCTCACAGATTTTCACTTTTAAATCAGGTATATAAATTTCAACTAAAACATCTTCTAAGAGCCCTTATTTAAAAAGAAATATCTAATTTTAGGACATACAGACTCTCCCTCCCTATATATATGGTGGGAAAACATACCATTTGCAGCAATTTCTCCAGTAATTTGAAGTCTCCGTCTGGACACACTGCATCCCTGATATCCATGATGATTTGGGCAGACTCCATTGCAAGATGAAGATCACGGTACTGTTTAATCTGGTCAACCCTTGTTTTGATCCATTTTCTGTCATCAGATGGATTAATTCTGCACATGATGCCAAAATCTTTTTTCAGATCTTCATAAGTTCCTTTATAGTCCTCCATGATGCTGTCTAACTCTTCCAGTAACAGCTCTCCACTCTTCAGACCATCATAAAGAGCTTTGTACTGGCTGTAGCAGCTTGTGAATATTTTGCTGTAGACCTGATCGAGAGTGTAGATTTCTTCTCCAGCAAGATGTTCAGTGTCCTCTGTATCAGACTGTTCTCTTGACAGATCTTCTACTTGGTTTGTCCAGCACATTCTGAAGAGTGCACTGTCTTTAATGACATCTACTTCTGATGCCATTTGACGAGTGCTCTCACACAGCTTAAAATAAGTGACATCAATTTCAGATGATGTCTGTCTATCAAGAGTGGAAGCATTGACCAGTTCGTTAAGATTCATCACCTCAATGTTCTGGTGAAGTTTTTTGTCCAAATCCTCAAAGTCAACTGTGGATTAAAAAAGATTTGACTCAAAATCAATGAAGATGAACAGGTCCTTCCTGCCCTTCCAACCTGACCATTACATTTTCTGTCATACAAGATCCCAGACCATCATTCTTTAGCTATCCTTGGACTTTTCCACCTTTCCTCATCACTGTCTCTCTTGCACATCTACATTCCAGTTCCCTTAAAGTCAGCCCACCAGCGCTATTTAGGAATCATTTTAAATAACATGTGGTCCTACCTTACTGTAAAGAAGGACTGGATTAGAAAAAAAATTCTCAGATTCAGATCGATTCTTTAACAAAAAAACACAATATTGATTTAGGGCTGGGCAGTCTATCGAGCATACTTGATGTATTGCAGCTTTTGCCAAGCTTGATGTATAAAATGTCTATATCATGAAGATCAAGTATAGGGGAGAGTGGGGGGATTTGTGCCAACGGGGAAGTAGTGCCACCCCTTGTTTATAGAAAATCATACAAGAAATTGGTCATGTGACCACATATCTTTGAAGAGCTATCCATTTTACTCATTCTGCATAAAAGGGATACACATAGCATGTGAGGTAAGCACATTTTAGCTCAAAAAACTGTTTTTTTGCCTTTCAAAGTAAAATTTCTATGATCAAGGTTTTTTGATTGTTGTGTCTGAACAATTATAGACAAGTTTGAAAACATTTCACACATGTTTTAGTGCTTTAGTAGGTTACACAATGAGTCTATACAGTTAGCATGATGATAGCTCTAAACTGCTGGATCATGCTAGCTTTTCAAACGGTGGGGCTGGGGTGATTTGTGCCAAAGGGCCTGGGTTAAGTTGTGCCAGTGGCACACCCACACACCCAGACCCACAGACACACCCGAACTCTGACCCCCACACAACCAGACCCAAATACCCACAAATCCAGACCCACACATGCAGACGCACACACCCAGAGACACAAATCCCAGACCAACAGACCTAGACCCTAACCCACACACCTTCTCACCCAGACCCACACACCCAGACACACACCGACACACACCCAAACAAATCCACACAACCACACACCAAGACCTACACACCTAGAACCCAGCAAAGAAGGGCCAAGAACAGGAGAAATGAAGAGATGGGCATGGCTCATCAGTGTTTGATTTACCTCCCATTTATTTAATTTAGCTAACTCTGATTTCAGTTTTGAGTTTGCACTATTATTAAAGAGCAGTTTTATTCAGTTTTTAAGTCGCCTAAGTCACAATGGGATGTTCAGAAATTGGCCTAAATCACTTTATTCGTATATGTTACTTAATTGACAGACAGCGTTCTATGTATGTCAACAGGCATCTATTGCCAAAGCCTTTTGGCCTGAAATGATTCACAAATATCATATAATGTGTACTTAGGTTTTTTTGTATTTTCCCAAAAACTAGAAAATATGACTTATGCCATTAGTTTAATAGGGGGATGATATCTAAATAAACCCTAAAAGAGTAATTTTGTATTTAATTTGTCTTGCTTTTATATACCATTACAGTTTATGAGATTAAAATGTTCTGTTTTACTTCAATAATCTTCAATAATCACTGGCACAATTTACCCTAACGTATTCTTCCTAAAGGCACAACTTAACCCGCGCCAGGGCAAGTTGTGCCACGAGACCTTTTTTTTTCCAAAAGTTATATTTCTTAAACAGATTATTTCAGATCCAAAGTTATTGTTCCCAGGGATGCACCACATCCTGAAATATATGTACATACTTAAGTTGGAGGCATTACTGTCATGACCTAACTCTAAAGTGACTTTGAGTAAAAACTGGCACAACTCCCCCCACTCTCCCCTACTGCTTCACCCATTGTCCCTGAACGCAACTCCCATAAAACAGAATGCTCACTCCCCTGCTCATTGAGAAAACTCTCCTGTGCACATGCACATTTTTGTATCAGCAGAGGTAAGAGAAGCATAGCATAGAAGAGGAAGTAAACAGACCAAAAAGGCAAGTTAGGGATGTTAAGAGACAGACAACAAGAAACAGCAGTAGCTCTTTTATCTGGCAGTGATTCAGTTTTAAAAAGGAAGACGTCAAACTAAATGCTTTAAAATATGCCACACGATGAAGCCAAGATAACCACAGCAGTAATGCAGCACATTGCCAAAGACATGACCCCACTGTGTTAGAAAAGCCAGGATTTAAAAATGCCATGGAGACACTCGATCCAAAGTATCATTTGCCTGGGCGCGGACACTTTGCTGAAAACTCCCTGCCAGAGTTGTATAGTCAAGGATGAAAGTATTGGCACCCCTGGAATTTTTCCAGAAAATATACCATTTCTCCCAGAAATTGTTGCAATTACAAATGTTTTTGGTAAACACATGCTTATTTCCTATATATTCATTGGAACAACACAAAAAGCAGAAGAAAAAAGCAAAAATTGACATAATTTTACACAAAACTCAAAAAAAGGGCCAGACAAAATTGTTGGCACCCTCTACTTAATATTTGGTTGCACACCCTTGGGAAAAATAACTGAAACCAATCGCTTCCTATAAGCATCAGCAAGGTTCTTACACCTCTCAACTGGAATTTTGGACCACTCTTCTTTTGCAAACTGCTCCAGGTCTCCCAGATTTGAAGGGTGCCTTCTTGCAACAGCAATTTTGAGATCTCTATATAGGTGTTCAATGGGATTTAGATCCGGACTCATTGCTGGCCACTTCAGAACTCTCCAGCGCTGGAACACCCATGACCGTTGACCCAGACCCAGATTTCTGACACTAGGCCCTACACTGTGGCCCAAAATCTTTTGATAGTCTCCAGATTACATAATTCCTTGCACACAGTCAAGGCACCCAGTTCCAGAGGCAGCAAAACAACCCCAAAACATCTTTGAAGCTCCACCATGTTTGACTGTAGGTACTGTGTTCTTTTCTTTGTAGGCTTCATTCTGTTTACTGTAAACAGTAGAATGACGTGCTTTTCCAAAAAGCTCTACCTTAGTCTCATCTGTCCACAAAATGTTCTCTCAGAAGGATTGAGGCTTACTCAGGTACATTTTTGCAAATTCCAGCCTGGCTTTTTTATATCTCTTTGTCAGCAGTGGGGTTCTCCTCGGTCTCCTGCCATAGCACTTCATCTCATTCAGATTACCATGTATAATCCCAGCCAACACTTTTGCACCCTGAGTCTGCAGGACAGCCTGAATTTGTGTGGAAGTTGACTGAGGATGTTTATCCACCATTCCAACTATCCTGCGTTGCATTCATTTGTCATTTTTTTCTCTTCCAACCACATCCAGGGAGATTAGCCACAGTTCAATGGGTTATAAACTTCTTGATTATATTAAGCACAGTGGACAAGGGAATTTCAAGATCTCTGGAGATGGTCTTGTAACCTTGAGACTGTTCATATTTTTCTACAATTTTGCTTCATAAGTCCTCAGACAATTCTGGGCTCTTCGTTCTCTTCTCCACGCTTGGGGTGACACACAGGCACACAACACAAAGGTTGAGTCAATTTTAATACATTCTAACTGGCTTCAGGTGTGATTTCTAGATTGCCAGCACCTGTTACTTGCCACAGTTGAGTTTAAATGAGCATCACATGTTTGAAATAAAATGATTTACCCACAGTTTTAAAAGGGTGCCAATAATTTTGTCTGGCCCTTGTGTTGAGTTTTGTTTAAAATCATGGTAATTTTGGCTTTTTTCTTCTGTTTTTTGTGTTGTTCCAATGCACATAAAAGAAATAAACATGTACACCAAAAACATTTGTAATTGCAACAATTTCTGGGAGAAATGGTGTATTTTCTGGAAAAAAATCCAAGGGTGCCAATACTTTTGTCCATGACTGTACAGGTGCATCTCAAAACATAATATGGAAAAGTTCAATATTTTTTGTCACTCTTTTCTGAAAGTGAAACCCATATATTATATAGACTTGTTACACATAGAGTGAAATATTTCAAGCCTTTAGTTCTTGAAATATTGATGATTATGGCTTACAGATAAGAAAACCCAAAATTCAGTGTCTCAAAAGAATGTTTTAAACAGAAATGTCAGGCCTCTGAAAAGTATGTTCATTTCTATGCCTTCAATACTTGGTTGGGCCTTCTTTTGCATGAATTACTGCATCAATGCGGCGTGGCATGGAGGCGATCAGCCTGTGGCACTGCTCAGGTTTAATGGAAGCCCAGGTTGCTTTGATAGCAGCCTTCAGGTCATCTGCATTGCTGGGTCCGGTGTCTCTCATCTTCCTGAGGTCAAGACCAGTTTGCTGGCCAGTCAAGCACAGTAACACCATGGTCATTGAACCAGCTTTTGGTACCTTTGGCATTGTGGGCAGGTGCCAAATCCTGCTGTAAAATGAAATCAGCATCTCCATAAAGCTTGTCAGCAAAAAGAAGCATGAAGTGCTCTAAAATGTCCTGGTAGATGGCTGCCTTGACTGTGGACTTCAGAAAACATAGTGGACCGACACCAGCAGATGCCATGGCAGCCCAAATCGTCACTGACTGTGGAAACTTCATACTGGACATCAAGCAACATGGATTCTGTGCCTCTCCACTCTTCCAGGTCCCAGAGTCTGGAGGCAGAGTGGAGAGGCACAGAATCCACATTGCTTGAAGTCCAGTGTGAAGTTTCCACAGTCAGTGATGATTTGAGCTGCCATGGCACACATTGGTGTTGGTCCACTGTATTTTCTGAAGTCCACAGTCAAGGCAGCCATCTACCAGGACATTTTAGAGACCTTCATGCTTCCTTCTGCTGACAAGCTTTATGGAGATACTTATTTTGTTTTCCAGCAGGACTGGGCACCTGCCCACAATGCCAAAGGTACCAAAAGCTGGTTCAATGACCATGGTGTTACTGTGCTTGATTGGCCAGCAAACTGGTCTGAACTGAACCCCACAGAGAATCTATGGGGTATTGTCAAGAGGAAGATGAGAGACACCAGACCCAACAATGCAGATGACCTGAAGGCCACTATCAAAGCAACCTGGGCTTCCATTACACCTGAGCAGTGCCACAGGCTGATCGCCTCCATGCCACACCACATTGATGCAGTAATTCATGCAAAAGGAGGCCAAACTGAGTATTGAGTGCATAAAAATCAACATACTTTTCAGAGGCCTGACATTTCTGTGTAAAACATCCTTTTTTTATTGATCCTATGTAATATTCTAATTTTTGGAAACAGTGAATTTTGGGTTTTCTTATCTGTAAGCCATAATCATCAACATTTCAAGGAATTAAGGCCTGAAATATTTCACTCTATGTGTAACAAGTCTATATAATATATGGGTCCCCTTTAGAAAAGAGTGACAAAAATATTGAACTTTTTCATGATATTCTAATTTTTTTAGATGCACCTGTATATGTCAGAGAGAAGACGGCCCAACATCTAACATATGTGATCCACTTTTCTACAACTACAAAGCTTGATCTCAGTCTAACAGTTCATTACATCAACAACTGGGAGTCAAAAAGTTTGTGCCTCCTTGTACCCGATGATCACACAGGAGAGCTCCTTACACAAGGTCTGAAATATGCTCTAATGTCATAGAACTTGTCAGAAACTAGTCCAGTGCGCATCAGCACGGATAACGGGAATAATGTAATCAAAGCTGTGAGCCTGGATGGGTGGACTAGGCCAGTGGTTCTCAACATGGGGGCCAATTTTTAACCCATTTTAATTCTGTTTTTAAGAAAAGGGATTTATATCTTTAAGAAGGCCATTTACTACGGCATAAACTAATAGAAAACATTTGCTTATTTGATGAGAGTGGTTATTATCCAGATTAAATATAAAATAAGATTATCACGGCGTAACTTTACAATGGACCATGATTTTGCTGACTCCATGGGCCCCCAGTTTGGCTGGGCCACAGGAAGCTCTCCCATTAATCCCCTTATGGGCTGCCTAGTCTGCACGTGGCTATTCTTGATTGTGCATGGCTGTGTTCAACCACCTTCAGGTACAGTGGGGCTCCCCGCTCTCTGGCTCCTTTATTTGAGAGGTTGCAGGCTGACAAGGTTGAGAACCTAGTTTCTATGTAGGCTTGCTTAGTGAGTAAAATAATAATTGTTTTAAAATCAACAGTAATAAACAACAGAGAAAGCAACTTTCCATACACTATAAAAGACTAGGAGTATTTCATGATTTGTTCTTTTTTTAGTAGGGCTGTCTTGCCATTATTTATTTTTATTAGTGAAAGCTTGTGAATTAAGTCTTACTTTTTTTTCAAAATAAAACAATGTGCTATATTTGACTTGATAATGAGTTCCCCCTTTCTCCATACACAGTTTAAAAAATCTAATAGAATAGTCTATTTCAATCATTTTGTGTCATTTTATGCATCATAGGGCTGAATTAAACATTATACAGCGACTTAGAGGAGATTTTAAAATATTGCAATTTTTTTGCTATATTATAAATTTAAGGCCATAATGCCCAGGCCTCTATTGATTTATACAATGCAGAGACTGATTTTTTTAATATATGAATTCTCCTTTTCCTGGGGGCCCCTCTCATTACCAGTCTGCATCAGCACCAGACCTGCATTTGTCTCTATAAGCCTTTAGACTGATTCAAGGTTTAAATTTTACACCCAGTCGTTTTATTCTGAGTATCTGGGCATGTTATCAATATGAGCTGGATATCTCTTTCTCAAACGTAAGCCTCCACCTGTACTACGCAAGCAGCCAAACCCTACAGTTGACTGGATGGAGAGCGCTTAAGCAGCAGCTGCTACAACTGGGCTGACTCACACACACAATACAGGTGATTGTCTGGGGGGCTATGGACTAGAGGAGCACTGCCTCAAACCCCGACTGTTTTGTGAAAGCCCCATATACCATGCTACAGTCAGTGTGCTTTTATTTATTTTATTACCTGTGTCTGTTTCATAGACGCACTAATTATGTCAATCCCTGGTGAAATGACGGAGCACTCAGAATGAAGAGTAACTCTAGTTATTTAGAAAGAAATGAGTAATTAACTCACATCTCATGTAGATTTTTGATAAAGTTAAAGGATAAAATACCATTCACAACCACATGCAGTGTATATGATACACAGTTCCCTCTAAAAGTATTGAAATGGTGGGCCCAATTCCTTATTTTTTCGCTGTAGACTGAAAACATTTGGGATTGACATAAAAAGATGAATATGAGACAAGAGATCAAAATTTCAGCTTTAATTTCCAGATAATTACGTCTGGATGTGATACACAACTTTGAAGATAGCACTCTTTGTTTAAACCCACCCATTTTTCATGTGAGCAAAGTATTGGAACATATGACTGACAGGTGTGTTTTATTGCCAAGGTGTGTCCAATGACATTGATTATTCACGCAATAAATAGTTTTGAATCTTTACACTCAGTTTCAGATTTGGTGTTGCCTGTGTGGACTGCATTTAGGGTTAGAGATGTAAACCTTCCTGGCATCTGCTTGCATATGAGCACTCTGTGTGGTGGGCTGTCTAGCTGGTAATGTGTAATGTCCTTTCCTGCATATGTATTCAGTGCTTCTCTTGCAGTATGGAAGCTGGAATTGCCAGTGTTACTGTATGAACTCTTATGATGTCGGATGCTCTCAGGCACTTTATATAGTATTACAGACTCTGTGTTTTATTCTTAAACCTTGATGTTTGTACGTGTTTGAGCTGTGTATGTTGCAACTGTGAAGCTGAGAGAACATGGAAAATCAATCAGAGCCATTGCAAAATCATTGGCCATAGCCAGTACAACCATTTGGAATGTCCTAGAGAAGAAAGAAACCATTGGTGTACGAAGTAATAGGTGTCGAATGGGCAGACCAAGGAAAACAGCATCAGCTGATGACAGAAAAATGGTGAGAGCTGTAAAGAAAGACCCTAAAACAACTGTTAGTGACATCAGCAACAACCTCCAGAGGACAGGAGTGAAGGTATCATAATTTACTGTTCACAGAGGACTTCATGAACAAAAGTACTGAGGCTAGACCAGATGATGCAAACTATCCATTAGCAAGAAGAGAGGCCAGACTGGAATTTGCCAAAAAGTACAGAGACCAACCTAAAACATTCTGAGACAAAGATTTATGGACTGATGAGACACGATAAACCTTTACCAAAGTGACGAAAAGGTTAAAATTTCAAGAAAGGATCTGCGGCTCATGATCTCAAACATACAAGCTCATCTGTGAAACACAGTGGATGTAATGTCATGGCTTGGTTTGCATGGCTTCTTCTGGTATGGGCTCATTAATCTTCACTGATGATGTAACACATGATGGCAGCAGCAAAATGAACTCAGAACTCTACAGAAACATTTTGTCTGCCAATTTAAAGAAAGATGCAACCAAACTGATTGGGAGATCCTTCATCATGCAGCAGGATAATGACCCAAAACACTGCCAAAACCACAACAGAGTTCATCAGGGGCAATAAGTGGAGGGTTTTAGACTGAGAGCTCAGAGCTTCATGGAATGGGTTTCCATGGCCAAGCAGCAGTATCCAAGCCATACATCACTAAGTGCAATGCAAAGCGTGGGATGCAGTGGCGTAAAGCATGCTGCCACTGAACTCTAGAGCAGTGGAGACGCATTCTCTGGAGTGATGAATTGCGTTTCTCCATCTGGCAATCTGATGGACAAGCCTGGGTTTCGCGGTTGCCAGGAGAACGGTACTTGTCTGACTACACTGTGCCAAGTGTAAAATTTGGTGGAGGGGGGATTATGGCGTGGGGTTGTTTTTCAGGAGCTGGGCTTGGACCCTTAGTTCCAGTGAAAGGAACTCTGAATGCTTCAGCATACCAAGAGATTTTGGACAATTCCATGATTCCAACTCTGTGGGAACAGTTTGGGGATGGCCCCTTCCTGTTCCAACATGACTATGCACCAGTGCACAAAGCAAGGTCCATAAAGACATGGATGAGAGAGTTTGGTGTGGATGAACTTGACTTGCCTGCACAGAGTCCTGACCTCAACCTGATAGAACACCTTTGGGATGAATTAGAACCAAGACTGAGAGCCAGGCCTTCTTGTCCAACATCAGTGTGTGACCTCACAAATGCGCTTCAGGAAGAATGGTCAAAAATTCCCATAAACACACTCCTAAACCTTGTGGAAAGCCTTTCCAGAAGAGTTGAAGCTGTTGTAGCCGCAAAGGGTGGACCGACCTCATATCAAACCCAATGGATTAAGAATGGAATATCACTTAAGTTTATATGTGAGTTAAGGCAGGTGAGTGAATACTTTTGGCAATATAGGGTAAGTTGTGCATCAGATGCAGATGTAAATACCTGGAAATACAAGCTGAAATGTTGATCTCTTATCTCATATTCATGTTTTTGTTTCAAACCCATATGTTTTCAGTATACAACAAAAACTGCCTACGGACAGTAGGCAGTAGTGTATGACGGAGGAACAGGTAAAGTAGAAACTGTCACAGTTTACTACAGATACTTATTGAGCACCATACTGCACGCACTATGTCTGAAAATGTGTAGTGTGAGAATCTATTTTAATGATTATCACTGCAACTACCACATTGTAAACATTATAACTTTAGTGTAATTATATCATAGACTTACTCGAACTAAGTAGCAATTCATGAAATGTAATAATTTTTATTTTTATTCATTTAACAATAAGCGATTCAACTTGCACTTACAATAAGGGACTTATCTCTGCCTTAAAACAAAACACATTGGAGCCTGGCAGCTCTGCTCCACTAAGGGCCCAGCAAAACTCAAAAGAGGATTTCAGGCTGCATTTTAGATAAATACTACTAGTTTAGGGTCAATTTTTAATTTAAACCCTGATATTTTTAATAATGTGGAACATTCTTTGTAGTATTTCCAACTTTAAGTTTTTGTAACTAAAATACCACTACATTAATCAATGTTGGATTGGATCAGCTCGAATCGAATTGAATCAAACTAGGACACTGTGAATCGAAATTAAATCTATTCAGGCAATCAATGGCAATCTCAGCCCTAATGTCAAGTAGTATGACTCTAGTAGTAACTTTGGTCACTGTTTTCAACCTTTAATAGAACACCCTAGTAATAGAATTCCATATCCTGACTTTACAAGTTTTTATTTTTCTATCAGCACCCTATTAAGAGTTCTGAATGGTGAGCCTATGTGTGGCAGTGAGTAGGGCTGATATGTACACCATGCCACTCAGAGAGACCAGTGCCACTATCAAGCCCATTATTAAGCTGTTTTATACTCTGTTCTTCTTGCAAGTGCATATGTTATTGATAACTGATACTTTAACATCATAAAAACTCCTAATTAAACAAAAATTACAATGATAAAAAATGTCATTACAGTGTTGACACTGCCACTGTTATCCTTATTATATCATATCCTGCCTCCTGAGAGCCTTTAGCCTGACTGAAATACTCAGGACATCTCTGGAGTCTATAACAAAATTCATACTGTCAGATGAATACCATTTTATAAGTTAACAGTGGATTTTCTTCAGAGTGTGCAAACAAAAATAACTGCATTAAAAATAATGAAATCGCACCATGTCTTTATCCTACAAATAGGTTTTGGAAATAAAATTGGGATATTTACTGTATATATATATATATTATATATTTATTTGTTTTCTTAGTTTCTGCCTACCTTTGACACGATTTGGAAGCTCCTGACAGATATGTACAAGACTCTTGACCAGGTCCTTCTCACTTTGGATGGCATCTGCTTCATCTTTTCTCCGTCTCAGCAATCTTCTTGTGTTTCTGTCATCTTTACAACGATCATCATCACAGAGTCCATCTAGAGGTAAAGAAAAATTTTATGAAAACAAATACAGGGATGAATTTATAATGCCAAGTTTATTGTAGAATAGCCTTCACCTGTAGGCAATTATCATAATTATGATTAATATACAGTGCTTAACAAATTTATTAGACCACCACCCAAAGTAAGGTTTATGCCACAGCTGCCCTAAATTAACAGCATTGGTAAAAATTGGTAAAACCCAAATCCTTTTTTATGTTTCTGTAATGGTTAATACACCAATATGTAGAAGCACTTCAACCGAAATTATATTTTTAATGCTAAAATAGAATTATTATTGTTATCCATGAATTTTCAAATTTACTGATTTACAAAAAAACTGAAAAAATAGTAAAGCACATTATTATTTCTTGATTAATATGTCAAATTAGAGTGATTTACTTGCATTCATGAGCAGAAAAATTATTTTTAGTGGTTGAATGTTATGCTTGATTAATTTCTGACTCCTCAGAGAAGCCCAGTGAGCCGGCTCAAATTTGGGTATAAAAAGGTGAATTCAGTTTGAAATTCCTCATTCCTGTTCAAAATGGTAAAATGTGAAGAGCTCACTGAAAACGAAAGAGTCCACATTAAAGCACTTCATGATGCTGGATGGTCTCAAAGGCAGGTGGTCTAATAAATTTGTTAAGCACTGTACATTTAATAATTTTACCAAGGTGAATTTGAAAGAAAGAAAGAAAGAAAGAAAGAAAGAACTGTCAGGAGAAATACTGAAAAAATATCCTCCCTGAGAATCTAAGATCTCACTTCATCAGTGTGTGTATGCTGCCTGTCAATTTATTTCTTTGTTATGTATAACATGAGAATTTTATACATCTAGACATTTCAGCACAAAAAAAAATTGGCATAGAAAGCTTGCAGAATGTTTTAAACTTTTCTATTTGTGTCTCTCAACATTATTTTAAATATCACATAGCTCATAATGTGTTGTATTTGGGATTTCTGTTTGGAAAAATAATTTGAAATTCTGTCTTTCCTGAAGACAGGAATTTAACCAATGCTGTGGAGTGGAATAATTTTATTTCTGGCAATCTTTAAATGCATAAATTAATTGATCAATTTTTATGTGGATGTTACAGCTAAATCTTATTTAAATCATGATCTTCAGAATAGACAATGAAACATCATTTACCTCTGTTTTGAATGTCTTTTTACCATGAATTCGTAGCCCAGTGAGACCTTTGTTTAGATGAATTGCTTTGATATTATGTACCTTGATCGCAGCACAAACACATACTTACGACATTTTTATAAAATGAAATACATTGAAATTGCACCTACATTAAGTGGATTCAACCCACTGTGAAATGTTAAAAGTATTTCCAACCTTCTTTCAATACACAAGAGCAACTTAATTACAATGAAAAGATAACTTTATTTTGTTACTGATGTTACAGCCATACAGGGCTTGATGTTAACTTTTTTGCTCACTGGCCACTGTGGCTACTTGTTTTAGAAAAGTTACTAGCCACCGAGCATTTCCACTGGTCACAATTGTGTTGATTGGAAACTATGTGTTACACACCAAATTGGGTATGTCTGGTATGAGATGAAACATATACTCTATTTCCTTCTTTAATGGATACCAAGTTTATACTATTATTAAAACATTGTCTTTTAATTAACTTTATTCAAAAAATCTGAAATGCAGTTGGTTTCATCTAATTCTCACTTAGACAAATATCCACCAGAGAATGCTCAGGTTGTGACACTGATAAGTTCCACTGGCAAAAGTGGCTGGTTGAAGTCAATCTGGTACCTGCCACAGCTGAAATCCACCTGCATTTCCACCTGCTAGTTGGCTGGTGTAAATGTCAAGCCCTGCAGCCATATATAAGCTGGTTAAAAACTGTTAAAATTAGGTCTTGGATATGAAGCACAGATTTCAATTTGTTTTCAACCAAATTTTAAGATTGATATTGTTCACTTGGCATTCCTGTTTTATTGCACATGTGCAGCTCTGTGTCCTCCCCTGCAGTGTTGAGTGTGTATGAGTGTGTCTCTGTAGGTGTGTCATGGTAATAAGGTACTGATGTAGGTGGCTGTGGCTGAATGGGTCATTCACAAAGAAGTTGCTGCTGCCTGATTTAACCAGTCTTCTCTCCCCTTCACTTCCAAAGAAGCCAGCAGCTCTGTCTGACCTGAAGCTTTGGCTTTTGTAAGTTTGTGATCCGTGTGATTTGATTACTTTGACTTTGGGGTGAGATCTGATAACATAGAGCACTGTTACCGAGAGTAAACTCCATAGAGAGCTGCATAACGCGAAACATGGCGACTGTAGGCATGTCAGTACATGACTTTTGTCGTTTTTGAAAAGGAAACAACTCAGTGCTGTTGTTATTTTAACAAAAAAATGTCGTCAAGTTCTGATAAAAACGTATACTTCAGCAGCATCCATGCTTATGTCTTCCGCCATAAATAAACTTGAAGGTGCATCCATAAACTGTAACAAGTCATACAAGATGAAAAATATTTGTTTATGGATCACTTCACTTTAAGTTGTACACACAACCCCACTCACACTGTGATAATTCATGATTACTCTAATTCAATACAACTGAGAAAGACCTATCTAAATTTCTGTTAAATTAAACCTTCATACTGGTATAAAAGTATATAAAATGTAATGGTAATCTAACTTGAAAGATGTATGGAAAGAACCGGAAGAAGAGTAATATGACCTTAAACATGAACAGATAAAAAGAATTCAAAATTTAAGACAAACAACTGCAAGACAATAATTACATTTACCTATTTTCAGCAAGTCAACAAACTCGCGGTCTTTCAGGAAGATTTGGTTTAAAGTTTTCATCTGGATCTCTCCACTGAAGAACTTTTTGGTCACAGATTTAAAAGCCGAACTTGTCAGAATCATTTTGGTTTGTGCTTCATCTGACAGTCGATCAATCAGCCATCCTCCTCTTCCTAAGAAAAAAATCAAAGCAAAAAAAAAAAAAAAGAAAAAAAAACTTGAACTAAAAACATTTTCCTAGATATGGGTACTTAAGAAAATGCAAGAGCAGATGATCCACAAAGTTTACAATACACAGCCAAGCCAGCATTCATTTTTTTCTTTAATAATTATACATACACACACACACACACACACACACACACACACCCACACACAGTGACCATAATTCGGCCAGGAATCGGGGTTTTAATGCTGTGAACAGAGCCACAAGAGACAGAATTCTATGTCATTCTAATATCATTATGTTTAACAAGAATTTACCTGTCATTTGAAAGATAGTTTTTGCCATAGGCCAGTTGATTAGGTGCTCAAATATTAAGTCCTCTCCTTCAGTGTCATGCCCATTTGCATCTTTGGGCCACGTCTTCAGCACAACAATAGACATCAGCTTCCCAAACTTTGTGATATCGTGTTTCCTCATCAGCTCTGAAACAGCTCTGCGGGAATTATCCTAATTTAAAAAAAGAGAAAGTTAAACCATGCCTTAAATGTACGTACTCTTAATTGCACCATCACCAGAACACACTTGTAAATTTCACATCCAGTATTTGTTAAAGAAGTGCAAAGGAAGAGCTTGTAATCCTGAAGAATTGAGGAATTAACCTTGTACAGTAAAAACGATACCTGGCAAATGGCTTCAGTAGCCTCTGATGCACATTTCTCCATTGCACTGCATAGCAATGGGCTTGTCTTGCTCAGTTCTTCCATCTTGTTAGAGTATATTCCAATTTGATCAACTGGTTTTTCCTACCACACAAGAATATTTTTTTTAGTTTTCTCTTTATTGCAAATGTAAACTGTTTACACACAATCCCCAAAACTATCTTACTTTCTTTAGTTTTCCTTCAAAATCATCCATGAAGGTCATCCTCCAAGACTCTGTGTGTTTTTCATGACTAAAGGATAGTGAGAGTAACCTCTCCCATACCTACAATTAGAGACATAGTTGAATCAATTGACTAAAAATTGTGAACTGCACTAAAAAAATAATAACTGAATGTAAAAAAGCAACAGAAAAAACATAATACATACATTAGTGCTATTCATTGTATTAGTTACCTTGACCTCACAGGGAACAGTGAACTCTACATGAGCCCATGCAGTAAGTAGTTTACTTCCAAAGGTAGTTCTACGCCATTTCCTTATTGTTTCCACTGTGTCCCAAAATAGTTCGTCTTTAATTTTCTCTGTTGACTGGAAGTGTAGTTGTTAGTTAGTTGTAAGTAGTTTACTATACGAAAGCATGTTGAATTTCTTATATATATATTAAAGAAAACTAATTTTCTCCATATAGGACAGATTAAATTTAAGAATAAAGATACTGTTGTTCACTAATTGATGTATTTTAGGCCCTGACTGTGGCTTTGTATTAAGATACGAAAGTAATGGCTCTTCAAGAGAGAATTTCACCTAGGAATCAATGTGGTTGTATACCTTGGCAATCTGACAGAATAGATCAAGGAAGTCAAGAGGAACATCACAGTATTGTGGATCAGTTAAGTGACGGCAGATAACCTCAAGCAGCCTTCCTGTAGTTTTCAAGCAACTCTCTCCATACTGGTCATCAAAACTAAAAAAAACATATTCATGGTTGTTCCGTAAGCATAAAGTTTGATGGCAACATACAGTAGATAGAAAAACTAAGAAACATGACTGCACTGTCTCTGTGTACCAGGGACATGTGCAAGGTATTTTTCTTATTCTACCTTTGAGTGTGGTTACTTAGTTTGCTGATGAGATGAGATGCCAATTCTTTCAAAGCCTGTAATCAGAAAAATCAAATACATTTGAAATTTAATACACAAAGTACTACTGTAGCTAAAGCAGTGATACAACAGAAGAGGTCTCCTCAACTCTCCTCTCCTCTAGGTCCTAAGTAAAAAGACCTGCCCTCTAGCTGCCTTATACCACATTATATATTCTTTGCCCACTGTATCTGTCTGCTATTTCATGCTGAGAGGTGAGGTTATTTTGATACCAACCTATGTTTATTCATCAGTCTCTTTCTCTCTCTTTCTGTATATGTATACATACCTTGTAGTTTGTGAATGTTATTTCAAGTTTTACACTGAGGTGCTGAAGTAGGTCTAGGAGCTCCACTTGCGCACTTTCTATGAAGCTTTTCAAATCATCCAAACGGAGCAGAAACATCCAAGATCGCACAAGAAGACGATCAATGTATGCCAGGTGTACATGCTCTTTCATGATCTGGATTATGCTCCTTCATTGACATCCAAGAGTGAATTTGAGGGACCAAGGAATAAAGAACAAACAACAGGATATTTCAAAGGTGTGAGGTGAGAAAAAATGAACAATAAAATGCATTTCAATAAGGGGTTTTAAAAGTTAAATAATAAATACAAAAACAATACTTGACCTAGATTAGTGACTCCGTGGAGTCTTATCTGGTTGCCACTTTCACCCAAAACATTGGTTTAATGCAATAAAAAGATTGGGGTAATCAAATTGGATTTATAATTAACCAGTGGTTTCACAATTTCTGGGTATTTCAGTAAAATATTCAACCAGTCATTTCTGAAATTCTGGTCACATTAATATGAAAACCATCTTTTTTGAGACTAAAGATGTACTCCAGAGATTTTCAAATGGCTCAGTGCATATGCCCAATTCTTAACGTGTGATAACATATTTTTTTACCTTGCGTAACTGTCCCTTGTTCCTTTGCCCCCCTTTAAGCATGTCCAGGAGTCAAACTGTGGATTGGACACTGGTGGAACTGGCTCAAATGGCTTGCTTTCTCCTCTTAGCAGATGAATCAGAGGGATGACCAAGAACCATTTTTCAACATTGTGTTTTTCAGCATTGTTGCAGAGTTGCTCAACAGCATCTGCAATTCTACAAGAAAAAAGGAAACTTGATTATTTTCATAGTTGAACTGTGTCTAGCTTTATTTTTAGTCATTTCATATTGTTGGAAACTGAGATTTGTTGGAAATGTTCTTTTCAAGGTTCATCTTTATAGTTTTCTTACAACCCCACTGAAGTCTTCAACCAGAGGAAACACTGATTTAGTTTATAATTCTGTAAATAGAGGGCATTTGCTAGGTGAATGTTTGCATTTTTCCATTTGTGTCTCTCAACATTATTTTAAATATCACATAGCTCATAATGTGTTGTATTTGGGATTAATGTTTGGAAAAATACGTTGAAAGTCTGTCTTTCCTTGATACAGGAATTCAACCAACGCTGTGGAATGGTTTTGAACAAATCTTTTTTTTTTTTTTACTTTTAAACTTAGAAAAAGATCTCTCTAGGTGTCACCTTAGTCTATTTTTTAAAACTGTAATTAATTCAAGACAAAGTTAAGACCTACAACTCAACCCTGAGTGTGATACTGCTTTTATACAAATTTTACAGAGGAAAAATAGGAGTAGAAATTAGGGCTGGGCAATTAATCACAACACAGATTAAATCACAATATGGCCTGTTGCAATTTTCAAATCACAGAAGGTACAATATTTCTTTAACCTGAAATTTGAGGCAAAATACCACTTTACACCTTTTTTTTGCAGCAGAGATGTTATACATTACATATCATGCAATCATTCAAGTGACATTTTTTTAGAATAGCCTACAAAAAAAATCCTACTTTCTTCATTTTTTTGTACATTTCTATTATTGAATATGAGAATGGTATAAAAATGACCACTCCTTCAATACAATAATTCATATCCAATTTGGAATATGTGGCAAAATCAGCACAAGTAGTTATTTTTTCAAAATCGTTTAGCCCTTGTTTAATCTAATATTGTGTTGGTTATAGTATAGAATGATTTATTGCTTGTGTTTGTTAGAAGTAACATACGATGAAGAACTTCAGAAATAATTGCATATTAAATCGTAACATTGGGGGGGAAAAAAATTACAATTACATTATTTTCCCAAATTGTTCGGCCCAAGTAAAAATCAACAACATATAACTCTACTTACTTTACTAGTTCCACAACTTAACTATAACTAGACTGTTGTCAAGTAAACCAAATATTCTACTGCACTCCTAATACTATGTGTCCATGGTTAGCAATATTCAACTGTGTAGTCGGAAGGTTTACTTGAATGCTGAAATAGATTTTATCTTGAGGACAGCGAAATTAAAGTCTGTCGTGAGATTCTGAGGAATTGGATAGATCAATAGAGAAAAACATTGTCAGCTGTAAATGAGGCAAAGTGAAACATATTGTGAAATGTCTGAGTGATGCTGTTCTCCTACATTGTCCCTCATGGAACGCCTCTTTTGAATACACAGTCAAAAGTAACTGTTAATTATGTCTTTCAGTAATATTTTTTTAATTACCTGCTTCTATCTGGTAAAGGGCTCAAAAAGGCTTCCCAGAAAGGTTTGAAGTGGTGTGGTGGCTTCTTTGGCAAGCAAAGAAGATCACACAGACTGGAAAGCTGATGTTTCATGTCCTCTCCCAGATACTCCCTGTAAATGATCAACCTAACAACTCCAGCATGAAGAGGTGGTAATATGCATTCTCCTTTCCTTCCAGACCTGGGATTGAGGTTTTCATCAAGAGAATGTTTGAGAAGATTTTTCACCTAGAAAAAGGTAAGATTACATTATGATGGTAAATTGTCAATGGAAACATTTTCATTTAATCAATTCATCTCTGATTTTAGTAGACCATGAATTTACCTCTTCAGTACCGTACTGTATTCCCCATGATCTTTCCATGCCATCATGAAGTATGGGATTGCTGTATGTAAAAAAGAACTGTCGCAGCAGGATAAAGAAGTTGTCCACGTTTGGTCCATTCCAAGATGAGAGAAGGTCAAAAATGATGTTCAGCATCGCACTGCCCGCTAGGTCTCTCCCTTTCATTACCAAGTCTTTAGTCCCTGACCAGAACCCCTTCTTCAGTTCGGAATGGATCATGTCATCATATTGGTGCCATTCCCCTTGAGATTCCAAAAAAATAAAAATAATAATTAATGGAAATGTTTTATGTTACAATAAGAAAAGGAGCCTCATGACTCTCTCTCTATCTCTCTATCTATCTATCTATCAAGTCATGCTTAAATCTGGGCTTCATGGACAACAGCTTCTGTACATGGGGTGTATGGACACAACCCCTAGCAGACACTTATCACTGTAAAGCTGAATGGACACAGATAAACAACTATGTCGCGAGACAATCTGACCAGGCGTCCAAGTACATGTATGTAATCTATTGTTTGAAAGTCAGAATATGTCCCAGCTGTAAGCAATCATTTCCCCCCTTTGTGGAACTGAATCAGCTTTTCAGTATCATCCTGTTTTTCAGTCAGAAAATGCATCCTTGGAGGCATGACTGAAATGCTATTTCATGTTAATTTTTCAGTCTAAAGTTTTCCTGTTAGACTAAAAAGCAGTGAACTACTAGAGACCAATATTTATCCAACTGATAAGCCTTTAATGTTGAGTCTGAAAACATGAAGTTGCTGTTGACGGTAAGTATGGAGAAACAACTCTTATTTACCTTCATGTGTTAGAAGTTCCTCTCTGATTGTCAGGCACCTGTTTACAATTTGATTTCCATCTTTGTTGTAGAGGGTCTCGTACATTTCCTTGTTGCCTTGTTTACTGTTCTTGCAGATTAAGTACTTGTAGGGTATGCTATGATGTACTAGGGTTTTGGAGACCCTAGTCTGACCTACAACAAGATATCGTTTGTCTCCCAGTTTCCTGTGAAACAGCAATAATCACAGAATTATGAGAGGGAAAGATATGACAAACTTTTTTCAAACACATGCACACACACACACACACACACACACACATAAAAAATAAACCATACGTAGTAAAGTTCATTTCTGTGATGACTCCCCATTGTCCTGACGAGTTTTTAGACATTAGGAAAATCTTATCATCTGGATCCAAATCTTTTGAAGTGACAGCATGGAAGTACACAGGTATGGACTCACTTCTTGGTAAGCTGGGAAAGAGACAATGGAATGTCATATAACAAAACATTTCCTTTGAAGAGTACACATAGAAAATTAATTTAGCATAACAATAAAAATAGCATGGTGGGTTTTAAATATGATGTAGTAGGAAAGGTAAGAACAAAGAGGGCTATATTTCATTTTTATTCTCTGACATTTTGTTCAGACCATAACAATAAAATATAAGGAAGTGGGTTACATTTGTCAAACCAAACACTTACGTTTGATGTTCCTTAAGTTGGGAGTGTGTTTCCAAGATAGTTGCTGCCACATGAGGACCCAGCTTCTCTCCAGCCTGGCTGGGTGGGCAAGAGGGCTTTGGTGAAGTGTATTTAGCAACATCTTTATTTTCTGCCTGCTCTTCTTGTCTCTCTGCCACTGGTTTGCCATTTCTTTCTCTTGATTTAGTAACAACTGCCTGTGAGAAAACAAAATATTTAAAATAGATTAAACTCTAAAAAGTTTCCTAAAGTACTCGTTAAACATTAACTGCCTGAGGACTTTGATTGATGACAGATAGCCATAAGGAATCAGCAGTGTGTTGTACATTTTATTGTCATTTTATTAACTGTATTTAACTGTTTCCTCTGTTTTTACCAAAAGGCATCTTTTTGTTTGTGTTTTTATAAAAAATCATTCTTAAACTTAATTTCTACAAGATTTTAAGATATTTCTATTAACACTTTTGTTTTAAAATGAACTTAAATTGGCTGCTAACTACCTCAGTCCTTGTAGCTGTATTTGTTTCTGGGCGTGAATCAGTAGAATCTCTGTCTGCTTGGTCCTCTTCCTTGTCCGATGGTTTAACAACAGTTTGCTTTTCTTCATTATCATCTTGCACCCCAAAGAGAATTTGTGTCTCATGATAGGTTGTCTCATCTGAATCACACTTTTGAGGCCTTTGTTTAGTCGTTTTGGGAATAGTTGAAGTGGCCTCTTCAGTTGTTACTGGCACTGATGCAGAGTTCAGCAACGGCCCAGAAGGAATGTCACTTGGCTTGTCGGCAGGTATTTGCACCTCATCAGGACTCCCTTTTGTACGTATATCTGCGGTCTCTGTTTGTTGCTCTGTCAGTTTATGACTGACAGATGCGCCAGAAGACTTGGAAACAGGTGGGTTTGGTACTGAAGCTGTCTCACTGCATGGCTGAAGGGTGCTCCCAGGGGCTGTAGAAGACAGCCTCTCTACCTCTTTGCAATGCTGTGCTGTGACTTGTGGACTTTGGGTGACACTTGGTTCACTGACTGTCTCACTGGATGATGAGGGCAAGGCTCTTTTTTTCTGAGTGGCTGGGCTTGCAGTGCTACCTGAAGTGTCCTGGGGTATAGCACCATCTTTGGCTGACCTTAGCTCATCACTAGCAGTCTGCTTCTGAAAACAGTCTAGCCAGTTATCTTTACCATCTGGCCCCTCAGTAAGATTTTGTGCCACTTCTTTTTCTTCATTTGAGGCTGCTCTCTTTAACGGTGAATCGCATTTTTGAGTTGTTTGATCAGATGGCTCAGATGAAGTTGTGCCTCTTTCTTTACCTGATGTTAATGAAGACACAGATGTAGAAGGAATGCCACTTGGTTTGTTGGCAGGATCTTGAAGTGCATTATGACTGTCATTTGTTCCAAGATCTGGGTGAACCTCTTTTTTGTCACTGGCATGTATGCTGGAGGGAGGTGTTGTAGAAACACAAAGGTTTGAAACAGGGACTGCCTCACTGCACAGTTTAGAATTACTCTCAGGGGCTGAAGCGGACGTCTTCTCTTCCTCCTTCCAACTCTCAGTGACGGAGGGGAATGACTCTTCAACTAAGGTTGCTGGGTTGCCTGTGGAGGATGTTGCTTCTTTTTCTGGAGTGGCGGGGCAAGTAGTTTTATCTGATATGTCTTGTGAAGTAGTGCCATCACTGGCTGGTTCTTTGTCATCACTAGCCAGCTGCCCCTAAAAAAATCCAAATTAAAATAGATAAGGAGATACAAACTTACAATGTATATATTTAATAGGCCATGATACTTCTTCAAAAAAGGCATTTACTTCACTAAAGCAGTTGAGAGCTTTACAAACAACAGGCTTACTGGAAATGCATTTGTCAGTGCAATAAAGCTGAACCTTAAAGCAGTACCATTGTTATCATGTTAACAGCCTTCAGTCATTTTTGGTCAGATAAGAATCTTTTTGCCTTATCATGAAACTAAACAGGTTTAATGTTAATGAAAGAGATTATAGTTGGCAGAAACATTTAATTATGTAAATAATGTTACCATGTAAAATGTTTTCTGTTTGATGATTAACACATTTCCACCCATTTTAAAAGCTTGTTCACTGCCCTATATAATTTGGGCGTGAACTAGCCATTCAAAAAGGTTTCACTTTCAGCAACAGGAAATACATGTTACTTGAGATTATAAAACACTGCATGGATATTTTAGAGAAAATCCAAATAGGCAATTGTATTCTTGCTCTTTCACCTCTTTCTGGACAGCATTTTCTTGTGCTCTTGTAACATCTTTTGGAGCTTGATCCTGATCCTCCTTTTGGCTCTTCTCTTCAGCAGAGACTAAAGGTTGATTTGATGACTTAGAGACATCTGCAAATACAAGAAAAATAATTTACATGTATCTTGCAACTGTAAATGTGTCAGTTTTAGTCTTTTTGGTGATCTTCCATACAGTCGGATTTACTGGAGCAAACAAACTGGACTTTTATCTATCAAACTGGTTAATTATAGTGTATCTGAATCTACATGAAGACTATGCATAAGATAGTTACAAAAAAAGACTTATTAAGGTGTATTTAACTCATTCACATATTGGTTAAATGCTAACTTGTTGAGCCTCACAAAGTGACATTTTTTATTAGCACATACAATGCACAAAAATGCACAAATTAGTTAATATAACTAAACTAGATCAAAATTGCAATTTCAGCTGAAATTAGCATGAAAACAGCTGAAAATTGTGGAACAATAGCTGAAAGTAGCATAAAATCTGAAGAGTGCGATAACTGCTCTGTGAAGAGTGAAAAATCATTGCTCAAAATATAGAATTTAGTAAACAAAAAAATTGAACACTGCCTTATTGACAGAGTAGCCTCTTGAGTCTACCTCTTGAGGCTGAACGTGTGTGAGATTGTGTTAAAGATGGTGGAGATATCAGTGTTACTTAACACCGCTCAACCAGAGAGCCAAATTGCTGAAAAATACCTTTGCAAAAGCCACAATGTAAGAGGTGAAAAAAACAGTTTGAAGTACAATAACAATAAGTTAAAGGTGTCAAAATGGTCAAAAAGCAACAAAAATGGGTGAAAAGGCGTGAGAATGGGGACGAAAAGTGGAAAATGGGTCAGAAAGTAGCAAAAAATGGGTGAGAAGTGACAAAAAATTAGTTATAGATGACATGAAATGGTCCAAATGTGGCAAAAATGAGTGAAAACCCCATTGGAAATAAAGTTATTTTGGTTTGAGAAAAAAACTAAATAGTTAAAAAATATAAATAGTATAAAAAAAATGCTGAAAAGAGCACAAGAAGCTGAAGAGTATGATAGTAGAATAGCAAAAATAGCCCAAAGAGAGCCAAAGTTATGAGGAGTTGAAGAAAGTGCAGATTTGTGAAATTTTGCCATCTGTTGTACATTGTTGAACAAAGTTGAATATTTTAGAAATGATAAAAGTTAGAAATGAGTAAAGATATAGCAGTCGAATGATGAAGAAACTGAATTTTTTAAAGTTCAATACGACAAAGTATGAAGGAGGAGATAGCCAGCACGGAAGAAGAAGAATAATAAACATAATGGCCTAAGTGAATATCAATAGTGTGGATGCTTACTCAGCATCCCCACTAAAAAAAACAGTATGGCTTGCAATGAAGTTTAATGGTTTGTCATGAATCAATATAAAATAATGAGATGCACTGAACAGCAAGCCTGTATAAATATCAAATAAACAAAACAAAATACTTTTAAACTCACCTTCTGCACCTTTTTGAATCAAGAGAAATAGTTTGAAGCCACATTCAGGACAAAATTTATATGATCTTTCCACCTGATTTCCACATTCAGGGCAAAACATGATGTACCTGTTTGGACAGATGACATAACATCTTAATGCACTCATTGAGCCTTATCATAATAAGCAAAGCCACATTTGGAGATTTTATCCTGTGAACCTAATTTTTTCCCTGAATAATTTTTACAGAATTTTTTCCTTAATAATTTGTTCCTTTGAAAGTTAATGTAACAGGATGCGACTCCATTTCTAGTTGTTACGTGAATGTGGCCATTTTGTATTTCATTAAGACTAGGATGTCGATCGATTTCTCACTTCTGCCTTTACCGTTTGCCTTGTAGTCTTTGTAAAATGAAAAAATGAATAAACTGTGGACCACAACTAAACTCAACAGGAAGAACGCAGTATACAGAAGTTGAGCTTAATCCTACATTAGAACAACTAGAAGGTTAAATCAATTGTTCTGTAAAAACAACCTACCTTCTTCTTTCTGCTTCCTTTCATGGTTACACTGAGAGGTTGAGCTGATGTCTTGACGTTTTACAGCTTCATGCCTCACTTTCATTTTCCATTTACAGTAAAAAGGTGTTTCCTCTTGGCTTCTTACAAACCGTAATCTATTCCCGGAATCAGTGTGACTTATTGATATTGTGAACTGCTGTGAGACAAGGCCTAGGACCCTGTCCAGAAATGTTATGTAGTTATCAGACCAAATTTGAGAAAGTATTTCACTGTCACATTTGAAGCAACATTCTAGACCATATCAGGCCACATTTACAAAAAAGGAAAATATATACAAAGACTTCTTATCTTTGATGCAACAGATGTACAAGAATTTTACATATATAGAAAGACTATGTTTTTATAAGAAAGTTGAGATCAGTTCTCTTGAACTAAAGTGATCTGGAAGCTACCCATTCACAAATAAATGCTGTGTAAGATTCTAAACACACTACCACTGTTAAAAGACAATTTGAATGAAAATATTTATGACCACTACTAATTTCTAGAAAATAACTTGCAGCATTATTAAGTTGATAACATTTTGTGACATAAATGTGCATCCAGCTACAAAGGAAATTAAAAAACATGCATTCCCAATGTTGGCCATTAGGTGGCCGCAACAATAAATGTAGCACACTTATTATACACTCCTAAATTTATATCCTATCAACAACTATAACACATACAAGTAGCTATACATTAAACTGGACCTATATCACTAAAAAAAATCTGCATACAAAAACAGTTAGACAACAACAAACAACAAACAACTTTATTGGTCCCCCGGGGGAGAAATTGCCTTTCAGTTACATCCCATCCAAGAAACATTAAGCCACACAAGTGGCGCCCCTTTTACTTAGCTGAAAAAGAGAACAAGAGGGAGGAAGGAAGTGGGGGAAAAAAGCAACTCCCAAACTAGGCTCCTGTGGGGGGGGGGGGGGGGTACAGTGTAGAATTTGGAAAAAAACACCTCAGCACATCAAGCCAGCAATACAAGACAACACACCAAGTATCTAAATTAATCAAACAGAATTTACTTCACCCTTTATATTACCAGTGTTTACAAAGTGGCTGTGTGTTATAAACATATAGACTAAATGAACTGCTGTGAAAGTGCAATCAAAAGAATTCAACAAATTGAAGGCTGTTCCTTATCCTAAACTGTAGAATGGAAAACACCAGCACATGGCTATAGGGGAAATAAGTCTGATTAAACCATCTCTTACACCTTAAGATGATCTGTATAAAGTTCAGAAACTAAGAAAAACTGGAACACTACAAGCTGCTAATAGATGGCTGATAGTTCTAGTCTTAGTTTGATGAAAATGGAATGCAAGTAAAAATGAATGAATACTGCTGTCAGGAGGGAGGGGCAGTGGGACACAAATGCAAACCGCAGGTTTCAAAAAGTTATCCTAGAAGGATAACCACTAAATCGCAAGCAATAAATGGGAAAGGGGAGAATACCAAAGCAAAATGATAAGCCAAACCAATAACTCCTGTTCTAATTAACAGTTGAAAAGAGAAACTGAACCACTGCTGCCGTGCAGCTGAAAAGAAACATAGACTTGTTGGGAGAGTGAGACAACTGTCTTCAGAAGAAACTCAAAGATGCCCAGACTGGGGTTCAAGAGAGAAACAAAGAGAAGCTGGTTATATCTCCAACATCAACAACTACCTCTGGGGTAACTAGTAATTTAAATGAAAAATGCTCTGAGGAAAGAGTAGACAGTGCTTGAGAAACTTCACATAAAAATTACACAAGAAAAATCAATCTCTGAGACAATAATGTTTGAAATGTTTCATGTCATTATTCCATCAATAGCCATGCCGAAAAGGTGTGGTGTATTGGGGTGGATTATATTAAACATTTTTACCAACTGTATGACTTCAATGTAGAAAAGCATCAATTGATCTTCAGTTCTGAAAGATATATTAAAGATGAAAACTATAAGCACCATAAAAATAGACTATTGAGGAGAAATATTTGATCATACAGTGTAGTGGCTGATAAATGATACAGCTAGACAAGGGCTATCATCAACAAATTTTTAAATGCTATGTGTTCTGTGTGAAAAAAGAGGTATACGTGCCAGTCAACCTCATTTTTGCCAATTTTTGTGGTGTCTGAAGCCATGTTAATACTAACATTTTATCATTAATTGGGCTGGTGGCTCTCTTATGTTAGACCAAAGAGAAACCATAATTATAGTTGATCCAGTTAGTGCACTGTGTGTGCTATTCCAAACCTGACCAGCAGCTGCCACTAAAGAGCTTTGAATGTGCACAAGCTAAATACAAAAAAACAAATCTTCACAGAGGAGACTTGGAAGATAAATCAACATCTTCGACATGAATGAAACCACTTTATAAGAAAAACTTTCCTGCACTGCCTTTCTTTTTTCATTCAGTCATCCATTTTTCCAAAATATTGTGAAAATGTCTGTTCATAGCTACCACATGGAATGTTTTTTTTTTTTTTTTACCTTTGTTGGCCATATGGACTGATTTTTTGACACCCTGGTTTCAAAACTCTCTCTGAATGTCTCAATATTGCTGAAAACTTGCTGCTTAGCTTCATACATGTTGGTTTTTTACTGTAGATAAGTCATCTGTGTATACCAGAGGTGTTGTGCCTGATGTATTTACATTGTAAAATAAAGATTCTTGCAAAAACCTTATCCACTATTCAATTCTATTTTCTAAGGTCTTTTAAAAGGTAACTGAATATATTATTAATTTGATAGAATAGAAATCTGACTTTGACTGTTCTGTAACCTGAACTGCAAGTAAGAGGAAGAGATTAAAGCACAACTGGAAGAATAACTGAAGAAGAGGAGAAAACTACAGGGAACAAAAACCTTTGAAATGTAATCAAATTCAGCACCAAGGCTTTGCCCAGCCAACTGATATGCCAAAGGGTCTATTTTAATGGCACTGAAATGAAACTGCAGAATAGCCAGAGTTCATGTGGGGGGGCTATTATCTCTTTCAAGAATGCATGCATGCATAACATCCAAGATGGCATTTGTGAGGGAGGAAAATAACACCATTTCTCACTGCCTCTGAAGTCAGTGCTCAAGGACCGTGCTAAATCATATCTCATTGCTAGGCTGAATTGTTGACCGTGATAACAGGCTTGGACTGTGTGTGTGTGTGTGTGTGTGTATGTGTGTATTCAGGGTGTGGGGTGGGTGCTAATCTCAATGCTGGGCTATTAAATCCTGCCTTTCTTTACCACCCACACATCCTCTCCACACACAACACTGCAGTAGCCAGCCAATCACTACCTCTCTCTCCCTTTCAATTGCTCTTACCTGCGTCACTCTGCATGTGTCACCATGGTGATCACTGATGCTCCCCCCACACATTGTCTCTGCCTCTTCCAGTACGAAGATGAAGCCGACTTGTGGCTGATGATGCAGGCAGCCTGCAGACGTCATCACTTCCCTTGGGAAGACGGCCTATTTTTACCACTGGGCACAAAGTATATGGAGCTGCCCAATATATTTATGGAACCACATCTAATCCCAGCCTGCCAGGAAAACATCTCTCCCTCTGCTCTGCTTTGCTCCTTTCATTTATCTCACAAGTCCTGCACCTTCTGGGGCATATTTTTATTCCCTGAATTAAGATGACAGCATTTGAAAAATGATTAGAAAAATCTCAAATTAGTAACTGTGATATCTGTATTTATTACCAGCAGGATTCCAACAAATTTACTCACCTTTCTCAAGGAGGTCCCAGCTAGGATGTCACAGTCATTCTTGTGGAATTAGCCCCAGAGCTGTCAGAGATCCAGTGCTTTTGCTTGACAGCAGATAATGGTGATGGAAGTCAGGATGACATGTCTCTGACTGGACAGGAAGTAGTTTACAATCAGACAAAGGTGGAGAAAGTGCAAGACTATTGTGCTCACGTAAAAGTACAGTAATTTGGGTTAAAATTTACTTCAGTAGAAGTAAAATTAGTGGCCAGTAAATCTAATCTAGTAAAAGTAAAACATTTTTTATTTCTAAGTTATTCCAAGTACAGAGTAGTTACTTTTGATACCTGGGGACATTTTAGAGTAAAATACAATCGTAACTTCTTGGTAACAACATAAGAATACAATTCTGAAACCAGGTTATTTAGGTAATGCCACACCTTAATAATTAAGTTTAATACAACAGCTGTTTTGTGGTGTGACATGGATTCATCCCTTAAACATGTAGCCAAATCCTGAAAAAACTGTCTAATTCCATGTCTTTGTCAGAAAGGTAAAACCTCCTTATTTTGACATTTATGTTTTTATTTTTACTCAGTAGTTGATGCTTTTTAAATATAACGAAATACAACACTTCCCCCAAAACACACTTAAATAAAAGTAAAATTACTGATTAAAAAAACCGTAGATAGTACAAGAACACATAAGAGCTATTCAATTTTAGAAATGTAATGTTATTAGGTATTTACACAAGGGATGCAGGATATTCGAATTCTTTCAATGTCTTAGATGCCAGTGATCAGAGCTAAAACAGACTTAAAACACAATTTAAGGTCTGAGGATGAACCAATTAACACATTCAATCCTTAAAACACAATTTAAAGTGTAAAAAGTATGATAAATTAAGGAAAAGACTTCAGCTGACATAGGTCTGTTGATTCAGTCTTAAACTCCACTAACTTATTTGATTGTATAGTCAATATTTAGGGCTGATAAAGGCAGATCTTTATAGCCAAATATTGGTTGTAAATATCAGCAGAAATTTTACTATCTTCTGATACTGTTATTTCATTGTTTAAGCTTATATCCGCTGATATCAATGCCATGCTGATACTATTGTGCATCCTTACTTTGCACCACTGCAATCAGACTTACATTGGTGCGGTCTTCCATTTTCCACAGTACTGGAAAATCAAAGAGTAAGCCTGCTAGAGTTGCCAATATTAACCTTATTTCAATGTAGAAATATTTAAAGTCAGAGCCATGCATTCAAAGAACTGTTTGGTTAAGTGATATACATTAACACCAATGAAACCAGCTCCAAAAACGTACAACTGTCCTAACTCATAATGAGATTTGATTATCTCTGGATTATTTATGTTTTCAAATACAACACTAATTGTGTTCTGGCAGATAGTGATGAGACTAACCTTTATTACTTTTATTAAAATAAAGATTAACTACTACCCAATACTAACATTAATACAGCAAACTGAAGTACAACTACCCCAACGTTTTAGTTAACCCAAAGTACATCCTCCCACCTAATAATGTAATACTAAAATGGAATGTAGCAAAATCAAGCTGGCTAACGACTTCAGGGGCTAACACCGTCTAAACACTGCAAATCAGCAAAAATTGAGGTCAGACTTCTTTCTACAGTCTATGGGTCAGATAAGGAGTAAGCAGCATCACTTAACAGCGCAAAATAAAATTACTGAATACTGTAAGGATAAACTGACCTTCTGTTTCATACTAGAGTAGTAAAATGGATGTCCCTGTTGTGGTTACTTTCTTTGGTCCTGAGCAGTGACCCTTGCAGTCAACGTTCATGGTCAACCGTACAAACGTTGAGGCTCTGTCTAATTCCCATACATCGCTTACACATGCAATGCAGCTAACTTTTCGGCAACAGGCAAACCGTTAACTGGCTGCAATAAGCAGCGCTACGTAAAAAGCAGTTCATACATATAAAGTGACCGTTGATTTCGTATCAGCTGGCGTTGTAGAACTGTAAGTAACTTCCAGTTTTAACGTGGAAGTAGTTCAAATATGTTAACTTTGGAGCTGCTCCTTTGAAGTCAGCCGTTTACAGCCATTAAGGCTACGACTAATTCCTGTGAAACGACTAGCCTACCGATGGCGTCAATCTCAACCAATACCACTCTACAGAGTAAACCTTCATCTTCTGTCAGCCCAGGACACAAATAAGGAACACACTAAATACATCCATAGTACGCCATTTTCCAGTTGTCTGTATGCTGTAAATTAATCCATCTCTGTAAACTAGAATCGTAAAAAGCCTTAACATCAAAATAGAAAATAACAAGTAAAATACCCCTACCAATAACCACTTGGTATCTCCTGAAACCAATCAATGAATGCTGGACAAGTTAGCAATTATGATATTCTGCACAGCATCCTATCATCACAAAAGTTATACAACAGTTTGCATGTTATATATATAGTTTTCTAATTAAATAAATAAATACGTAATATTATGCTCCAGAAATACGGTTGGTTTTCAAAAGACACTCCGCCTCAAAGGTTAAATTAAAATGGCATGAGACCGTTATATTTTCCTCCATAGAAATTAATTTACATTTTTCTGTTTCATGTTTTTTGTTCCTTTTTGTCAAAAAATGGATGGAAACAACCATGAAAAACAAATCTGAAACCACTGATCATGAAATACTCATTCAGTGGATCATTTACACTGTAGCAGTTAGAAACCAGGGCTGAATACATGAATATTCTAAAATTACTACATTTTTTTATTGTAAATGTAAAACAAACAAATCAAAGCTGAGACAGATAACCAGGCTGGTAAAGCAATAATTTGGCTAATGTTATGAAATATCTTGGTGCAATCTTGGGGTAAAAGAGAGATTTGAGGAAACCTGCTACCAGAAATACATGTATTTAATTCATTAGTGGTGATGAGCTTTGAGAAAATATGACTATTACATGTTTTATCAGGATTTTTACAGCAAATTTTTAACTGAGACAATGTGTGGGCCTGGCAAAGTTCTGCAGTCAAGTATGTGAGTGTCTGTGTGTGGGCAGAATTTTTTTTTTTTTGTTTTTTGCCAACCAACAGAGAGCATATATTCTCATTCACACGCACATAGACAGTTTATGCATGGGGTTCCCACATCCTCTACGAGTATGGAACTTCACCTACGCAGTGTAAAAACGTCATGAAGCACAGTGGAGCAGGTTAGTGGGACTCACGCAAGGATGTGCATACTCCTACTACTCAGGATTGATACTGAATACTGGAAAACCAATGATCAAAGACAAAATTCTGTATTTTCTAAACATCTAACCCTGCATAAATGTTGTTCAGACAGGCATTACATTACAGAAATTTCCAGTCCCTAATGTTGGCAGTCTGGAGGGCAGATATTAAACAATTCAGAGGGTGAAAATTCCCCGTTAATTTAAAATCATGTGGTGCATTACAACAAAAATAAAGAGATAAGATAAAATTAAAAAAAAAAAAGTAAACTCAAAAAATATGTTAAAGGCGCTGCAAAGGAAATACTATCTAAGACAGTCATTTGTTTTTTATTATATTATGTTCATTAAAATGAGCAGACAAGCTCACACAAAGAAGTCACATTCTTTAAATTCTGGCAGTGTTTGCAGGATCAGGACACAACGATAACCACTCTGTGGAATTGTCCTGTGAAACTGAGACAGCATTAATGTACTCTTACAAAACCAGCATCCAAACTCAAACACCAAATTTGCAATGAGCTCTGTAAGTCTTAAACCCAACCATTTATTTAAACAAATGAAAATTGGTCAAATTAAACCAAATAAAGGCTCTGAACAGTGTGGCTTGTTTTCACTATTACCTTGGAAGATCTTTATTTGCTCTACTTCCCTCCCTTAATCATAAAGATGCACAAACCACCTACCAACCACATGTTGCACCATTTAGTAAAAAACATTCCTGATCTTTTTGGGTTTGGCACAGACCAAACTGCTCCAAGTGATGCCAAGCATTCCAGACAGCTCACTGTTCTCTGTCTTGACTTGCCACTTAAACCCAACGTCATTGAAAAAAAACAAATTGCTGGAGGCCTGAGATTACTCCTTAGTTGATGCAGACTCATGTTTGAAAAATGTAGAACATTTAGCTGTATGACACATCTACACTGTGACACACTACAGGATGATTCAGTGAGTGTTTTCAGCAAGATTTCACAATACCTTGTCAGGAATCCTCATCACAACAGATTGAATGTCAAACTTTATATAGAAGGTTCAACTTGTCCTTCAGTGCCCAACATGCATATTCATCAATACCACTACTGGAAAGTAATTCAAATGATACATGTTTAAATTGTCAAACCCAGGTAACATTTGGGCCTAGTATAGCTTAAAGGAATTTATAGTCCACCAGCTGGCATCAAACATAATGAAAGCTGACAATACGTTCTACTTTTCATAGTGAGAATCTGTCTAGCTTTGGACTAGAAATCTATTCTGTTTTATCAGTAAGTTAAAAGTGTGTGTCAGTTATTGGAAGAGGCGTGGCATCCTTATCATTAGACCTCAAAGAGTGATTCAGTGATGCTGTATATTTGTACATTAAGGTTAAAGAATATTCTTCTGTGGTTAAAACAGTTTATGACACATGCTTTGTTCATCAAGATTATCTTCAAAATGAAGACTAATTTTTCCACTTCCTTAGTATTTTTTAAGCATAAACACTGTGGCCAGAATCAAAAAGTGAACGTTTGGCTATAAAGGAAGTACACAAAGGTAGACTGATTTCAGCATCACCACCATTAAGTCTCACACCTTTACTCTGTAACAGACTTTCTTTTTGTGTCACCTGATCAGGTTAGTGTGGCTGTTTGAAATGCAAGTCCAACATTGTTTTTCTATAAATAAGTTTACATGTTTGGTGTGATGACATTTGTTGTCCCTGACTAAGTTTGACATCTTAGTTTGCCTCTTGTAGCAACCATCTTTTATAAGACATGAAAAAAGGTTGAAATATCATGGGACACTTCCAGATGTATTTTATTAAGTAGAAAAGGTGTCAAAATTAAGATATAAAATAAAGATTTTATATCAGTGATCATCAACTGGCAGACCAAGGGCCATATAAGGCCCCCAAAGCTCCCGATCCGGTCCCCAAAAGATGATTACATTCAGAAAATGTGAGGAAGAAAAAAAGGTGTTGTTTTTTACGGCATATTTTGTCTTTAAATCCCTATGGCTATCAAATCAACTCCAAAACGATCAAGACTACAAACGTGTTTTTTTTTTATTAGGAATGTCTTAATGCTTGATCCATTTTTTACAGAAATCCACCTGTCAGCTAACCTTGCAAAGCAGATGGATACACCCGTTTCCTTGTTTCTCACTGGCAAATCCATCTTGCAAAGCTCCGGTCTGAACTGTTTGGGACTGGTTAGAAAGTGACAGGACCAATCACTGACAAGGGGCAGTACTTTAGGGGGCGGCAGAGTCGTGACGTATGCAAGCAGCAACAAGAGGCCGGTGCAGATATGGTGGAAGACATTAGTGTGGATGCTGCTAAAACGTCGGTTTTATCAGAACTTGACAACATTTCTTTGTTAAAGGAAGAACAAGTAACAGCAGTAAGTTGTTTTCTTTTTAAAAAATGACAGAAGTGGTGTACTGACATGTCTGCACTTGCTATGGTTCGTGTTACGCAGTTCTCTTTTGATTTACTCCTTGGTAGCGGCTACGTCATGTGTTTTGTTGCTCTGATTGGCCTGTAAAGATGTGACAGAGCATTCATCCAATCACACTCCAAGTTTTTTTCAAAGCCTCTGTCCTTTCCCAAGTCTACGAGAGGTTCGCCAGATGGATGTGTTTCACACATCCATCTGGTGTCAGGTTACCTGTCAGCCATTATTACTGAATATGATGCATAATAAATGTGTACTCATCAGTCCAGTCCTGATTAAACCAGTAGTTTTCTGTTTCAAGTTTTCACTTCAGGCTCTTGGAGAAGTTGACTTTCCTGCCTGAGAATCAAAACAAAAAACCTGTTTCCTCTATTTGTTTTTCACCAATCAGGTCGCTGCATATTAGCAATAAATCTAGAGATGAAAGACATTGTAGTCATAGAAATATGCTGCTAAAATATTTTGATTGCCTGCAGGTGATAGGGACTGATCTCACTAAAACACTTACATTTTGAAGGAAAATACAAATACAATCAACTAAAATATGTCATTCTGACTAAATTATTTGTCTTATTTTAGTTGACTTGAAAGTCTGGCCCTCAAAGTGCCTATCAAGACCAAATCTGGCCCTTATACAAATGTTGGTGATGACCCATGATTTATATAGTATCCACTGTCTTTGTCGCTTTCACTTAGGAGGTGCAAAAATAAGAAAAAGATATTGAGTTTTCCAAGTTAATTTATTGACAATTGATATGATCATATTTGAGCAATTCAGCCTTAGTGTTAACATGTGAAAATGACCAGGAATATCCACCTTGTGGAAATAGCTCCGAATTCTATCACTTGCACAATTTATAAGCCCCGGCGTGGAAATTTCTTGGCTTAACTTGTGCAATGACAGAGACATGTTGTTCATATTAATGTACAGTCAGAAGTCTGACCATAGAGTAAATATGAAGTATATCTCTCTTTTACACATTGATGCAGGGTAAGGTATACAAAAAAATCATCTGAAAAATCATTCAGCAATTAGTGAACAATCATTTAAGAGAGCTAAATCTTAGTCAGTTAACTAGCTTCTAATATTTTGCTTACAATTTGATTTGATGTTAGAAATGACAAGAAAGTGGCCGCTAAAAATGTGATGTGTGAATGTTACATCCCTTTTCCAGCTACTGCCTGCCTTTTTTTCTTGACTTCAGGCTCAGCACCCCCACTCTGTCTACGCTGATACTGAAGACAAAAATATCTCTCCTCTGTTGGTTTACCCCCTCCTCCTACCACCATTTCCGGCACAGAGTTAGGAGATCTGACATCACAAGGTTGGTCATGTGATCCACCCACAAAGCTATGCAGTAAAGGATGGGGTCTACCTGTGACGCACATACCTACTCTATGTAACCCTTTAGAAGCCAGACAACTGTTAGGTGAAGATGTGTATGTATGTGAAACCAAATCAGACTTGTCAATAATTTGTTACACATTAAAGGACCAGTTTATTGGTAACTTATAATATTTTATGTAGTACCATATTAAATATTAAATATCTCTTGTGGGTTTTTCCAAAGTGCATTTCTGGTGGGTCACAGTGATAAGGATGACATTTTGGTAGCATTGGCCAGAAAATAAGAGATTATGGAGAGAACTTTCTGATCCAGTTGGATCAAGAGGCATAATCTGAAATCTTCAAATCCTGTATATTTCCATTAAAAGACATGACAACCAAAATGAGGGTTTCCACCTCATTCACAGAGAACAAATATACTTGAAGATACTTATTTTCAGATTACTGTTATTGACTCTAGTGGAAGTTATATGGACTGAAGTCAGCATTGTGCTTGCTAGCTTTCCCACCACAGGTCACAGTTAGCATCCTGGGTGTCCAGGTCAAAATGGCGCTATAAATATGACATACAGGAGACTGAATCTGATTTACAAGCTGCTCTAAAGTTCAAAAGCTTTTAATATGTTATTAATTGTTGAGTAAAATGTACAACATTTGTCAAAATAGGTTGAAAAGTAGCCTATTTAGATTAGCTAGCGGACTATATTCACACAGTCGGACAGCAAGAAGTTAGCAAGGTCAGCCAGCTAGCTGTGGTAGCTAGCTATGGTTCACAGATAGACTATTAGCCAAGAGTGCCTTTTTATTTAGGGATGGAGTAGGCCTTATAGATTCATGAATTGGCTGATAAAGTCATTCACAAGGTAATGAGTAAAAGGCAATGTGACAGCAGACCATCACTGAATCCTAATCACATACTTATGTACTAAATACTAATTATTTTAATCAGCAAGTGTGCATGGTGTGGTTCCACTGAGAAGTATCCTCAAAAACAGTATACTACTCACACACCCAAAAAATTGAGTGTCCAATGAACAATGGACACTTCCCACCTTCAATGAATGCCATATTGGTGATGTAGCAAAAACTGTGCAATTAACACGCTGGCTAAGGTTAGTGTTCACCAGCTAGCTAACAGTAGTAGTAACCGCAGCAGATTTCAATCAAAAGAAGCCTTTAAAGCAAAATAAGTTAATTTTCTTTAATGATGTTGACCTCATATTCAAGTGACTTAAATTCAGTAGTGAGGGAAAATGTCCAGCAAATTCTGATTATAATTCTTTAGCTTACAGTCATGTAGCACACATGTGGGTCATGCACCGTTTTGATTGAGGCGCAATCAAACCATCACAACTCTGTTCACTTTGCTTGAAAGAGCCAGATCACACCGCAGTGTCATGCAACTCTGGGGAAGCTGTGTGATGCAGCGATCACCATTTTATGAAAAATAAGCAGGACCTCCAGATATTTGTTTTCCAAGTTTCCAAGTCATGAAAGGGAGTGACAAACATTAAGAGCAAAGACTGGTTCACTGACACCCTGGGCAACATTCAGGCTAGAGCACACACCTTTAGAAGTCAAACCTAAGTTTACCTGCATAAAATAGCATCAGGTATTACAATAAATGACAGACTGGGTTCTAAATGCACTTATTTGTATGTCCTTCTTGATTGCTTTCCATGGAATTACCTGTTCTCTTTATATGCACATATTCTCATGGCAGTGGGTCACATTTTGTTGTCAAGGAAACGGCAGTAGGTCTTGATGCTAGACCAGCTGAGAACCACTGATCTAGATCACAAATGAGTTGCCACTTTTAACCGAGCTGAGGAAGTGTTGAAACAAGATCACTTTCATTTTCAACTTCTCCTATTTCATTACATGTGAAAAGAAGAGGAATCAGGGGCATAGATGGCCGAGTGGTTTAGGTGACACCCAATGTACGCAGGTGGCCTTGGTTCAAGTCTGGTCTGTGGTTCCTTCCTGCATGTCTCTCCCCAAATCTCTCATTCATGTTTCCAATTCATCCACCGTCCTACTCTCTGAAGAAAGATATAAAAATCCCCAAAATATATCTTAAGAAGTAATAAGTTTTACTAGCTTGAAATATACAATGAAGATATGTACCAACAAGCCATATACCATCATGGAATCAAACCTCAAAGAACACCTCAATGTTTGTAGTTCATCACTCTCCATGGAGATAGAAGAGCTACCAAAGATCCTCTATTGAGAAACAATGGTTGCACTGCCTAGCTCAACATCACAGTCTCTTCTGTCATTAGTGATTGTATGAAGATGCAAAACCATAGAAAGTAGAAAAACAAAGCTCATATCAGTTGTTTCTTGCTTCATTTTATCAGCTTCATTTAACTGATTTCATTTCAGTCTCAAAATGAGATGATATTTTGTGATCATGCCAGATTTTGGAAACTGATTTGGAGGCTATAGACTCAAAACTGTTTTAATTTTAGTTTGTGCCAATACTATGTAAATACTCGTGAAGTTTCCAACAACTGTTCAGAGAATAGAGAACATCCATGTAGACTAAATATTCATGGAAGATGACCTACTATTTCTACTGTAAATATACTCACTATAGCATGTATATATAACAGCATGTTTAAAGACACCATATTTTGGTAAATGTTGATAAAAGAACACAAAAGTAGCTGGTTTAGTGTCGTTGGTATTCGTAAAGCTATCGTGCTGCCTTCAGCGGCACTGCCTCCTGTTTCAGCTCCTGCTGGACACGAAAAAGCAGCACGGAGTGAGACATCTTTCTTGCTATAAATGCAGTTTCTTCCCCATGCGCGTGCTCTGATATGACATAATGGAACGCCCGAGCCTTGAAAAGCTCGAGGCGGTGCGAACTGACGTGCAGTACACTGTGACCGTGCTCGTGAGCAGAAGACAGCCAACGGATCCGTTACAGTGACAGCGATAATTAAACATAGGGTAATCCATACCGCGGTTTATTTCTGTGAGGTTATGGGCAGGGTTTCGCTCTGACTGTGTCCTGGCTGTGCTACTCGTCATTTAGAACACGGAAATAATGATGAAGAAGGATATTAATTTAAACATGGCTGAAGAGTCGGACCTCAAACCGCATCTCCGTGACGCCGAGGGCATCCTCAGCTCCCCTGAACTGGGACTACTCAAACTGGCCTCCCCGGAGCTGGAGAGACTAATCATCCAGTCCAACGGAATGGTCACCACGACACCCACCAGCTCTCAGTTCCTCTACCCAAAGACGGTGACGGACGAGCAGGAGTTCGCCGAGGGCTTCGTGAAGGCGCTGGAGGACCTTCACAAGCAGAACCAGCTGAGCGGAGCCGGACAGACAAACGGAAGCCTGGATCTGGGGGCTAACATCGCGCCGAGCTCTGTACAGCCGGATCTACCGGTTTATACGAACTTGAACAGTTACGGCAGTGGGCCTCTGGAAACCACCGTCAACTACTCCACAGATACAGTTCCCTTCCCTCCACCTCCTCCTCCTCCAACATCGCATCATCTGGGGGCAGCCCCGCCGCAGCCAGATATCTCTCGGGTCCAGCCGCCGAAGGAGGAGCCTCAGACGGTCCCTGACGTTCAGAGTTTCGGGGAAAGCCCGCCGCTGTCTCCCATCGATATTGACTCACAGGAGCGCATGAAAGCCGAGAGGAAGCGGCTAAGGAACCGGATTGCAGCCTCCAAGTGTCGGATGCGCAAACTGGAGCGAATCTCCAGGCTGGAGGACAAGGTCAAAACGCTGAAAAGCCAAAACACCGATCTGGCCTCGACTGCGAGCCAGCTCAGGGAGCAAGTGGCTCAACTGAAGGAGAAAGTCCTGACCCACGTCAACAGCGGCTGCCAGCTGCTGCCACACGAAGTTCAAGTGCACTGAGAGAATCAGAAATTATGAACTGACCAGCGTATAAGCTTCGTGGACTTCTGTTTATGTGGTTTTTATGTAGCTTAAGTTAGCCCAGATGTGTGCCGTCCACAGTGGGATGAATGACACGTAGACCAAATCCTTTACCAACAATTGACTCTTGGAAGAGATGTGAGCATCCGCAAAATACAGCCATACCTGGTAGAATAAGATCGAATAGATGAGAGGATTAAACTCCCCTTCTAAAATCGGCGAAGAAATGAATTGGATTTGTGACATTTAATATGTAAAAAAGTATTTGTAAAGTAATTGTCAGCATCCATATTGCTTCACAGTCGCCCCACCCGTCTGTGGGAACAATCAATATATATCATCCAATTTTAACCCGGTTAGCTGATTGATTTAATGCCGAAATTAAGATTAACTGGTTCTGATGTGTATCATGTTGGAAATCCCATTCTACCACGTATGTGCTGATGTGTGAACAAAAAAGTGTTATTTGGATGTTCTTTAAATGTGATCTGGCTCTCAGTTATCCTTGAGGTGAGATAGGGAAGTACCTTTTGGGGCTTATATGCTTAACATATCTAGATTTTTTTTCTTGTAAAAATGTTTACAGACTGGCTGTGTCTATTTACAGTCTCATGGACCAAACGAATTTACATTTCTACACAAATATGCACATTTATGACACAGATATCCTCGCAATATGAGGATTTGTGCTGTACAAACAATGCCACCCACATTTGATATGTAAGAAATCTCTAAACAAGTATTTACAATAGGGATCAATTTGCATGTTGTTGACATACTCGAATGTTGCCCACTGCTGGGTGTCAAAGGGTGCATTTAATCAGTGTTTATTATTTAAAAATATTTACTAAACACATATATTTATGTATTTTTTACTCTACTGTGTCCCTATGTCAGTGAGTTCTTGTTTTTCGTGAGAAGAGTCGTAACCTTTCGTTGCACTGACTGTTGCTGTCTCCTCTGGCCTACAGTTGTTTGGCTGTACGCTGCTGTGTTCTGAATTTAATGCTGCTCGGCAATAAACACTGTTTCCTCCATTTTGGCAGCTGTCATATTTTCACAATTGTAATGGCAAAAAACACTGTAGGTCAGTGTCACATTATGTTTGTCACATTAGAAACTGAATTTGGGCTATAGGCCTACAGTTCTACAAATATGTCACTGGTCAGTTCAAGGAAGACATGAATATTCATGGTATGTTCATTTACGAGAATGCTCCAGCTAAAAAAAATCTATTATTATACATAATATGTCAATGCTTTAATGGCAAAGCTCTAATTACATTTTTAAACTGATGTGCTTTTATCAAGTGGCCCTAAATAGTGTGAGAGCAGCAGTTAAACGTAGGTTTAAAGCCAGGTTTTATGCAAATAGAAATATCTAAAGGCCTTTATTGTTATACAGGTTCTTTATATTTGATCATTTACTGTTGCTCATTAGGGAATTGATAGTAACTGTCAGGATGGAGACTAAATAACTAAATTCAGCTTCAGTAAGAACAGGGTTTGGAAGTGCTTCTTTCTTTCTTGCTCCCCTCATTACATCCTGGTGTCTTACTCCCTCTGGTGGTAAATATAGATACTGCATTCAATTTTAATGCAATAATGCTTAAATGGACAGTTTGATGAATGTCTTGAAGTCTTAAGTTTTTTTTAATCTGAATCACCTTTTGGTGGAAACGACCCACAAAGCAGTGTGATGTACTGGCTGGTACTGAATCCAAGAAACTTAATTTTGGAATCAAATTAATTTTTTTATTCACAGGATGGCGTAAACCTGTTTTTTTTAGGTCTTAAATGAGCAGAGTTGGAAAAAGTACACAACTATTTTACTCAAGAAAAAGCACAGTTTATCTTGTTAAAAATTACTTAAGTAAAAGTAAAAGTCCTGGTCTACAAATATACTCAAGTAAAAGTAAAATGTATTTTATATGAAGTTAACTTTAAATACTGAGTAGCTACTGAGGACTTGTACAGTACAACAGGATCTATCCTTATTGGCAGAACAAGAGAAAAGATCTCTGACCAGGTTGTTCAGAACCCCTCTTTAATAATGTAAAATACAAAGCAAAACTAACAGTGTTAATTAAACTCATATAGAGTCAATTTTAACTCTTTAATAGTGTCTATAGATCCTCACTATGTATAGTTAAACGTTTGAAGTGTTCAGTATTTTAAAATATGACAGAGCCTCATTAACTCTTGCAAATCTGTTGCAAAGTGGTTCTCCTATGATAACTTCACTCATGGTGAAAATGTGTCTAACATCAAAAACAGTAACAGTATACTGAAAACATGAGCAGAAGAGCTCTAGCAGGGATGATTGTACAGCAGGCAATATCCAATAACACAAATAAACACGTTAATATATTTTAACTCTCTGCTACAGCGCATGATTGGAAACTATGCTCACACATTCTTCAGGATTTAGAAATAGCAGTGGACAGAGTTTAGATCAGTTCTATGTTTACAGAGTTTAACCAAAACTGGTGGATCAAAACTGTCAAAAAACTCCAACTTTTTTTTTTTCAAGTTCTAATTTTGGGCCTTTTCGTGCCTTTATTAGAGAGAGAAGGACAGTGGATGGACTCGGAAACAGGGAAGAGAGTGGGTAGAGACATGCGGCAAAGGGCCACTGGCAGGACTCGAACTCCGGCCACCCGTGCAAATGGTGCGTGCCCCAAACCACTCAACCACGCCAAAAAAACTCAAACATTTAAGATCATGTCACACATAATGGAGTTAGACTGACACTTTGAAAGTTAAAATCAACTCTCAAAAATGTTTAACCCTGAGATATCAGAACTCCGGTTTTTGCTGTGCTTGTCGGCTGTTTTAGGATGTGATGTGGAGTCATCCTCTGGGTATGTGCTACTGTACAGAGGTGGAAAAAGCACAAAAGTATAGCACATACTAAGTAGAAGTATGAGTTCCTATTTCAAAATGCACACAAAAAAGTGCAAGTACCCCCCAAAAAACTATGCTTACTCTATTACAGTAGTTTGAGAAAATGTAATGTAGCAAATTTCCACCTCTGTAAATGATTAGCTTTCTACATAACAATCATTTTCAATCACAATTCCTTCTTCCAATTACTAGATTTTTTTATTGTCTAGCAACAAAAATTAAAACATCCCCGTCATGAGGCTTCAGAGAGAATAAGAGAGATTAATAGACTCAGCACCAAACACCAAAAATGCTTTAATATATTGAATGAAACCAGGAACTCAGCTTTAATGGGTCTATTACCACATCATATATGGTCTATCTCTGGGATCTTAGCTTTTTAAAAAAACAGCTGCCACAATCTCAAAAAGTAAATAAAATCAAAACCAAGAATCAAGTGCTTGTTAGTAACCTTTTATTGTTTTACCACAAAGTACAGATAAAAACATCCACAGCATATTCTCTCGTCTTAATGGCCCAAACTGAGGAGGATTTGTTGAGGCAGTGACACGAGACCAACATGTTTCTGCGTGCTAGTAGAAGATCTAAAGTCGGCAACCTCTACCAAGCTGATGGCATTTCTTTTTTTTAGTGTAGATACTGTAGTGTGTATTGCTTTGTAACAGAGTGACACATTCATTCACAAGCAGGCCTAAAAATGAATGCAGATACAGAACAACATGGCTCTTTTTTTCTTTAACTGTCTATTTTTACTGGGGTTTTTTTCTCTCTTGCAAGCCTGAGTCAATACAACACAATACACACATATGACTCAAAGATACAGTATTTACAGATCTGGTTTATATAGAGAGGAAGACGTTTTAGAAAGGAGAACAGTTTCAAAGTTTGGATTGTACTGGAAAAGAAACAGTCACAACCAGTAAGAAGTGAAATATAAACACAGGATCAGAACAGGTTTTCCATCATCATCACTCTCTTTCTCTAAACATTTCCAGTCTGACTAGGGACCTCTTTCTAACATATTCATAGACAGGTTGCTTGTCTGTGGTTTCAGGTTGAATAAAAGCTCATTTATGTACCCATAATTTAAAAAAAAAAACCTCTTATGCAGATTTTCTGTCATCACTAAAAGTCCACAAGCTGACGGTCATTATGGTTTTTATGGTGCTTTGCCCTCTCAATCTGTTTTTGCCATCTTAATTCATCATTTGCTGTTTACTGTGATCCATGCCCAGTGTAGTCAACCAGCAAACCTGGAACCACTGCAACATGAAATTAGTCTCAAAGTACTTCAGTACACAAAGCTTGTTTTATTAGGATTGTTTGACCCTGTCATACTGCTTATTCTGGCTTGTAAAGCCAAATCCAACTACTTCCACAGCAACAGGTGGTTAAGTGGAAAAATAAATACCCTGCAGGCCAGTTTGAAATGAATTAAAACAACTTTACACACCTAAAAGTCAAATCTGAACAAAGGCATTTGGCTAATTCCTGAGCAAAATATGTACTTATACGATACTATATACTTAAATATACTATATATATATATATATATATATATATATATAAGCAAAAAGCACCTCATAGGGCCAGATAAATATCTTATTTTTAGATAAATATCTTATTTTTAGATATAACTAATACATTGGAAGCTAGTTCAGTTGATTATCAGAGTTAAAATACTTTACTTATGGGCCCCAGTTTAGCTTGGATAGTAGAGCAGCGACCCATTAACAGAGTCCTTGCACACTTGTCACAGGTTTTAATCCAGGTCCTGGTGCAAAAGCAGAAATAAGTACTTTGGGGCACTGGTAGTCTAGTGGTTGTATCTGTATGCCCCATGTACAAAGGCTGCTATCCTCAAAGTGGACAGCCTGGGTTCAGGGCTGACGGGTCATTAAAAGTAATAAACAGGAGAAATCCGTGCCAGAAAACAGTAAATTTAATCCCCAACTTCAATCTCTCTGCTCTGGCACCGAGCCAGGCAGCTGCGCTCTGACCAGAGTTCACAGTCAGGAACATCTTATTTGCTGAAGGTGTGTTTTAATCCATTTTTTACTTTAGCCCTGCATAATTAAAAGAAGCAGACTGGCTGTTTCTCTACAAGCAGAAACATTTTAACCCCATGTCTCTTAGTGCTGCGGTGCTAAGGATTAGAAATGTTTTCGATGATAGACACGTTCTTTACCTGCCAAGTCAAGACTTTTATTTTGAAGAGCAACATCAGGAAAAAGAACGTTTCAGCAGCAATTTAACAAAGACGTTTCATAAATGGGAAAGAGACATAACTTCAAATAACTGAGAAAATGAGCTGTAAGGAATACCTGAAGTAAACAGAGGATGAGAAAGTGAAACGGAGACTTTTTAGCTCTAAACTGTCTGCCTGTCATGACATAAATGTGACTGCTTCTCTGGTGGCTGACACAGAGAGCTGACAGGCTTAGTAGAGCTGACGGATGATTCCTTCAGTCAGGTTGTAGCATTTCTTTTTTTATTTTAAATTTACAAGTTTCTTGTAAATGAGTGTGGCTTTGACTCATTCAACCGGCATGCCCACTCCATCATAGAGTCTCATTTTCATGATTTTGAAGCTTGATTTTATATAATTATAGATGCTTTTCATGACTAACATCAGTGGCCTTTCCCACAACAAACCCAAATACAGTTTTTTAAATCACTTCAACACTTTTTTATCACAGATTTGAATATCTGCACTGTGCAAATATTTTGAGTTTTGGTAGCATGATAATGCTGCTCTGCCAGAGTGAGTGATGCTACAGAAACAGAAAAACTGCAGTGCACTGGACTTAAAACAAAGAAAAAACTTCTGAAATGACCCTAAACTAGATAGAGAACCTCAATAGTGACATATCCTATGGCGATTTCAGCCTCCACACTTTGTTACATGGTAAATTTTGACTTTTCATGTCACATAAAGAGTGCTAAAAACAACATCACCAGCTATACTGGAGTTTATGAAGAAGTCGGATGTCAGGATTTTTAAATCACTAGTCGATATGATTTAAAAGAGTGATAACAGATATAATCCATACAAAGAAGTGTGTCTTAATCCAGATGAATGTTGATGAATCCTCATAACAGACACGCAAATTCTACTGGCCAACAGATGTCCGTCTTACTGTGATTCACCTCTACCTGATGTTTACACTCACTGAATGGGGTTTAACAGTCAGAAAAAGGCAAAACACCACAAAAACGGTCAAATCAAGCAACATGTATCCCTTAAAACTCTCGTGTACTACTCGTGTACTATAAGAGAAGGATTATTTATTGAACTAATGATACATGCAGGCCTTAAAGTTTGCTGCAACAGAGTCTGAAGTTACATACTGGTAAAATGAGTTGTTAAAATCACAACGTTTCAACCTCAAGACTTTCACGCCTGCATTAATATCTCCTGCCAAAAGCTTCTCTTAAGTTCAGACTCAGCCATAATATTAGAGCCACTTTTACTTTTTATAAGCTTGGATTTGAAGGCTGACTTTTCAACTTGTAGTTCAGATTTAAAGGGTAATTTCACTGCTTTTTTCCTAAGCAGGAAGTGTTTGATTTTGCATCACAGACTCTCTCTTTTCACACTTTTCCTTATTGAACTTCATTCCATTAAAATTCATTTTCAGATATGCATACCTGTAGATATAATATATATTTATATATATTGCACAACATGTATATGTACAGTTGAAATAAATATAATTAAATAAAATGTGTCTTTTTGTTTTTTGCTTTTTTTTTTTCACCTAGCTCTATATTGTTCATAATTTCCCCCACCCAGTGTTTGATGTATGAAAAGAATAAACGGGGCGTTAGATTATTAGAAAAAGAAATACAAAAACACAAAACAAGGCCAAATGAAAAAGGCTCAGATGGATTATGAAAACAAATCACTTGCTAATACTTACAGTATCTGTGTTTAGATACAAGGTGAGACAAGAAATGAGACTCAGATGTTTGATTCTGTGGGGATCCTGAATGGTATAAGAAACGGTGGCCCTGTTGTACACCATAAACCGAAGCTGACATCTTTTCAAGACATTTGACTGACATGAAACAAAGTACTGTAAACATCTGAAGGATTTAAATGGCACTTGGACGCCGTCAAATCCTTCTTGTAAAACCACACTGAGGAACAGGAACAGGGGAAACAGATGATGACCTCCAAGAGCCGAGGATGCAAAGTGTCTGAAACACTTACTGAAGTAACTTTGGCATCAGACCGGCACTGATCAAGAGGAACCCCGACACCTTTTTAACTCCTTTACATGGACATCACCTCAGAGCATTTCAGACAATTTGAAACCTGGTTCTTGCGCCCCGCAGCCAATGATCATTACTAATTTACAGAAATAAGCGGGATAGTGAGTAAGAAGGATTATGATGTACAGACTCGAGGCCCTGGGGTCCAGCTGAAAGGAGGAAAAAGAGGACAAGGGAGGAGAAGGGGGGAGTAGTCAGCTTTAACATGCACAGTCCTGGTGAGGAGGAGCAGGCTGCTCTGTCAGCTGGGGCCCCTGTTTGGCCCCTGTGACGGCAGGGTCACCTGCATCCAGGCTCTCTGACATCTTTTCACAGATGATGTCGACCAGACGCTCAAAGGTCTGCTTCACATTGATGTTGTCTTTGGCGCTGGCCTCAAAGAACTCAAAACCTAAACCAGGAAGAAGGTGCAGGAGAGTGTCAGAGAGGACTAATAAGGATCAATGCAACTTCAGTGCAACTTATTTAGGGCCTTTTTATGCTGTTCAACATTTTCAGATCAGCCTATGCTTTTGTAATTTTGGATACTCATGCTTCACAACAAAGTTTTGAAGTAGGTAAACAAGGACACAAGTATTTCACCTTTAAATGGAAGAATGTCAGTGCCAAGAGGTAGCAGTATGGGTGATATAAAGAAATATTTTGAATAGTTTAAAAACAATTCTTAATCATGCAAAGCTACTACAGAAGTTTTACAGAGTAAAAATAAAATGCTGAATTTCTTTTCACAATGACCTATCTAAAAAAAACTGAGAAAAACATGTAGACAGAAAATTCCGGTGTGAAAGAGTTTCTAACGGTAAATCATAGTGATAGACGTAAACTGTAAGAGAAAAAAAACCCACCGAGGTGTTCAGACAGCTGCCGACCTCTGTCTCCGCTCACCACTCGCTCGTCATCCATGTCACACTTGTTTCCAACCAGAAGCACCTGGGCGTTGTCCCACGAGTACGTCTTTATCTGAGTCGACCTGACAGAAAAAAAAACCCACAAATCAGTCGGGGGGACAAACTGCTGCTGAACTTGAAATGAGTCCTCTTTACATGTTTTCTCACTGTTTAAAAAGTTTAAAAATCTGATAATGAAACATTTCTTTTAAGATTTCTTTTGGGCTTTTTGTGCCTTTATTGATAGAGGAGGACAGTGGACAGAATTGGAAACAGGGTGGAGAGAGACATGTGTGAAAGTGCCACAAAATCTGACACTGAAACATGAAAGTTGAATGTAATTTCCTTTTAGATATAAAATTGGAATTTGTAAACAACACAGCTTCACTGTTTTTTTTAGCCCAGTTTAAATACTTTGCAAGTGAAGTGTGCCAACTAATGGAAAGACAAGAGTAGTCATGTTTCACTCAGATCTGAAAAGGGCTGGATGAGTGTCCACTTGAGGCTGGCTGCAGGAACACCGGAAGTCCCGTACACAACACATGTTAGAAAGCCGCTTTTTACACTAGAAATAAACTGGTTTATAGCCTGGTTCAAAAAACCCAATGTGTCTCATTAGCTAATGTCTTCATGTCATCACTGTATGTCAGTTGAATATTTTTTGTACCACAGTCGTTTCGATTATATTTAGGAAAACCACACTGCGGACTGATTGGTGCTTCTCATTTGATTGACAGATAGCTTGACAGACAGATGCTATGTTTCTGTCAACCAGAATGCTAGCTAGCTAGCTGACAGGAAGTTGAGCTCAGTGGTCGGGCTGTTAGGTTGATCCAAAGTTGAGACATCAAACATCACAGATTGCTAACAATAGGGATAAATTAACCCACTGTTGCCAGCAGCAACATTAAAGTGATGAACATGTTGTATACAAATATTGTGTGATGTTCTAAAGTAGGTCTTTTTCTGCAATGACTATGACTTTGGATGGAACAAAATATTTGAACAAAGGGCAAGGACAAAGAAGTCCTGAGAGGATATGCATGCACGTTTTATTTTGCTTCGTTTTCTGGCAAAAAAAGGCAAATCCTGGCTGTTTTCTAGAGATCTCAAGAAGTAAAACATCATCATTCGGACAACTAGTTTTCTTATCCCAAGATTCTGATGGCAAAATAGAACAAACAAGTGTATATGTGAAAACATGGGGTTTCGATAAATCATCAACCTTTTGATGTATTTTCTTTTCCATACACACTGAAGAAGCTCTGCATCCCACATTTGGGTAACTTTGCAAAGCTTATGGATCATGTCTGTCATCAGGAGGATCCATCCTGTGAAGCCCCAAGCTGAAATGCTTGAGCCCAAATGAACAGACCAGTGAAGAATGAGGTGTTATAACTGTACTACAAGCCTGCAAACAATGGCAACCAGTGAAGAGACTGGAGACGATGCAGCCACAGCTGCCGTCCTATCAGAACTAGACAACACCTACCGATCAAAAGGAGAGCAAAGAACCACACCGAACACCCTGTTTTGGCATTACTTGATGCTAGCCCTTATGTGCTTAGCATCAATTTTGAATGCAAGATGTGTAACTGAGTATTTCTTGCCTGCTGTGCTATTATTGTTTTTTAAGGTGTAATGAACAACATTTTAAAAATCAAGAATATCCTAGGTATAAATTGAGTAATGGCTTTCTAAAAAAAGAGAAAAGTCAAATTACTTCTGAGTTTGTTCTCTGCTGTGTTCACACTAACAGGATTACATTTTCAGCTTGTGTGTCATCTAGAGGCTCCAAAATGCTTCATAGATATATTTTTTTCAAGGAAATCTGTCTTACCCAGCCGTAGTCCTGCCACAGCATGAAAACGAGCGACAGCCCTGCCCACTCAGGGACACTGACTACAATTCCAGGAGAACTAACAGGCTCCCAGAAAAGACTTTATTTGCTTTAAATACATTCAAAAGAAGAACCAAATCAGCTTTGGTCTGTATATGTGAATGGAGAGCAGTCCTTCAGACTTCTGCACTGTGGGAGAAATGGGGCTGAGAGAAAGGTGAAGCTATTCCCTGAGGGACAGAGGAGGCATTTAAAAGAAAGGCTTTGTTTGGTCTGAGAGACTGGTGTGACATCTACAGGACATCTTGTCTGACAGTCACATATTGATACCTTTGAGGAGAGGCTGCTCCACAGTCTTTTTCTGACTTATAATGAGTGTCATATTCTGCTGTTAACAAGCTTTATGGTTTTGTCCTCTTAGATTGCGACCTTTAGATGAAGAGCAAGAGCTGTGTATGATGCAAAGATAAGGTACATCAGGATACATTTGAACATTTTTCTGTGAGGTTGATTCCAGCTATGAGAGAGAGATCCTAAGTCCCAACAGGAGACACAAAGGAAAAGCATTATGATCTCTGCAGCATCCGGTTGATCTGCAGACACAAAGGGAAGCTGTGGACCTTGAAACAGTACATACAGACACCTGAGCCAGCTCGCTTCTTCAGCTAATCAATCCTCAGTATCTCCACATCTATTTCTAGATTGCTGCTGATTATAGATGCCACTCGATCCATCATCCACACAACGCTCTCTCTCCCAGGTACAGAAAGCACTGAGGTGTCGGTTTGCACTTTAATCATTGCAACCAATCACATACCAGTCCTGGACGGCGTTGAAGGACTCCTCGTTGGTGATGTCATACATGAGGATGAAGCCCATGGCTCCTCGGTAGTAGGCTGTGGTGATGGTGCGGTAACGCTCCTGACCCGCCGTGTCCTGGAAAAAAACAAGGAGCAATTTTTTGGGATGTTTTATTAACCCATTAATGCAATTTCATAGTAATTTCTGACTGATTTGGTGTTTATTTTTGTCATTTCTCACAATAAAGATAATAAACATCAAGGATATTCCATTTTCTACTGCAAATATTTTGCAACAATAACAACGTGCTAACATTTCTATAAATGAAAACCTGACATTTGTTTCCAAGTTCAACAAAACATGACATGGAAAATGCAAAATTCCTCACTTCTCCAGCAGGGTACACAGCTAAGAAGTGAATCAACTCTAAAGTCTAAAATTGAAACACGTCACATACACATCCACTCTGAGATACATGCCAGAAGGTGAATCTCTCAACTTCTGCAAATATTGCCAAAAACTAATCCCGTCTCTCCCTCTCCTCTTGGCAACAAACCTAGGTGAGACTAAATGTCGGTGCTAAGCTCTAATGAATGCTCAGGAAATTAAAGCTCCATGTTTCTGATACCCAACACCCTGAGACAAGCAGCTTCTGGTCCAACAACCCTCTGTTCAGAGTGTTCAGATCAGCAGAGCAAGACTGACATCTACTGCAATAAGTAAGGGAAGAAATCAGTCACCGCTTCTACTGTAAGTATAGTTTTTAAAAAATATTTGCTAGCATTGAATTTCATTGTATTTTCAACCCGGATAGCAATGGTTAATTTTCTTTTATAAAGACACCTTCAAACATGGTCATTCAGAGGTCACAGGAGTATTGTGTGACATCTGTTTTCAGAGAGCAGTAGCTCCATATCATTTATTATAATGCTCTGTAACCACAGTTCACGTCCTTCTCATCCACATTGCTGCAGGCCACTCAGGATGAGAGCATCAGCTCTATACCTAAAATGTCAGTGTAGGTAGCACTGAGTGCTGTTATGTAATGCACACAATAGAGTACTCGTCTTTGTGCTGCTGTGAGCCTGGAAAACAGTAAAAGCACTAAAAAATGTCAGACTACATGTGACTAGGGATGTTAGGGGAATCATGACTAAAGATGTAGACGAGTCTGAAGCTTGGAGCCAAGCAAACATTTGACAGTGTTGCAGTGAATATAAAGAGTTTAACCCCTTTACTGATTTAATGAATCAGTCATGGTCAGTATGATTTGGCTGTTTTGACCCAAGAAAATTTGGAAAAAAAAAACAAAAAAAACTTATTTTCTGTCAAAATGAAAAACTGATTTCTACAAATAAAATGTCGATAAAATAAAATATGTAAGGTAAAATAAGTGACTGCATGAATATTCACCCTCTTTAAGTCAGTATCTAGTAAATGCATCTTTGGCTGCAATCACAGCTCTGAGTCTGTGTGGATGGCTCTCATTGAGGATTGTACATCTGGACTCTGCAGTTTTACTCCATTCATCTTTGCAAAACTGCTCAAGCTCAGTCAAGCTGTACGGGGATCATGCTTGAAAAGCCTATTTCAAGTCTAGCCACAAATTCTCTATTCTCAGTTTGACCCACCTACTACAGAACATTCACCTTGTTGTCTTTAAAATCTTCATTTTACCCTATAAGCCATTCGAGAAGCATCCCCACAGCATGATGCTGCCACCACTGTGCTTCATAGTGAGGATGTGATTGTGGTGATGTGCAGTGTTTGGTGTCCGCCACACATAACGTCTCATCTGATTGCCAAAAAGCCCTATTTTGGGCTCATCAGACCAAAGACCTTTCTTCCACTTAACCATGGAGTCTCCCACATACCTTTTGGTGAACTCTAGTCAAGATTTAATCTGAGTTTTCTTCAACAGTGACTTTCTCTTTGCCACTCTTCCATAAAGCTTTGGCTGGTGAAGAACCAGGGCTACAGTTGTATGCAGAGTCTCTCCCAGCTCAGCTGCTGAAGCTTGTAACTCCTTCAGAGTAGTCATAGGTGTCTTGGTGGCCTTTCTCACTAGTCTCCTTCTTGCACGGTCACTCAGTTTGACAACCTGAACTAGGCAGATTTGCACATGTGCTATATTCCTTCCATTTCTTGTAAATGATTTAACTGAACTCTGGGGGTTTCCACTGCTAACCTTTTCACTCTCAGTTGCTTGGAGTATTCTTTTGTCTTCATGGTGTAATGGTAGCCAGGAATACTGATGAACCAGTGACTGGGCCTTCTAGACACAGGTGTCTTTATACTACAATCACTTAAGGCACATTTGCTGTCAGTCACTTTAAAGAAGGTAAATATTTATGCAGTCATTATTTTACATTACATATTTTTATTTGTCTATTTTTTGTATTTAATTTAACTTCACAAAAACTAAACGTGTGTGAAATTATCTTCCTGTTGCAGATTTACAGACTGTTCCTTTTTTGTAAACATTAGTATTTTCTGTTTAGAAAAATCCTGTTTAACTTGTATTTTGCTTGCAGCATGAACGTGCCACTATGAATGCAGTTGATGCACTAATGTGTTGCAGCAGCAGGCCCACAGCCAATGCAGTGTCTACATATGTAATATATCCGTGGTATAACCTACTTCTGATTTGCTAAGACAAAGACAAATATGGTGGTCATGATATGGTTTGATTATGGTGTGATCTTGAAGAAGCTGGAAATCATGGTCTGGTATTACCATGGTAGTACTACATTATTACTCATGGACATTACAAGATTATGTAATAAATGGGATTGTCTTATTTAACTGCTGTAGGAACAGTAAGATATGTTTAATAATCATCAAAATAACTTACCATTCTACTGACTCTATATAGAAGGGCTGATTAGTACACTTTATTAAAAAACATTATACATTTTCATGCTCTGTGTTGACCATTTCCATATTTTCTCCAGTGGAGTAACAGAAGGATGGGGGATGGGTGTGTGTGGTAGTGTATGATGTGTGTGCAGGGAAGGGAAAACGTGTAGTAATGGGGGAGGGGAGAGCAGAGCCAAGTCATTCGTTTCTCATGCTCTGATTGGCCGATGGTCTTTCTAACCAGAAACAAGTCCTGGCACTGGCTGACAACAGACAGCTATGCACACACAGCACACTAACAAACACGCATACTACGCTTCCCTTCACAGCCTGTGTAGTAAAGACTAAACACACACCATGATGCTGAAGCACCAGTGTCCTCGGGGAGCCGGCTGTCTCTACTCTGCCTCTGCACTATGACTGTGTTTACAGTTAGGCCCTCAGGAGCAAACACACAACTGCTGCAACAAAACCTCAGAATGAACACCAACAACCTGAAGGTGCACAAATGTTACAGGCTGACTTTTGGACCGTTGTCAGTACTTTTATTGATCCTGCTCTATTCAGCTTATCCAAGGGTGCAGAGAAGGCAGCACTGAGTGAAAATATGTATGTGTCTGTGTGTTATCTCAATAAAACTGCTCTAAAGTTTTTTTCTATATATATCTAAAAGCATGACTAACATTCAGGTTTTGTTTCAGGGATAAAAGTGAGAATCTTAAATATCCAGCACTATATCTACTCTTTTTATCCCAGTTTTAAATATCCTTCATATTTAAGAGTTAGAGCAGCACGGTGTATCAGTGGCGAGCACTGTTGCCTCACAGCAAGAAGGTTCTTCATGTGGGGCCTTTCTGTGTGGAGTATGCATGTACTCCATGTTAATGCATGGGTTCTCTCCAGGTACTCCTGCTTCCTCCCAGATTCCAAAGACATGCTCGTTACACTGATTGGTGACTTTAAGTTACCCATAGGTGTAAATGTGAGCACGCCTGGTTGTCTCTTTATGTGATTGACTGGGAACCACCTCTCCACCAATGACAGCTGGGATTGGATCAAGCTCAAGGGCTTTGTCTGCTATTGACTAAAATAATGATGAAGAAGTTATCAAGTAGTTTATACAAAGGTCTTTTTAGGCTTCTAAGCTTTTTTTAGGGTTTTATCAGTGAAACAATTTAAAACTATGTTGATTTTTGGTGGCAGTGTGTCACTTCTTCTTCTCTCTTGGGTCCTGGGGGGGGCTCCGCTTTTCTTAGGTACAAGTAGGGGGGGTTCAAGGTAAAATGTTTGGGAAACACTGGGGTAGATAATAGATAGATGGATTAAGAGTTACCATGGGTTTGCCTGAACATTTTATGGAAATATTAGCACAGCCTTTTTGATAATTCTCTGAGGGGCAATCACAGCTGCAACTAAAAACTGCGGGTATGATGTGTAGTACTTGAACTACTTCACTTGGGGCAAAGACACCCTCCCTGCCCAGGGGAAGCAACCCACCATATTAAGAGAGCCATGGCCTCAGACTAACCCCCAATTTCCACATGCGATGATTGCATTATGTACTGAAGTACCGTGGGTTTGCTTGGACCGAAGGCGAGTGACCTCGCCCACTGGAAGCATGTCAAGGAGCACTGCGCCATGGCGTGCAGCCCTGATCAGTGGGCAGAGATCACAAGGGAGAACTGCGATTTCACACAGGAATAGTATGTCAGCAGCTGACTATTTTACCTTTTGGGATTAATTTATCATCCATTCCGGTGTCAGACCAGGATATTATTCCTTCCACCATTTGATGAGTACATTAGGAAATTAAAAGGTTAATGTTTGCTTCAAGGATCTTTGGTTTTATGTAAAATTCTTTGGCTAAATGTCCTCAAAAGTTAACTTTTTCTTGTCAATGGCGCTGTTGTAGCTCTGTCATCAACTGACCTCCAGGTGAACCTTTGCTCTCGCTGCAGGATGAGATGTAATGTTGATATGGTGGTGATTTACGACTGGGAGTCCGTGCATTGTGTTGTATTTTGAAAGAACTGGATATTCTACACTTTTGACTTCCTGTTTGGAGCTTTCTGATCGACGGGAACTGACACTGAAAATAGACCTGCAGAATATTACCAGCAAAGCGCAGCGGAGTGGCGATTCAGGGACACGCCGGTGCTGGACTGGAGAGCGGGCAGTGGAATAAAGCAGAAGACGAGAGCTTGGGTAGATCTTAGTTTTACATTGCCTCAGCATCTTACCCAGATCTGTAGCTTGATCCTCTTATCGTTCCTGTAGATGGTCTTCACCTTGAAGTCTATGCCCACTGTACTGACGAAGGCTGGCGTGAAGGAGTCATCAGCGTAGCGGAACAAGAAGGAGGTTTTGCCCACACTGCTGTTGCCAATGATCAGGATCTTGAACATATAGTCAAAGTTTTGGTCCGAGGACTCCTTCTGCCCGTAGGTCGCTGTTGCTGAAGCCATCTGTGGACAGAGAGAAAGGAGAAAACAACCACTCAGACAAGAATGGACATTCCTACTACTCATCAGATCAAATCAAGTGTGGGCCTTTATAAGACACAATCTGGCTGTTTAAAAAAATGGCTTTTTACAAACGTTTTTTTTTCAGTAATATTAGTCATATTTAATTAGTGAGGCGGTCTGCGTGGTGGTATTTATTTGTGATTTTACCTCTTAGAGAAATAACAGAGATGTCACTGCTGAGTTTGCTGCCAGGAGAGGAGCAGAGATATGCTCATATTATTAATTCTAATTAGACAGTGGAGAGGCTGTCTCATTTGTTTCAGTTAAAAAAGTTGACAGGATTTCCCATAGTGCTGCCATATTAATGTGCGCTAACATTACTTCTATTTGGGTTCACCTGACTTTAAATTGATTCAATAAGACTAAGTAAATATTGCCATTGGGAGTATAATGCCGTTTCAAAGTTATGCATTATTGTGCTGATTCAATTCAACCTATATAACATTTTGTATAAAGCTGTTGGACGTGTTTATCCTGTTTGATACAAGCATACTCACGATGAGCTGTGCACTATGGTGGAGCTCTGCACAGGCTGCTACTGCACACAGCTGCATTATAATGGGGGTCATTTATAACTGGCACCTCTAGTCATTTAAGGCATTAGGAAACCAAGTTGACTGCACTGAGTGCTGTACTTAGTATTTCGCTGCTGGCAGTAAGAATGACTGGGGAAGAATAAGCTATAAGGTAAGAGGTTGGCAGCACCTCTTTTACAGCTTTTCTCCCTAATTACCCTTACCATGTGATGAAAGCTTTCTGTACTTTTTGCCATCAGGTGTTTTCAGGCCACAGAGCTGAGATGACCGAACACAGCATGCTGCTGCAGTGATGCACAAGAAGGCCACGCTAGCAAAAGGTGCAGTGATATTGGTCCAGTTTTTGCAACATTGATCATCATGTGTACCAAACATACAGGTGGTTCAGGCGCAGCACAGAGATGAACTTGTAGGAAATATAACTCATCATGAAAGGACTAAAGACTCCTCGAAGCTGTTAAGAGCAACAAGAAATATCTATGACAAAGTGAACACGGTGGGTCGTGCCTCTCTTTTGGATTTAAAGTATCTTTTGTCATTATTAAGCTGTGGTTTGTTATTATTTTGAGGTTTATTTGAGTGGTTCTCAGCCCAGGGACTGTCAGAGGTCAATAAGGTTGGTAAGAATCTTCAAATGACAGAATGTAAATAATTTGTAATGGTTTAATTCATTTTCTATAAAATGGCTATATCTGAATTAGTTTCAGGCTCAGAGGAGAGGCTAGTATGGGGAAAAAGTAAGGATTGTTATGAATTATTTAAGCTGTTTACATTTTCATCAAACGACAGAACAAATACACAATGAGTGCTTTTACAATACAGTCATGCAGACACACCACCTGTGGCACTGAGCTCAAAACAAAACATCATGTCCCTCTATTTGGCACCGAAAAAGTTGGCAAAACTATAACCAAGGTCATACATGACTGGTGATCTGTTTCCTTATATATAGAAAAATCTCACATGAAACACAAATGAAATGCTTTCCATTGAGTTATGCTGCACAGCTTACAAAACTTGAGCCACAATGGCTTTGTTGCTTTGGCTTTTGTGGTGTGTGTGACTGTGCAGTTTGCACAGAGTCTGAAGCAGCTCTGATGTCAGGACTTTAAAAATAGATGACAGTGACCTTTCCTGAAAGTACAATTGAGAATTTCCAGGGTGATCCACATTCTTTCAACGCTCTTTCAGTCTAGGTAATTAAAGCCTACCAGTGAGAGATTTGAGTCCACATAGAAATCTAAGCTGTGGGCAAAGAAGAGAAAAGTATAAATCATAAAAAAGAGAGCAACAGAGCAGAGTGTCCAATCTAATTAACTAAAGGAATACAACCACACTTTAGGTAGATAAATTTGAAGAAACATTGCCTTAACAGAACAAAGGGAAGTATGATAATTGCATTATTAACAGTAATATTGGCAGTTTAGACAAAGACGACAAATATAAGGAAAGGTAACTGTCACCAGTAGTCAGTCACACACAAGAACCACTACTGCTCAAAAGGCATAGATGCTTAGACAACAGTTTAAATGCATCTAAGCTGCAATGAAAGGTTTTTAAGTCTTCATGAACTATTTTGATAATTGATAAATTGCATGAATCCTTTTCTGTATTGCTGCTATTCTTGGCCAGGTCTCCCTTGAAAAAGAGATCTTTGATCTCAATGGGACTAGCCTGGTTAAATAAAGGTTGAATAAAATAAATAAATAAAAAATGAAACTGCATGATTTCAGGTTTAAAATCTGCATCTGTGTCTCATAAATGTATACTGAATATATTTGGGTCCTGGGTTGTTGAACTGAATCAAATTGGCTACTTTAATATTTCTCTTTGGGAAGAAGGAAACTAGAAGAGGTTTTGCAGAACTGCACAGGCTAAAACAGCATGATTGACTGAGAAAATAATTGACAAAATGCTGAAGGACTTCTTGAATTAGATTCAGATATGTCGGTTTACTTTGCACAGTCGGGGTGGGGGATGGGATGAGCTGCTACAGGAAGCCTTCCTCAGGCTCATCTGCACCACTGATGTAGTCTTGGATACCATGATAGGGTGTCCAAGTCATTAACAAAGCTGAGCCTGCCCTCTGAAATAATGCCGTCCTCCTTGGAAGCCAAAAGTAAAAAATAAATGTGTCTACAAAATGAGTCCTCCAGAGAGCAATCAGATAGTTTTCAATAAAGAAAAGGTCAAAGTATAAATATTGCTTGTTCAGATAATTGATGAGATTCAGCCAGCATCAGTTTGAGTCAGCATAGCAGATGATAGTGATTAACTAGTCAGGCTTTAACTTTGAACATTTGCTTGGTGGTGATAAATCAAAGCAGTGTTTTGCAATGCTAAGGGGAAATGCATCAGAGTATTCTCTTTTTGGAGAAAAGTGGAGGGCAATTTATTCAATCTGTCACAATCAGCTGTGGATGTGTGAGGAATTATTCACCCCACAAACAACCGCAAAAGAGACTGAAGTTAGTTTGAAGTTTACGTTGGATTTTTATTTTAGCATCTGTTAAAACCAATAACTACGTATATACGTACATCAGAGGATCAGTTGAGCAAACTTTACTAACAAGAAAACCTTCAAACCTTTTTTGGGACTTCTAATTCAATGTAGTTAATAATCGCTTTTCATGACAGGAGCCCCTTGGTCCCAGCTGGAGTTTCAGTCAGAGAACATGACACACGCACTCACACCACTCACCGGTAAGTATATGTCAGTGGAAACTTAAGAGTCAGTAACCTACAGAGTATCATGGCAGGTAAGTCAGCCCCAAAAGCTGCATTAGTCAGAAAGTGTAGAAAACGTCTGCAGAGTTTCAAGAAGACTTTTTTTAATTGATGTTTGGGTTTGAGATTTCTTACATATAAATTTCATTCTTGCTAAATCTGACATTTTCCCTCCAAGAGTTCCAGATTACAGCAACAACTGCTTTACAACTGCTACGGTGAATCTCAAGGGACACACTGTATGACTCAAAGAGGCTTGTTAGCTCCAGTTAGCACATGCTGTTTGTGATGATACCAGGGCAGAGAAGATTACTGGTGACTACAGATTTGTAGAAGGAGAAGGCCTCAGCCAGCTGATGGCATATCATCAAGTTGAAGAATCAACCATTCCCTCAACTTTCTCAGGGCTGAAGTTCTCCAGGCTGCAAATTGGCAAAGGGAAGAAAGTTGAAGTCATTACTTTCCCAATTTCAGAAAATTATTGAAGCATCTAAAGATTTAGAGGAACAAGTTGTCCAAATGAATCCCGGTTGACTTTCTGAAGAGGCAAACTGACATCTTCTGCTTTGGGCTTTTCAAGTCAAACACACAGCTACAACAGCAAAACTTTCAACATTTGCTGCTCTGCTATTTGTGCTGGCTACAGACAGGTTACAGGAAGTTGGGGCTTCAAAAACGAAAAGGATTCAAGAACCTCCCCCGGCACATTGACTTGAGCCCACAGGCCTCTGAGTCTCTGCACCCAGCTCTATATTTAGTGTGTTTATCTCCACTCAGCTGCAGAGAAAGACGAGAACTCACAGGGAATAAAGCACAAACAAAACAACTGCACCCTCCTCACACAGCTCCGGACGATCAGTTTACACGAAGAAACACGGAGATGCTCGATAAATAATGAAGAAGCACAGACTCTTCCTCGACACATTGGTGGTTTGTTTTCTGCACGGAGGTAAAGCAGGTAGAGAGAGATGTGAGGTCTCAAACCTGCTACAGCCAACCTGAACTGAAGGAGGGCTTCAAACAGGAAGTGTAAAAGAATGATGACATCATAAATCAGCCCAAATGGTAATGATGAATTTTGGTCTAAACTGCTTAATTAAGGATTTTTCCCCATGTTTCCTCTTCAAGGACAGAAGTGTGGTTGTTACATGGTGTTTGGTTGATGGCCAGTACTGTTCAGCCTATGTTATAAAATCTATTCACAAATTTGGAGCCTAGAGGTCCCATGTACATTTAAAAGACTTTATGGTTTACTCTAAATATTATTAAGAGATACTGAGGACCTGGAAGATACTAGAGGCATCATGGGAATAAAATGACTTACTTTATAAGGAAGTGTATTATAATTTATAGTAGTTCAGGTACGATACGACAAGAGTCGATACAACCTGATACGATATGTTACAATTCAGTACGCTACGATACAATACTATATGATATGATACGATACAATACAATACAATACGCTACGATGTGATAGGATCTGTTATGATATGAACAAAACAATACGATTACATTACAGCACAGATAAATACAACATAAAAAAGTAAAACTTGGTTGAATAAAATTACACCCAACAAATGATTGGTCCTGCAGATAACATGAAAAGCAAAAACCTTCCCTGTATCTTAAAATCATCTTAAGTTGTGACAGGCTCCTCGTTGTACCCTTCTGGTAGTCTTAATGACCTTAAAAATCATCATAACAAGCTTTATGAAACATTATTAATTTTTTCTGTCCTCACTATGTTGTAAAAAAACTAACAACAGACTGAGAGACGATCAGCAAGCACCTCCCTTTAATCATATAAATTCTGTGATCATGGCACAATAAATGTTTAGCGCTACATAACCTACAAAAACCTCTGATAATTATTTAATAATCTATAAAGATAACTATTAACAGGGGCACTTGTTCCAGTCTGCTCTGTCATGTATGACAATATATCAGACAGCAGGCAGCGTTTATTTACTGAGGTAAAGGGGGAAACACTTGCTGGTGGGACTTAATGACCAGGACACATCGTCTTTTCTCTCCTCTGCTCACTATCTGTCTGTAACAGACACTCATGCTGATGTTCACATTTAAATGCAATAATAAAGGGACTAATAAATACCATGTATTTGTTGACTGGTGAATACAAAAATGGGTAGTTGAGGCTCAGAGCATCACCCGCTTCTGCATTTCCTCCCAGAGATTGTCTGACCAACAGGAGTTTGGTTGGAGGAGAGGTCATCGACATTGGACAGTGTCAGGCCTTATAAAATGATGGCACATCATTTCAACATGTTTAAATACCCTTGTGTGAAGGTTTTCATTGTTGTGAATAAACTTTTAATCAAAAAAATGTGCAAAGATTATATCCATCATTTTACATTTTGCAGTTAAATTAAACACTATGTGATTAAATTAAAAGTTGACCATATTTAAGTCATGTGTTTAAGCAACATTGATAAAAATGAAGCAAAATATAATCTAAGACTACATGTTACTATCTTTCTTACTCTAGCATATCTGAGTGCTGATAAATGCTAAATTTTAAATTTGACCTCTCATATTTATAGTGCTCTGGAGTCTTCTAACAATTTTGTTTTAGTTAAGAATAAATTTAAAGATCTGTTAAAGCCGGTGAATGACAAAATCTTAACATCATAACTGGGTTTTAAGATTAAAATTAAGACTAAGAGTTAAAGCACAGGTGTGATGTCTGTTTTAAAGCTTTGTCTCCAACTTTACCAGTAGAAATTTTTTTTCGGCAAAGGAACCCAAATATGATGCATGAACATTCATTTATATTCATGTTTCTCTCCTCTCTTCCTCCATAATTCACTATGAGCCAGATTTTCTAAACTGTTCATCTGTGTTAAATGTAAACAACTCCAAATTAACTGTGACCTCATGCTGAACCTGCCCGTCATCCGAACATGTCTTTGGGATGACTGAGAATGTGAGTCTGCAGTGAAGTGAGCTGCAGTGTGACTCACTGTGGGTGGGAGTGTAATCCACAACAACAAACAAAACAAGAACAAACAAGAGACACACAAGCGTGTTAACAAGCAGAGATCCCGCCTGAATAGCTGATCATATCGGTCAAACAGAGTTCAGTGAAAAGGAAAAGACAGGTGGCTCAGTCTGGCCATTACTATCACCCTAAACAAACACGGGAGGGAGAATTCATTGATCCCTGAGTAATCAAAGGACACGCCTTGAAACTTAGGTGCAGTGCATCTTCTGTCAGTTCATTTAGGAGTTTCATTGCAGGAAAAGGAGATGCTCTTAAGAACGATCTTCTATTTTTCATCAAATAACCAAAAAACACCACGTTTGCAGCGAATACTAAGATTGCTTTGTAATTCACTTGTTATTGTCACACCAGTGGTCTTCTTTGAAATCTAATGGGGCAATAAAAGGAATGCAATTAAATGGTACTAATAAAAACAGCTAGAGGAGCATTTTGCTACTAATAAGGTCTATTGGCTGCAGGTCATGAGTGTAAAAGGAGAATTTTGGAGAGGTAGAGTCTGAGATGTTCACAAATGTGCACAAAACTGTCTAAAAATTGTGGAACAATATCAGAAAAGTCTTCCTCAACCTAAAATTGTCAAGACTTTGAATATCCCACCATCTACAGTACATAATATCATCGAATGATTCAGAGAATCTGGAGAAATCTCTGTGCACAAGGGACAAGGCCAAAGGTCAAAAGGTCAGGTTTACTTGGTCTTCAATAGATACATCACCTTTAACTCTTAATTTTCTTAGATACCCAACACTTCCTGTTTTTGTTATCTATGTGAATGTGCCCACTGACCAACTCTATTTATCAAGTGAAAACAAAAACGTTCAAAAATGTCACCTGACCCAGCTCTACATCCACCCTTCAGGAAGTGAGCTCACACTTGATCACAGTCTGGGTAGGGTGTTTGATTTCATCTTTGGCCAGCCTTATTAAAAATGTATCTCCTCGTGTTACTGTTGCACGAAAGTGTCGACTCAGCTTCGGCCCATTTTTTATCGACAGATTTCTTTCTGCTGAGTCAGCGGTGTTTCAGCTACAGCATATTAGGCTAGTTTCAAACTTGGAAGTAGTAGTTCAGCCAAGTCATTACAGCATTTGGATTGTACTCTTCCTCTAAACTTTAAACGACCTTCCTGAAGTTGTCGATTGGAGAGCTGGTTTGATATTTAAAAACAAAACGCTGGCATGCTGAGGTTATTAATAGAGCAGGATACAAATGACCAGGAACAGTGTGAGGTCTGGATCTTGTCAAACACACTCACACATTGATGCTGTCTTTCAGAGGACTAAGCCGAGTGTCTGCTGAGTGGTGAGATTAACGCAGCCTTTCTTCTGTGTCTCACAGATTAGCTCAGAGAAAAGTGAGTTGTCTTAACGTTCGCTAAACACTCATTTGATACAGAGGCAAACTCTCATCATGGAAATGTCTCTCTGGCTGCAGGACGCTGCTGCTGCTTTCAAGCAGCCTTCAAATCACAGCACCTTTAAACAAAGCTACAAGTCAAGTGGACTGAACAGGGAGAGGAAATTGAGGTTCTGATCTGACCGATGATTTAATGCTTTGATATACATTATAATCACTGATGGATTGTATAGACGGGCACAGCTAAACCCTCTCTCGCTTTCTAATACAATAAAGATGAATGCTTTTTTTCAAATAGACTAATGAGTACTTTAAATTTTGGCAGCAAACCAAACCTCATATTTCTAAGAACACATGCACATTTTCTTTAATCTTCAATAACACTGACCCTGTTATCCCAATCAGTAGTCAAGAGAGTATGTGGGTCTACATGTAGAAACATCCAGGCAACAGTTGACAATGCTGCCATCACAGATACACCTGCATGACACTAGAGGCAGACAGTCAGTAGCACCTTGTCACAATGCTCATGCCTGCACATCTGCTCCATTAACGACATGGGTGTGCAGTCAGTTGTTTACATCACAGCTGCAGTGTTTTAGTCACTGCAGCTCATCATGGTGAGGTTTTGTTTAATTAGAAGTAGGCATGTAAGAAATTATCAGTGTGATATCAGTTTTGGCAGATATTAGCTTAAAAGTTAATGATCCTTATCAGCAGATAGAAACATTTCTGCTGATATTTTCAGCCGATAGTTTGGTAATAAAAAACTGCCTTTATCAACTATAAATATTGGCTGTATGAGCTAATAAGATGGTGGAGTTCTATGTTAGGGGAAGTCTTTTTCTTTATTCACCATCAGCCCTTACTCTCTTAAGTATGTTTTAAGGATTGATTTTTTTTTAAATTGTTCATCCTCAAACTTTAAATTGTGTGTTTTAAGGACTGAAGTATTAGGTCTGAACTACGTGTAAATATTTATCAGCATATCGGATATTGGCAAAAACTCAATATCCTGCATCCTGCAATTAGAAGTTACACTCAAGGTGTCACATAGACACAATAACAAGCAACAAGTTTACTTAAATTTACAATAAAACATATGGAGGGAGAAAAAATATTCCTCCTCCTCTGTGTGTTCGAGTTTATGTGAGAGCCGGTGTCAGAGGGCTGTGTGTGACGAAAATAGGAGGTAGTAGTCCAAAAATTGACTTAAAGACCCAAATGCGACAAAAAAAGAAAGATTGATTAAAAAGTGATTAATGTACATAAAAAGATGCTTCATTAATCTGGTTAAGTTTCATTTTTTATTTCAGAAAATCTCTCTTTAAAGCACTGTCGGAACTTTTAGTTATGTTTGGGCCAACAATTGAGGCTGAAGTAAGGCGTAGATGTGGAAAGTAAACCATCCTGAGGGCATCATCAGGAAGGAGGATTGACACAACCATGCTGTCTGGATGTCCTTGAATATAACCAGGGGCATGGGAAAACAAAATCCACACCTTTAGGACAAAGTGAGGGATGGACGTGGCAGGCCATGTGCCCCTGGTCATATTGTGCATGTCCCAAGGGCCCAAAAACCACCAGCGGACTCCAGTTGTATCACCAGGGGCGATAAAGTCTGGGCAAAAGAAATGCCGTCGAGCTTGACCTTGGCTGCCAACTGACATGTGTGTGTCGACATGTGTCACACTTTACACTGGCCACCCTTCCCCCACTCTCCAGCCCCAATTTGTGGCACACCAGGCCCCAAGATGAATCCTTAGTGCCAATATGCCCTAGGTTAACATGCCAAGTCCTTGACTTGCTTAGACTTTGAGATCATTACAGTTAGTGTAACAAATGTAGTTATTACAATTTAACATTGGACAAGTATCTCTAAATAAGACCCTAACTATAAACAACAATGGCATTCAAAATCATAATACTAGTGCTGTGTATTTATGTTGACTTTTTTGTTTCTAGATTTAAATAATGATGTGCATTGTCATGACTCTGATAGTTTAACATCTGAAAATAAAAGATAACCTTTCATCTCATCCCATTCTTTCATATCACAGTGACCGCCACATTAAAGGTCCTATCACAACCGCCCTGAGATTAAAACCCTCTCCTGTGGTTTGAGTAACAGAGCACGGACACGGAGATGAGACTGAATGTCAGGACGGACGTGACAAAGACGACAAATCGACCTGACAGAGCTGCTGAGGAGACCTTGGCTCCTCTGTCATGCAGGAGGAGGGGGAATGTGGTTTTATCGGGGGTAGAATATTCAGGCTATGTAGGCAGAGAGAGCTGATAAATTTACATCTCTGACCTATGATAAAGTGTTAATTTTAGTGTTAGACAATGAGACTGGTTGCCAACATCTCCAAGGTCACAACACTAGAGTTTAGTTCAGCAAATATATATGAGAATAAACATAGCTAGGTTTGCATATAAACCACTGATTGCATTTTCAAAATGATCTACATACATGACAAAAATCCTGAGAAAATCGAACTTCTATAGGGAAAGCAATGCAGTCAAATGAATCTACTAATCCTAATCCAATCATGACTAAGAGATCTGAGTTTCTGTTCTGGACAAAGACTTCATCAACGCTCCTATAAAGCTGTCACCTAAAGGAGATTGACGTCCTACAGGAGCCTGATTGATCCAACACTAAGTGCTGCTTCAGCCAGCTAGTCAGGCTCATTTCATCAGGAGTAACTGGCTTCCTGTTGACTGACAGCTAATCCACAGCTGATCCCTGGTCATCAAAACACCTTCCTGTTTAAAGACAGCGTGAAAGCTGCTGAGACACCTAACAGAGGAGACATTCACTCCTATAGAGCATAGAAGAGTTTTACTTAAAACACACTGGTCATGATCCTATTTGTTCTTGTTACTGCTGGCTAGATTAAAAAAAAACTAACTAAAGAACTAAATATTTAAAAAGCTTGCACACACTTTGCACTTTTGTACAACTCTGAGGTATTTTTGTGCATTTCAACAGGAAATACTTTACATTGTACTTCACATTTAAACGATATCTTTACTTATTTTTTCAAATCCCAGCCTTTTAAAGTCATTACTGGTATTCCCCAGGGTTCTGTTCTAGGGCCCCTTCTGTTCATTATCAGTTTACCTCCTCATTTTCACACATTTTCTTTAAATTAAGCGCAAGCTTTATTGCAATGCAGATGACACTCAGCTCTACCTATCCATCAAGCCTAACTCTGCCCTTCTTCTTTGCTGGTTTCCAAATTTTCCCTCACAACTGATCATTCCTCAGTTTTTCCGTCCCCTCATGTTAAACATCTGGGTGTCTTCCTTGACAGCACACATTCCAAGCCCAGATCAGCAATGTTACTTATTTCTAGACAACATTAATCCCCTACATCTGTCCCTCACACCCTGTTTGCTTTTTGCACTGACTACTACAAATCTCTCCTTTTCAGTCTTAGTCGACTACCACATTGTTCAAAGATTATGCTCCTTACATTTATGGTTAAGGTTATCACATAAACAGAGATTTAAACTTTGATCTGATACTGATAGCAAAAATCAAACAATATCAATACCTGTTCTGACACCAAGCAACAAAAAAAAGGCACCCAATATTGGGTAATTTCTGTGTTGTGCTGTACAAGCATGCTCCTGCACAGTCTAGACTGCAAAAAATATGTTGGCAATGTTTCAGTATCAAATGCTGCCAGTGTTTTGTGCAAATTAGAGATAGTGCTGGAGTTTGCTTCCAGGGCTTGATGAAATCATTCTTCTCCTCTGCAGCTGTCCTGTGAAATAGAAGCAGTTTTAAGTTTCCAATCTTTGGACACCATTGATCATAATAACTGAGACTGTATGGTTTTAAAAAATGTGGTATAGAAAAAGTATTTAAAATTTTGGCAAGAAGTAAGATAGGAGAAGGTCGTTGAACTTGTATAGCTTTGCCCAGCAATATAAATATTTCAGATTTAATTGAAAGTGTGAGCTTTTAAACTGATGTGATTTTATAAATAATGCATCAATCAATCCGAAATTCTGATTAAAGTGGACTTTGATTTAGTGTTTTTTTATGTTTAAACACTTGCTTCTTTTTCCTTGAATTTCCCTCAGAATCAATAAAGGATCTCTGTAGTTTATTTAATTTAATCTTTTTAGCTCCAGTTTAACTCTGCATACATTAATTATTTGTGACAGATTTGCTTCACTGTGACTAGGGATGCACATTATTGGATTTTTTGCTGATATCCAATATCACAATATTTACAAATTCATTTTAGCCGATATCGATACTGATGTTCAAATATGTATTTCAGACCTAAAACTTCAGTCTTTGGACACATTTGAATGTATACGGATAAGGAAAGAAACACACTTGAGTACTTAAAACACACTTTAACACACTTAGCTTGGGAATGAACAAAAACTTACAGTGGCTATATGCTTATATTTCACAGCCAAAATATCAGTTTTAATTATCGGCAGAAATTATGATATCAGTCAGTACGGATAATTGCCTTTTTAAGCCAATATCTATCAATACAGTTATCAGGCTGATAATATTGTGCATCCCTTACTGTGACATATCTGCTTTCATAAAGTAAAACATTCAGTACTTTCATCCACCACTGGTTGCTTAAGGCTCAAAGATCAGTCAGCCAAAATGGCTATGATAAAATATCTTGCAGATGTCAGATCTCTTTCTTGTTGCCGGTGCTCAAAAGCAGCAAAATCTGGCACTTCTCACAGTCACTTTTGATAGTTTCTGTATGGGTTTCTTACATTCTAAAGCAAAAGAAGACAGTATCCTGCTAAAAGTAAGAGTTTTTCCATCCTAATATCTTCTCAGTATGTCACATTCAGGAGAGCATTAGAAGGGAGTTAAACTCAAATTAAGTAAAAGATTTAGTGTGTTTTCCTCCTGCATGGAGGTTATATTGAAATAACAAACCACTCTCTTCTTTTAAATCTAGGCCCTTCAGTTTGAGGGAAAGACATTTTTATAACTGTATAGCAAACAATAACTCCACATTGGTTCTACAAGTTTTTACCATTCAACTTTATTTTAAACTTCCATCTTTGTTATTACATTGCATATAGAGCTGAAATCTTGCCCTTGATATTACTTTTAATGAATCTGGAAACTACATCTTGGCACAGCTAGGTGCACTTGTATTGTATGAACTTAAAATCAAAAATGTCCAAGAATGAACAAACAGCAGCAAGAATAAACTTTCACACCAAGCACATATATGTAGGAATGAAAAATCATGTTTCATTAGCATTAGTAACACTTGTCTTCTCCCTCCATCTACCATGCGTCCTTTTACTGCAAAATAATCATCATTCTTATCCCGTCCTGTTTCTCTGATTAGGCATTATTGTGAAAATGTTGCTAGAAAAAGCATCATCAATACAGCCTGATCTCTGGGTTAATACCACCATCACTAGTGTATCATACATCAACAAGTGTTGCTGTCTCATTGATCAAGAGTCAGCCTGACTGAACACAGAGGTCGACGTATTTGCAACTGTAAGCAACAAAATCTTGCTCCTCTCGTGATTAGAATAAAAGGAAGTGGGGGAAACATATGAAGAATATCTACTGTTAAGCACTGAGTAACTGAATGCATACCCAAACTTCAGTATTTCTTAGTAACATACAGCTATTTTATTTGAAGCAACATGTTGAAATCTATTTTAGTGCACATTAGCGCCCACAGAAGGTCTCTGAGTCCACCTGCACTGTCATAAAACCCAAGTGTTGGGATGCAGATGGCCTAGCAGTTAGGTCGTGCCCCATGCACGCAGATGACCCTCATCTCTTGTAAAATAGGCATAAAAAGTGCAAAAATACATCTAAAAAATGCCCTCTGCATCTGCCTTTTTGACAACTTGCATTTATTAACAAGCAGACAGTGGCAACATTGTGAGAGAAACAAAGAAACATGCCAGCTGAGGTAATATTAGTTGATTTTGCTTAAGTAGGACTCTGCTAGCATCTACAGCATGTTGTCTGCAACCTGTTTGAATGTGAAGGATGTGTATTCATCTGCTGCCATGATGTACATAGTCTGTAGTTAAATGATGACATTTGAGAGATAAATTTATTCCACGCTAATTTAGACATGTTTGTAAATCCTTAAAAAATTCTGGCGCCATCTTATATGCATACAAACCATTGTCACCATTGTTGTCTATGGACAAACCCCCATTGGTGGTGGCTAGATGTGCATGGACACAGTGTGGCTGGGGGAGTGATTTCCTAACAAAGCAGCCATTTTGTCCATCTCAGCTGCCGTAGTAGAAGCTCTGTTTGAGAGCACAGAAAGAGAACTTTAGAGCCATCTTTTTCTTCTAGGTGTAGATTAAGTGGGAGGCCTGAGCTGCTGGAGAGATACTACCGCAGTGAGGTGGGGAGGCAAACCCAGAGTGGGCTTTCGGCTCTATCACACCCCTGGCCCAGCAGTGGTAGGTGGGGAGTTTGACCATTGACATGCTGCAGGTGGTGTGCGCTAGGGAAGGCAAATGAGGTGTATCATATGATGCAACAGTCCGGTAGTGTGTTTCGGGCTTAAACTTTTAAAACTAAGGTTAAGGTCAACAAGGAAATAGAAACTTACTGGTGCAGGATGGATTTATTTATTTGTAAGCAAACCTGAGACATGACTTGGCTTAGATCACTTTCTGCACCTGGTAAAGCTGCTAAACATTGAGACAAGAGATGATAGTATGAAAAATATCTGTAGGAATGCAAAATCTGCTTTAGGTTTGTTTTTTCAGTCTTCTTGCACATTCACTCGTCTTGGCTTCATTCATTACTGCTCTCTTCCATCTCTTAGCCTCAGCTCTTGTCTCAAACAGCAACAAGATGGGCCACCTGGCTTCTTTTAAGCTGGAGACTGGTGTGTGAATCAGTGCTGTGAAGCTGTATGCACTTCTCAAGAGAAAAACGCAACCTGCAGCCAAAGTGACATAGTGCTGAAAGCAGGCGACCGGGGTGCTCTGTAGAACTGAAATAGGCATCATTCTTCCTCTTGAAAGTTATCATACAACCAGGTTGACTTTAAAACTATTATTTTAAGGTGGAAAAGTTGCATATTGTGGTTTTAAAGTAAAAATTAGAATGCTCCATCAATATTACAAACAGCCTGAAAGCCATTTTGCAAATTAAGCTTTAAAAGTAAACAAACTTGAATCCTTGAGGATAGAGGAAGATTTCACAGATCTAAAATGTTTCACCAAATGTGGAAAAATTCACACCCAGACAACAAGCAGGGCCAGATCTTGGAAGCTATATCCAAAGATGGTGAGATAAACTAGCAGGACTGTGAGGAATATTGTGTTTATCCACTTCACATTCAGTCTGCATCAGCCAAGAGGCTTATAAAACTAAGATCAATTTAATTTGTTGGGGCTTCAGGGGGTTAAAGTTGTTTAATATCGTTGTCAGCAGCCATTTGATCTCTGACCCTTGTAGAAAACTGCATGTGTTTGCATCTTTCCTTACTCTGTGCTGCTGCTCTCTCTCTCCTCAGCCTCAATAAATGTGAAGTATTTAGCATTTTGATGCCAAGTGCTAAATATATGCAGTTTGGAAACTAGTTTACTCTCCAGAGTGAAAACTGGGACTCTGAACTGGAACACTGAAATACAATCTGATTTTTAAAAAAATGCACAAACTCATCCAGACAAATCAGACATCAGGATTTTAAGGTTTCATTACCTCCAGCTCAGCTGGCTTATCATTACTTCTTACATTACACCACAGCCTCCTATAAATCAATAAATAATGATGTAAAAACATGTCTCTATAAAGCAGCAGTGGTGTTGTGTGCAGCTGCTGCCAGGTTGCCTGAGACGGCATTTTCCCCCTTCTCCTCCAATCACGTGCCTCCTTTTCGAGGAAGCGTGGGGATGCAGATGAGAGGAGAGGAGGGGGCTCTAAAAATAGCATCACTTCTTTCTTTTTTTTTTTCTCCTCCACAGCAAACAGAACGCAGAGAGGGGAGAAGGGACGATGTCAGGGATGTTTGTTGATGTTAAAGTGTGCAGGTGAATCCAAAACACTTTGGATGAAAACATCCTCATCGTGACTGTCAGTCAGTCATTTCATAATCAGATATTTTCTTTTTTGTTAACTTTCAAATGTCATTTCTTTAGGTTTCATCCTTTTTTCCTTTTATGTAATACTGTTTTGACATGATAAAATTGATGATACTTGACTTTTTTTCTTGTATTTGAGCACTGAAATAACCTTGCAAAGCCGATGGATTTTCTAAATTCCCTGTGTGTCATCAGGCGGATCTATCGTGCAAATCTTCAGTGTTTGTGTCAGAGAAAGACAGGGCTTATCGGCATAATTTGAAGAGAAAGAGGCAATCGCTACAGGTGTGGTTTAGTTGTGCTGCAAACCTACAAACATGGCAACCAGTGAAGTGATTTGCATGGATGCAGCTAAAGTGGCAGGTTTATCAGAAATGGAAACAATTCTTTACTAAAAGAGAAGCAAAGGACTGCACTGAAAGATTTTCTTGGTGGAAAAGATGTTTGCTTTTTCATGACTAGCCTTGACAAGAGTTTAACTTATCAACTGGTTCCACTAACAGTGAACGACCATAAGAGTGGCCGGTTGAGCTTGTGTTAAGATGGCACAAGGCCACTATATCATACACTGACTATGGGCTGTTTCACATCCAGATTGGTGTGAAATACAGCACAAAAAGCATCCGAAGCAGCTTTAACCTGCAATTTTAAAGTAGCTATCTTACAATAAAGGTACCAAATGTTTTAATTAAAAAGAAAATCAGAACTTAAACTCATTTTCTGCAACTGTGTTCACACAAGAATCTCCTAGAGACTCCTAACTCTAACAGGACTAATATGTGAGATGCAATAAAAAATATTGATCCAGCTAGGCACGGAGGTGGTGTTTGTCACAGGACACATAAATTTGTGTGTTCCTGGAAGAAACAGCAGATGCGTCACTCGTGCCTTCAGGTCTGGTTGTCAGTGACATCAGTGTCAGCAGAGGCAGTGCAGATGCAGCCAGCAGATTGCCAGATCACATTTAGACTCTCGAAAAAAACTTTGCAGTATTTGTTGCTGAAGCAAAAACTGAAACACCAGAATTATTAATGTAATTGCTTGAATATATGACTACTGTTGTGTATTGTTCATTCACGCATTCATTGCATTTAGTGGCTTTATTGATTTTTTTTAAAATCATTTATTTGTGATACCGTGGCACTTTAGAGTCATGGGCTAAGGTAGGCAGTATCAGCATTGTCACTTTCTGGAGCTTACATGTACATTTTGCGCTGTAATGGCCATGAGGTAGAGACGGTAAGATCTGCAGGCTGGCATGCTGGGATGTTAGAGCTAGCATGGAGGGGAGTGGCTCTGGGACATCTGGCTCACAGTTCAGCCACCCTGAGGTGTCATGGGACTATATAAACTAACTCATTTTGACATTTAGGGACTGTAACTGTAATTTCATTGACAACAAAACTTTGTATCTGTATTTATATTTATGCCTTACAATCACTGGATCACCAATCACAACTTCACAGTTTCAAATGCTGTGTATAAATGCTAAGCTTTGATAGACTATGGACTTGGTTTTAGATAAAAAAAAAATATGCACTGACCTTCTTATTCAAGTACAGAGAAAGTTTCTGTTTCTGTTGTTGGTATCATTCATATAAGATGCTGAAAATAGGAGCATTTTATGTCATCTTACCTTTGAAGAAGAAGGAGTTGCTTGTAGCCTGTGCAATTTTACTTTGTAAATCAAGGAACCTCTAGGAAAAATCAGAATTCTGTTGCTATATGATAACCAGTTTTAACTCTATTCCCTTGTCTTCTTCCCCAGCATTTTCTGGGGTGGGTGTGTATATGCCACTGCAGTCTAAGAAATACATGCTCGCAAGGATGAATTAACTGATTGGTTTAAGATTGCACATGTCTTGACAGAAACATTGTATACACACAGCCTACTGAGCTCCTTAATTCATATATTACTCATATAGAAATCCAAATACTAGAACTCATAGTCAGTTGTGCTCATTTCTGACCTTACGTTATTTCATGATCATGATCATCTTTAAAATATCACAAGAAAACGCCAACTCTAGATGTATGTGTGAATGAGAATATATATATTCTATCTATTGACGCTTGTTCTGGATGCCAAAGTGTGAGTAATTCGCTACAGTTTCTGCCTCAGATACATTTAGAGCATTTTTCCTGATTCAAACCATCGGACGAAGTGAAACGCCTTTCCTGCAGGACAGGCCCAGAGTCCAAACCAGATCCACTCCACCTCAATCAGACCTCACGTCCACCCACTCTGATAACACGAAAAAATACACACCTAGTACGTCTGTGATGGTTTTAACAAGGAAAACAGCTGTTCTACAGTAAGCATCTTTTGCCAAAGGCTCCAGAATCTAAATTCATTTTCTTGTTATTTCGGCATTTACGCTTAGTTACAAACCTTCAATTAATGACTGGTGTGTATTGATGAGGTTTTTCCCTGCGTGGATAAATAAAGAAAAAAAATCCTACCTTTACAGATTTCTATCCGGCTGCTTTCCACCGCGTCCAGCACCCGCAGAAACAACCACACCTGTGAAGTCAGAAAGGTTTTGCACAGTATCCGGCGATGAATTCCAAAATAAAAGCCGCAAGACACGCGACTTGCTTTTTTGACATAGTGACGATAAAATGGAAAAAAATCGTCACATGAAAAATAAAATCATAAGACATTGATTCACCACAGCACTTTCTATTTTTGTGTTTCTTTGAAAGGCTGTAATGTCATTTACAGTGCTGTCTGTGCTAAAAATAATACGGTAATTTTTCGAGGGTTTAATTTTAATAGAAATAAGTTGTGCAGGGGAATATAGCTTACATTACGTTTACCTTTTAAAATCCCTAATGCCAATAGTACCTTAGCTACAACGTACCCTTAAACGGTTCAAATGAGGATATCGCTGTGTGTTTATGCTAGTGACGGCTAATGTTGCACCCCCGCCCCCGCTACTAGCCTTATGCAAAGCAAAAGAGGCTACCTATTTCCGTTTGATTCTAAACCCTACATTTTCTATCCTTTGTTTTCAAGTCCGACAGAGGCAGACTCAACGTGAATACTCTAAACGTTTTCATTTACTAAGTATAGGCGCTTGGTTCGTTTTATTTTGAAGGTGAAATATTTTCCTGGAACATCTGTAACGCTGCCATCTTTACGCAGCTTCAGACGTTGGACGTTAAATGAATGACAGGTGGGCGGGATTTTGCAAGATTGACAGCCCCCCTGACAAATCCGACACCTTGCCGTAGCAACTGTCCTGAAGCGTCCCTCCTCAAATTCTCAGCCTTTCATTTATTATTGATGCGCGCTGCTGGAAGGGTTGAATTATTGATCAGGGGGTCAGCAGTAACCACTACAGCCATTTCCACCGATTATTGACAAGTATGCCTTAAAATATAAAAATATCACTGCAAAAACAAACATCACTTTGAAAGAAGCAACAAGCTTCCAACGAAAATAGGGTTATGTGTATACTGTTCATTTACAAGCAAAATTGCGCAAGGCTGTTATACTTGTTTGGCAGTCTAAATATGCATGGGCTAGAAGTGTTGTTTTATACTGACAATAACGATCGCACCAATATATCTGTCTTTTATTAGCTGATTTAAAAAGCTGTTTATGTAGAATAATATGTTTTTTTAAATATATGAACAGTACTGGAGAGGTAATTCTTTAAAAAATGTTATACACTCTTCGCTTTAGTCTTGTTTATAAATCTTTAGGTTAAGTGCTTTCTAATTTTCACTCTACTTACAGGTGCATCCAACCATTTGAAAAATATCATGAAAAAGTTCATGCTTTCTTCCATATATTCTAGATTCGTCTCATAAAAAGTGAAATATTTCATGACTTTTTTGTTTTAATGTTGATGATTACAGCTTACAGATCACACAAATCAAAAATAATTGGTTGGAGCTCTTTTTGAACAAATTACTGCATCTATGCAATGTGGCATGGAGCCAGTCAGACTATGGCACTGCTGGGATGTTGTGAAGCGCAGGTTGCTTTGATAGCAGCCTTCAACCCATCTGTATTGCCGAGTGTAGTGTCTCTCGTCTTTCTCTTGACATCTCCCTACAGATCCTCTACAGGGTTAAGGTCAGGCCAGTTCTACTTTGTTTGGCAATCCTCTGAAGGTTGAGCTCATCCTTATTGCTTGTGCACCTTTTCTTACCACACTTCTCCCTTCCAGTCAACTTTCAACGAATATGCTTTGATACAGCCTCTGAAAACAGCCTGCTGGCAAACACTGACCTTCTGTGGCTTATCTCCTTGTGAAGGGTCAATAATTGTCTTCTGGACAACAGTCAAGTCAGCAGTCTTCCCCGTGATTGCAGTTGTGAGCCAGAGTGAGAGAATAAAGGCTTTACAAATTGGACTTGTCCACAATATTCTAACATTTTGAGATGGTGGAGTTTTGATTTTCATGAGCTCTAAATGGTAATTATCAAGATTGAAACAAAAAAGCCTTGATTCATCTTTTGTATGAGATGAATCTTGAATGTATAGACCACACTAAATTAACATTTTAGATTATGCTTTTACAATAAAACACTGGTTTCAATAGTTCTGTTTTACTGTCATCTCATGTGTCTGGATCTTCTCTGACTCTTGTCTCTGACCCTTAAATGAATGAAAGCATATGAGCTCCTTCAATCAGATGATATCTAGCAGGGAGCTCCAACTCCTCAGGTTACAACAGTACACTTACACACCATTACAATGCAATGATAACACTGTAATTCGGTGTAAAGGAGTGTATCACACAGGGATTTACATATAAATTAGTTAAGTAGCTTTCTCTGGTCTTTCAGCTAAGCTCAGCATGGTCCATGTTAAATAAACTGATACATTTAGCACAGAGAAGGGCAATTTAAATGATACATCAATTATTATTTACTTTGACTGACCTCTATTCATTCCAATGTTTTGGGAAGCCCTTCGTAACATTTTCCATTGAAGACCCTCAAAGCTGACTTTCAGTAGAGCAGTTTTACTTTAAAGTGGTGTTACTTCATGCTCCAAAAAGTGCTCAGTATAGTATAAACTGATTTATGTAAATCAGCAATTTTGTAGCTGAATGTCATTCATTACTGTCAGTATTAAAAGAAAAAAAATTGTATGCCCTAGACGTATTTTTTAAACAGCCCATTGAATCCTTGTTATACTGTTCCACAACAGACGGTGTCAGCATTGAGCTTTGATTCCTCTACGGACCTGACCCTTGCTCCTCCATAAGGGTGCTGTCTGAGTGTGTCCTTGGTGCCACATTACCAACAAAGCTCTGTACCACTGTGTAAAGAGGATTGTTAAGGTGCTGTGTTCCTTTAGCCTTACATGGAGTTGCAGGTTTCTCACAGTTTTTACATTTTTGTGAGTTATATTGCACGTTTATTTATTTTATGAGAAGCTTTCAATAAAGTTAAAGCCAGACTATAAATCAAATGGACAAATCATGGACATAAGCATAAAAATAAGTAAGCAAAGATGTGGTAGATATGCTGGCAACTGTGAGAAGAAGAAATGCCAAGAAATAGCAAAACAATAACTACATTAGCTAAGCCAATCAAGTGTGCAAAGTCAGCAGGAAAAGCTGCAGTGCAGTGAGTTAATGTGTCCCAGAGGATTAGATGTTCTGAGAAAGAAGCTGTGAACACAATGAGAACAACAAAAAGCAACAACAAATCCTGTGGGGCTGACAAGTGTGTTTCAAAGAAAAATGCCAATTCTAATGAAACTTTGGAAGGAAAAGGCACTTTATCATCAGTCAGTATGGCAGTCCTTGCTAAAGACTCAGATTTGGAGAAAGATTAAAGCTTCAGGTGGGCTGACACAAGGGTTAATAGGTTTGGTGTGGTGTTTAGGGAATTGTGTGGGAGTAATTAAATGGATCTTATTGGTTTCTTATTATATGTTATTGTTGTATTGCACACTGTCTCTTGTGCTTTATTGTGCCGTTTATGCTGCTTTTATGATTAATCTGGATGTATGTCTTGACTGCTGGCTGCAAAACAAACTGCCCTTCACAGGGATAATAAAACGAACCTTGAACCTTGGATGCTATAAGTCTGTAGCAGGAGTATGGATTGATGTGGGTTTAGTGTGTGATAATGATGGAAATGTTCTGAGGTGTATGACTACACTGAATTCATTTAGGATCATTTATGTAGCCCATAAGGCTGATCACCAGACAATATTAACAATATCAATGTTGCTTTTTATTCTAGATTTAGATTTCTAGGTGTTCTTCTTTCTGTGTTTTAATGAAGTTGAAAATTTTAATACATTATTTCTTTTGAATAAATTTTTATAACACTACTTAAAATGCTTTTATAAGTAAGGTATAGTGGCAATTTTAGCAGAGTTGAAAGCATTCTGTTTATTCTATTGCATATTGAATAAAGTGTAAATCTCACTACCGTTGTGTTCGTATGTTAACTTATGAAATGTTTGGTGTTTGCAAAAATGTTTAGATGTTGGTCTCCAATTCAGGAAAAAACACACGCACATATTTTTTGAAGCTCTGAATGGGCTGTAACAGTAATGAATGTGGGATTAACTTGGGTTTTAGTAGGGCCCTCTCTGATATCTATATCAGCCACCCATAAGGGGGGATAATGGGGAGAGCTTTCTGGGGCCAAATCAAATTGGGGGGGCCATGAAGTCAGGAAAATCATGATCCAATATGAAGTATTTCATTTTTAACATGAATGATAACCACTCTCATCAAAGCAACAAAAGGGAATGTAATTTATTTACACCGTAGTACAATAACCTTTTCCAAAATGTAAACCTCTAACAGCCCGTTATCGCCTGTTCTCACAACTGTACCTCCACACCAGTAGGCGGCGTCAAAACATTAATTTAATTTTCTGTAAAACCGACCCGGTGTCTCGTGAACAGTTGGAAAGTGTTTCCATTCTGTATTAACGGTGTTTACTGTCCGTAATTGTGACAAAGAATCAGGTCAGTCAAGTAAAAAATCTTTCTAAGCTGCCTATATTTCTGTTTAGCCAGGGCACTGATAGCAGTTTGGGGTCGGGTTAAGGTAAAAGGAACCGACTTCCGCACACCACAGGTTCAGATTCAGCTGTCATCGGTACGTAGCATGTGGCGTTATACAGGATGCAAATGTATTATTGTGTTGTTCTAAATTGAGTAAGCGCTACAAACAATCGTCTCCTGCTTCATAAACGAGGCGGCTAAGCAACAAACCCTTATGTTAAATCAGAGGGGCATCCGGGTTGTAGCTGACTAGCCGGCATAAGCTAGCTTCTGTTGTATGCTGTCTTGGTGTTATGGTCTAGAATGTAACCGTGTTAACAGGTGACTTGCAGCCGAATGGTTGTCGTACATACCACAGCTGTTGAAGAGACGAGACGACTCGCGAATGTTTCTCTGTATTGTTTGATATTGAATACACATCCAGTACTTTTATTTTTTAATCATGACGAGTAAATACAGAATCATTCGTGGGGCCTCCAAGCTTTCAAAATCAGTGGTAACTACGACAACCACTGACGCTTTCGGATGAAATTCGTCAGTTAACTTAGGCACCTGTTAGACCATAACACCAGAGCTAACCAATGAGTCCTGGGAACACGATTAACTGGGATAAAATAGTAGTTAGAACCGTTTTGAGAAGCCGTGTAACTGTAATTACCATTTAAATACATATTTAGGTGGTCGTAGGCTTTATTATAAATACCAATACCGTTATTATTTTTTAAAGAGAGATGCGATATTAACTTGAAAGGATCAGGTGTACTATTTTTTATATTCTTGGTCCAGCTTGCGTTGTTTAAGGTTTAAAATAGATTAATCTCTAAAGGCATTTATATTCGAAAAAATGAATGGAATGGTAGAGTTTTACTACGATTAAATCGATTAATATTTACATGGTCACACAGGATTTTGCTTTTTTGTTATAGAAATTTTGAGACATTGTTTTATTGTGTTGTGTACTTTTCTCCCCTCTATCTGTATTGCTATTTATGTCTTAAGCTCACATTAAATATCTGATTAAGACTCAGCCTTCTTTTATTTAATACACAGCCACTCTAAAACTCTAGGTCAAACGCAAACTACACAGTGAATTACATACAGAGTTTTTATTCTCCCATAGATGACAGTACTCCCTCTGCAGTCCAAACATCATGCTTCCACAGGGGGGTAAGGAGTTTATGGTCCGGATACGGTTCTTCTGGCGTCCACTTTTCCAAGGCAGGAATCTGCTGCTCACAAACACGCTGAGTGCAGGAGGCATGCTGGCACTGGGAGACATCCTGCAGCAGAGCCGGGAGACCCGCAAAGAGCCAGGCAGAACCCACAACTGGAAAAGAACAGGTAAGTGGGAGACAGAGAGGAAGTGGAGATAGAGAATTTCTTGCAAGGGCACTCATAACTGAAGGACTGGCTTACGACTCAGTGAATGATGACAAGATTAATTTCTGTCAATTTTCTTTCCTCCAAAGGTCACATGTTCCTGGTAGGCTGCTCTCTGGGTCCAATGATGCACTACTGGTATGGCTGGCTGGACAGAGTTTATGCGGGCCACGCTCTGAAAACAGTTGGGAAAAAAGTTATAGTGGACCAGCTGATAGCCTCACCAACAATGGCCTTATGGTATTTCATAGGTGAGAAGAATTTCAGAGTTTATTGGCTTGTTTTCTCTAAATATGGCTAGAAACACATCTGAACATTTGCTAGAGTGTTCTTGTTCAAAATCAGTTTCTGTATGACATGCACACATTCATAAGGGTCTAGAGAGTCAAAGGTCATAGTGAAAGATGTAAGAGTCTGGCACTCCTCCACTCTCTGATCTTATCTAAAGTTGGTGTTCGTGACGCACATCTGGCAAACAACTCTGTTTATTGCAGGTATGGATGTCATGGAGGGACACTCTTTACCTGAGGCATGGGCGGAGTTTAAAGACAAATTCTGGGAACTTTATAAGGCAAGTACAGCTGTTATAAGTCTGACCTGCAGATCAGTGCACTCATACTGACCTTATTATTCATTGCACCTAAAGCTCTTTATTTTTTATCCAGATATAAGGGTAAGGGTTAGGGTTAGGGTAGGGTTAGTGTAAGGGTTGGTAGGGTAAGGGGTTAGGGTTAACTGTTAACTTAAGCTTGATTTTCAATTTTAATTTACAGTTTTAATTTAAGCTGAGCTGGACTGAGATCTGTATTAAGATTGACAACATCAACATTTAAACACTTGTACCATGTATTTTCAAACATAAAACCTCTTTTATTTTAATGATCAAGTGTATCTGAAGCTCCATGGCTTAAAAAAAACTCTTGCACACTGTCTAAGATGCACAAATCCATGGCCAAGGTTACAGTGAGGAATAGAATCAGTGTATTTGTGCAATTAAGACAGGAGGCTTCCTGCAACTTTGATGATTAGAAAAAAGAAATTACATAAAATTGCATGCCTAAGACATACACTTTTTTTTATCTTTCTACCAAAACAGGTAATGATATTATTTTGATTCCACTAGAATCATATTTGGGTTTAAAATTCTGGTATTGTGACATACCTGATCGATGTTATATGTGTCATTTGGCATGCATTAACACAGGATTTATTCAGCTTTTGAATTTGAATGTCAGTCCATATTTTTCCCCAAAAACTTTCCAAACTTAAAGGATAAATATGCTGAATTCTGCACATATTTAGTATAGAGGAAATGTTCTTTTGTGATGAAATAAAGCAGATAAAAGTAAAAAGACAGATGCTTTAAAAACTTCAGGACATAAACTCAAAATAGTCTTAGCTCAGAAATAATCAGATTAAGGTAAAACTTCTCTAAAACATTGTCATAATCTACTGAGAATTAGTTCTTCTCTCTTTCTTTTGGCTATGTTCCTGGCTTTTCCAGGAGGTATTTGTGTTATATAATCAGGTTTGTTTATGCTAATCTACGTTGTTCTTTTAACAGGCTGACTGGTGTGTTTGGCCTGCTGCTCAGATGATCAACTTCTACTTCCTCTCGCCTAAATTTCGAGTTATCTATATGAATTTTATCACCCTGGGGTGGGACACGTACCTATCCTACCTCAAACACAGAGTAAGTCAGCCTCACAGGATATAAAATTTTTGATTTTTTGTGTGTTTTGCTTTTTGAAACTCATTAAATTACCAAATTTAAAGCTTTTTTAAAAACCTGATTTATGAAACAGACTAAAATTGGTGCTTCTATTTGATCCTTAAAAGCAAACAAAATGATTTATGAGAAGGTTGTTTATTTCTAAAAAGTTATTCTTAATGCCTTAGCTGCAAGGGGCTCAGTGTTAGATGAGGAGATTAATTTCATGGCTTTAAAACATTTTTCAAAAGATAGCAGAGTGAAAGTTTTGCACATGTAAAGGCTAACATCATCTGTACATGGGGCACCAAAATCAAACCAAAAGTTTCTCAGAGGGGCTGAACTCAGTCTCTGAAGGCAAGCGGAAGTAAAAATATGAGCTTTTGTCTTTTTTTGAATAATGCAAAGTTACTGCAGAGGAACCAGAATACAGATACAGAACTACAAAAAGATGTTACAAGATCATTTTATCACTCTATGTTATTTCCACTACACACTTTATTTCAGAGTTGTCCAACAGTTTTTGGCTTATGTCAGTTTTCCATTTACTCATACTGAAAAATCAAAATGATTGTTAAACTGATGCAGGTTTTCGTATCTCTTGTTCACAGGTTGACAGCCCTCCTGCTGCAGATTCATCAGACAGCAATAATGTAGACTCACAGCAGGAAGCTCAACCAGCAGCCAAACCTCTGGAACAGAAGATGAGTTAGCGATGGAGTTTAGGCTTATTAGCAAAACTTGAGAGGGTTGCGGCATTTCAGCGTGTTGAAATTGTTGTTTTGAGCTTGAAAATATTTATGACTGTGTCTGAACTCAGAGGATTTGTAGATGATGAAGTTAAAGTGCTGGGACACTTTTTTCTTCATGTCTGTAGAGTTTTAATACATCTCTGTCCTGTGTCTTTGTTTTATTTATGTCTGAATGAGGTGTAAATCCTTTTGAAGCATTCAGGGATAAAAAGCTGGTTCACTGCCTTTAGTGCTAAACCATCTGATGGTAGTGATCTTCTTCTTCGAGCAACAGAGGCCTGAGTTTCTAAATGCTGTTATAATTATCAACAAGCCACTTTATGACAAGTCATAAATAACTCTCTTAAGTCTACTATCTCTTTTTTGTTATTACATCCAAAGATTAACCCTGTGGGATCAGTAACACCGAAGCTTTTTTTCAACCCTGTGCCATTTTTTTGGTGGTAATAATTGAAATGAACTCTGTTAAATTAACAATTATAACTTTGCCTTTGTTCGTAGAGCAGTGCTAAGCTGTGTGCCAAAGGGCCAAATAATCCCTCCCCTCTTTTGAGGTATGTATTAAATTATCGCATGATTGTCATTTATATTAAATATGAACTCCTCTATATTTTTATCATATCAAACTGAAGCTTCAGTTGTGTTTGTAAACTTGATTTGTGATATATTAAATATGTGAAGTTATTTTCGAAACTTGTGGTAGTTTAACACCAGTGAGTGTAAAATGACCTGATGTACTGTGCTTTATATCAAATACAACATAGATAGAAATGTGGTAATGAGTTAAGGCGAGCTGTGCTTTTCATCATTTCATTGTGATTTTTAAAAAATATATATATCATCAAGAAAGAGGAAATCAGTCAAACAATGAATGCAGAATATTTTTCAATTCCATTGCTATTTGATGCTGCTATTTTGTTTGTGTAAATGATTTTCAAGAAATTTGTAAAAAAAAAAATGTATCCTGTAATATAACTGTATGTTAAAAAAAGTGAAGTGCAAGCAATAGACCATAAGTCTTCATGTGGTTTTGCATTCTTATGAATATGTTTTTAGTGCTGAATTTCAGCTTCAGAAGATATTTAAAATATTGCATAAGAACTTGAAATGACATAACACTGTTAATAAAAATTTGCTGAAAAGTATTAAATGTAAGACCAGACTTTATTGATCCCAGCAGGGAAATTCTGAAAACTAGCTTATTGCCTAAGTATGTGATGACCATCCTTTAATGCAGAGACTATCAACTGGTCTAGCCTCAGGACTCACCAAAACCTCCTCCATGAGAAATCGTGACCCAAATTATCCAAAAATTTTCAACCACTTAAATGTATTTGATGAAAAAAAAAGACAAAACAAAAAAATGACTTTCACATGACCAGAACATGTGTAAAAGAGCAGCAGGGCCAGTAGAGCAGTGAGGACATGCTGAGCTAACATTGTGATCGAATTCTGCCAAGTGAGCGTTCAGTGATACAGAAATATGTCCTTGTTTTGTTGAACCAAATTAAGACGTGCACAGGAAGAAGAGTAGTTTCCCCTATGTAGGGCCTCTGACCACAATTTGATGCTCAGTATCATGTCTAGCTCAGACCCCCTTCTGTCTTTAGTACATGAGGAGGAATCGCTATCAGTACGCATAATCTTATGATAAATATTAGAAATCAGTTGCTGACAGGCAGAGATAGTTTGTGGATCTCTTCTGTGGTGGATTCAGGAGGGCGTAGTGGATGAGAAACCGACTGTGATTACAAAAAGTAACAAATCTGAAAATACAGGGAGAGGTCAGAGTGGTAAAGTACTCTCAGTTGGTGTTTTAACAACCATACAAGCAGTAAAATAAGGAGACAGTAAGACGGAATGAATCTTAGGGTGCACCCACACCAATCCAATCCAGTCCACTTTATTTATATAACACATTTTAAAAACATTCAAGTTTACCAAAGTGCTGCTCAGTAAAATCACAAAAAAAGATCACAATCACGGCAGAAGTAAAACATTAAGAGGAAAGAAAGAAAAGCAGGCATAAAAACATTTAAAATGAAATAAAAACATAAAACAAAGAAAAATAGCCATGAAAAACACAGGGATTAGGAACATAAAATACATAAAAGGACAGAGATCACACAACTCTCATGCTGAATTAGAAGCCAAAGTATAAAAATGAGTTTTAAGACGTGATTTAAAAGTCAGTAGGATGGGGATGTTTTAATTTCGAGTCGAGGCTCGATCACCTCGGGTTTTTAATCTGGTTTTCGGGATGATGGGGTGAAGCTAATCAGCAGACCTCAAGGACCGTGAGGGGTGTAAACATTTAAGAGGCCAGAAATGTACTGGGGTGCTTATCCGTTTAAAGATTTAAAAACAAACAATACAATTTTAGAATAAATTCTATAATGAACAGGGAGCCAGTGGAGGGACCCCAGGATCAGAGTGATGTGTTCATGTTTTCCTGTACCTGTTTAAAAGATGAGCAGCAGCATTTTGGACTAACTGTAAGCGTGCGAGGGAAGCCTTGTTAACACCAATGTAAAGAGCATTACAATAGTCCAACTGTGTAGAAATAAAAGCATGAATTACTCGCTCAAAGTCGTTAAAAGATAAAACCAATTTAATCTTAAATAAAAGCCCCAGATGATAAAAACTGGATGTAACAACAGAGTTTGTTGATCTAATTTAAAATCACTGTCAACTTTTACACCAATATTTAAAACTGTGGGTTTAAAATAAGGTAAAATTGCCAAATTGCCAATGCTAAAGCATGCTTGTCCTCCCTCCACACTCCTGCACTGGCCCACACTCGTATTACCCCAAACCAAGCAGGGACTGCACATAGATACAATGGCGGAGTGTTAGAGAAAGCACCTGACTAATGCAACTCATAACAAGCCACAAAGTGAGTGAAGTACTCCCATGTTGTCTGTGTATTTTTTCATTCTGCAGGCTCTTGTAAACTGCTTGACTTATAACAGTGATGATAGATCCGTGTCCAGGCCTGGTTAGGCTCGGAGCAGTGTGAGTGCAGGTCAGCAGTGGGACTGGGGACTGGGGAGTGGAACAAGCCTGCTTCAGCACGGTACAGAGGAATTGGGCTTAGTGTGAGGCTACCCTTGATTCAGAAAACTAAAACAGTCTTTTTGCTTGATTGGAATACAATAATGTGTTGACATTGAAATGATGTTTTGAGAGTCGAGGGTGTGTAAATCTACAAAGCTTTAAGTCAAACAAAATTTGGAATTCTGGCCTAAAGATATGTGGAAATTGATCAAAGGTAATAGATTTCAGAAGTTACGTGTAAAGGTACATGTTTCTTCAGTTAGACCTTGCTGCAGGGTGATGCAGACATCTACCTGAGGGCAGCTGTCCCAGACCACGTGTAGGACATGGTGCTGAAAAACCAAGAAAGAGCTTTTGGAGTATTTACTGATCGCACGTGAGGACAGGGAGAGAAGAGGATGGCCTATGATCATTTTGAAGACCGTGTTCACATTTCTCTGCAGGCTCTTCTTCTATGAATTGCTGGCTCTGGAATAGGAAATGAATGGGTAAATATATGCTGTTAATGATGGATTCGTTATAAAGAATCACCATCCCAAAAGAGAAAAGCTTGTTTGGGAAATAGTGATGATGTCACTATATTTGTCCTTGGAGAGTTTGGCTCAAAGCAGCTTGATTTCACCTGAACACAAACTCGGAAAGACAAGAAAAGAAGGGGATATCTATAAAAGTGATGCTTCTGCAACCATCTGTGCCCTGAGTGAATACTGGCTGTGAGAAACAAAAGCTCTAGGCAGAGCCGGTATGCGTGTGTGTGCAGAAAGTCTGAGAGCCTTTAAACCTGTTTTGTGGCTCGGAGATGAGTTTTTGTTTGTTGTATGTATTTGTTGTATGTTTATCTAAAATCACTTTGTTAGAGGTGTGGCTACAATGTCTCTCGCTCTCATTGGGTAACTTATACAATCTTCTGTAGGCTATTCGTATATAGATTGTGTTTAGAATACTTTTTGTCCTTTCCCAAGTGCCAAAAAAGGGTCCTGTTGCTGTATAGCTCTTCTTTTCTCTAGCTGATGACCGTTCCCTCTGAGGTCCAAACAACATGCTTTCTGGGGTGGGTAAAGAGTTTATGGTGCGGCTACGGTTCACCTGGCGGACGATGTTCAAGAGCAGGTACCTGCTTATCACCAACACGCTGAGTGGAGGAGGCCTGCTGGCGCTGGGAGACTGTGTGCAGCAGAACTGGGAGAATCACAAGGAGCCGGGCCGAAGCTACGACTGGATGAGGACAGGTGAGGAAGAGAGAAAGGAAGATCAAGGGAAAGATTATGTCTTATTAATAGTTGTAACAATATCTGAATTTAAACTTCAGTGCAAATCTAGTAAAAATCAACACTATTAACAGCTGTTTTGATACCATAGCAGCAAAAGTAAAAGTCCAAGAAACAAATATTGGCAGTTTCTTGTTTTAGCTGTCAAAAAATGTAGGTAAACTCCAGCAAACTGTTTTTTTTTGGATGGATTTATTCCTTTTCTATACACCTGCATCATTGTGAAGTTTTCTTTAGTTAAGTGTCCATACTTTTTGATACCATCCAACACTAAAAATAAAAGAAAACATATCATTCTGCGACATGTGGTGTCAAGGAAGTATTGAAAAAAATAACAAAGATTCAAAAATTTCTGACAACTTTTGCTCGAGCAACTTTTGTGGTGCCAGTGTGGGACTGAAGCACTCCGTCCATCCTTTTTTTTCAAGGAGGAAGCTGTTTTCTAGGTGTTAGACTCAGTCATTTTTGCAATTGAATATCAAATGCATTTACTTTTACAGCACCTTGAATTATAACTGAGGTTCTTATTGTGACCGAGGCCAACTGCAACAGCTGGGTAAGGTTTTGGTGGCCTGAACTTCATGAAACCTTTCTGGATTAAAGTTCAGCAGAGTTAATGTCATATGACTTTTTTTTTTTTTTACTAACATATTTTTATCGTTTTTTAGTTACAAAAGACATAAAACATAACAAAACCAACTTCACAACTTGACAAAAACAGTGTAGGCAGCTGTTACATCAACTTAAGAAAAAAAGAAACTAGATGTTACATTAAATGTTGTGGTACTTAGGCAACAGTTAGTTATTAATTATGACTATTTTTCAAGTTTTACATTCATTCAGCTCTGTGGGGTATTGAGCTTAGTTTTAATGTACTCCATAAATGGTTTCCATGTTTTCTCAAATTTATCAGAAGAGTCATCCAATGTATACCTGAGTTTTTCAAGCTTGAGGTGCTGCATCACATCCCTCATCCAGTGGGTCCAGCTAGGTGTATGCGGGGACTTCCAATTGAGAAGAATCAGCCTGCGTGCTAACAGGGTTACAAATTTTGTTATTCTGAGAATAGTTCCTGAAAGATTCTTGTTCTTTTCTCCAATTATGTCAAAGACAGCAATCACTGGATCAGGTTGGACTACACTTTTGAAAATACCAGAGAGAGTTTGGAAGATTGAGCACCAGTAAGTGTACAGATGAGGGCAACAGCAGAATGAGTGTGCTAAGGACGCTGGTGAGAGCCTGCATTTATCACAAGTAGAGTCCACCTCTGAGAAGATTTTAGAGAGATGATGAAACACCTTAAACTGGACATTAATTTGGGCCATGTTTGGCCCAAATTAATGTTGTATGACTTTTTTATAATAATAATAATAATTGCACAACTTGAGCCAAAAAATTAACATATTGAGTAATGCATTCAAGCTGGGCTGTAGGTGGGATCTGTAGTTCATCTGTTGGGTTAGTCATATTATGCAACTTCCTGTTTAACTCAGCATAAACCTACAGTGAGGTGCAGCCTAGAGTTAGTTTCAGGTAAATTTTATTCAGTCCACTTATTAATTTGACCCATAAATCTCCTAAAAATCCAAGTTTATGAACTTGGAATTTCTTCAAAAAGTTAAACTTGCATAAATTCTGTAAATAAACTGTCAACTCATTTTCACCAGTAACAAACTATGGGCAAAAAACCCTTTGAAATTTATAAAAGTCAAAATAAGTTTAAGCACAAGGAAGGTAAGGTCACTGCTGAAAGGGCAGCATGTTCTCAGAGGCTGTTTCAAAGCATATTCATAGAAAGTTGCCCAGAAGGGAGAAGTGTGGTAAGAAAAGGTAAACAAGCAACAGGGATGAGCTCAGCCTTCAGAGGATTGTCAAACAAAGCAGATTCAAGACCTTTAAGAGAGCTTCACAAGGAGGAGACTAGAGCCAGTGCATCAAGAGCCAACACACACAGGCGGGTCCAGGAAATGGGCCCAAGATGTGGTCCAAATCATAGTCCCAGAGTCTGGAGGAGGACCGTGGAGGCAAAGAATACAAGGTGTTTGTAATTCAGTGAGAAGTTTCCACGGTCAGTGATGATATGGGGTGCCATGTCATCTGCTGCTGTTGGTCCACTGTGCTTTATCAAGTCCAGAGTCAACGCCGTCAGCTGTCTACCAGGAGATTTTAGAGCACTTTATGCTTCCATCTGCTGAGAAGCTTATGGAAGATACTGATTTGCTTTTCCATCATGACTTGGCATCCCCACAGTGAAGCCAAAACTACCAGAAACTGGTGTGCTAACTGTGGTATTACAGTGTTTGATTGGCCAGCCAACTGGCCTGACCTGAACCCCAGAGAGGATCTCTGGGGAAAAGTCACAAGGAAGATGAGAGACACCAGACTCAAGAATACAGAAGAGCTGAAGGCTGCTATCAGAGCAACCTGGGCTTCATAACACCCCAGCAGTGCCACAGACTGATTGGCTCCATGCCATTAAAGCATAGATGCAGTAATTTGTGTAAAAATAGATCTAACTAAATACTGAGTGCATAAAAACTTACACTTTGAGATAGTAGATCTTTTATTGTAATCATTAATATTGAAACAAAAAAAGAAATATTTCACTTTGTAATGATGAATCCAGAATGTATGGAAGTTTCACTTTTTGAATTCAATGAAAGGAAAAAACTTTTTTATTACATTCTTATTTTTTGAGATGCACCTGTAGATAAAGAACTTGTCCTTGTGAGCCCCTTTTTGTATTTTAAAGACCAATTTGAAAATATTGGTTTCACAGACCTCCACCAGTTTAACCTCAAGATGAAATGTGTATGTTAACATCCTACAAAATTGCAAAACTGCTCTATTGTCCTGGCCAGCAAACAAATTGAATCTACATTTTCAAAAGCAAACAGTATTTTTTTGCTGGTACTATTGACCAAATATCTCTAACATTCTAATCTTTTACATCTTGTTCTTTCTTTCTCCCTCCAGGCCGCATGTTTGCGTCAGGCTGCTCCATGGGTCCCCCGATGCACTACTGGTACGTCTGGATAGACCGTCGGTTTGTTGGAACAGCTCTGAGCACAGTGAGCAAGAAGGTTCTGCTGGATCAGACTATTGCTGCACCAGCTATGGCTTTGTGGTATTTTGTAGGTGAGAAGGATTTGAGTTTCTGGCAGTAAGCGGTTTTCTCTATTGTTTCATGTAGTTCATAAACACACTGCTTGAGATCTGCTTTCATGACTGTTGCATGCAGTTTCTAAGAATTTGGCTCACTTCCAGTCTGATCTTATCTGATGTGTAAATGAAACACAGCAGACTGACGCACAGCTGACATGCAATGCTGTTTATTGCAGGTATGGATATCATGGAGGGTCTATCTTTATCTGATGGATTTGAGGAGTTTAAAGAAAAGTTCTGGGAATTTTATAAGGCAAGTACACCTGCAATATCTGAGCTGAGGATCTTCTGCACTGTATCAGAATGAATGTGCTTACATATCAGTCTTACAAAGAGTTCTTTGCTTTTTAACTAGGAGACAGAAACTGAATGTTTAGTTTCAGCATCTAAATTGTAACTTTACTGTGTCTGGTTTGTGTTTATTTAAGACACTTTGGAAAACAGATTGCTGGACATCATATTACTGTACACAGTATCCAAACATGATTAGTACATCCTCAACATCTTACCAATAAGACTCTATATTACAGGCTCATATCAGTTTAGTTGTTTCTATCCTGAAACCAAAAAAGGAACCAAACAAAACCAGGAGCAACTCCCTCCATGCAGTGAAGAAGCTGCCATTCAAAGCTCTTTAAGTTGGGATATTGGTGTATATGTAGGGATCATGTTGTCAACAACTTTGATCCAGGCTGAAATAACTTGGCAATTATTTGGTAATTTTCCACAAGCTTAGCAAACATTCATTCTTCTGTAAGCACAAACCAAACAGATGTTGGTCATACACCCTATTTTCCTTTATGACAAGCACATGCTGTAGCTGAGAGTCCCTCTAATGTGTCTTTTGGTCTAACTGGGGCCTCAAGAAATATCCAAAGACTAACTCAACTGGCTTATTTCAATGCAAGGATCAGTGGGTCTCTCTCTGACCTACCTCCAAAAGTTTGACCCCCTTACTTGAGATCAGCATGCGTATGAGGAAACCCATTTCGACTGCTTGTATCTGTAATCTCATTTTCTTGGGAACAGCAAAAAATGTGACCACAAATAAGAGTAGTGATGAAATTGGACTGGAAACAAGAAAGCCTGACGTTCTGATTTAGCTCCCTCTCCCTGACAATGACAAAATGATAAAATGATTATAAACAAGTCAGGCACTGATGTTGGATGAGGAGGCCTGGCTGACAACCTCTATTCCAGTTCATCCCAAAAGTGCTCGATGAGGTTAAGATGAGGGTGTGGACCAGTCAAGTTCCTCCACACCAAACTTATCCAACATATCCTTATAGTCATTACTTTGTGCACTGGGGCACAGTCATGTTGGAATAGAAAAGGGCCTTCCCCAAAATGTTGCCACACAGTTGGAAGCGTAGCATTGTTTAAAATGTCTTGGTATGCTGAAGCATTAAGATTGACCTTCAATGGAGATAAGGGGCCTAGCCCAAACCCTGAAAAACAGCCCCATACCATTATTCCTCTTCCACCAAACTTCATAGTTGACACAATACAGTCACAGAGATAATGTTCTTCTGGCATCTGCCAAACCCAAATACACTCCTCTGACTGCCAAACAGAGAGGCGTGATTCATCTGTCCACAGACCACGTTTCCACTGCTCCACAGTCCAGTGTCAGTGTGCCTTACATCACACCATCCAACAATGGAAAGCCATTCCATGAAGCTCCCGCTGCACAGTATTTGAGCTTACATTAAGAACCAGCAGAGAGTTGCTGTTGTTCCTTAAAACTTCCACTTTCTAATAATATCAGCTGCGTTTCCATTACCCTTAGATATGCGCAAAATCTAAATTGCGCAATAAAAACCTGTTAATGGAAACATCTGAATTTCTAAAAACCTCTCAAATATCGTAAAAAAGTTTTCACACTCTCATGAGGAGGTTTTTTAGACGTTTTGATATAGAAATATATCGCAAAAGTGCAAAGGTAACACTTTTTCCGCATTTACAAGTCACAGGACGTGATGTACGGTGTCACATGATCAGTTCACTCATACATATACTTTTACCCTTATACGTGGCTTTTGCCAGACATATAGGCTTTGCCTCTGAACTATCATCATTTGCCTTCATCTTTTGTTCAAAATAATCAAGGCAGCCGCCGATGTAATCATAATCGTACCAACACACAACAGGTTTAAACATCCAGCTTCCTTGCAGGGAGTTACATGAGATGAGATTTTGCGAGAATTGCGAGGCTCATGCCCAAAACTCCCTTCAGCTGAAACACGTTTAAAGCACGATTGTTAATTAGTCGAAATTTAAGAAATATCGCTTTTATTTTGCAAAAAACTATAATGGAAACCCAGCTACTTACTGTGCAACTGGGTTACTGTCCAGCAGGGATGAAATTTTACAAATTGTCTTATTGCAAAGGTGCTTGTTTTTATACACCTGTGGCAACAAGTCTGATGACACACCTGAATTCAATAATTAACAGGTGTGGCCAAATACTTTGTCCATAAAGTGTGTTTTCATTGTAATCTTAAGTTACAGCTTAACCCTTGCTCCTTCATCCTAATAGGTGTAAAATGCTGTCAAAAAAGTGAAAACAGAAATCTTGAATGCTCAACAGCTGAGTGTCAGAATTACAGACTTGGTTTAAAAAAAAAAACACACATAAAATCAAACCTCCCAGTCAGTTAAACCAACTTCTTTGTTCGTACCCCATGTTTTTTTCCTAACCTGTTTAACAGGCTATACAGTATGGGTTTAACATTGTTTGTGCTTAGTAATCTATCCAGGTCTGTTTATATTTACCTGTTTTTGTCCCCACAGGCTGACTGGTGTGTTTGGCCCGCCTCTCAGATGATCAGCTTCTACTTCCTCTCGCCCAAATTTCGGGTCATGTACGTCAACCTCATCAGCTTGGGATGGGACACCTACATGTCTTACATTAAACACAGAGTAAGTCAAACAGACCAGAGAGTAAAGGGACAGTCTGTGTTTTCACATCTTTTTGAAAAGAATGATGTGTTTGCTATCATTATTACTTTTACTCCTTATATTTTTTAGTAACTGTAACACATGTTAAAAAGGCTATTTTGAGTTGATATGAATATGGTGAATTTAAGTTAGTTACAGCATATTAATAAACAGACTTTTTTCATTTTCCACAGCAAAGATTAACAATAAGTGAAATGTTTAAATGTTAAAAGAATGAGGATGAGAGTTTTTGGTCTAGAAACAGTCGTTGAACAAAGATATAAGATTTAATACACGCTGTAAGGAGCTTTAAAGTAACATAAGTGCTATGTCTTATATATTTTAAAACATTTTGCCTTCTGTTGTGCTCTTAGGATGACAGCCACCACTCTGCAGGAACATCAGACAACAGTGCTGTGGACGTACAGCAGGAAGTGATCCCAGCATCTAAACCTCTGGAGGAGAAAACATCAAAGTTTCACTGTCAGTCATGTTAATATCTATGTTTGGATTAGTTCAACTGCAGCTTAATTCAGCAAGGTACATACATGTAAGTTGTAACATTTTCAATAGTGGGAAACTCACCTTTCTATCTTAGCACTCATGAAAGGTTAAAAAAGTCTTGTTTTGTTTGTTTGTTTGTTTTTACATATATATTTGTTTTGAAGCAGCTTTACCAAATGCTTCCCCAGTATGAGAGCAAGTGGTACGATCTGATTTCTTGCCATTCTTTAAGGAATTTAAGTGTAAGAAGATATACTGAAGAGATCATTAACCCATTTGTTAACAATCTAACAACTTTAAAACAAGCATACATCAGAAAAAATCTGAACGCTGATGAATTGTTTTTGTTTTATTGTGTTTTATTCCTTAGTATGATGTATTTAACGTGAAAATTCAACAGACTCTTTGCAAAAAGGAAATAAAATCACCTTTCAAATATTACATGATAGTGAACAGGAAAAGTTCTTCATGAATTTGTTGATTTCATTTGTGTCTATAAATTTAGGTAGGTGTTTGAAAATATTGTAGTCCTGCAGCTTTCCCTCAAAAATATGTGATGGCAGATCAACATGATATTGTGTTTTCTTCAACTTTCAGAAAATCCCCTTTAAAGGCAGAATTTTACAGTAGAAAAAAAATCAAAACCAGGCAATAATGTTTTAATAACTTGTTCTGTTTGTTTTTAAGTTATGCATTATTACTGATATAGTTAATATAATGGAAAGCAGTATAGTGTAGCTGTTTATAGGTTTATCTAGTTTGAGACAGCATTTTCAATATGGAGACAAATGTACTTGGCTTCCAATGTTAAAAGAAAATGCAATTTTATAGATTTTTAAATGCTTCTTACGTTCTACTGTAAAACAACAAACAGATATGCCTCATTCAGCACACCTGCACTCAACATAACAGTCTGAAGATTCACAGAAAGAGAAACCAGCTAAGGATGTTTTACAGTTTTCTCTGAATAGATAATGTACAAACTTTGTACCAGTAGTCTAGTGGTTATGCTGCACGCCCCATGTCAGGGGTCTACTGATTATGGGCTATATATATGATATATGGCATTTGGAAAAGTATCAGTATCAGCATTCTATTTCACAGATAATCAATAAAATTAATTAATCAAAAGGCACGCTACTTTGGTTCTACTGCCAAGCATGTTTCCCCTCTGGCTTTATGCTCGCTCTCCACAAAAGCTCTTTATGCAATACAACCTGATGGCTAAATGCCATATAAACAGTGGCTGATCAACACATAAGCCCTGGTGCCACTGACACAGTGAGCATATGGCATCAGCCCGTTTTCCTGTAAAATCATTTTTTATTTCATAATAAATGCATCTTGGTCTCATGAACTACTCATAATAAGTATGGATATCTGCATAAATAACTGGCACTGAGAAAACAATATCAGTCAACCCTTAATCTAGGTGTACAGGCTTGTCCTTGTAGTGGACGGTCTTTAATAAGAGAAAATGAAGGGTTAGAGGTGTCACAATACCAGGATTTAACACTTCAGTACAGTTCTAGGAGTTCTAGGTACTTAAAATTGTACAATGTCTTGTACTAAAGCACCAACAATTACAGGAAAACTCCTGAACAATGTCTAAACAAGGGATGCACCACATGAGGTATTTGCTGATATCTTATACTGATTTACAAATTCATTATAGCCTATACGGATATCGATTCCGGATTTTAAATGCTGTTTCAACCTTAAAATTCAGTTTTTAAAAGATACCTTAAAATGTAAGGAATGAGGATCAGCAAAAGGATTTAGGAAATATCATTTGTCAACCTGTGAATCTCAATGGCCTACCGCTGCTCTCTTTCTTACTCTTGCTGTAAATTTTGATCAAACATGACTGAAGATTGATAAATTTTAAAGCTTAATCAATAAATAAGACAACAGAGATTTCATTGTTTTAAAATGGGTGGTTTTAAAAAAATTTAAAGTAACAGAAATTTTGGCATCCTCATCCGGATTATATAGGATATTACAGTTCACTGGTCAGGAGAATTGATACACAGTGCAGTGCCAGGAAATTATTCTTAGTTCCTGAGTATTTGACACCACCAAAGTAAACTATGACTAATTCGTTAAAACTTGGATCTTTATCTTCAGCTGTCGCTATAAGCAAATACAGAGCTGTGTTCAAACATTGACTAACCAGCCTGGAGGATTTGATATGCACCACCCCACTGATTAGAGTGCTCCTCCTCAGGCGCTCTGAACATCCTGCTGTCAAGGATGTAGTCTCTGTGTGTATGAAAGTCATCGATATGACCGCCAGCTTTTTCCTTCCTCAACATGCCTGCAGCGATGCACCTCACTGTGCTGGTGTTTCTGCTCACAGTCAATTTCTGTGCAGGTAAGTCAACACTGCAGCATTTTTCCAGTGAAACTAATGTGATACTCTAAGGAACTACCTGATCGTTATTTCAGAGTCTTTAAAAGATGCAAAGTCATGCAAATAGGAAGCTTCCTGCAGTGAAGAGAAGGCTGAGCACGCTTGTGTGAGGTAGTCTGATGTTTCTCCAAATGCAGGAAAGCACTGTAGTTTGGTCATATTGTAATTATTTTACAAACGAGTAATTTCAAAAGCAACATATAGTAAAATCTGAGGGCTGGATTGCTTTAAAAATTGCCAAGTTTGACATCTTTTTATATCAATAACACTTACCTTCAAGCATCATATTTTCATGTATGTTTAATGACTAATTTACAAACCAATCCATCCATTAAAGTTTGATATTATACAAGTCATTTTATAGGAATAAAAGCTGATTTTAATGAATCAAAAAAGTAACTTAAGGTAAATGGGAAAGTCATGTCTGAGAGTAAATTAAATATTTAATCAGTGAGCTAAACTTACTGTGGCGTCTGCTACCTCTGCAAACACAGCTAATGGACTCACACACACAATGCCTCACAATTGTGTGTAACACCAGAGAAAACAAATCATTCCCTGACTGTTAATGCTGCTTTATTAAAACACACTGCAGAGTCAACAGTCTACAAACTGAACCTTAAAATGAACCACAGCTCAATGACGCCATAAAAAAGAGCTTCATTAGCTCTCGTCAAAACATTATCTCACGTCAGGGCCTGTTTGAAGCTTTAATAGGGCTTTTTATCACCACGGACAACATCTTCATCAGCAGGTGGAGTTTACTCAGAGGCTGGGAAAAAAAAACGGATTGCTTTTAAATGTTTCTGTAACAGGAACTTTGCTTTCATTCTGATTTTAAAGTGAAGATTTATCAAACCTGCCCCTGTGAATGCAGTTAAAACAGTCACAGCCTAAGGTTTATGTCAAAGTTGTCACGCTTCAATAAAATCACAGATTAAAAATGCATGTTTAACATGAATGATATAATCTAAAGCTAGCTATTTAGTGCACTAGAGGTGAGAATGTTTGCTAACTAACTGGCTCATCTAATTAAATTTTAATTAATGCTCTGATCTGCTTCTGCAGCATGCTTCTGATAAAATCTACCCCAACCTTCACAAATAAAGAGCCACATTTAAACTTACCTCGAAGTTGGAAAGACTGTTTATTTCACTTTTAAATGGCGCCATGTTTGTAAGGAACATGCATTTGTGGGATGAGCAGCAGAGCTGAGTATGTGGGTTCCACCTAAGAAAAATTTGCCAAATCTTCTCAGCCAGTGCCAAACGGCTTATTCTGCTGTTACTACTGACTCTTGTCTTGACTGTTTCCTCACCCTGTCAGCACTTAGGAACCATAGGCTGTCTCCTACAGATTTTCAGTCAAGGTTGGCAGGATGATGTGTCCGAAGGCTCTCTGCCCAGACAACCCAGAACAGACTGTCGGCAGCCAATCTCTGGTCTTATAGGCCTGCCAGGTTGTTCACGCTGGTGTCTGCAACACTTGCACTGGAATCTGAACATATGGAGGAATGTTGTGCTCAGCAATGAGTCCAGATTCTGCCTACAGCAGTAGAATTGTAGGGTCAAAGTGTGGAGAAGACACGTAGAGTGCTCTGCTGATTGCTGCACCGATAGAGCTACATCTTCCTTTGCAGTGTGATGGTGTGGGGCGGCGTCTCCCTCACTGCAAAAACGAGGAGGCAATCTCAATGCAGAGAGAAATCAAGATGAGATTCTTTTTTTTTTTTTAAGATTTATTTTTGGCCTTTATTAGATAGGACAGTGGATAGAGTCGGAAACAGGGAGGAGAGCAGGGAGAGACATGCAGGAAATAGTGCCATGGGCCGGATTCGAACCCGGGTCGCCTGCGTATATGGCGTGCGCCTTAACCACTCGACCACTGGCGCGCCAAGATGAGATTCTTTAACCAGTGGCAATCCCGTATCTTTACAGTCTGGGACAGAACTCTGTCCTCCAAGAGGACAACACTCGCCCCCATAGAGCGGGGTTTATCACAGACTACCTCCAGAATTTGGGAGTGGAGAGGATGGAATGGCCTACCAGCAGTCTTGACCTCAACCCCATTGAACACTTGTGGGATCAGCTTGGGTGTGCTGTTTTGCAAGACTGACCAACACAACCACACTGGCTGATTTGTGACAAATGCTGGCTGAAGAATGGGCCATCCTACCATCCTGTTTGTTAAATGAATAAATTGATAAAATGCCAATGTGTCTTGCTTCTTCGGATTTTAATCATCCAATCCACCAAGCAAAAATAAACAAGAGTCAATGGCAGAATAAGCTGTTTGGCACTGGCAGAGAAGATCTGGCAAATTTTTCATGGGTGCAACCCACATACTCAGCTCTGGTGCTCATCTCACAATGAGATACTCACTAGCACAACTACAGTTCTGCACTGAACATCTTTGTGTGTAAAATTGCTCCATCGTTAATCTCATGATAGCTTTGGTAAAAAAAAAACTGGACTAAAGATCTTTGTATCAATTGTTAAAATAATGTTAGACAGAACAGTTTTAAACCTGTTATAAAAAAATCTTGAAGCATTTTAATGTTGTATACCTTAGTTGCTATGTGTAAACTCATTCCTGGTTTTGAGTTTTTCCTAAATAATCAATAAAATATAATCTGAGCTAGCCTTAAATAATACATGGACATCATGTGTGGGGTATCTGCTTGAAGAAGGGGTGTTTGAGCACTTAACTGAGCTGCAAAGCACAAAAAATAAATAAAAAGGAAATAATAAAATGACAAAAGCATAACCAGTACATGAACTCCATGCCATAATTGTTTAATGGAACACATTTATAACCTACTGGAATTTTGTAAGGTAGAAATGTTCAGCTATGATGGCACCAAGCATCCTGAAACTTTTGAAATCCAGAGGTATAAAACAGTATTAAACTTTATTTTTTGTTGTTTTGTTAACAAACTTGTCATGTTAAGACTTGTTTCTTGATAAAAGGAACGATGGTGGCTACTTCCTTTTGATAACCAAGCAAGAAACAGATCATTTCCTGAATTAAGCAATATTGTAAATTTTGGAATGGCAGTAAGTGTTGCTGAACAATCTTTGATTACTGACTGATGAGTTTAAGCTGGCGGGACCACATGCACTGATGGGCTGTCCATAAATAAAACAGTGCTGCTAACTGTGAAGCATTAAGACACAGTTCAGAAAAGGTTGGACTAAACAGTTGAATCAGAAAAGTCTTTACAACAGCTCTGAACTGTGTCTTTTTTAAATGGTCTGTTTTTCCATATCACAGTAAAGTTAATGGCTATGCCACTCTAAAATAAGTAAGCATATGTTAAAGCTCTTGTGAGGATTTTTAAATTGGTAATGAAACAAACTGAAATAAATACTGGTGCTTTTTCATGGCACTAATAGTCTTTGATAGCAGACGGACAATTGAGCAGGATATCGACGTCATCAATGCCATCAGGCTTCCATCAGGGAATTTTCAGCTGAATGTCATCAGCATACAAATGGTATGAAAACTGCTTATTACACGACCTTAAGGCATTGGTTCCCAACATGGGGTCTGGGACTCCCCAAGGGGGTGCCAAAAATCCTAGGCGGGGGAACGAGGCTCTGTCTGCTCTGAGGCTGCCAAAAATAGATTTGCAAATATTGAATAAAACCACGATAAAGAAGTTATTAAGTAATTCATACAAAGGTCTTTTGATAAGAAAAGCATGCATAGGCCTTTTCAGGGTTTTATCAGTGAAACAATTAAAATCTATGTTGAGTTTTGATGGCAGTGTGTCACTCTTTCTTTTCTCTTGGGTCCTGACGGGGCCCCACTTTTGTTATGGGGGGCCTACAAAAAAATGGTGGGGAACACTGCTTTAAGGCAGCATATACATAGGGAATAAAATGAGCCCCAGGACACAACCTTGAGGTGCACCACAGGACAGAATACAAGACTCATGATCTAGAAGGTAACTGGAGAATAAGCAAAGAGCAGTCCCATTAACAGTAGCCTGAATATAGAGCACAATTTGGGATGCATTATAACTCTAGCTGATACCATTATTGATACTGATATTTGATTGTACTTTAGACCTAAAACTTCAGTCTTGAAAACACACATTTTAAGGTTTTCAGATGAATAAATGAACAGATTCTGTCCTTTAAGGAGTGATGATGAATAAAGAAAAAGACATAAGCTGATGTACATTTTAGGTCTGTTGGTCCAGCCCAAAACTCACAAACTTATTTGTTTTTGTGGCAGATTTTAACAGCCACAATATCAGTTGTAAAAATCTGCAGAGATGTTCATATCTGCCGATACCAATATCATGAATCTCTAAGGAAGACTTCTCAAAGCTGATGTGCTACCATATGCAGCCAGTACTCTCTTAACTGTTTTGCCTTTCAGACAACCTCTTAAACCTGTAACCAGGCTATAACAACACATTTCTCACAACTTGCTTTATCATGTTATGTAACTGACAGTTTTCATGCTGTTTTTTCCTCTGCAGGCACCACCACATCTAAAGTTACAACCACTTCTTCTGCAGGTACAACCACCACTCCGTCTGCAGGTACAACCATCCCTCCGTCTGCAGGTACAACCATCCCTCCGTCTGCAGGTACAACCATCCCTCCGTCTGCAGGTACAACCATCCCTCCGTCTGCAGGTACAACCATCCCTCCATCTGCAGGTACAACCCACTCCTCAAAAGGTACAACCACCACTCTGTCTTCAGGTACGACCAGCCCCTCTCCAGCTAAACAGGCCACAGAGACAAACACAACTACTGGGAACTCAACCACATCGACAGGGACACAGAAAAACGATGTCACATCAAAACCCACCAACAACACACAGCAGCCTACAACTTCAACAAACCAAACAACAACAACAGCATTCACTCCAGGGAATGCATCAACAACACCTCTGGCTTTGCCTTCGCCACAAACTACCAACAAGACAGAGGGAACACGAACAAGTGCAATTCCTGAGTCACCAACATCCAACCTGACATCCGAAACGGCAACTTCCCCTGGATCCACAGCAACATCAGCGCCAAAAACACCGGACATCACTTCAACCTCCTCAGCAAACACCACAGCCCCAGGTTAGACTACTGTCAAAGCTGAAGGCACTACTGTTCTTGAATCAGACTTCGATTTATTGAACACTGAAAAGAAAGCAGAAAAGATAACTATTCTGGGATTAAATAAATAAAGTTCAATATGGGCTTCAAAGCTGTATTTTGTACAGAAGAGGAAAAGGGCCACTGAGAAACAAATAATAATTTTGAAACATAATTTTTTTTTACTTGTGAGAAAAAGTCAGAATTCTGAGATTAAAGTCAGAAGATTAACCCTTTAAAGTCTATTGTATTATATTTGAAACATACTTTTATGAGACCTATATCTAATTAAAAGGATCAAAAAATTACTTAATTTAAACAAGGAGCAGTATTTTCAGGCGTGGCGGAGCCGTGACGTAAGCAAGCAGCAACAAGAGTCCGGAGCAATTATGTCAGAGAGCTTAGCGTGGATGCTGCTAAAGCGCCAGTTTTATCAGAACTTGACGACATTTCTTCGTTATTGATGAACAAAGAACAGCAGTGAGTTGTTTTCTTTTCAAAAACGACAAAAGTCGTGTACTGACATGTCTATAGTCGCCATAGTTTGCATTATTCCTCGGTAGCTGCGCACACGCACCTTGGTTGCAGCTACGTCACGTGTTTTGTTGCTCTGATTGGCCTGTAAAGATGTGACAGACAGAACGTTCATCCAATCACACTCCAAGTTTTTTCAATCCTCTACCCTTTCCCAAACGCTTAGCATTGAAGGATTCCCAGATGGATGTGTGAAACAAATCCATTTGGCGTGTCAGGTTAAGAATCCTGAGGAAAAAGTCAGAATTCTGACTTAAATTTCCAACTTTAACCTCAGAATTCTGACTTTTTTCTTACAAATAAAAAAAGTTATGTAAATTTTTTTTCAGTGGCTCTTATCCTCCTCTGTAATTTTCAGTCTCAGAAGGAAAATAAAGTCATTTTAGTTTTAACTCAAAATTATAGTTAGATATCATTACATCATGTAGACAGTACAAGTAAAACAAGCACACAACAGGAAAAATAAAACATTAAAATAAATGATAGTGATAGTGTTATATTAGCTACTAATTAGCCTCATACAGCTAGCAAAGAGGCTAGCTGGTAACTAAATCAGTCACTAAAAAGCAATAATAAAAGACAGTCTCCTCTAACAAGAGTATGATTCAGGGATATGAAAACTGTTTGTCAACATTCGTTTAGTCACCGGTGTGCCAAGAAGTTAAAAGAAGCAGTAACAGTCATTTTCTAAGTTTTACCTGCTGCTTTTATAGCTTGTAGCACATTTAGCACCATGGGGACCTCTGCTGGCAAATGTCTACGTCTCAGCTTTTGTTCGTTGAGTAGTCAGAAAGTAGGCCGCAAAAATGAGCCTGGAAGGTAACTTTTTTTGTTTCACTCAGCCTCAGGCAGTGCAGGCCCTTGGAATAAAGGAGACTTAGCGGAAAATCCCGGCCTCGTCGCCATCATCTGTATCTTCTGTATCGTCTTCGTCCTGGTGCTGGTGGTCGCTACCCTGAAATGTATCCAATCACCAAGGTCCAAGTTTGAGAGGCTTGAAGATGTTCCCCTGGTAAGATAAAAAACAAAAACAGACATTTAACATTGTTTTTTACTATTTACTCCAATCGTATTTTGCACAGAGTTGGTACACAGTTTTTAAATGACGCTGCTAGCCTTACTAGCAGTGGTGGAAAGGGTAGCTCCAAGAAAAGCCTGTTATACTGTAGGCCTACTTAAATATATGGAAATTCATTTATTCCAGGTAAAAAAAGAAAAAATAAAACAAGGGGAAAATCCTAATGAGAGATAGTGTGTCATAAACATGAGATCAAATAGTCAAAATCATGAGTAACTAAATAATAAAAAGACAGAATTATTAGATTGTAAATCATAATTAATACATAAAAAGACGCCTTTTATCTCACAATTTTGACTTTATATCAGAGGTTGAAAAAGTACACTAATATTGTATTCAAGTAAAAGTACAGTTATTCTAGTTAAGATTGCTAGTACTGGTCTGCAAATCTACTTGTCAAATTTTAAGTAAAAATTTTACGAGTAGATTACTTTTTACTTTATTGCATGATGTTGACTTTTATCTAATTTCAGCTCTCTATCTGCTGAAGACAAGGTCTCAGAAGTCTTGGTAAAATTAGTCTCAAGTGTCTACTCAAGCATACCCAGAATAACTGAATGCTGTTTTTAACCACTCAAGGTGTCTTTTGACAGCGTATATTTGAAAGTTATTCTAAAACCCTCAGACTCACTGTAGGTGATGGGGGAGAGCGGGGCACAATCCATTACTTGTTGGATTTGGCTCAATAATCAGAAAAAAAAAAAAAAACACTCAAATTGAGTTTTTTATATTGAACCGCTTTTTGGAAAATGCGCTGAAAGAGACTGAAGTGAAATGTGCAAACTTACCCCATAGATGGAAGTAATTAATGCCGGTGGGTTGGTTGTAAGACTTTCCAGAAAAGTCCATTTGAAACCAATTAATTTAATACATTTTAATAAATACAGATATTCAGCAAATAAATAAAGCCTACTTTGAGTAGATCATGGTTGTGACTCTGTGATAGATACATATTTACATGTCTATCCATTCTACTATTGTATATAATTAAGTGTTCTTTTTTGTAAATTGTGTGTGATTCCTTCTAATAATGGTCCTATCATATAATTACTGTTGTCATAAATTGATATGCATTAGGAATTCTATTTAATATAAATATAATATGAAACATTGCATACATTTTTATGCAATTACAGTTCAGTTGTTATTCTCCGATCCTTGTACACCATGAGTGAGGTGACAGAGTTCCCCCCCCTGAAATTTTTGGTTGGTGGATTCATGCATTAAAACTCTTGCAGGTGTTCCATTTTGACTTGACACAAACTTCTGTACCTTTTAATCATTATGTGCTGTTGCAATGGAGTTCAGAAGAAACTTCTTTTATCAATATTAGGCAAAGAAAGAAGCAGTAAGTTAATGGTTGAGACTAAAAAAAAAATCAAGGAGGTATTTTTAAGTGAATGATGATTTAAGAACATGTACTGTAATTAGGCTTTGCTTTGTGTGTGCAAGCTGTCTGTTTTCCATCAGCAGGGGGCAACAATGTCTTTGAATGTATTCTTAAAATGTGACAAAGGGACAACACAGGAAGTGACAATCTGGCATCTTATGTATGTATTTGAACTGTCAAACCCTGACAGTAAGCGAGGGCTGGCATTCGTCATGCGTTTTATCAGACGTGTCATTTCTACCTCTTCCTTCCTCAGCAGTGAACACGGTGGTTTGCTGCTCTCTTTTTTTCTCACAAACAGGAAGCCCCTGTGTGTGAAACAGAGCAGATCATTGAAATGACGGAGTCAGTTCTCCAGAAATTAAAATTTATATTCAGAGCTCCATCAGATAATCAGCAAGTGGCCAGACTCTATACAGTATAACCAAGCTTCAGGTCTCCACCCTGAGAGGGCTTTGAGATTTCTCTTCAGAGACAAAAGCAAAATACTTCAAGGTTGTAACTTCTCTCTCCAGCTATCTGTAAATCTTTATGGGCATGTGACACTGTAAAAAGAATTCTGTGCACAGCTACACATATGCAACAGCATGAACCATGCATTTCTGACAACATATGGCCATAACATAAAAACAGCTATTTTTGCAGGCTAAGGAGACGATTATCCGATAACAGGCAGGTTTAATGAATGACAGAGCTTTACAAGGCTTTCAGTGGCAACTGTTTTCAAACTCATAGGGGTGATCTTTATTTTTCATGCATATGGAGCAGATTTAAACACATCTTCACACTGAAGTTCAGTTTTTAACATTATTTATAGGGCTTTTTGCCTTTAATAGATCGGACAGCCAAAGAGAGGCAAGAAATATAGGGAGAAAGAGTGAGGAAAGACATGCTCTTGCAGTGCCTATGAAAAGTATTCACTTCCTTGGATGTTTTACCCTTTTAATCATTTTAAAAGTCAATGATAATTCAATATAATTTGGCATTTTTAACAAAAAAGAAAAAAAACACCTCTTTAATGTCCAGGTGCCAATTAAATAAAAATATGTAATGTAAAATAAGTGACTGCAAAATATTCACCCCCTTTAAAGTGACTGACCTAATTCAACAAAGGTACAGCCAATTGGTGCTGATAGTGTCAAACTGGGATCACCTGAGTGCTGTGAATTTGTCTCAAATGATTGCAGTATAAAGACACCTGTGTCTGGATGGTCCAGTCACTGATTGTTCAGTATTCCTGGCTACCATTACACTATGAAGACAAAAGAACACTCCAAGCAACTCAGAGAAAACGTTATGGAAAAGTAGAAGTCTCTGAACATCCCCCAGAGTTCAGTTAAATCCATCATCAAAAAATAGAAGGAGTATGGCACATGTGTGAATCTGCCTAGATCAGAAGGTCCTCACAAACTTAGTGACTGTGCAAGAAGGTGACACCAAGACATCCATGACTACTTTGAAGGAGTTACAAGCTTCAGCAGCTGAGATTGGAGAGACTGCATACAACTGTTGCCTGAGTTGTTTAACTGACAATACTTTATGAGATAATGGCAAAGAGAAAGCCACTGTTGAAGAAAACTCGCATTAGAGCTCAGCTAGAGTCTGCCAAAAGGCATGTGGGAGACTTCATGGTCAAGTGGAATAAAGTTCTTTGATCTGATGGGACCAAAATAGTGCTTTTTGGCCATCAGACGAGACACTCTGTCGCTGCACATCACCACAAACACCATTGTGAAGGACAGTAAAATCATGGAGGATAATCTTATTCAGTCTGCAAGAGAATTATAACTTGGGTGATTTGTTTTCCTGCAAGACAATGACCCAAGGCATACCACGAAGGCTACACAGAAATGGTTTAAAAACAACAAGGTGAAAGTTCTGGAGAGGCCGAATCAAAGCTCAAACCTCCATCCAATAGAACTTTTGTGGCAGGACTTGAAAAGGGCTGTTCACGCCTGATCCCTGAGCTACCTGACAGAGCTTGAGCAGTTTTGCAAAGAAGAATGGAGTGAACTTGCAGTGTCCAGATGTGCAAGACTGATTGAGACCTATCCACACAGACTCAGAGCTGTGACTGCAGCCAAAGGTGCGTCTACTAAATACTGACTTGAAGAGGGTGAAAATTTATGCAGTCATTTATTTTGCGTAACACATTTTATTTAACTGATATTATTTCGCATAAATCTTTTTCACTTTGACATTAAATAGTATTTTTTTTATATTTTTCTGTCAAAAAACAAATTAAATTGATCATGATTGGTTTATAAAATCAATAAAAGGGTAAAATATCCGAGAGGAGGAATACTTTTTGGTATTTAACACAGTTAACTTTCTTCAAATGGACAAGGTAAAGGCTAGAAATATTTGTTCTTGTAATTTGACCTAACCTAATTAATGAAATATGTCAAAATGTTAAAAGTTTGTCCAGCAAAATACAATGTTTGTGCTTTTGGACTTCTTCCCAGTGTTCTTTCTCTATTGTCATTCTGACTATTTTTTCTGAGGCATTAAACAGAGATTTTCATGTTGTCAAGTTTTGAAAGCACGCATGCTAACATAACATGAGTGTACTTGTCTTCTGCTTTAAACATAGATCAAAACATGCACACTGACACTACAGAGAGGATTCAAAGCAGAATATAAAAAAATATGTTGACCTTTTGTAAATGTCAAGACAAACTCATAAACGTCTGGCAGTGGATACTTTCTCTCTCACCAAATCTTGTTTTTGCAAGAGGCCTTTATGAGTTTGATTCTAACCTCACAAGACAGAACTTTTCTTGTTTACACGGTCAGTCTCTTGACTTAATTTCATTCCAATCACGATGGGATTTCCCCAACTTGAAGAGAAAAGTTGAAACCGAGAGAGGATGAAATTAAACATATAAATCAGTCACGTAATTAAAAACAAGGCCTGCAATGTGGGCTATTTAAGTAAGTTGTGTTCATTTGATCCCTTTTCCTATCTCCTTTCTTCTTTTCAGGGCAAAGTGACAGAGGAGTCTCCGTTTGCCCGTTACGCTAAATGACCCAGGAGACTGTTTCAGACACCAGAGACCAGCAGGAGTACATTCCTGTCAGAAATTTCCACAACATCAGCACAAACAGACAATGATTTTCTTTCTGGCTCTCATCGCTTCACATTGCATTTTTTGTCCGTGACAGTGAAATATTTCTGTCTCAGCTTTGGTGTGCTCATTTGGCCGCTTTAAATTCTGCTGATTTAGCCTCTGAAGCATAATCAACTGTTGCACTAACTCATCTGTGGTTTCCTCTGCCTAACATGCACAGATGTCATTGTTTTTATTATTCTAGGTCCCTTTTGCACTCTTGCACATAACATGTCATTTAATAAAAATGCAGCACATTTAAGTTTCTGTAATATTTAGAGATTAACATACACTATATGGAAAAAAAAATACTTGGCCACCTTATCATTACACCAGTGGGGACTGGAATGACATTGGATTAAAAGATAATAATTTCAAAATGGGTCCCCCCCCCCATTCAGCTTTAACAGTCTCCAATCTTCTTGGAAGTCTTTCCACAGTTTTGAGTTGTTTTTGCAGATAAGTGTGATTCATCACTCCACAGAACACATTTCCACTGCTCCACATGCCAGTGTCTGTGGGCTTTACATTACTCCATCAGGTGCTTGGTATTGGACTAAACAGTTTTTGTGCTTGAATTAATGTCAGTGGAAGTTTAATACTCCTCAGCTATGGAATCAGCAGAATGTTGGCAACTTTTGTGCACCATGCAGTCGTTGACTCCTTGGTCTTCTGCTTTGTGGATGAGTTGCTGTTGTTCCTAAACGCTTCCACTTTCTAATAATATCACTTACAGCTGTGTGGAATATCCAGCAGGGAGGAAATTTCACAAACTGTCTTATTGCAAAGGTGGCATCCATCATAGTATCATGTTTGAAGTCACTGAGCTCTTCAGAACGACCCATTTTATTTAACAAATGCTTGAAAATGGAGACTGAATGGCTAGGTGCTTGATTTCATACACCTGTGGCAACAAGTCTGATTGAAAAACCTAAATTCAGTTAACAGGTATGGCGAAATATTTTTGTCCATGTAGTGTATTTGCAGATTCAGTGTAGGTTGGGTTATATGAATGTTATTTGCTTTTTCAAATATGTCTTTATGTTGTTTAATGTATAAATAGTTACATGGCTGCAGTAAGAATGAACAAGTGTACATGATTTATTTTTTATCTCTGAGTTTTTTACTGCATCATGTTTTCCTTAATTAAGTCCTGAAATGCAGATTCATTCCATTTTGTCATGTCCAGCATATCCCTCTCTAAAATGAATCTTCTTTCTTTCAGGGAAGAATTAAGTATACAGATTTCTTTCAAACAGTTTTGGTCAAGTAATGTAGTTGCAGTGTATTGTGTTAAACTCAGGGATTTGATTAAATCATGGTTTTGTAAATGGGGGTGAAAATGATTCGGATTAGCCTTTATTTGTGCATTTAATGCTTAACTGTCAGAGAAATGAAAGAGAGAAGCAAGTTTTCAATAAAACAATATTAAAATGTACAACAAATGTGGTATCTTTTGCTTTTTTAAAACATCGTGTTGATTCACCAGCTTGGACAGCAGCAGAAACAACATCCTTTTATCTGTTGTCTTATCTAAACACTTGAACAGTTTCCCCTGATAGATGAGTCAGACTCCTGAGATAAATTGTGTTGTCTTCACTGTTTGATGGTGAAGATTACCCAAGAGGTCAGGATGAATGTGTGTCCTGATAAGAATGTCTGAGTCTAACATCACCACAGAGACAGACTAATAAGACACAGAGGCCCAGTTTCTCTACAACCTACTAAAAGATGTCTATAAAATGTGAGGGGCATCTTTTTTAAGAATAAGTATGTTAAAGTTTTGCACAGTGGTTTGTTGCTTATTTGCTGAAGCTGTTTTCACACATGCACTCCTGAGATAAAAACAGAGCTCCAACTTCTTACCACCTGTCCTCTTTTCAAGGACATCAGAAACAAGTTCTATCCACTTTTCACCTGCAGACCAAAAAACGGGCAAACAATGAACAGAAGTTTCTATATCTGCTGGGAGAAGTTCAACAGTGTGCAAGTGTCAAAGCACATTCCATGACCTGTTGTGACCAAAAAGAGCCCCAAACATCACACCGCCACCATGAACAGGACTGTCTACAAATGCAGTACTTTGCAGAACTTTTAAGCGTGTTTGGATCAAAATTGAGGCTGAAGTAAAGTGTGGATTTGGCAAGTAAGCTGCCTGAGGGCACCATCAGACGGGAAGGAGGATTAACACAGCCCCAGTCGTGCTCTGGATGTCCTTGCATTATCAGAGGCAAGGGAAAATAATCTAACAAAGTCCACACCTTTAGGGTGGGTAAGGGGTGGATGTCTTCTGTAAGCACGGCCTAAGAAAAAATCTCTATATAATCAGTTTTTATAAAATAAAAACAAACCCTCTACATCCCTTTGACTGCTGCAGGAATGATGCAGTATTAGAATATAGAGATGTAGATGTTAGAAATATCTTCAAAGCAATCTCTTTAAACAAATAAATTTCAAAATTATTAATGCTGGATTTCTTGTGCTCTGATTTAACTTGTTTCACCTGACTTTGATGTGCCTTTTTTGATTGATATGTTGTATTTTTAACTTACTGATGTACTTTATGTCTTTTGAATATGTTTGATATCATGCATTTTCATTATTTTTTTGCTTGACGTCATTGTAAATGAGGGCTCGCCCTCAATGATTTTGGAGTTTAAATAAAGATAAAAAATAAAATAAACTTTGATTCATTTCAGTATCATGTGTGGTAGTAGGTAGTAGGGTAGCCACGAAGCCCCTGATCGTACTGTTTAAGTCCTAAGGGCACGTAAACTGCGGTCTCTGGGCAGATTGCCAGAGGTAAAAAAAAAAAAAAGCGTGGACAAAAGAGATGCCATCGAGCTTGACCTTGGCGGCATCACACGTTTGTCAAGCTTGACCCCCCCCCCACTACACCCATCTCCAGCCCTTGGTTTTGGCACATCAGGCCTGTGATTGATCCTTAGTAGCCTGGTGTGCCTAAAATTCATGCACATGACTGTATTTTTTTAAAAGAGGAGAATTTCTGTGAATTTATAATTGCTAACTTTGTAATCTTTATTTTACCTTCTAATCTGTAAATTTGTTTAGAAAAACAATAATGTCAATCTGTAATTTGTATGGTTAAACCTTGATTTCTTTTTATTAATATACAAATTCATACTGGCATCTTTCCTCTGTTATCGTACAAAATATCTTATTCATATATAACCAAGTTATCATGCCAATATGGCTCAAAGGATAGATAGATAGATAGATAGATAGATAGATAGATAGATAGATAGATAGATAGATTTTAACGGGCAGTAAAGTCAGAAGGTCAAGTCAGGAAAAACTCGAGCTTTGAGCATGGCTCTTCTGTTCTGTTGTTTACATCAGAGCTACACTTCCTATCATGTGACCCGCGCGTCGACGTCAGAGTGACGGCGGGGTACAGGGCGCTGCATGCTGCGGAGTTTGAAGTCTAAACTAACTAACTGATTTGACCCGCAGCAATAAAATGGAAAAGAGCGATAAGTGTAGCAGTATTACCTGACAGACTTCCACTACTGGTTCAGAGGAATTTACCTGGACGTGGATAAAACCCGCAAGAGAAGACGGAGGGACGCTGGGGTGAGCGAAAACGAATCTTTAAACTTACAAAACTGTGACAAAACGGCAAATGGGGCAGAAAGACAGTTCATGTCCTAATTTTTCCGATGAGAAACTCAAAAATACCACAAAGGGCGGACAGTTTGCTTCAGGGACAAGAATTATCTGAATAAGACACCAAGTTATTGGAGTCTTGTTGCTACTTCTTCCATTCAAAAGCTACAGGGGCGTAAAGACAGGAGCAGTCAAGTGAATTATAAGCAGTAATGCGTGAACTGAAGTATTTCATCAATCTACGACAAACTTAGAGTATGCTGTAGTCGTGTTAAGTCAGTTAATGAATCCGTATGATACTGCTGTCTGTGGAAGTTTGTTGTTGTTAGCCCCACAGTATGCATTAGTAGCCCAATACTTCCACATGGACTCTCCCTGTTGTTACAGCATATTTGTATAGTATCCTATATGTTTATCCTGAGATCAGCAAAAGTAGAAAGAGAAGTTTCCAATCACAGCAATGTTTTAATGTAATGTAAGCAGCACTGTTTGTCACACTGCCAGAAATGTAAACTTTGATACTCCAATAAAAGTTCAACAATATCAGTGCAAGCAAATCCCTTCACTCATAAACAGTGTTCTCTCTTTTCTCCAGCAGAAAAAATATGACAGAGGATCTGTAGGTTGTTTTAAGCTTCTGTTCTTTTGAGTATCGATCACTAAAATAACAAAGTTGTTAAGAAACATGTATCAAAGTGTAAAAAATATTGACAACCTTAGACAAGAGCAATGTCAGTGGAATAATTCAGCTTCATGAGCAAACCAACATGGAATGTATTTCCCCAAAATATTTATGTGATCCCTCCTGCTGTCTTTATCTCCTTCCTTCCTCCATATCTGTTTCCTTCATTCTGTCTTCATACAACACATGCACACGCACAGTCCACTGAATGTTGAAGCCTTTCCTTCGCTTTTTACTTTTACAGTGGAGAAACGAAAGCTTAAGCTAAAATGCATGAATTATTGATACTGCTTATTTGTAAAGGGATAGTGCATATTAATGGATAATACTTGAACAAGACTAGAAAGTGTAAATAATCCAGATTTAAGCCAAGGTGTATTTCCATCTATTACCCTTTTAGATGCTGCTTTAAAACATAAACAAAACATGTGCTCAAAGGCAAAATACAGCCTCTTAGAACTGCATAAATAATTTTCACATATACTAACTACATTAAGTAATATGTGATACAAATCTGAAAAGTAGCTTTGCACATCAGATGCAACATACATCTCATGCTGTCGAGGGCATCTGCAGTGCTGTCGTGCATGTCTGGTTTGACTTAAAAGTGTAATATATGGGATATTCTCTGATTGTAGATAGTGAGCTGCTTCTTAAGTTTCCAACTTTAACAGACAGAGCTGAAGGGCCAAAGGCAGTGTGTATCCACCTTATTGATCAGTCATTATTATATGATTCTAATAATTATCTCCTCAGTGGTCTCTTCAAGTCTACTTTGGATTTTTTGTTTTTATTTCAGTCTAAGTATTGCACCTAGAATGTGTAGAAATTTGCACAGAGGCTCCACTAAGGTTAAAGTCACTCTGTCAGACGTGTTTCCTCTGTCGTGGGAAATGTTTAGGATTCTGACTGTGTCATCACTTTAAAAAGAACAAAGTTCTGCTCTTTTCTCTGTGTGTCCAGCAGATGGCGTGCTGCTCCAGGACTTAGCTGCTCTTATCTGATCCATCAGGATCTGAAACTGTTTGATCTGCAAACATTTGCAGAGCTAGAGCTTAAATCTGCTTTGACTTTCTGCTTGGTTCACCGCAAAATGGACTGAAAAAAGAAGTGGCTTTTGAGTCACTTCTTTAGAAAACACTGGTGAGACAATGATAAAAAACATACTCAACTGAATGTTAGGTTTTCCAAGTCTGCCATGGCACCAGTCAATGCTATTCATACGCTGTAGTCATACTAGTTGTTATTTTTCTTACTGGAGTTATTCATTTCTTCAGTAACCTTACAGAGGGAGACAGTACTCTAGAATTTGTTTTAAACACGAGATACTTGTGCCCAGGTGAATAAGGATGATTGATATCTTGTTGATAGACAAACCCAATATTTCCAAATTTATTTCAGCTGATACCAATACATATCTAGAGTTCAGACCAAAAACTGTAGTCTTTAAGGGTCCTGATGAGAGGATAAGCCCTCAGGACCCTTAATCTCGGTTATGCCCCTATACATTACTGATAAGTTACATAACCTACCACATTGACTTTAGCTGCCACAGCATGTCTATCTTCAGAAGACCCAGGCTAACATGCAAGCTTCAGGTCGTGACACCGCCAATCTACCTACCCTACTGCATGGCCCCCTCAACCCATTCATGGAGACAGATGGGCATTAAAAGCCAGGACATCACTAGGGTCAGTTTGTCAAGCGGGAACCTTCTTCAGCATATGTTTCATCTGATTAGTCCCACAACACCTCAGGGAGGCCAGACAGTGAACTCCAGTGTCACAGAGCCACCACCCTCCATGCAAATTTCACCACCTACAAATATGAAGGCGTCCTTTTTCTTATACATACCCTACCACATGGTCATCACAGCCCAAACAGCATCCCAACCTTAAACAGATCCAAGTTCTCTATGCAAGGATGCCCATAAGGGAGAACGGTCAGAACAGCTTTTTATTACTAATGTCAACATTGTGGATGCACACACTGAACTAAACAATAAGAAAAGAAATGTCTGACTTCATAGCTGGGCCGTTATGTGCATCAAGAAGCCTGGAAATGAAGTAGAAGAAATAACTTTGATGGAAAAATAAATTTGAATAATTGCGAAAAGAGATGAAAAATGCAGAAAAGTGGCATAATTAAGTTTAAGTGGAAAAAATGGACAAGTGGCAAAAAAATTGCATAAATGGGCAAAAAGTGGCTTTTTTAGCAAAAATAAGTTGCTTAAATGGGTAGAAAAAAGGGGGCTAGAAATGCCACAAATGGGTTAAATGTGAAGTAAAGGGGTAAAAAGGGTCAAAAAGAAGTGGCAAGAAAATGGCAAAAAATAATAATAAAAAAGAGTTAAAACTGGCAAAATAGGGCAAAATGAGTAAAAAGTGGCAAAAAGAAACGGCAAAATTGGCCAGGAGTGGCCAAAATTTGTGTAAAGGGGTAAAAAATTGGTGAAAATGGGCAAAAATGGTTTAGAAGTGAAAAAAAAGAAATGGCAAATGGGCCACAAGTGTTGAAAAAATGGGCAAAAAAGGCAAAAACTGGGTTAAGGGCGGCAAAAACAGCAGCAAAATGGTCCACACATGGCCAAAGAGTGGCGGAAATTGGCAAACCAGAGTTAGAATTGGCCAACTGGGTAAAAAGCTGCAAAATATTAAGAATGTGTCAAAATGGGTAAAAAGTGGCAAAGTATCAAAAATGGGTAACTATAGGGTGAAAAAGGGTTAATGACGGCAACAAAGATCCAAAAGTGTCAAAAATTGGCTTATAGCAGCAAAAAATGGTTAAAAGTGGCAAGCCTGGATGCTAGCAATGCTACTGAGCCAGCACACATGCATTGATATCATCAATAAATCACAACTGGAGAAGACCCATTCTCTGGCTTTTTCAGGGGCCCAGCTAATTCTATGGGCAGGCATGGGTCTATACAAGCTTTAGCTAGTGACCTAACCCAGCCCGTGGCCCCTAGTTACCCCACGAACAGAACACAACTATTGCTGGAGCCAAAAGTACACAAACAATAACTGCAAAATAGTTGTCAATGAAGTGTCGATATCAGTCAGGTCTAACAGTTTAACTAAACAGTGGCCAAAGACGTCAGATGTACTGATCTGTACTGATCCACACAAAGAAATGATGCTGCTACAGAACAAAAAAAACAGAATCAGAGCAGAAACAGAGTAGAAACAGAACTACTAGTCATTGCTGTGTGACTACGGCCTGGTCCAGTCTCTCATCAGTTCATGTCCAAAGGCTCTTTTCATCTGTTTGCCTTTCTGTAAGACTGAGTCACTGCTGATCTCTGTTTTGTGGAAAAAAAAAACTGTTAGGTGTTTGGTAGTACACCTTTTATATCATCCCAGATAACTGCTTATTTGTTGTACATATTTCTATCTAATGTGTACTGAAATTTTACATTGGTCCAAAATGCTAAAAAAAAAGCAAAGCAATTATGTTAGATTTAACATCATCCATAAGTGTCTCTGTGTTTGTAGTTTACATCTCTCACATTTGGTATACGACCTCAGCTCTCTGATGTGTGATGTGTAACATGCATTGCTTCTAGGCAAGTATATTCACAAGAATGCTCATGACGCAGCCTGGTGCACATACACAAGATGAAACAGCAAGTATGTCAGTGGCCACATACAAATAATTTCATAACCAGCAAAAACCCCTCACAGGAGCTTTAAACTCATTTATCACTCATTTTTTCTTGTTCAGTAAATCTGTAAACTTAAAATGAGAGTAAAATGAACAATAAAATAGATTATGTCCTGGTCACTGTCAGTGTGTTTACCAGTATTAGATAATACATCTGTACTATAGGGAGGAAGCATATCTTTGAAAGTGGTAGGGTTAAATCTTAGAGCTGTGTGTGTTTGTTTTGAACATACAGACTCTTTGTTGGCCTTATCAGCTTCTGTTTTAACACGCTTATCTGCTGTACGTCATCACAAGACGCCTTAGGTGTTCACTTTATGACGGCTGATTGTAGAATTGAAGACAAGGTCAGGTCTGCTGAGAGGGTTAATTATTACAGAGTCTGTCGGACTAGGACACCTCACAGCGCATACTGTCGACCTATGAATGATAGCAGCACAGAACTTACACCTTGTACATTAGGCAGTCGTCAATTTTTGAAAAACAGTCAAATTAATAGCATATTTCACAATGAGTAGGCTTTGCAGCCTTTTAGTATTACATCTTAAGTTTTGTTAGTTTATGACACTGATTGTGTAAATTTATAACTTAATGTTGTAAAGAGTATTGGAAGACGAAGAGTTTCCAGGCTGTTTAAAAAAACCCTGAACTTTTTTTTTTTTTACAAGCATCTTTTTCAATGATGAAGAACAAATGAATAATACGCTTGTAGTTCATGTTTCAGACAGAAGAAGGATTCATTTTCTGTGACTACAACACTGTAAGACAGTGCTACTTCTGTCAAAGCTGCACTTTCGTTCAAACTGAATATTTCAAAAGTAGACCATTTTCACAGCAGACATTTAGATTCGTCATGAAGCTGCAATGTAGGAGGCACTTTTTCAGGCGCCTCTGTCTCAGGAAGTAAAAGTGAGATCCATTTTTCACTTTGAATGTGACATGATTCACAGTTGTAGAGTTTGAATTGAAGCAAAACTGTCATGGCTGAATCAGCGTAGCTTAACAATTACACAACTTGTAGAAAATATCAGATTTCTAAAGGGGATGTATCATGAAACACCACTTTTTGCATTTTTATACATTTATTTTCCTCCCATGACTGAAAACAAATGGTTTGCTCAGAATCTGCACGTATTGTGACATCACAATGAGTCAAAGTGATACCTGCTTCTCACCTGGTATCTCCCCTAACAGCCACCTGAGTTGTGGCATTCGTTAATATTTTTTCGTGGACCGATAGTGCCTACTGAAGCTGGTTTGATATGCAAGGTTCAGACTGCACACAGAGCTGGTCTGGGATGCCCTCATCCAGGCTGGATTAGTTGTATAGATAATAATAATAATCTTTATAGAGATGTAACAGAGACGCACTGGCATGCATTAAAGACTATCCTGTCAACTAATGTAATCGAATGTATTGCACTGTTAAATAAAAGCTTTGCTTTATTTATATCTGTCCAGCGTCACTTAGAGTGATGGGAATTGCAGCTCTTTTTAGAGGTCTGGATTATTTCCTGCATGGTATCCCTGCATGCACTCAGCATTATACACAGCAAAAGAGCCAAAGGAATTATGTATGGGCTATGGGGGAGAGCAAAGAGGCAGGCTAGTGAGTCATCAGGTCATCACGAAAGCCATATTATTAATGTGAAATGTGGAAACACATGGTCACTTGGTATCTGAATGTTGATCTGTGATACTGCATTGTTTGACGAACCCAAAAGACCCTTTAGAGCTGGCTTATAGGGTCAGAAACATCCTCTGGTGCTTGACTCAAATGATATTTTGACTAAAGCATAGAAGTGATTGGCTTTTTTGTAAAGTGTAGGAATCGTCCTCAGTATTTGTAAAAAATTACTGATGATAATTGTAGCACACAGGTTCATTTAGGTCTGTAAAGAACTAACTTTCCTCTCTTCTTATACATTCTTAACAGCTGTCCCCAACTTCCTGCCTCCCCATCAGGCAGTCCTGCGCCATTGGGATCATGTGATTGCTAAAGACCTAATGCAACAACAATGAAATTGTGATTAATTGAGCAGCCACAGTGTCAGTATCTTTCATTGGGTAACATGTGCTACAGTTAGATTTTTATGCACTTGTTCCTTTTAATTTTAAATTCTTGCATGTAAAAAGAGCATAGCTTTCAGTTAAATGCACAATACTGCATTTCAAAGCTAAAACCCTCGTACATGCAGTAGGGGTCGGAGAAAAAATCGATGCAGCATATTTTGTCTGGTGATAAATCATATTGTCATGTTCACCAAGTATAGATTTTTTCAAATTAATTGATAATATGAACTGAAGTCTATGATCAAGGAAAAATAAAATCAATAGCTTGTACAATTGTTTGCCCAGTGAGGTCAGCAGAGGTGACGGTCATAGAGCAGGAGAAAGTTAGTACAACAAACATGGCAGCACCAGGGGGAAAGACATTAATAATGCAAGCAGGGCATAAATGAGATGGACATGACACATGAGGTTTGCAAGAAGTGCTACTTGAAAATAAAATACTGCAGGAATACGTCAAACATGAGGGCAAGACTAATGCTAAATCAGCTAAACGGTTGAAAAAATGGTATAGATCTCAATATACTGCAATATATGGTATCACAATACTCACTGTATTGCAAAATGTTTAAAATCGCAATAATATTGAATCGTGACCCAAGTACCGTGACAATATCGTATTGTGAGGCCACTCATGGTTCCCACTCCTAACATGCAGGCTGTCCTGGCTCCAGTATGGAACAGCAGGTCCTGTTTGCTGTGAGCTTTACTGAGCAGCAGTCAGGCTGCAGATCCACAGAGATGTGCAGGTTTGATTAAAGCAACAGGAGACTGATGAGCCATAAAGATGTGTGGGTTTCTCAGGAACATCTCAGTACTCAGTTCCTGCTGCAGGTGCAGAAACAGAAATGTCATACTGCTTTTTAATAAAACTGATATATCTGCCAATATATTTTGGACAGAAGAGCTCAACAGTCACTAATTAAGAATAAATTCACTGCACACTAAAGGAAAACATTAGAAGATGTTTGCTTGGAGATGCAGGGAAGACGTAAAGCACCTTAAAGAAGACTGGGACTAAAGAAGATGATTTAGTGTATCTGTGAGGGTTCAATATCAATAAACATGTCGCCTAAGCACTTAAACCATAAGATATATAAAGTTAAATACTATAATGGGAAGATTTGATGCCTTCTTTGCCTTATGCCTGTGATTTTAATGGTCGAATAATGAAATACCTTTTTCTGCAGATCATTTGTTGAAGAATGGGAATGATAAAATAGATCCAAGCTGTATAAGTAGGCAACAGTGTGTTTATAATGTTTTTATAATAATGAAAAAGAATGGCAGTTTGGTTTGACTCTGCTGATTAAAGACGCTCCCTGGGTGACAAATTTCACTGTTGATTAAAGTAAAATTATAATTTTTATTAGCTAACCAGTCTAAAGTGAAGAAAACACTCAGTAAACAGTCAAAGTTGAGCACAATTTCTTACACTGCTCAATAAGGGACTGCAGCATCTAGAGGATGTTAAATTGGTTTGTGTGTGGCTCCACCAGCCTTCAGGCCTCCTTGCAGGTTAATGCCCACATGCCTGTCTAAATGTGGTCACACATCACTCTGGTCAATTGGCTATATGTGGTTCAGCTGGACACGGCTGTTACACCTCACCCAGCTTCAGGCCTCAAGGCAGCCTAAGGGGGAGAAAAACCAACCACTATTAGACCCACAGATCACATTAAACACTGTACAATAGTCAAAACCCAGGGCTTTGACAAACAACAAAATCATATAACAGTGATGAACTACAGCCTATTTAGATCCATTCATTATCTACACCACTTATCTTGTCCTGGGTGGCAGTGGACTATATTAATACAAAACAGCAACACAGAAATTCTTGTAAGATTGGCAGCAAGGCAACAGCTTCCACTTCAAAAGACTTTCCCTACAGATGACAGCACGGGGCTGTAAGCACTAAAGCCACAGGCACTTCATTGAGCAGTCGACGTGCAGAAACTGTCAATGAACTGTCAACATTTCAAGTTAAGACAACCAGATCTCAGAACATGAATCACTTTCAAACTACCAAGGATTAGAAGCAAATTGGGTGAGACTGCTTTAAGTGTTGCTGTGCCTAATAGTTTTAAGATAACATTTAGTTCTCCATGTCACGAGGAAAGTGATGATTCTCTTGACCAATCAGTAAACTGCAGTGTGTGAAGCTCCGCCGTCCAGGGACGAAAAAGGTAATCTCAGTATGCCCATGGAAGGGTGCTGAAAATGTAGGACAGTACAGGTCGGTTATTTGGGAATCTTTCCAGCTTTTGGTAATAACAGCACAAACAAACATGAACTAAACTGAACAGGACTACTTAGTGGACCTATTTAAGACTGTCCCAAAGCTCTTAAACTGCACTGACAACAGAGAATTTATAGGAGGAGAGGACACGTGAGAGCAGGCTGCACAGAAGTCTATTCACTGACAGACATGTGCCCTTATTGGATATCCCTCATTACAGCAGACCTTAATGAACCTTCACATCAGCAGAGTTTAATAATGGAGAAAAAATGAAGCCTGAAGCAGAAACTAAATACACACGCTGGACTCTTAACCAGTTATAAACAAAGAGTCTGTATGTGATTAGCTGAGATTTAATCAAGTGTTTGACATAACTTTGGAGTTTAATATTTGATTAGTTTTCTAATGTAATCAGGTCACATACTCAGACAAACCACTGTTATTATGTGTGTTTTATTAGAATCAGTATAGTGCATATTAGTGCATACACTATCAGCTGATTAAGCATGCTGACAGCTGATGAGTATTGAGATCCAGTACATGGTACTGGTACCAACACATCTGATACCTGATGGACTAAATTACAACACAGATATCGTTACTTCATATCGATGTGATTTATGTGTTAAGTTGCACCAGTCTTCATTTCCTATCCCATATTCAACTGGCATCTTATAAAGATATCTCTGGGGCGCAGGTGGCCTAGTGGTTTAAAGTGTATCCAATGTACGTGGTTGGCTTGGGTTTGAATCCAGACTATGGCACTTCTCTCCCCAGCTCTTTCATGTCTGTTTCTGATTCTATCCACTGTCCTCCGCTATTAATAAAGGCATAAAAAGCCCAAAATAAATCTAAAAAAATAGGTATCTATGTGAATCATTTAAGATACCCAGGCAGCTTATAGTCTCTCGCTGACTTTCAACACATTTTTTCCTATCAAAAGTATTGGTTCAGGCACTGTTAAGGCACTGGTGTCATATGATAAGTATCGATTAGCGCCGGTTTCAGAAAAAACCCAAACAGTACCAACCCCTAGGTAGGCAATCAGATGGGCAACATAAAACAGGGCTTATAACATGGAAACTACGCTTGAAATTTATGTATCAATAAAATGAGTAATATGTTGTTATATAGCCTAATGCATGCAATAATAAACTTTTGGCAAATAGTGACTATGATAAAAACAAGAACCCACCTCAACAAGGCCCAAACCATGAGAGCGGGCAGGTAGGATTCAGTTAATGTTTACAAAGAGCAGCCTACCGTCTAGACCTGTTCTATATGGAGGTGCTCTGTAAAAAATATTACTAATTCAGACCCATATGAATAAAACTGGGCTGGCTTAAAGATGACTGGGACTTCTAAAACAAAAGATTTCTAAAACTATTAAACTTGACCTTGCTTTAAAAATATAATAATCCCATGGTAAGACGTGATTATGAAATAATAATAAATATGAGACCATTTTTAAACTTGATCTTTGTGTAGTAGCAGTGCCAGGACCCAGTAGTGAGCCCAGTGCAATTATTACCATCAATTAGGCACAAATGAGTTGTTTATCCAGCTTATGAACAACTCCACAGCAATTTTCAACTTTCAAATATCATGAGTATTTTTTTCACGTGTTTTTATACTTTTTTAAAATTTCTAATTGTAGAAAAGTGCTGTGATAAATGTCTCCAGTAAAGTATTGTGAACTAAAGTGGGCTGGTCTGAACCCTGAAACTCCAGGGCTGAAAATGAGTCCCGCTCTGGCCCCGAATGGATATGTGAAAGAAATTATCTGGTGTGTCAGAATAATAGAGTGACAGAAATGGTCTTATTCTGACTGAAGGGTAAAATGATGTTAAAAACCTGTGACACAACACAAAAGTCCAGTGAAATAGTGATATTTGACATTGATTTTCAAAAACTGTAGATGACAGAAGGAAAAACTAAACATGCTAGATGGGAGGTCATCACACATTAAAAGTGTGGCCTTGATTGTCATTCAATAGACTGACAGCTGCCCATCTGCCTGGTGCTCGTAAGGTAAAGTCAAATCTGGCAAAAATACTGCAAGTCAAAGTCGCATTTTGACCAAGCTGTGTTAAAGGGGCTAAAGTCTTACCAGGACTGTATGAAATAAAAACATGCTGAGACAAAGTGTTTACTTTAAATGAGTGAAAATGTTATATGTCTGCATACATTATCACCTTGTTCCTTAAGTTCTTATAATAAAACAATTAGGGTCTGAGTTTGGGCGATTTTAAACCACTTTGTCCTGATCTCAGGTTAGAAGCCCGACAATAACAGTGCATTAAGCTCTTTATGATTTGTTGCCCCTCATATAAAGCTCTCAACAATGTCCGTGTCTCCTAATTTAATTAATCCACCAGACGAAGCATTTTGTCTCTGCTGCTGTCCAGTTTGTGTAATAATTGCTGTTTTATGGTGTTTAATGTTGTTTTACAGCTAATTCTTATGAGTCCATGTGGGCCAGGTACTCTATGTGTGTGTTTAAATTTCAAAGATGAAGGTAATAAAAAGTGGTTTATCATGGTCTGTCCTGGCTGAATAGAAAAGCCTTTTAGCCTTTGTGCATCTGGCATAGTCATAGATCACCATGATGGAGCACATGGTAATGACAGGTGGTGTTAGTGAGTCAAATGAATACTTAAAAGATGACAGTCTCCATTAATTTCAGCTTTTAAAGCCCTATATGCTCATTTTTCTTCTTCACTTGTATTAAAGTTTTTTTTTAATTTTGTATTTTGCATCAAAAGCCCTCTTTTGTGACTCACGACTGCAAACCTGGCAAGCTCAAAGCACAGGTTTGAGTTTATTTTGGTTTCCAGGAAAACAAACTGTTGAATGTCAGATATATCTGCAGATAGTGAATGATTCATTCCTGTCTGAGCAATAACAGAAACTTTCTGTTGGTTTTGTCTCATGACAACATCCAGGTTTTGTTTAAATAAGAATACTTCATACAAAGCTGTCTGTGGCCATGTCTGTGGAAAAACTAAATGTCTGATGATTAATGAATTTAAAATTAAAACCACCTCTGTGTTGTTTTTTTTTCTGTTTCAGCTGCTGTCCTGCTGCTACAACAAATAGCCAGAATCAATGTCTCGCTTTGAGGTAAATAACATTATACTCGCACAAATACACACACTCTGTCTCTCTCACGTCGTCTACCTGCTTTATCAACTTTACAGTTTGAACTCTGATTGATAAGTCCTCATACCATACAAACCTGAGAGTGATTCTACAGCCGCCTGCGTCACGACGTGTCTCTGTGTCGGCTGATGACTCGGTTTGAGCCAGTTTACCTCACAACTATAAAAGTTTTATCTCTACTTCAGGGCTTTGTAACAAACACAAAGAGTCACAATGAATAACTGATAATGAAAAAAGTTTTGTAGAAAAACTTGCAGCGATTTAAAAAAACGATTTTAATTATTCTCTCAGTTTGCTTCACAGACTTTGCATGATAATAAGCTAGAGATATTTTAATTGAATGTAAATTCAATTTCAAGGGTATTTTGGTGATTATGAATTTAATTATTCTCCCTGTCGAATGACTAAAGATGAAAAAATTTAATTTTAAGACGAGGTTAGACTACAGTCCTAGTTTTACGGTCTGTTCAACTGTCTCAGATAAATGATCAGAGCCCCAAGCAGACAAACGTACACAGATGAACCCAATCAGCCATCACAACCAATGTGATGAAGAGTGACTGTGCAAGACAACACTCTAAAAGACGGCTATAAAAAAAACCCTGATTGTCTACCCAGACATTACCATGAGTGATAGGGTAGCTTGATGCCAGTGTTATAGTTGAGTCACCAAACCTCGAGTCCGAATCGAGTCCCGAGTCTCTACTGTTCAAGTCCGAGTCAAGTCGGAGTCACCAAAGAAAGATTCAAGTCAAGTCCTCTTTACCTGAGTCCGAGTGCAATCGGGTCCCCATTACCCATGTTTGACTCCTAGATGAGTCCTAAAAGACCTAAAACCTAGAGCCAAATTGAATTCAATTATTAATTATTTTCAAGCCATTCCAGCTTTCCAGGTGGGTTACATGATGTGTTATTAATGTATGAAAGGGCTACAGGAGCTGTTACACTCTTCATCAATAATATTAGTTATATTAACAGGACTAATTGTGTATTTAGGGTGGAAAAATGAGAAAACATGTTTCTTAACTGAACTCATGCTTTACCTCTATCTTATACTAAATATTCCTCCTTTAAAATGACTGGATTTATTCAGACTTCTCACTAAAAACTAAAAACTAAAATTCCAATTTTCTGCGTGGGACATTTGAACACATCATAAAAAGGTCTTCACTTCGTCCCCCCTTGGATACTCTCTGTCTTTAAACGTCGTAATTTTACCGTATGCCTCCTTGTTTAGCTCAGCGTTATCTTGCCAATGTTAACGCAGATTTCAACGTTGTATTGATATTTTTAACTGACAGGACTCACTACAGGTTGAAGAGTTTTTATCACTCTGTCCTAGACTGAGGAGGATTACTGTACAGCAGCAACAGCAGCTAATATGACCAGTCTGAGCAGCTGGTGGAGATTTTCAGCCATTCAGAAGTAGGCTGGCTGCATTTTAGTTTAATTTCTTGTAAGGATTACCAGGGGAATACAGAGAAGAGCTACAGGTTTAAGCTACTTATCAACCTATCAGCTCCTCTCTCTGTCACCCAGGCTCGCCCGCTCCTCCTCTCTTTCTCCTCTGGTTGTTTTCACAGACAGCAGGTTAGACTCACGTGAACGCGCATGCAGGTGAGTGCACGCCAGGCGCTGCATGAACACTGATCAGTTATGCATTGTTTTCTCACACAAAAACAACAAATATTACAGAAAAAAATTGTCCTCAGCAAAATAGGTTCAAGTTCTCGTCGTCATCCTTGAGTCCTGGCGCAGTTAAAGTTCGAGTCCGAGTCAAAGTCCGAGTCATCAGCGCTCGAGTCGGACTCGAGTCCGAGTCCTGGACTCGAGTACTACAACACTGCTTGATGCTATTTCTTTCCAGCATTTCTCTTTTTTGATATGTTGTGGTTGTACCTCCACCAACTTCATCACTCGTCTGTACGTTACCATTTAGTTTGTTTACACGTGTTACTTTACACATGCAGAGCTCTCCATGCTCTCATTGGTCAACTTCGCTGACCTGATGGCAGTGATAGTTTTGACTGCTGTTTTTTTTTTTTTTTTTTTTAATTCTAGTCTCAGTCTTAAACTTAAAGATGAAATGTCTCTTAGTTTTAGTCACATTTTAGTTATTTCTACTTTTATAGTTTTAGTCTAGTTTAAGTCGACAAAATCTCGAAAACATTTTAGTCTAATTTAAGTCCATAAAAAGTTCTCACATTTTAGTCTTAACTTTTAGTCCAAGCATTTATTATTTTGCCTGAATCAGGTACCAAATCATCGTAGTGTGTTCTATGCCCCCTGCCAAACCTGGGGTTCCTGCTTTCTACAGTTGAGAGGCAGTATAGCTACATATGCATTGTATTTTGATAGATATTACAGATTTTGAATGTCTGACAAAAACTTAGTTACATTTTAGTCTAGTTTTAGTCATCTTGATGAAAACTAAACTTAGTTTTAGTCAGTTTTAGTCAGTCATGTACCAACATGTCTACAGTCGCCATAGTTCGCATTATACAGCTATCTGTGGAGTTTATTCGTCGGTAGTGGCACACCTCGGTTTGGGGCTATGACGTCACGTGTTTTGTTGCTCTGATTGGCCCGTAAAGATACGACAGAACGTTCATCCAATCACCTTCCGTTTTTTTTTTCAAAGGCTCTGCCCTTTCCCAAATGCTGTCTATGGAAGGTTTTCCTGATGGATGTGTGAAACAAATCCATCTGGTGTGTCAGGTTAGCCCTCAGGCAGCTTTCTTGCCACATCTAGGCTTTAATGCAGACTTAACTAGGCACAAACATGCCTAAAACCCATGCACAGTACTGCATGCTTCTTTCCTCAGGGCGATGAGACGTAAACATATGGTAAACGCACAAAAGTTTGTATGAACCGATGATAAAGTGGCATTGCTACTACGTGTGACCCTAAACTACAAAGGGAGTAGATTTCAAGAAAATGAGGGCTGGGGGCAGCATAAACAGCACTTAAGAGTCCGCCATTGTTGATGAAGTCCACCTGCTTGTGTATTTCTCTTGACTGGAACTGTATGGTACAACTGTGAATGCCTACTCATGCTGAGAACATAATGGGCATGTGTTTAAGCCACTGTTTTTAAAGAGAACTGCATATTACCAGTTCACTTGATAAAGAAAAATGTTGTTTCCTGAAGTTTCCACTCTGGAATCTGTTTTAAAAAAAGTTTTTGGCACATAAAAGTGGCTGTTTTCAGATGAAATCAATGAGGTGTTTGTTGTAAACTTGGCCTTAAAGTTCAGAGTCTTACCAAGTGAAAGTTCATTGAAGTAAACTTCATTTTCTCAGTCTCAAAATTAATGGAAGATGTTGTTGAATGTAACTTGTTATGTCTTGGACATTTTATTCATTTTTTTTAGTTGTAACCCTGAATTTTTATTCACTCAGCACTGAAGCCTTAGCAGCAGGATGAAGGGAAAAGTAGATTCATATGAAAATGTGCTGCTTCAATTACCAGTTATTTCACAAAGTTTCCCCTCTCTGTGGTTGGCCCCTCAGTCTAACTGCAGGGTTGTTTCAACCAGTCATGCTTCCAAGAGGACTGAACACATTTCTTTCATCAGAGAACTCCTGATGTAGGACAGACATTTTTAATCTCAGTTTTTGAATATTCAATCAGTGAATTTGGTGGAGTTTGCAGATTCTAATAATTGACCCAGGAGAAAACTGCAGCATATTATCTCATTTATTTCTAAGTCTGTGACTTATCCAATTTCCAAATGCGCCTACCAAATTTCCATCACACAGTTGTTCAATAAGCTAATATGGCTTCATCAGAGCTGACAAATGGTAAAAATTGAGTTGATTTTACTCTTTTCTTAACAATCGTTAAGACTTTTTAGTTGGTCTCAGCCTTATATTTCTTTTCACTAGCAAATTTAAAGGAATTTGTATCAAAAGTGACCATTTTTATGTCCTGAAAGAGCGATGAGTCCAAAAAGTTTTGTAATTGCTAGATGTCCTCAGTCGACAATTGCAAAAGAAGCTGCTCTGGTTGATAAATGATCACTGTGGACAACTAATCCTGAGCAAGACACATCCAATAAACATGCTTGTTACTGCCAGAGGCAAGCGCACAAGAAAGAGATTTACCTTTGAGGAAATGTCTGTGTCAGATCTCAAAAAAAGGATTAAAGTCTTTATTAGTGGGTTTGTTCTCTTTCCATGAAATTGTCAAAAAAAATAATAAACATAACCATTAGAGCTCTGCTGCTGTGGCACAGACAGGACGGCTGATTGTCTGCTTGTCAAAGGTGGTGGTTTGATGTCAGTGTTCTCTTAAATATATATGGAGAAGTGATGACCCCAAGATTTCACTCAAATCGCAACTGTGATGGTAATTGTGTATTCATTCAAAGAACTCAGCCTCTAAGATGTGTGTAGGCCACTCAGGCTGATCTGAAATGAGATGGTCTGGTCTACAGAGGATTCTCTGTTTGTGTTACCAGCTTCCCTCGCACTTATCCCACTGCCCCGGTGGCCTAGCAACTTCAACATTAGTATTGGAGGCTATTTGAGTTGAAAGCTTGCATTTAAAGTTGTATTGGTGTGCAATTAATACTACAATATGTTGGGCTATGAAAATGCACCAGATTGATTCAGGACTTGTGGGCCGCATTTCCATGGGACTTTGAAATGGGACAGCCTTTGAGGTGTAATTGGTCTTCAAATGCACCTGCTGGAGAATGTAGTCCTTGAAATGAGACACAGCTTGTGTGAATAGGTTTTATGGTTTAAATTGTATGACTGGAGATAAACTTGCTGTTTCACCTTGTGTTTACTTGTACATACAGCTGCATCACAAATCTTCTCATATAAAACATAACTGCCTATATAAGACCCATGTTGGCACCAGTGTTGTAAGATGTGCTATTGACAAACTAAACTCATACAAGTGGCCACGGTTACTTGTTGAACTGATGCACTGATCATATTTTCATTCGGTATAGGTTACTTGGAGCCTGTGTTGACTTCAGTAAGGTGTTCAACTCAGGAAGTAGAGATGCCCCCTGAAGGATCCTCCTCTGGAGGATTCTGGGGCTCAACGGAGTCCCACGTTAGCTCATACAGATGATGTTTGCCCTATATTCTGGAACAGGGAGTGCTGTGAATATTGGGCTCCACCTCTGACTTCTTCCCAGTTGATTCTGTGGTGAGGCGTGGTGGTCAACTTGGGGTGGGGTGTGTCTACGCCCTTACGCTCTTCATTACCTGTATGGACTGGATAATGGGGTGGGTGACAGGGGCAGTGAACTGTGGAGTGCCATTTGTTGATGTCCAGATCACGGATCTGGACTTTGATGATGCTGTGATCCTTGCAGAGACTGGGGGCTCTTAACTTGCTGAGCGAGGAGGCTGAAGCGTTGGCATTGCATGTCAACCTGGACTTGCTGAGCAAGACAGGGCGGTGTTCCTGGTATGAGAGCATGCGGACGAAAGTCAGAGTCTGTCGGCCCTTGGTCTTCCCTGTTGACTGATGGCCAGAGAAGACAGCTGGGCTCCCTTGTGACAGCTTCTCCTTGGTGCATTTTTGGGCATTGTTTGCAAGACGGTGTGTCTAATGATGACATGCTCAGAAGAGCAAGGATGGGAAGGGTCACCTGCCTGATACAGGAACGGCAGCTGCACTTTAACGGGCACCTGGTGCACTTTCCCAGGCCTGATCCAGCTTACCGTATACTGGGTGGTCAGGATCCAGTGGGCTGGTCCAGATGGCGGCTGTGTGTGTGGGGGCAGCTAAATATCTTGTCCCTTTAATATGTGAAATTAATCCATGAAACAGAAACATTGGTTTACTGTGCAGTAAATATACCTTATGGATTTTAGTTTTTATTGAGAAGACTCCTCAATTAAAAAAGCACTTAAGCAACAGAGGTGGTTGGAGAATGTAAGAACTTCACTGCACCTCTTAGATAGATTCAGTAGGTTTGTACCACTCATTTTTGAGGATGTGCACCAGCCTGTGTTGTCAGAGGACTAGAGAAGCCCCTAATAAGCACAGTCAGTTTACTATTTACCTTACCACTGATAAAAAAAATATTTATTAACTTTGGTTATAGTTTACACAGAGGATTAGACTGCAGTTAATGTGACCTGTTGAAAAAAGGGACTGTTAAATAAAGTAAGTTAACCTTTAACTTTTCGAGCACACCTACAAGCAAACACTTTGTTCCAGCCTGCCTGTTGGGCTAATCACGACACATTCACACCTACAGCGAGACATGGATGTGATTTAGAAGGAGAGGCTTGATTGGAGGCTGGCTCTATTTATGGATTCATGCTAATCATACTCTTTGCAGCCTGGGGCGTCATTATAAACACAGCTAAATGTTTACTGCTCTGGATCTGACTTCACCTGACTGTCACACATCAGCAGCACCCAGTGAGAGGTATTTTTTATCTGCTCCCATCACCAGTGTAATGAATTAATATTCATTTTCACAACTAGGTAAATGGCGGTGGCTTTGATTGCTCTCATGAGCTTGTAAAGATTCAGCGTGTCCTGATGAAAGGCTCTTATCACCGGTGATTACATCATCATCAGGGCTTATCTCTGCATGTACGAGTGTGCCGATGAGTGTGCCAACAATAGTTGCTTCAAGGGCTTAAGGGTTCGTTTTTTTGTTTTATTCGCAAGGACCTCTGATTCTGAAACTGCATTACAAGCCCTATTGATCACAGACATCATGCCCTTCTGACCGCCATTAATTTGTTTTTTTCAGAGCACAAAAGGCTTGATCAACCGAACTGTGAGAGCAATTTTCTGTTTTTATTTGCCTCAAAAATGATGAAGACTGTTAGAGGATATGAAGAATGTGTTTAATGACACAAGAGCTTTGATTTACTGCAGTAAAGCACTATCATCATGTAAACCAAGCACACTAATCAACAGATTCTATAAAACTTATACTAAGAGAGAGAGAGAGAGAGATGGATATAATGGGTTATAGATCCAGGATAGGAAAATAGACTGTGGTGAAGGGGGTGCAATAAAAAAATGAGAAGCTGCAATTTAAAAAAAAAAAACATGAAAATTATGCTGCTTATTGCAATAGTTTGTTTGAATTTTATCTCACATTTTGACCATTTCAACTCATAACTTTGTCTTTTAATCCCATATTTTTATCTTTTAGGCTCAAAGTAAACTTTTATTAAATTTTTTGATTGTTAAATTCATGATTTAAGATTTTATCTCATATTTTGACCTTTTAAATTTATGATTTAAGATTTTATCTCATATTTTGACTGTTAAAAATCATTATTTCAATTAACTAAACTATGTTTGCCTTTTAAAAGCAATATTTTTACTTTAAATTCTAATGTTTTGACCTTATGTACTAATAACTATTACTTACTGATTACTAATAACTAAATTTGACTTTTCATCTCAGCTTTTGAGCCTTTAGACTTGTCATTTTGACTATTTCAATCTCAAAATCATTTATCATCAGTGCTACATTTTTCCCATAATCCATTTCTGATGAAAATACAGTTGACAGTGTAAGGTTAAATGTTGACCCTGTTAGGCCCTCGGGTTAGACCTAAATTCAGAATCCGGCCCCTGCTGTGATAGAGTCTGACACCCCAGGTCTGGGGCACTGGAAAAAAATGTCTTCCCTCGCTTCATGAAATACTTTGTAACTTTAATTTCTATAGTTTATGGATATTCATGATTTTTCCTGTCATTATTATACTTACATTGTTACTGTGCAGTTCATCATCCTGCAAAACGAATAAAATAGTAGCCACACAAAGGTTTATTGATTGGAGTTTTCCTGCAGGTCATTTCAGCTAAAAACAGAAAAGTCTTATTCTAATACCATTTTACACAAGAGGTCATGAATCCTATCTGGAGAAACCAATCAATACAAGAGGCACACAGATTATTTCTTACACAGCTGATGGAGGAGAATTCAGCCACACACTTCAGGTGTTTTGTGGTTTTAGGATTTACAGGTACATCTCAAAAAATTAGAATATCATGGAAAAGTTTAATATTTTTTGTCACTCAATTCAGAACGTGAAACCCATATATCATATAGACTCATTACACATAGAGTGAAATATTTCAAGCCTTTATTTCTTGAAATGTTTATGATTATGGCTTACAGATAATGAAAACCCAAAATTCAGTGTCTCAGAAAATTAGAATATTACATAAGATCAATTTAAAAAAAGGATATTTTAACCCTTTACCTACTGACCCAGCACCAGCCCTGTGTTTTATATGTCCGGAGTATTATTACCGTAACTCTGTCAAAGTTTGTCCCATCAGAAAAATTCCAGTGGTGTTGGAAAGCTAGGAATTATGGGCATGCACACATATATGGTTCATTACAGTGCTCGCAAACATAAGACATGGGCATTAATAGCAAAACGCCATAGCAAAACACCAGAAGTATTGCGAGACCGCTACACGGATTCTCAACACTGTAACTCCTCCAAAGTTTGCTCACTCTAAAAAATTCCAACGCTGACAGAGAGCTGAGAATCTGTGCTTTCCAGCAATATATGATGTGTGGTATATATATTGAAAATACTGAACTTTTTCATGATATTCAAATTTTTTCAGATGTACCTGCACTCTCTTGTTTTGCTGATGTTTTTGTTGCTCTACATAGATTTTTATTTAAATGAGCGATGATAAATCATTGCTCCGTGACTAGAGCACTGATACAGCTGATGTTTGGTGTGTGATTCCCGCTGCGTCCTGCCACACTGTGCTGCCTGAAAATATGACACGAGTGTGAGTCATGAGCCCTGATAGAGCGCTCCTCTCTTGATTAATTCAAAAGCGTGCTGAGGATCAGACCAGACAGCTCATTGGTTTATAAAGGTAGAACACCCGCCGTCCCAGCTGATCACACACCAGCTTTACTGCCTTCATCTCATTCTCACTCACTGTGTGTGACAGGGAAGCAGCTCAGCCAGGTGATAACACAACCAGCTGCTTGCTCTATACTGCTGTTTGGCTGAAAATCTCTCACTTAGCTAGAAAAATAAACATGTCAAAGTCAAGCAGCAAAATTGATGTAAATTAAACTTTATTAGGCTTGTCAGAATGTAAGCTATGATGGGAAAACACATCACTGTGAACCAGTGTGCTGCAATACAGACAACCTCTAAATCCAGGAGAAATAGCACTGCCTTTATTTTCACTATAGTATATTTAACTAATGATTTATATGAAAAAGTAAAGTTTGCGAAACTCCTAACAAATTTCAAATAAATCTCAGCCACTCATATAGACTGTACTCTTTAACGCACCGGTTGTGGGATCGATTTCCAGTCTTGGTGCATATTTAGTGGATGTGTTCCCTCACGCTCCTCTTATAGTTCCTGTCTCTCTTCTGCTGTCCAATCAAATAGAGGCAAAAGGCCCAAGAAAAAATCTTGAAAAAAATTAACTCCGGGAATATTCCTATTTTGATGGAATTATATATTTTTTAAAAACTATGTAGAATTTCCAAAGAAAATTTCAGATATTTCCCCCCAAATTTCAGGAAAGCTCAAGAAATACAACAATAACATATTAAAATTAAAGTTCCAAAAAATAAAAAAAGTTTGAAAAATTTCCAATTTAAGTTTCCAAGTGACCATGAATATTTCAGAAATTTTTAAGACTTCCAAACATTCTTGACAGTTTCTGAGGAACTTTAGAAGTACATTTGTAGTTCATAATTTCAGTAAAACTCCCCAAAAATTCTTTGAAATTTCCTCAATAAATTCTTGAACGCTTTCAATAAAAGTTTTTGAAATAAAAAAAAATCCTATGAATATTTGCCATAATTCCTCCACATTTTTGTGTTTTTTTCAATGAGTGCTTAAAATACATAAATGTTCCATACATTTTCTTTTGAACTTTCAATAAATACATTTTTTTTTTAAATGAATTAATGAAATAACCCCTTAATAAATATTTCCCAATTATAAGGGGGGAAATAACAAAAAATTCAAGAAATTCCCAAAAATTTCTGATTAAAATTTCTGAAAATTGTAAGTATGAAAATAGCCTTCAGTGTATTTAACACTGATAATGTTCAGAGGATAAACCTGACCCATATTAGATATTGTTTTGTGATTAACCTAATAGCACTCTGATTGAACTAAATGGACCAGATACATCAGCCAGAGGCATTATCTTACATAATCGTCTGGCTCCTTGGCTGGATATTAATTCCTCTTGACCCATAACTATGAGTTTTCCTGCTACAGATAATCAGGTTCCACTTGGTATCGTATCATCAGCATGAATTCAGATTCATTACTAAGAAGAAAATTAACATTCAGCGTGCTTTAAAGTATTAATTTGTTTTTCAACCTATCTGGCCATTTGTTTTAATACCAACTTTAAACCAACACTGCTTCTGTTAAAATAATCCCATCTGAGCTTCAGCACAAAGTATCTGCCGGAAATCCAAACAAGCACCTTCCCACTGCTGATTTTCCTGTTAAATTCAGACACATTCTTGTGTGGAAAAATTGTGCGATCTCACTCCAGAGTTTGTCCTCTCACTGGACAGACGCTCTCTGACAAACACACAAACAAACATTCACACAAAGGAAGTAATAATTACAATATTAGGTTCATTTGGAGAGAAATCTGGTTACTGAGCAGTTGCTGTATAGCTTGGTCACATTCTGGTTTCTTTAAGTAACCTGATTTTTCTTGTTGACTTGAACTCACTGCAGTATGGAAACTGAAAAACACCTGCTTGTCTAAATATTTCATATCTAAATCTGAGTTGTTGTTGCAGCAGAAAGAAATGACAGTCCCAAACAGAGAAATATGGGGATTATAACATTTTGCTTGATGAGGGACATGACTGTCGTCCTTGGACCTTTATCATACTACATTTTTGCATGGCCTGCATCAGAAGGTAAAGAAGATGGTGCTGTAACATGTTTAAACTTTCCATTCTTCTGACACTTACCTGTATGGGGTTAAAAGATTAGCTTACTTTTGTATGGTAATTTTATGGTCAACATAATTATTTGCTTTTAATAATTTGGCTTTTTTGACAAAAAAGAATGACAAAAATACTAATGTCAAAGTATAAACAGATTGCTACAAAGTATTGGCAATGAAATATCTATGCAACCAATTAGTTTACATTACATTTTTGTATTTAACTGACATCATATGTAGAAATCTGTTTTCACTTTGACGTTAAAGGGTTTTTTTTTAGTCAAAAAAGCCAAATTATATTGACCATGATTGATTTATAAAATCAATGAAAGTGTAAAATATCCAAGGGGGTCAATACTTTTCATAGGCACTGTAGTAGCTGACAACAAGTTCAACACAAGGTCCACAGACCGTCTTATTCAGCCAGCTCATACATTTAATCTTGCTGGGAGATTCTCAGAAGATTCTGCTTTCCAAGAGTTTATTGTACAATATCAAAGAGACGTGGATTTCATTCTCATAGATGTGGTGAAGGCGAATTTTACTTGTAAGCCCTCCTCTTTCCATTCTAACCTTAAAACAAGGCTATTTCTGTCCCTTTTCATTTGAGTGCCCAGGCACATCTTCAACCAGGTTAGTAGCAACCAAAGGGAAGCAGAAGGATATGAGTTGACTGGAAAACATATTTATTACCAGAAAAATCCAAGTACAAAAGGTTTACTGGAATTGAGGACATCCAACAGGGAGCTGGCAGCAAATGAAAATCTGAAAACAGACAAAAGCCAGATAAAAACTGGAGAAAGATGAGTATATTGTTGCAAGACAGTATAAGGAGACAGGGAAGTGTAAAGGGCTGAAAACAAGGCAACGGTGAGGCTAATCAGGCTGGGTAGACATTCACATAGTCAGAAAACTCACAAGTGCAGGAAGTGAAGTGTTGAGAGTGACAAGATGAGAAAGAGCTGGTGACACGGCCAGTCTGAAGATGTACATAAATGCTGTTTTATTCTATCCATCTCTGGAAAAGCCAGTTCCTCAGCAGGCTGACTGCAGCGGTTCTGATAAACACTTGTGATATCCTTCTAATTACCTCTTTTTAGTCTGTAACTGTGCCTTTTCTTTCATCAGTTTCAAGCAAGTCTTGCTCTAAGCCCAGTCTCCAGGTGAACCCATTTGTTTTTATCGACTGGGACAAAATGACCAAAGGTGAGACAAGTGGATAAAACCAGATCTTTGGAAATCTCTGGGTCTGTCGGAAAAAGTAAGATGGATATCACGTAACACTGCAGACTATCAGGACTTCCTGTAATGACTTGTCTGTAGCCTGGCAGCAAACCTGCCATTCATGTTTTGTTTTGACACCTGACAACAGCGAGCAAGAAAACAAGGCTTTTCTTTTCCAGTTTCCAGGATGGTGGATCAATATCCGTCACACCTCTAGGTGATGACTCTCTGAACTTTGCTGAAGCACAAATTAAACACAAACAAAGGCTCTGAGGTGCCGAAGGCTTGGCCAAAATGGACATGGATTTTTGGACTAACATGTTTTCTTGGCTACCCTAATCTCATTTGACACTCTTTAATTGAGAGAAGTCATCTCTGTTATGTGTTTTTAACACAATCTCTCCTCACAAACACACACAGAGGCAGAATCACACATTGGAGTTGACACAGTGTTATTTGTCAACCAGACAAAGCTGCTGTCTCCCCGCCTGATGTCTCTCCCTGCTGCAATCCATTACAGCCCCTCAGCGGATACTAAATGGATTAGCATGCACAACATGCAAGATAAAAAATTGTCAATTTAAGAGTCAGGGAAGAAGACAAACAAACTACTTACTTAGCGTCAGATGTGAAAAGAGTTTGTGCTTCATTTGCAGCACGCTGAGGACAGATGTCACGTGTCACTAGACTAATTTGTGTGTATTAATTCATGCCTTACTGAGTTATTTATGAGTTAGTAGGATGATTTAGATTATTATGGCAGGACTAAATCATATACTGTATAAATAATATATTTATGCATCAATGAACAGCATTATTTTGCAAAGATATGGTAATTAGGACTAATTGGATAACGCTCTATAATTTCTTTGGGGTATTAAGGTCTCATCTCTAATGTTTTATTAATGGACTTTATCTGAGGGATTTGTGCTACTCTTTACTTAATTGAAATGATAGAGAGCACAACTATACTTGGAGGGTACATAACTGGTCAGTTGTGTATTAGACAAATCAATAATAATATACAGTATGTTTGAATGTTCAATTAAGAAAACATTATGTAAGCTGGTCACGTAAGAGTCGATAGCTTTGTGAACAGTTTGCAAAATGGGGCTACATGTTCAAATCAGAATGGTAATGAAACTGTCCTGAAGTGGAGGAGGGGACTCCAACATTTTACCTTTGCTTTTAGCAGATGACGTTCTGTTTGCTCCTTCAGCTGGACACCTCCAGTAGGTACTTGGGTGGTTGTCAGCTGATTGTAAGGCAGGTGGAATAAGGGTCAGCACCTGCAAGGCTGAAGCCATGGTTCTTTACCAGGAAAAGGGTGGTTTACTACCTATGTGTGGGGAGTGAGTTCTTTCATAAACAGAAAAAGTTTGAGTATCTCAGGGCCTAACTCACAAATGAGGATAGACCACAACCCTGTAAACCCTAATTGTTGTTTTGGCTAGACCCGTGCATGCAGCTCAAGTGGTTATCATTTCAAGGAAGATACACTTCACTGTCCACATGGAGATGAAATGGTATGCGTATATAGATTTGTTCACTCTGGGATCCAGTTTCAAAAAGTAGCATATATGCCATCCCAAAACGCTGTTTCCCTGTGGATGAAACGATTCAACAAAATGCTTTTGCGTATGCTCCTAAATACATCTCCATGTGGACAGAGCCTGAGATTAGTAGAATACCTTGGATATCCAGAAGGGTCTTAGAATAGACTCACTGCTCCTTTACATCAAAAAGAACTGGTTGAGGTAATCAATGCATCTGATCAGGATGACTCTCGGTCCCCTCACTGGGGAGGTCTTCAGGGCATGATTTACTGGGAGGAGGCCCTGGGGTAGAAGAAGAAGAAGAAGAAGAAGATGGATGGATGGATGGATGGATGGATGGATGCCTGGATTGATGGCTGGAGAATGCTCAATACCCACAGCGACAGTGTAAACAGCCTTTGTGGTAACCACATTAATTATCTGGTTTTAACAGCTCAGCACTTTGATCATTTTTTACTCATGGCAGGGCTCCATAAAAATTGCAAACCATTTATTCTGTGGGGCTGGATATTCGCACAAAATTTTATGGCATCAATTTAGTGGAAGCTGAGACATTTTAGCCCAAAGTAGCAGTCATCCTTCTAGTGGTTCCAGTCAGGAGTCGGGAATCACCAAGGAATTCGTCATCTGTGAATCACTACCAATGCTATGCTGCTGGCATCAGTTCTATTCCATGATATCATAAGATTTCCATGATATTCTGTGTACATCAATGATATGAGTCATGCTGTCAAAGTATTAAAAACTCTTCCCTGTTTAGTAACCTTACGGTTTAACAAAACTACAAACAAACACCAACGTACAACCTGACATTTAAGTTGAATCGATTCTTCTCTTTGAAAAGCTTCCCCTTTATGAGTGCTGATTTATTTTAGGTCTTTCTGAGTGTATTTCTTATCAGCTTGCCTCCAGCGTTCATCATACTGTGGGATGACTAATACCTGTAGTTTTCCAAATCTGCAATAGTACACTGAATTTTGAAACCCCCATGTTTTTTTCTCCCTCTATCATCATCACAGAGTCGTCGAGAGTCGCTGCCTGCGATCCACCAGGTGGTGCGGCGACGTTTCTCTGGTACACTGCAGCTGCCTCCTCTAAGCAGGAGACACTCCTGTCAGGAGCACCATAATGACACCCGGCGAGGGTCTGCAGTACATGGGCTGCCTCTAGATCGTCTGGAAGTGCTGTACAGACGAGCTCTGGCCAGTCATGATGAGCACCGGTCAGTTACACTCATAAACACCTACATATTTTTGTCTTTACTGAGTATATAATTCCCTCCAAATTGCTACTTTGTGAAAAATGTGAACCTATATTCAGTTGAATACAGCACAAAGACATCATATTTAATGTTCAAACTGATTAACAGATCAGTCTCATACATTGAAAATGCATGGCGAAATACAACATACAGCAAAATACAACAATTGAACCCCACACTGTTGAGCAATTTAAAATTTACAGCAAGAATTTTAATGGATTCCACTTTCAGTACTTCAACATGAGGGTCTTTAATTTCTAGACACACTTACAGAGTGTTGTTAGAGGAAAAGGTGATGTAACAAAGTGGTAAACAGGAGGCTTGTGCTCAAAAGATTGATATCGCAATGTATCATCTCATTGTCTATGTGTGTCAATACAGATGTTACAGTATCAAAAAGGCTTGAAATCCTGTCATGGTATTTTTTAAGTACACATCCTCTGTGGCACAGTTTACAAAAAACTGTGATGCAGAGCACGTCTCATACCAAAACAAGTTGTAGGTGGCACTCACACCGGTGATGTAGATTATAGTATCATCTACTGCCAGTAAGGCTAAACTCAAACACCATAAAGACAGGAGTTTGGATGATAGTCATGAGCCATGCAGTAAACAAGGTAAAACACTGAAGCAACAATAGTCTTCACTGACACACAACACCAGGCTGTTTAGCAGTTAGCAACAACAGCTAGACTCAATGAGATCGTCGCCCAACCAGCATTGAATGATGCTGGAAAGTCAAAATCTCCCTAAACTTCTAAACAAAGTTTAGAACGAATGGGGTCAGGAGATCATAAGCACTTCATGCTATATTTGTTAGACCTTGAGCCAAACAGTGCCACTGATATAGAGCACTGTGGTGCCGTTTTATACAGAGGTAAAGCGAAAAGTCATTTTTTTCAACTGCAAGGGGACATAAAGTAAAGTGAAATCAAAACATTGTATGAAAAGTATAAAAACAATACCAAGAAAGGCAACATGAAGAGCCATTTTAAGTTTAGAAAGGAAAATATTACTATATTTGCATTTAATACTAGCTAATAGATTTTTTTTTTAATTTACTTGGATCTCTGAGGATCTGAATTTAAGTATTTAAAGTGTATCATCCTTAAACCTATACCTTTTCTGCTATCATCTACAATATAAATAAGAAAAAGAAGCTGCTTTAGTGAATTCTGTGTACAACATGTTTATGTCATGTTTATTTTGCTAAATCAATGAGCATTGGGATCTATATCATGAGGCTGTGGAAAGTACCCAGCCCTAGTAAACAGGCCCCCATCTTAGCTTTTAGAATGCATTGAAGGAATGAAATTCAGAATGTGTCTTTATTAAGAAAATGATAAAGTTTAGCAATTTATCGTTGAAATTCCTGTTTTTGTGCTGTGTTTAAATGAATATAGGTTGAAAAGAATTTGCAAATCATTGTGTTCTGTTTAATTCACACTTCACACAGTGCCCTAACATTTTTGGGCCTGGGGGTTGTACATACTATGCATACTAAACAACTTAAGTGCTCTTGCTGTTGGTTTGAATTCTAAAGGGTTTCTTTATCATTACATTATCATCTTTGCCATGTGTAAGCCTTATGGGGGTCTTGCCTGTATGAACACTTTTTTCAGATTTGGATGTCTTTATGTATTTATGCTCAAGGACCATTTGTGATGATTATGATGGGATTCTCAAATGCTGCAGTTATTTATGTTGGTAAATGGTGTTCCACCAAACTAGGACATAACATGAAATGTCTTAATCCCTATTTTCTGTTATTTTGCCACCATCTCTGAAAAGAAGCTGAGAAGAGTGGAACTTGTTGAGGTTTTCTGATGATAGTGGTGGTGGTGGGAGAGTATGTGTGTGATGGGATGAGATAGGAGGATAAGTGCACTTTTGCAGAGTGAGAGTGGAGCCCATCAGGGTAAAGGTTTCTGTTGAAGTTTCTAGTCCTAGGCTGACCTAAAGAATTGTACTTTTTTAATGCTGTGCTGAAGTTCATGCAGTGTGACTTTTTTGTTCTTAATGAAAAACGGTTTTGTTCATTTATGGTGGTCATTTTTAGATTTGTGGCTATGATGTGGTTGGGTTTTGTTTAATATATTTGACATAACTAGGAAAATGATGTGCAACCAGCTCAACTCTCACAAACTGTATCAGTGAAACTTAGTGTGTAGACAATACCAAAAAAGAAAGAAACAAATAAAGAATGGAATGTCTTTTCAGCATTTTAAGTAATATCAAAATCCCTTTTACCTAAAAAGATGTCTGGTAACTGCAGCAGTAAGAAGAAGAAATGTCTTTTAAATGTCACAGGCATTTGTATCTCTCCCTCTGTCTTTGGCATTCTCAGCATGTCTCTCCTTGCACCCTTTCCAGTCTTCATTCCTAAAATAGATAAAATCAAGTTAACTATATGGAGGATCTCTGTACCATAATAACATTATTTGGATAAACCAATTAATGGCTTTTAATTAAGTCCCCGATCATTTGAAATATAGTCTAAACTGCTTTTCCATCGTACCAACTGTGGATGGTTTGTTTAAATTTAAGGCATATAGTCACATCTTTCTGCAGGTAGTCCTATAAAAAAATCAAGGCTGTTAAACAATGTTTACTTTAGTACTGAGCATGAAATTTCTGTTCAGTGATGAAGCCAATTTGCATAAAACTAGAAAAATAGGCCTCCTGAACATTTGTAAATGAAAAAGAGTAGACTAAGCATTGTTAACCTTTTATTTACATGTTTACAAAAGGAGCTGCAGCTTCCGATTATGCCTATTTTTAGTTAGCCTATCTAGACCTAGATAGCGTTTACAATACTCAAGCTGTTGTCAATAAAACAATGTTGTTCAATACATGACGTAACTGTTAACACAGTGTCTATAATCAGCCCCAGTAGTTGCAAGAACTCAGTATGACTTTGGTAAGTTAAGATTTGAGTATCTGTTGCCAAATGTGCTGCAAACATGAAAAAGCAGGCTCATAAAAGCCACTCTCTCTGTAAAGGCAGCACAAACAGCTTGCGTATGAAACTCTGCATGTTTGTATTTGTGTTGGTTTTTGCTGAACAGCGATGATTGACAGTTGGTACAGAGAGAAACAGATGGAGGAAGCAGGAAAACTGGCATGGAGAAGCAGAGATAGGTGAAAATGGGGAGCAGAAGATGAGCAGTTCTGAGCAACCTGGAGAGAGCGAGAGAGAGAGAGAGAGAGAGTTTAAACAGAGAGACTGAGAGTCGTTTCAGCACTCCGGCTCGTGGACAGCAGCAGGCACCGTCATGCCCCGCGCGCTACTCTCTGTCCATTAACGGTTTGGAGCGCGGGGTTTCCTCCTCAAACTATCAAGACAGCCAAACGGTGTGTTTTTACTTTTTCGTCCAGCCTTTAGCTTCGACAGTTTTGCCTGTACGAATACCATTAAAGTAAAAGAAAAAAAAATGGAGTGTGCAACGCTTAGCAGAGAAGGAGCAGGGCTTGCAAAGCCACCAAAACATCTCTGGCGGCAACCTAGGACTCACATACGGATCAAACAGCGCTTCAACTCGGACAACGAGCGATACCTGTGCCGCAACCGGACACTGGAGAAGTTACGACCCGGGCTGAAGAAACCCCGCATGTCCTGGCCCTCCCCGGTCAAACGGTAACCTTCCTTTCCTCGTATTTATCTAAACTCAGCACAGGCAAAACCGGTTCGTTTGTTCAGTTAAACAACGTTAATATGCTAAAATAGCTTACCACTGCCATACAAGAAGTGTTAAACTTCTAACTGACGTACTGTAGTCATGACTAAAAACCGACGGTTTGTTTTCGGCAGAATTTAACAAGTTAGCATTCCATTTATTTTTGTTGACATATGTTTACCATAAAAAAAGCTTCATTAGAAACCCCCAAAATCATATTTACACCACCCTGTGTTAAAATAACCAGAAGACATCTCCAGTCCACTTTATTTGCTCTATTTAGCTTACACTGTCGAGGTCACAAAGTTAAACCACGATTAATGACTTTCTAGACCTGACATTTTTTTTAACACCAAGATGTAGACTGCTTCATCAGTCTAGGTTGGCTGTCGCAATGAAACTGCGAAAAGATATGTTAATCCTGTAGGCTGCTCACAAACGCCTGAAAGTCTGCTGACATACTGTAAATAAAAGATGAATGTCAGAGGGTTGGTAAAGCACAGACTATTAGAATTTTAATTATAGGGCTGAGCCATTAAACATGGGGCTGGATGCTTATTCAAAGTTAGTGCCTTTTACATACGAATTAGATAAACAGCCATCTAAACTTAGTTAAACCTTCCAATAAAATATGCCAGAAAATCTTAAAGCTACGTGTAATGCCTTTGTGAGTCCTGTGGACAAAGTATAAAGTCCTATTTTTTTTTCTTCTTTGTCCAGTCAATGTGTAGGTAGTGTTGCAAACAAAGGTAACATCTTGCTTTCTCTAAGAGGCAAATCTTTACATAATTGTGAACATTAAAGGAGGTAGAGGTCGACCAGATATTTGCCTAGCCAAATACTGAGCCTGATTTTTGGCATTTTGCTGATTATTGGTATCTACATTTTATTTTGAAAATGCCCTTTTTACAACACAGTCTGAGTGGCTGTATGTCATGAGTACTAGCCAATTAACACTTAGACCTGGATACCACTGACAAAATGAGTGCATGGCATCATTTCTTTTTTTAATTTTCTTTCTTTTTTTATTTATTCATTCACATATTGGAGTACAAGGTACATATGAAAACATATAAGAAATAATGTGTGAAGGAGTGGTAGAAAAGTGGCTTATATAAAACCACACCTAGAAGACATATAGGGTAATATAAAAACTACCAAAGCTTACTATACAGGTGCACCTCAATAAATAAGAATATCATCAAATTTGGTTTCTTTCAGTAATTTAATTCAAAAAGTGAAACTGATACATTGTATAGATTCATTACACACAGACTGATATATTTTAAGTGTTTATTTCTTTTAATTTCGATAAATTTTGGCTTACAGCTAATGAAAATCCAAAATTCAGCATCTTAGAAAATTAGAATATTGTTAAAAAAAATCTATATCTGAGACTCATGGTGTTATACAGAACTGAATAAGCCTTTTGGAGAAGAGGCGAAAAGTCTTCAAGAATTTGGAACCAGTCCAGCTGACACTTGATCAGCGTTGACCTGGATGACTGAGAACCTACACAGTGTTGTACTCCAATCAGCTAATTAATGCAAATGTTTCCTGAGCCTTTGAATGGTCTCTCAGTCTGGATCAGTAGCCTATACAATCATGGGGAAGACTGTTGATTTGACAGAAGTCTAGAAAACGATCATCGACACCCTGCACAAGGAGGGTAAGACACAAAAGGTCATTGCTAAAGAAGCTGTTTGTTCAGAGTGCTGTATCCAAGCACATTAATGGAAAGTTGAATGGAGGGAAAAAAGTGGTTAAAAACAAAAGTTGCACAACCAATTGGGATAACTGCAGCCCTAAGAAGATAATGAAACAAAGCCCATTTAAGAATTTAAGGGAGCTTCACAAGGAGTGGACTGCAGCCAGAGTCAGTGCTTCAAGAGCCACCATGCACAGATGTATCCAGAACATGGGCACTGCCGCATTCCTTGTGCCAAGCCACTCTTGAAACAGAGACAACGTCAGAGGTTTCTTACCAGGGCTGTGGACAAAAAGACTGGATTGTTGCTCAGTGATTCAAAGTCCTCTTTTCAGATGAAAGTAAATTTTGCATTTCATTTGTATGTCAAGGTCCCAGAGACTGGAGGAAGAGAGGAAAAGCACAGAATCCAAGTTGCTTGAGGACCAGTTTAAAGTTTCCACAGTCAGTGGTGGTTTGTGGAACCATGTCATCTGCTTGCACAGCTGTCTACCAGGAAGTTTTAGAGCACTTCATGCTTCCCTCTGCTGAACAGCTTTATGGAGATGCTCATTTCATTTTACAGCAGGACTTGGCGCCTGCCCACAGTGTCAAAAGTATCAATACCTGGTTTAAGGACCATGGTATCCCTGTGCTTGATTGACCAGCAAACTGGCCTGACCTGAACCCCATTTATAATTGGTGGGATATTGTGAAGAGGAAGATGTGAGACATCTGACCCAACAATGCGGAAGATTTTTTGGAGATACTCAATTTTGTGCTTTCATTATCTGTAAGCCATAATCATCAAGATTAAAAGAAATACGCACTTGAAATGTATCAGTCTGTGTGTAATGAATCTATATTTTGAATTGAATTACTAAAATGAATCAACTTTTTGATGATATTATAATTTATTGAGGTGCACCTGTAAATGCATATCAGTTTTAAATATCAGTTATCAGTCTCCTGAAAAAGAAAAAGACTGATAACTGATATTTTAAACGGATTAAAAACAACATCAGTTCACCCCTGAAAGGAGGTTTCAGGTGCCCTCTTATAATCACCTTGTGTGACATCCACCTTGTGGCAGCGGTGACAGACATTTAAACAGCTATAGAAGTATCCAGTCTTGTAGCTAATATTCTTGTTTGTAGATAATGAAGAGGCATCAGTAATTTAAGGTTGTTACAGAAGAAGCAATTAACTTTAATACTATTGTATGAAATCTAGTTTTTAAACATCCTTAATGCTACTACCTGTTTTTTACTTTGGCTCCAGCATGTTTACTAGCCTTCTAAAACCTTTGTATAATATATTCACCTTTACTCCTCGTGATTTGTTGAGCCCTCGCGCTGTTGTGGAGAAGTGGGACTGCGAATGCTTCCTTAAGAGTCTTTTGGCCTGGCCAGATTTTGCTCCTCGGATCTTCACAAATCTTTTCGGGATGATGATTTATCAAGTTGTTCCTCATGTTGCTCGTATTCCCCATGAAGTGTGTTGCTGCGGTCTGGCAGTGTCCGCATACTATCTTTTGTTTGTCTGCCACTTTTTCTCCTTTCTCATTTCTTGATACCAGGAAGCCAAAATATTTCCATATGTCGGATTTAAAAGTCATTGGAGCCTCCACAGTCTCAAAAGCTTTGTCACTCGTCTCTCTTCGCTGCTCCATGAATCCGCCATTTTCATGCTCTTGAATGAAGCGAGTGGAGCGCAAAGCATGGGGGTTACGATGGGAATTAAAGTTTCCATGTCTATTATCTCTGCTCCACTAAAAAAACTACACTTTCTGCCCTGAAGGCAAACAATTTGAAACCATCACATGTCCGGGACAGGATTGAGACACTTCTGGTACCACGGTACCACAGTATTACCAGTACCGTTACGCCCCTAGTTAAGTATGCATTATAGTCATTCGATGTGTCAATCTGTGTTACTGCATGTCAGTTATTTAGAGTGTTGTGTAATCAAAGACACAATTATTGATAGCACAATTGCTGCATCCATAAGTAATGTATAGACATGTTGTTCATCATAGCACCTATTTGGTAACTGTAGATATAAGAATATCTTCTAAAGTTTATACAAAAGCTCTTTTTGAAGAATGATTGACTGTGAAGCAGAATGCATGATTCACCATCAAGAGTGTATTTTTGGTTGAGGAGCAATTCATTTAGTTTGACTTTAGTCGTCTGTCAACCCATGCATGGTTAGCTGTAAGCTGACACTGAAAAGCATTGATTGATGATGGCTTTTGGGAAAGAAATTGCATGAATTACATCCAATAACTAGGAAATGTTTCAGATTTGTTATGTCTACATGACCCAATAGTTTTGAGAGATCAGACTCTCAAGATGGTTGCAGACCTGTTACACATTTGTGTGTAAGTAAGAGAGTAAAAAAAATATTAAAAATGCAGTTAAGGGGTTGGAAAATTGGAATTCTGCAACTTCATGCAAATACTGTTTTGTAAATTTTAGAAAAATTGAATTAGAGAATAATTTGTTCTCTTATTTTGTTGGAATTGATCTGATACCCCTCATGTGGTAGGATACAGATAAGGGTGATTTTAACCAGTGTAGGTGTCTTTTTGTGGCTGAGTGGGTGTCTCCTTCAGGAGCTGCCTACCTGTTCTTCAGGCTGAGCTTCATGTTTTGCTTTGTGCATTCTGAGGATGCTGAAGGAGATGTGAGTGATGTTTTGCTCACAGCAATTTCCAAAATCTTATCAGTCAGGCTGCTCAAGAGCTCTGACTCCCTCTGTCTTTTTTTGCCCTTCCTATCCTGCTTTATACTGCGTAATGGAAGGGAAGAGATAGATCATCTGTATCAAACCCTTTTTGTATTTTAGATTTTCTTTTTGCAACAAAAAGCCGCGCTTTCAGGAATGCTGAAAAAGAAACAAAGGGAAAAGAGGAAAAGAAATACAATATTTGATTAAAAAATTCTTTTAAATAAAGAAATATATTATAGGACAAAATGTTGATAATGTAGGCTAAAGACTACATTGCTTTCCACATTATTAAGCAAATGACATTTTTCTCTTATTTTCAAGTATTTTCAAGTCATCAGCCATTAGAACATAATTCAAATGTTTTTGAACAAACTTCATAATGATAACTGTCATTTAAAAAAAAAAAAAAAAACCCCAAAATGCACTTTTCCACATTATTAAGCACGGCAGAGTTTTAAAACATTTTTTTGGTTGTAAGGGTCATTTGTTGAATTGGCAGCATTAGGAGGTCATACTTACTGAAATCAAAAGCTATGCCAATCAAAAACATCTTAACAGGCCAAGTTACATGTTAACATAAAGACCACTTCTTTGATATCACCTTCACAATTCTTGCATCCATTGAACTTGTGAGTTTTTGGAGAGTTTCTGCATGAATTTCTTTGCAGAATGCCAGAATAGCCTCCCAGAACGGCTGTTTTGATGTGAACTACCTCTCACCCTCATAGATCTTTAGCTTGAGGATGCTCCAAAGGTTCTCAATAGGATTGAGGCCAGGGGAGGATCGGGCCACACCATGAGTTTCTCTCCTTTTATGCCCATAGCAGCCAATGACACAGAGGTATTCTTTGCAGCATGAGATGGAGCATTGTCATGCATGAAGAAAATTTTACTACAGAAGGCACTGCTCTTCTTTTTTACCATGGCAGAAAGTGGTCAGTCAGAAACTCTATATAATTTGCCTAGGTCATTTTCACACCTTCAGGAACCCTAAAGGGGTCTACCAGCTCTATCCTCATGATTCCGGCCCAGAACATGACTCCGCCACCACCTTGCTGACGTCACAGTTTTCTTGGGACATGGTGGCCATCCACCAACCATCCACTACTCCTCCATCTGGACCATCCAGGGTTGCACAGCACTCATCAGTCAACAAGACTGTTTGAAAATGAGTCTTCATGTATTTCTGGGCCCACTGCAACCGTTTCTGCTTGTGAGCATTGGTTAGGGCAGCTGAATAGTAGGTTTATACATGACTGCAAGCCTCTGGAGGATCCCACACCTCGAGGTTGGTGGGACTCCAGAGGCACCAGCAGCTTCAAATACCTGTTTGCTGCTTTGTAATGGCATTTTAGGATCTGCTCTCTTAATCTGATGAATTTGTCTGATAGAAACCTTCCTCATTATGCCTTTATCTGCAGGAACCTTCACTGTGCTCTGAATCAGTCACAAATTTCTTCACAGTATGATGATCACAATTAATATTTCATGAAATATCTAATGTTTTCATTCCATGTCCAAGGCATAACACTATTTGACACTTTTGGCAGCAGAGAGATCCTTTTTCTTTCCCATATTGCTTGAAACCTGTGGCCTGCTTAATAACGTGGAAAAGTGCATTTTGAGGTTTTTGTTTAAAAAAAAAAAATGTTTATTATTATGAAGTTTGTTCAAAAACATTTGAATTATGCTCTAATGGCTGATGACTTGAAGAATACTCAGACTGTCATTTGCATTAATATTTTGGAAAATAAGAGAAAAGTGTCATTTGCTTAATAATGTGGAAAGTGGTGTAAAACATGGAGATAAAGGACAACATTGCTCATGTTTTTTCAGTGTTGTACAGGCCTTAAACATCAGGCTGCTAGGGTTGCTTTTGTCAAATATTTTCCAAATTTTTATGAAATTTTATTTGGGTCATCTATTGAATCTTTAATGGGTTTGACAAAGAAATCCCTCAGGGTTACAGAAGTGAGTTAAATATAATTAAGAGATTAAATATGACTTACACATACATGCTCTGACAAGCCAGCTGTGAATCTGGTATGTTTTCAGAATTAAATGTGTCACTTCATGTGAGAAAACTAATTATAAATAGAAATAAAAACACAAATGGATAACCGAGTTTACTGGCATCAACCTCTGTAGATTTGAATGGTCCTTAAAACGGCGTCGCCTTCAGAGGAAGCTTTCTTTTACCCTCACTTTAAGGATGCAGCCTTGACTATTTTACGTTAGTTTCCTACATCATGGAGTCCGGCTAATGTGTTAATGTCAGTCCTGACACGTTGACAGTGAAAATGCAAACAAGTTGAGCTGTAGGTAGGAGTAAGAGAAATGAGTCAGCTACCTTTATAGGCGACACCACTGGCACTACTGTAATTCTTCCCTGAATACATTTTTACTCTTTTTTTTGTCCAAGACTATCTCTGGTGATGGTGTATCATTCCAGATGACTCAGAACTGTTTTTTAATTATTAAACACCCTCTGTACAGGTGGGAGAAATTTATATAAGAGCTGATATTAAACCCGAAAGGTCATTACAGTCTCATTTTTTTCAATCTTCATATCTTTCTTACAGTGCCCCTTATGGGCTGTATGGATGCTGCTTTTATAGATGGTATGGTGTATGATTATATTTCTTTAATGTGAAGAAACAGTCTTAACTTCTTTTTCAAAGTTGATTGACAAAACATTGACTTTTAACATGAACCTGAAATAAAAAAGGAATGAAATAAAGAAATAATTAGCACTGACACCTTCCCATCTGTTGATTAATGAGCTATCATCTGACCAAAATCTTGTTGGTCAGAGAGTTGGGGTCAGCAGAGGTAGAGAGGTGAGTGTGCTGCAGTGGGCAATCCGGGTAGAGAGAGGGACACAGCCGTGACGTAGAATATGTTATTGAAATGCTACTGTGAGTATCACTGCTCTGTCAACCGTCACTGTATCTATTCCTGCCGCCTTTAATACACCAGTTGACAAATACTTTATATTAAGTCCTCTTTATGTGATCAATTTTTTATTATTTTCAAGAAAGTTCATATACATAGTTCAAGTACATAGTGTTGTGTCCCATTAGAAGCCAATATACAGAAGAGAGATTATTTGCGTAAACATGCAGCAATATTGAACAGAGGATAAATGAATAATAGGCCAAAAGAAAGAGTGCAAAATAAAAATAAGCCTGCCCCTCTGTTCTCAATAATTACAAGTACACATAGAAAAGTAAAATAAAACACCCCATCCAACCCATACCCACCCACCCCACCCCAAGGGCCCTGAGGATGGACCAAAAAAGTAATAAAGCTGTTCAAAGTGAAGCCTCAAGAATTCTTATGGTATCAATCCTATGTGTTACATTATCAAGTTTAGCATGGTGCATTTCTGCTGCCAGGCATTCCATGTTTGCAATATCCAACAGCCATTTCTGTATAGATAGTAAATGGGGGGGTTTCCATCTACATGCTATAAGTCTTTTGGCAGTGGTGAGGTCAGCTAAAAGGACACGCTTCTGTTTAACTGAAAGCTCTAAACTAGAGCTGTCATTAACCAGAAGGATGTTTGGTAAGAATGGAACGAGTTTGGTCAAAATACGTGATAGAATATTAAGTCCTCTTATCTAATTATAAACCTGTACGTTAACCTCGATGTCTGTTCCAGACAGACCTTTGGACTTTTACCACTTTACCTCTGTAAATATATAGTGCATGTCCTCTAGCATATTCTTGTAAATTAGACAGCAGAGGCTGGAACAAGTGGGTCCCCTTGATAGTAGTCTTAATAAAGACAAAAAGAAAAATATCTGAAGTTGAGTTTTTTTTTTTAATATATTTCTCAACAGTTACTGTAGTTATTATAGATTATGTGAACACAGGTGCATGCTGGTCGTCTCTTATTCAGCTGTTATTTCAGTATGACATGATGGGGAAAAGAAAAGTCATCATGCTGCAAAATTAAAATTATTTTTTAGGGGTTCATTTAGACTACAAGGAGAGTACAACCAGGTACCTGTCACTGATAAATTTTGCTTAAGATAACATGCAATTAAAAAAAAAACTCACTGACCAATCAATTAGTTGGGTGGCTGTAACGTCAGTGGGCCATGGTTTTCTTTGGTTGATTGCAGGCCAAGAAATAATACATAAATTTAACTCTGTTAGAATAAAAAAATGACTCCCAGAATATGCACATATGGCCTATACAGTTAAATTGTGCATTATTTAAAACAAACTCTAGTTTATAATTTTCTGCTTGCAATGGCTTAACAGTCATAGCTTCATGGTTTTGAGGATTTGCCTTTTTTTAATCAATCAAATAAAAACACATCTAGGGATGCACTGATGTATCAGTATATCATCAGTATCAGCTGATATTGGCCTTGTTTATAAACATCGTCCATCGGCTAAATTATGTGGCATGAACAGATATCTGTTACAAATGTTTATTTTTTGTGCCCAGTCAATGTATATCTAGCTGCTGAATAAAACAGAACAGAAAAGGTGACCTGTTTAACAAACCCTGATCTGATTTCATTGTTAAATGTGAGAGAAAACATTGGCATACTACAACTTTCACTAAAAGAGATTGTTGGTTTCATGAATCCTTCAGTCCAACCATGACGCTTAGAGATGATAAAAAAGCATAGAAACTCAATTATGTAAACAGGGCTGCTACATCAAAACATTTTTGTTGACTGGGTTGTGTATGCTCTTAAAGCTCTTGCTTTTATGTCTTCAGTGTGTAATATATTTCAAGTTGCTACACCTAGGCAGCAAGTAGCAAGAAAGAAAGTGTTTTCTGGATCAATGGTCAAGATGAACTGGAATGGCCTACTTCAAAAACACTTCTTATGTTGGGATGGGGAAAATTACATTTGTTGCTATGGAGCCCTGCTGTTTTCCAGGGATAATGGCATAAAGGGTTCCCCAGCAGGTTATCAGAGTGGGTGAGAACAGACTCGAAAATAAAAACATTAATGTTGTTAATGTCATGATTACAAAAGACATAAAAGCGTGACTGGATTTTCATTTTGTTGAGGGAGGATTAGTGAAGCTAATATATTGTTTTCATGCATACCTACATGAGCTGTCAGTTTTGAATGAATGAACTTAAAAACCCAATTTAACAGCCCTGCAACCGCCACCAGATGGATTATATCCAAGTGAAATTATAGACCACTGCTGTATTCTCACTATTTGTTTTCATACACCCATGGACAACTCCCACTGTGTTGTGGTGGTCCTTTTTCTTTGATAATTTTTTATCTAGACAGAGACCAAAATACAAAAACAAAAATGATTCCAATTAAGTGTTTATGGTCTTTTCATTTTGAGAGTTTTCCCCCCTCTTGTGTTATGGTTTAAGGAAGAGTGAAGTTGAAGATCTTTGGAAACTCAAATTAAAATGATCCTTACACTACCACGGCTTCCATAGACAGCTTGGCATTATAGCTCCTTTTATTAGAAACTATTATTTAAATGTATTTCTTTTGTAAAGAGCTCAAGGGGAGGATTTATCACCTGCTTTTTATGTTATGCATCAAATCGTAAGTCAGGAAACCATTACACTGAGATTTACAGAACAGTTCACTCACATGTATTTGTATCCTACCTCTTTTTCACCACTGGTCCTGCTTAATAAATGTTTGGCTTCAGTTTTTGAGAAATCCTTACAGCAAGTGTTATTAGTTTCACTATACCTATTCCACACTGATGAGCAATTTGAAAGCTAGAAGTGTTTTTCTTGAGTGTCCTAGAAGTCATGCATTCCCTTTGTGACGTCTGAAAAAGTGTTGTGATCAAAAAAGGTGAAGATGAGCACCCACGGGGCATGGCGACATTGATTTATTATCACTGTGGTTTATTGAGAGTTGACAAAGGAAACACAAACCAGCCTGCCTCCCTCCTCCACACTGTCAGCTAGAGATAATCACAGTAGTCCAGGGAGACAATGTGCAGTCTCTGAGTTTTTTTTATTTTTTATTTTTTATCCAGGCTGTTTTCAAAAAGTAATTAGTCAGGACACAGGAGACTACATCTAGACAAATGACGAGTTGGAGATGATCTGTTAAAACATTAACATGTACCACTTTTTGGAAAGGTTTTGAAACTGCACCAGTGTAGTTGTTAGATAGTGGTTTTGAGTTTTTATGCAGTTGGTTTTTAAACAGGGATACGTGAAATTATCTTTAATGCTGTTAAAAAAAGAATGTATTGTCACTTGATGGTACTGTATCTCGGGGTATCTAAGGATAGCCATGCTTTGATTACCGTCATGTTATAAGGTGCTGACTAATGTGCCCATGTTTAGAACAAATGCCGTAAGAGTGGATGTCTGTTTCCTGCAGCAGCACTGCTGTGTTTGTGGGAAGGTGCTATAAAGCCATGACCGGGCTAATATGAATATACAGGCCCACATGTATTTCCCCACTCTTTCATTCCTATTCCTAGCTCAATCCACTGTCCTAACTCTACAATAAAAGCAAAAAGCCTGAAAATAAGTATTACAATTAAAAAGAAACAAAAATAAATGGATAAATTACATCTATTCTTCTTTCTGGGGGTAAATCTGTGATTCCGCTTCCAAGATAAGGGATATATGGCATATGGATTAATCATAGATGAATAGGAGGCTTCAGTACTTGAAAAGTGTTGGATGCTACACCATCTGTGTTCTTAAAAATGTATGCTATATCGTTTATTCCTCATATGAGGGAATTTTAGTCATAGTCTTGTTTGAGCATCAGTTTGAGACCAGTAACATCAAAATTGACACAAAATCAATTGACAGTCTTTCAATAAACAATCCAAGACCCAGGAACTAGACTCTTTTCAAGAGTTAGATGAAAATTTACCTTCTAGTCTGTTAAGCATTGAGCTGGTGTCAGGAGGCTTAGCATTAAAAGTGGAGGCAAGAGGTCTCATCTAGCCTGGATTGTAATCTTTACTTACATGTTAATGTAAGAAAAGCTTCTGGATCCTTTTAAGATTACAGTTACTGTTGGTCCAGCTATTTTATCTTTTTTAGGTATTGTCTTACACTGACACTCCTTCAGTTTCATTTTATGTGGAAGAACTTGAATCCTGATGTAAAAAAAAAAAAAGTTAAATTCAGACTCAAGCTGTGATGTAAAATCACATCAGTCTGAAAAATGATTATAGCTTTCCTGCTCTTTATGCTTTTGCCTAAGGCTGGCAGTAAGATTATGCAGAATTGACAGCGTTTACTCAAATCCCAGACAGACCAGTCACCCGTGGCAGAAACAAGGCAGGCGGTTCTTCGAAATTGCTGCTGCTGCCTGCTTGATTAACTTGTTTGTTGGTTTTGTTCAGGGTGTGATGTTTCACAGGCCCACAGAGCTCTTTACATTTTTATAATGTGCATAACTGCCTCCTCTATGCACAGTAATAATGACACTCTGATATCTCAGAACAAGTAAAGCTTTGATAGTAAGATAGTCAAAATAACAATCATTTGAAACACAAGCACTGAAATTTGTATGACCTCAGAGGTGTATATTTGTACTGAAGCATGACCTATACATAGTTAACCCACAGTTTATGTGTGCCTACTTGATTCTAACCTTCACTTTTTGCTTTGGAATCAAAAAGTTGATTGCGTTAAAATGATTTCAGGTGTTTAAAGTAATACTGCACCATACTTGCATTGAGTATTGCATTGTCAGCATGACTTCAACTGCCTGTCACAGCTTATACATGTATGTATAAGATATGACAAGAGCTTTTCTCCATGAAAAATGTTAGGTTTTTAGTCAAACGCTGGCTGAAAATTGGAAAATACTAAAGCATGATGTGTTTCTATAAGAAGAGAATTATTTTACATTGAAATTTAACTGTAGAACACTGATTAGAAATAGTTGGTATTTCCAACTATGGTAGTTGGAAGCAACATGTGTAAACTGGCGAGAGCCCTGTGGTCTTTTGCACCAGCTTTTGTGGCAAGGGACACTTAGGTTCCTTGAGGCAAGTCTCAGTGTGTCATAAGAGTTTTCACAACCAAACACTATGACTACAGCTACACAACAATTTAAGTCATTGTGACGCTTTTTAAAGAGATTATTTGGATATGCTGTGCCTTGAGATTTTAGCTTGAGCTTAGATATGCCTCAGGCAAAAAAGGTTGAAAACCACTGGGTTAGCCCAAATATCCCCACTGGGATGACACAAGGTTCACTTTAACTAATAGAATAATATCCAAATCATCCAAAATATCACAGAAATTACATTTTAAGTTCCTGTGACCAATCACGAAAAGCCTTTTGCGTAGTGCAGTGTTTTATACATTGTCTTTGAAGAGATGGCTAAACATAACTTCCATTTTACTGCCTTTAATTTACAGTGATGAACATGTAAAATCAAACATAGTGTTCTGTTTAGGTGAGTCCAGCACTGACGTTGAGTGGTGAACTCTTCATGTAAATCATAAGGTAATTTGACAGTACTCTGTTATTGGATGGATTAAATTATATCTGCTCATTGCAAACAAAAGCAGATGTACTAACCAAAGTCATCATACATTATTGAGAGGCATAATCTATCATGAAGAAGGCACTGCTGACATCAAACAGCCATTAAAAAAAAACCCTCTGCCCTTCCTAATTTCTCTTGAGTTATCCCAACTTTTAAAAAAATAGACTATGACAACTATTTTACTGAGGACTCTACACCTGCCTTGAGCTTTTAGAAGATGTAAATTACAGTTACCTGTTCTGGAACTGTCTCAGCTAGTGCAGCCCAGTACGGGGGTTTGTAGTTAATGTTCAAACTGGGTTATACCTGAACTAGGCTTTGCCGGTTTAACCCAGTACTGGAAGTTCTCTTAAAGACCTTCATTGTAATGCCATTAAGCCTGTAACAATTAATTATAAGTTCCCAAATGCCAGATAAACAGGGAATTAATAATATCAATGACTCAACAGACACTGTGACACAAAGACATTTTATTTTCCCTGCAGTTGCATCCCACTCACAAGAGAGAAGCAAAATGTATCCAAATGGAACAAGCAGGCAGTACACAAGTAGCATCAGCCAACACTGTCTCCTCTCAGCCTGGTCACAGTGGAGCCTGCATGTTTTCTCTGTCCCATATCATGCCAAAGACACATATGTTGGGTTTTGGAATAGTTCTGTTACCAAACCCAGGGATTGGGTTCACATCGGAGCAGGTTCCATAGTTGAGGAACAAGCAAGTCTGTACAGGCAGTTTTTGATAATAAATAAAAATAACTGTTATGGACACATGGTGATCTTATTTGAAAAACATCTAAGGGCTGTTTTCCCTGTTATCTTTGGTGGTGAAGAATGCTGCATTCAAACAGCAAATAGGATTTGTATTCCATCTGGCATCAACAGTGCGGTTGCATGGTGAGCGCTACATGAGATGAGCAAAGCACTTCTTGTCCATGTGCAAACAATGCCCACTGATTGAGTCAAGGTACAACAGAAGAGAGAAACAAATGCATTTGCTCTTTGTAAGCCAAGATAAATTACCAAACAATACTTTGTGGTACAAAACAGATTCTGGGTGGAAGCTGAAGTGCATTATTGAGCCACACACTGCGCCTCACCAAAAACAAAAAAGATTTGAAAGTTTGAAAAAAAATGTCAAAACTTTGTTAAATCCATAATACAGGCACACATAGTTCTATACTTTATCTATAGTCTTCTCCTATGTTTACAGCAACTTGATTCCAAATAGTGTATTTAGAGACCAGTTGCTGATTTTGCTTTACTTTGAAGTCTTTGAAGTACATTTCATATTGTTTATATGGGCTTGAGTACCCCCCCCCCCATTCATATCCCTGTGTACATGATCAGTACTAGTATTCAGGTTTCTTACTTTTGTTTGATCATCACCAGGATAGTCAAGTCCATAAAAAAACACACACAATATTTACGTTTATACAAGGAAGATGTTTGAGTCCTTTACACTTCAGGCAAAGCAAGAGAAACTGTGTGCTTATTGATGGTTTTAAACAGTGTACAGTACAGTTTAGAATGACAATCATGTACAGAGACAGACTGTAAAGGCTCAAAAAACAACAGCTGCATAAACAACATCAGCTTCTTATTTGAAAATATTTAAAAATATTTAACATTTTACCTGTGAATTGCTTGTTGGCAACAGTTTACTGACCTGCCCACCGTTTTGTGTCTCCCTCGTTGCTAACACAAACAATAAATCTGTAATATCTGTAATTGCTTTAGTTTAGCCAGTAATATGAGAAGCAAGGACAGCAGATCCATTCCAGGAGCAAACAGGAGGTGGTAGGCATAATGACTCTGATTCATCACATCAGTGCAGATCTGTTGGTGTGTTGAGTCAAGGGGTATCTCTGTGCCGATTAATCAGACTGGCACAAAATGAGATTCATCTCTCTGTTAAGGCAGGAGGCTTGGCCATAATACAGGGAAACATTCCAAACTGTCAACTCCCTGTCACTGTTAATAATAAGCCTGACGCTGTTAAAGCATTTTAATTATCATATCATTACCAAATTAACCAGGCTAAATCAGTTTTATTATTAGAAACATAATAGGATGTGGGAAAGACCAGATAAATTGTCTCCAGTTCCTGTCTCTTTGACTGGTAAATGGTTGATCTTTCAAGGTTAAATATGTATAATAATCAATTATTTTAAGGTTTTTATATTGTCAACATGTAGGCTTAATAACCTAAAACTTTTTTGTTAATTTAATTAATTTATTATTACTTCAAAAATTACTTTCTTAAAAGTAATTTTTGAAGTAATTGTGACCAAGTTACTGCAACCGATCAGGCCAGACGACACAAATGCAAATGCAAAAAAAATACGTTTTCCTTGATTTCTGGCACTGCTCTGCCCTGGGAAAGAGACACTAACTTTGTTCATCGTGTTGCCATCATGCATTGAATTAAGATAGTAAAAGCTTTCCACCTGCATTTTTATGATTTATCCTCTTGAATTGTTATTAAAAGCCATGTTAAATTGGATTCACTGGTGTTGATGTTTCATCACTGTGTAACACTGTACACACTGTAAAGCCAGAATCTGTGTTGTATTCACAATTTCACTTCACAGTATCTATGATATTTGCCGCACAGCAATCAAATTTACACCCTTGCCCCAAGAGATCATTATAATTTGATGAAGATTTTCATCTGCTTTTTCATTTATTCCTAACAGAATCAAAACTGCATTAGGCAAGATTTAAATGTTAACGTACGCCCACCTTGACAGCTTAAATCACAAACTGGTGCTGTAAAGAGGAGGCTGGGCCATGTCCCCTGGTTGAGATACTGATGATTAAATCTCATTAAAATGTGCTCAGACATACAGAGATGACTGTGGATTATCCTGTCCACACAAAAACACTGCTTTGAAGTTGAAAAGCAAAACGCTAAATCAAATTTTATTAGTTTGGCCAATGTGTACATAGAATTTATTCAGTTAGTTTCCACCCACACCACAGGGGAAAACAATTCCCTATTTGTTGATTTTAAGAGATTTTAACAGATTTTGAATCTTTTTGGAGGTTAACGAGTGTCGCTATGGGTTTCTCAGCTCCAGGAGAGAATCAGTAGATGTCTCCTGTCACCCCTCTATGATATCTACATGCAACCTTCAACATATGTTATTCCACCAGGTGCAAGAACGGCCATTTCCTCCCCCGCTGAGATGATACATGTTATTATGACCGTGACTCACTGTGAATCACAGACTTCAGATCTTACAGGCTTGAATATTTGATCTCACACAAAGAGCTTTGGAGATGATGCTCTCAGGTATTTTTTTTTTTTTTAATAGATGATTAATCCAAGAGGAACTGCACCTACTGGCTTTAAAACTAATATTTTAATTATATCAAGGCAGCTCAGATGAATAATGGGGAAACCTTATTACTATAGTTTTAAATCATTTATGTTTCACAGGCTCTCTTCGTCTGAGGCCGTCTGAAGGGAGAATTTCGCCTTTCCTTTCTCTTATTCACACTTCCAGATTTTTAGGTGCCACATCATACACACAGACACACATTGACATCCACAGTAACAGCACACAACATCACTTTAGATTTTAATCCCCATGGCAGAAAAACACTCTTCAGACCTAAGGTGGATCTGGGAGGGGACTCTAAGCTACGATGATAACTGGAGTGGGCTAAATCATTTTTTACCCAGATGGCGGCACAGGTCTGTGCTTTTATGGCTGCAAACCATAGGGAGACATATTATAATTTAAAAAATGCATTGTTAAATGGCAAAACACTACCAAGCTTAAGGATAAAAGGGGAGAGGCTGACACTCTCGTGTAGATACACATAGACACTGTATTGTCTTTGTTGGCTCCCTGCTGAGACACATCAGCACATCTGCCATATTGATAGTGGTAGGTTTGCATTGTAAACAAATGCAAGTTAAAGTGTAAAGTGTTATTTATTTATTTATTTATTTTTTAAATCAAAAGCTAAATTTGTGATTCTGCTTTGCATCAGCAACACACAGTGACAGCATGATGGGCTTTACCTTACCTGAGCTTCTGACTGGCAACAAGCACGCACACATACTGGTTTGTTCATCCAGTCTACATGCATTTATCTAGTGATAAATAAAATCTAAATCCCACGTCATTCTCCCTCCTCTCCTCTTACCTTAAGGAAAATTAAGACCTCAAATTATAACTGATCAGTCATACAGTGAAAGAACAGAGCTATGAGGCATGTAAAGAACATGGATAGTGTTTTTGTACTTGAAAAAAAAACCCTGCAGAGTCAGATGAACACAGCTGGTTTTACAGAAGAAGATAAATAATCAGATAAGATGGATTAGATGGTCTGTAGGTAACTGTCATTAAACTAATCAGATTATTTCATTAACTTATATTTGGCCAAAAACTGCCATTTTCATGTTTTTTCATTCAGTGAAATTGTTATATATATTAATGATTAACACTGGTCTATTATAATAAGCAACCACAAAGAGTACAGTAATAGACCTGCACATCTTGACACAACTTTGGTTATGAACCGGCACTATGTAAACAAAGATTTATTGATTGATCTGATCTAATGACAGTTCCTTTTTAGACAGTTTAATAATATTCATGTTTCATAGTTGTCCTGTATCTGGTCGTCACATTAAAATAAACAGAAGGAAACAACACTTTAACAAGTGTCAAGATCAAGGTAGCTTTTACTCAAGGCTAGCCTGGGGACTTTGATCTTGTTCTAAATAAGCCTTAAATCTTTTCTATAAGATTTAACAGAGCCATCTTTGTACAGACACAGGGTTGCTGTGGATCTGGGAAAGTTCTTAAAAAGTTATAAATTGAACTTTTTAAATTTAAGGCCATGAAAGGTCTTAAAAAGTCTTATATTTACCTGTAAGAGGTCTTAAATATTTGAAGGCATATTGCCTAAGACATGCCTTTGTCCAATCTTTGTTGATATCTTTTTAAAATGTTAAAATTTTGCACTTGTTTTTCCACATTACAGTCAACGGCGTTTAAAGCAGTACTGTCTGTACATAGACTGAGTATTTTAGCTTTGCCCCTCAGGGTGAGCAGGCTCAGAGAGAAGCCTACAGTTTAGATAGCAGTGAAATATTTTATAAAAGAAGAAGAAATGTCTTGAATAGTGATGCACGATATTGGATTTTCCGATATCTGATATGCCGATATTCAGATTCATTTTAGCTAATATCGATATTTGAATACGTTTTACATAACTAAAAATTCAGTCCTTTGAACAAATTTGAAGGTTTGAGGGTAAACAAAACAAACAAACTTTTTTTTATTAAAACACACTTTAAAGTTTAAAGAATGAGGATGAATAAAGAAAAAGATATGAACTGACGTAGGTCTTTTCATCCAGCCTAGAACTCCACTAATTTTTTTAGTATATGGCCAAATTTTACAGTTGATATTCTGATACTGCTGATATTCACGGCCAAAATATCAGATGTAAATATCGGCAGAAATTTTGATATCTGCTGATACCGATATTTGTTTGTTTTTATAGCTAATATCTGCCGATACCAATATCAGGCCGGTAATATCGTGCATCCCTTGTTTTGAACAAAACAGAAAAGACTCGTTGTAATTAAGGGTTACCCCAGAAAACAGTAGCAGCAACAAGACGACTACAGAAAGTGCAGAAAGGATTAAAAGTTCTCTGTCCATAGGTTCATACTTCCTCCCCCCATGTCTGCACCTCTTTCCCTCTTTCTGTTGACCAGTGCACCTTAACATCCTATGGACTGATATTTAACGCCATGTCGTGTTACATTTAGAGAAAATAGCAGTCTCATGTGAACAAATCAGCATTTTAGCATGTTATCGCAAAGATCTGATGCACTGCAAAACATGTGACCATATGCGTTATGTATCAGTAAACACAACTGATCAATAACTCAACAGCAAAACAGACCAAATCGTCATGTTTTTCAGAATTTGGGTTGTATGATCCAGTGAGTCAATGCAGATATAGTCATGTCACTGCTTACTGATGCTCTCTATTTGAAACATTGCACATACAGATGTGGCAACAGTATGGTAATTTGCAGACCTGAAGTGTAAACAGCTGGTATGTTAAATCCATAGTGGAGAATGGTGCGGAGCAAAAAAGTAGCAGGTATTGTAAGTAGCTGTGGTTTTACTCCTTGTTAAAGATCAAGTATAGTGAAAGCTGCAGTAAGGTCAGGAATCAGGACTAAATGGTATGTTTCTCCAAAGGTGTTTATTTCTTTGCAGTCTGTCTTCAGCTCTTGAAAATGTCATCAATAAGTAGAATTTTCTGTTATATCAATTCAGATTTTGTTTTGTCCTGATTTAAGCTTAATTTTTGGTGGCAATGAGCAAGGCAAGGCAACTTTATTTATACACATCATTCATACCCAGAGAAATTAAAAGTCCTTTACATTAATAAAAAAAACAAAACAAAAAAACCCAGAACAATTATAACATTGAAAGACAGCAGAAATACATTCAGACTTTAAGAACAGACCAGTTAGAGAAAACTGATCAGGAAAGGGTTATGCAGAAATAGCTTTTGTGTACTATACAGCACAAATGGAACCAAAACAGAGTGTTTATTTCTGAAGGCACATGGGCAATGAAAACCCTTATCTGTGTGTAAAATAAATTGAGCCTGAGTGGTTTGGTGCTGTTTGCAGGTATATTTTCCCCCATCATGTTTAGATTTTGGGTAAATTTGCCACTTTCTATGCAAATGAGCCTCAGTGCAAAAAAAAAATGTCTAAATCACAAATCTTAGTACAAAGAGCACTCACTTTTCAGATTTAATGATCAGTCTCTTCAAAGAGTTGGTGATGACCAGAGCTTTCATAAACTGGAAAAATAGCTGTCTCTTCCCTCCTAGCTCATCATTTTTATGTGGATAGAACTGCACTTAGTAAACATGGGAGTGTGACTTACACAGCAGAGAGTGGAGATGCCGATAGCTCCTCTCCATAATCAGATGCATAAGAAGAGAAAATTGGAGGACTGTCATTAACACAGTATTCGTTGTGAATTACACCTTCAGTGGAGGAGATAGCTGGGGTGACTCATCGCAATTCAAGGAGATATTAGCTGCCCCAGATAATACTTTGTACTAAGGTTTTATGGCTTGGAAACACTGAGAATATAATGCATAATATTATTGGTATTAGAAGGTAAAAGCTTGAATCGTTAACTATCTATCAGCTCAGCTGATATAAAAGTGTCTGCCAATATGCACTATTGATATCGACAGTACATATTGGCAGTATGGTGCTTAACAAATCTGTTAGACCACCTGTCATATTTGTCTCAAAGACCATCCAGCATCAAGAAGTGCTTTAATGTGGACTCTTTCATTTTCAGTGAGCTCTCCACGTTTTACCATTTTGAACAGGAATGAGGAATTTCAAACTGAATTCTCACAAATTTGAGCCGGCTCACTGGGCTTCTCTGAGAAGTCAGAAATTACAGTTTTTCTCCATTGGTTTGGCTCATTTCTTGAAACCAAAATTACATTCTCAAAACTCTAAGATCATTTGGCAAACAGTCTTACTGTTCAGCACAACACCATAGCTCACTTGCAAAAGCTCATATCTCTCCCAAAACTGTTCACTTATGCTTCAAAACTAAATTCCTTTCCCGTATAAACAGTCAATGCCACCAAAAATGCAAAGATCCTTCTCAGTTGCTTTGGCTCATTTCTTAAAGCAGACCGGACGTTCTCAACACTTTTGGTGCTTTTGCCAAAATAACCAGGATGGTTCAGCATAACACCATGGTTGACACCTGCAAAAGCTCATATCGCTCCCAAAACAGTTCACTCATTTGCCAAAACTAAATTCTATTCTCATATAAAGAGTCAATGCCCCCAAAATGCATTGCCCTTTTGGCATTGTGTAAGCACTGCAATTCAAAATGTTTTGATGTTTTGTCACTATGGCAGATGACCATTGAAATATCCCTCATGTCCACCTCTCAGTCTTAGCCCAGTCCTTCATTGACACTGGTTACTGTGCTAGTTTTTTTGTCAAGCTAACAGAATACAATTGTGTATAAAACTGAGGAAAAAAAATAGGAATTCATGGTAAGAGTAGACTCCAAGATTTGACATCACACATTGCACTCGTACTGCCAAGGAAATTGTAACTTTTTATTCACACACATTACAGTTTTTCCAATTGCTAACACACTAAAATGACATGCATAGCACAGTTATTTAAACTGACACACAGAGAGCAAAACCTCTTCTAAAGTCTCTAAAACTCTAAACACATTTTCTGCTTTACACATATTTTGCAATTCAAAATGGCACTTTTTAAATGCACTGAACATGGTTGTCTGCATAAGACACAACAATCTGACATAAAGTCACATGTTTGTCATTTCGAAACACTGCCATTCAAAACGACACATGAGCTAACTGGCCGATATATGTGCCACTTAGCCAAACACCTCAATGGTTAATTGTTACCACTTCAATCAGGAAGTAAGCACCATAAAAAGACCACAGGTGAGAACCTTTTTTTATAACAACAATGGAAGATGTTGCATAGAGAGGAAGAGGAAGAGGGTGAGAATGAGAGGGGGAGGAAGAGTGAGGGGTAGGGGGAGAGCTGGTAGAGGAGTTCATGGCCAAAGAAGACAACAACTTTCAAACGAAATCAGAGCAACCTTAGTTGATCGTGTCATCAACCAACCAACAAATTATTTTTCTTGCCTCTTTTTTTCCTATATATTTTTTCTACACATTTTTACTGCAATTTATTTTTCAAGTTACTGTTTTTGTGAGCATATTTTTGTTCATTCCAATGTAAATATATCTGTTGTGCATATGTTGCACTGACTTGTTTGGTGAAAAATAGAAAAATAAATGTTTCAACAGCATCTGGTATCTGCAAATATTTCAGTGCATGTGAACAATCTGAAGAATTTTCTACAATTTGAACTATTTTAGCATTATGACAAAACATATGAAAGATGAGAGTGCTTTTCATTATGACAAACAGTGTGTAGTTGGTTAGACAAAAAATCTGGTAATTTGAATGAAGTGTGTGTCATTTGGTGCAAAAGTTTGATTTTGATAATGCTATATGTAGTTTTGGCTGCAGTGCTTCATTTTGCAGGATATGTGAGGTATTTTGCAGTTTGGGTGTGTGGTTTTGTGAAATGTGTTAAATATTTTTGATAAAACCAGCCTAGTTTGCAAAATTGTGTTTTAGCAATTGGAAAAAAAACTGTAAGATTTTCATGTATGGTATTAATGGTTTTACAGTATGTTCTTGACTCATTTTTTAAAGATTTATTTTTGGGCATTTTTGTGCCTTTATTAGATAGAGGAGGACAGTGGATAGAGTCGGACACAGGGTCAAGAGTGGGGGAGAGACATGTGGCAAGGGGCCTCAGGCCAGATTTGAACCCGGGCCGCCTGTGTACATGGGGAGCACCTTTAACCACTAGGTCACCTGCTCCCCATTCTTGACTAATTTTGACAGTTGAACAGATTATTGTGCATGTGATGACTTATACACTGAAATGATACTGACATGCTTTGGAGAGAGCAACCATTAGACTGAGAAGTGAACTATCAGTTTTGATCAACAAGATCTATTCACTTGGAAATTGTGCTAAATGCAGGCTATCTGTACTTAATCATTTGCAAAGATGTACTGAGACATTGAGACATGTACTAAGACATTTGCAATTTAATGAAATGAAGGAGAAATTCAATTCTGTTGCGAACAATTGCCAAGTGGTTTGGAGGTTTGTCCATGTCATTTTGAGAATGTAATTTTGGTTTCAAGAAATGAGCCAAACCAATGGAGAAAAACTGTAATCAAACATAACATTCAACCACTAAAACTCATTTTTCTGTTCAGGAATGCAAGTAACTAACTATAATTTGACATATTAATCAAGAAATATTGATGTGCTTTAATATTTTTTTCAGTTTTTTTTGTGAATCAGTAAATTTGAAAATTCATGGATAACAATAATAATTATGTTCTATCATTAAAAATATCATTTGGGTTAAAGAGCTTCTACATATTAGTGTATGAACCATTGCAGAAACATAAAAAATGATTTGGTAATTACCAATGCTGTTAATTTAGGGCAGCTGTGGCATAAACCTTACTTTGGTTAGGGTTAGGGTGGTCTAATAAATTTGTTCAGCACTGTATATTATTGCAATACGTGCTTCACCTTCTATGGGGTATGGAATTGTTAGCAGAACCAATAGACCCAAGTTGACTTAATTTTTTTCCTTTTCATCTTTATTTCTTAAATTTAAAGTGGGCTCTGAAGACTAGAGTTTTTGTCCAGAACTACAGCTAGTTGAGAAGAATGTTTTCTTTGAGTGCTGTCAATCTGTTAAAAAAATTATGTTACAGACTCGTAGTAAATAAAGCCCAATTAATCATGTCAACAATATGAGAGGATTACATTAAAGGGAGATTCACTGCATATCCTGTATCAGGATGGTTGTATATAGCATACACATTCCTATCTTTATTTTACTTTGTTTTAATCACAGACAGTAACACAAATGTATGTAAATACATGTAGCGATCGATACTGGTTTTGTTAGGAACTTGTTCAGTATTTTTCAAAATCCAAAATGTATCATTTTAGATCTTACTGGTGCTTCTGTGTTATCGGTACTTATAAATTATATAAATAACAAAAAGATGCTAAAAAAAAACTTCTGAAGGAAGTTTGACATTTTGACTGACTGGAATACTGATGACTGTACATGCCAGTGCACTCACACAGACAGATGTACAGAACTTTAAAAGCTATGTTGCACACATGGCCCATCAAGGAGTTTATCAAATATTATTACAAAATGATTCCTCTCATAGCCTTTAGGCTTGATCACCGACTTTGAGGCTGTAGATTACTAAATGCATGTCACTGACAGTGTGCCAAGGGGCTGGGTGCAAGCACAGCATGTTGGCATGCTTCAGACTTGGCGTTTGGCCAGTTATCAATATTGGCACTTTATTTTAGCGATAATTAGCTAAAATCAATTATTTTGGCTGATAGTTATCAAAATCAAGATTACACTCAAACTAGAATAAGGTAAATGCATGACAAGTGTTACAGAGCAGTCACACATGATGATTATATTTGGTTATTTATCATTCTTACCAGCCTATAAAGTAAATATTTCATGCATGGATTGACAGGTTTTTTTTTTGTTGTTTTTTTTTTGTTTTTTTTTTGCCAAAGTCACATATTTTTTAAGACTTGATTTTTAAATCACAATATTTCTTTATTTGGAAAAATATAGGATGATTTAAGTTTGGTTGCTCTAGTCATAAACAAAGTAATCTAAGATTTGAAATGAAAAAAATCTTGTTATTTTTAGTCTTGAAAGTTTTTCTGTATGGCCCACCCTCAGGTTGTGGCTTGTTAAGCTAAAAGTTTCTTGCACACAGCTCTGAAGATTCTCCTGACATTACATATTGACTCAATATAAATGCCAGTGGGCTCAGTGGTTTGTAATGAAAGAAATGCTTCTGCACTGTGATGTGGACAAATGAGTTTCCTGCAGCTGAATTCTATTTTTTCAGTAAGTTTAAGCTCAGGTTTAATTGATACATGATTGGATTATTTTGCTGATTAAAGTTGAATTCTTTATTTCAGACCACATTTTATGATTACAGTATGTGTGGAAACTTAGATGGTCAGCATTAAAATAATTTAAGTCTGCTTTTACAGCTCATTTTTGATTAGCAATTTGCTCATATTTTTTATTTTACTGTCATTTGATTTCACTGATGAATATTACACACCTCTCTGCAATTTTTCAAGTTTACCCTTTAATGACTAGAATATGAAACACAGCACTAATGTCCTAGTTTTATACCAATTAACTACAAGATTAATTTGAAAACCTTTCACTGTTAATGCTGCAGATGTCAAGTGGAGAAAAAAAGCACATGTCTCCAAATGTCGTGGTATTTTTATCTGAGAGAGAGAAATTGTGATGGGATAAATATCCCTCTCCCAAAAGGCTGAACCCCCCTAATGTTCTGACCTTTTTGGTGACAGTCAGCCACATAGTTTCACTCAGGATCTTCATTCAGAATGGGAAAAACAAAACCTGACCTTCTCATTGAAACATTATCAATAAAACAGCACCCTTGGGTCTGCCAAAAGGTTTGCTCATCCATGAGACTCTCTTTGTTTTGGATTAGCTCTTTCTCCCTGTGGTGTTTTGTGAATGGATGCTTTTACTGCAGTTTTATTTGAATAATTCACAGAACTTATTATACTGTTCACTGAAGAGGTTGTTGGAACTGAAAATATAATACATCAGATAAATGGGAAAACCTCACATATGACTGAGACAAAGAATTAAAAAATAAACAAGATACCAGCACAGCCCACTCAGCCTCAGTTATTTATTCAGCATTGTTTGTATTTTCTCATTGCTGGAAATTAACAGCTCCCTTGCCACAATAGCTGATCCTGCCGTCTGTTCCATGTCTTCATAACTTCTCCTGCATATTGATGAGAGAAGAAGGATGAACATGATTTTTATGTGGATGTTTGAAGAAATGCTCTGATAACAACCTTTCCAGATAACTTAAGGATTGACCACCTGTCGTTGCTGTGGATGAGCAATGTGTAGTGTAAATGAAACAGTGTAAAGGAATGTTAACAGAAGCAGATTGGACATGTGTAAATGAACTTTCCTCAGTTTTACTAACACATTCTGGTGCTACTTTCCTCACTGTCTGGTGTTAAACATTCCACCTCCCAGCAGTCAAGAACATATGCAGATTCTAAATAAAGCCTATCCCCCAAAGTGACATCAATTCTGATCAAACTGCTGCTAATCTTTAATTTGTTGTCTAAAAATTTAAATTAAGAAAACTTAATTTAAAAATGACTAGTAGGCCGTTATTTTAAACTGTCTTGAAAATCTCAATTTTGTTCTCACCTCATGTTTGTTTCAGGACCTGATACCAATAAACAATCAAAGAGCACCCTTGTTGATTTTTTTGTTTGTTTTTTACTACATCTTTCAACTAGTGAAGATCTTCTTTTTTTGTTTTTGTATGTTTTTTAAGTTTCACCTTCTATAGTCATCAACCTTTTCTTTTTTAGACCAACTAGGTAAATGTGAGAGGTTTTTAGATGGTAATTAACTCACATCAATAACTTAAAATGAAATCTGAAGTATATAGACCATGCTTGAGATAAAATCTGCCTTCTTGTGTGGCTGAATCTGTGCCTGTGTAAGGCTGAAAGTAGGATTGCACCAGTGCATCTGTTTAACATCTGTCCCTGCAGTTTTCAGCTTTTGCTAAATAATGTGACATGAATAGATACCTGTAGCCTGTGTTAATCTTTTGTGTCCCAACTTTAATGCTGCCATCCAGTACGCTCTGCTGTTGAATCAAAGAAGAGATTTTTTACTAAGCAGACAAAGTCACGTTTGGACAAAGTCTGATCTGTTTTCATGGTCAAACACAAAAAATGTTAGCACAGTGGGAGTGCTAAACCAAAAGAAGCAATGGAAAAACATATCTGCGTTGGCTATATTGTCATTTTATGTTATTCTTCATTTCAGCATTGTTATTTGTATCAGCTATAATATCCATAATCAATGCATCCCTTTCTGAAAGGTGATGTAAAATAGGAGTAATGTGAACTTTAACAATAAAGGTGTTTGTGAAATGGTCTTTTCAAGCTCTGCCCATCTTTTCTCATAAGGTAATGTGTTTTTGTAAAGCCACATGTTGCTCAGCAGCTAACGGCCATTTAAGTGCTTTAGTGATGCTGGTAGTGGTAAGTAAACCCTTGACAGTGTTTGATTGATGGATATTTTGACTATTGTGACAAACAGGAGAATATTAATGAGTCTGTGATTTAATATAAGATAGGTAAAAGAACAATAAAAGGAAAAGACACCACTCTCGCTTTCTTCAGGAGCAGAACATAACATTTCTTACACCCCTCACACTGTCTTTGTAGAACAGAACTGCTGAGAGGCTGACAGACTATTAGGACATGGAGTGTTAACATTGGTGTCATTTCTTATTGCATTAAGATTCAGAATTTGTCCTGGGTATAATAACTTTTTTAACACCTCCTTAACAAGTCATACAAAGATCACACTCTAACTCACAGGAACTGAAGTTTAACTTGGCATTTTGTAATATGGGATGGGACAAAATGATGCTATGTTTTAGTGGTGTTTTGTTCAAACCTTGCAAGTGAGGTTGTGTGATTGTTGCCCCAAAGTTGAAATCACAACAACTAACTCGACTGATGATGACTTTCATCATTACTCATGAAAACTCAGTGCAATATTTAATTGCACTCTTATGTATTATGCTGGACTACAATTCCCTTTAGAGAGGCCTCACTGCTCCTGTTTGGACAAAAAGAAATCAAAACATAAATGTAGGGGTTTTTTTATCTGTCTTTTTCTATACAAGTTATCCCATCCTTTGTGCATAGTGTTTTCTTGTGCCTCTGCTACTGTTGACTTTTGGTCTTTGGCTTAATCAGTAAACATTGTAATGGCACTGCTAAATCAACTGTGTTTGCTGTACAAATTATGTGCCATATGGCCTACACAGCCCGTTTTTTCCTCAACTTACTCAAAACGCTGTTTGAATCATACAGAGCACCATCATTTCATTTTACATAGAAAATAAAAAATGTTTACCCTTTTATATTCTACAAACCCATCACAAGTAACCTTCTTGGGTCTTACTGTAATTTCAACCATGTAAAGCACTAAGGCTTGTTACTAATTAATGTTGACATCAGCTAGAGGTTGCAAGATATGAATTGATAATTGGTAATCATAATTTTTTTTTCTACAATAATTAATCACAATTGTTTCTTAATTTTAAGTACATTTTTAAATTATACTTAAAGCTGCATTCTTTAATATTTCTTTTTGTTGGCTTTTTGCCTTTATTTTGAGAGGACAGGACAATGGATTGCATAAAAAATCAGGGTGAGAGAGGCAGAACATATGTTAAAAGGGCCACTGGTTAGACTCGAACCCTGGTCGCCCACCCAGAAGCTCAGCTTCACATATCGTGCATGACCCAACAGCTAGGGCCCCAGTCCTCCTTGGCACTTTTGGTCCTCATTGGGCCCTAACAATTGGCCAATCATGTTTTCCTCCTTGACTTTTGAGTTTGCACTTTTAACAATACAGACTCTGTTGTTGCTACCTCATTTGCACACAAGGTCACCAGGCACAGGTAGAGCCTTAGCAGGTGTCTTGTTTAAATAACATATTGTTATCATTGAGGAGCTTCTGGGAGCCAAGGAGATACAAAAGACCCTCACAGATCTGATGCTGTGTGATAGAAGATATCATGGTTGGATCTCTTTCTTGCTGAAGTCCAGTCCAGCCATTCATCATGAGAGTGACCCAGTATTCATTTAGACAGCTATTTTTAATTTAAGTCTCCGTCATAATCTTTAGATTAAATGCCTTTTAGTACAGTCACATTTTAGTCATTTCTACCCTTTTTAGTTTTAGACTAGTTTTAGTCGACAAAAACCTCAAAAACATTTTAGTCTAGTTTTAGCCCATAAAAGGCTTCACATTTAAAACTTTACATTGAGTCCAAGCATTTACTCTCTTTTGCCCGAATCTGGTACAGGGTCATGGTAATGTCTTCTATGCACCCTGCCAAAGCTGGGATCCCAGGTTTGCACCGTATTTTGACAGATTGGACATAGTCCATGGACATTGTGGAGAAGTTTCATGGATTTTAATGTCCAAAAACCTAAATCACATTTTAGTCTCATTTTAGTCTCAGTGACAAAAACTTAACTCACTTTTAGTCAGTTTTAGTTATCAGAAACATATTTTTAGCTTATTTTTAACTTATCCAAAAAAAGTCTATTATTGGTAAAGCTTTCTGTTTCCACATCAATATAATACGTCACAGGCAAGATATAGCCTACACTGTACAAGTACACTTGTGGTGTGTGCTTTTCAAAGTAAAAGCCTGTTTTGGGCATATCTGTGGAGAAAATCACCTCATTAGTATGGAATGCTTTATTCTGAATTGTCCTTGCCCACTTTGGCTGTATGATGAATCAAGTCCCATGTGGGAAGATTTTTTTAGGTGAATATTGTGAGGAAAGGCAGGGCTGTGACAACATAGTGAAGCAGTCAACATTCAGGACACAGACAGCTGGGAGAAAAGCCTTCATGGCGCAAGCCGGAGCTGACATGCAAAACAACTGCACACAGCAAAAGTGCCCCCAATCTGAAAATGGCGTTAACGATCAATTTGCAGCAACGAGTAAAATTAATGAGTTTTTTGCCACACATGCACCATATTACTGTTTGCTACTGCTATTTTATTATATTTAGCCTCATAATAAGTTTACACCTACAGAAGAATATGATGAGTCACTTGACCTGCAACTTAGCAGCAAATGTCCTGAATAAATAAATGAATGATTCGGATTTAAATGCACTTAGAGGTTGGTTTGCATAAAGTAATAGCATTTATTTTTGTTGTAGTGTGTTTTTGCCATTACTCATGTAACACATTATAAGTTGTTACTGCTATTTTACTATCTCTCACCTCTTTTTATAGCCTCATATTTAGTACACAGCTACAGCAAAATATGATGAGTCATTGAATTTGCAGCACCTTAAGCAGCAACTGTCCTTAATAATATATTAATATTCCTGATTTAAAAGTACTTAGCACAGTCTGTATCCCAACAAAAATAGTTAATCTAAAATAATGGTGTTTAGATCACAATTGTGAAGATGAAAAAAACCTTGAAGAATGTTTAGCCTGGTTGTAAAGTATTTGTGGTGACATATTCAGTTTCATAATTTATTAGTTACAGACAAAAACAAAGTGCAGCTAATGCTCCACTACAAGTCGTCACAGCAAAAACCTAACATGGAAAATAGACACCTACAGATTCAAATCTAGGGGGATCTGTAAGTCCTTTGATTAGCAGGAGAGCATCAAAATCCTGGTGAGAGTCTCTCTACAACATAGGATTCTGGCTGTCATCCCAGCTCTTGGCCTTTTCCAGAGGAAGTTGTCCAGAATGAGCCTCTTCATGTTCCTGGCTCCTCTTCCCCAGGAGCTGGCTGGGACATGATGCATCCATCTGGACGAGCTTATCATCACTCTGTGCATAGCTTTTCTCTCAGTAGCCTTGTTCATTTTCCCCTTTTTACTGTTTCAAATCATTTTAGTATTTGACAGACCGGAAAGGGTAGTTGGAGTTGAACAGCAGAACTACTATGTAGAAAATCTCCACTGTGAAAATAACAATCATAACTTGCAAATTATGAAACAATCACTTATTTATTAAACGATTTTTAAAAAAATGAAAGTACAGGTGTGATTTTTTTTTTTCTTTTTGTAAAAAACTATTTTATTGGACAAAAGCTATGAGGGAGATAATCCTACAAAGAGTGTCTTTGTGGAACCAGAATTTTGTTTGTTTGTTTGTTTGTTTTAAGGGGAGCCCTTTTCATAATTTTAGTCAGAGCCTCTCAAATTGTGCATGTCCCTCATTAATGAATGTTCAGGAGTTTAAATTATTTAAATGCAACTGTAAATTGAAACTTTTGCTCTGGCAGAAACCCCAAGCACTGCATCTTGACAGTGAAATAGTGTTGTCACCATACCCGAATATTATTTAAATTTAAATAATATTGAAATTTGTATAATATTATTTTACAAATTAAGTTGATAGCCGTTTCAATACCACAGTGATATGAGGTTCACACTCAACAGTACAAAGGCTGGGACTCATTGAAAACAAAGGGACCAGGTGCTGTATCTGTCCTCTGCCCTCTATACATCTGCAACAGACACCACAAAAGGGACTAAAGGGACTTAGTAAAATGTATTTGTGATGTGGTGATGAACATAAAAAATCCTGTTGCTTCATGCATATTTGTTTCAACATGTATTTCCAAGTTTATCATGGTGCAGCTGCTGTGGAGAATAACATAATATGATACCTGATTTCTCTGAATCACTGCTTTATGTTCACTCACTGCTGTGTGCATCTCCACCTCATGTGTGGCACATGCACATGTTAGGTGTAAACACAAGATACTTCGGAACTGAGCTGTGTAGATCAGCTTCAAGGATCAGCCCCATGGATTGGCCCATTGTAACGGATGCCAGGTTTCTTTGAGTCAGAATTGGACTGATAACCAATATCAGGATCGGACTGGTGCATCCTGAACTACTGGATGTAAAAACAATGGCTATTGTATCATTTAAAGCATTGATAAAGTACCAAAGTAGAAAAAATGTTGACAGCATTACGGTGAGAAGGCTGAATTTGATGTTCGGTTCCAAGAAACTGCTTCCTTATGATGCCCTGATTAAGGAGCTCATCCACTCTTCCAGTGTTTCCCTTTGGTTTGTCTGTTAGAGGTGGGCCTTTTTTACCTTTAGCCTCAAAAACATCACCCTCTCTCCTCATTAACTAAAGAGCCTTAGGCAACTGTCATTAACTCAATAGCCTTAGGGGGTCCATCTCCCAGTTCAAGCCTGCTGGTGGACTTTTTGAGGTATCTTTTTTGGGAGATGATTTAGATTCACTTGGAAATAATCAAAATTGATTTTTAGGGACAGAGGCAAAAAACCTTAGTCTCGAGCCCCAACATTAAAAAATTCACAAAAGGATGGATATCATTTTGATATGTATAGCACATGGAATCTTTGTCTATTTAACATACAGACTGCTATGGTCCCACTTGTAGACATAAAATGGTCCACTTTGGGACCAACGGGGTCCTAATATGATTTGATACAAGACTTTGGTTTGTTCATGGGCTGTAAGTAATTATATGAATTCTGCATGCAGAATATCAATCTGATGTTTGTCCCATTTTGTAAAGTCTTGGTCGGCAAGTGGACACCAGACCTTGTAACCATAAAGGGCAATGGGCTCTATAACTGATTCTGATATTTTGATCCAGATTTTGATTGGAATTTCTAATTTGATGCTCCTTTTAATGCTATAAAAAGCCATTTTTGCCTTGTCTCTTTATAAAAGTTATCTGTTGTGCTGATGTTGAGGCCAAGATAACTTTAGTTTTTTAGTGTGTTCAATTTCATCGTTTCTATCTATCTGTCTGTCTGTCTGTCTGTCTGTCTGTCTATCTATCTGTCTATCTTGGGCTAAATTACAAATTGCAAATAGGCTACACTGTATTTATTTGTGATAACATTTATGTAGACATTTAAAGATAATTTTATATGAGTAATGTTAAGTGAGTATGTTGGCGCAATGGTGGTTGCGGGCAGGGAAGTGGGGTTGAACTGTAAGGGGACCTTACCAGAGTCTTCTTAGGGCATTACTTTGGCAAAGGTCAACCCTGTCTGTGTAATACATCATTCATTTATATGTTTTCTTTTAGAGTTGACTAAAGGAGAGTCTTGGGGGAATTTTCCTGGTCAAGTTCTCATAGCTTTGATTTTATATGCAACATGAATGTAGACCTAGACAGAGCCCTCTGACCTAACCCACTTACTGCACTTTAAAAAGCTCATTTCTTGAACTGTTTGAAGAATCACTGGAACAAAATGTGTAGTTTTTGTGAATAAGGTGCATGTTGCATATTTGATCTAATCTTTAAATCCATTTAAATCCAAGTTCCTTTAACTGCTCTTGTACAAGGCACCTGAATCCTTTATTACGCTGAAATTACACACTTTTGAAGATTTTTTTCCACATTCTTGAGAGAGGCGCTTTCAATTCTGTTGGCTTAGGAAGAGAGAATAGTCTCAGTTAAATGAAACTGTATTTAAACCGTTTGGTTTTTCCATCTCTTTTTGTCCATAGTCCTTGATGGAGAGCGTGAGCGGCATTGTGATGCAGTTACATCTACAGATATTGGAGCTTTAAGGATAAATAGGTGCGCTCTTTGTTGACTCCAGAGGCTTTTCAGGTACTGAACGCAGGTGTGTCCCTGTGTGTTTTAAAATGAGTGTGTAAAATGATGTGTGTGTGTTGGACTGTGTGGTGTTTGTGGGAGGAAGATGGGTATGTGACTCAGCTGAATAAATAGTTGCACATATCCCAGCATTAGTCACTTAAAGAAAAGAAATGGGATTCAGCTTCTCGTCTCTCCACCCCATTGACTCATAATGGTAACAGTTTGATTGACTGGGCCCACGCTGTCTACAGTTTTTATGTTTTAAACTCTTTTCTCCCACTCAGCCAACTCCTTATTCAGTCACAGACAAGAGGGTAGACGGGGTTAGCAGATGATGTGGACTATTTTCTGGGTGAGAGGTTGGAAAGGGTCTGGGGCCTCCAGTGCTAGTAAACATTAACTAATTAAAATTTTCAAAGTCAGACCCCTGGGATGATTTGACATTTCCTCATCCTGAGTTAAAGGTGTGTGATATGTTTCATGATAGGGGTTGTTTGTGTTTGTTGCTGTGTGTGGGCACCATCTGCTGGTCACTTTGGCAGGATTTTATGCAACAGCAGTGGACTTTGTTTTTCAGCTCAATAAAGTCACCCTTCCTGGATTCACTTAGTACTCTTAAAATCACTACCTGAAAGAACCATGCTGCCTTATATTTACATGTTTTATTTCAGAGCAACATAAACACAAAGTGAAAACTACATTTGGGAGTATTTTTATGTTTTACCATTTAGGTACTGCACATATTTTGAAGTATTGGCTTTATTCATAACAGTGTTTGATCATTTTAAGTTTAATGAAAGCTTGAGTTTTGTTTTTTTTTACGTGGGTGGGCTGATGGTATGTTAAATAGAGAAAAATACCTGTAGAGACCCCACTTTATCATCATAAAACCTCAAACACAAAGGCAATGAAGTCTCTGTTTAATTGACAGTTGATATGTGTGCAATGCAGAGATAAGACAGCCATGAAGAAAAGTAGACCATAAGGGAGTATAAAGAAAGATGTTCTTGCATTCAAAAACTTCATGTAATGAATGAAGCAGTTATAAAACATGTTAAAATAGGCACAGGGTCCTCTTTTGGCAGTTCGATTTTCTTAATCCACGTCAGACGTCATAATATTCTAACATAAGGGTCGTATTTGCTCTTATCTGCTACCATCTTGCATCGTGATAAGCATCCAGACAAATACTCCTTTCACTTACATGAAGGTGGCACAAATCCAAACATTGCAAACTTTATGACCTGAACTTTATATAAGGTATGAGATTATGTGTTTACAGAATGCTGCTTATCTGAGGGAAATGTTTAGGCGTAAGCAGATTTAGGGCTTCAGTTTGTGTATTATGGCTCTTTTGCTGGGTTTTGTTTTGGGTGTTGAAGTTTAGGTCACTGGCTCTCTGTGGGTCAAAGATGAAACTCTGCTTGATCTCATTTTTTTCCATTACCCCTAAGCCCCTGGGAGAAAGCACTATTCACTTGAGGAACAGCTTAAAGCTGGAGTGACATTTCCTGGGTTCCTGTTATCTTTTATCTTAGGCAGGCTCTGTTTTTAGACAGAGAGGGGCCCCACTGACCAGCATGAAGAAAATCTTTCCAAGCTGCAGCCTTACGTCCATCACAGCTCTGGCATGTGTCTACACAGGCATAGATGTAATCATGGCTTAATGTTTCTGCACTGTTGGGCAGAGGAAGGAAACAAATGTATGTTGGTTTACTCTTGCATGAAGGGGGTGCTGGACACAGCTTCTTCAGCCGTGTTATGAGCTAACAACGCTATAATTCAGGCCTGGCCATATTTAGGCAGGGCTCAGTGCTATGTAAACACAGCTTTCTGCTGAGGGGAGGGCTCACTGCTGCACTTATGTCAGTGTCCATCAGTGTTGCAGATAGCTCTGTTGAGAAAGGTAATGAAGTTTTGCAAGCTGTAAAGTAAAAGAGACTATCAGAAGTGTGTATGAGCATGTAGTGCACATTGCAAGACAGACTACAGAGACTGTTTTGTGATTACCTTTGAAGAATACGGCTTCTTTGAGATGGACGACCTGGACATACCTGTTGGGATTTAGAGTGCTGCATTAGATATTATCATTGGCGCTCAGGCTTTGATAAGTCATTTTAACAACAGCATGAGTGAGGCGCTCTGGGAAAGCTCCAGGGAAGCTGGCTGCTTCCCACTCAGCAGCCCTCAGCCCATCCAGCTGAAACCACGGTCAACGACCAGCTCGCCTTGTGGATCTCCAAGGATGTCCCCCTGTGACTCTCCTCGGAACTCGCCCCGCCACTCTCCTGTGCTGTTCCGCAAGCTTCTCATGAACCGGAGCATAGCACTGCAGAGGCGTTTCACCTTGGCACACACACCCAGGTAAAGGAAATATCAAAAGGCCTTTACAGGTCACTGTTTACAGGATACCGTTGCATGAGGAGTCGTAGTTGAACTGAGATATGTAGGCTATGATTCAGAGATGTTGAGCAGAGCTTCTTTTTAAAACTCTGAACCTGTTGAACTCTAACAAATTAAAGCACATGCATTTGTTTTAGGGGCTGAAAATTGATAAAGCATGTCTCAGTTTTAGAAGATCTGCTTTTCCACGTCATCAAATGTGTGTCATGGGTTTGCTGATGCAGAAAAAAGGTTTATTGTCTGATGAGAAGGTAAGTGGGGAACCACGGTTTTGTTGACGTTGGGATCGGTTTCATATCAATGGGCCTCATTGTCTTTGCATGGAAAGAGGATGGCTTGTTTGTGCCTTAGGTGTTCAGTTCTGCATTCAGCAGGCCTGGTGCAGGTCAGATAGATGGGTAAAGGATCGGGCAGCTGATGGTCTGTGTGTCTTACCCGAGGTTTTAATTTATCAGAGTTCAGGGAGCTTACAGTAAACACAAGGATGATTCCTATTGATGTTACTTCATTTATGCTCATCCCTCATGACTGAAAACAGGCACCATGTGGCTCTTTAAAGCTTGAACAGATTGTGCTCATTATATTAAGCTGAGCGTGATAATGCCTACATTGGTGTTTGATGTGTCAAATAATCTAAAATATTTCAGGGTTGTTCAGTTTTATTTTTTGTTTATGCAGATGCAAATAAAATGTGGCAACAGAATGGAGATGCAAGAGTGTTTTTCTTTTGTATGGCCCTATGATTTCCGCGTTAACGGAATCGCAGATGGAATTGCAGAATTGGCCAATTAAAACGGAGTTTACTATTGAACGTGGAAATCATGGGAGTTGAATGAATTTGGCTGAAATGCTGTGTTTTTTAGAAAGAGGAACGTATATCTGAGGAATATGTTCCAAGGGGTCACTAAAGCGTGGCACAACTTGTACCTCACTTCACAAACACTCACCCCGCCCCCTCCCAAACAACACAAAGCATGTCAAAGCAGCTGCTCGAAACACTGGCAAACATCATGTAGCTCAACACGGGCCAGTACCTCGCGACATAATGTTATACCTACAAGAAAATTCCAGTCACAGAGAGAGGGAGGCTTCAAGCTTGAGTCAAACTGACTCGAGATTTGACCACATCCTGTATTCTATATGATGTTACATTCGAGTATCAGTTAGCTTAATTATTCCTCCCGTAGATACTGTAGTTCCCTTTGGTTGCTTAACGAGCCAGTATGTGTCTGCATTAACGTAGCGGTCTGATATGATGCAGACGGACAGACAACCAGGATGGAGAGAGATGAGGAGAGAACCGTTACAGTCAGAAGTAGAACAATGCAGCATCAAACTGCATGGACTGTTACAGACTGAGAGAGTAAAGAAAAATTTAGGTAACAGGTTTACTTTTAACCATTTAACTTTAATGTGACCTTCTTACTAAGTTACTATCACTCTGTGTTTGAGAGAACAGAAGGATTTCTTCATTTACATTATAAACATCAGCTAGGGTGTGATTATAAACGTGGATGTGTCTTAAAATGTTGAAAATATGTGACTGTTACACTGGTTATAATTATTTAATATCAGGGTTGTCCAAACAACGGCTCCTGTCCCAAATGTGGCCCTTTTTCAATAAATTTAAAGTTATTTCTATTTAATTAGTGAATATTTTATTAATTTACATATACAAGACACTCGTTTTATGGTAAAATTAGTGGAAAGATTAAAAGGAGAATTCCAAAAAATGGAAAAAATGTTATTTGGAAAAAAAAACAAGAATTTGGCAACAAATAAATGGATTTCATAGGGCCCTACTTTTGGTTTCAAACTTTTGGAAGCAAGCAGTGTTGGCTGGTCATGACATGGAGAATAGATTTTCCATACACAGCATGACCTGCAGGTCATGTGAGGGAACTGAAGGAAAGCTTCAAGGAGGAAAATAAATCAGTGTTTTTAGGCTTTCATTTTTCAGTCTTCACAAAGACAAAGTATTGAGGGTCACAGTGTTAGCAGTTGTGGACTTAATAAGCAAACAACAGTGTTTTGTTTCATAGGTTTAACACATTCAACAACAAATTACTCACAATGTTGCATCTTCGAGTTAAAACTGTTGTGACTGTTTTTGTTTAATAAGGACTCTTAGATTGTAAAATTAAATAATTTTCTGCATCCATATAACTATTTTCATGAGTCATTTGATATTATCAAGCCTTGGTGTCTTACCATTGTATCACCTTAACCCTGTAGTTCACTGTAAAACATCCATTGCACATAAACACAAGAGTATAGCTCAGTGAAAGAAAACAAGTTTGATAAATGTTAGAAACCCCAGAGTTATCCTGAGACAATTATATAACAGTGTATTTCATTCACATGACAGTTATTTTTAGTCACATGTAGAGAGCCTTGCAAAATCCAAACCTCTGCCTCCTCTCGCTGGTCTTCTTTCATTCACCTAACCGTGTAGCTTATTCAGCCAACAAATTTCTTTGAAATTCTGATGACAATGCTTCCTCAACTCTTTAACTCAAAGAACACTTTTCAGATGAATTTAATCCAAAATAAGCATATTTCATTATGTGTGACAGAATAAATCACATGAAGAGTGAGGCCTAAAAAGGAGGAGCTAGGGTCCTTTGAGTTTGATACTCTTAAAATGTAACACAAAGTTGTCTTAATACCCATAATTGTGGGTTCATTTCCTGTTAGAATAATCTACCATTTATAAATGTGCCTCAAAAGCTTTATCTAATAGCATTTCAGTCAAGGTTGTAAAAGTTACATTTATATTAGATATTTAATAACAGTATCAGTCCAATTCCAACCCAGTCCATATAGTTTACAGTAAATATTTACTTTGACTTCATGGTGTCATGAACCCGATTTCACCCTGAAGCGTTTGGCGCTGACTGTTGTTTTAATGAGTATTGGTTTGCAGTTACTGTGATGATGCAACAAATCCACACTGGCCTGTGATATTGGTATTGATGTGGTGGTACTGTGTTAAGAGAGATGCCAAGTCTTTTTTCTGCTGGAGTAGTCTCTGCGCTGTTTGAAGGAATGATATAATATGGCTTTGTTTAAGGGGTAACAATATTGGTTTTTAAATTTGAATTCACAGTAAACATGAAAACCTTCCTGTCCAGAGTTGGAATTTCAATTACTAATTTTAGAAAAACTAGTACATCAAGAATTAAGGCATCTATCTCTGAAAAGTGTACTTTTTTATTGTTTTATGTATATTGTTTAGATGAGTTTTCAACAGATGGTTGCACCTGTCTGTGTCTAATTATTATACATACTAAGAAGTAGTACTGGTAATTGGTTAAAAAATTATCTAGTTAATCACACAAATATGCTGTGATTAACCATACATTGTATATACTATCATTAACTGTACTTTGATTTGATTTAAAACAAGTAAAAGTATAGTTAACTTTATCAAACATCTCAGCTTAGTTGTATTAGTTTGTAAATGACAATATTTTGAATGCTGAGCAATAATATCCATAAACTTTATAAACAATTTTGATGTGTCTTTGGCGACCCATTTAGCGATTGCATTAGTTATCTTAGTTGTTGTCGTTTTGCTGACAAATCCAAGTCTGTTGCACTCCACAGGTGTATCTTGACGACCATGGCTTGATCCCGTGTTGAGGTTAGCTTAACAAACAACGTTGTTTAGCTTATATTCAGCGGCTGTCTCCTCAGTCATCACTTATCACTTTCATCTCTTCAAAACAGAGGGCTGGAGCTTAAAAGTTAACAGGAAAATCAGAGTGGAGGTCTGAGTTATGATGCTAGCCTATCTTTGGTGCCACCCACAGTAAAGATGACAGAACCCTGAAGGAATAATGTTATGATGTAGGCTTGTTGGTTGCACTTGTTTTTTTCTCCTGGGCTTGTTGAATCAGGTCCCTAAATCTGTTTATACACTTAAAATTACCTCAGTTTATTGTCATGACATAGCTCACATAAATGCACGACCACATTAATGTTGAACGAGTGATATCACATTTAGAAGATAGTGTTTGTTTACACAGCATCCTCTTTTTGTGTTTTTGGCTCGCACTGCTCACATTGTGCTTAGGGAAGTGGTTGTGGTTGGCTTTGACTATTGCCACACAATATTGTCCTTTTTAAGTGAAGCTGAAATGTTTCATGGTTTAATTGTTTAAGTGTTTGTTATATGTTTGTTCTTTTAAGTACTGACAGATAGAAACAGAGGCTATGCAGTGGGTATGAGTCATGTATTGTTGATCTAATCTAAACCGCAGTTCCTCTTTGCAGAGTTGGTCCATATCTGTATTGTGTTGCATTTACTTTGTCTTTCATACTAGTCGTTGTTCTGTTATTCTCTTCTTGCTTAAAAAGACACTACAAGTCTTTTGAAAGTGTTTTGAATTAGTTTGAACAGCAATAAAGCCTCTTAGACTAAAAGTATAAATAATCTCCACTAGATTTGAATGTGGCATCACTTGAACTAACAAGAAGATTTTTTGTATTGCACAGAATTTTAACAGTTCTGTATTGGTGAGATCTCACTGCTGTATCCTGCAGGTTAAATTGCTGTGGCTGTATTTCAGATGGAGAACAAGCATGTGTATATAGCAGGGGTGTAATCTCACCTATGAGTCCGTAGTGTATTTGCTAAAGCTTTTTGCCATGTTAAAGCTTCTTGCTTGCTGGCCTTTTATGTGTGAAAAGTTAATAATGCCGAGAAGTTGTGAAATTTATTTTCACACTTCTCTAGAAATATCATTTTCACTCTTAACTCTTAAAGAAGTAGTTTGGGTTTCCTTTTTTCTTGTAGACTTGAGGAAGCAAGAGCATGAACATGTGGATCCTCCATGATAAGCCCTGGGCATAAATTAATGCTAATACTGTATGCCGTCTTCTCAGTTTGTCCTCCATAGTACTGTATTGGCACAAATATAAGACGACAGAGTATAAGATGCCTCTTATTCACTAGTTCATATGTATTAGATGATGGTTAAAATGGCTTCAGATAAAATGTTGCATGTATAATCATTGTTTTAAAATTGGCATCATTACTGCCTTAGATGTTGGTTACTTTAACCTGCTTTTTTTCCCACTCTGTCCCAGATTGCTGTGTCTCTGGATGAGGAGGCCGCTGTTACAGACAGCTTGTCTTTTTGTATTAAGACTGAGGCTCTTATTATTTTTCTGTTTAACAAAGTAACTACGATTTTTTAAGCTGCATCTACGGTATTAAGGATACCTAGTGCTTTTTTTTTTTTTTTAACTCCTGTGAGGAACATTTGGCTTGTGTTGATTTTGGAGATACGTGATCAAAATCAGTCTGTGTGGGTTTGTGCTTAACATGAGTGATTAGTGTTTATATACAATAGACTAGAGCCCTGAAAAGGGCGTCTCTTCTTAATCCTGCTCCCGCAGGATTTTTGACCATACCACCCGCAACCTGGAGTGTGTTTGCTATCCACTGCTGCCTGCACCCGCGACAGGTGTGTCAAATCCCACCCGCATCCCGCATGGGCTCTGACGATCCATGTTAAATATTCAGAATAACTAACAATGTTTTGAATTAAAGGCAATATTGATATGTTCACTGAAGCACTACCCTGATCAAGTTTCCTCTCTGAAAGAAGGAAAACCTAAGAAAACAACCACATCCTCGTCATGTGTAATGGTGCCACACATTGATAAAAAAGCAACTGGGAGTCTCAGACTGATTTTACTCCTGGTTATGGCTTAGTAATATCAGTGTTGAAGTAACTTTTTTTTTTTTTTTTACCTTATTTACAAATCATTAATTTTATAGTCATGCAGAAGTGAAATTGTTTCCTGATCTCAGGAAAGTTCATGCGTCATGAAACCTGCAGTGCACTTCAATCAGTAGGCTAATCTCTATTTATGCAATGACATTTCTGTCCTCATCATTAGATGCATAATGCAGTAAGGCCAGTTTGCATGGAAAGGGCTGTTTTCCCCTAAATAACTGCAAATGAGCTCAGCATCTCTGCATGACAGTGTGCATGCGTGGTGTTAGGCCTAGAACACAATAACAAGAGTATTAAGGCTGTGCATTTTGACTTATTTACAAGTTTTAGTTTTATGGAGCTTTTATGGCTACCGACTCATATTCAAACATGTTACGCAGAATTGGCTACTGTGGCTGACAAATTGGCAATTAAACCATGATTTCTCAGTGAATGATTCTAACAGCAACATGTGACGCATCTCCTGTATTATCTTGTTTAATATGAGCACAGAGGAGTGCTTTAAGAGAGCTTACTTTGATTGAGGATCATGGAGCAGGTGGGCGTGTTTCAACAGCCCCAGTTGTTTTCTGGCTCTGCCACTTACTCCCACAAGCTCGTAGCAAATGAAAAGTATTTAACTCAACTTGAGTGTTATGTCATTCTCAGCTCCGACATCCAACTGCAGCAGAAGGGAATGCAGGAAATGTCCCTGAATGATGACTGAGGGCAACATTTTTGGATTTTATAGAAAATCTGGTTCCATGGCACCAGTTTTCGACCCACCTAAGAATCTTACTTCTCACCTAAGAGAAATAAAAAGAACAGTTGGAGCAATGGTGTAGCATGCAAATTGAGACAGATAGATGTGCTACGAGTTGTTTGTCTTGTTTGTTTTTGTAGGTCATAAAGAGTTATCAATAATACTACTTTAGGTTTTTTTCCTAACCAACAAAAAAAAAAAAAAACTCCACTGGAGCTTTAAGCAAGAAGAGACAGAATGGAAAACTTTGGCTAAAGCCCACATGACAGACATTTTTTGATCTAGACTCTAGGTTAACCAAAACAAGACATCTACGACATCATTGTGTGCTCTTGAATTTATATCTTAAATGTATGAACCATAAGAAAATCTGTTGCTTGATCTAAAATCAGAAAGATTAATAGTTGCCTCCCCAGTATAACACCATTACACTGCATAACTCTCAAGCTCCCAAAAAATACTGAAAATCAGTTTACCGTTTGTGTTTTCATAAGTGTGAGACTGTTTGTGGTGCCACAGGTTTTACTGTGAATTCTTACATGCCCTACAGCTCCCCTCATACGCCCCTCTCCAGCCTGCCCAGCACCAACTCTAACAATAACCCCCTGTAATGATGTAGCTGCAGGGCAACAGAAGGAGGGTGTTGGGTCAGGTGGCCCATTCATCTCACGTGTCAATGAAGGCTGAGCAAAGCTAGCTCTGCCAGACTCAAAAACACCCGCCAGCCACACAGTGGAGTCAGATCTCTTTTTGGCAAGTTGGAGCACAACAAAATGTTCATCTCTAACCGGCTACATGTTGGAGAAATTTCAGTCTTGCAAAGCCCAGAAGTGGCCACTCGCCGCTCCTACTGTGTCTTAGATATCTGGATAAAAGGATCAGCCTCTGAAAAACAGACTTTTTAAGATGACCTCCTGCATGTGTCCTGGCTTTGGATGCTCCATACACAAAATATTCCCTGACAGCTCCAGAGGACTTGGTGGGCTGTCCTCAACTTCTACAGCAACCTCAGGGGACTCCAAAAGCTCTCACACTGCCAGAGGAAAGGGTCATTGGTTCTGACACTATCCTGCAGAGTCACTGCTCTCTGCAACAATTCGGCTCTTCCTCTTTCTGCCAGCACTGAGGGACTGATAGAGAAGCAGAATTACAAAGCTGTATTAAAAGTTTCTCTTAAGATCCTTTGCATTCTCCCGGACTGTTTGGAGCTCTGTTTTTAAAACCCTTTCAGGAATATATAGTGAGATTCACATCGGGGATTACTTTCAATATTACAACAGCAGCAAACCAGTGAGAGACAAGACAACTTTGGAAAATCCTTTTCAAAAGCTCCAATTCTGCTTCTTTCTTCTGGAGGAACTAATTGAATATCACACTCCACTCTGCCTTGTTGAGGCTTGCCAGGGACTTCAGAGGATGAAGTCTGAAAAAATTCTGTCTGGTTTTCCTGCATCCTGAGGCACTGAGGATTAATCAGATGCGTCCATCATCTGACTTTGTTTTTGTGTCTCCTCAGGAATCTTCCCATGTTTTTAATTAATGACTGTATCAAACTTCATGGGCACAGTAAAGAAGTTTCCCGAGAGGAAAACATCAGACTAAGTTGTGAGCTCTCAGAAACATCCGCAGAAGGCACTGCTCAGATGTTCAAGTTCTTTTCCTTACAACACAGTGAGTCTCATGTGAGTCAGGAGTTTAAGAAAACATGAACAAAGATCGACTGGGAAGGAAATCGGTGCCAACTGGTTTCGGGCATGGTAGGAGACACTCGTGCTTGGGGTATGTTCCTAAACTATACATACACCATATATGTTTGCAGAACTCGGAGAGGGAGGGTTCACGCTGCGGAGTTCAGTTACATGCTCTGCTACAGACCTCAGAGTTTAACTGTCAGGGTTTCACAGCAAGGCTATTTTTAAACAGATCACACTGTACGTTCAGTGTGTAACATACCAGTGACATCACTATACTAGTGTGTATTTGTTTACGGAAAGTGCTTGCAATACACTGACTGAAAAAGAAAATATTCAATACTGATATCTTGTTGCCATGTGACAATGCAACTAGATAATGCTTAACTGATGATATGTCCATAACATCTGGGCTTTGAGGTAGTGATAGGGAAGATTTACGTTAATTACTTTAAAATGTTGCCTCATTTGAGAACTCGGGACAGTTGTAATAGAATGGGTTTAAAGATTATAATATATGATATGAAATAAAATTTGTAATTATGAAATTATAATTTTGAATCATACTTTGACTCATAATTTCATGATTAAAAATTTTATTTCATATTTTGACCTTTTAAACTCATGATTTTGACTTCTTTCTTAATATATTTGCCATTAAAAAACATTATTTTTCAATTTCAATGTCATGTTTTGACCTTTATGAACTAATAGATTTACTTTTCTCAGATTGTGAGCCTTTAGACTTATCTTATTAACTTTTTAAAAGTCAAATTTGTTTATCATCAGTTTTTCATCATTTTTTATCATCATCACAAGTTTTTTTTTTTTTTTTTTTCATATTTTATTACCAATGAAACAAGGTTGACAGTTTATGGTTAAAAAGTTGACCCTGTTAGGTCCTCAGGTTAGTCCTGAATCCAGAATCTGGCCCCTGCTGTGATTGAGTTTGACATCCCTGCTCTAAAGTATTCTGTAACTTTTAATAAGCTTCCCTTAAAGTGAGAGCTTGACATGTTTTGCAGTGTTAAAAAACAATGAAAAAGGCTGATCTTTATCCTTTTAAAGGAACACAGAACATTACTTCTATCCCTGAAACTTGGCAAATGATACTTTTGGATTATTATTTTCATGCTTCCTCTTAACCAGGAGGGAAGAGAGTGCATCAGAGCTTTTACTTACAGAGAGAGAGGAGGGGGGAAAAAAGGAGGATCATCTGATCCTTTCCTGATGTAACTCAGTTTATCTTTAAGTGAAAACAATACTCCAGTGCTTGAGCTTGCACATCCCAAGTTCTTATAAAATATGTTTTTTAAACACCTGGCAATAATACCGTATACCCTGGTAAAATTTAGGGAAGGTTTGATGATATTAAAATTAGATACCGCCCAATGCTAATGCCCATTTTAACACAAGATTACAAATTTAAATACTTGGTTCTTGACTCAATTATTCAACACAACTTCTAAATACCAAAGTTCATCACTTTTAGCTGAAAAGGGGGTCTAAGGGTGTAGCTACCCTTTAATTCCAACCAACTGGTCTAAATGTAGGAAAAGGCTATACATCTTGTGATATCAACGTAGTGAAGAGTTCAGTTATATTTTCAGGCCGAGGGAAATCACTGTGTCTGTGGTTAAATGATTTCAAACTGGTTTGCAGAGTGTGGCTCACGTGGCTAATCTAGTGCTAGTACTGAAAACCTTCTCTAAACTCTACTCAGTGTGGTCATGTAATGCTCCAGTGCGGGTCTGTTTGTCCTGGAACAGCCTCCATTTAACTTTCTCCTTTTTCAAGATCAACATACTGCCAAACCTTGCAGCTTTTGTGAGATGTCATCCACTGCTGGTTTACAGTATAGCCAGGTGGTAAAGCAAGGTAAAAGGCCATCAACTGGAGCTGCAGCCCCTACTAGTGGTGGGTTGCTTCATTACAGCGTAGACACAAATCATCATGGAGGGCCTATATTACAGGTAATAGAAATATCAGGGTGACAACAGTTAATCATTTAGCACCAATCGTAAATTTTGGCGCTTTATTTTCATTGAATTTCCTAAATATGTTAATGTTAGAGCTTTAATTTGAAGACAATAAGATCACTGTCACTTTGCAACTACTGTCTTGTGCAATTTTTTCTTTTGGCTCCTAAAATTTCTACAGTTACTGTGGATCTTCAAAGATTTCTACTACTTAAATTATGCATTTATTTTTATTCTGTTTCTGCCGGCTGACTTTAATGTTTAGGGAAAGGGAGACTTAGAGGGGACCAGTCTAGACAGTGGGGTGCCATTATCCATGTTCATTAAATTGTGCCATCAACATTAATTTCATAATGGCAAGTTTAGTGTCTAAGTAAAAAACATGTCTATTGTCCTTTTAATTAAGTGGATAAATAAAGTGTGACTGATAGGAACCACAAGTGTTAGTTTAGCGTTTGGGCATTTATATGTTAAATTCCCCTTGCAGATTTGGCCAGTGCTGAGAAATGATAATACAGCAGCTTTGTTTTTCATACATCATGTAATCATTGTAGCACTTGAACTGGAATTTGTGTAAGACAAGTAGAGGATCTGATAAGGACATGTTTCCCTCTTAAAGTCTTTACATTTACTGTATTTTACAGATTGTAAATGCAGCCTGTGAGCTGTGAACTGTGGCTTGAAAGGCGTGTGTGTGGCTTGTTTCTTTTTAAGCTGCCTTTTTTTCCTCTCATTCTTTGGCATTTTACCCAACAGCCCTTAAGAGGAAGCTTGTTTTGTTTGTGACAAGTTTCATCTAGCAGACTTCCTGTTTTGTTGAAAGTCCTCTAGAGACATTTTTTAGAAAGATGACCCTGAGACAAAAGTATCTAACTGAAAGCAGAGCTAAATTAGACCAAGTGGTGATGTTTATGCTTGAACATTATAGAGGAAGATACACTTTATCTCATGATTACATATATATATATATATATATATATATATATATATATATATATATATATATATATATATATATTTATTTATTTATTTATTTTTTTGCAACGAATAGCCTTTTGTGCCATCAGTGTGCTTCATAAGCTGTGTGAAGCTACAAGCACATATGTGCTTTCTGTCCCTAATCCCATTTGATGCATGTTTAACTATGTTTCATATGGGCTGCAGTATGTCATGCTTGTGTGTACTTGCCTGTTCCTGTCATCAGTGCATTGAATTGGGTTGGGATTATCAGGCACCACCCAGCGCTCTTCTCTGCTTCTGGGTCAGTGGTTGACTCAGCCTCCCATACCACATCCCAGCATGACCACAAACACATGCCACACCCTTACTGGTATCACCCATTGTAGGACAAATACCGAGCTGCAAACTAAGAATTATCACCTGTTTTCTTCCCTGACAAAACCAAGTTTGATTTTACTTTTATATGTTGTAAGAAGCACCTGTGGCTGACTTTTGAAAACACAAAATCACAGGTTATACTTAGAGAATGTGGACAAGATGGATTGACTTGTTGGTTTGGGATTTTTTTAGGGTACATTTTTTAATGGAAACTATTATGCCACCATACAATGACTGGCAGGATGTCAAGACCCAAAACTGAAACATGTTAAGTGGTAAGATTGGAACATTTTTTGGAATGATCTAGATAATTTGTGATCAGTCTTACTTAACTTAATACACCATTGCATTTTCATAGAGCCTTCTTTCTGACTCGGTATAACCACAACAGAGCCTGAGTGATTGGTGAGAGGGGGGAGACCATAACACAACAGACCCCCAAAATAAACCCCTGTGCCTTGAATAGTTCCCCTGCCCCGCCAGCCTGGCTACACACATAACACGTGAATATGGCATGTGGCTCTTGTTTGTGTGTGATTACACTCACTCAAACAGATATGCACATATACCCTGCGTTCTGCCACTGACATCCGCCCCCAAATCTATATTGATTGTTCCACCAGAGTGTTGTCATACGTGCTTTATGGTTGTGTTTCCAACATATTTGTTGTGTTTTTACAATGATTGGAAAAGGGTATGAGAGATAATCAGGCTTGGAGGCCCTTGAAGCTTAGAGGTGGTGCATAAAAGTGTGGGCTAATTGAGTGAGGGAATCAGTTTGCCCTCTTGCTTTGCACTGTTTTTGCAGCAGTGCCTTGTATGTCTACATGTGTATTTGTTTTCCTCCTAAGTCTAAAGAGTGGTTTTAAGGCAAAGAGTGACCTCTGCTGGATTGTCAGCTCATTTTAGGGAACTACATCCGCAGCCCTCATTCTTCTAATGTTCACATTAGTAAAGATTAATAATCTATATCATTTTAACTTTCATGGACTCTTTGAATATGACTTTGGGTGTTGTTTTCAAAGTTAAAATATGCTTGGTCACTGACCTTGGACAAATAATGAGTAAAGCCATGAATACACTACCCTTTGTAGCAACAGCAGCTGTTGTATGTTTTTTGGGTGGTGCATGAGAAGCTGCATAATTTATGCCTCACAGAGGGATGAACATGTGACTATGAAAGGTTTGAAACACTGTTGTATTTCATTTTGGAGGGTGGTTTCAGGCTCAACTAACAGAATATGCATGTAAAAAAAGGTGAACATAACAAGCTAATGCTATGGCCGAAGCCTATGTCAGTGGCTCCCAACCTTTTTTCTTAGGTCCCCCACTCGTATCTAAGAAGTGCTAAGTCCCAGGACCCACTTTTAAATATTGAACATCAATTTTATTGTTTTCATTGGTTAAAATCCCACTGTAACAGGTTGACACACAGTTGTTCTCGACAAAGATCTATACATGAACTGCATTATTATGAAGGCATATAGTTCCACTGTAAAATATAAAGGTTGGGTTATTTTTTTATTTTTTTTATTTTTTTCAGAAATTTAGACTTTTTGAGATTCTACTAAAAACTGCATTTGCAATTGCTGATTGCATTAAGCCTTTTTTTTTTTTTTTTTTTTTTTTTTTTTGCAAAAGTCCTACAGTTAAGAACCTAACAAATTATACTTCTTATTGTGACTGATAAGGAAATACTTGTGATTTTAGCTCAGAATTATCACACTGTCATTATAATCTGAATGATATATTTCTTTAAAATATGGCTGTCTAGCCACTGTTTTCATTCAGGACTTTTCAAGTTATGACTTTACATTGTTGTACAACTTTGAAAACTTGAAATGTCTGAGTTTATAATGTCAATATAAAAAAAATATACAACTTTTAAAGGTGCAGTGTGTAAAACTGAATATCAACATCTAGAAGTGGGTTCTAGATTGCATTTCTCTGCTGGAAACTGTGGCAACCAGTTGAATTTAATGTGTATCTGTAATGTGAATACAATACAATAACTTTATTTATCCTTTTTTCCTCTATGTTACCATGGAAACATGTAAAAATCCAAGATGGCGGCATCCATGGAGGGGACCCTCCCTATGTATGAATTAAAGGTTTATTCTGAGTTGTTTTTTCAAAATAGCTATTTCTGAATTTAGATGACTAAACACTTATTAGATAGACCGTCTTAGAAATGTTTTGCTCTATTTTACCAAGTTTGTTCAGCTAAATGCTACTAGGCTAAATATTACACCTTTAACTCTCACAAATTCTCAAAAACGTCTTTTTACTTTTTGCAAGTTACCACATCCTCTGTATTTTTATATCTTTTATGGTAGCCCTGATACAACATCATACTTAATGTTTTTAATCATGATTCTTTTTTTAATATATGCAAATATAACTTTGACAACATCAGACCAGACAGGGCCCCGTGCCCCCTCTAAGATCTTTAGTGCCCTCCCTGGGGTGCCCAGAGCCCAGGTTGGGAACCAGTGGCCTACTCCATTGTGGTTGGTTAATTCTTAATATATTTAATTGTAATTTCCATATGTCTTCTTTGTGCTGTTTGGTTGGAAAAATTGTGTTGACCAAAATAAACTACAAACCATCCTTTTCTATCATAACAAACAGCAGCCACCATGACTGTTTTACTATTTTGTTTAAAAGGATTAATCACATTTCCATTAATTACACTAAGGGTGTGAATTTCACATAAAGACAACAAATGGCAGAGAGGAAAATGTAACCCGATCAAACCAAATCTTTAGTAAGCTGCTTTTGATTGGTCTGGTTAATGTGAAACAACAGCAAAAATAGACACAATGATTACAGTAAAGTTCTAACAAGCAGACTGCATAGTTAGACTCACAACTCCATGTGCTCAGGTAACCTGAAAGATTTCACCACAAGGTGGTGCAATTCTATCATTGCTCTGCATTCTCAAATTAAATACTCAATGCTAATCCTGTGCATGATGTGCAGACAGTTATGGTCATTCAAATAAACCCACAACCAGTATTCATGATTTGAATTCTCTTAAGTTTAAAAGATGTGTTTTCAGCCCTGATTGATTCATTTAGTTAACTTTTCATGTAGGTGGCACATCTTCATTGTACTCAAGAATGAACACAAGAAATGTTTTGTTTGTTTGCTGAAGACTGTGACTTATTGTTAATTGACTAGAAGAAATGAAATAAGAAAGCCTGGCAGAAAGCTCAATCAGTCTAAGAAAAATATATATAAATTTGACAATGAGCCATCTGTTTTCACAAACGTTCTGCCTGAAGCCCTGCTGCCTCATTCAACTTAATGCTTACTTTGAATCTGCAACACAAGTCTTAAGGCTTATGTTTATCTTAATAGAAGCTGTTTGTGAGCTTGAGTAATAGAGAACTTGAAACAAACACTTTGATAAATAGAATCTGTGTTGGAAAAAGGTTATTTATCCTTTAACTGCATAAATGAATGCCTGGATTTTTCCACCTGCATGTTTCTAGCTTTTATACTACTATTAGCAGACCGACTGATGTGTTGTGTATGAATTGAAGATATTAAAAAAAATCCATGCTGTATATCTTTACAGATGCACCCAAACACTGACATGTCCACTTTCTCACACTTCCAAACTCACTTGTGTGCACATATACAGGACACTCCTCCTCTCACAGCTTACTCTCATTACCAGTGGTGGTGATGTCATAGGAAGCAGCAGCCAGCTGGACTGTAGAAGTCATTTGGCCGGAGGGTTCGGTTACACCGTGGCCCCTCAAACAGCTCACTCTCAGCAATTCTCCACCCCTGCATCTGCTAGGATGGCCAACATGTTTCTCAAGCACGTGGCAAAAAGAGGGAGGAGAGCAATGAAGGGAAGTGTACAAGGTTTTCAGTTCAGATATGGGAGATGTCTGATACTGGAACTCCAACTACTTGTGTTGTGTTTCTGAGTGAAAAACGGTGAAAAAAGTGACAACAGAGCAGGATAAGGAGAAGGGATGTTTGACAGACATGTCTTTGCATTTTTTAGATTCATTCTCCCTACTGGACTGACATATCACTCAGCCTCACTGGAAAGCTCATGCCAGTGGCTGAAAGAAGCTGCAGTATGTTGTGAATCTGAGAGTCTGCGGCGGCCATGCTGACTCTATCTATGAAGATGGACAGCACTTCACTCTTGTAGGATTCAAGGAAATTGATATCAGAATGAATCTGGACTTGTTTTGTGGATTTAAGGGCTCTAATCTTAAAGGTACAGAGTGCCAAATTGGGAATATTAGCGGCATCTATCAGTCAGATTCTAGGCTGCAATGCTCACTTCTGGTGGTAAACAATGGAGTGTGAAAATTGTGTGGAGGGGACACTCCCTTTGTATGGATAGGAGGCATATTCTAAGTTAATGAACATTACACAATTTTATATTCAGGTGATTGGACATCAATTTAGATCAGCCTGCTTCTTAGTATTATGTTTCATTTTTACCAGGTTTGTCAGCTAAATGCTACAAGGCTAAATGTTAGTAGATTATATGTTAAATGAGATATGGGATTAAACATGATTGTTAATAAAAGTATGTTTTATTTTGAGGTTGATTTGAAAAAAGAAACTATTTCAGGCTAGGGAGTTTATGATGCAATTATTATTATTATTATTATTATTATTATTATTATTACTATTATTATTATTATTTAAGCTAAGTTTCATTGTGAACTAAATAAGAAGTTCTGCTGTGGATTTTTATAGTTGGATTTGTAAAGTGAAAAAAGGCTAGAATTATACTGGTGTTGTTCAACAATAAAAGCAGTTTTGCTCCATGACCTCAATGAGGAAGACAAATCACACAAGTAACAACGGTTAATGACAAAACATCGTCCAAATTGTTATTTTAAACATCGTACTGACATCAGCCCTGATTTTCACAATCATTGCATCACCATTTTTATTAAAAATCAAACAATTTTGATACACATTTCAATACTGCAGCAACAAAAATGACCTTCTAGTCACCCAGAACTGTTTGACTGAGTTATTCTTGAAGTCCAACATACACATTGTTAAAAAAGATCAGTGAATATATAAAAATGGAACACTGTTAACAGTAATGAAAAGCAAAAACAAATCAAAAAAAAGAAAAAACAAGATTGAAAAAATAACATACCCAAAAGGAAATTAAACAAACCATGAAGACTGGAACTTTTCAAGATGGATTTGCATGGTGACAGACATGGCGTCTGGCCAATCCGCTTGCTTTGCAAGGTTACACTGGTTGCCCTCTTTCCTCACTTGCTACTGCTTTGGGTTGAAAAGATAACTTTCTGTTTTGTCTTTAATAACTTTGGTACTTTTTGGTATTGTCAAATTTAATAAAATGGACGTTGTTTAAGAATTTGGTATTTAAAAAAGCATTGACGGATCTAAATTTTTGAAAAAATAAACACAGCAGAAGTGTTTTGTTGTCTTGCTGTTTGTGATTTTAGTGGACCAAATCCCTTTGTGGAGTGTCTTTGAGATGATGTTCTTATCAAACTGTGACCAACACCATCCACTGTGGCAATTTGCAGCTGACAGTAAAGCCAGTTTCAGACTGGAACATGCACATGTTGACGGTGACACACCTGGATTTTCAGTTTGTTTGCATGTTGAAAATTCAGGGCTTTCAGACTGCCTGCATGTGCGGCGTGTCTCACACACCTGATACACGCAGCTCAGGCACGGAGGGTTTAGAGATTTGAAGTTGCACCTATTTATTCCATGTGCCGTGTAATAGACAGGAAAATGATAAATGGAGAGCCATGTTTACCTTGTTGCATATATGCAACTACTATTAGTGAAGCTCTCTGTCTCCACACTGGTAGAATATGTCACAGGAAAGTTAAACACAGTAGGAGTGCTTTTCTGGTTTATGCTTTTCAAATTAAAAGCCTGGTTTAGCATTTCTGTCGAGAAACTCCTTTCACTTGTACAGAATGCTTTTGTTTTGAGTAGGTCCTGACACACTTCCACTATACACTGAATCAAGTCGCTTGTAGGGGGTTTATTGAGGTAAAACTTTGAGGGCTTTGACAGCAGAAAGATGCGGCTGACATGCAGATAACTTGTGTGGAAGCTGCCCAAGCGGGAGCCGGAGCAGACACGCGTGTCACACATGCGCAGCAACACACAGCCAGTCTGAAACAGGCTTTAAGCTGTTCAGTTAAGGGTTACCCCCTTCAAATCTGATTGTTTATTCCTTTTGGTTGGAAGCAAGTCACTTCTGCAAAATGATGTTCCAGGGATTTATTGTTCTGTAAAAACTGGCGTCAGATTGGTGCAGCATTTCCTGACCCAATTCCACTTAAGGTGAAACAGAGGTCAGTGTAAATGAATACAGTTATGCAGAATACAGAGTAGCTTGATGTGGGATATAACAGAAGGCATAGAGTCAGGTGATGCAGGACAAGATGTGGTCCGTGTAATCAGTTGCTCTACAATCTTGAAATGTTCCTGTTTCTATTTGATCGCACTGGCAAAGTTTGAAGGTGGAACCAAATGTCATTGATCACTAATGGAAGACACTCAGTTATAATGGATTCTTTATATTCAAAAACACAAAAAAAAAATCAGAGAAAAACTCTAAAAAGAGCCTGACAAGGAAGTTCAGTCTCTAGCTTCTTTCTCCCTATAGCACAACTGGCCAATCACATGACCAATCAAATAGACAGACAGAGCTTCCTCAAGTCTGATGTCAGAGAGGTGAACTTGGAGGAGGTTTCAGAAGTTTTCCTCTATCTGACAAGCAGTTTTAGCGTAGGCCTCTGGAGTCCATGTGAGCTGGACACTGAAGTACTTTTGTCTTGACAGCTGTGGACATTAACTAATGCATCTAGTCTAATCCAGTATCTCCCTGCCTGTATTAATCAGGTTGTAAAAAAAAAAAAAAACAGATCATTGAGAAAGCTTTTTGAGCGAGTTACTGTGAGACACAGATTCCTTACAGAGAGGTTAACAGAGCAGCAGAAGCTTTACCAGTGATGATAAATTAAACATCTACTCCCATATCTCAACACGTCACTGCTTTCAACACATCATTTCTGACTGGCTTTTTATAGCCCCCCCCCTTCCTCCAGCTTTTCTGCCATGTGCCCATCGACACGTCCAACTTGCTCGCCTGCCTTGTGTCTCAAAAGACAAATATTTGCCTGAGATGTCGACAGCAGACGCAGACAGTCAGTTGGTGAGATCATCAGGTCTAGAAAGTCCATCACAGGCTGACTGGTGCTCTGCTACAAGAGCTCAGAGTTGTCCTGTAAATTATGCAGTAACATCTGCTGTTGTATGGTAGGATGTATTATTAAAGTTAAGGTGGAAAAACGAACAAAAACTTGTTGAAAATAGACATGCACTCAGATGATTCATTCAGATGAGCCTAAGTTCTGTAAGAATAAATGCAAAGTGGAAGGGAAATGAGGGTGTTGAAGTATGGCCAAGGATTGTTTGATGGCTTCAAATGTGTTTAAACTTGTTTTTGAGAGTGAATGTGTAACTGCTTAGTCTTTAGAAAGTTAAAATCTCCACAGAGGGCACACTGTTGTTTTCCTGTTAAGAGTGGTTGTTACTCAGATCATATATAGACCAAACATTTACTGCATACTGCATGTATAAATAGCCATAAACACAAACACACACACGTGACACAACTACTACAACCACAACCCCCTTCTGTCTCCCTGAACCAGTGCTTACTCACATACTGCACATACGCATCCCCATAGTTCATGTCTTTTTAAAGCCTCCGTGTGCTGGGGCAGACGGAGAGTCTTAGAGAAACTGAGAGAGGGAGGGAGTGATAGAGGGAGGGAGGAGTGTACCTCCAGAAAAGAGGGAAAGCTCAGCTCTCCACTCCTCACTGTGGACTTGAATCCACAGCCTCAACTCTCTGCGCTCAGCTCTGCAAACAGCATTGAAACAGGAGTGTTGCTGAGGAAATGACTCTTTAAAAGCCACACGCCTTTGTGTCCCTCTTTCTTTCTTCACCCTCTGACTGATGGCATGATGCTGAAACTCATTGAGGAGGGCTTTCCTCCGCCTGTCTGCGCGTCAGTGGAAAACTGGTTTAGTGTTTGGGGAGAGGAGAGAGCGCACAAGAAATGAGGAGTCCTCGAGCGCCCAGAGGAGGAGGAAGAGGAAGATTAGCTGAGAAACAAGCAGAAGGGAAAGAATAACAATCTCAAACATGAGTTTACCCACTAACTGTGTGTATCTGGCCCCCTCGGTCCAGGATCGCTTCTTCACCATGAAGAATGGGAATATCTGTGGGTCACCACGTGCTGTCAACCGGCCCATCGACATCGTACAGAAACGCAGGCGGTAGGAAAGATGTGCTTTAACTCAGATGTTGGAGTTGCATAACTCTAAATGCATCTTTTTAAAAAAATGTTAGTTGCACAATTCTTGCATAGACACACTTGATGGTGAATGGAGACTTCTTAAAAAGAACACCATGATGTGGTAACAGCATTTTATAGTGACTTTTCAATGTTGTGTAGTCTTTCAATTACGCAAGAGGAATGATTACAACATCCATTGAAACTGCAGAATATTGAAATATTAGTGTTTTTAACTACCTTAGATTTAAAATACGTCCATAAAGGTATTGTTTCCATCATGTCCTCCTTTAGAATATCTGTGGCACTGAATATTAAATGTCCATCAGTCATGCTGTTATTACAGGAATGTGTATTTTACATGTGCATGTGTAGCTAGAGTGACATTTCCCTCATTGCTGGACTTTCTATTTCAACAATTTCCTGTAATTTTTGCAGATAAAATCCAAAATGGGGCGGTGTGTTTATGCTGTTATGACCTTGCATTAAGATACTCCTATTATTCCTTCTTGATACTTTGTGTGGTGCATCTATGTAACACAGCTCTTGAAATGATTAAAGTGTACTACTTTAGAGAACATTAACGTTTGTACAAGCCCTTGAAAACATGACGAGCAACTAGCTGTGGGAACATTTAACGCCTTCTCTTTACTATGAGGAATGAATTCAAATCAATTAAAAAACTGTATTTGTTCCCATGGGAGGCAATTCAAGGCACTTAGAGCAGCAGCATTACAACAAAGCAAAGAGCAGGCGTCTAACAAAAACGAAACAAAAAAAAAATCACAATTGCAAATATGAATATAAACAAGAGAATATATTACTGTATATTAACACTATAAACAGACCGTTTTAAATATGGGTATCAGATATTGACAGTAATTGCATTTAATATATGACCCAAGCTGTACAATTACAGTTAAGAAATTGAGGATGTTTGTAGTGCAAAGAGAGAAAAATTTCAGCTGGATAGAAATATATAAGCAGGGTATGTGAAATACAATAACATATAAATATACTGATCAAAATTTAAACAATGGAATATGAAGTGGACTGGGTAGAATAAGGTTCATTTGGGAAAAAAAAGGACAAAGTTACAGCAGTGACTATGAATTGGTGATCAGAGTAACTCTGTGTTATTATTCTAATTCTGTATATTGAAATATAAATGTCTGACAGCAGCAGCAGTTTTTTAGTAACTTATTAAGGAAATTAAAAGATGTTTATCAGGATCTAGTGAACCTCTAGGTGTGTTTCCCTTAACTCATATGATATATCATCACTGTCTAAATATTTGCGGCAAACACAATAAAATATTAATTGAATTATTAACATGACGTCAGGTACACCTGGAATTACACCAGTCTCTGTATTCATTATGCATACAGTTCTTGTTTGTCGCACAGTCACATTTCACGGAAGAAGACTCAAACATGTGCATGCAAAGAAGCCTAAAGCTGTAGAACACTTACTTTAGTGTTAATCTTTTACTTTCTGTTATTGATTTTCAACCACCTCTATGATGCCAGAATGGTTGCAGCTGTCTGTGGCTGATGATGTTATGGGTAATATTTGGTGCTAAATGCAGCAGTAGAAAACAGTTAAACTAATTTAAGATTAGGACAGATTAGAGTATATATATTATGTTGAATATAAAATTAATGTTTGATTTGAGTGTAAGATGTTACAGTATTTTTTCTGTCAATAGAGGACAACATATTTGTTTTGAAAGAAATTATGCAAAAGGGGAACAAAACCAAACACAACAGCTGAAATTGAACATGGTATCAATTTAAAAACATGCATCACTCTTGGATTTTTGCCATTTCAAAGCAAAACAAGTTGGAGTGAAACAAATTTTTCCCTTACTCAGCTACCACTGCTTACACACATTTCATGATCCTTACATGAGTGTACCTGAAGAGACTGCTGCTTTAAGAGTCATCGACGGAAATCTGACTAATTTAGCAGGCGCCCTTTCAGAAAGTCATGACGACATTAGCCAGGTCAGTTAGGGAGGGGGATCAAAGTGTCTTTATAATGTCAACCTACCAATAAAAAAACCTTCAAAGGGAGATTTCTAATGAACACAGAGTGGGACGTATTTGTAGGCCTGATGGATCAACCACATGGGTGTAATAACAGTCAAAAAGCCACAGAGAGAAGTAGAGTGCACCTTATAATCTGACTGATCCCTTTAACCCTGTATCCTTTGTAGTAAACATTAGTTCCTAGTTGGAAAAATTCAGCCTCCATCATCATCACTTTTCTCCATAAACCTAGAGGTTTTACGTCTAGTTTTGGTTGACAAAGACGCATGTTCATCAGTGCAGATGTTAAACATCTGCTTCTGAGGGTTAGAAGTATGCAGGACTTTGCGGTGTAGGGAAAGACATTTCAAGACAAATGTCATTTTTTCTGTTTTTTGGGGGGTATAATTAATGGGCAGTTGCGCATTGTCAGAAAAGCCTCTGATTGCAAATGGATTGGCCTAAAATCCACTGAAAGTTTAACATTTTTAAATCAGAAAACTTCAAGTGCAGATTTATTTCTTTTCCTACTGAAAATATAGTTTGTTTTTTTAATATTCTATACTGCGGCGTCCCATACTTGACCAGTATTTGATTCTAAATTACTCTGGACTTAATGATCAGCCATAAAGCATCACAAGAAACCATAATGGATGAAACAATGACAAGTTAAAGGTTTTATTTACCCTCAGTCATCCTCTTATATTCAAGTGTATTAATAAAGCTTCTAGGAACTTTAAGTTTGTGTTGATTTTGTACCTCCTGTAGGCATAGCAGAATGCTAATTTTGCCGTGTACAGGTGTGAGGGGTGCTTTATGACAACAACTTATTCTTCTGTCATGAATGTTTATTATTTGTAATGTAAAAACTGCCACCTAGCATGCTGGAAATTGTCTTGTACCCTGTGAAAATAAAAATAGTTACAGCCATTAAAATGTTCATTGTGGAAATAGGTTGTTTTTTTCTTACCATTTGTTTTGTTTGCTTTTGCAGGTTATAAAAGGCACTAGTAATATGTGCAGTCGGTTTCATAACCAGGAATAAACGCTTCACAAGGGCTTAATCAAACAAACATAACAGTTTTAGTCTTGTTTTTTTTCCCCACATTTCTCCCCACAGTTCTTAAACATCCTCCATTCATCATTAAACATGGGTTTAACTGCAGGGTTTTTTTTTACATTTCTAGGACCAACACTCAGCTCTTTACATAATGTAAGAGGTCCATGTCAATCAGTGATCTCTCCCCCACTATAGGATTATTTATGATAAGTTTGATTTGCTAACTGAAGTCTCTGATGACTTTGTTTCTGTCCTGGTGCACTCAGCCTGCATGCTAATGACTGATAATGAGAATATGTCATGAATGTGTGAGAGCTGTCCAGGCTAAATTTATACACTTTGTTCTATTATATTATCAACGCTTGCAGGTGGTAAAGATGTTCTGAGTGATGAGATTCAGAAGGCAGTGTGTGTTTAGCAACCACTGCTGTGTAATGAAACATCTCAACTTCATCTAGCGGCTTTGTGTTCGTTGCTGCTGGGGAAATGTTGCATTTTGGTTTGGTTTGTTATATTGCCACTGGCCTTCACCAAGTCTTATTGGGTTGTGTGGAGGGAACAGTCTGATCAGTGTTTGGATGGTTAATTCTGCCCATGAACAGCACAGTGATTTTTTGTATTGCATTAAATGGCACTGTGTCTTGGCAGTCTGTAAAGTCACATGAATATGAGTCGATTTGATCTGTTTGTTGGTTTTTCAGGTCAGCCAGTTGGTCCCCTCTAGTTTCTTATATGACGTTTATTTAGATCAGACATACATCGATAGTTTACCATGCAGTTGTTCTGATTTCATCCTTGTCAGATTTGTTTCTTTCATGCTGGTTTATCAGTAAGGACGCACACAATATTGTTTCTAACCTTCTGAATATTCACTCCAACTTAAAGTTCTTTGTGTTTTCATCAAGGTTGAGAATTATTGCAAGCAGTATGTAACTCAGGTTTTTTTTTAACTTAAAGCTATATTGTTAGGGAAAGAGCTTCATGTGGGAACATGGCATATAAGACAAAGTTTCTAACCCTATGTGAGTCTGTTGTTTGTCTTTGTAAACATCTTTGCGTTAATATAAATCAGCTGTAAATGGCAGCTGTGGTCAGCTTCTTTACCCGCTTATTTTGCTCCCCTGTTTGAATCAGGCATGAAGGGAAACTTTTGTTGGGACAAAAACATTCTCACAGCCTAAAACCACTAACACTCAACAGCAAACTGATGAAATTAGTTTGGGGTTGCAGTTTTTATTGGGCAAAACAACCCTCCACAAGTATTCAGTATCATTCTTAACAGCCATTAGTCAGTCCAGTTTGATCATTTTTATTACTCCCTGAGGGAAATTATGGTCATGCAATAAAAAACAGATGAAGAGGGGGGTTTTCTCCATCACAGGGACTTTCATCACATCTTGGTAGCGGTGGCTGATAACCGATTTTAACTTTTCATGTTGTCTCTCCCAACTCTTCAGAAACACAAGCTGACCTTTCTGTGGTGCCACAGCTGGTTGGCCCGCCCTCTAGGCTTCAGCCCATGTCAACACACTGTGACATGACACATAGCTCACTCCACATGAGGCCAAAGGGCCTTGCAAGCTGCCAGCATGTTGCCACATAATGTAAATAAAGAGTCACGTCAGTTCTGGCTATGTACTGGAGTTGTGCTCACAGAGAATAGGGATCAGCTCAGAGTATAATCAGCTGACAGTATCAGAAGTCTTGTTAGACTTTACTCAGCTGTGCTGACGACAGTGACGGATTTCTCTACAGAGACTACAGCTGTATCTGTTTCATTCAGTATTAGTCACTGGCATCTTTGTGTGTCCTATAGCTCATAGTATGAATGTGTCAAGCAATGTTTGGCAAGTTATTCAGAAAATGAAAAGTAACATTCCCATAGTTTCTATTTTTCATAGACTTTAAGTTGTAAAAATAATTCCAGCTGTTGAAAGTAATTTAATGAATTCAATTTGATCTTTTCTGCTAGTAGCTGATGTAACCTCTCCTGACAGGCCGTGTGTATTGTGCATCATAAAATGATCAGCCTAGGAGAAACAGATCACATACTGGCTAAAGAGTTATGCAGTATTGCTTGGATTAGATGTTTATCCTTACTGCTTGGGTTTCAAAGCCTTATACTTTTTACCACTGGGCAAAGTAATGAAGCTATGAAGCTCAATTCCAAAGAGTTCAACACTTCAACTCTGAAGAGGTGTATGGTGAAGATATACTTGCTTTTGATTATTGGATGAATGAGCACCCATGATGGCTACAACATGACCAGTGCATCTGTTTGGCATATCAGTTGTGCACATACCCAAAAATTAACAGGACTTGGATGCAAGATGCAGTACCAACTGACTGCTGGGGGCTGTGTGGAGGCAGGGGGTGTGTGACAAAGTGACTACAGCAGCGGACAACAGTGGCAGAAAGTTTTGAAGACAAAGCGATGAACTAAATTCTCCATTATCCACATCTGTACAATGTGTCATCATTGTCACTGCGTGGTTGCAAACATTCCTGTCAGAGTAGCTGGGATAAATGGCAGTTTAAGCAGGGTTTCAAACAGAATTACTGGGACACTAAAGGGAGAAAAAGTGTTGAAGATGGAGTGAGGGTGGCGCTGACAGTTTTATTATGTCCACCAGTCTCCTTTTTACTTTTGATTCTTGATCTTTTTTTAAAATTTAACTGATCTGAGAAATAACTTGGTTGTACCCACCTGGATGGTTGCCATGTCTGTGGTTTACATCTTTCACACTTAGCTTTCTGTTCTTGGCATTCATTATGTACCACTGAGCTCTTCATATTGGAAGAACAACTGGACCAGAACAGTCAGCATCAAATTCGAGAAACTTGAGTCAGTGTACATAGGCAGTCATATATGAATGGTCATAACCTACCATTGTAAATGTGTGAAGGTTTTGGTCTCACAGTATTTTCATAATCACCAGCTGTTGTTCGTTTGGCGTATAATCACTTTCCTTTCCAAGTTCCCTGCTTTTTCATGGTGGCCTGTGGTTTTCCCCACAGCTGTCACATCATGTTATGTCACAATGATGTCATAAGACCATGACTTTTCCTTCTTTCTGTAAACTGTGAACAGAATCAAGTCTGCATCATTCACTGATTCACATCATACATGATCATTACACTGGAGTGTGACATTTCGTGACACAAACATTTTTGACCCTTGCTGAGGACTAAAGGAAATATTGATGTGTCAGTGGCTGGTCCCTGGACTTGATCCCAAATCATTGCCTATTCCCAGCTGATGCCTCCACCCGTTGAACTGCAGGCACATCTACTCTGGGCCTTTGAAGTCATTCCTTCAACAGCAAACCTCAAGGAAAACCCACTACGTCCACTGGCTCAGCGAGCTGGTTTCTGCCTGAATCTTTTTAGCGTCCTCCATAACATCTTTTAGGTCTGGTCTCTTATTTTGTGGAAAAACAGAACTGTAGCAGGCAGAGCGTTGGTCCAGAAATAATTGCAGGCCTAAGAGCTGGTCGATCTGCATTGCAGTGACAGCCATGGAACCACAACTGACGTCAGAAGACAAGTGTGACTGTGTTTGTGTGACTGTGTTTTTTTGTTTGTTTGTTTGTTTTCTTTTTTCTGGTATAGTTTTACTGCAGGAACAGTGGACTGAGTGTTATTCTGACATTGCTGTGACTCCATGGATTGTTTACAACTTACAGGATTAGACAATAGTGTGGTTGATGGACTTTGACGTAATCTAAAGGAATGAGGAAATAAGGCATCCATATGCAGCCTGGTCCGATGCTGTTTGTCGCAGGTGGACTTGATCACCTGTGTAGACTTCAGGGCTCCGCCCACACTGTTGGATACCAGGTAGGGAAAGACGGTGGGCTGGGGGGGATTTCATTTTTTCTTTCGCATGCAAAGTTATTTTTCTGTTCCAAATACTGACCCAAAAATGATCAAAATAGGAAAATACAACTAAAAGAAAGATGAAGAATTCAGCAATTCAGTTTATAGACGCAACCAATGATAACAAAAAAGGAAGGAATAAATTGTTGAAAACAACTCTGCCTTAGGATATTGTGGACGTTCTCGTCCAGGCACTATGTTTAAGATAAAAAGATACCCTATTATAGGTATGTATGGGTTTAAAAGTAACACTATGAAAACCTTGACACCGGATGTTCTCAAGTGATGCATTTTTATTAAACTCATATAAGCTTAGTTATACATTTACACATGAATGATGGAGTATATTTATTGATAATAGGTAACCCTAGATAGGGATGTATGATGTTGGACTTAGGCCCTTATGACGTTACTCCCTAACTCATTTTAGCCAACTGTTGTATTCATATTCACGCCTTTTTCAATGTAAAATATCCCAAGTGTCTTAAAGTGCAAAGAGATGCTGAGTCAAGCAGAACTGAGAGGAGCGGGGAAGTAGACAGTCTGGTAATTGTTATATGCTTGGGGCTTCACTCAAAATGGTTAGGGCTCACAGTTGGCCCCTCAGAGTGTGTGGCAACCTAAGAAACCACCTAAACCTGATGATACATTTGCTGATATTTGATTAATACTGCTGATATGTTCTGGCTGGAAATATTGGCAGGAATGGCAAAATCTGCCAGTACCAATATTTAGCTTTTTAAGTTAGCATCTTCCGATACAGATATCATGTTGATAATATTGTGCATTCCTAGATAGAGACCTTTTTTGCCTACTAGTTTTATCACCTTAACTCAGTTTTTCTATTATTCAAATGAGTAATCGTGTGCTAATTTGCAATTCTAGCTCTGTTTTCGAAGATGTAATAATTTTTGTTTGACTGTGTGGAACTCAGTTAATCTCATTTTCCTGATACGGAAGGCCTTAAATCTGATCAAGGATGCAGTTTTTAGAAAATCTTCCGATACTGTCCATAATAAAACAACTATAGGCCTATTTAATTTTCAGCAGTGTAAACGGATTTCTATTTTATTGTAGACATACATGTTGTAAATACACTTACACAAATGTTACTTCTATTTATGTCATTAATGATAATGATGAGTAATAATGAGTGCTTTAAATGAAAAAGCACTTGACATAATCAATGCAAGAAAAGGAAGAGAAAAAATAAGAGAAGACTCTTTCCTCTCATCTTGATGTGTTTCTAATCTGTGATATGATTGGCTGTTCCATGGTTGCCCTTGGCTAATTAGAAGAGGAAGTGGCACACTCTTTCTAACCGCTTGACTCAATCACTGTATACCCAAAGATGCCAATTAGAGCTGTACGAACATGATTAGAGGAAAACTGGCCATGGCCTGTTGCTGGGCAAAGAAAGGCTTTTTGTGTGTGTGTTTTTGTGTGTACGTATTTGTGTTCGTGCTCAGAACTGGCTTGTCCAGTTGCCCACCGATGTGATGTAAGGTTGTTCGATTTTCAGGTCGATTCTGGAGCCAAATCTAGATCTCCACTGCTGGGGCCATAATCACACACAGCCTGCCAGAGAGTGTGTTGTGTGTGGTGTGGTGGTTCTGGGTGGTTCTGGCCCAGTGTGTGACCCTCCTAACCAGTCCCTAATGATGTTAATGCTGATCAGCTGCTGTATGGATTTCTCCCCAGCTGGAGAGACAGAGCTAATCACTGCACATAGACTCCACGATCAATAGCCATCCTGAGGAGTGATTCAACCTTAAAGACATGATTCACTCCTTAATTTTAACAACTTTAGCACTAAACTATTAACATTCAGTTTTTAAAAGGCCAGTCCACTTTAAAAAATTGTTTGCAGAAAAGGAAGGCAGACGGTTCTTTAACTGCTGAAACAAAGAAAACAGCTCTGGGGGAATGTCTTTGTTGGCCATCATATTTTTCTTCATTTGATAGAAATATTGACGGTGGATAAGAAATAGGAGTACATCAACGACATAGGGTTTTCATGATACCATAATTTTAGAATCAGTTCTGATATAAGTAAAAATCAATTCTGATGCTTGATTTTTAAACCCCAGTGACAAAAACAGAAGTCCTAAGCACCCGATACTGGGTCATTTCTTGTTTTCAGTGGTTGAGCTTTGCAACCAAACTCTGGCTCACTGTCTTCATTGCACAGTGTTGTTTTCTCTTATCATTAAATCAGTTTAAGACAAGTCAAATGTATTATATAGCACCGTTAAACAACCTCAGCTGACCAAAATGCGGCACAGGATTAAGTCAATTTTAATATCAAATATATAGAATAAAGCCATGAAACACAATAGAAAAGATTTTTTTAAGTAATACACAGTATGAATAAGAGTAGAAAATGTCAAGTTGTCAAAGTTCAACTCCGATGAAAGCCATTTCAAACAGGTGAGTCTTTAGTAAGGACTTAAAGTTTTCTATATTGCAGCCACTGCAAATGCTCTGTCACTTCTGGTTTCATCCTGCAACATGGAACATTGAAGAGCATCTGATTTGTTCATCACAGTGCTCTGACTGGAGCATGATGGTGCAACAGCCCAGACAAGTATTTGTGCCCATGCAATATTAAAAAAAAAAAAAAAAAAAAAGAAGTGAAAGAATCTTAAACTGGATCCTGAAGCTGGAAGAAATTCTGCAGAGGGAAGCTAAAACTGGCTTGATATGGTTGTGTCATCTCTTCCCTGTCAGACAATGTGCTGCTGCATTTTGGACCAGCTGCAGATGAAGCACGGACTGATAAAGACCAACCAGGAGCTCAGATTGATCAAAGAAATTGATTTCTGTTTCCAGAAATGTCCAGAAATTTAGCTTCATCGAGGATTTAACATCTTCAAGACAATGTAACCCAAATGTATTTTTCAAAAATTTATCCCAAAGGAAGCAGATACAGAGAAAACAGTGTGGGGTCTAGAATTGAGCCTTGAGGGGTCCCCACATCTTAAGGGGAAAACAGACCAAAATTTGAAAAAAGCCCTCTCTGCGAGATAAGATTGGAACTACTTAAGGATTTCCTCTATTCCCAACATAGACCTCAATATGTGATTAAAGAGTCTGGTGGTTAACTGTATCAAAGATGGCAGTGAAATCTGAAAACAACAGTGCAGCAGTGTTCCTAGAATCAACAGTTAGAAGAAATGTTCAAACCAAGATTTTTGTCATCCTTTGGATGACCTGCAGCAACAGCTGGAATAAGAAATGAAGCTTCCTTCCTTTCATTCCTGGGTCATCAACTCAGTGCAAGTTTTTTTGGGCTTTTGATTTGACAGCCTTACAAACAGAAATCCAAGGCCAGTATCATTTGAACACTGCTACCATTTTTTCTTTTCTTTTTTCTCTTGTGACAATCCAAACAGAGGTCTGCTGTTTTCAAAGGCAAGTCCTCCCTCTGCCTTTAGGTCAGGGGTCACACAGAAAAATAATAAACACAGCAGCTGGCCTGACTCTCCTCCCCTTGGCTATATTTAGAGAAGCGTGCTCTGAGATCAGATGTTGGTGTTGGACTCACAGAGTGTTGGCTCTGTTTGACTGGTCAGGTGGATGGAAAGAGCAACTGGCTCCACGTGGAGGAGTGGCACTCTGTTTCTATTCAGTGGGGTTGTTTACGTCCTACAACAGTGGAAAGATTTTTTTTTCCTTGAAAAGAAAAGCAGTATTTAATAAACTCTGTATGCTCTGTATGCTAGACTGCTCAGTAACTCTACCATACTGCTTATGTGTTTTTGCAAGCTACAACCACTGGATCAGATGAGACAAGTGGAGGGATAGTAGGAGAGACGCAATCATCCAAGTTACAGTACTTTTCAAAATTGTGTGTTTCAAATAATATGATCAAAGTTATTTAATCATTCATAGCGCCCAAAGCACAGAAACTTTAAACAACTGCGAATCTTCAGTCATATTTTAGCCCAAAGTTGCCGTTAGCAAAATAAAGAAAGAGCAGCAATTTATATTCACAGATTGTTTCAAATGAATTTGAAAATGAAAGGATAGTGGTTTCGATACTTGATACCTAATGGATTAGAAGCAGAAAGGCCACAAGGGATGGTCACATTTTGGAAATTGCAGTTTATTAGCAACATTTTTATTTTCTTATGTACTCTGATCTCTCTTAACCACCATTATGTACCTTTATTTGCAACCTTTTATAGTTGTGATCAAATCTTTTGACATCTTTTTCCTGTTTTAGATTTTATTCTTGGGATTAGGACAAAGTTTTATTTCAGCTGATGCCCCTTTGTTATGTGTTGCTTCATAACAAGAGAGAAAGAAGGGGGCACTAAAGAGAGAAGCCGGCCTACCACATGGAGTTCGGACAGCTTTTATTTTTGTTATAAATTTGATGTGAGATGTCAGATTTCAATCAATGTATCAAAGAAGGCATAAAACAGCAGACTTTTCTCTCCCTGTTTATCCACAGACACCACTTGAGCTACTTAAGCCATGGGGTAGAGTGGTTTATGTCTATAAAAGAGTTTATACGCTAGTTCTATAGGGATTAAAAAAAAAAAAGACATCATCTGCAACATCCTCTCTGTCTTGGCTGCTAGCTGTTTATGTATCCAGTGATTTCTAACGCACATACTGTATCATAAATTATATATATATCTGATGGCTTTTTTTCATTAATAAAAAGGTAGAGATGTGAAGCAGTGTAGAAATTTGCGATTCAGGCTGTCACCAATTTCCTGGGTGGATAAAAACATGCACCATAGTAAAAATTAAAGCTCTTCTATTTCCTCTCCATATTTTAAAGACGCATCATGAGATGGGAAGTGTAGTGGGTGGATTAAATGATGTGATGTGGATAAACAGTGAGCTTTTCTCCCATTTATTCTGTTTTCTCATTGGGCCTTTTTAATGTGTATTACCTAGATTTACACTTATATGTCAAGATTGTTTGTATACGTTTTTGTTCTGTGTTCCCATTAACAAAATTTGCAGCATCTTAACAGCCTTGTTGTAGCAAGATTTTATTTTGGATTTGTGCTGTGTCTCATAAAATATTGCCTCTAGTTTTACCGTGGATCATATTTTCATTATTCAGGCTTGACTGATCCAGCCATGTTTATCAACTGATGCCTTGTTAAAGTTATAAAATGTGTTTGTTCATGTTTAGCCACTTCAAACTCAGTTTTTTCCCCGGGTCATTCAGTTAAACCATTAAACCATGGGGTGTCCTGAAATTACCTTTATAGAATTGATCAATCAGCTGTAAGTTATCTCTACGGAGTATGACTGCAAGTCAGAGCACTGCTTCATCAGCTGGGATATTTCAAAAAGTACAATAGCAATAATTTTCTAAGGGAACAGTTTTCTCTTGAAATACTGATAGAAGGAGACCAGAGTGCTGTTTTGTTCAGATGCAGTGTTAATGAAACCTGGGATGGGACTAGGGCTGAACGATTTTGCAAAATAATCTAATTGCAATTTTTTTTCTAATAATGCGATTGCGATTTGATATGCAGTTATTCCTTAACTCTCTTTTCTTTAAAAGTATCTAATTGTCTGATTTAGACTCATATTACAAATTGGATATAATTGCAGCATTGAAGGGGTTTTGTCATTCTCATATTTGATAAGAAGACCGTACAAAAATGAAGGTCTTTATAGACTTTTATATTTTTTATTCTATTTATTTAACCTTTATTTAACCAGGAGAACAACCTCATTGAGATTAAAAATCTCTTTTTCAAGAGTGTCCTGGCCAAGACAGCAGCAGCACAGACAAAGTTACAGACAAACGAATAAACATATAAGTAAAATGTCAAACAAAAGTATACTGAAAGAGAAAGCAGCAAGTAATTGTTAAAACTAGCTATGATCAAACACATTAAAAACATCTGCAGACAGATCTGACTGCCTCCAGGTCAAACAGCCTCCTCTGTAAACTTCCAGTGAGACCATTTCACTAAGTTTTAGGTCTTTCTGTAAGTCATTCCAGGCAAAGGGAGCAACAAATCTAAAGGCCTTTTTTTTCCCAGTTCAGTTCTGACCGACAATAAGAAAAGATCCTGAGATCGGAGATTATATAAGTGCCAGAGGTCTTCGGAATGATGTTGGTCAAAAGGTAGGACGGCAGAAGACCAAGAATTGCTTCATAGATAAGAATATACCAGTGTTTAAGTCTACGTGAAGACAAAGAAGACCAAACCACACGTTCATGCAAAAAACAGTGATGAATGAGGGATTTAGAGTTTGTGATGAACCTCAGAGCTCCATGATACACTGTGAGCATGTAAGCTCTGAGACAAAGCATGCATGTACAAAACATCTCCATAGTCCAACACTGACATAAAAGTGGCAGCAACCAGTCTTTTCTTAGACTCAAAAGAAAGACAGGATTTGATCCTGAAATAAAGATTTATAGACTAATCTAAAAACACTGGCACTTGAATGATTGCATGATATTGTCATGCATAGCATCTCCGCTGCAAAAAAAGTTTAAAACTGCTATTTTGACACAAACTTCAGGTCAAAGAAATATTTATCCTTCTGCAAATTGAAAATTGCAGCAGGCCATATTGCGATTTAATCTATTTTTTGATTAACTGCCCAGCCCTATATGGGACAGGATTATTTATCCAGATAGACAACAATTTATGATTTTGCCAGACTTAGAGTCAGTCAGAGAGTACTCAGACCCTCTTCACCTTTTCAGTTGTCTTATGTTGCAGCCTGAAGCTACAATTCTTTAAATTCATTTTTCTCACTTTAATCCTCACCCAGTGCGCCATAATGAAAAGGTGAAAACAGAATTTTAGATATTTTTCACATTTCCACATTTATTGGAAAGAAAAACTGAAATATCACATTCACTTAAGTATTTGGACCCTTTACTCAGTACTTAGTTGAAGCACCTTTGGCAGCAATTACAACCTTGAGTAGTTATAAATATGACACAACAAGCTTTATACATCTGGATAGGAGATTTTCTGCCATTCTTCTTTGCAAATCCTCTTAAGCTCAGTCAGGTTGGATGGGGATGTCCGCTGGACACTGACAGCCATTTTCTCTCCACAGGGATGTTTGATCAGGTTCAGGTCTGGGCTCTGGCTGGGCCACTCTAAGACAGTAACAGAGTTGTCCTTAAGTCACTCCTGTGTTGTCTTGGCTGCTTAGGGTCATTGTCATGTTGAAAGGTGAACACGAGTGCTGCGACAAAGGGTTTTCATTGAGGATATCTCTGCACTTTGCTTACCTTCAACCCTAACCAGTCTCCCAGTTCCTGCTGAAAAACACCCCCATAGCTACCACCACCATGCTTCACTGTTGGGATGGTTTTAGGCAGATGATGAACAGTGCCTTGCTTCCTTCAGATGAAACATTTTGAATCGAGGCCAAGCAGTTAAATCTTGGTTTCATCGGACCATTGAATCTTATATCTCACAGTCTGAGAGTCCTTCAGGTGCTTTTTTTGGCAAACTCCAAATAGGCTTTCATAATTTTGCTCTGAGAAGGAGCTTCAGTCAAGCCACTCTGCCATAAAGCAAAGATCATTCGAGGGCTGCAGTGGTGATTGTCCTACTGGAACTTTGTCCCTTCACACAGGATATCTGGAGCTCAGTCAGAGTGACCATCAAGTTCCTGGCCACCTCTCTCACTAAGGTCATCTTTCCCCAGTCACTCAGTTTGGTCAGGCAGCCAGCTTTTGGGAGAGTCCTGGTTGTGCCAAACTTCTTCCATTTGAGAATTATGGAGGCAGCTGTGCTCTAAGGGACATTCAGTACAGAAGGAGTTTTTGTAGCCTTCTTCATATCCGTGTCTTGCAACAATCCTGTTACTGACCTCTGTAGGCAGTTCCTTTGATTTCATGGCTTGGGTTTTGCTCTTATATGCATGGCCTGAGTGTAGTTCTCCTTCTCTGTGTCCTCAATCACTGTCTTTTACTACCCTTTAGTGTTCTCAAAAATTTAGTAATGATTTGCTTTAATATGTATTTGTTGGGGGGTTGAATCAAAGATTAGCCAGTGGTTTACATAGTATCTTTGGTTGCCATGCTCACCCCTAGTTGACAGAATAATTTCTTTCTTGCCTCAGTATGAATCATTTGAGGACTGCATGTATAACTTCCCTCGTTGTTCTTGCCCTGCCATTCTGTCCATCGTCCTTGTGTGTGTGTTTCCATGACTATATAAACACACACCACACACAGTTTACAAACCACACACAGTGGCAATGAAAGGAAAGATCTGTTTGTCAGTTTGGGGGAGGTCGTTTGTGTTTCTGCTCCTTTCAGATCAAATTACAATAGGTTTGAGGTGTAAAGCAAACAATCTCTCTGTACTCCTTCTGTCCATCAATTTCCACAAACACACACACACACATTTAATATTTTTTATAGTTCACTCCATCTAATGGTTTTATATATATCTATATATGGTTTATATATATATATTCTACATCTATATGGTGTTCTGTCTTGTTTTCTTTGTCTGTCCTCCTCACCTCTTGCCTTCTTCCTGGTGTGATGTTTTGGGTCCCTTGAACATTTCCCACGCTATGAGGGAAGAAAACAGGAGGGAGCGTGTGTGTATGTGTGCATGAGTGTTGACCTCTGACCCTGGGCCTGTGTCATCCACCATCAAATAACATCTGGCCTTGACTGTTGTTTTTCAGACCACTCTCACATGAATAACACAAAGTTCCATTAAATCTCAGAGCCCTGGTTCCCATGAGTGAATTACAAACATACATCCATTGAACTGGAACTGTTCGTACTTTTTCCGTCCCAAGGTTTCGTGCTGTTAAAAAGGCCCATTCCTACTAAAAGGATTCAGAAAGGTGATTTGAGATCTGCATTGCTTTAAAAATATTGCTGCCTAAAATAAATGAAAATAAAATATCTTTAGACCTGTAAACTTAGTGTAGTATTTGATTTGTTTTTTAACTTTCTGCTTTTTTACTCATCTATTCACATGCTTGTTTAGATTTAGATGGATATTTCACATAGCTCTCATCAATCAGCTATAAGCAAAGGCAAACAAACATGGAATCAGTAAAATGAAATAGATCTTTTAGTTTGAAGTAAAAGGATCCTCTCGCTTCATATTGTGATGAGGTTCAAACTAAACATCCTGGGAACAAAGGCAGACTTTGATGTGGTCTCTGTGTGGGTGAGTGTGAGAAAAGTTTACTTAAAAAACAAAAAAAAGACAGGGTTGAAGAGAAAAAAGGGAGCTGTCATTTACGTCAGAGGCATGGAAAACAATGCTGAAGGCAGGAGACGCACCAAGGTCAACTTGTTATGTGTGCTGTGACTGAACAAGACGCCCGCCTGCATGCCTGTCTGTCTTTGAATAATATGTCTGAAGAAATGCTAGCCCCACAGATTTTCAAAGGGATTCAGGTCAGTATTTTGTGCAGGCCAGTCAATAATGTCACTTTGGTCTTATGGAGGTAGTTCTTCACCAGGAGTGACAGATATTTTGGGTCACTGTCATGTTAGAAGACATAGCAATGACCCAGAACCAATTTTGCTGCTGACCACTTGAGGTTTTTTTCTCACATATCCTTATTTTTTCATGATTCCTTCCACTTTTACAAGATTCACAGTTCCAGATACACTGAAGCATCCTCATAGGATAATGCTCCCACTGTCATGTTTCACAGTGAGGACGGTGTTCTTTGGGTTGTACGTCTCTCCCTTTTTTCTCCAAACAGAAGCAGTGTCTTTATGGCCAAAGAGTTTTAGTTTGGTCTCACGCTTCTAGTATGCATTATCTTTCTTCTGGTTGCCCTTAGCACACTCCAGTCTGGCTTGAAGATGCCTGTAGTACAAAGTGGAGTTTTTCTTGGTCTACAACCTCCCAGTCTATTACTGTGCAGGGCTCAAGGGATTGTCTTTTTTGAGACCACAATTCCTGCCTTGAGTAAGTCATTCACTAGTGTCTTTGCAGTTGTTCTGGGGTATTTAGACATATCTCTCACTATTTTGCTTTTCACAGTCTTTGACATCTTTCTCTTCCTCCCTCTGCCAGGCTTATTCTCGACTCTTTAAATTTCTTGATGATACTTCTCACTCCAGTTCTTGAGACTTGGAAACGCTGTGATAACTTTGTAAATGATTCTCCTGCTTTGTGAACATCAAAAATTCTTTTTCTCAAGTCTAAATTGATTTTTTTTTTGCTATAATGCTTTCTCCAGTGACAGTTCAAACCCTTACTAAAGTATTTACACTGTGTGTATATTAGAAGATAACCCTCAGTTTAACTTGGTTTTACATCTTTGAGCATTACAAAGTTTAAGCATCATTTCACAACAGTGGTTTGTGCTATGGCTCAACAAAGTCAGTTCTAAAGGGGGCAAATAATTTTGACCCTGGTAGTTTTTGTTTTTTGTGAAATAATTTTGTTTCTGTGTCCGAAGTAAAATAATGTCCAAAATATAACTAGAATATTTGGAAAAGCTGTGTTAAAAAATCCATGCTCTGTTTAACATCACTTGGGAAATACTTAAAAAATGAAATTTAACAGGGAGGCTAATAATTTCTCCTCATTTGTAAATAAAGACATCAAAGACTGTTCTTGGGTCAAAAGAAACATTTTGAGCAGAACTTTGAAAGATCTAACCCTAAATGTGTGAGATTTATGTTAACTGCACAGGTTATTTGGGGTTTAGATGTGCGTTATAGGGCCTCTTTTGCTATTTTGCATTCAAAAAATATGCTGTACTAGAGCAGGACTCCTGAGTAAATACCAGATGCTGCAGTACCATATTTTTCTCAGCAGTGGGAGCTGGTGCCCCTTCAGAAGTCTGTTGGCTTCTGCTACTTTTGAATGGGAAGAGATGTCACTGATCAGTAGTAGGCTCTGGTAAGCTGCAGCTGCTGAAAAGCTCAATGGTGAAACTTTTTGAATAGTGAAAAAATCACTGTGGCAATTTCTTCAGTTTTTGTGTTTAAGTAATTGTTCTGCCTTTGTTTCTGTAACCGTTAAAAGCACATCTGAAATGCTGAGTTAATGTTGGATTAAATAGTAGTGTGATCAAGTCGTAAACCGTGGTTCTCTGTTGTAGTGGAGACTGCAATGAACAAAGCTGCTTGAATTTTGTCAGACATTAAGACAAAGAAGATGAATTGTTGGAAAGTGTGCCTGTAAAAGATAAGCTTGACAGCTTTGGCAAAATACAGCTTTTTTTTATGCCTTTTGTTATAATCCAATGATTTGCTTTAAAGACGTGACTTATAGTTCAACCAGAGGCCATCTGAACTTATTTCATCTTGACAGGTCAAAGTGTCCTTGAGCTTCGACACCTGAGCTGTTCCCTCAGAGATTCATGTAGATAGAATAAAATAAATGTTGAATAAGAATGGAGGGAGAGTAACCACACAGATGCACTTTAACTCTTAAAAACATTAAAAAAAATCTAAATATCAAATGTTCAAATGTGTATTTATGAGGAGGAGAGGAATCATCTGCACCTTGTCTGGAGGTGTTTGGGGGGGGGGGGGGTGTCTACGTAAGCCCCGTCACGAGTCTCCTAGTGCCCCTCTTTCCTGGCAGGAAGATCTATTTATAGCTTCTGACGTCACTGGTCTCCTCTGATGGAGCCTCGTCACGGCCGGCTACACTGAGCTAGGGGAGTGCGGTGTAAAATAGGTCTGGGTGAGGTGTGTGTTGGGAAGGTTATCATTGAGGTAAGCCCTCCTTCAGCTCCGCCTCCCTTTGCCAAGTCAAACCAGTCAGGTGGGGGATGCTAAACTACATCACTGTGTTGGATACAGCCTTCTCCATAACCCCCTCCTCCTCTCTCTTTCTCTCTCTCTCTCTCTCTCTCTCTGTGCATCTGTGAACTGGGTCTTCCATTCAGCATCGATTGCATAATAGCCATCTTTCATTTATCAGCCGCTGCTATTGCTGGAGCACTCGAGGCACACTGTGGTAAAAATAGACAAAGAACCATTGCTCTGTTGCTGCTTTGTTAGCTATTGTTATCATCATAGAGTGAGGGGCTGTAATAATGAGCAACATTCTTTGTATTAAAAAAGAAAATGACTCTCCAGTACCAGTTAAACAGTACTGTATGTTTAGTATTCCTTTTTTTATGAGCTCAAAATGTTTGTTGGTTTTTTTTTTTCAGGGAAATGAACAATTTCTCTGCTTCCCTGATCAGTCAAGTCAGTGTGTGTCTGAGGAAAGCTTGGTCCCACTAATGAAATTTTGGCTGTGCTAAAGGTGGAAACATGCAGGAAGATTAGTGAAGAATAGGATAAAACATCAGTTACTACAGTGACGATCACCTCTTTCAGAGAAATCCTAGAGTCAGATTCTTGAGTATCCCTCAGTTCTTCTCTATTTTCTAGCTCTTTGCTCTTTTTGATGTTGAGTAGTATCCCACAAAAATAAAATGTGGTGTAGAAAGGAATTTATTAAATACATTTTTCACTGATATAACCCAAATAGATTCAGTAAGAACCAGGTTGAGCTGTAGTACTGTGTAGTTACAAGAGATGGTTTTAAACCAGCTGGTAAAATCAGATTTCAGTTCAAAGACATCAACATGATCACTGAAAAAAAATCATTTTTCAAACTAATGCTCACAGACATGAAGTATTTTGTACAGCAGTTGGGATTCCTTTCAGTGTAGAGGCTCAGCTGGGTTTTGTGAGAGTGTTGCAGAGGGATTATGTTGTGAAGTAACTCTCTGACGTACCTCACATGAAGTCAGTGCTGACGTCATGCAGAGATAGCAGAGGGAAAGATGTGTGTGAGTGTGTGTTTAATGGCGAAAAGCAAGAAATCACAAGGTCGTCTGTTTCAGAAAGATGCTCACTGTGGGAATACAAATATGTGTTTTTTTTCCATCCTAACAGCACCATATAGACTTTTTTTTAGGTTCATCATTATGAAGATTTTATCTGCATATCCTTGCAACTGCTGATTTTGTACAGTTTGATATGTGTGATACTTTGCTGTAACAAAATATGTTCTGGATTTGTAGTAACTTTTTAAAACGGGACACTCTGCAAACTCTTCTCAGTCTGAAGAGGCTTTATAGTTTAGCTTATCTTAGCCTGGTCTGAGCTTGTCCCTATCTGCCTCCTTATGCAGACACACACGTCACAGTATTTTGGTGTCACAAGGTTGTGACACACAACTGTGGTTATTATGTAGTGTACAAAAAAAAGCTCTGTATCCTAATCCTCTCAAACACTGTTAATGTTGTGATAAATCTCTATGCCATTATAGTCATGAAATAAACAATGTTTTTGATTATTTGTTTTTGTTTGTATGACCAAGTTTATGTCATTTAAATCAGGATCTGATGTAAAAAGTCGTAGCCAAAAAAACAAGCATTTAGCATTAGTTCAGGCCTGCCACGGAGTGAAGTGCTGCCATAACTGAGAGCATCTGATCTCACGCGAGCCCCCATCAGCAGAAGGCCAGCTGATTTGCTCTAAGCATGCTATTGGCTTATCACTCACATGCTGCCCTATTTAAACTGGTGTTGCCTGGCTATGTTCTGTCACTCTCTCTGCAAACTGCTTTTGCAACCCTCCTCCACCCCAGCTCCTCCTTTAGTTTGCTTCTAACTTAATCAGTGTCATTCTGTTGTTATTGATGCCTGCTCTGCTCTGGGTTTTGCTGCTTCTCACCCTGCCTCAGGCTTTTCTTATTGGCATAGGAAGCAGGAACATGTGCTGCTCTTGCTTAATGCTTTCCATGTAGGCTGGTGGAATGGCAGGGGGATCCCAGAACAGTTACATTGCCAGACATAAATAACAGCACATGTGCTAATTATTAACTGCTATTCAAGAAATATTTATAGCTGCAAATAATGTTTCTTGGCAACATGGTCCTGATGGAAATATACACAAAAACATAGCTTTAACAATAAACATAAAAAAGATATTTAAAACAAACCCTGAAATGGTAAACTTTTTAAACATAGTCACTTGGATGTAAAAGACTTCATCAGATGTTTAAAACTGTTGATCAATAATAAATAGTAATAGATTTTCAAATGCCTAGCTGCAGAAAACTGAAGCCTTTTCATCCAATTCATCTGCTATTTTGGGACCAAGCGCACAATTCTTTATAGAACATTGTAATATTGTAGCTTAAAAATAAGTTTGTAATTTTGCAGACAAGAAGTGACACTAATTAAAAAAAGTAGGAGTAGCTGTTCATTTGTTGTGCTACTGTTGGAAAAAGCAGTGTCAGCAGCTAGCCTGGTTCCTCTCCACCTCAGTTAAGAAACTGGTTTAATATATTTCTTTCTTTCTCTTTCTTTGCAGTTTTGATGTGGAGAATGGCCTGTCGGTGGGTCGCAGTCCACTGGACTCTCAGACTAGCCCCAGTTCTGGTCTGGTTCTCCAGGCCAACTTTCCTCACAGTCAGCGCCGAGAGTCGTTCCTCTACCGTTCCGACTCGGACTTTGACCTTTCACCCAAAACCATGTCCCGCAACTCGTCCACTGCCAGCGACCTGTGAGTATTACAAAGCCACTCTCTCCATCACTTAAATGAAAACAGAACCAACCTGTAGCCTTAACCTGGGCTTCAACTTGCATTGTAACGATGCTGAAATTGATGGGTTCCAGAGGAAAATGCCACAAATCATCTGATAATGCTTGGATTACTGCACTTTAAGGATTTATATTAAAAGTTATTCATTTTTTTGTCTTGACGCAGACTAAGTGCTAGATAGAACAATTCACTTAATCTCTTTGCATCCCCCCAAAAAAAGGATATAAGTATTCTATTATTTTATCAACTATTGTAAATTAATTGTCAATATCTATTTAATTATTTGATTTTTTTTTATTTATTTAAAGCCATTTAAGTCATATTTAAACTTTAAATCATGCATTTTAAGCATTTGACTTTGGAGAGGTTAAGAGTAGCAGAGCTCATGTTACTCCATAAACAAACCAGCAATGATGTGAAGCTTGAACTAAGAAACTAAAGTCAGAGTCATTGTCTTAGCTTAGAACTAGCTTTTCATTCAGTTCCTGCCTGTTTGTGCAGCTTAAGGTTTCTGTGTGCAGCTAGCAGGCTGAACCACCAATAGCTATTGCTCCTTTGTTTTGAAGGGAGGAAGGATTGAAGCATTGGGAAGTCAATTGGCAGCCTCGGTGAGACAAAGTGTGAAGATTGCTGTGATTTTCTGCCTGTCTCTTTGGGCTGTGATATGCTGTCAAGAGTCCATGCTGCTTTATCTTCCACCCCCACATACTTCCACACCTTCTTATCAGCTTTCTCTGAACACTAAAGGCATAGATAGGATGAGTACCTTCAAAATCACCCTGTCAAGCTTTCCGGAAGCATTTGACTGATGTCTGTGTATTTTAGTACAGTAAAAAGTCTCATCACAGTAACATTCTGAAGGGTTTTTGTTGTTGAAACCCACAATTCAGAAAACAGTTAACAGAAATACCTGTCTTAATGAGCTGTCTGCTGCTCAGGGATATGCATTCACATCTTGCTCTGATTCACTACTTTTCACAGACAATCTTCCTCAGCATGAATTCTGCTTGTCACCTTCACATGGTTAAAGTTATACAAATATTTATCTTGGAGGCACACCTTTGGTAACTTCGTGATGTTTTACCCTCACGAAAAACAACAGGCAAAGCAACACTAATATCAGACATTGGCAGAGAATTATTTTCAATATACAGCTCTTGTTTAGGTCCCTTATTTCTCCAGAGACATGTAGCTCATCAGCTGCTAAACGCTACAGTAAAATTTCACCATTAATGTGCGCCGCATTATGTTTAACAGGAATTTATACTGAACCAAAGTGGCTTCAGTCTTATTTAAACATACTTTAATGTTTCTTGAGGAACTTTCAATTTGTCTGGGACAAAGTGGGACCTTTTGTCCCTTTGCTGATCCTGTTCTTTGAAAATAGTATTATTTGCTTTCTTTTAATGGTTAAAGTGCTATTGATAGTTTTTGTGGTACAAAATGTAAAGACATGCTGTTTGGCAGACTGCTAATAATCTACACTTACCCCATGACAATATCTTTAGACAATGAATTAACAGAAATGATCTTCCTGGTTGTCTTGTTTGCTTTTGTTGCATAATAAAAGCAATTACCATTGATTTCAGTATATTTAAAACAAGCTTAAAATCATCTCAAAAGTCTTCCATTTGAATTCAGCAGCTGCATCCAAACTTTATTCTACATCTTTGCCTCTAAGAAATATTTGTAGAACTTAAAAAAATCCCCTCTCCTCCACTTATGTTCAGTGTGATATTTGAGACTAACTATTGGTCACAAGCAGCTTTACTATTCCTGTCAACCAGTGTACCACCCCTCTGAAAATAATGACAAATTCTTTGTTGTCATTGGTTCTTTTTTAAGCTTATACAGTCTATAGTCATTGTTTATTCACTAGATGTCTCTTTATGTGTGTCACCGTTTTTGCAGACATGGAGAAGACATGATCGTGACTCCATTTGCACAGGTTAGTTGTATTTGTTTTATCAGCTCTTAGGTTTCCATCATTTTCATGCTGTTATCATTAAACTTAAAAGTCAAAACAGTCCAGTCTCCTTGACAGCATTTGCATTGGAAAAATGGTATTGCATTTAGGCAAAATTTCAAGATAAGAGCCCTTAAATGGATTATAAACTATGAGCATTTTTTTTTCTATTTGAAATAATTCTCTCCTTTTGTACGTTTGGTTCTGCTCAGATGCCCCACAAGGCTCCTCACTGGCACTTATTTATCTTTCCCATCATCATCATTTTGAGAATTAAGTGAAGATTAATTTTTCACAGAAAACACCCACACTTTTCTCTTTGTACTGAGCTGTACTGAGTCTTTGTATGTGTGCGTGCTCTGCTCTTCTGTCAACACTTTGATCAAGAGCTACCTTCTGCCCAAATGTAGTTAGACTTTGAATTAATTTTAATTTAAAACAAAAGAAAAACCCCAAACTAACACTCATGATTCATTATTGTTATCGGAGTTATCGACCCATTTAGATGTCATTGCCAAACCTGCACATCCAATACTGAAACTTTAGGTGTACAGCTATAGCACTCTTCTTCAAGCTCACACACCACATAATCAGGTTGACAATCAGCAAGCTAAAGGTACAAAAGAGAGTCAAATAATTGGTGGAATAGCTTGTGCGCTCTTTACTTCTCTTTTTCTCTGTTAAGGTTCTTGCCAGTCTACGAACAGTGAGGAGTAACTTTGCTGCTCTGACACATCTGCAAGACCGTGCTGGAAACAAGTAAGACTGAGAGATGAGAACAGGTGACTAACTGCCATTTTATTATTTTACTAACACAAATTTGTTTCTTGTTTCAGGAGGCCGACGACCAGCAACCAGCCCCCCATGTGTAAGCAATGTCATACAGGTCAGTCTTAATATATCATTAAATGTTATAACTGAGATCCTGTGATGCTGCCTGTAATAATGCCAACATTTTTCATTAGCCATTATCAGCTAGTGCCCCTGCTGTAGGTCAAAAATTGAAATCCCCCTGCTCATATAGCATGTTACTATAACGTGTGCCTGTGTTTAACCTCCAAACTTTCAGAAGAGCCCTATCAGAAGTTGGCGGTAGAGACGTTGGAGGAACTGGACTGGTGTCTGGACCAGCTGGAGACGCTGCAGACAAGACACTCAGTCAGCGAAATGGCATCCAACAAGGTGAGATGGCAAAACTGAAATAAATACAAGAAACTTGTGCCATACTTAAAGAATAAGCTCCCAGTTACACAGTTATGCTTTTGATAATAGCCCTCACAAGTAAACCGTTCAGATTAATGGGCAGCAAAATGCCAGCTCTTTGCCAGGGTTGTCAAATGGAAACCTCCCCTCAATAGTGTTTTGTTTGGTAAGTAAGTCCCACATTACCGCCCCCCTTGCACAATAGCATTCAGCAGTGAAATATGATCTTTCCTTGTTGGTAAGAACAACATGAGAATAGATCTCAGGTCGTTAAGGTAAAGTCACAATATAATTAAGTAAAATACACAGCAAAATTAACAGTGTTAATTAGACTAATACAGAGTTAAATTAAACACTATGAAAGTTTGTTTATTAGTCCACTCTATATATTATATAGTTGAATTGTACTTCTGAAAATGTGAAATGTTTACAGTATAACAGAGCTGCAGATACTCGTGACAAGGTGGGTCTCTTCTGGCAAGAACAGAGCTGAGTTATCCTCATAACAAGGCAAAGCATACTGATGAAAAAGGGGGCACTCTGCCCCCTTTTTGAGTAAATCAACTTCAAAATGTTCAACACTCCAGTTTTTGCTGTGTACAACAAGTGGAAAAAGTACAAGAGTTTTGTACTCAAGTAAAAGTACAGTTACCCTGATTAAAGATCACTAAAGTAGAAGTAAAAGAACTGACTTAAAGATTTACTCAAAAAAGTACAAGTACCCAAAAAACTACTCAGTTACAGTATTTGAGTAAATGTTACTTGTTTCTTCCAACCCTGATGATTACTTAGAATCTTATCATTATTGAGATATGAGCATTGATAATAAATGCATAGTCTTGAGGCTAAGCCGATGCTTGAAGCCACTGAGGCACTACACCTGGGCTTAACTCACTGAAACACAGACAAACCTTAACCTGTCTGAAAAGAGTCAGAGACAAACTGTGTGTTTTAACACTGTATCTATTTATTGGTAACTTTACAGTAATCCAAACTTTTCACCAACACAAACACTGCACCTACACTGACTTCTTTAGCAGTAAAGACTGTTGACCTTTGGGGGGGTACCCCTGCCTGGACAAAGAGTGGTTCCTATTTAAAGTAATAACTAGCACTCATTGGCTCCTACACATTGCAAAACTTGGAATTTATAGCAATAAATAAGGTGGTATATAGTATGTGTATACAATTCTTTTTCCAATCCCAAAGTCAGATTGAAGTTAGTGAGGAAGGAGGGCCTGGTTAAGTTTGAGATATCACATGTTTTTAATAACATCATGGATACTGAGACCACAGTTTGACAATAAGGAGGAGGAGGGTTATCTGACTACAGCCCAAAGTATTGAGGCTGTAGTCTTTGAGGCGAGTAGCCCAGTATAGACCTTAAGCCTCATCACTTTCTTACATGTGATTCCAACTGCTCTCCTTCTTAATTACTACCCTTCTTTATTGTCCTGTCGCTCAAATAAAGGCATTTAAAGAACTTAAACAAACAAATAAAACAAAGATAAAATGACTTATGAAAGAGAAATGCAAGGGAGTTATTAACTGCACAAGTGGCTGCAGTAATACACCTGAAGATTTATTTGAAAAACCCTTAGTTTTGTCCTCATATGGTATATCCAGCTGTTCCATCACACACAGCTGCAGTGAAACACTTTGTCACTCATTTTATGAATGGCATCTCCTTTCAATGAGTGAATTAAGCAGCGTCTTCACACTCCCCTCCTTCCTGCTCCTCTGCACCACCTGGCGGCCAGATTTTTGCTGCCTCCAGCTCCAAGTCAGCCAATCAGATTTCTCATCTCCACCCAGCCCCTGAAGCAGGATAGATCTAATTGGTCAGAGAAAAGGGACTGTGTGCAGGACAGGGGGGAGGGGGTTCCTCACAGCCTCTCTCTCTCTCTCTCTCTCTCTCTCTCTCTCTCCGTCTCATTGAGAGTGTGTGACAGTAGCTGGATGAGCGACTGCAGTCACACCCTCTCTCCCGTGATGGTAGACCACATCCCCTGTCACCCCCACCTCACCCTACCCTACCCTTCCCCTCTGACCCCTAAACCCCCAACTCACCTTCAGGAGAGGACATGGGACTGTGGAAACTTAATTTCCAAGCAGATATCCTTCTTATATTTAAACTGTCTTGGGCTATGCATGGAGCAGAAATGGTTCTGGAGCTTGTCATTAAACAAGTAAACTTGTTTGCCGATGGTTTGGGATTTTAGCAACCTCTGACATCAACATGCCTCGGTTGACATGCCTGCTTCGGCTCTCCGCGGTAGTCCTTGCTGGAGACTCACACAGGTGAGCGAGGGCAGAGCTTTTTTCTTGTTTACTTGAGGATCTGAGGGGAGGCAGTGCAGGGTTTACAGGAGAAAGAACGCTCCCTGGTAGATCTGACTGAGAAGTGGATCCTCACATGGACTGAATATTGAGATTTTATGCATGGTATATCTGCATGAAAAAACAGAGGATCATTGCCATGCATGCTAACAAGGCATTCTGTAATAATTTGTAATGTGGAACAGTTCAGTGATTTGGATTGCAGCCAAATAAATCCACTGAATGTCATTTGAAAATATATTTGAATGTATTTGAGAAAGAGTTTGCAGAGATGGAGGAAAACACTTTAAGAGGAAGCAAAACCTACAGGAGAAGTTAGCCTGATGATAAATAGACAAATTAAAGTTACAGGATAATAGTCTATGCCAGTGTGTATGTTTTTATGTGACATAGTAGCAGTGTAAGCACTGCAGCATCACTCTCGCAGCCAGAGCCCCCTCCCTCCCTGCTCAGCCACCACATGCTGAATGTGTTACATAATCAGTGTGAAGCTGCTGGTGCTGCAATAAAACTTAAGGGAACATACTGAACGCTACCCATATTTTTCCTTTTACTTTTAAAAGATATATATGAATACATTTTCAGATTTTAATAGTGCAGAATTCCCCCTGTGTTTTTAAACGGACATGTTAGAGATGTTAAGTCTCTGCAAATTTTTTTCATGATATTTGAGAGGGGAAAACTTGGACTTATTGCTTGGTAGATTTTCTTTTATTGTATCTTTTCTGTGATCGAAATGACACTTTAAGGTGGCAACTACAAATATTTTCATTATTGATTAGTTTGCTGGTTATTTTCACACTTAGCAAGCAAGTTTTAGTATTTCTCAATACTGTTTTCATATCATTTGTCATAAATAACAAGAAAGCAAACTTTTACAGTTTGAAAGCTTTGACATTTATTTTTTAAATAGTTGGTCATTGATTTTCTCTTTATTTACCTATGAAGGCTAAACCATACAAACTGCAATGCTGCAGCTTCTCCCTTAAAGTATAACTTTCAAAAGCAAAAATAAATTATCAAACATCTTCTGTTCCAAGATGTAAAATAACACAAGTTAAACCTCATCCTTGCTAATCTGTAGTCTCACAATAGTTTTGTACAGAGCAGTGTACAGCTTTTCTCCCAATACTTTCATAGATTTCATTATAAAAAAATATTATTCCAATATTTTGTCTGACGCTGTACCCTCATCTTCCATGCTCCTGCTGTATGAATGTATGAAATACTTTTTACTGTGTATTTTATTCTTACCAAATAAAAGGCAAATGAATAAACTAGTCAGGTTAACTCAGAATATTCATTAAAAGTAAAATCAGTGACTACAAGTGGTCTACTTATAGCCCAGAGACATTTCCTCCAACTGTGAGTTCAGGCAGATAATCAAAATAATAAAACTAAAAAACATATTCTTGCAATATGATTCCTGACTCAAGGCAATTTAGTCTGTTCTGGCCTTGTTTAATCAGACTATCCCCTCAGGACTTCCCAAATGAAGTTTACTGCTATAATGTAGTTTAAACCTGACATGCATGAGTCTGGTCTGTTCAAGTGTTCAACATTTTATCAGCTGTTCACCTGGACTAACCACATTTGTGTTACTTTTTGTGTATCTTCACAGTTTAAGAGGATGCTAAACCGTGAGCTGACACAACTATCAGAGACAAGCCGCTCGGGAAATCAGGTGTCAGAGTTTATCGCAAACACCTTCCTAGGTGAGTTTAGAGGGTAATGTCTTCCCTGAAATTTCAAAAGCATGCCTTCAGATAATCAGTGTATCAACATGGACAGGGGTGTGTGTGTGTGTGGGGGTTAAGTCTCTCCTTTGTTCTGTCACCATCAGCTGCAACATCATGCAGCCTATGTGACACACAAATACATCTAATGAAATGAATAAAAAGCTGAGTGAGGTTACTCAGCTATGAATGAAAAAATGAAAAAGCAGCAAGCAGTGACTTTTTTGAGGAGTGGCAGGAATGAATCAGTGTGGATGGTGAGCACAGGAAGCGAGTGAATGGTAGATAATGGCCCTCCAAATTTGATTATTGGCTATAATGTCACAACAAATTTAGGTAGACTTACCACAAGCTACTTGGTTCTGAAACAATGGCATTTTCACCTTTAGAAGTCACTAGTTTGTTATCAACCTTTTTTGTTGCAAACATGGTTTATTCACAGTCTCAGGTAAAAGAAGTGCACTACTCACAATCCTAGAGTGGCACGGTGACAAAGCATCCACTAAAACTGCTCATTTTTACCTGAAATCCCTCATCCATTCCTTCACTCCCTTTTGCCCTCTACGCTCGGCCAGTAAAAGGTGCCTGGTACTTCCATTACATCAGGGCCCTAAGTCAGTAGCTCATGTCTTCTCCTCTGTTGTCTACCAATGGTGGAATGAATTTCCCAACTCAGTTTAGTCCCCTGAGTCCATTTGTACTTTCAAGAAAATGCTAAAGACCCAGTTCTTAAGAGAACACTATACACATAACTAGACTCTTCTTCGCTGTTGTCCCCAGTGATAGCATAAGTCTCCCAAATTCAGTTGGCTCACAGTGTCCCACTCTACTTCACAGGGTTTTGCGCTCAGCTCTTGTAAGCGACCCAGCATTTGGTACTTTGGTCTTTATTAGTGATGAAGACAAAATAATGGTGGCGATGATAATGAGAGGTCTCACATTAGTGATTGGTTGTTTCATTGCTGATGATTATTATTTAAAAAAAAAACCTCTACACACTATGTGCATTGCCTCTAACACTGCATTGGACTTAGAGCACTTTGTGGCACCTACTGATGTTGTTTCCTCCCGTCTAGATCTTTGTGTTGGTCTTACTCTCAGATGTCCGTTGCTTTGGAAAAAGTGTCTGCTAAAAATGACATTGTAACATGAAGTTGTAACATCGCCACCACAAACCTCCATTGTCAGCTGCTACTACTGCAGTTAGTGGTGCTTTTATTTTACTTCACAGGATTTGCAATTTACTTCCCAAACCACTGTCTTTTAGAAAGTGGATGCTCACTGGGGAGCTCTATGTGGAAAAGAAGCTGGCATCACATAACTGCCCGCCTGCAGAACATCCAGTAGAAATATTCAATTGCAATAGCCAAGTTTCAGCTTGGAAAGGGCTATTGCCATGCATATTTCTAATACAAAATTTATGCTGAAATGTCAAGTCTCTACCAGAATTGATCAAAAACACTACTACATACCCATAAACATAGGTTTTTGGCTGAAAAATGTTGTCTGGAGGGTTTAGTTACTCTTGAAGTGCCAAATGCAAACAGATGCAATAAGTCTCATTCTCTAGAGGTGAAAGCCATGAAAGGAAGCAAACCTGTGTTTTTAAGAACTCTTTTGCAAGTTAGTAAGCTTGGTTAAGCTACAACTGATTCAGGTTGGTACAAAAATCTGTAAAAAATTGTGTGTTTTTAAGAGATGTAATCTCTGGCAAACTCCTTAGGAGGGCTTTTCTTTATTTCTTTGACATTTGGGAAGCAGCAGTTTATCATTCTGTTGAATTAAGCTGCCCTGTGCTGAAGGCTGCCTGTATTTCATCTCACGTAATTCATTAAATTACACATTTAGAAGTTGAAAAAATATGTTATTCTACACATGTCAGTGAAGCATGTTTTTCCCTGTACATCTAACATAAGGGGACTGATTTGCATATCTATATCAAGCTTTATTGAGTGTTAAGGTGCAAGATGTTAAAGCTGAGCACAAAGCATCATCAAACTACTGTTTTTGTGGATATGAGGATGTCTTTAAAGGATGACATGTAGGTTTTGTTTATTTTACCGCGGTAAAGGGAAAAATCAGGTATGAGCTGAGAAATATACAAAGTAGCAGGAAAAGAGGAGCACATAGGTGGATTTAAATGGTTTAGCAAAGACAAAATAAAAAAAGAATTTGAAAAATGGATAGAAGGAGGATTTTTTTTGTGGAAAAGGGGAAACAGGGGTATTTGTAAAGCATCCAAGAGATGAATTTTTGCATTCTTAGGAAGGAGGATATAGCTTTGGGAAGATTAAATATAAAGGAGAGTTTTAAAATTTAAAATATAAAGCTAGCATGTTCCAGAGGGAGGAGAGGAGAACTGTTTGTTCATAAGAATGATTGGAGGAGGTGAGGATTTTTCCTTCCTTAAAAGAGAAGGAGGTGCGGCGGCAGACAGCATTCCCGGACACATTGTGTGGCGTTGTCGTAGCAACAGGGTGCAATATTATTAGACGGCATGTTGCATCAATAGGAGGCTCAGTCTTCGACAGCCGTGCCGGCAGGATGGAGGTCCAGCCAAACGAGGATGGAGCTGTCAGGTGGATGCTGTTTCGGAACGAGTGCCTCGGTGTTCGGCCTGGCTGCATTTGGAAATGAATACGATGGTTTTAAACGTGAGGAAGAGGAGACACAGTGAGAGAGGTGAGAGAGGCCAGCCAGTGCCTCGTGCGATGCTGCCACTCAAGTCGCTCTGCATCTTTATGCTGTCGTGTGGCTTTGATCTGGATATTGTTGAAGGAATCCTGCCTGCGAGGGGGATGATGGGACCATATTTGGCAACTGACTGTCTTTTATCACAGAGTGGGGTCATTTTTTTGTTGGTTTTGTTAAAATACAGATGAGTCATTTTTCATTACTATTGTATCTTCTCTGACAGAACCTTTGTTCCAACAAATCAGGTGAGGTTTTGGTCATTCTGTTGGTGGAAAACTTGTTTGGGGATTTCTATGTTAAAGGATTACAAGCTTGTCTCTAAGGTTAAAAAAGCTCCAACTTGTAGCTGTGAGGAAGTCTTTCAGACCCACAAGTGGAAAAACACAAGAAGCGCTTCATCATCAAGCTAAAAACAATGCTGAGCTTCCCATCATCCGTAACTTTCATATATATTCACATTTTGTTTTTTGGTCTGATAATTGAGCTTTGTACTGTGTGTTTACAGTCATTCCCTGTCAGTGACGTGCTAACCTTGTTCTATATACAGAAAATAGCAGGAAATGTAAACATTAGAAATGCTGCTTTCATTACAGTCTATAAATTACTCTATTTTTAGATGTGAAGGACATTTTCAAACTTTATTTGAATCTTGAAGAAAAGACCAGTGGCAATGTTTTTTTTTGCCGTCTGCGGGTAAAAGTGTATTACATGAGCACTGCAAAGTGCTGTTTTTCACAAGGTCATTATCATAGATTCTCAGTGTGCTTAGAATACGTACATTGGTTAATATAGTGAAAAATGATTCATTCTTTTCATGTTTATTTGTGTCAAATTACAGTAAAAGAAGCGTGCTTGGTACATGGATTTCATTTTGGCCTGATTGCCTCAACTTAGCTGAAATGATGGGCCAACGGATCAGCTGAGTCAGTTGTTGTAAAATGAGTCAAGTTGCTTGTATACTTCTTGTGAGTGTGTTTTCACTGTCCTCCTTTGGAGAAGTCAATGTTCCTATTATTTCACACATACTTTGATATACAAATAGTATTATTTATAAAGGATAAATAGAAGTGGCAGCTATTGAGAAGCTATGAGAAAATTTCAGTTGTAATAGTAATTGCTGCAACACCATCTGAAACTTGTAGCTCATACTGTTGAGTGTTAGTGAAGTAAGAGATGTAGAGGTGCATCTCAAAAAAGAAGAATATCATGAAAAAGCTCATTTTTTGTGATTTAATTCAAGAAGTAAAACCTCCATACATTCTGGATTCATCTCATACAAAGAGAAATATTTCAAGACCTTGTTTTGTTTGAATATTAATGATTATGGCTTACGACTCACAAAAACAAAAAACACCCACCATCTCAAAATATTAGAATATCATAAAACAGTCCAAAAGACAAAACGGTAATACGGCAATACTGACTCTCTCAAACATCCTGTTCATTTATGCACTCAGTCCTTTGTTTGAGCCCTTTTTGCACAAATTACTGCATCTATGCGACACTATGCGACATGACATTGAGCCAATCAGTCTGTGTCAATGCTGGGGTGTTATGAAGTCCAGGTTGCTCTGATAGCAGCCTTCAGCTCGTCTGTATTGTTGAGTCTGGTGTTTCTCATCTTTCTCCTGACAGCGATTTTCTATGGGGTTTAGGTTAGTCCTGCTGGAAAAGGAAATCAGTATATCCTTAAAGCTTCTCAGCAGATGGGAGCATGAAGGGCCCCTCCAATCTTCCTCCAGACTCTTGGACCTTGATTTCATGTGACATCTCGTTTTTGACTCTATGTGTGGTGGCTCTTGATCCACTGGCCCCACCTTCAGTCCACTCCTTATAAAGTTCCTCTGAGTTCTTGAATCTGCTTTGTTTGACAATCCTCTGAAGGCTGCTCTCATCCTTGTTGCTTGTGCACCTTTTCTTACCACACTTTTCTCTTCCAGTCAACTTTTAAGAAATATGCTTATATACAGCCTCTGAGAACAGCCTGCGCTTTCAGCAGTGAGCTTCTGTGGCTTACCCTCCTTGTGGAGGTTGTCAGTGATTGTCCTCTGTACAACAGTCAAGTCAGCAGTCTTCCCAATAGTTGCAGTTGTGTGTACTGAACCAGAGAGAGAGTAAAAAGGCTCAGAAAATCTTTGCAATTTGGACTTTTCCACAAAATTAAAATATTTTGAGATAGTGGATTTTGCTTTTGTGAGCTATAAGCCATAAGATTAAAACAAACAAGTCTTGAAATGTTTTACTTTGTATGAGATGAATCTTGAATAAATGGAAATTTAACTTTCTGAAGTAAATCAGGGAAAAAAATGAGCCTTTACATGATATTCTATTTTTTGTTAGACTCACCAGTAGTAGATTGCATTAGGTGCTGCAGTTGTTTTTCCCTGGACTATATGAGGCACTTTTTCACATCAGTAATATTTTCACTTCTCGCTAAATGCTTGGATCAATAAATACACAGAGTACAATAGAAGCAGAGTAAATATGGTTGTTTACAAACAGAGTGAATTATGTGTAGTCTACACTAAATGCATGTCTGTAATTTTACCAAAGTAGCAGTTGAGGTAACAGTCCTCATGGCAATGTAGCTCATAAAAAAATGAGAAAAGTCCTTGGACATCCATTTCAGCCAGAGGTTTGCTTTTGTTTCCTGCTGTCTGGAGAGAAGACAGATTAATTCTGAAACATGCAGGAGGGTTAATGGTCTCAGTCATGTAAGGTAAGGGTTTACTTTATTAGAACTTATTAAGCAAAGAAATGTCCATTTCCTAGGGTATTGTCGATTTCTTGCAAAATAAGAAAAAGATAAAATTAGTATAACAACTGAAGTGGTTATTCAAGAGATCTTTGTAAGTATAGTTCATTTCAGTACAGGTTTTCTAATAAAAGACTGAAAGACTTGATTTATTTTGGTGAGACATGGAATTTCGTTCTATAAGTTTGACTAATAAGAAAACCAATAACTTCAGAAACTAAAATAAACTCAAGAAGGTTTCAATGAAGAGTTTTTTTAATAAGCCACATGGCATATGGCTTGACTTTGATCAGGTTCACAACACATGCAGAAAGCCTGCAGTCTTCCTAGACAAAGTTGCAAACTTTCACTTGTAGAGTTGTTTGTATGATTTAAAAACATCAACAACATCACAGTTTGGATCAGAACCCCATGGTCACATGCTCCTGTTATGTCCACTGAGGGTTCCTCGGATGAATGTTAGTATCTATGTTAAATATATCTCCATTAATATCAAACTCAAACATTGAATAGTAAGCAGCTAATGCTAACATTAACCATTTTCCAACTGCAGCTTATAGGTTATCAAATGTACTTTCTCCCCTCAATTATTGTCTGATCACTCTCTGGATTTTCAGTGTCCATTATCTTTGCTGTTTCTTTCCAGTCATGAAGCAATAAAATGGAAATACTCATCTTATTCTTTATGTTTATATGACTTAGAAACATGAACAGTCAGGTCAGGTATGGGGGCATATGCCAGTTCGACCTCCTGATGGTGCCACCCCAATGCTACCCAAAAAGGGATGAACGGTTTTGGAGTTTTGTAAAGATAACCAGATCTTACAAGTATGCCTCAATGTTTTCACAGACAAACAACATGATGTGGAGATCCTGTCTCCACCTCATAAGGAGAAGGAGAAGAAGAAGAGGCCGATGTCACAGATCAGTGGTGTGAAAAAGGCAACACAAAGTCCCAACTTAGCATCTGCCTGCATCCCTCGCTTTGGAGTCAGCACATCACAGGAAAACATGCTTGCCAAGGTGGGAACCTGCACACTCTCATGCAGACCAAAACACAAAAAAGCACAAGCATACTCTGTCTCATGTAAGCATTCTTTACTCGTCCAGGAGGTTGAGAACATTAATCGTTGGGGTCTGGATATATTCAAGATAGCTGAATTTTCTGGAAATCGCCCTCTGACGGTTGTCATGTACTCCATCTTCCAGGTAGGTAAATCAGCTCACCTCACAAAATATCTCATGTAAATAAATACTGTATATGAAAGAAGGAGAAATACATTTCAATGTTAAGTTTGTCTTCTTCTGCAGTAGTTTTACTCTTTCACACCATCACGGAGGCCAGAAACAATAATTTGGGATTTAATGACTCTGACTCTCTCCTCTTAACTCTTCCTCTCCCCTTTCTAGGAGCGAGACCTTTTGAAAACCTTTAAGATCCCAGTTGACACCTTCATCACCTTCATGATGACCTTGGAGGACCATTACCACGCAGATGTAGCTTATCACAATAACATACATGCAGCTGATGTGGTGCAGTCCACCCATGTCCTTCTGTCCACCCCTGCTTTAGAGGTCAGCTGTAGATTTCAATGTAGCTGCCAATGTCTTTCCAAATTGTTGTTTACCTAAAGTTTGTTGCTTCTTGTGATCAAACAGACTAGCCAGTAGGCAGTATTTCTTAAAGGCAACAAAACTGTTTGTCAGTGTGCAGTTTTCAATCAATATGTTTTTTCTGTTTCTTGCGCAAACAAGGCAGTCTTCACGGACCTGGAGATCATGGCTGCGCTGTTTGCTAGTGCCATCCATGATGTCGACCACCCAGGAGTCACCAACCAGTTTCTGATCAACACAAGTAGGTTTCTGTCTGTCTCTACAAAACCACAACATCAAACTGCTAAACAACGTCAATAAATCAATCACCCTGTATTTTTAAAGCGTCAGTTTATAGTTCAAACTAGTATTGGCACTAAATAATTAAGATACTAATATATAAAAGTTAGGGGGCAAGAGATTTCAGGAGGGGGCACGAGGCTCTGCCTGCTCTGAGGTTTTTAAAATTAGATGTGCACATATTAACTAAAATCATGATATAACACTTATAAATCCTTCATACAAAGGTCTTTGAGTAAGAACATTTGTGTTAATGAGTATTTTATTTAGATTTAAACAGAAAATGATTACAATTTATGTTAATTTTTTACCCAAATGTATCACTTTTTTGCCTTGGTTCTGGGGGGGTGGGCTCAAATTTTCTTAGATGCAAATAGGGGGGGCTCAAAGGATCAAAGGTCGGTAGGCACAGATCTAAAAGCTTAATTGTAGAAACATTAAGGGTACACTCACTCCATGCACTTTGGCCTCTTACTGCGCAGAGGCAGTCCTTACCAGTTCCTCACTTGCCTACACTCATATTGCTTCAAGCAGGCCTGAGCGGGTTACCTCTTAACTCTGCCTTTGTTTAAGATGATTCTCAAGAGGTATGGTCATATTGATTTTAAGACATGTCCACATGGCCCACCTTTCCTTTTGTGCTTGCATGATCATCCGTACCATGTCAAAACCTACCTTTCCATCCATGCCAGGGCTAAGGAAGTGTAGCCTACTTGAAGATGGTTCAGAGCACTCACACTAGTCAAACAAACTGGGCATTGGGGGTCAAATGTGCTGGAGGATGGTACAGGTTGCCTTCTGTGATTGGGCCTTAAAAAATTTCCAGAACTTGTTAAGTATTAAGTTGGTTTACTTGCATTGTCAATCACACGTGTAGGTCTCTTTTAACTGAGGACACTGCTGAAACCTTAGATAAGATTAGGTTATAAGATTGTTGGTGGTCTTAAATTTGTGCTGGCAAAGCTTCAAAGAGTAGAAATAAAACTTGGTGTAATAGGGCCACCTACATGTGATATTTTGCAACCACAGGTCTTCAGGCCATAGTTGATGTAAAACCCTGTAATGGCACAGGATCCTATTTAGCCTAGGCTACCATGAGCAACGCTTGTTTAAGAAGAATTATGTTTGACTCGTACAGTTCAACGGGTTTTAACAACTTCAACCTCCATCTCTGCAGGTTCAGAGCTTGCGCTGATGTACAACGATGCCTCGGTGCTGGAGAATCACCACCTCGCTGTGGGCTTCAAGTTGCTCCAAGAAGAAAACTGTGACATCTTTGAAAACCTCAGCAAGAAGCAGAGAGACTCCCTGCGCAAGATGGTGATTGACATGGTGAGACTGCTGCTCTTCTTACACTGAATATTGTTTTTTTCTGCAGCCATGTATTACCTGAATGTCACTTTCCTGTTTGGTTTTGCATTTTATTGTTCTCATATTCTGTAAAGTCTGTGTACAGATGATACAGCAGCTTTATGTGCACATGTGGTTACAGCTTACTTTAAAGACACTTCTGGCAAAACAGCTACTGTAGCTGACCACCTTTGTTGGACAGTTCTCCTTCCTTATCAGCTGGATCCACACATACTATCCTCAAATGTATTTCTTCATTGTGCAAGAGCTTCCAATCAGGCCTACGCCCTGAACATAGCACATTTTGATTAAGATGCATGTAAATATTCTACCAACGCAAGCTTGCTTGATTGTAAAATGGGACTCTTACAGCTCTTTGTATTTTGCTGATAAATTTACAGAAGCATACAGGCGTTTCACCGTGAATTATCATTGCCTGTCTCAAATGCACTTTGCAAGACATATTTTACATCATTAAATCTGCACGCCTCATGCTGTTGTGTTGATCTGTTTTGGGGTTTTTGTCTTTATTAGGTGCTTGCCACAGATATGTCCAAACACATGAACTTTTTGGCAGACATGAAGACAATGGTAGAGACTAAGAAGGTGACCAGTTTGGGAGTCCTGCTGCTAGACAATTATTCTGACCGCATCCAGGTAAGAAATCCCTCTAACGGTGATGATATCACAAAAAAACACAATAAATATTACAGATTACTCAGTGTTTTGACAAGTTAGAAATACCAAAAAGAAAACTTAAAACAATCAGAGAAAGATCTGTTAAAAGTGAGCATCCACTCAAAGCTTTTCAGCCAGGAAGTGATTGTTGCAGTGCTGCCATCTGCTGGATTCAAATAATTATTAGACTTGTGCATCAAATATAATGACTATTTCATAGACTGCACTGATGTGGCATTAGTAGAATCAGGACAAGATTTTAGTGCTATTGCATCCCCAGGGTTTTTTTCTGAGTTATTGTTGGGGACAATATAAAAACTGAGACACTGTATTCTATCAGCAGCAGACTGATTACATGTTCTCCTGCAGGTTCTGCAGAACATGGTCCACTGTGCTGACCTGAGCAACCCCACCAAACCGCTGGAGCTTTACAAGAAGTGGACAGACCGCATCATGGTGGAGTTCTTCACCCAGGGAGACAGAGAGCGAGACAAAGGCATGGAGATCAGCCCCATGTGTGACAAACACAATGCCTCCATAGAGAAGAACCAGGTAAGACCTACAGACACACCTGACACAGTGAGGATGAGGAGGATTACAGTGTACTTGCAGCTGCAATGATTAGATTATTCAAATTGGATCATAATGTGTAACTTTTCAATGTCTTATACTATGTATAAGTATAAATCTAAGTATACAGTTTTATCTTGAAAATGCGAATGAGACTTGCATCCCACTTCTACAGATAGAACATTTCCAAGTTTACCTCAGCTTTTTGCTTTTAGATGTAGTAAAACATATTTATTGGGGCTATTTTAATTAGTTAATTATTGTCAGCAGTAACATTATTTCTATGACCAGGTGGGTTTCATCGACTACATTGTCCACCCTCTGTGGGAGACATGGGCAGACTTGGTGCACCCTGATGCTCAGGACATTTTGGACACTTTGGAGGACAACAGGGAGTGGTACCAGAGCATGATCCCCCGCAGCCCATCGCCTTCAAGCCCTGAGGAGCACCACACGGGGATGGGATCAGGAGGAGACACTGCTTTGGCAGCAGGAGGGATCCTCCCTTCAGGTGGAGGGGTAGGAGGTGCTGGAGACAAATTCCAGTTTGAGCTCACTCTGGAGGAGGAAGAGGAGGACGAGGAGGAACTGGAGTCTGAACTGGAGAGTCCTCTAGAAGAGGAGTCCCAGTCAGGAGGAGAGCGGCACCAAGACTCCTCCTCACCGTCTTTGTCCCCAGATCCCCGCAGCAGCAGCAGCAGGTACCGTCCCCCCTCACCTCACCCATCTCGGGCCCTGGGCCTGGTTGCCATGTCTGTGCGGAACCCCCAACCCCACAGGACACTGTCCTTGCCAGGACAGGAGGGCACTGACAGGGACAGAGACCTGAGCCAGGAGGGCGATGGGGTGACCTGTCTGCGTATGGGAACATAACAACCAGCACAACCTGCCCCAACCCAGAGAGACACGGGTGATGGATGTAGTGAGATGGGGCAGGGCAGGCCTTAAACAACAAAGTCTGTAAAATCACTACGGTCCCTTTACACTGGAGACACCCTCTCTGATTTTATATTCTAGCAAGACGAATCATTTTAGCCTCTCTTTGGGGGCCCGATTGGCCTTTTTTTGTCCCGTCCTGCTTTGTTGTAGCTTCATTTCGGAGCATCCAAGACAAAGACTGCTGCATTCAAACTGGCTAGAATGAGAAGTGAAGAAAATGTCTTCCTCTTAAATAACAGCTCATGACATTCAGACATGTTCAGCAAATGAGGAGCGCCATGGTCTGACAGGGTCTTGGATATTATTTTGCACCATAGTTATAATTTAGGATATAAAATTATCGAGTCTGGTTGGAATAAGTGAGTATGATTTTTTTGTTAAAGAATGATGTGAGTGATGAATCATTTTCACAAAACACATGATGTAAATGAGCAGCGAGAAAACGGATGGACTTTAACCTCAGGGTATGAAGAGAAACATAATGTAGCATGGATGTAGTGCCCCTCTACTAATCCCAAACTGTCTTTCCTGTTTGTTTTACCTCCAGACCAGAGACACCTGAGACTTTGTTTCACCTGCGTGTCTCTAAATGTAATGAAAACCCTTTAAATGAAAATTTGGCTAATGAAGCAATCAATTAACGTATGTTTAAACCAGCTTGTAGCAATGCAGAGATCAAACAATGAAGAAGACTGAGGTGCAGTCTGACACGTTGAAAACCCAAAAGACACCTCCTGTATGATCACTTTATTTTTTTACCTGAGATGATTTTATTGTTGTCATTGTTTTAGGTCTTCATATGTTGAACATTTGTTGGTTTTGTCTGTGTTTATGTGCTTAAAAAGCATTTTATTATTATTATTTTTTTTATCAGGGTGCCTCCGGTCCACAGTAGCACTTTACCATTTCTGCCCTTCTGCTCTTCTATCCAGTCACACAAAGGGCTTCACCCACTGCAGGCCTACTGATCACACAGACAACAACGGACACCAGAACCAGAAGGCAGGGCTGGAAACTAACTGGCCCAAAATTCACAAATGTTCTTAAACCATTAAAATGTCAGACTTTCTGTCAATGGCACTATATTTGTTTTTTTAAATCTTAAATTTTATTTTGAGATGTGGGCTCACTTAAAATGCGGTGTAGCTTTTGGCTGCTCTGTTTGTGAATGTTGGCATTAATTAAAAGTATCCTTTACCAGAACTTTAAAAGACAGTGCTGGCATAGTTCTGTCTTTTTTTGTTGTTGGTAAAGCTAATGGAAAGACCCACAATTCTTTAGAACATCCCTTTATACTTTCTCTATGGCTCTCAGTCCCAAAACTATGAGTTCCTCCTACATGCACCATACAGAAATACAACAGTTAAATGGTATATTAATTATCCCGGGGTGAACAGAGATGGTGTCACTCACAGTTAGGTTTTTCTGTGTGGAGTTTGCATTTTCTCTGGTGTATGCGAAGGTGTCCTTCAGGCGCTCCTGCTTCCTCCTACAGTCCAGAAACATGCTAGTTAATTGACGACTCTAAATTGCTCATAGGTGTGAATGAACATTTAACGTTTAGTTCCTCCTTCATGGCATTTCTGATGGACTGTATGTGATTAGTGGCGGTGGCTGTTGTGATGTCACAGAGCGGTTTACACACTACAAGGTTAAAGCGTTGAGTTGGCTGTTGGACCTTTGGCAGGAAGTGAACATATTTGGACCATACTTTGATGAGAGGCTTCATACCTAAAGAGACCAAGTTCAGATTCAGATTATAACACTAGCAGCACCTGGTCACTCAAAGCAGCAAAGTCTTCATTCATGCAGAACTGTAAGCCTTAATATGAGTGACCATTAAAAAACACCTGGCTCTTGTGCCTTCACTTCATTTTTCAGCCATGGGGATGCTGCTAGGTATTATACTCTGCCCCACAAGCAAATTAATGTGATGACTAATTTTTCTATTAGTGTAGAGTCTATAGGAAACGTTTGGCAGATAAAAACATGAACTTAACTGAATCACAGCCCAAACTGAGCTTGTACTAAAGCTTTTAATGTACTGCAGAGGTCGTATAATTCCAGAAATATCATGACATTAGTTTTCCGCCCTGCCCGCTGGTTTTGACAGAGATCAAAAGGAGAACAGTTTGAGATGTTTCTGACACAAATCAACCTGCTGTAGTTCAAACTAAAGAGTCATCTATCAGGTTCTGGTCTTATTTGTAGGAATGTGCTTGACGGGGATAACTGTGTGCCATAAGTGTTGAAAACACACCAACACTTGCCAGCCTACAATGCTGTAAATTTTTACACTAGAGATTTTAACCTGATGATTGTATGGAAGTCACTGACTTTAAGTGTTAGTTTTTACCAATTATACATGTAAACAGTATTTAAGGAGACAATTTATTAAACTTTGCGAAACTTAGGATCATCTGTTCATCCTTTTCTTAGACAAAATAGCCGAGACTTGAGAATGTGTGTAGTTTTCAGAAGTTCAGGACTCTCTTTGTTCCAAGTACATGTTCAGTGTTTGTCACCATCATGCTAAAGCTTAAGAGACCAGGAAGAAGAACCACTACATGAGAGATGATGCACTTCCTGGTCAGGCAGTCGTAGAGAACACTAGTCATTCAGTTTTTTATTAACTCAGATAGTAAGCTTTACTGAGTAGCCTTACATGTGATGGGAGTGGTTGGAGGGGATTGTTAAAGGACCGTTCTGCTGTTTTTAACATGCTGTCACTCATAGTATCCAGCTCTGGAAAAGTGAGAAGACTACAAAAATGACACACATAAAATGTTGAGGATTTATCAGGATACATTAAGAAAATGCAGCATTTATTTAGCTGTGTTTATCTTCTGTCCTTAGCTAAGTGCTGAAATCCCTCAAAGCTTGGTGATGTGGATGCCATGTAAACCTCAGCAGCAGAAGAGCATTTGCTTTAGTGTGTCGGTCTTCCAACACTTTACCTCTAACACCACCTACAGGCCAAACGCCATACATACTCAGAGTCAAACGTTTGAATGTAACCAGCAGATCATCATGAAAGCTAATGAAAATGTACTATGTCTGTAAATAACCAAAAGGAAATCCCTTTTAGTTTTCAAAATAAACCACCAGAAAGGCATGTAATCTGTTTCACACAACATTTTGTCCTGTGTGTTAAGACTGGATATTTTAGAGTTAATCTTAAAAGTTGCTCTGCTGAAAACGTACATTGAGCTTTGGGCCTTTATATCAAACATATCTCTTAGTATTTTTTGGGCACAGTAAAAGTTCCAGTATAAACACTGTGCTCATAGACTTTCAGCAGCTTAGCATTTGGTCTAAAAATCACATTTCCAAAAGTGAAAATATTTTGACTACAAATGATCATGAAGTTAAGACATCTAGCTACTTACACATTAGTAATTCAAGTATTAATAATCCATATAATGATTATAAATAAAGCTGCAGTTATTAAAAGATTGGGTAAACAAAAATAAACAGCAATCCTCTATGGTTCTGTGAGTTTTTACTTTTTATGCCATGGCCTTTTTATAATGTGGGATTAACATTTAACACTCTTCCCCCCAGTCTTCAGTGCTCAGAAGTTTAACATCAGCATGTTAAAGCATCAGAGTGGCTCTTTAAGATGACTTCAGTACCAAACAGTGTTTATGTGTAAGATGAGCAGCAGAGTCTCTGCTCTTATCACATTTCTGTGTTACGCTGATTCTGCCTCCATAAATGTTCAAGCAGTCTCGTCGCCTCAGCTGTGTCGTGCAAACCTCTATAAAAGATATTTATTCTTTGAAACGTGTCTGTTGAGACAAAGTACTGTAACATAGGATATTTGATTTAATGTTCTGGAGCCGAAAAAGTCGAGTCTACTTTATGACAAGAATGTATACATCTGCCACTCCAATGTATGTGTCAAAGAAAATGACTATTTTTGTTCCTCATTTTAAGCCAAAAGAGTCTTGGGAGTTCAGGGTGTTTTATGTGAAAACTGCCAATAAATTACATTGAAAAGAATCAAACTGGATGTTTTCATATTGTGTATTTTAATAGGACAGACGATACAAATAGAATCTTAAGCAAGAGCTTGACACAAGATAAAACATTTATTTTACTTTGAAATGACAAAAGGTACATAAAACATTCAAGGTAGGTTTAATGTTCACTTTATCAGCTATCACTACTGAAAAATTCAACACACTGGTTAGATTTGATTGTGATGGAAGTTAGTATTTGTAGAGTGAATATTTTAAAGTTTTGTTTGTGTTCAGCAGAAACCCCTATTCAGTCTGACTGAAGCTCCTGTGCACACTGGAGGCTTCACTCCCTGTGAACACAGACACAGTTAGTCACTTCTATAAACTGTCCAATACAGAGAAACGTGCTCACTTAATAAGACTCATTTTTTCAACAGATTATTTCCCCATGCCCCTGGTAAAATGCAAGGACATCCAAAGCATGACTAGGGTTGTGCCAATCCTCCTTACCACCAGATAGTGCCTTCAGGCAGCTTTCTAGACACATCTATGACATACTTCAGCCTCAATTTTTGGACCAAACATGCCTAAAATGTATGAACCGCACATGTTGAATTCATTTTGAGAATTTTGAACCTTTTAGACCTTTAACTCTGGTTCAGTGCCAGTACACCCGTTTCCCCCACCAGACCCCTACCCCTATGTTTTGCACATTCATGTCTAGGGGTAGGGTTCCCAAATTCTTGTTAGAATGGAAGGGCTGGAGCTACATGGCCCTTCAAACAAGCATGATGGCTGCACAAGCATCCAAAAAAGGTGTATAAAAGCAAAGAAGTTTATTCATGAGTAAGATCTGAAAATTACAACTATTTATTATAATGTAATGTTTTAATGCATTTAGGTCCTTTTGATTTCAAACAAGCACTTAAAACTCAAGTGTACTGAAAATGTCCAGTAAAATCCCACCTGTATGCATGAATACTGTTGACTATGACCAATAACATATCAGGAACTTTAAATAGCATCCCATTTCTTAGGAGACAGTTTCACCACTACTACTTTCAACTGTTTTAAAAGACAAGGAGGCACTTTAAAACAAGGAGTTGGGGTAAATGTTAGAAACTGGGAGTGAGCCTATAACCTCTTTCAGAGGATTTTTCACTTGCTTTTTCAGTTTGTCCACCATTTCAATTATCCAAACAGAGAGCTTTAGTGTTAAGAAAATTTAAAAAAAACAAACCTTGTAGAGCTGGCAGACCAGACGGAAAAGTGACGACATGGCCTTGTCTTCGTTCTCTTCAGTGTATTCCTGAAACACAAAATATTGATCTTTAAATCTGTTAAATCAGTCAACATCACTGTAAACTATCACTAAAACTCAAGGACCTCTAGACTTTTCATCCCATCATTATCAGCTGCTATAAGAAGGAATAAGATCGTTTTTGATCTAATCAGCTTTGACCGGTTCCTTTACCTCACAACACCACTGTCATTCTGCTCTCTCAAGCTGCTCTTAACTTCTTTCTCTCCGACTTTCACATCAATTTGATTTGTTTTTTTCATTTGGTTCTAGATTAGTGTGTTCCTTTAAAAGTCCTAAAGACCGTCTTAAATCTAATTTCAGAGAAATATATCTGTGCTTCACTCTGATGGATTAACAGTTTTTATTAGTCATAATACAAAGTGTATTCATTTTCTCTGCAGCTTCGCCATTGTGGGGATGTAAACCAATTTCTTCAACTTAGAAAATTCTTGAAAGAAATGTTGTGTCAAAGTCCCTTTAATACTCTGTGTATTGTTCTAAAGAAAACAAATTATCACTACCACTGAGGGAATAGTTTTTATCAGTTAAGTACTTGACTTTATTTATTTTACTTTATTTTTAAGTTTTTGTACTGATTGGCTGCAAAAAAGTCCAGTCAGTCATGACAGAGATGGTCAGGGGCAGAGCCAGACGGGTTAAATATCTGGGGCAAAGCACAAACAAAGACCTGTCCAGGAGGTGACTTCTTCCACTATTTCCTTTGCTTATTTGAGCAGTTGTATGCACTATTTTTACACAACTTTAAACCAAAATTTAGACTTCAAATGCCAATAAATATATGCATAATTTGGGCAAAAATTATGCAGTTCAATCTAGAAAAACAAAAAAATTCAGTTTTTACTTTTTTTTAATGTAAATGTGCTAAAAGTACTGTTCTAAAATTATGATACACCTTACTGAAGCTCAACCATTTTCACTTCTGCTTCTGAAAAATATCTGTGGCTTATTTTTTAAGGAGGGTGAGGCAAGAATTTCAAAATTGGAACCATTTGTTTTTCAAATAAGAGCATAAACAGCAAGATATGGAGTAACATATATTGATTTAATCTGAAAAATACTGAAAATTGTATTTTTGGAACCATTTGAAAAGTACTTTTAATACTTCAGTGAGTGCCTAAGTTTTTAATTATAAAAAGATCTGTTTTTTTTTTTCTAAATTTAAGAATTAAATCCCCTTTTTGTGATCAGCAAGGCCCAATTGTTGATCACTTATTTCTTATTGCATTTATTTTTCAAAACACTTATAAGCAATATAGTTTTAACCAATCTGAATGCAGGACTTTTAAGAAAACACTCAGGGCTTAGGCACCATAAGAAACTCCTCCACTCCACCTGTGTAAATGGTGTTTTTTCACCACTTTGATATCCTTGGTCATTAAAATATATCATTTAAAGCAAGTAGTTTCAAATATAATTGAAAATTCTAACAGCCTTAGCTGTAACACTTAAAAAATGGGGCTTCAAATGCTGATCCCCAGCGTTTTACCCCATTGAAAGTGACCCAGGGGACGTGCGTGTGCGCAGGATTCAGAGCTCTGGTCATGGCAGCGTTGGCGTGCATCAGCTGGTTTCCCAGACTTCCTTTAACACACGAGTCGATGCTGGACCAGGAGACGGAGGGAGCGTACAGCTGAACACACTGAGACAACACACCAAAATATCGGTAAATATACACAGGTAGTGAATATTGACCTATAGTCCACAACTATATTGTTATCATATATAACTATATCAACTATATAGTTACAGCTAATGTCTCTTTAGACAAATACTTTGCAAAACAATTAAATAAGGCATGGTCAGATTTTCAAAACAAGACAACACATATGAACAAATATTCACTTAAAATCAGAACATTAGTTTCCGAACATTAAATAACATTTGTTTCTTTCCCTGCCTTCAGGATAAATTATATAAAAGTCAAATGATCAACAATAATATTTAAATAGACTATAATTGAGTGCAACACAATTTGTTGGGCTTCCTTTTGCAGTTTTTAAGACTTTATGAACTTAAAGCATCAAAGTCAAATAAGAACCACATTTTTCTCAGTAATATTTGTGTTACCTCTTTGGATTTTTTAACCTATCATTGGTCTTAATTTTTAGTGCACCGAACACAAATGATTATGAATTAGAGGATTCATGGCCAAAACTATGTAAATATTATATGTATGTTGATACTCACAGGCTGCGCAGCACTAATTACATCTACAGATGACTCCATGCAGTAGATGATCTGAAATGCTGAGTGTCCAGTTAAATGGATGATGCAGGCCTGACGAACACATCAATAACTCAATCATGGTTTTGTTAATTTTAAGATGTGACACAGCTACAGTACAGTTGGTGAATCATGCAAACCTCTATCATGTTTCCTTTACACTCAGGCTCTCCGTGCTGACAACTGAAGGGCGAGTTTGCAGACGGAAGCTCCTGCAGCAGAAACAGAGATACTCAGATTTCCTACATTAGTGCTATATAATTGTATTCATTTGGAGGACAAGGATAGGGGCACCTTTGCATTCCCGTAGGGCACCAGGGTGACAGTCATGATGTCCTGCAGCATGGTCCAGGTGGGGAAGAGCTGCTGTGTGATGAAGACTCTGCAGGCCGGACACAGACTCTCATAGTATAGAGTGACGGATACTGGAGGAACAGACTGGTTTGGTCTGGTTGCGTTCACCTCCATACACTGCTTCTGAACCTGCAGCACACAGACAAAAACAACACAGGAGCAGCTTTTTTCCCTTACCCTTAAATGTGTTGAAATATCGTAGGATAAAGGTAGAGACCATTTTAAGTGTTTTAAAGTTTGCATGTTTCTAAATTTGATAATAATGGCTGTAATTTGAAGAAAGAGGTTCAAAAAGTAAACTTAAACCCTTTCGAGATTTCTGCTTTTATCTGACAAGACTGCTGAAGAGAGAAGGATGTGGGGAAAGACATGCACAAATGGCACCAGGATCAGGATTCAACCCTATAACCAGTGAGTCATGGACTGCAGCTTCTGTTGAAAATGGAACGTTTGTTAGTTAGTTTGTTGTTAGTTTGTTGCAACATAACTCAAAAAGTTGCGGACAGATTTTGATGAAATTTTTAGGAAATGTCAGAAATGGCATAAGGAAGAACTGATTAGATTTTGGGAGTGATCCAGATCACCGTCTGGATCCAGGAATTTTTAAAAGGATTCTTCACTATTGGGAGATAGGGCTAATGGCGGAGGTCTGTGCTTTTCTAGTATTACTGTTATTTTACTTTCTAAACTGCAGTGCAAAACATTACCTGCACCTCACAAGAACCGCGTTCAAATATAAAACCTGTTAAAGTAGATACATGTGGTGCAGCTCTAGATTGTTGACAAAAAAATTAAGTATTAATTCAACTCTTAAGTTGCAGCATTTAATCAACGGGGCACATGATATAGGTCTGTAGGCCAAAATCCAAAGTAAAACATACAGCACTCTTTACTTCTCCAGCCATTAGATTTAATTAAGTATCACATGAAGAGCCACTGGTGCTCAATTTCAGAGGCATGACTCTCATTTAAACTCACATCTAAAAAACCTGAACCTCACTTGACCTTCATGTTGTCTGGTCTGGGACTGAGATACTCAGTGATAAAACTTTATTTATTCATCGTATGTTTCTATAACAATGTTAAGCCTTTCTAGAGAACTCATCGGTTATATTACAAACAGTTTTAATGTTTTGAATAATAAACGTGTCTACTATGGTGGGTGAAAAATAAAAGGAAAAAAAGTGAGATTAATCTCTTATCAGCCAGCTTTTAATTTGGCTTAGAGAAAATGAGACTACAAACGCCTCGTTATTTAACCACCTATGAATAATTATGCCAAAATAGTAGCAGCTTGTGGAGGCAGCTTTGTTAGTGTTGAATATAATCAGTTAGAGACATTTCAAGTATTTTCTGCTCTGGATCCTCAAAGAAAATGATTAACGACAAAATATATCCCCCTGTCCATGTAAATAGAAGCATAAATGTGAGTCCACTTACCTTGCAGGCTATTGCTATCTCCAGGGACCGACACCACTGGGAAGGAGGGTAACGACAGGACGGTTTAGGATGAGACATCCCGGAGCTACTCCGGTCAGCGCAGAGGAGTAAAAACACAGCAAAAAACCCTGAGAGTCTCATGTTTAACACCAGAACAGAAGTACAACGGTCACAGAGCTCAGACGACTGAAACTTTTGCCACAAGCACTGCCTAATCAGCCTCCTCATGGGCTGATTACCACCAGGTGTAATTGACTGCTGCTGCGTTCACTGGGACTCGGAAACTCCGACAACGTTTGCCACGAATGGGCGAGAACACACTACATATTTTAAAGCATATATATATATATATAAAACTATTTGGTTTGAATATAATATTGTGGTAATTTTCTCTTTCTCGTAGTCTTACGGAGTAGAGCACTTAATTCTAGCATGGATATTAATCTATCGTATCCTGAGTAAAAATCAAATCTGTCCTGCCTGAGTGCAAAATCTAACTACTTCTGAGAAAAAGCAATTTATAAAAAAATGTATCCTTCATTAAAAGTTTGACTTGACAGAAATTTTACGAACTGAGACAAATCTGATACACCTACACTCAAATTAACAAAACAAAATCCAAGCAATAAAAAAACGCCAGGAGGTCAGGAGAAATTAAATTAAGCCATGAATTTCGGTTGATCAAAGGTTTTAAGGTAACTCAACTGTTCTGCATTTAAAGAAAAAAAATACGGCTTTGAGTTTGTGCAAATAACATAGACACTCTTTTAAACAGTTTCTATTAAGTTACGGGTTTTTTTTTTTTGGCTTGTTTAAATGTTAAAAATGTACCAAACAAGTGACTTTATTTTTATGTTAGCCGAAACAGTTGTTTAACGGTCGTGTCTAAGAAAGCTAGTTAGTGTTGTCAACTTCAATAGAGCATTCATAGGGCAGATGGCAGTTCCTGTCTGTTTGAGGCTCCTTTCTGACTGGTCAACCCCAAACTGTTAATTTATTTCTTCGGTAAAACTATGGAGCAAAGGATCATCTTCGAAGATTAAATGTATGAAAACAAAACTAGCGGTTGCTCTGTGAAGGACATGCTAGCTTAACTGTCACCGTCTCCAGCGGGCTTCAGTTTTTCAACGGAGTAGGACACAACAAACAGAGCATTTGGGTGAGTATCTTTTCAGAAATAAAGTTTATAACTACAAAAATGACAAGTGAAAACTGGTAATCTTTAGAAAAGCGTTGCTTTGGCTTTGTTTGTCATTAGGAGAGTGACAATTCTTTGTAATTCTCTGGGAACAGCTCTCTATGTTGCTCTTTCAGCTTCGAGCTAGCAGTCTATAAACCGAGAAACTACACTCAGCAGCATGTCCTAAACTAGACAGAGAGCAGCAAAGTTAACCTGACCCACAAAGGTAAGACTTTCCTTGTGAGTTATCGGCCATAATTTTTCAGTGGCATTGCTGTAACAAAGAGGAGTAGTGCATATTTGAGGTATCGGCATTTTGTGTGTTCTTATTCTTCTTCTTATTTATATTATTAGTCCAAAACATTGCAGAGGAAACAGACTAATTGAACTTTTAATAACCGACATTTCTAAAATACCATAGTTTCTACAAAACACATGCTTTACTTAAAATATGATGCATAGTTTATGTTGAAGCGCCTCAAATACCCTCTGATGTTGTGAGAAATGTGTGTTTGAAGCTATGCTATGACTAAAGTAAGGTCTTTATATACTTAACAAAGTAATAAAGCTGTAGCTTAACCCACAACAAAAGTAACTTTAAAGTTATTAAAAACTTTCTTTTTGTTCTAGCATACATTCAGAAGTATTTGTAAATTGTGATAGTATTTATCCATCTTGAAGGCTGGGAAAATAAAAATATGAAAGGGTGCATTTTACATAGTGGTACTTGTGCTGTTGTCACTTTTAATTTCTGATTACTGGTAAAGACAATTAACCTTGCTAAGCAGATGAATATGCCCGTTTCCTCTTTCCTCACTGGCGAATCCATCTTGCAAAGCCCCCGTCTGAACCGTTTGGGCCCGGTTAGAAAGTGACAGGACCAGTAGGCGACGAGGGGCAGTACTTTCAGGCATGGCGGAGTCGTGACTTAAGCAAGCAGCAACAAGAGGCCGGTGCAGTTATTGTGGAAGAGTTTAGCTGCGAAAGCTCCAGTTTCATCAGAACTTGAAGGCATTTCTTCTTTAAAAGAAGAACAAAGAGTGAACAGCAGTGAGTTGTTTTCTTTTCAAAAACAACAAAAGTCGTGTATTGATATGTTTATAGTCACCATGTTTCGCGTTATTCCTCGGTAGTGGCACACGCGCACCTCGGTTGCAGCTACGTCACGTGTTTTGTTGCTTTGATTGGCCCGTGAAAATTTGACAAACAGAATGTTCATCCAGTCACACTCAGAGTTCTTTTCAAATCCTCTGCCCATTCCCAAACACTTAGTATTGAAGGTTTTCCAGATGGATGAGGGAAACAAATCCATCTGGCGTGTCAGGTTAAAAGACTATATGCATCTTCTGTCTTCAGCCCTGTAATCAGTCTCACTAAAGATGTTGCTTTACACAGCGTCTTTAAACTTAGTAGTTAATCAAAAGTGTTTGCCTTAAGCATTAAGTTACATTTAAATGAATGACTTTACTATGCAAAGACTGTGAGATTTGATACTTTAGATTTTTTGTTTTAAGTTAGCTCATAAAAGAAAACTCACTGATCCTTCAAATCATTTCAAATTTATTGGGGGATGTGAAAGTGCATATGTGAATAGTGATGATTGAAGAGGGTGAAATCGGGTTTTACAACAACAAAAGAAAAGATTAAAACCATCAAACTTCCTTGAATATGATGTCTAACAGAAACAAGCTATTCCCAAAACAGCTGAGTGTCATTGCATAATCCAAACAGTAAATGAACATTCACAATAACAGTGTTTTTCACGGCTTTAGGCTATAAACAGAGGGCGACTAAGCAGTATAACAGGTCCATACAGCCACGATGGCAAAACAGAAGCCAAAGTTACAGAAACATCATTTTAACGAGTACTATGTAAATGTGATGCAGGGACATGTAGAGGTATTTTATCAAGATTCACAGCTCATAGTGAAACATAACCTACCTAGATATATGAAGCGAGCGGATTTCAAACATTGATAAAAGTTGATAAAGATCTTCTGATTGAGGAAACATACCTATTTCCCAAAATGTCAAATTTTCTGTTTGACAAACTATCACCAGTAGATGCCACCATGTTTGTGGCATGGAAGAAAGATGATGAAGACATGTAAGCTCTTGAATGGCTAAGTGCTAAGCTATATTGATATACGTTACTTTTTAGCCTCACTTCTCTATTCTCAATCCCACACAAACGCTTGCTCAACTTAAGCATTTCTACTGATCCATCTCTAACCCAATAACAAACCTACCTTTCCATTTAAACTCTACCTACCTGTAAGACTGCTTCTTTTACCTAGCTGTTTCCAACATCATAGCTACACACATCTGCAACTTGTCTGTATAACAGCTTGCATTCTATTAACCTACCTAACTTAAATCTGTTAAAGATTCAAACATATTTAATGGACTGAATATTAATTTGCAAAAACCAAAAAAATATCAAAAATGCCATTCTGAATGAAAATTTCAAGACATCCTGGCTTGAAGACGAGTACAATTAAAGTCAAGGTCAGACTACACATTTTTTTTGTTTGTTACGATGGTCACTATGTCAGATTAGGTAATCACAGAGCCATAATTTTTGTGCCATGACATGACTGAAAGACATGCCAGTAAAGTGTCTCAGACATGTTCTTGATTGTCATTTACTATGATACACAACACAGATCAGATGAAAAGATGGATTTTCAGATTTCCATGTCAAAATTGTGCTGAAACACATCGTCTGACCCTGGCTTTACTTAACGACTAGTTGCAAATCATCACCTTCATTAACAAAATCATAGATGTTACATTCCCATCAACAGCTGCAGCCCTCATTTTACATTCACTACTATCCATCACTTTATCATTACACTGTAGAGATTAACATACAGATCTTGCCTTTTTAAACTTGCCAAATTGTTGTCCATAACTTCAGCATGTCATATTATGTACACTTCCAGTAAGTCATGAATCCCATGAATCTAAATGACATGCATTAAGTAAACTTCTCTTAAAGAATTGAACAGTGTCTGTTTCTTTGCTGCCAAATAAAATAAGCATCTTTCAATACTGCAAAAATAGGCTTCACTGATTTATTCTTCCATGCCATAAAGGATTTGTATCTAGAGCTCAATTTATCAAAAATTGAGTCTTGCTCAGGAAGGCAAAACCTCTGGTTTCTTGGGAGTCTCCTCAGTGGAAAGTTTTACACAGCATACATTTTAAAGTAAACAAAAGATACAAGTCAAGAAAAGAAAAACCCTAAAGGCAACCACTTCTTTGCCCTTTTCTTTGTAAGTATGGAATTTACAATGTTGAACATTCAACAGGCAAGCTACAGTCATGAACGAAAGTATTGGCACCCCTGGAATTTTTCCAGAAAATACACCATTTCTCCCAGAAGTTGTTGCAGTTACAAATGTTTTTGGTATACACATGTTTATTTCCTTTATGTGCATTGGAACAACACAAAAAAGCAGAAGAAAAAAGTCAAAATTGACATAATTTTACACAAAACTCCAAAAATGGGCCAGACAAAATTGTTGGCACCCTCAACTTAATATTTGGTTGCACGCCCTTGGGGAAAAAATAACTGAAACCAATCACTTCCTATAACCATTAACCAGCTTCTTAGACCTCTCAACTGGAATTTTGGACCACTCTTCTTTTGAAAACTGCTCCAGGTCTCTCAGGTTTGGGTGCCTTCTTGCAACAGCAATTTTGAGATCTCTCCATATTTTAAATCTTACCTGAAAAACAGAAGTTTTAATGTGACATGGAAAAACAACTCTTCCTCCACGACCCCCCCTTACTTGTGGCATCCCTCGAGGTTCAGTTTTAGCTCCTCTTTTATTTTCCATTTACATGTTGCCACTGGGTTGCATTATAAAGAAACACATCTCGTTACACTGCTTTGCCGATGACACTCAAATATATCTCCCCCTGAAACCTCACAGCCCTCAGTCCCTGCAGCCACTTCTCAATTGCTTCCAGTAAATCAAAGATTGGATGGCACAAAATTTCTTAAAACTTAATCAACAAAAACAGAAATACTTCTCTTTGGCCCCCCTGCCCTCACCACCCAAATTCTAAATCACCTTGGCCCTCTGTCAGCCTGTGTCAAACCCTGTGCCAAAAACCTGGGTGTGATTTTTGATTCTTCTTTCACCTTTGAAAAACAAATAAACTCTGTGGTGAGAGGCTGTTTCTTTCAATTAAAAACCCTGGCCAAAGTGAAACCGTTTTTAACTTTTAATGACACTGAGAAAGTGATTCATGCTTTTATATCATCAAGATTAGATTACTGCAACTCACTTTACTTAGGAGTCAGCCAATCCCTTTTAAAACGCCTACAGTATGTCCAGAACGCTGCTGCCAGATTTTTAACAGGTACTAAAAAACGCGAACACATCTCCCCCGTACTCTCTTCCCTCCACTGGCTCCCTGCCCATTTTAGAATTCATTTTAAAATTTTATTGCTTGTTTTTAAATCACTATATAGATAAACTTGATTTGATTTGATTTGAGTCTGCAGGACAGCCTGAATTTGTGTGGAAGTTGACTGAGGATGTTTATCCACCATTCCAACTGTCCTGAGTTGCATTCTTTTGTCAATTTTTCTCTTCCGTCCACGTTCAGGGAGATTAGCCACAGTTCCATGGGTTATAAACTTCTTGATTATATTACACACAGTGGAAAAAGGAATTTCAAGATCTCTGGAGATGGTCTTGTAACCTCGAGAATATTCATATTTTTCCACAATTTTGCTTCTTAAGTCCTCAGACAATTCTCGGCTCTTCTTTCTCTTCTCCATGCTTGGTGTGACACACAGGCACACAACACAAAGGCTGAGTCAACTTTTATACATTCTAACCGGCTCCAGGTGTGATTTCTGTATTGCCAGCACCTGTTACTGCCACAGGTGAGTTTAAATGAGCATCTCGTGCTTGAAAAAATGATTTACCCTCAGTTTTAAAGGGTGGCAATAATTTTGTCTGGCCCATTTTTGGAGTTTTGTGTAAAATTATGCCAATTTTGGCTTTTTTCTTCTGCTTTTTTGAGTTGTTCCAATGCACATAGAGGAAATAAATGTGTATACCAAAAACATTTGTAATTGCAACAATTTCTGGGAGAAATGGTGTATTTTCTGGAAAAATTCCAGGGGTGCCAATACTTTCGTCCATGACTGTATATAGCTTTCCAAGCTAGTTTATGTGCTCCTTTTTAAATCAAAAGTTGGAGAAGGTAACACTTGACTCTTTTTCCCCTTTCATCACAATTGTGTGAAATCCCACAATGAAACAACAGCAGTTGTATTTTGGTGATTGCCTATTAGAAGGAAGGTAATGAAGAACTATTTGATATGATCATCACACACATTTCATGGTATGAGACACCAGCTACTCTCCTAAAAAGCCATTGTGGCCAAAAAAACGATTGTGCACGTACCATTATAGGTATGATTAACCTAACAGGAATTTATATGCTTCTCATTGGTCAGCTAAATATTAAGATTAAAAAAACATTTAAAAACCAATTTTAGTGTTTCTTTTCAGTGCAAGGACAAAACAACCTCAGCAGTAACTTCTCCATATTTAGCACCACCACATGCCCACCTGCTTCACTAACAGGTTAGATGTACATGGAGACAGTCATATAGTATCTCCACCTCACATGAGACACTTATGTGCAAATGCTATGCTTTAAACCTAAGTACCACTGAGCAGTGGCGTAGTCTGTGCACAAGTTATACACCTTGTTTACATTTCTGCTACAAAATTAACTGGGTAGTATGTATATAAAATAGCTTTTGTAATTAACTGTTAAATTAAATAATATTTCAGAGTTACTCACTCAGTTATACACTCAGTAAAACTTAGCAGTGCACAAAAAAGTAAAAAATAACTGAAAAGGGACAAAAGTCCACAATTTGGTTTCAGATGCCAGATCTACATGCCTTTCATGATTTATGTGGTTAAGGTGCATCCATTCATGTTCACTGAATGACAAGTCACTGGCACCTGATAACATCAGCAATTCAGTTATCTTCTAAGATGAATGTCACTAACAAACAACTATGGCTATGAATTATGTATCCCCTAACCTGACGGTATTCAGTCTTTTTCCATGTAAACTAAACTACTGAGATATTGACCTAATCTCACCACACAAAGTGCAGAACTTCTTGTCAGCAAGCATATTTTAGACATCCTGTGCAATGCAGCCTGTCAGACCTCTGTACTGTGCAACATAATTTCACTGTCATGTGGTCACAAATGCACAATGCCACACCTAGCATTTTTCATTGACAAAGAAGACATCAAAATCTAACTCATTTTGTATTACTGACAGTTGACCGGGATGAGGTGCTTCGGGCAAAACCACAGCAATGAGTTTATAGCACCACTAATGGAGTAAAAGTAAAGCAAGAGAAGAATTTTGACAGATTACGACTAAACTATCAAAACCATGAGAAAAACACATATTTCATTGCTGGTGTTGAAATAATAGTACCATAACAGTACCTAGCTGACATATTCATTTGATTTTTAAGCTCTACATTTAATACCTATGTCATCTGTGCATAACAATGGCATGCATATTGAACATTTAACAGGTATCAGGTGTAACTACCTTTACGGGCAAGATATCGTCTGTTTAAGCTGTTAACTCCATGTACACATGTGACGATCATAAAAACACATGCTTGACTAATATCTGCCATTACAGAAGTATATTTTAGGTGACTCATTTAAAAGGATAAAAACAAAAGAGAATTGACATTGTATTGACAGAACCAATGACTATCTATGATATGAACTTCTCTTATATGCCTAACAATAACACGTTAAAATAGAAGTGTTTTATTTAAAATAATTAATTTAATCTTATAAAAATAGTTTGAATGATTCACTTTAACCTGCAAGAATCACTTCAAATCCACTCACAAAGTGCACTAGTAAAAGGTGGCTCTGCTTACTTATCCAAGAGTAGAAGTACACGGATAAGCCTTAAAACTAAACCTTTCTTTATTCCATAGTGTGATTTTTATTAATTACAGATAAAGATTCCCATAGGAATAATCTCAGGCTACAGCATTTAGCAATATATTACTCTATACACCAATTGGTCCAGTGTAACTGGAAACTGATGAGCAAGTAGCTTTTTCAGGTAGCTGAAAAATGCTTACAAAATGTAAATATTGTAATTTTGCTGTTTGGCAAATAAGAAAAGGCTATCCATGGGGTAAGAGTAGTTTTCTGAAAATACTATTGATGTTAACATTAATTAGTACCCTTTTCACTAGTTTTCTGTGTTTATTTCAGTAACACTAAAATAATTAAGAGCCTTTGTTTGATACTCTACTAAATTATTCATTAAATTTTACCTTAGGTATAAGGCCATTAAATGCACAGCCGCTCATGTCAGACACGATTCCATTTCTATTGTGGCATCCTAACGGGAATAAGGTCCATATTGCACCCACTTCTACAGTGTAAAAGAAGTCAGTAATAGAGGGTAGGTAGCTTCTCTGTTGAAACCCTGATTTGGGGGCACTCCAGGGTTCTTGTGGTACTTGTGTCACCTTGTATCCAGTTTGACACCCAGTTCTTTAGCACATCATTATCTCATCATATTCAGGGCTACTTGCCTGTCAGTGATATAAATTAAATTATGATGGCTTAAAAAGGAACACTTAAGGACACTTTTTTCAGCCAAAACCCCAAATCTTGTGGACCTATGAACTTTCACGCTTATCTCCTTTACTATTTTTCTCCATATCAGGCTCCAGATCTCTGTCCCATCTAAGATAAATCTGAGCCTGGTTGATACATTAAAAAGATTTCAGTAATTGTGCTTTTAGGGGTTGGTATTCGAATAGTCGCATGTAGTCGACACCCAGAAAGGCTTTTAGTATTTGCCAGTGCTTCATTTCAGAAGCTCCACAGTAATGTCTTCACATATTTTATAACTTAAAGTGTTAAAATTAAGCAATACATATATTACAAAAACTGTGACATGATTGTCCTTTTTTACCAACAAAAATAATTTGCTAAAAATAATAATTTGAAAGCTGGTATAATTCGAAAAGATTTAGAGGTAGAATCCAATAAATCCTATCTCGTCTCATCTGTCATGTCCTGAAGATATTGCAGAAGTGTGCACATTAAAGGCTGGAGGGCTTTCCCGCTGAAAACCGATAGCCAAAACAATAAGTTTACTCTTAAGTTTGCACATACCAGTAAGAAAATACATTTTCTATCAAATTTCTTTCTTGCCAATGGCATCGATATGTAAAATTGGTCTAACAAGCATTCTCTCTCTCCTCTTTGTGTTTGTATATATTCTGGTCATTTTCTTTTAAAGTGCTTGTGTGTCTCTATAGCTTGGACACAAGCCATAGTTGACATGTCCTAGGTAGTGCAGAGTCCCATCCTGAGTTCAGTTTCCTAAAAGCACCTTATGAGCCACAACTGCACCAAAGGATTATACTATATGTATAATCTAAAATTAAAGTATTCACTTTTTTTCATAGCTGAAGAATGAGAGTATGTTAGAGCACAGTGTCTCTTCCAATTCACAGCATGATACAGACCTTTAATTGGCAACATTTGGAAAAAACGTTTAAGAAATGTTTGGGGCAAGATTCCCCACATACATGGACCATGAATTTGTTGCTATATGAAGCCCAATCTCAAATATGAATTAAGGTTTGAACTGTTAAATCTTGAGCTTGTTTCTTCCGAGAAACAGTTGAGACAAAACACTGACTTTGTGGATAAATGGAAAAGTTCCATCAGTCTCTGTACACTAGGTAATTAATTTACTTGTTATTCCCCAACAAAGGTGCTTTATAGCTCTTAGGGCTGACTGTTGTCCTGAAAAGGTTTGATATCTGTTAAGTAAAAGCTAGATGGCCATGGTTTGTGTTACCCTTGTATTTTAAACCACTAACACGTAGGATTTTTTTGTTACCTATATAGCAGCACAGTAATGGGGCACTTACTGACACTAGCTTTAGTGTGCCTATATTCTATTACTATTTCTGAACTTCTTGTAAAATTTTCAGTGCTGAGTTCTGTAAACATAAAGAACTTCATCCAAATAAAGGAGGATTTACTGTAGTACTGAGAAGGCGGTCTGGGTTTTGAGTGTGCCCATCCAACTTTGCTGAGAATGTTATGCCATGTATTAAATGAACAAAACTGACAATGAATTAACCTAAAAACTACTCTGAAAATTAACAGAATGTTTTTTTTGGTAATGTTTTTGTGGATGCTGTTGCATCTCACCAGTTCAGGATTTGTAGAAACCAAAGTCTGATTACTGAAGTTGTTTCTTAAGATTCTTGTAAGGTGACAACACTAACCGGTACTCTGTAAGAACCAGGTAACAGTGTCCATATTGGTGCGTCCTCAGTGCTTATACGGTGAAGCTTTGGGTAAGCGCCATTAGAGTGGCGTGCTGGTGTGTCTCAGCTGGGCTGCTGGCTGAGAGCGGGCCAGGCCAGTGTTACATTCAGCTGCTGGTTGTGCTGGATCAGGGATGTGTGTCGGTAGTGGAGGACCAGCTCTCTCAGCGAAGAGTAGAGGTTGTAGGGCTCAGCAAAGCCATACCCAGTTGACGTCCTGTAGATCACACAGTGCTTCACATCCCCATCAACACTGCATTAGAAGAAAGCTTGTCATGTTATCTGCATAGTTATCATTTTCAACAAAAGATAGAGCAATCAGGATATAGTTTTTCTAAAATGAATAAGCATACTAGTATCAGAAAGGGGAGATGATGTCAGATAGTTATTTAAAAACATAAAGTATCTGATGGTACTCACACAACAGAGCAGGCAAAAGAGCCTCTCTGAGTCTGGCTGTCTCTGATAAGGAAGGTCCCGTCTCTCTTCCCCCGGAGCAGTTCTTCTGCTTCTTTTCGTCTCATACCACCAACATACCAGCTCCTCTCCTCCTGGTGGCTTTCATCTGCCAGGGTGTATGGACTAGAGATATTTTGGTGAGGGTCTGGGTTAGTCAGGTTTTTGGCTTATTTTGAAATGATAAAACCTATGACTGTTGGTGCATGGAAGGCATCCTTCACATATTTGTCACATATTTGATTTTTTACATTTATCACATACAAAACATTTCTTGACCACATATATGGGCCATGTTTTAAGGTTTAGCAATTGGCAAAAGCAAGCAGTGTAAGTAATGAATAGCAGAAGATCTTTTACATTTTTCTCTGTTAACTAAAAAATACTACAATTTTCAGTTTACTTTGATGAATTAGAAAACTCACTCTTCCTCTTCATTCTTGAGACCAAGCCACTCATTGATCTGGCTCTGTTTAGTTCCTTGCTGTGTGAGCCATCTGAAACATGGACACAACATATTTAGAAAAAAAAGGAAGAAGACATGGAACATGTAAAACATAACCCAAAATGGTAGCTACCAGTGCTTCTGTTTCATTGTGTTGCAACAAAAAATTGGCTGAACAGAAAGGGCTTTTCTAAAAAGATAACAGCAAGCCCTCTGAATTTTGAAATATAAGACATTGGCTGTGAAAGGGAAAAGGCTAGAGTGTGGATTTAATATTTTTATGTTTTAAATGGATCCTCACAAGTTAACTGAGGAGAAAAAAAAGAACATCAGTCAGCTAAAACACAGTTTTCCATCATGATCAGGCTCATGATAAAGCCTCCCATGAAGCATAGTAAGATTCACAGGTTTGCTACCTGGATAGAGTAGCTGATTTTTGTTTGTTTGTTTTTTGTGGTGTAACAAAACATCTGTATCATTTGTATGTTGTGAAGCATTGCATGATGGAGTATTATGTACTTATTTTACATTTGTTTATTATTCGATTTTTAAATGGGTTTTCACTTGTAGCTTTTTGGACTGACAAAGATTAGCATGTGCTGTCGCAATCAAATCACAGAAAATCAAAGTACACAAAACCTTATTCCATCATGAAATTTAGACCACAAAAGATCCTGAGGGTTGGACTTACAGAAGGTATTGATCTCTGATCTTCCTGAGCTGCACAAGGTCTGGCTTCAGTCTGTTCATCTTTTTGTCTACCTCCATGTGAGCCAGCGCCTTCATCCTCAGCTCCTCCTCTAACCTCTTCTTGCTGCTGTGGATCTCCTCCACCCTGGACTGCAGATCATCTGAATTGTTATGAATTCTTGTTGTAGGGAGAAGGAAAACGGAGAGAACTTCAGCAAACGTTCATTCTACTTGTTTGTTGTGACCATATTCAGTGACTAAACAGAGGGGGTTGGTATTTAGAAGCATACTTGTCAGTCTCTGTACTGCCGTCTAATGTAAGATACATATCAACGTATTCTTTGCTGTAGCGCTCCTGAGTCTCACACTCCTCCTCAAAGATCCGAATGATTTCACTGAAAGCCTCTATGGCTGTCCGCTTGCTTTGCAGTTCCTGTGAAAGGAGGACAGAAAGCATCCTAACTATTTCATTCAGGGCCTAACAGATAAGGCTTTGTTGTGGTGATTGTAAGAATGAACACATTTGCCTAAAACATTGCATTTAGAACCAATAAAACACTGATTGTTGTGGTAAAAAAGTTTTTACAATACAGATTTTTTTGTACCTGGGATGTTTGGTTAAACTTCTCAAACAGATGGTCATATTCTTTGCTCTTCTCTTTGTATTGATCCTGAAGTATTCTCAGTTGTTCTCCAACTGCATCAATGTCAATTTCCATCACAACCTGCTGCATTAAAAATGAGAGTTCAGTGAATATTTATAACTGTTTACCTTTTTAAAATCCAATAAGGCATTAAGTTTTGTCCAAGTTGTATGTGCCATGTTATCTCTAATATTTATACACTACATATTTTAAAGAATATTCGATTACATTCTCAACAAAAACAGTGAACTTAGATTAAATAAGATCTCTCTTTCTGTACTTTATAGCGAAATTATATAGCTTGAGGCCTCATCTACCTACCTGCTGGTATCTGGATAAGGGGTAGAGAAGCCTTGTGTCCAGTTTAGAGTTGTACTGGGCCAGAGACTTGTTCTGGTAATACTGAATCAGGTCTACCACAGACGGAAAGGCCAGTGGCTCAGAGAAACCATACTTTCCCCCCAGATGGAAGATCTTTATCAGTCTGTTTGTTCCATCTTTTCTGTAAAAGTCAAAGCATAACTGTTGAGCAAAGCTGCCTAAACTGCATTAAAAGCACACAGAAAGAGATTTCCACCCCTAAGGTCTTATACTATTTAAAGATTCTTCTTGTCAAAGGCATGTCTTTGTTAGAGAGATGCACATTTTTGCAACTGATGTCAGATACTGGACTAGTAAAGACTGGCATAGATTGATCAGGTATTTTGAGAATGAGGTAGAACTTTGGATGATATATATTTATTTTCATGTGTGTGTTTATTTTTTGTGTCTACGTGCTGTTCCATGCATCATCGAGTGCACTGAGAGGCTTTTTGCTCTGACGAACAAGAAGGGGGCTCTGCTGGCTTCAGGGAGAGAGCTTCAGAGTCATCTGTTTGAAGGTATTTCACACCTACTATGCCAAAAAGTTCTGCGGCTACTTGTAATTTCTGCAGGCCAGTGAATCTAGGCATGGTGGTAGCACAGCAAAATACAACACAAAAAAAAATCGTTAAGGATCCAAGGCTAATTTTTGAACACTGGTAGGATGACATTTTTGTATTTGCTGATACCCAAGGCCTAATGGGGATTGGAAAGGTTTGAATGACAATTGTCTACTTTGTTACTAATGGTAATTTTTGCATGCCTTGTGTGTGATTCAGACATGTAATTAGCTTTGGAGAGTTCTTGCACAAGTGTTGCTATACAAGATAAATTTATTCTAAATTCATACTAGAGCAGTCTGTCAGTTTTACTTAAAGGAATCAGTACTTGATTAATTTTGCATATATATTATAAAATGTTTTTCTTATTAGAATTCACCAGTATTGGGAAGCGTTTTTTCATCTCACATCTACTGCTCTTCCCATACTGATACATGGTTGCCAACATTAAAACTGTTTCATCTCTCACTCCAGTTAATACATACGCTCAGTAGGCAGTCTATTGACCTGCATCTGCAGATTGGAAATTTCAGACTTTAAGGTTAAAGAAAGCTTGGGGTCACAGATATGCTTATTTAATAGGAGCCAGGTCCGAGACGGTTTGTGTAGACAGCACTAATTACAATTACAAAAAATAAGAGCTTTAGACATTATGATATGGATTACTGGGAAAACAGCAGAGGCTCATACTGTACAGACAAGATTATTTATTTCTGACGACTGAGGTCAGAAGCGGAACATCTTGAATACAATTTAAGTAACCCTTAGTCTAACCTCGGTCCACATGCTTTCATTTTTGGCAGATAATGCTTAAAATCAATTTTATGTTATTAGATCAAAAACCAAAACACTTCATGACCTCTACAGAACTTTAGACTATGCTGCCCCTAACATTTTATACTGGCCAAAATGAAGTAAAGTAAACTATCTACCAGGTAAACTAAACAGTAATTATCCAAAATCCTGATGGAAAAAAATGAGATATGCATCAGCTACAGTTACAGCTCTTACGGCTCAAATGCAGTTTACCTTAGTGTGAGAGTGTATTCCCCTTTCACCTTGCTAGAAGCATCTCGAACCAGGAATGTCCCATCAGGAGTGTTTCTCATCATCTCATTTACTTCCTCCCTGTACAACCACAGTACACTAAATTTCAGCACACTATGTGCAAGCTTTAGGTAAATAACTACCCACCAATACTTGTATTATAACTGTAGGAGTACAACAAATTATACAAAGTTTGTATGAAAATATTCCATACCTTGAGATATTCCCCCAGTACCAATCTGCCTCTGAAAGATGATTGTCATCAGAGTTGCACCCACATGCTGCCATGGCTTTGGTTATTTTGTTCTTAGATTGAAGGTCTGAACACAAAGGAAACACAACATCTGAATACAAATACAGAGTTTTATCAGGATTAGGATACAGAATGCAGATAGTCTCTTTTTTTTGTCTCTAAAACAAGGTATAAAACACATTTCCTTTTAAAATGAGCCATTAAAGGCTCCTCGTCCTGTTACTTCCTTTTTTATTATTTAACTATCTTCAAACTGAATAACTACAAGTTATGTTTAGGCCTAGAGAGGAATTTTAGAAAATGTCTAAACCAGAAATTGTAAGAAATAAAGAGAAAAAAAATTGAATTATTGTGAATTTTAAATTGTTTTGGGGAAGAGGTGATCATATGCTGAGAAATTTAAAACGCCTATGACAAGCAAAGAAGAGATATTCTGGCAAGTACCTCCTTCCTTGGCGAAGTTAGTTCTTGGGACAGGAAACACATCATCATGATCAACTGGAGAGGAAAGATCCTGCAGGAATGCTGTCAGGGAACAAGACTGAGCCCCGCTGTCGTTTTGACCCATCTTCGTCTCCAACAACTCTGCAATATCAACCGTACAGCAAGTGTTACTTCTGATGTTAGAAGAAGCCAGCCTGTGTGTGGCTATCTGCACTTTGTGGCTGCTCATGCACTGCTGGACCTATGACAAGGACTCCAGAGGGTGATATGGTTGTGTTGCTTCGTCTTGCACCATGTGGGAGATTCTGTCCAGACTAGTCTGCTGACAGGTGACACTGTCTGACTGCCTAAAATACCAGAACGGACACTCCTCAATGATCAGGCACACTCACCCAGACTCTGCCCTGCTCAGTGCTCGACCTCGCCTTGCCTTGCCTCTTCTCGCCATGCCTCATCTTGCCAAACAAACAACAGCTGTCTGCAGTGAGATACCATGTTGGCCCAAAGGACTGGAGCTGATGTGCCACTGTTTGTTTGTGTTTATTGGCTCTGTATGTGTTAATAATGGGAAGCAGGGAAGGTGGGATCCTGTTCGTTAGGCATTTCGTAAAAGCATTACATCTGTGTGGGTTGTTACTGTTTACCAGTCAGTGGCTATCCACACATTTACCATTATACAGTATGGTGTGTGTGTGTGTATGTGTGTGTTGGGGGGGTGCTGTTAGCAGTTGATGTAAATCATCCCTTCAGCACTTGTGATGGTATGCCTGCAGATGCATTAAATCACTGCTGCAGAAGGAGCTGTATGCTGAAGGAATCATACACATGTTGTTGTAAAATGAGAGAGAGAGTAAACTCATTAACCCATGTTGCACTAACACCACGTTGCTTTTTCAGAAGTTTCCTGCTAAAAAAACACTACCAAAAGTCACAGCTTTTCTTGGAGTTTGGGGGGGGATTCTAGAACAAAGTGAACAGAAAATCAATCTGCAACCGTTTAAATAATAAGTTAAGAAGTTAGCGAAGCAAATACTTAAAACCTACCTTGCTTCAAGTTTCTCAAGAGAAAACCAAAACTCTAAACAATTAAGCAAATATGGGCTCCAGCTTAGCTCACTTGGTAGAGCAGATGGCTATGTGCTGAGGCTGTGGTTCCTGAACACACTGGTGGCAGGATCAACTCCCAGTCTTGGCGCATGTTTATTGTATGTCTTCCCCCACTCTCTCCCCACATTTCCTCTTTCTTCAGCTGTCCTATCTAATAAGGGAAAAATGCTCAAAAATAATCTTAAAGGAAAAATAAACATTTGGGAAAACAAAATGAATAATGCTGGTTTGTAAACTGTTGGTAACAAGTGTTGAAGTCGGTGTCGCAGACTTTAGCAAAGTAAATACGGGGAACTTTTGAAATTTCTTGTGTTTTAAACACTACAATTAATCGGTAAAGGGATGCAATGATTGGTCTGTCAATTGATCAGAAGATAAATGATGCTAATTCTTTTGTGAAACTCATAAGAGCTATTTATTTACGTCAGATATTTGCTTGCTTCTGCCTCTTAAGATTATGTTCATTGTCTGCCTTTTTATGTCATTCCTGATTCTTGCAATAAAACAAGGACAGGCAAATGCTTTGAAGACACCACTCAATCTATCATATAAGCTGCACTTTTAATACCTATATTTTTTTTGTCTGAAAAGTTGGCTGTGGCGTATATACTGGGATGACTTGTATACAAGAAACATGCAGTGTCATTACCGCAGGTGTGTTCAGCTGCCCCTGTCACACACTGCATGACATCTAATGCGACTGAATTTTTTTGTGTATAACAATCAGCAGCTCCACTGCTCAGACTGTACTGGAATACTGGCAATGACTAGATAGTGGAATTTGGCAACACTTTTTAACTGCTTTTCTTCCCTGTAAGGTCATAATCATGCATTAAAAAACTGATAGAGTAGTGCAGTGTTTCTGTGCCATTATATTAGGAGGGCGCCCCACCCCCCAAAGTCACCCCCCACCCCCTTGAAGGTTGAGTTAATTTTCATTTAATTGTATTTTCTACATAGCGCCAGATCACAACAGAAGTCATTTAAGGATACCTTTCCTATAGAGCAGGGTTATACGTAGTCCCTTTAAATAAACAAACTAAATAGCCCTATGTTATTCATCTAGAATGCATGTAATTTCTGAGTACTGGTTTTCTGCTTGTTCCGTTTGACTTTATAACCAGAACTGAGTAGGCTCACTGAGCAAAGAGCCCCACCTCCTCCTCCCCGTGTCAGAGCTGCGGCCACGTGTTGCTTGGATGCTTTGACTCAGTATCATGAGGGAGAGTTTTGTAATGCAACTGACTTATCCTCTAAAGTTGTATACGAACCGATGCCCCCTGCAAACTGACAAACCGGTGGGAAACGTGGTTAAAATCAGCGACAGTTGAGCTCATGTCCGCACCAACTCCCTCTTGATCTTCTCACCACAGCAGGCAGAAATACGTACAGCCCCTCACAGGTGTGTGGGGACAGGTGTAAGGGAATCAGCTCGGCTTCTATACAGACTGAGCAGCCAATCCGCAGGTCACCTGATGATCATTTTATCATTTTCAAATTCATTCATCCAAGATCAGTGAACTGGCGGACGACCCTTTTGTCTTTTGTCTATTTGTGATCATTATTTACACTCTTAAATAAACCTCGTCCACATGCAGATTATGACAGAAACTCTTCAAACTTTATAAATGTAGGAGTATTGACAAAGATCACATAGGCATAGAGACAACAGGAGGAGGCAGAAACATGCGATGTGTGTGGATAATAATAGTGAAGAGAGAGAAAATGAGTAGATAAAGTCAGTGGAGGAGAGACAGATTTTGTTATAAAAACATTTACCAAAATACATAATCTTACCTATTATAAATACACTATAATGCCAAAAGTATTCACTTACCCATACAAATAATTAAAATCAGGTGTTCCAATCACTTCCATGGCCACAGGTGTATAAAATCAAGCACCTAGGCATGCAGACTGTTTCTACAATCATTTGTGAAAGAATGGGTCGCTCTCAGGAGCTCAGTGAATTCCAGCGTGGTATTGTGATAGGATACCACCTGTGCAACAAGTCCAGTCGTGAAATTTCCTCGCTCCTAAATATTCCACAGTCAGCTGTTACTGGTATTATAACAAAGTGAAAGCGTTTAGGAACAACAGCAACTCAACCAGAAAGTGGTAGGTCACGTAAAATGATGGCGTGGTGTCAGCAGATGCTGAGTCGCATAGTTCGCAGAGGTTGCCAACTTTCTGCAGTCAATCACTACAGACCTCCAAACTTCATGTGGCCTTCAGAGCTCAAGAACAGTGTGTAGAGAGCTTCGTGGAATGGGTTTCCATGGCTGAGCAGCTGCATCCAAGCCATACATCACCAAGTGCAATGCAAAGCGTCAGATGCAGTGGTGTAAAGCACACCACCACTGGACTCTAGAGCAATGGAGACACGTTCTCTGGAGTGACAAAGTTTGGTGTTGATGAACTTGACTGGCCTGCACAGAGTCCTGACCTCAACCCAATAGAACACCTTTGGGATGAATTAGAGCAGAGACTGAGAGCCAGGCCTTTTATTCTAACATCAGTGTGTGACCTCACAAATGCACTTCTGGAGAAATGGTCAAAAATTCCCATAAACACACTTTTAAACCTTGTGGAAAGCCTTCCCAGAAGAGTTGAAGCTGTTACAGCTGCAGAGTGGATGAACGTCATATTAAACCCTATTGTTTAAGAATGGGATATCAATTAAGTTCATATGCAAGTCAAGGCAGGTGAGCAAATACTTTTGGCAATATAGTGTATGTTATATGTTACAATAAACTGTTTCTTAAATAATTATTTGGTTATTAATTTGTTAAATCTTTAAGATGTCAGACTCATTTTCATGTGGGGAGGCCTTTTAGACTGGTATGATATAGTCCTAAAGTTACTCCTGAAGTGGCAGGAAGGCAAAAAAGTTAATTTCCAACCCTGTCATTCATACATAAATAATTATAGATAGATAGATAGGTAGACATGGACACCATGATTCCTTTAAGTGTTTGTGTCTATGTCGGTCTTGACAATCTCAAGTGAGGGACGAGACACATTACAGTCAGCACTGCACTCTCCACTGTGCAATCATCTATCACAGAGAGTGTGGCAGAGGCATATCTAGTCTTGTTTTTGCAAGTGTTACAGCTAATATTATTTGGGTCTTTCATTGTTTTACCAATATATTAACAGGCATCTTCACCTCTCTACTGGAGTCTTAACCTGTCAGGACAACAGAATAATGAGCAAAACTTTATGATATTGGAGTCTGTTTTTATGGAGGGAGGCAATGATGACTGCAAGGTGTGGACCTCTGTTATTATTTAAAAATGTTTAAGACAGTATAATCATTGATTTCCATCCATTTATTTCTTTATTATTATTCAGTGTGCAGCAGACAGGCGTGGGACACTAACATCATCGGCCCAGTTAATAAACAAAGTAAACAATTACTTTTTCATTGTATGAAAACACATCACTAAAATGGATCCCGTTTTGAGCTGTTTAAATTAGCTCATTTTGTCATTCTTAATGGTCCAAACAAAGCTAATGTAACTCTGTCACACAAAACTGAATATGAACAGCTACTTTTATACAGCTACAGCTGTAAGAATTCTGCATAGAATCAACATTTTACAATGTTACAAAGTATATACAACTGTGTAAAAATGCTTGATGAACACTAAAATAGATTAAAAAAAACAAGAGGCCACACAATAAAATTATAATTTTATTGTGGTAAATGCAGAGAGATTAAATGGTTCGGTTAAATTATTTGGGGAAAGACCTTCAGACCCTCCCTTACCTGGAGATGCCAACTGTAATTTGCAAATATTTCAATATTTCACACATTGACCAAAAGGTTGTTGCAGAGGAAAAAGATAAACAATAGAGTTTGCTTTTAAACTCAGTATTTGTCAATTTTAAAGAATAATATTAAAAATAAGCTATTTTATTTTGGTTAGTACCTTTAGCAAAATGCATTAAAAATCTAAATGAAAAAGAGACATGTCAAGATTGAGATTGGGATCCAGCCGTAAAAATAATGTATGAAAAACATGGGACTGAAGAGCATAGTATTGGTAAAAAAGACAAAGCTCTTTGGTGAGAGCATGGAGTTTATTAAAGGCCTTTTAACCTTTTTGTAATGACAGATACCTTTGTTTTTTGATATTCTTTCATAAAAAATTGTGATATGATTTTTTTATCCATATAAAGCAGTCTTACAGAAAACACTCCTCAGTTAAAGACTACAAATGACAGGCATGGAAAGACAGAGCAACTCATGACTGTGAGTGTGTCTCACAACTATTACCAGAGGCTGAGAGCTCAGCTACCATACTGTTAATTGAAGATATACTAGTCTCATACAGCAAAAACAGATGGTACTGAAAGAGCGACACAACTGCTCAGAAACTACTCATTGTGGACTTTGCTGAATGAAATTGAGATCATCACGCAGGAGGAAGGTTTATACCTTTTTCTCCCAGGAAGATTCCAAAAACAGACTGTGGCTTGTAACCCACAACACCTTATATTCAAGATTTTAGGTTCATTGAAACTCAGGGATTTTTTAAAATCCCTTTATTTTAAATGCTGATTTAAATTTTTTTCATCCCAACATAAATTATGCCTAGCAGATTTATCAATACTGAAAAGCATTTTCTTTTTGCAGCAGCCCTTGGTTGATTTATCTTAAAAATAAACAGCAAACTTATCAGTGAGTAAAAACTTTTAGCAGTTACAGCTTCAAGATGTGCTGCTTTTTTCTTAATTGATATAAACACTCAGCAATTTATTTATACAATACACCTGTTGAAGTGCTCATGAACACAGACATCTAATCAGCCAATCATTAGGCAGCAACCAATGTATTTAGTCATGTAGACATGATCAAGATGATCTGCTAAAGTTCAAACTGAGGATCAGAGTGGGTTATAAAGGTGCTTCAGATGGCTGTAAATGTGCCATGGTTGATTTGCACAGATGGCCTGATCAAAGTATTTCATAAACTGCAGATTTACTGAATTTTTCATGTACAACCATCTCTAGGGTTTATAGAGAATGGTGAGAAAAAGAGGAAATATCTAGTGAGCAGCAGTTATCTGAGTGAAAATGCCTTGTTGATTAATGACCAGAATGGTTCAAAATGCTAGAAAGGCAACAATTACTCAAATAATCATTCATCACAGCCAAAGTATGCTGAAGAGCATATCTGAATGAACAACAGATCAAGCCTTGAAGCAGATGGGCTACAGCAACAGAGGACCACACCGGAAGCTGATCCTTTTAGCCAAGAACAGGAAATTGAAGATGCATATCACACAGGCTCAAAAAAATTAATAATAGAGGACTGGGAAAACGTTACTTCTCAGATGACTCGATTTGTGCTGCAATATCGGAATGGTAGGGTCAGAATTTGGTGAAAACATCATGAAATCCATCCATACCATCAGCAACCAAGGCAAGATTAAAGTCCCTTAAATCACCTTTCTTCCCCATTCTAATGCTCAGTCTGAACTTCAGCAGATTGTCTTGACCATGTGTGCATGCCTAAACGTATTGGCTACTGCTATGTCACTGGCCAATTAGATATTTGCATTCATCAGCTGATGTACAGAGGTACATAAAAAAGTGAATGAGGAGTATATGTTGTGATTACATTTCAAATGTGATATAATGACTGTTTATTTCTAATAATGTGAAAGCCATGTCATTACTGTAAATCAGATTTATAAGGGAAGGGACTGTCTGATTTTTCAAACCGATGTCAAATTCAGCACTATATGGCTGGGGTCAGCGTTAATTTCATCGACTAAAACCATGACTAAAAATATTCGTCAGCAGCCTTTTTTCCATAAAAAAAACTAGACTAAGACTAAAAAAGATAGAAATGACTAAAATGTGACTAAAACTAAAATGCATTTCATTTTAAGACTAAAACTAAGACTAAAACTAAAAATAGCTGCCAAAATTAACACTGGCTGGGATATTGTACCAAAATAGTTTCTATATAATTTCTACCAAATTTCACAATGACTATTATCAAAATTATAGCCGTACTGATGCTTGAGAGTATCTAAAATCTTACCTTGTGCTGCTGATGTAGGCTCAGGCCTAGTATCAATTGATGCATCCTTCCCTAGTTGTGATTGGTTGAGTGGTGGTGACATCGTAACAGGGAATACAGAGTGGGGCTCAGGATTATCAACCATATGGTTGGTGCCCTTGTGGCTGACCACATCATCATCCCTGAGATGGAGGGATGCTAGTGATGATGTTGGGAAATCAGCTGGCTGCAGCTCGGTGTCCTCAGCACGGTCTTCGCTGTCATAAGCTCTGAGCTGGAAACCCTCCTTCGCCATTTTCACAACTCGCACTGAATAGTCCCACTAGGTTTTATTGAGGTGAAGCAGCAGGATGGTGGATGCCAGGATGCTGTTGAACGCATACTATCAGCTCACACTCATGTCTAAAGACCGAGAGGCTGATTGTAAGGACTTCACGGCTGCCCTGTGTTGTGGAGATAAAGTGTGTTCCTGAACCTGAACCCCTGGGTCAGCCTCATCACGGAGTGAAAAAGTGACATTGCCAGTAGTTTCTGTGGTTTTAATTTTATACACACAGCAGAAGTTTTCTATAATCTGTCTCTGTTTAGCTTAAAAGTCATTTCCCCCAAGGGATTCATACCTGGGAGCTACCAGTGACAACCATATAAGATTACTCCAAAGCTAGGGGCCTGCTTCAAAGAAAATCTTAACAGTAGTTGTGAGCTGTAAACACTCTGGAGGGTGAGAGACCGAAGCACATCATTCTGTTTCCTCCATCATCATATGGTAGAAAACCTAGAACAAAAAAGGAGACAGAGAGCATTAATCACTTTTGTACAATGTGAATTTAGTCTGTTATGCAATGATAGCACGTGTTCTAGTCATACTGTTACAATCTGCACTCTTTCACAAATGTATATATTTAGCTATATTTGGTCTTTACATCCTGATGTATTATACTACTGTATGACAAACTTTATGCCCATTGTGGTAGTTACTGGCCTACTTTTTGCATTGCAATGTTTAATTGTTTAATGTGTGATTACTAATTTTGTTACACATGAAACGGCTTAAGAAGACGACAAAGACAGTTGTTACCATTGTAAGATGGCCTGAGATTTCTGTGGCATTTATAGAATGTCAAATATCAATTTATTATTCTGGTTACATTAAAGAAACGGAAACAAATCCTCACTGCCCCAAGCATTGAAAAATGGAAATGTACAATAAATCAGAGGGAAATAAAACAATAGACTTTAAACCACACCAATGATACGTTTCAATTGGTTTTCAATTACTTTTGCATGAAACAATGCCTGTCCGTCAGTTTTACCTCGTTAATAATTAATGGAAATTTCTGTGGTTATTTTAGCTGTTTTTAATAATATCTATACCCTTATCCAAAACTTGACATATTACCCTACATCAATGATTGTGATCATGAGGAGCAGATTTGTGCCCCAACTCTATGCGGACATTTGTTACACCAAGCAAAGCCTAGATTCCATGAAAAACTGATTTAAAAAATGTATTTCACTATTTTTTGAAGAACATGTGGGGAATCATCAATATTAGATAAAAGAAACGAGGAGTCAGCTGTGTTATAACAAGTGACATCAAGAATTGAGAAATAAGAGGTTTAATTGGTAATGAAATACCCCTTTTTGCTCTAATAGACTGATACAACATTACAAGAACATCATCTGAAGAACCAATATATCTGTCTGATGGTTGACACGATACATTGATGCAGTCTAATTAAATCTTCCAAATTAATGAAGTGACTAAGTTTTGTAAATTAGATCTTGGGTTTCATTGATTTCATAGCTCTTTGGATTTTGGGAAGCCTGTGCCACATATTTTATTTACATTAACAACTAAAGGTCAAATCCTAAAACCAGATGTAAAGAACTTGTGAAGCCTATGGTTAGGTCACCTATGTATGAACTTCTGTTAGTTGTCATTGCATTATTATATTACAATAGCCTGTGCAAGTAGATGCCTTTATGAAAGGATGTAGTGCTGTGATATCGACTAACTATTGAGAGTAAAGGTAATCCCCTAAATCAAATCAAAATGTATTTAAATAGAATTAATTTTACATGGTTAATTTACGTTTTTGTTTTTTTTTGTACAAGAAAATGCTATCCCCCTCTTACTGCGACATAAAGACGACCAAGGCTTTTAAGTTTTCTTTTTTCAAATAAATAACTCGCAATACAGATAATTGGGAAACTAAAATTTACTTATTGGTGTTGGTAGACAATCCAGACTGTGGATTATTTCTGTAAAACATATGGCAGTATGAGAACTTCAGTTAATCTACTGAGCAATGAAAATTGCGGATCACCAATGGAAGTCCTAGAAATGGCGTCCCCATCAAATAATCTGAATAGTGCGCAGCAGTAAAGTCTTCACTGCTCTGACTTACTGTACGCTGTGTCCAGCTCCTAAAGAGACGTCGTGAGATTTCAAATCGAGTCCTTCATTCTCGATCACACGTCCGTTTTCTTGTATTACTTGAAAATAGTTTTAGGATGTATTCAACATATTTGTTATTTTTTGTTTTTAACTAGATAAATCTAGTTTGTGTAAATATGATCAAACCCCAACAAAGTAATTGATGTTTACTTGGCCGTTGCATGATCAGTGGGTTTGTGGACCCATGAGGAGAAGAATTGGTAAGAAGCAACTGGGGTCTCCAAAATCTCATTGCGTATGTCGCAAACAGTGCTTAACTTTCACAGAATGCTAAGCAATTGAAACCAGTCATTTATAGAAATGTCAGTCTACAATTTAAATGATCATTCTAAAGGTATTATTATAAGTAATGAAGACTGTCATCTGTATTGGTTTTGGTTTTGGTAAGAAATTTTGTCGTGGACCATTATCGAATGGGACGGTTGATGTACGCCATATTTTACCATCGCCTCTACACTTTCCATCGTCCTATTCCTAGGTTGGGAATGACGAAGAGATATGGAGACTAGACATGCACGGAACTTTCCCAATTGCAACTTCTGGTGTGGATAACAGCCTGTAAAAAAGACACATCATCAGCAATCTCTGTAGGACGGGACAGTACGCACCTACCTGGGCCAAGACAGCAGAGGAGACCGAGCAGCAAGGGAAGCCAACATTTCACCGACATCCATGAAACGGCAAAGAGACGTTGCCGGACGTACACGTGGCTCAGATCAAACCAACCACAGGCCTCGGTCCTCACGCCATCCTATGTCCCTCCACCCCCCCACTCCTCCTATCCCGTACCGCCTCTCTTTCGTGTCCTCCATCTTTTAAAGATCCACTCCATTTGGTTCTTGTATGTCCCTTCAGAGTGCCCCATTTTCCCACGATGTCGTTTCTCAGCATATTTCCTTTTAACTTCAACGATACATCTCAAGTCCTCATGAAAACCAAGCTTTTTCCAAGACATTTCCCACTTTGCATTTACTTTTGCATGCAAAGCCATGCAATGCAAGTAAAAAAAAAAGAAAGAAGAAATCACTGAACTGCTGAGGAATTGAAAAAGTGTAAAAATATATGTAGAGGGAAAAAAAAGTCTGTGAAAAATATGTAAATTATAGAGCTTATGCATGAAAATGAAATGCAAAGGTAGAAGAGTAGGAGCTCTCTTCGCACCGTAACTCTTTTTCACAGTTTGAGAGCACAGTGCGGCTGCACAGTGGGGGGACAGAAGCATGAGAATGAGTCGGTGGGAAAAAAAACCTCCTATATAAATAAATAAGGGAAGGATGCCACTGTTGCTATACAGAGAGAGGGGCTTAGCAGTCTCCTGAAATCCTATTGGCCGGCTTGTTGCCATGTGCTCTGGAGTCAGCAGAGATGCTGCTAACAAATCAAGGAAATGTTCTAATATTAGACTGTATGTATCTAGGCAGCGGGAGCCCCTGACCTCTCAACTCCGCTAGCGTTACGTTCCACTTCACAGATCAGCATAATGAAAGAAGTGGTGTGGAAGTAACTGGTTAAAAAAAAATGTTACGGCACTGTAGACAAAACAGCAGACACAGCCCCCCAGCACCGCAACCCTTCATAATATTCCAGCCGACACAATTTTAAGACAGACACATCCTTTGGATTTTTGACCTACAGATGAGTGTTTTGATTTTGACACGTTTCCTGCAGTAGAAAATTTTAGGCATTCAGTTTGTTGATATTATTTTATTTGTTACAATTATTTCTTGTGTAATCTTATAGTTACATTTTCTCCTCTTAAAAACTAGGTCCATGCATTAAAAATTAAACAAAAATGTGACTAGTTAGCAAATGGGAAAAAAAACATGCATGCTGTCCATGCTTTTGCTGTTTTGTTTTTTTCAATTTTACCAAATAGCCTGCACTTCATACATATGGATAAAATTCTGTCATCTCCATGCTTACTCAGCTGTCCTTTTCTATCTGTATGGCCAGTCTTTTAATTCATAGATCTTTGATGCATTACACATTGATCTCTTTCTACTGAGGTCATGCCATCCAGAAGTGCACGCCCTTTACTCTTTGATTTGCTCTTCTGTTTATCTTTGTCTTTTGCGCATTTAAAAAAAGATCAAACTTGAATGTCTCATGCAGATGGTTCTTAAATTATTTTTGATACATTGTGTCTCTGGCAGTCTTAGTTACTGATTTGCTTGCAGATTTGCTTACAGTTGTATTTCTGCAGTAATGGTCTTTAAAAGCTGTGGCTTGCATCATGCTAATGACTTCACAATTGGATTTCACTGCATGATCATATGCCAAAAGATTAGAAAAACTGTTTTCACCTGAATATACTTCACAGACATGAAAATGCGATCTGAATGTTAAGCAGTGTGTTTCTGAGTAGTTTTCTGCATGAGAAAGTTTTAAGTAGCTTGAAAGTTTACCATGATGTTATTTTGTCTCATATTACAACACAAGACAGAAATGATGAACCTTGTGTTTACTTTTGACTTTTTTTTATGAATGTGTTGGTTGTTTTGATTCTTACAATCATTTACAAAAAACAGGAAAATAATGATTGAAAATTTAAAAACTATTCAAAGTATGCATTTTAGTAAACAAATATTTTGCAAACTGTACATATTTACTTGAATCACAGCTGTGTGATAGCATGAGCCCCATTCTGTACCATCCCTTGTAAGTTTGTCTTAATAAAACAGAGTAAGAATAAAGGTAAATACAAAAAAGCATTTTATATTTTTAAATGAATTTACATTTAAAATTGTACTTGGAGCACTGCATGAAAAAATGGATTTGAAATGGAAAAGTTGCTGGCTTAAACAGTTCTTTAATTTTACCATGTGATGAAGTAAAAACTGTAAAATTCTTTGTCATCATGAAAAGAAGTTCATCTTGGCCTTGTGACCATCATGGATTCTACCCAGGGGGTATTTGTAAAACTTACAGGCTTGACTAGCCTTGCATTATATTCTGCTAAAATTTGAGGATTAAAGTTAATCCAAGAGCATGAGAGCGCAGGGAGGCTCATTGCCAGATGGCCTGTACATGCAAAGTCCTTAAAGTCCACATTCTCCCTGCATAAATAATTGTATGGACTTGATGCAAATTTTAAGGTACTTTGCAACCACTCTATGCATCTCTGAAACATGAGAACACTCCATCCTGATTCCTTGTTCACCACAGTAATGGAACAATGTGGTACACACTTCATTCACAAAAAGACTTCCCCAGATTTTAAGGTTAATGTAAGGTCCTCTGGTTACAGAATTACTAAATCCTCGAGATACCCATGCAGTCTTGAAGTATATTTGTGGACAACACAGAGAAAAATTGGATATAAGAAAACTCAAGGTTGTCAGACTGGAAAGTTATAAATCACCAAACAAATCAGTTTCAAATTCCATTGCATCAAATGCCACACAGCAACATTAGAAAGATCCTGTGGCCTGTTACCTAGAAGTCTCAGGCCTGTGAAATTGCATTATTTGAAGAATTTGTCTATATAGGACAGTGAAATAAACCTGCGTCATGTTTAGCAGATGGCTCAGATTTAGCCCTAGGCCATGACATTCACAAAAATGGCCAGTTTTTAGATAAAATATGAACTGGATGGATATAAATGTAAAACATAAAAAGCTGAAGTCTAGAAGAAAAAGTTCTGGAAGACTTGTTCTACAGTTGTAACTCAGCAGACAAATGTCAAACAACCAACTTGTTGTTCATATATTGCCAGAAAAAATTAAAAAAGAAACTGTCTGGCCAAATCTTCTTTGTTATCAGATATGTTGCATATGAAGAAACTGTTTTAATGCAGTAAACTATAAACATGTTGTGCATGAATCTGCAATTTGTTGGCAAGGAACAAGATTATGGTGTGGACTTTGGTCATTAATATGTGGCCAAAAATTTGGTTTCCTGACATTTAGATGTGCCTGATTTCAAATATACAAAGCAGAGCCTGAAGGCATACATCAGCCCTGTCCAATCAGGGCTGATGTATGGTGATCCATTTGCTTCTTTTACTTGAACTTTGAAAGCTTTGGAGTATAAAATTCTTTACCAGTGTTAGTGCATGAAGGAGTCTTCCTTGCCTTTTTTGTAATCCAGTTTATTATTATTATTTTAAGTAATGAGGATTGTTGCTGTCATTGTATTTTTTTTTCCCATTTAGAAAATGTAAAAGTTTAATTGAAAAAAATAAGCTTTCAGTGGCCTATTTAGAGTGCATTTAAAATAAGATGACCACACCCAGCTGGTCTTATTGAACACCTATTAAATTTGTGTTACCTCTCTAATCTTTTAAACTTTAAACTTGTGTACAGTTTTACTGTCATATCCTATCATACTGTCTTTTCCTGGATATTTTCATCTTTTAGTATTTGAACTGCCTTCAAGGTCATCCATGTCATTCCCATTCCTTGTTTCAGTTCGTTTTGATTTTCAGTTTGATTATCAAGACTTTCTCTGTTTGGTTTATTGCAAATTTGTTTATTTTGTGAATCCCTGAGTTCTTGCTATTGCTATGTCTGTTAAAGCACTTTGTAAACATCTGTTTTTAAAGGTGCTATATAAATAAAGTTATTATTATTATATTATCATTAATCTCTAAATTTAACATGGTTTTAGTAATTTAGTCGTTAACAATTATCTTTTTGGTTGATAGGTACATTTTTCAAAAAGCTCAAATTGAGTGAGTAATGGTTGGATATGATGTTTGTATTTAGCAAAATAGAATTGCCGTTTACTGATTTAATTTTATTACAGCAATGCCTGCAAGCTTATTCAAACAGACAACTGCAAAAATGTATTTATATTTTTCTGTTTTAGTCTTAAAGCCACAAACATTAGGTTCCAATTCACCAGGTAATATGTGGGTTATTTACATGGATGCACATTGTCAGCTTTCTGCTTGGGTCTGCGTTAATAGACCTCAATAAATACTAGACCAAATTTTACTGTCTTGTGCTTCAAAAGAATGTTGGTATCTTCCCAAATCTCATTAGGTATCAGAATCAACCCTGCACGTCAGACAGATCCATGAATAAATTTATTCATTAGAATTCTCTTTTGATTAATTCTCGTAGCTTTCTCTTCTTCATACCTTCTTTTAACTTCTCTGTCAGATCTGTGTCATCATTTAGCCATAATTAAACATGTTAAGAAATGTTTCCCTATAAAGCTAAATCTGGCAAGTGGGCATTTCAGTTTCTTGAACAAAGTACCAATATCATGAAGAAAGCATTCTTCCAATAATGCTTTTATTTTTGATATAGTACAGAATGGTCTTCTATGGTTTACATGATTTTCCAGATAGCACCTCTGTAATTATTTAATCAATTAATTCAGCATGGTACTGTGGGAGACATAACTGTGTAGACTGGGCTTGTAGGCCTAGATTGGTGACTGTCACCTTGTTAGCATTGATAATTACTAGACAGTTGAGTTTGATGTTAAAGGGAATAAAAGTCAGTTAATCTGACCTTGACTTTATTAGATTGGGTTGTGGTTTCACATAGGGAAATGTATCCTTTATTTCGCTATGTCAAAATGAGCATATAAATCAACATTATTGGCTATAATCTGATAGATTCCTAGTCTGTGACATTGACTCAGACCATGGAACTTGTAGGTTTTTCAACCTAAATCACAAGATCGGTCAAATGACAGTCCGTGGCATTGGTTTTAAGACATTTTTAAATTAATATGTTCTGCACGGGAGTCTTGAGGCATCATGATGCTTTTGTCTGATAGCTTTATATCAGCCATTAAAAACCAGTACATGTCTCTGTGGCGACAATGGACTATACCCTAGGAGTGTTTCATTGTAATTTGCTGTGTCTTAAATTAAGGCAAATATTCAGGATGGATTTTCACCATACTTCAGACTTGAATGGTGCAGTTGCCGTGTACCTGAGCATGTGCATTGAATGTAAAAAAAAAAAAATTTGTGCAGAGAAGAGGGGGCTCTAAAAATTCTGCAGACACAAACAAGCTATCTTGCATTGAAAATGGTTACAGCACCGTACTGAGTGAGCTGGGAGAGGATGTGCACTGGGAGGGACTTTGTCATATGCCACTACATGCAGCCAAAGCCATGCAGTTCCTCACTAAAGGTTACACAGAAACAACTCAAGGTGAGTACAGTAGTACAATTCTCTGGCAGTCTAAGGACCTGTGGTATGTTTTAAGTATAAAAAATAGCTAGATTAACAACTATTTTAAATCTTCTCACAGATATCCTGAATGCTGCAATAGTTGATGAAAATCATAAAGAGATGATGATTGTCAAGGACATTGATTTGTTTTCTCTCTGTAAACATTATCTAGTGCCTTTCTTGGAAAGGTAATCTATTTAGTAAGCTGTTAAAAATCCTGAAAAAGTAATATCTCCTATGGCTGGTATCTACTCACATTTATATATTCTTTTTTATGTGACAGTGTTCTACATTACACAAAAATTGTTTTTCTTATCATTTTTCATACAACTGATTTTTTTGTAAGTACAGTATACATTAGAATTTAAACTCAGTTTAAGATTATGACAAAAGTATCTTTGATTGCCACAGGCACACATAGCATACCTCCAAAACAAGAAAGTGGCCGACCTCAGCAAGCCTGCATGGTAGGTTATGTTTCACACAAACACACGACTTTAGCTGTTTGTGTCATTCTCATCATGTATTTTGGAATTGTGGAAATCTACAGCAGGAGCCTTCCAGGTAGAACACTGCTCATACCATCACATTTTTGTTTTTTATCAGTGATTGTAAGTTATCTTACATTTTTGTCCCATGTAACCCCTTAATGTCTCTACAGTTTAGGAGTATCATCTCTATGACATTGGAGCCTGCTGGAGTTGCAGTGGTAATAGAGGTTGCGTGAAAAAAATCAATATCTTATTTTTGGAATAATGTTTAGCTGAAATATTTGAATTTAAAAGTTCTTGGCAAGTCTGGAAAAAACAAATTTCATTTTTATTCCTTTTTATATTGGACTGCATAGGAGAGTGGGAAGTAACTGTGCACACTGTGCAAGAACTGTTAACCTTGCAGAGCAGATGGATACGCCCGTTTCCTTGTTTCTCACTGGTGAATCCATCTTGCAACCGTTTGGTCCCGGTTAAAAAGTGACAGAACCAATCAGTGACAAGGGGCAGTACTTTGAGGTGCGGGGAGTCGTGACGTAGGCAGCAACAAAAGGTGGCTGCAATTATTGCGGAAGAGCTTAACGTTGATGCTGCTAAAGCGCCAGTTTCATCAGAACTTGATGATATTTCTTCTTTAAAGAAGCAAAAAGAACAGCAGTGAGTTGTTTTCTTTTCAAAAACGACAAGTCGTGTACTGATATGTCTGTAGTCGCCATGGTTTGCGTTATTCCTTGGGAGCTGCGCATGCGCACCTTGGTCGCAGCTACATCACATTTTGTTGCTCTGATTGGCCCGTAAAGATGTGACAGGATGTTCATCCAATCACACTCCGAGTTTTTTCAAATCCTCTGCCCTTTCCCAAACGCTGTGTATTGAAGGTTTCCCAGATGTGTGAAACACATCCATCTGGCATGTCAGGTTAAGAACAGTTTCACTGGACATAAATCGAGTATGTTCATTTCCTGCTACAGTTTACATCTAACCTGATTAAGTCCTGTTGTCCTGTTGAGTCCTTCAGCTACTTTAGTGTTACTACAGAAATAAGGTCACTTAGAAATATCTTATTAATATGGAATATAATGCATCAAATCATGATGCTAGTCAACTGAAAGAAAGGATTCCTCCTCATCATGTTTCTGTAAATCTGTTTATTTCAGACATGAATGTATATATTCAAACGTAAATATTTATATGAACATACAACGCACAGACAGTTAGTGCAGATTATGAAGGAAAGAATCACAGATCAGTTAACCAAGGCACTACAGAAAGAGAAAAGTGGAGGGCAACACACAATGGTATCATGTTTGATTCCCATTGTGTACACTCTACATGTCATGCAAACAGTAGTCAAAGTAAAGTTTGCATGATGTGCCAGCCAGTGTAGACACTGGGATTTGCTGTTGAACACTGACATACTGTAAATTGACGCACATAATTGTGGTAATGTGGGATTACCTGTTAAAAAAAAAAAATCTGCAAAGGATAATTTAGTATTATTTGCCACCTTTGTATGTTGCTCTTGACAGTAAAATATTAGTGAAGTGCAAATAATAAATATAAGGTCTCTGATCTCCTGACCTCATTCAGACATGCTAGGAGCTCATATTAGTCAAGTATATAATAGAATCAATATGGAAAAATAATATTTCTCGTATCAACAATACTTATAAATGCAGGGCATATGGCAGTATATAAATACATATTTATTTCAGTAAATTCCAGTGGAGCTTTTTAAAGCTCAGATCCAGTTATGTTTTCTGCTCTGTCCTCCTCCATGAGAGCCAATAATTCTGTCAGTCTGAGGGCCAGGGCTTGTGTGGGCTGGTGGGGCTCCTTGGCTGAGTCTTTGGACTCCCCTGAAAGACATAATGTGAAGAAAAGAGGTAATTTTTTATTGTTATTGTAGTGTGTTGTCCAAAATTATATAATAATAATAATAATAATAATAATAATATAATTCTAATATAATATATTATTATTATTTATATCATTTATTTAGCCTCATGAATTAAATTACTCAGTTTACTGCAAGTAAGAACGGTGTACATACACTCGATATCACCTGTAGGGGGCAGCAGTGCACTCTAATTTGGTGCAACCTACACCCAAACTAAAGCCTAGAGATGATCTTTTCCACTATTAATACAGGAGGAGACATTGCTCACTGTAAAGTTATGTTGGGATCATGGCCTGCATTCATTTAAGCTTGATGTTCTTTCCTACAGGTTTAATTTGAGTCTAGGGGCTTTCAACCTTTTAGTTTTTGATCCTGAAATACATTATCTTAAATGTTTTTTTGTTGTTGTTGTTGTTGTTTGTTTGTTTTTTAAGGTTTATTTTGAGCCTTTATTTTGATAGAGGAGGATAGTGGATAGAGTCAGAAACAGGGATGAGAGCAGGGGAGAGACATGCGGTAAAGAGCCTCAGGCTGGATTCAAACCCGGGTCATCTGCGTACATGGGGCACGCCCTAACCACCTGCACCCCATCTTGAATGTTTTAAAACTATTACATATTTTTCTTTAAAACTACAGTTGATAAAGTTCACCATCGGATAAAAGCATTTTTTTCCTATAGTTTCTAAGTTGTTTTTTTACATGTGTCAGTGCAAAACACATTGTAAGTCAATTTTATTCAGCAAAACATTGAATCTTTTGCTCCATCTCAAGTATGTCTATTCCATCTTCTCAGGGGAATTGTGGTGTTGGGGGGTGGACTTACCACAGCAGGCTGGGTCTTGGCATAGTTCATGTGGGCGTAGAGCAGCACAGCTGTGTCATTGTGAGATGCCTCAAGTGCGATAGAAAGAGCATTGCTGCCATCCTGCAAACAGAAAAAGGGAGAAAAAGATACAGTACGATTAAGGCAGAGACAGTAAAAGTAAGCTCACTGACCCTTAAAACACAAGAGACTGAGCTTTACCGGTTGGATGGATCATGTGACAGACATTACACACGGTTGTTGCTCTTCCAGAGGCCTAAACATGATGTACTACAACACTATGCCTCTGTCCGTGTGTGTTGGATCACTTTTGTGATGGATGCTCAAGGAACTTATTTATTCCCATCAGTCAGGTTACAACCGTGCATCTTGGCCCGTAGGCAACCACAGCATTGATCTGTCCTGCATCCATAGCATTTCTTTTTCTTTGCCATTATTTTTTTTCTTGCAGTTTAATCAAATATGTGAAGCTAGACATGACAGGTAGAACTTTTCTGCTGTTGCATCTCTATCTACAGCTTATTCTTCGACAGACATTGTAAGTCTGCAGGTTGGCTTTAGGGATATTACATAATGCCCAGGTATGGTTTAGTATATTTTGAAATGGCAGAGAATAGGAACTTATCCTAAAAATCAATCTATGTCAAATACTAAGTATATATCTAAGTTTAAGGGGGGGGGGGGTGATCACTTTATATTAATTAAGAACTCAGAAAGGCATCAGAAGTGAACGTGATTGACATGAAAGTTGTTTTTTGAATACTGCAGCTTGTATTCATCTATAAGGCATGCGCAACAGGCTAAATTAAACATGAACAAAAAATTACACTTTTGCCTTTGCCTTCTTAATTGACAATATTTCTGCAGAGGTTAGAAGATTGCAGAGGAAAAAAAATCATTGCCACAGATTAAGAGTTGTGTAGATCAAACTATGGAAAACTATTGCTTTCAGATCTTCCACTTGCAGTTTCATGAATGCATACAAGTGCTACCTTAACTATAATGCTTGCTCTGTTATGCTGCAAAAGTTAGCAATTTACAGTATTTAGCTATTTAGGAGTTGGAGATTTAAAAAAATAAAATAAGTGTAAAGTTAAAACTCAAATAAAGAGACTACAAAACCAAAGACATCCGAAAGCTAAGTAATGACCCACTAGGCTGCCCTTCTGACTCACAGTCATGATTTTTTCTGTTTTACTGTGTTTTTGGAGGACAGGGGAGGAAGGGGCTTTCCTCAGTGTTTTCCAACCAGTCAACCTCTCAGTCCAGCTGTGCTGCACTGAAACACAACCCAGGAGCTACATACTCTACAAGGCAAACTCATTCTGGCACAGATGTTAAAGCTCATATATCTGTCTGCCTGAAGTCTCCTCAAGCATCCAGATCTTTCCTCTGTGAAATCACTTTAAAATTTTTCCTGATCAACAAAAGGTAACTTTTTGAGAAATATTACAATCAGTATCCTAAATATATACATCTACATTGTGAGATTTTTAACTTTTGTTGTAGTTATCAGCCTGTCTGTTTAGTCAAGAACTGTTCAAGTCACATTGTAATCACTTCTGGAATTTTTGCATCTTTTGTGTTTTTCAGGACAGTTATTTGAATGAAAGGGTCACTGGTGGCTAAAGCACGGCTCAAATAATGCAGTATGGATATGGCTTGGGTAATGTGTCTGCAGCTGTGAACAGAGGAGTTGTGGCTTTTTAATTCCTCCCCTGAGGGCTTGTGAGTAGCCCTGTGATTGTGTTTCCTGTAAACAGCACTGATTTCAGCAGAAGGCAGATGAAACCAATCTGATCACGGCTCTTTAGCTCTTACCCTATCTTGCAAAGAAACAAAAACAAGAAACAAGAGAAGGAAAAAAAGGTGAAAAGCAGAGGAAACTGCACAGACTAATTTCCCACGAGGAGCCATTTCCTGAGCTCAGATTAAGCTGAATCCCAGACAAGAAATGGCTCAGATGTTTCCGGGATTCAGACATCTAACAGTTTGTAGGCTAAGGAAGGTTTCTCTCAACAACTGAATCAGCTGAATGATGAAACCCTAAACGTCTTACGTTATCAACAATGGCAATGTCGCAGCCAGACTGTTCCAGGAGCAGTTTGACTATTTCAGCACGGCCATGTTCACTGGCACACATCAGCGCTGTGGATCCCTCGTCGTCCTGCACGTTAACATCAGCGCCGCATTCCAGCAGTGCCTGCACCATCTCCTGACGACCATGGCTGACTGCTAGCATCAGTGCCGTCTGACCAGCCTAAAAGGGTAAATAGAAAAAAAAATCAAGTTTTTTTCATGTTTGCTGTGGTATGTAGTACAGTACTAATATTTATATGATTGCTATAATTCTGCAGCCTGAATGTTTTTTACCAGTAAGTTTTACTGATAATCAGCATTATGCACCTTCACTTTTAGACCTGAATGAATTTCAGTACAGTGCAACAAGTTGGCAAAGTAAGCACAGCTTCTTCAAAAATGTTGACTTTCTTTAAAGTGTGGTTATCAAAATTTCATTTAAGAAGTTTAAACCAGAGACTTTAACAAAAAGTACTTGCAGAAAAACATAACCTTAATAGCCATGAATAGGTGGATTCACTGTAAATCTCTATCTGGCATTGCCCATTTACAGTCTGCTGAGCCACAGAGATTCAAGAGGCCTCATACCCAACACTTAAAACTTTATGAAAACCAAACTAAATACAACTTTTTATTAGTGCCAATCATGTTGGCCAACTATGTCAACACATAAAAAGAATTTCATGGAATTTTTTCATTGCCCTAAATATAGTTATACATACTGACCAACAAGATGAAAGCAGCTCAAACTTAACAGGTATATGCATAAAAAAGGACAGCAGTGCAATAGTGCAGAATGACAATTTTTGCATTAATTTCTGAGTTAGCACAACATTAAATAGGCCTTATTTAAAACTAAGATTTGTTTGAAAATCTCTTGCATACAGCATATGCTTCCTGGTTGATACCTGGACACATTAAATTGATCTTGATTTGGCAGCAAACTGACTTTTAGACAAAAATCGATTACATTTTGGTCAGGGGCATGCAGTCATACTTATAAGTTTTGCTTTTCTTAGACTAATTTGCACATGGAGGTGTACTAAAAGGATGGTTTAGGAAATGTGTATGTTTTAATCAGATGTGGTAAATTACTACAGGGAGTAACAAAATAATGTATGCACTCAAACTTAACATCAAAATGGGCTGGTGGACTAGTGCCCCATTTCAATTTATTCCATACATTGTATATATTTGATCCAGTTTTAGATCAGTTATTGCTAAGCCAGGTCACAAAAGAGTCCTGGCATTTGTAACAAACCAGCTCAACTTTTCAAAGCACCACTCCAATTGTTATAAAAAGCTTGTACAAAAACTTAACAGTCTGACAAGAACGGAGAACTGTGCAACACAGAACACATAAATGACATGACAGTCTCTGATGTATGCTGCTGGCAATGATTGAACACAACCTGAGTGAATTTGAGCTCTAGGAGTTGATATGATATGCTCCACTTAATGGAAACATTAAGCATTGACACAACAGTTGGACAGCAGTTTTTCCACCCAAAAAAATGACCTATTTTTTAGGAAAGTACATTATAATACAACCATTTGTCAGCACAATAGCACTGCTAGCCAACAAAGCACTGTTGCAAGCTACACTGGTGGCCAAAATTAGAGGTATGTTTGGAAAATGATTCATCATTTTAGCAGATTTCTCACCATCAGCCAACATATCTTTATTCAGTATTTCTCTGCCCTTCCATTTAGCTCTTTAGAGCCCTGATTCATCATCTTTCTGCCCAGTGTTACTGTGGTCCTCATTTGACCTTTTTGCCTTATTTACCACAAGGGGATTACAGAGAAAATATTTTTATTAAGACATAAACTTGGGCTCCTCCCACATGATATTGGCTTCATCAATATCCTCTTAATGAGAAAATAAGTATTGCATGCATCTTGTTCTAATGATGAACCATTCTGAGTGGCACATCAGCATTAGACACACGGTCTTGCCAGTGATACCCAAAAATGCACCAAAGAGTAGTTGTCACAAAGGGGTCGCCTCTAACCATCAGTCAGCATCCAGGCCTTACAAGAGTATAGTAAGACCAAAAGAACCGAAGACCGAAAGACTCTGACTTTCATCTGTGTGCTCAGACACTGGGAACGCCACAGCCTTGCTCAGCGAACCCATCGCCCGATGCACAAGTCCAAGTCTGGGGTTGATCATAGCCTCCCAGTCAACGATTTGAAGGATTATGCTGTCAGGGTAGGTGAATTGCCCCACAACTTCCACACTCTACAGTCGCCACAAGGATCACAGCATCGTCAGCAAAGTACAGATCAGAGATCTGGACATCATCAAATATCATTGTCGTTCCACCGTTAGCTTCCCCCTTTTAGAACAGTTGTAATTGTAGACATACATTTACAAGATGATGCTCTGCATCAAAAAGAGGAACCATAGAAAGTAATTTTAAAGGGTATAATAATTTATTTTTCTTCTTTAAAAGCAGCAAACTTTATATTGCTAAAAAAAAATCTAAATGTACAGCAAGGACTTAAGCAAATGTCACTGAGAAACCCATCTCCACAGTCTCCAGCTGAAAATAGCACAACTTTAATTCTTGACTCTAAAATTGCATTGCATGCCTCGTGTTGTTACCCACAGCAACAATAACAAGCAGCAGTAATTGGATTTATAGCAAGTGATGCTATAAATTTGGGGTCCTATGACTTGGCAGTGTGAGAGTATGTCAGGCGCCTTGGCCAAACACATACACTATACAACCTGATTAGATCAAACGGAAAGATATAACCACTGAATTCACAAGATCTTCACAAATAACTGGTGAGTCACATGAGGCTACACATTTCTCTAACCCAGTAATCTCACCTATAACCAATTATTCATCGGGGTCTGAATGCCAGACTTCATTAGAGCACAAGAAATGCTCTCAACACTTGGCGCGTTCACATCCACAGGGAGCAAAGAAAGGTAGTTTCCACTTCTTTTGAGCTTCACTTAAATGAACAGTAGGAATGAAGGAGACATTCACTGAAATCTACTTTCTGTTTTGACAAATTAAAAAGTAATTAAGTTAAACTGAACTTCTCTGACATTTAAACAAATAACATTTGCCTCAACAAACACATTCCCAGACTAAACCTACAGGGAATGAGTCAATGCTGAAAGAAGAGCCTACTACCGTAGCAAATCAAATCAGTGCCTCAATCACCTCCATGGCAATTTCTCTTATTAGGCTGTAATTCAAATAACTGTTCCTGTATTTGGATTTATTGCACTTTTTCACAGGACCAGTTTTATGTGTCCAAACCAAATTTAAGTCACTGAAGAGTCAGCTGAGCCAGAGATCAGTCTTTAAAGTGATGAAATGCTTCTGGCTGATGGAGCAGTCCACACGACCACAGAAGCTCTTTGTTTTCTTTATCCATTAAACACATGATGTCCTTTTTACATTTCTAAAGTGACTGATACAAACCTTATAAATCCAGCATCTGTTCAATAATCAGTGATTACATGCAGGAATGACTGTTGAAAAAATTACAGCTAAAACATAGAAGTTACAGAATGAACAAAAGACGTCTCTGTGAGGCACTGAGGAAGTCTTGCCTGGCTGGCTTTGGCGTTGACGTTGCCCTGACTGAACAGCTTCTTGACCACAGCCATATCGTCCTCCTCCTTCACAGTAGAGAGAGCTGCCAGCATGATAGCAGTGTAGCCAGCTTTGTTCTGCTTATCCACATTGCAAACACCTGCAGGGAACACATTTTTAAACAGTAGATTTAAAATAATGACAACACTGTAGTTAATCCTATACTAAAGAAAAGTTATGTCAAGTTTCTTTACCTATTTTTTATTGAAGTGGTTTAAATATTTACCCTTCAAAGGGAGGAGAATACAGCAGAAATATCTGTGAGTAGAAGTTAAGGAATGCTTACTTCACAGAAATCAAATACTAACATTTACATGTCAGGATTTTATTAGCCTAACAAGACTATTTATCCACCAAACAGTCTAACATCCCCTGCTCTTAATGATGTATCATCTAGGTTAATATTTATTAAATACCATGTAATATTGTTGATTTCTGTGTTAATATACCATACAACAACTTCATCTGTTGTTGTAACTTAGCATATTTTTTACTTGAACACTACATTCAATGAATTCAAAAGAAACGATATTTTTTTTCATTTGAATAAAGTGAGAAAAGACAGAAACAGCCTCCTAAATTAAGGCACTGGAGCTATTCACAATGTTTTATGTAGCTGGATAAATTCACTTTTTTTGGTCATTTTTTAACCAAAATATTTATGGATTACATTATTTATGCCTAGTGGCATTTTTTTAAGAATATTTAATAATTTATTCATGCTTTTATTTTGGTAGCATTGGTAGTTTGAGCGCTGGGTGACCTGTATATAGGTAGGTAGGAGAAATGGGATGAGTTGGCACCAGGGAGGAGATTGTTTTTTATACCAGGAAAGGCAGAAAACAAAGAGCATGCCACAAGAATGTAATTTTTTTAGTTGAAATAATCACTGAATAAATACAAAGGAATCTGTATTTTTGCTTGCATATTGAATTTTTTTGGTTGTGGGTAAGAGTCACTATCCTCATATCACCATAGTCAGTTTGATTTGAGGTTTTCTGTTTGTTATTTGACAAGAGGAAATCACTACTCCATGAGGGTATGTCTGGCATACCCTCTGGCATTCTCCTTTTTGCCCATTGGGTCAAAGAACTAAGATTTCCTCAACATGCTGTCTCCAGTTGGACCTCTTTGAAGTAAGTGTGTATTAAAAACTGTATTACTGTGTCAAGGTTCTGCAGTTCAGTTTGTGTAACTCTTCACTGACCTGTGTCCAGCAGCAACCCCACAACACCAAAGTTGGAGTGGGATACACTGTAGTGAAGAGCCGTGTTGCCGTTGCCGTCGGTCATGTTGACTACGTGCTCCAGCAGCAGTGACGACACCTCAGAGAACGCCATCAGGTAGTCTGAGACCCGTGAAGGCTGAGCCATTTTAGCGCTGGAGATTCTGAACCATTCCAGCTGGACTGTGTGAGTGCTGGAGAGCTGAAGGTGAAGGTTAGAAGTCATATTTAACCTCGGATACATACATTACTTTAGAGATTAAAAATGTGTAAATGTAAACAATTTTTATCAAGTTTATTATCAGCCTTACATTCCTCAACCATCTGGTGTTCAGTCTCTTTAATAATCCTGCTCTGGAGGCTTGTCTCAGTTAAGATTCCTCTGTTGTTGTTACAACAAGTCCCTATTGTTTGTAACTTATGTTTGCTGCGGCCCAAAATACTTCTAACCACAAAATATAGTCCCATGGCTTCTATAAACTTGATTTAATTATGAAGAAAAGGCTCAGACTTTGCGTTGTTGAAGTTAAAGTGGTAAAGTTATTATGCATCTCAGTGATTCAAAAAAAAGGGTTGAAGAAGCATGCAGGGACGCACCACTTCCTTACTCTTCAGTGTCTTGATGTCATCATTGAGGTGGTTCTTCATGATGAGGCAGGCTTCACGCATTTTTGAGCTCAACTCGAACCTGCAACAAAAAGTTTAAAATCAAATAAAAAAATCTATTCCTTCTCAGCATATACAGTCATGTGCTTTGGAGGCTTGTAGGGCGCTAAGGACTCACCACAGGGCCCAACATGCCACAACCTGGGGCTGGAGTCAAGCTAGACACATGTTGACATGTGTGTCACTCAGCAGCAAAGGTAAACCCTGACAGAATCTCTTTTGTCTCTGCTTTTTCACTCCCGGTAACACGCCCGGAAACCGCCAGTGATTTTCCTGCCTTTAGGACATCTACAGCCTGATCAGAGGCTCATGGCACACCTGCTACCCGGACAGTACCCTAGGCCATGCTTACTCACCACTTCACCCCTTACTCTACCTAACGGTGTAGACTTTACTATTTTTATTATTTTCCCATGCCCCTGGTATATGCAAGGACATCCATAGCACCACTGGGGTTGTGTCAATTCACCTTCCTGCCCCATGATGCCTTCAGAGCTTACTCACCACATCTGCACCTTACATCAGCCTCAATTTTGGCCAAAACATGCCTAGAAATTTTGCATTGTACTGTATGTTTGGAAATTATTTGTGTAGATAATTCTGAGGCATTCTCTCTGTGGGCTGCACAGCATTACAGGGGTTAGTGTGTTGCCAAGCAAGAAGGTTATGGCCTTTCTTTGTTGAATTTGTATGTTCTCCCCGTGTGTATGTGGATTCTCCGGTTACTTCAGCTTCCTCCCACCATCTAACACACTCGTTAGGTTAACTGGTAACTCTAAGTTGGCCGTAGGTGTGAGTGTGAGAGTGCCTGGTTTTTTGTCTCCTCATGTCAGCCCTGCAATTGACTGATGACCAGTCCAAGGTGTATCCTGCCTCTTGCCCAAAGACAGCTGGGATAGGCTCAAAACCCCAAACAGGATAAGCGATGTAAATAATGGATGGATGATTTCTTATAATTAGATCAACTACTTGAACTAATCAGGAACCTATATTTACTAAATCATATGAGCTACTGTACATAGTTTCAAAACCAGCATTGTATACAGAATAACTTATTTTATAGACAGCAATAACATACTTCTCTTTCACAGAATCAGATGAATAGTTAGCTGCTCTCAGGGTTTCTTCGTCTGTGTCACTCTCATCCAGATTGACATTTCTCTCCTCCTCTGATGTTTCTTCCTCCAGTGCTGCCTCATCTTCCTCTGTGCTGTCCAAGCACTCGCCTTCTCCACTTTCTCCAGAAGAACTCCCATCTTCCTCCTCTTCTTCCTCCCCCTCTTCCTCTTCTTCACTTGATGTGGATTCATATCTGGAAGAAAATAAGAAATACCTGATATTCAAAATGTGTAACTGATCTTTCACGCGCTGGGATAGCGCGTTATTTTTGTTTTTAATTATAAAACCTGTGATATGATCAAAGGGTTGTTGCAAACCTTGGTACAATCTGACACTCTTATTTTATTTTTACAGTGTTAAAAAAAGGATTCTTGTTACTTCTTGTTACCCACCCTCCATTTAGAATGCCAACAAACTGCAGGCTCTTCTTGCCAGCAGCGCGAGTCTCGCTTGAGTTACTCCCATCCTTCCTCTTCATAATTGATTTCAACATACCTGTTACCATAACGACAGCAGAGGGATCAAACAAGAGTTCAAGCAGAGTACACCATAAAGCATTAAACTCAGCCATGACACATGCTGTAAACAAGGTGATGTCATGAGTCTCTTTCAATGCAAGATGGTGCTGTCATATTAAATGGAAAAATGGTTTCAAAACTTTGCCTTTCCACAACTTTTCAGTGAAGATATCTGAAGTATGATTCTGTATTTTTTTATTGAATGAGTAATTATATTTATAGAAGTGATAGTGCTAAAAACTTCCAGATGTTATACCCATAGAAATGTATTTGCTCACAATAAGAAATGTTGAACTTGCTATGGATAAATATACAATTAAGCAAATATGTCTCCTATGGTGAGAACTTGATGAATAGGTTTAGAAACTCGGTGTAATTTTAAATCATCTTCCAATATCCAAACTAATGTGCACAATACATTAGTTTTTAGTCATTTTAAATATGTTTGTGAGGTATTATTTTGAGTTTTTGAACATGAAGAGGTTATTGTTATATTTGTTGGTGATGTGTGTGGTCTATGTATCTGCGCCTTTGTCCACAATTGCCAGTTTCAGCGCTGCCCTTTCTTAATCAACAGCTGCCTGTTGCTTTGTGTAGTTTAGTCCTTAAGGCTGCACATGCCGAGTGCTTCATATATTTTGTCACTGATTAGCCTGTAATGAGTGTGACAAACAGAACAGTTGTCCAGTTACGCTCCAAGATTTACTTTGAAAGGTTCTGCCCTTCCCAGACACAGGTCATGGGCTTTTTCCCAGATGGATATGAAGGTTACATAAATGTAGAGGAGAACTGATCTGACTTGGCTTCATGTTTTCTTGGTGAAATTTCTTGAAGAAAAGGAAAAATATTACATTCCTAGAGCTATTTTAAATAACCTCATGGGTAAGGAAGAGGGAGGCAGAAGTCAACTTTAACAACTTACAAACAACAAATGCTGTTTAAAAGTACTCCGAAACGGGGGTTCTGGGTGCCACCAGGGCACAGGACCTAACATTTCCTTGTGTGATGATGTATGTGTTCTTTCTATCAGATACAATTTATTATTTCCTGTACTTGAAGAAAAACACCAAAGTTTAATCCAACAAATGAAGTAAATACATCTTATTTCTCACCTGTCTTGGCACTGATAGCTGCAGTGTTCTCTCCTTGCTCCTCATCTTTCTTCTCAGCCATACCAACAACCTCTTCCTCTGGTGAAACCTTGTATTCAGCGATTGTACACTGTCTCTTCTTTGGCTGTGTAACTTCCTGCTCTTCCATCTTTTCTTCGAACAAGTTCTCCCATTGGCACCCCGTGCTTACCATTGCAACAGGAGCTGGTTTTGTGACTTCCTCTCCAGCATCAGTCTGGGTGCTTTGTTCTGATTGATCTGTCATTAAGCTCTCACCTACACATGCATCGCTCACCTCAGGATGACACAAAACTGCAGCATCCTGTGAAACAGAAGTCAGTGTCTCTACATGGGCATTTGTTGTGTCTGGTTTTACAAGGACCCCCTTCTCAAATGTGACTTTGGAAGTTTTCTCCTTCATCTTGGCTTTGAGGTTCGACATTTCCTGGTTGGCTAAACTTAGCCGGTCCTCTAAAGCCACAATGGACTCCTGCTGGAATTTAATGGTGTCCTGTAACGTGTCAATCTCTCTCTGTGCTTCGCTGGTCAGCCCGAGTAGAGATTCCATGACCCAAACCTCAGCCTCTTCTGTCTGCACTTTGGCCTGTGTTCCCTCCTCATGAACCAGAGGCACTTCTGTTTCTGTGCCTTTGTCACAGACATTTACTCTGGTGCCTTCAGATGCATCTTTTACACCCTGGCTGTAGTAGAAAACAACACAGTTCAATGGAGTATCGTCCCCAACAGCCACTGATTTCTTCTCAACAACAGACACTTTTTCTGGAGCTTGTACTAAAACTTTTGAAGAAGACTCTGTAGCTTTCTCTTCCTTCCTCTCAAATTTCTCAGTCAGCCTCTTCAGATCACCAGATTTTCCAGGGCCTTTATGTTCAGGTGTAGAGGGAGCTGTGAGTTGATTTTGGATTCTCTGATCTCTTTGTAAGCTCTCTGTTGTTTGGGTAGAAGACTCTGCAGATGGTTGCTTCTGCTGAGCAGCCTCTATTGATGCTTTCTTTTCCTGCAGGGCTAACATGAGCATGTCTTTCTCTGCACGGAGCTTTGCCACCTCTTTCTCGAGTGCAGGAACTCCTTTCACCCTCTCCTCCATTTCCTTGAGCTGTTTCAAGGCTGTAGCCATCTGCTCTCTAACTGTCTGCAGCTGGCTGGGTGGGACTGGAGTCACTGTGGTGCCAGTTGCTGGAGTGCTGCGCCCAGAAGTTGCAGGACTGGGTTTAGTCCAGTTACTCTGTAGAAGCTGAGTGGATGGGGAGGGTAGGAGGTGTTTTGGAGGATCTGCGAGCTGAAGGCGTCCACCATTCTGGTGTTCATTGGTTTGTTCCTGTTGAAGCCGCCTGCTGGTTTCCAGGAGAGTCCTTTCAACTCTAGGATTGCGCTGCGGTGGAGGGGGTGGTACTTTGGCACCAGCAGAGAGAGGAGGTACACTAAGGAGAGTCACAGGAGAAAGAGAGAGTCCTTCACAGGGTGCTGACCCAAGGCGGTTTCGGGGTGGAGGTGGAGGGGGAGCCCGGCCATCCTCACTTGCAGGGGATGACAGAGACTCTGTAGATGTCCACCCACTAGTGCGTCCCCCAACACCTGGACTCCTCTGGGAGAGTTTGACTCCTCGGCCTGAGCGGCGGGAGCTGACTGGTGCTCGGCGGACATTGTGCCCACTTTCTATCTCTTCTACATATTTGAGGAAGTCCAGATCAAGCTGGAAGCCATAGGGAGTCTGGACGGAGTAGGAGCCAGGCTGGTCAGCTTCCTCTTGACTGGAGTAGATGAAAGGAGAGCCAAGATCTGAAGAGAAATGAATATGTGACTGGACAATATGGGCAAAAGATGGCCTGTTTGACTTGTCTTTTGAACAAACAGAAAATAATGTTTTAGTGTTTTTCACCAAGGTCAAATCTTAGTGCCCAAGAGATGAAATGAATGTATTTACTTGGTGTTTGTTCCTTGTAGGAACCTCATCAACCCTTCTTATGGCAGGCTGAAACTATTTGTTTTATTACAACAATAAACGGCACTACTTCAGCACATTGTAAATGGAAAATTTCGCCTAAAATCTAAGACTAAATATGTGTTTCACAGTCACAAAAACTGAAATGAGACAGATTTACAAAAACATGATAAACTGTGAAATATAATGCAGTGTCTCACCAGGCAGCTTTGTGTTAACTTGAACCGACTGAGTCATTTTTCAGGACTGGGACCTTTCAGCACAAGAACAGCTTTATATCAACACCTGCCTAAAGAAAACACACAGTGACATGAATGCATTTGTCATGAGGAAGAAGAAGGAAAAAAACTCTGCACTGAAGCTTGTTTAAGGCATTGGCACAAGACCTTCATTTGTACCCTTCTGACTGTGTTTAGGTATTTATTTGGCATCTCTGTGAGCATCAAAACCCCATACTCCAAATCATTCCATGAACATGCTGTAGTTGTTAGGTAAAAACAAATATAGGACAAGCTAAGGAGCTCCTTGCTCTTACTTTAAAGGTGGACATGGATGCCTCTTTAAAGGAGCTGTAAACTCACTACAAAGTGCAGAGAGGCCTGAAGAACTCAGTGTTTTTATGGCTCATTAGCACGTAAGAACCTGTGACTGAATTCTCTCCTTTCAGAGATAAGGAGCCTTTGTTAAATGGATCCCTTGTTTGCTTCTCCCCTTAAGAGGTGCTGAGGGACACCGAGGCTGACATCATCCATACCACAAAGAGAGTGCATTTTTCTGGTAAAGCATAGATCTCACCTGTGGTTAGTGAGGCTGTTAGGGAATCTATATGAGTAGAACTTCCACTTCCAAACTGTAAAAGTCAGTCGAAGTCCAAATGTACTTTTGCATTTAAGAGTGTTTTTATAGGAACTACTATCACGCAGTGTGGGTAGCAGTTTGGGGGAAACACTCAGACCAAAGTCAATAACAAAGAGCTGAACTCTGTCCAAAAACCACAGAAAGCTTCTCCATTAACAACAGTATCACACCTTTCACTCTACTGAGAAAGCGCAGGGTTCTTCTTGCCATAAAACCACAAGAACCTGCCATACAAACCATTTAACTAGGGAACGGGATATCCTCTAGGGCAGATACATCAGATAAAAAAAGCAAAGGTTGCATTCTGAAAAGCAGACCTCAATGCAAGTCGTAAAACTTAATCTTGATAAATTTCTTTTATAAAATCAACCAACAAAGTGAATTTAAATTTGCTTAAAGTAGAAAATAGATAAAGTGAATGAAGGAAGACAACTTAGTTGTTCTTGTTCTAGTACTGGGACTACTTGTTCTTTTTTGTTCCAAACAACAGCAAACACATAATGCTTCTTGGGCTTCAGGAGAAGTGCTACCAGTTAATGAAGGCTGATAACAGCAAATGGAACAGTGCAAAAACTGTGCTGATGTGCTGTGATTGCACTGTAATGTCTACATTAATTAAAAGATGACTACTCCTGTGTTACATTATTTTTGAATCAATTACTTACAATGCCTCAAATATTTATAGAAGTTCTCAAAGACAGAAAAATCCATAGTTTTAATGTCTTACCCTGGCAGCGACAAGAAGTGCCACCATGACAGACACAAAATATCAATCATTGCTGTAGAAACACTGTTTGTTACATTAAAGACTTTTCTACATAAGGAAGTTTGAACTGCTGCTGGAAGCTGCTCTTCTGTTGCTGTATCTTAATCATGTGTTGTGCTGCTTGATTGTGTTGGGCAACAAATATTCTCTGGATAATGTAGCGAGCGATCCCAGAATGCTTTGTGAGTAGCTCACAGCCACAACCAGGAAGGCCTCTTAGAACAGCTTTTTCCCTCATTATGTGGAAATTCATCCATGAAATGGAAGCTCCATTTTACTATTGAGCTAGTACATTTTATGGAGTTTGGTTTTTGATGCATGAGTCTTCAGCGGAGATGGTTGAGCTGAGTGCATCTCTACTCGTCATCTTTTGTAATTGATTAAAAGTGTGCATAAATATGAATCATTTTAACTTCAAAATGCTTTGATTCTGTTGATTATGATGGATAGAGAAGTTTACCTCCCTCTGCTGCTCAGTGAGTGATTCATGCAGCTGCAGTCAGGCTGGTTCCCACCTCACTGCTCAACTCAGCCCTGAAAGATAAAGAGAGACATGAATCATTAGACTGGTCTTAAAGTTCACATATTTTACCCCTATAAGACAACTTTATATTGGTCTCAGAGGTCCCCAAAAAATGCCTGCGAAGTTTGTTGCTGAAAAAACACTCCAGTATTGGATTTTTACATGTCTAAAAAACCCTGTTTCAGCCCCACTCAGAACAAGCAGTTTCTGTGTCTGTAGTTTTAAATGTTAATGAGCTGTCCGACTCCGCCCCCTGACTCTGCCCCTCTCAGGAAATGGATGTGACTTTATTGATCCTCCTCTCGGATGGCAGTTGAGAGGAGGATCAGGAGAGGAGGCTGAGACTTTCTTCCAAAGGGGTGGTGCTAACTCCCCATATGACATCATGAAGGGAAAATCTGAGAACGGCTTGTTTCAGGACACATTTTAGAACTTAAGTTATTATGACTGCACATACACTTTGACAGATCTGAACTCTGATTGAGAGATAGAGCCTGATAAACACACTACTAACGTCAGAACACAGCATAAGTGAATATTTGTGTAAAAATCAGGTTTCCAGTGAGCTTCTGCCAATAATCATGGAAGTTTGTGTTGGACCAGTACCTTACGAAAAGACATACCTTGTGTGTTTATATATTCACCACCTATGTTATCCACCTGCCTCATTGTGCTACTTGATTTTTTTAATGAAAATGCTGAATCTTCTTGCTTTTCCTCACACCTGTTTTAAATTTTTCAGTGTTTTCCCATCTTAACATTAGACACAGGGAAAGATCTGTTGGATTGGAGACGATTTGCTATCAAACCAAGAGAAACAGAGTAGAGCTAAAGAAGCCAAGAGACAATGGCTCATTCACAATGCATGCCTCAATGCTCAGTTCTGATCTTTTGATTTTGATTGGCTGTTCACACTGCAGTTGATTTCACATAAAAGTGGACTGAATCAGACATGAAAATGGCAGATTAAACTCTACTTGAGCTGTAACACTGTCAGAAAAAAATCCCATACGAGTAATGTGAGCAAAAATTTGGGTCACTTTTAACTGCAGTGTGAACATGGCTACTGTGTCGAGGTTTTTATTTGCATCCACCTGCAGTGCTACAAACTTCACGATCACAGGTGTGTGCTCTTACTAAGGAAATTACAGAGGCTGCTGTCTTTGTTGTTTTCATAAAACCAGTGTGGAAAGTAATTTCAATGCAACCACTTTAATTTCAAAAGAGCTAAAATACTTTATCTTTGAAATATGAAACAGGTACAGTTCCAGAAACGGTAACGAGAGGTACATACAGTTTTTCAATTAACTTTAAACACATGCTCCTGTAGCAGCACAAACACACACACACACACAGATGTGTTTTCCAGAAGCCTCCGGCACATTCCTCACACATGTTGTTGCAACACGCCGTTCGTCCTTCCAGCTCACTGACTACTGATAACCTATGCCACACGCAAATTCACACATATCATCTGTCAGCTCAGCCTGCAGCAGACAGACAGTTTATTATCCAAGTTAAAACCACAACATTCAGATTGGCAGAAGGCTAATTACCACAAATTACGCCACATGTTATTATACACAATGGATAAATTAAAATAACCACTGCAAAGAAAACCGATAAATCTCTGCGACCTGATAATAACGGTTCTGCTCAGTGTCTTCTTATCAGCCTCTACTCTGCTTCTCCTCAGTCTCTCTGTCAGGTTCGACTCTTAAGGTCAAACCTCAGTAAAAATGATGCTCCATCTTCCAATCAGAAAAGTTGTGACCTCACCTCCATGCCACTGTTTACTCTAACCAACACAAGAATGGAGCTGGTTCACTGTGCTGTTTTCTCAAAAATTAAATACAAACTTACCAGAGCCATAAATAGCTCATATTACTTATTAGCAGTTTGCTTGTGGGTAGTTTTATAATCAAATTAGAAGAATCTGACTGTTAAAGACTTGTTTAAACTCTTGTTTCACCCTTGATCAGATGGGTTTTGGTGCCCCTTTTTTATTTAGAAAATCAGGCTAAGATGTTTCTGTTCTGTTTATGTAATAAAAACAAAGATGGCTGCATCTCTAGTATAAAATGTTCTTTTGTTGTTGTTGTTGTTGTTTTTGTTTTGTTTTGTTTTTTCTAAAAGACCCAGTTAAGTGGAATATAGTGTGAATCGATGACAATGTAGAAACGATTTGATATGACATCATAGTTCACCCATACAAAAACACACTGCATCATATCTTTATTTTCAACACATCAATGATCATGACTGCATGCAGGCACTTAATCATAGGGCCATGCCACTCAGAAAAAGATGGTGAAGCCAAATCAAACAATACTAGGCATACAAAACTCGTGAGGACAAGAGCTACTACTTAGCTGTGCTGCAGACAGAGCTGTGACAAGTTTGAAATCACAAAATAAATGTATTTTTACAAGTTGTGTTACATAGAGGCTACTATAAACCACTTTAATCCTTAAAAACCTATTCAGAAGTTGACCCACAAGGGAAGGGAAGGACACTTCTATGATGGTTGTCCTCCTTTGATAAAAAAAATCTAAGTAAGAACAGGATATAATAAAGGGGAGAGTCAAGTTTTAAATATTGTTTTGCGGGAGCTTAAATATGTTTAAAAAGCTGCCATCATTTATTCTGCTTATTTTTGTATCAGTCCTGAAACTATATTTCAGCACTTTGCATAGTGGTGGAGCTACATCAAAACATAGCAATGCTTAATATAAGGTGATAATCTGACACAATAACACAAAGAAAAGGGACAGGACCTTTCTTGTTTTATCATAGAAATCATATCAGGTGTTATGGAAATTTCCCAGAATGTCATAGGAATCATTGGCAAGGTTTGAAAATTCTGAAAACAATCTTATGTCATAATTTTATGTTTTTTTCAGTGCATTATTGTCCTCTAGATCTTAAATAAGCATTAGGAAACGCTTGTGATGGAAGTGTCAGATGTTTTAATGCCTGTTTTTGTAATGCTGCAACAACAACTGATGACATATCGCAACTTAAAGGGTCGTCCTATTTCATAGGGGGTGATGTCACTCAAAAACAAGGGGTTGGGCTAAACTTAGAAAAAGGTACTGGACTTCTGAGAACTTTTTTGCCCATCCCTACTCTTCAAGTGCCCCCTTGCTCCTCAAAACAGAGGGATAGTGGTGAAATCTTATGATGTCTGGATTCATCAGAAGTTGTCAACAGCTTTCACATAAACAGATGTGACAACATTACTGGACATTTCTACCACAAGCATTTTTGAAATGTTTTTATGAAATAAAAGGAATATAATGCCTTGAAACAATGTTGAATTATGATAAAAGATGGATATCATAATTTTTTTTATCATATTTGTGAAGAAATGAAATAGATGTGTACACTTCTTTTGACACCTGAGCAGACATCTTGTCCATGGTTAACAAAGCATTCTGGGAAATTTCTAATAACACTGTTTGGAGTGTGCATCTGGAAATTTTCTGTGTAGAGGGCTATGTAGCCTTAGCACTTCCCCTCCCCTCCATGCCAACAAGGGTCAGAACACCCTAATCATAGATGTGAACATGCAGGGTTAAGGCTAACCTCCAACTTCCATATACACTGGCTGTGCTGCAAACCGACGTGCAGCCGTTTTGCTCTGATCGAAGCGTGTCTAGAGCGCTGCACAGAGTAGCCCAGAACAGAATGAGCTAAGAACACACAAGATCACGGAAGAACTATGAGTTCACACGGGAGTAGTATCAACAGCAGATTATTTAGGTGTTGATTTATTATTCATTTTGACATGATTCCATGATGCTTTTTGCTTCTGCCATGGGTGAGTATGTTAGGAAGTTGAAATATTCATGTAGGCTACAAAGGATGAGTGGTTTCATATACAAGTTTGTGGTTTTCACCTGAAAAGTTAACTTTTCCTTGTTAATGTTGCCGTAGTAGCTCTGTGACATACTGACCTCCCGTCGACCTTTTTCTTGTGCTGCAGGATGAGACGTTATGTTTATTTAGTTATGATTTATGACAATCAGGTGTGCATGCATTGTGTTGTATTTTGAAGTTGACCGGAAGCTTGGCATGTTTTCCAGCTGTTTGGATCAATCTTCTCTACATGGATTGATGGACCTGCCAGGTATCTCCTGTAGAACAAAGTCGCGCTTCTGAGACGTGCCAGAGCTGGACCGGGGTGCTGACAGTCGAACTGCTGTAACTGACTAGAGAGGGAGGGATTTGCTCTGCAGCGCACTTTGGGAGCCGATGGCAGCCTTACTGTTGTATGTGGAAATAGAGTGGTGCAGTCATGACGTAATTTTGTAGGCAAACCCGGAAGTTAGCATTGCATGGGTTCCCTCTGCGTCGAACCTATGGAATTTTTCAAAGGGTTTTTGGATTATTGCTGGAAATAAGATCTGTGTCCAATAAAAGTTTATGAAACTTACACATTTTGTTCATAAAGATAATCTTCATAAATTGATAATATAAGCATCATATCTGGTTTTTTAATCCGACAAAATTAAAAAGCTAACATCATGCTATATTGAGCTACAACACGGTCAACTGAATTTAACGTCATCACCCGCAGATACGAGTAAACGGCAGGCTCAGTTGCTGCACTTCGGATGATGACGTATAGTCTTCCCAACAAATGCTGTAGTCCTTGTTAGCTGTCTTTTAGCAACCGCCTTTATTAAGACATGAAAAGATACACAATCCAAAGGTGGGGCATGTTCCAGATGTATTTTATGTTGTAGGATAAAACGTAAAACTCTCTTGAGCTTGTGTTCACCACAGACCTTAATTCAGGCATTTAACAAAAAACTAATTCAAAAATCCCATAGACTTTCAGACGAGGGAGCCGGAAGTGCTAAAATGCTAACTCACTTTGGCGTTTTAGGACTCATTCTGCACCACTCTATTTGAGGTAAGTGTTAGGGGCGTACTGGGGTCTCTTGGGACTAAGTCATTGTCCTTATGATGTTGGATGATGACAGAGCACTCCTTAACTAAAACGCAGAAGTTAAAACAGTAGTGATGTTGGTATTACAAACTGTGACTTAGCTGAATTCCAATTTTTCCTTGTTGGCTTAAAAGTTGCTTAAAAAAATCATGTTTCTGGAAACTCCTGGTCAGCTGAAACAGAAAGGCGTATTAATCTGCTGACTGTGAAAATGCATAGCCTATACACGTATTTAGAAAGATTATTAGTGTTTTTATGGATGAGTTGGCCTTCAAATAACTACAAAATCAACCACTTCTCAACCTGTAATCCAGGAGAAGAAAAAATCCTACAAACACAATTACAAAGGTTTCCGCTGCAAGGACCAACTGTTCATAACTTTTAACTTATCAAATTATTATTCTTTCATTCTTCATTGTTCTTCACTTTCCTCATTTTGTAGTTGCAGTCATCAGTGTCTCTGATTTATACTCTTTTTTTTCTTCTCTCCTCTCACTTCCTTTTACACTCTTCTTTACCTCAACTCACATGATTCTCATTTCTTCTAACACCCTTTTCTCTCCCCGTCTTTCCCTCTCTAACACACACAAACCCACTTCCCCCAGCTCTTCTCCTCTCCTCAAGTGTTTCTGTTTTTCTCACTGAATTGATGACAGACAGCAAATTACAGAGAAGCTGCATTCCTTCCCTCTACACCCCGAGCCCTGACCAGCTGAGAGGCATGCTGTTGAATCTCTCTCCAACACGCACAAAGTGCCAATGTTCATAATGACACTCACAAAAGCCACAGACAAAATTACCAAAAAAGCCCATAAACACAATAACATGATTGCACACGCAAAGAAACAGCCAGCTGTGAAACCTACATGAATACTAACATATTAATGCATTTATATTCCATCTATATGTATGTCATTCAAATCCACACACAACCTCATGATTCAGCAGTCACAAAAACAACAACACAATGTTCACCGCCACAACTGAGCGAACACATTGTGACCATACCACCTTAATTTAGTAAACACTTTGAGAGGTTCTATTGTGCAAACACAAACATCATTGTTCTCCACACCGACTAAACATTAGTCTGAGACATCTGTATTTTCATGGCTACAAATTATGTGACATTCTTGATTCAGTTTGGATGCAACACTGCAATCATAACCCAGCAGGTCACACCCAACACTGCTTTTGCTTTTCTTCACAGTACCAACACTTTTTAGCAGCAGCAGCAGAACAAGCCAATAGTCTCCTGGTAGCACTGTTGGCAATCAAACATGAAAAGTAAAGCCAGAGCTTTGTCAAACAGAGTACAATAAATATCCTTCCAGCATGTTTCTAAGATGAAAACGTATTATAAACATAATCCTCATTGTTTATTAATTTTGTTCCAAGAGAGCGCCAGTTCCTTTGTGTTCGGAGAGATAAAAGGGTTGGTGTTTTTTCCCCCCTTGAAAGTGTCCAAAAAGTTTCCTGGAAAGATGTGCAGAAAATAAAAAATAAGACAGCCCACCACTGTCATGGAAAACTGATCTTCTATGGCTCTTTGGTTCTACTTAAATTCAAAATATTAATCTGGGAATACAGTGGATGTAGGCATCAGACAGTCAAGGTTTGGGGATCCCAAACTTTGCTATTCAATCATGATCCAGATTTTAATTTAATTGCCTGTCGTTTTTCCCCACAGTATAAGATTTATTGCCAAGAAGTGTTGTTACAACAAATAAATAATCTAGCAAACACATATTTCCTTACTTTGTGTGCTAAGTTAAGTTTGAAAGCTATTTCTTATCACTCATTCATCACATACAGCCACTCTTCCTCTCCAAACTGAAAGACTGGCAGAGAAAGAATGTGTAAATATCAATATTTAGTGATTTATTACATTTAATTACTATACTTATACTTGGAATTTCCCCTTGTGGGACTAATAAAAGAATATCTTATCTTAAAAGGACAAATCTATTACAGAATGTAGCATAAACAAAAAGAAAGCATGCCAGACCAACAACCATAGCTAGGGCTGCTCAATTATGGCAAAAATCATGATAGCAATTATTTTGATTGATAACGAGGTCTTGATTATCAAACACAACTACTTATTGACTTTTTAACATATTTATCATTTGTATTAATTAATGGGAAACACTTTCAACACTTTAACATTCTGAACACTTTAAAACAAGCGATAAATAAAAATAATAAAGCAAAAGGATAAAAACAAATACAAAAAAACTAATAAGATCATTAGAAGAAATAATTGAATATAAATTAATTATGCTTTTGAGGAAGTGGTCATGTATTATTTGTTATTATTAAACAATAAGTATCCTTCAATCTGAAGTATCTTGTTTCCATGATTGTAGGGAGCCATATTTGTAATAGAGCTCAACAGTGCCCGCCCACTTTTTTTATTGCGCTGGTTCTGTAAACAAAATTAACCATTCAAATCTTCCTTAGACATTCAGTAAAATTCTTTTTACAACACTGTCAATGCATTCACCAAATGAACAGCTACCTGTGTACTCATGAATATAAAACATCTGATTCTGCACAAAATTGACATTTGAAAATAGAGAAAGAGGCAAAGGTACAAGACTGTACAATTTCTCTACGAGGCTGTGGGAACTATATGTCCCATAATCCATTGGGATTCATTTTGTTTGTTTTTTAGGACAGTTTTTCAAGCTTTAAAACCATATTGGTACCTTTTAGCATTGCTTATCTTTTTTGTAGAGTTTACATTTTAAACAATATTATCTGAATATCTCATAGTTTGAACATTTATTGCTTCTTACTGGGTACTGTAGTATTCTTGGCAGAGATCACTAATTTAAACTGTTTTCCTTGAACAAAAGTTGTAATTGGTTATATCTTTCAAACTTCTCTCTTGTAGTGGAGCATTTACCATCATTTTACTCTCAGGTAGCATGTAGTAAGTCTGATAATCTTGCTGATAATCAAATCTGCTGTGGAGAAAATGAATGGGATTTTCACTTCCAGAACCACACTGTTGAGCTCTATTGTAATGATACTGAAACTCCTTTTTCCAGCCCTTAAATTGCATTTCTTTCCATCCTGATGCTCGGTTTGAACTTCAGAACATCATCTCCACCATGTTTGCATGCCTAAATACTTTGGTTGCTGCCATATGATTGGCTGATTAGGTAGTTTAGTTAATCAGCAGTTTTACAGGTGTACCTAATAAATTGATCAGTGAGTGTGTCACAAATGGTGTCATCTGTTAATCTGAATTTTTGTTCTATTTCCTCCATCTTCCCTTAAGTTTAAGTGACCCCCCACCCCCACCCCCAGCCTCCCCTGGTGACCTTCCAAGGAGTTAAAAACACTTGTCTGGTTAATAACTGAACCATCTACCTTCACTTAGTCTTTGAATAAAGGGCCTCATGCTTGTTGATTTGTTTAAACCCTACCTTATAGTTGGCTGCTTGTGTGATTTTTTTCCTCAAACCTCAACAGTTAACTTGGTGAGTACAGTTTTATGGGATAAATAAAGAAATTAAACTCAAACCCAGATGTTTTAAACTGGAATTAAGGGACTCAGCTTGTTGCCTGCAGAATTAAAACACTTCAGTAATGAATGAACCAGGCTTTAGCAGCCACAAACCAGATGAGCTCATGTTATATTTTAACACTGTCTGTTCTCTTTGCAATCCAGAATTTAGAAACTTGACTTTCAGCTGCAATAAAAAATATTTAAATTCCTAAAAATGCATACTTGTCGAGGTATTTCAACCAAATGTTTCTTAGAAAACTCACAGATCCATTGGTAAGTTTAGTTTTTCCTCTAGTTCAGTCGGAACATGTGACGAGTGGAGAATTACTGTGTCATCCTGGACTCTTAATGAAAATGGGAACATTAGGTTTTCCTGCTTTCAGCCACTTTATGGAAGAGGAAATGTGCTGGTTCGCGGCTCGGGCCATGTTTTCAAGCTGTGACCTCATCCCTACTACCACCCCTTTTTCCCAGGAAGAGGAAAAAAAAAGAGAAAAAAGCGACAGACTGACAGTTGAGGAGGAGAGGGAGTGAAAGCCAACATCCTCTCACTGACAGCAACTTTTACCCTCCATCTGTTTTACATAAGAAAACCCCCATTCAGAAATCTTCACATCCATAGGAACCATGATACAGACTCCAGACACTGACAGACACCCCTGGATACCATGCATGCCAACATGCACACCAGGATTACTACAGCAGTGAGGACATTCTTAAGTTTCAGTTTTCTGAATTCATGTACTGAAACTAAGCAACATGAATCCTTAAAATTAGATCCTAATTTATTGCAGCAAAAATGCTGAAGGGCAACAGAGAGTGTAGATCTCCACATGGGAAATTTCCAGCTGTTCTGATATCACAGTGGATAAAGATTTTAAAATGGACCAGTGGATAAACTTAGTTCTAGTTTTTTCAAACTACAGCTTTTATGTAAATTTAAGAGTTTTTTATTCCTTGATTTTCAGAAGGTTAGCACACTTTATTACTGTTCTTAGAGGTGCTGGAAAAAGTCCATTCACATCAGAATCACAAATATTAATTTCTACAGTCCTGAATTGATTCAAAATGTCCAAAGTTTTTTAACATACTGTAGTGTATTTAATCCAAGTCAGTTTCAGCACCACAGACCCCACTGCTGATATTTTTCTCCATATACTATCTTTATCTTCTCTGGTACAAACAGTATCTGTCTGACATACTCATGTACCACCTGTACTGTCTATAGAGCTGTAAGACACTCACTCAGCATGTCCATTTTCACATAAGAAAAGTGTTTAGACATGTTGTATGGTTTACAGTCCCCGGTAGGAAAAAGCATGAGTTAAGTTATTAGGGCCTGAGCACTTACCTTGGTTGGAGAGGACCCTGTTGTATCTGTATGGGTCATTTCTCTGTCAGAAGAAGCGCTAATGTGGGGGCTTAAACATGCTCAAAAATTAACCAAACTTAAAAGAAAACTTTCCCAAGTGGAAATGTTTGTATTTTGGTGGAATTGTGCAAGTCCATCAAGCAGGGGCCCCAAACATTAGATAGGGGGCTGGGTAAGAGCTACGTGCATGAAACTCGGTAAATATATTTGTCATGATTGGGCGAAAAAAGGTATCTTCCTTACATCCTCAAAAATGTACAGGAAGTGCACTACAAACAGCTAAAGGTCCAATTTTGAAGTTTTTTGGAAGTTTTCATATTTTAACAAAATAGTCTGATGGATTTCAACCAGTTGACTCTTTTTCTTTCTTTTTTTTGGCTGCAAATGGGTCATCGTAAGAACTATAAACTATGATCTATGATCTGCAGCCAAACCCTTGTAGTTGGGAAACACAAATAAAAGCACATTTTGCCCATTTAAATTGAGTTGCTCATTCCTTTAAGACTTTTTCAAACCCCATTTTTAACACAGACACTCATTCAAACCCCCATTATAGAGGTAAGAAGTCCCTCAAAGATTTAGAAAACGTATCGATCATAAAGGTATGTGATAACTTTGGCCAAAATGTTACGAATTTTTGCTTTTCGGCTGAATTTAATCATTGTAGGATGAATATTCAGAGCCACATATGAGTCCAAATGCATTCTGATAACTTTTGTCTTTGGGTTTTGTTCAACTGGGGAGCAATATTTAAAATACCCTGTGTGACAGTCACAACTCTGCAGAAAATAGTATGGGTTAATTTTATCAAATCTAATCAGACAAGCCCATTTCAGTGCCTGTTGTGGAGATTTTGGTTTTAGCTTGATTGGCAAAAGAGCTAGATGGACCCAGAGTTCAGGTTGTTATCCTCTACTGCACTGTTCCTAGAGAGCTCCTGGACCTCCAGGTGAGATTGATCTGGGTGCTTATTATAAAGTCTTGAAGAATATTTGAGCCTTAACTTCTACATTTTGTCTTAACAGTATCTTAACACTTGAAAAATGCTATCTGCCAATGAGTAAATGATAAAGCAAAAATTAAAGGCGCATCCTGAGCCTGGGGCCTGATAGAAGTTTCCAGAACTTTTCTTTCATGCCTTTAACCTTGTGAGGACATTTAGGCCAAAGAGAAATACAGAGGAGGGCCTCTCTCCTGCTGGGATAAATCTGCAGTTTCCTGAAGGGAAGCCCATACTCCCCCTATAAATCCTCCTCATCAGTACACACACACACAGTCACAGCCTCTTCATGCCCCTGTTGGAGACCTCCCATTGTCTCCCAGTAGGAACTGGGGGGAGGAGAGGGGTCCTGCCAGGAAACCCACCAGGCCGTCCTGAAAGCTGCTTCCTGAAGGCAGCAGGAAAACACTGCAGAGAGGACAAGCAGAGAGCGAGAGCTGAACAAATAGAGCCAATGTGACACGAACACACTCTGCAGCATCCTGCAGCCAAAAACAGCACAGAGACCAACATCACATGATGCATCACACTGAGGTTAGATAACATGTTATCAGTTCTGGCCCGAGTGTTTAAGAGATTGTGTGTGCTGAAGTTCTCACACGGTAACACTCTGTCACCTCTGAGCAGGGCTCTGCCACTAGACGCCATTTCCTGTCCGACACATCTTCAAAACAAATCACGCACTCATGTCACATCAATATCTTGTGTGTCCTGTAGTAATCCTGAATTTATTTATTTTTTTATCACAGTCATGTCGACTTCAGACTTCACATGCGTCCTGCTTCCCCTCCCTCTTCCTTCCAGATCCTCGGCAAACACAATCAGGCACATTCAGCCTCCACAATAAGGCTTTATGCCGCCATGGTGGCGACACTGTTTTCAGAAAGTTTTGTGAGGCCTCGTTGTTTTCTCCACATGACCCCCCCTTCACTCCATGCCTTTTTCTGACTGTTTCAAGGTTCAAAATGTCACACAGTGAATTTAATAAAGTCACTAAGGAAAGCCTGACACTGGCAGATGAAGAGAGTCTGGTGCTGAGAAGCAACTAACCAACATAAAAGCTCTTTTCATTTCACGCCCTGCACTCCTGAAATTTCCTGGCATTGTCTGGATGGGGTTCATGTGTGAAAGGTGATTTTAGAAAACATCAGGATGTGAATGTCCTTAAATGATCTACAAACAGCAGGAGTTTGTGGCTGAAAAGGTTGAAAACTTCCACATGGAGCTCTTTATGAATGGATGCTGATGACATTAAATCAGTCAGATCTCCTCACTCTGATATTCAGCTAATTTGATCCACTGCAAATTACTTTTGCGTTGCCCATGTCATATTTTCTACTTTAATGTGTTGTCTTTTAGCCTTATAATCAGACTAGACTGAAAATATTTTAATTATGCTCCCATGTTTGACATCATATGCATATTAACCAATTTCCTGTTGGAAGGGAAGTTGTTTTGCTCCATCCAGCCAGTGGTGATGAATCATTCTCTTTCAGATTGCTATTTCTGATCAACTCAAAACAGCAAATAACTGTACTTATTTATGTCTTGGTTTTTCTGTGATTGTTGCTCCGAGATGCTGAAACCGCAGTCTTGAAAACAACAGAATAACAAATCAAAAATGTGGGCAGCGGTTCACAGAGCTGAAACCAAACGTAAACTTCCAAACAAAGAACTTCCTTTTCTTCTTTCCTGGAACTCATTTTTCCCTCCAAAGGCTCATTTATGCTCTATGTTGGATAAGGATACAGATGAAGCCCTCCTTTTGTGCACTGTGTTCATTTTGTCTGTATTTCTCTGGAAGCTTATGGAAATGTCGCAATACCACTCTAACTTGTGGGGGCAGTGTTGAGCAGGGTAGTCCGCAGTTAAAGCCAGACTAGCAAAAACACCATGAAGAAGAATATTTGGAAACTGTTAATTACTGACAGCAGGTGTTTCCATCAGATGTGTTGGTAGGTGTATAAAATCAAGCATCCAGACATGCAGTCTCCATTTACAAGCTCAGTGACTTCAAGCATGGTACTGTGATGAATGCCACCTTTGCAATAAGATGGTTTGTGAAATTTCATCCCTGCTGGATATTCAAGTCAACTGTAAGTGATATTATTAGAAAGTGGAAGTGTTTAGGAACAACAGCAATCAAATAAAATTGCAGAGTAGGGTCAAGGACTGCTTAGGCACATGGTGCGCTGCTCTGCTGATTCCATAGCTGAAGACTTCTGAACTTCCACTGGCCTTAATGTAAGCACAAAACCTGTGTGGTGGGAGCTTCATGGTATTTGTTTCTATGGCCAAGCAGCGGCATTAAATCCTCACATCACTCATCCAATGCTAAATATTGGACTTTGTGATATAAAGCACTGGCACTGGACTATGACACAGTAAAAATGTGTTCTGTGGAGTGAAGAATCATGCTCTGCTGTTCAGCTGTCAAATGCCAGTAGGATGTTACCTGCCTGACTGTACTGGGTCAACTGTGAAGTTTAGTGGAGGAGGGATAATGGTATGGGGCTGTTTTCCAGAGTTTGTGCTCAGCCCTTTATCTCCATTGAGGGTTTTTACAGACTCTGTTAGTGTAATGGTCAAGTGGCTGAATACTTTAGTCCATATAGTGTATCAATGTCTGTAAAGGACAATGCTTAACATGGCTGGGGCCGATTGTACCATGTAGTTTCGCTAATAGTAAGAAAAACTGACCTGGAAAAAACCAACAGAGAACACTAAATAAAGACATTTGCTTTACTTTTCTACAAACAAACCATGTAACTTTGGTTATACTTTGGCACACCACACAGTTCCTCCACCTGTATCGTGCTCATCAGCTGTTTGGGCATGAGGGCTTTGAAAGAGACAACCAAACAAGCAAATAAGTCATTCTCTCACTTCTATAACACAATAATATTCCCTTAACATTGGCAATGTGTTTAAACTCTGCTCCTTAAAAACAGCCCTCCACAACATGCATTCACTGAACAGTAAACCACTGTTTTGGTTTCATGGATTATTCTCACATAATGAGGGAGAAAAGCAGTTAAAATGTACTTCCTGGTTCGCGCTGCGATCAATCTCAGAATGCAATGCAAGTAGCTTGCAGCATTAACCAGGCCACTTTTAACAGCTTTTCTCCCCCATTATGTGAAATTCATCCATGAAACCAAAACAGTGGTTTGCTGTTTTGTAAATACACTCCATGGAGAGCAGTTTATAACAGAAGAGCCTTCAGTTAAAAATAAACAGTGGAGCTGAGCAATGCATCTCTACTCATCCTCTTTTTTCTTACTGTTTTGATTGAGAGCCACCAGTGGTAGAATTGACATTCTGTGTGTTTAAGGGAAGTACCACCTTCTTCATTTGCATCCGAATTGAAATTGCATTTAAAGTTGTCATTCTGACAAGATTCAAGGTGAACCACAGATATGACTAGACATGGATGATTTCTGGAATAGCAACAATACTGTGTATTTCTTTTAATAAACAATGAAGTTAGCATCTGTTTGCAGCTTACACAGCGTTACACAGTTTGAATCCTTGCAGCAGAAGCATTTAGTCAGCTGAGTCTGAGGCGGCCTCATGCCTAACGGCGGTCTGCCCCTCCCTGAAACAAAGCAAGCCTCTCAAATCAAGTTTTCCCCCAATTACTCTGTTTCCAGCTCTGACGTCACGATGCATTTCAGACCAAACACACCTTGTTTTCCCACCAACTCTCCAGGCCTGTTCCCAAAACATGACAAACTGAACCTTTGTGGAGGCTGCTTTTTAAAAGCAGCCCAAACACCACCACGCTTTTTCTCTTTCAGCTTGTTTTTCATCTTCATAGTACGTATTCATCCTTCTTTTCAGTTCTCCAACCAGCTTGTTTGTGTTTTGTAGCTGAAAAAAGATCTCAAATAAACCAGCTAAAAGCATCTTTAAACCTCTCTCACAGTTGACCTACATATCTGCTCCACAGATTTCTGAGACTGTGACCCATTTGTCTCTTTCACACAGTAGCGACTGTAGCCTCCAGATGTTCGATTCTCATAACTACAGTACACGAGCAGATGCCAGCCGCTGCTTTCTGCCCAGAAACAACTGAAATATATGTCTCCTATCATGTTATTTCCTTGACTGGTGGGAATTATACCAGTTCAGCTCCTCTCTGATGGAGGGGGTTGGGGTAATGACAAGGCGCTGGCTGTACGTGGGTCTTTAGAACACTTTGAAATGTCTCCCAAAGCTGCTGTAACACACCTCCATCCACATTTATCTGCTCCTGTGGAAAATACATGTTTGTAGGCCCTAATTCAGTTTTCCATCTCGCTCTGATTTAGTTACCCTCTCAGATTCAGGCTCTTAGAGTCTTACAGAGGCAATTTGATGTCTGCATGGCATTATGAAACTCAATTTGACATATCAATCCATCCATCTGAGACCAGAAGACAATCTGATAAGTAATACACCCGAAGAAAACTTCTTTTATAATGTTTGGCCTTTTCAGTCCTCTTGTTGACTTGTCTGTCTTAATTACATTTGTTTTGGCCTTTCAGTTTATTTTCCAATGCAATTCACTCCAATTTTGTAATTGTTTCTGATCACTTTTAAGGAGAAAATAAACAAACTACAGGAACACACGGACAAAGTCAGACTAAAGGATAACAGCATTTTGTGTTTTTGTAGCCAATTTATTGAAGACACCATGTTGGGTTGCAGTCATACCAACCATGGCAGGAGGATTTTGAGGATTTATTTCCAAGGATAAATGGTTAGGTGTGTGTGGAGAACACAACAGTCTTCTACATCCTCACGCACCTGGAGAGAACATTGCTGGAAGAATGCCATTAAGGTCTTTGACACACCATTAGGAGTCAAGCTTGATGGCATCTCTTTTGTCTGGGCATTTTCACCCCTGATAACACGCCTAGAGACCAGCCGGTTGTTTACAGGCCCCTTGGAGATCTACATCAAGACCAGAGGCTCATGGCAACCCTACTACCCATCCAGAAAGTACCCTAGGCCATGCTTACTTGCCACATCCCCCACTTTGACCTGAGGGTGTGGATTTTGTTATATTTCAACAGATTATTTTCCAAGTGTCCCTGGTAATATGCAAAGACATCCAGTGCATGACTGGGGTGTCGTCAATCCTCCCTCCTGCCTGACGGGACCCTCAGGCAGCTTACTTGCCAGATTCTTACTTCAGCCTCAATTTTTCAGCTCAAACATCCCTGAAAGTTCAGCACAGTTCTGTAGATTTAGAAATTTTGCAACTTGTTGTATAAATTGTTAACAAGTCTTTAAATTGTCTATGCTGCATTGAGATAAAACCTGGTAGAAAAAAGACGGGCAAACTTAATACAAAAGACATCTGTGATCATCTGGGAACTGAACTATTGTAACCTCGTTCAGACTTTACATGCAACATCACAGGGCAGGAGGGAAGCACAAACAATGAAAAAATCTGAACCCATCACAGAAAGTTTTAGTGCAGCCACAGACTCAAACAAAACTTTTATTGTCTGAGCCAAAAAATATGAAACTGGGTTCGTATGGTTCATAGAATCACAGTGACTAGCAGTGTTTCCAAAAACAGTCGCGGTTTGGTTCTTCCAGAGAGAAGCGGTCAGTTCAGGCAAAGCACAATTTGACCTTTTGGTGCTCTAACCAAAACAGTCCTGTCTGATTCAAAACCAGTCGACCATCTGACCACCCAAAAGTCCTTATAAGAACATTTATCACGGCTCTTTATCATAGTCAGTGTAAATAAATACTGCCAATCTGGCCCAGTGTGTGGTCAGTTTGGTGTTTTCCCACCCTGATGTTTTTTAATGGAGTTTGATTTATGCCACTGTCCTGTCTATGCCAGTACTTGAGTTAATGTGGGTATTTTTAGCCTTTGTCTTTTTTTCATCCAGAGTTTCTCCGGCTGCTGGTGCAAAGTCTGTGTGACCAATCTGGTTGTATGTGCATTTCTTCATATGTCAACAAATCATGAAAAATATCAAAAAAGGAATGACTCATAGCAAAGAATTTTCTTGAGTAATGATAAGCACCTGCTTAGAGGTAGTTTCATCCATTAAAGTTGAACTAATGTTGTTTATTTGGTTTATTATTGGAGCACTACATGGGTATAAATCCACATCTTAAAATAGTCCACAAAGAAACACCCTATTTTCTCTTGTTTGGACAACAACTGTAGGCAAATGCTGTTCCCAGCTGTTTTGAGAAACCTTTAAGCCATTTTCTAATTAAACAACATATTTGATATCTATTTTTACGATTTTTAAATGAGAACCATCAGGCAGATTAAAGAATAAATGTCTAATGCACTGCTTGTTTAGACAATAACAGGAAATTTCCAGGCCTATCCTGGAACAACCTTTAAAGTCTGCTGAGATCAGCGCTCCACTTTAAAGAGCGTCAGAGCTTAAGATAAGACATCTGAGCTCCAAGCAAGAGATGGCTGTAGATAAAGTGACGACCTTTAGCTAATTTCCTGTTTCATTAAGACAATAGCACAGCTGGTCTGTGAAGCGTTTGGTCTATGTTCCTCATTACTCTTACTCTCCCTTATTATCTTCAGATATAATGAAGATTACAGTCAGATCTTCACTTTAGCTGTGAAAGGATGTTCTCTGTAGCCGCAAACACAATTTTTAAAACGGAAATATTTATTTTCTCCTGCAAAGATCCAGTTTGACGTCAGTTTTAATGTAAGAATCTAATTTTATTATCCAGTCAAAATGATAACATTTGTCAAAAAGAGGAGTCACAGATGACTGAATCTATTATGATGCCAAAAGGAGGGACTTCATAGTAAATAACGACACAGAGAACCAAAAAACAAAATTCCAAACTAAAGTAAATCGAATTAGAGTTAAAAAATTAGATGCGAAAAATCATAAATCCCTCATTTTGAAAGAGTTTTGAAGCATGTGACTGTAAATCTTTAAATTTAAAACCAGCGTAAAATCAGAGTAAAAAACTTCCAAAAGTTAAGTTACATAAGTCGAACCACACAGAATAATCATCCAATCTTTTTGTTTTACACTAAAATACTATTACACTTCCTGTTAGTCACATTCAGCCCTGTTTGTCTGCCCAAAGAAGCTCTTGAGACACTGATGTAAGATAACTGTTACAAGAAACAAAAAGAAAAATCTTTCAGTCATGTGCATAAGATTTAGGGGTGTGAGCTTAAGATTCAGGGGCTGGGGATGGGGGAAAGGCAGCCAGAGTCAAGCTGCACCTCGGCAGCAAAGGTCAAGCTCGATGGCATTTCTTTTGTCCAGGCCTTTTCACTCCTGGTGATACACCCAGAGACAGTCCGTGGTTTTTAGGCCCCTGGGACATCCACAGCACACACAGAAAGCAAAAATAGAGCCCACTCCAACAATAAAACATCTTTAAGTGCACAACAGAAAAGAGACTTACAAAACTGAGAAGTCCGCACACAAAAAATGTCCATTGAAGTGTTGGCCCCTGCCTTGCCTGGAAATACAACTACTTAAAAGGTTATTTTTTGACTGCTAATTCCTCAGTTTTGTACATCCACACAGCACAAACAGGGGCTAGCAGCAACCCTACTACCCACTCGGATGGTACTCTGGGTCATGCTCACTCGCCACGTCCACCCCTCACTCTGTCCTAATGATGTCAACTTTATTTATCAACAGATTTTTTCCCCATCCACCTGGTAATATGCAAGGACATCCAGAGCACAACCTGGGTTGTGTCATAAACATGCCAAAGTTCTGTACAGTACTGTAAATAAATAAATTGTGTTTTGTTTTATTCTACCTCATAGCTTAAAAAACAACCAACAAACAAAGAAAAAAGAAACCCTACTTGCTACCTCCCATCTCCTTCTCTTAAACACACTGAACAGCCTCTCCTGAAAAGCCTCTCCAACTCTGGTATGAAGCTAAGAGTGGTAATTTCCATGTGCAAAGCCTGCTTGCCTGTTAATTATGAGGAAAGTCTGCTGCTATCAGATTCCTCAAAGCCCCCACACTTACAACTAATTGCAGCCTTAGAAAAAAAGATCCTTAACCTAAAAAGTAAACATACCACAGAGACTTTCTATACATCAGTGAATAAACATGTTTAAACCTTTAAAACCTATCCACTCCACAGTGAAGTGATTTTTGAACAAATAACAACAACAGGTTAAAGGGCTCCATCATCCTCTGCAAATGTCAGACTACTTCTGCACAGTCTTGTCTTTTATTTGAACCCAGCTACAGAGGCCTCCTGTAGGGAAGGAGGAAATCAGAACCAAATGCCAAGTGCCTAAAAGTTCACAATTCAAATACTCAAGCAAAAAGACAGAGGTGCCATCAGCTCTATGAAGCTACAGAGGTGGAAAAAGTAAACAACTGTAGTCAAGTAAAAGTACAGTTACTGGACTATAAATCTGCTCAAGTAAAAGTAAAGAGAATTTCATTTAAAGTTTACTTTGATTACCAAGTCCTGAGCTACTGAGCTGTACATTAAAACCTAATCTTTTCTTATTGGCAAGAACAACAAGAGAATAGATCTCCAGCCAGGGTTGTTTAGATAAAGTCACACCTCTAAGTAAAATACACCGAAAAACTTAGTGTTAATTTAACCTATATAGAGTTTTACTTCACACTTTTAGTGTGTCTTTGTTGATCAACATTACATCTAGTTAAACTACATATTTAAAGTGCTAATTTTACAGTACGACAGAGCTGCAGCAAGAACAAAGCGGAGAGTCAACCTCACTGAAGGGCAACAAAAACTTACGTGCTTTGCATCCTTAAGGAGCACCCAAATTCACAGGCGGGAACTCTAACTCAGTGGATAACTTCACGCATGGTGCAAATGTGTCTAACAACAAAAAACACTAGAAACATGACCAAAAGGACCCCAGCAGGGATCACTGTACAACAGCCAACATATAAATATATATAAAACACAGCAAAACACTCTGCCCAAATGCATAACTGGGGACTCTGCCCAACCATCCCCCCAGATTTGAAATTATAATGGGCAGAGCTTAGATGAATTGGCTCAACAGAGTTTAACTAACACTAGTGGATCAACACTGTGTAACTCCGAAACTGAAGACCATTTCACTCAGGATCGTTCTCTCGCTAGTACCTAAATAAAAGTACAGTTACTCTAGTAGAAGTAAAAGTACTGATTTCAAAGTGTACTCAATAAAGTACAAGTGCCCAAAAAACTACCCAATTACATTAATTTGAGTACATTTAATTAGTTACTTTCCACCTCTGAGGGTGATGGCGAGGGGCAAAGGATGGATCAGACAACAAGGGACCTTCACCTGCTTCATGTCCCACAAAATCCAAGACAAAACAAGGCATAGTAGTTTAAATTGCAGCATGAAGTTTCCTTTCTTGTGTTTAAAAATTATTTGCCTTAACAAACATGTTGTGCAAAAAGAAAGCAGGTGTACTGTGTGTCTGAAAAAGATGCCAACGCTGAGGAGGTGTGGGTATTCAGTGGCCCAGGATGAGGATATTTATTGTTTGTGAACGTACTCATGTTGATGTTTCTGACCGTACTTCTCTGTCAGTCTGACACTAGTGAGGCCAACAACTCTCTCCCGTCTCTCTGCATCATGTCACTGAGTTAGTGACAGCCTTGGAGCACTATAAACAGTTCAGACCTCTCGTAATAGAGCTAAAAATATAATGGTATGTAGTATTTTATCAAGCTGCAGCTCTTGTGTGAGGGGACAGGCCCAAACTGGATCTGGATTTATTTCAAAGATCTGCTCTTTCTGTCCTGTAAACAGGAAAAAAACACCTGATATAGGATCAAAGTGTGTAAGATAGAGGAAATTTAAGGACAGACAGGTATCAGAGCGTAACACTGCCCCTGTTCACCTCTCACTAAATTTACAGACTGTCTATTTTAAGGCGACAGCAGTAAGTCAAAACTCAGGCTCCTGTTGCAGTAGACAGTTTCCCCTGAGAGAGCCTCAGAAACTCGTCAAGAGATTAACACTGATTTAAATGACGTCTCTGAGCATCGCCTCAGCTCTGTATGCAGATACTGTAGCAATATGGACACATTTAGTTAATTTGTCTTTGCCTCAGAGTAACTAGATATGTACAATCTTATCAGCAGTGTTGCAAGTAATAGCTGGAAAATCAAAATTAGATTTGCACACATTCGCTTGTATCATGATAAAACATGAAATAATATAGTTGATTACATTCATTTTATTCTCATTAATCTAAACTTGGTAATTCATAATGGCAATGTGAAAACAGAATTATAAATTATTTTTGCAAATTTATTAAAAGTAAAAAAAAAAAAAATCTTACTGACATCAGCATCCAGACCTTTTGACAAAATACTTGAAATTTAGCTCAGGTTCCCTCCATTTCTCTTGGTCTTTGCTGAGATGTTTCTACACCTTGATTGGAGCCCACCTGTGGTAAATAAATTGTTTGGACATGATTTGGAAAGGTACACACCTCTCTATAGAGGGCTTCACAGCTAAGAAAGGGGTCTGGATCATTACCTCCACCAAGGAGGTTATGTGATCGGCAGGGTTTGTTAGTTTGTTTGTTTGTTAGCAACATAACTTAAAAAGTTATGGATGGATTTTGATGAAATTTTCAGGCAATGTCAGAAATGGCATAAGGAAGAACTGGTCAGATTTTGGGAGTGATCTGGATCACTGTCTGGATCCAGGAATTTTTTAAAGGATTCTTTACTATTGGGAGATAGGGCTAACGGCGGAGGTCTGCACTCTCCAAGTGCTTTTCTAGTTTCTGAATGCACTGTACAGGTAGAGGGGGCTCCAATGATAAAAAGGTTGAAGAACACTGGTTTAGATGGCATCTTTACTTCAATCTGCTCATTACAAAACTACCTATGATTTCCGTTTCAGTTTACAGGAAGAGGCTAAAATGAAAGCTAAACCACATGAGTAACTTTCCTTTAAACGCTTTTTCTTCTAGTCTTCTATCTTATTAGTCAGCCATCCTTTCTTGGTCTAGTTGCTTTCCTGTTGCATTTTTTATGTCCTACATAATCAATAAATGGTCTCCACACATGATCAGATATTCCAGTTTTCCTTCTGCAGCACTGTGCCAAGAAGCAATATTTTCCCTCTGAGTTCCTCATCCTGTACAAGTAAAGCCTGACCCACTGCAGAGGTAGATGATTTCAACCACTATCATGTTTCTAGAGGTTATTAACAGGCCTGTGATAACACCTGCATCTATACAGGTGCCGCTTTTTTCATGTTGTCATTACTTGACACGAAAGTTGAACTTTAACGTCACAAGTCATGCAGAAACAAAGTCCCAACAAGGAGCAGCCTGTACTCATTTTTCAATTTTAGAAATTGTGGCTTATTTAAACAAACCAAATCACACTGAATGATTCACAAGAACAATGTTGAAATGATTATGGTCCACATCTGCGTGGAAACTATGGTTAACAAAGAGAATTTAGTGGTTATAGAACATAAACTTTGGTAAACCCTTCTTTTACTGAGTATAGGGAAGTGAAAAACTCCAGCTATGCAACGTACAAGCCTTCGCCATCTCCATTTACACTGCCAGCTCATCAATGTTATGTTTCATGAACTCTACAAGTTTCTCCCAAAGGTGGAGAGACTTCCGCTGTGACCATATTTCACTCTCTTTTGCAGGTCATGTACAGCTGTTTGTTTTGAATCAGATCACTTTAACCATCATACTTAAAGGCAGCTTCTACAAATATCTGCATATGAACTTTGATGAAAGACAGCAGTGTGACCAGAAGCAGCGTGGACACATCTGCTGAGGTCAGCCTCGCAGATACTGACTCAACATCTGAACATCCAACACCACAGACTGAAGACTTGGAGAGATGATGCACGGTAATGACAGACAAGAAACCAGCCGGGGGTGGGGCGGGGGGGTTCAACACTTCTGGCAAAAGTGGAGGACAAGGGGGGATTTCCATTCCATGGCGCAGCCTCACTGACAACAGAAATCTCTCTTTATGTAGTTTTCATCCAATAACAAGCTGACTTTATTATGACGCATTTCCAAGATAGACAGGGAATAACAGAGTGAGGGCAAAAAATTAAAAATAACCCTCCAAAAAGCTGTTTTTATTGTTTTGTTTGTTTTTGTTTTTGTTTTTGTTTTTGTTTTTCGTGTGGAAAGCCTTTATCTGAGATCCAGAATCACAACACCTGGCCCAAATCTGCTGGAAAGACATCTCACATTTCAAGAACAATAAAATTGTAATCTAAACATTAAAGCACAGTTTAATTCAATTACAAGTACAGAAATGCATCTATCTATTTAGGGCATAAAAAAGAAAATATAGCAAGTTAATAGTTGATTCTTTCACGTTTGTACAAATCTGTAAGTCAGCTTTGACCCATCAATAATTTATCTTAATAACAAATGTGACTTATTTGCAGAAAGAAAACTCTTCAAAAGAAATAAGTCAAACTTAGAGCCCTATATACACTTTAAAAACAAAACTGGTACTGTTATAAGTTGCTGCATCATTTGTGCAAATTTAAATTATTATTAAAAGAGTAATGCAATCTTCCATGAACTGTAAAAGTTTTTCACTTTTGTGCGTCAAAATCTAAAACTCTTCAGCCAACATTTAAACGAACTTTATATATAAAAAATTATACATGTCTTTTTTGCTGTGACAACATTAGGCGTTGTTTAATCAATTAAACACTATAAATCAGTTAGGTTATGTCTAAAGCACACGCAGTAAACAGTTTTGCAGAGCCGATCAGTCTGACAAGAACCAGCTAATCGATAGATGCGTAGATCAGTATCATATGGGTTAATCGATCCCTCGGGCTGTTCCTTACCTTCTGGCCTCTCTCCGTCCACTCACTCTCAGGACTGTCATGACTTTCGGAAAAGGTAAGAAAAGTTTAGGAGGAGAAGAAAAAAAAAAAGGTACTGCCCCGCTGACAGATATGAAGTCAACGAGGATATAAAGCCCGTTTCCGGTGTGGATTTCAAAGTAAATCAGTGCATGTAGACTTTATTACGTCCTTCGTTTACTCTGTTAGTGCCTTGCATATAAATACTGAACTAATACTACACAAAGACTACCTTATTACTTTATAAATCAAAATAACGTTGCATACTGTGTATTCACTGACAATATAAGCAAAGACTTGTGCAGGCCATACAAATGCCTTTTATCCAGGCAATTATTAGTAATGCTGTATAGAAAAATGTCTGCAAACCAATTTTTTTGCAGTCAAGTTTGAAAATGGCCGGACTTTTACTCATTAAAACAGATGTGACACATTCACTTTCTGTTGTATTTTTATAAGCATTGAGCCTTCACTATCTTAGGCCTTATGCACCAGTCCAGTCAAGTTTTCCAGCGTATACCTCACAGCTACAGCCACCTACAATCCTCTATTTTACTTGACAAATTCAGTTGTTTTTTTTTTTTTATTCTAATTATTTTGTTTGTATTACTCAACACCAGTAACAGCTATAGTGAATCTGACAGTTTGGGAAGATTCTTCAGAGTGTTGTCTTTCTAAAAACACCTTGTTTGTGCTTGTACTCTAAATGGTTTAAACAGCATTCAATTTAATTTGGGTAATCCTGGATAGGCACTTCTTTTTTACTAATTTTACCCATAATATTAAGATGTTAACTGTATTACAATGAGCTGAATAAGATGGAGGAGAAAGGAACAACAGAAAAAAAACAATTATTCTAATTGTGTCAGTAAAACCCTACATATATTTGTCATTTCACTGAATATTAAAACCATATGTTGTTTTTTGCCAATCTTACAGTTAAACAGAGAAATTTCATGACACAAATACAAAATCAAAAATTTTCTAATGCCGTTTTTTAAAGTCAGGACATAAACTATTAGACTGTTTACAAAAAAGCGTAAATGAAAGGGCAAAAATGTTAATCACTTATTGAAATTTGGAAAGCTTTTACAGAAAATACGATATATATATTTTTTTTAAATAGATACAAGTATTATAAGGAATTTCGCTTGGCAGAGTCCCACGAGAGGCTAAGGATAAAAAGGTCATATCTACTCAAATTATATAAATATATATAAGGCAAAAAAAGAAAATGCATGCATAAAACACATGTTCATAGTTTGACTAGCTTTATCTTTCTGAAAACTTACAGGGTGAAGGAAACGTAGTTAGACCTTGTGCACATTTGCTATTAAAGATTTACGTGTAAACACAGTATGTTGACCCCTACTGTATGGCTTCAACCTAGGTTTGCATTTATTTTGAAGGAAATCAACACCTCTCATTGAACTTCCTTCTTCACTCTGATGCTTGACTTACCTTCTTGAGTTGAGTGAAATGTACAGCTTGACGGAATGAATGACAGACAGGTGAGTCATCCAATTAGGAACGAGATATTGAGACTGTGGGCGGGGTCAACGGAGCGGTAGGGCTCGTTCACAGTTTGGTCAAATGGCGCCAATGTGACAAAAGTTTACTTTAGGGTTTGTGTCTGCCTGTGTCGACCGACCTCGACACAACAAAGATTTCCCAGTAATATATTTCAAAATATTCAACTAAATACCACGCTTTTTTAGCTACATGTGTGTTTTTATCAGTTTTTCGGCTGAGAGAGTGGAGTCTGATGTCTGTATGTGATAGTAAGCCTCCTCTTCTGCATAAAAACATACAGCACTGCTTTGTTTCAAAGATGTTTTAAATGTCTGCCAGCAACATTGCAGAGCAAGCTACTTCTTAATATGGAAAAAAGGTGCTGAGCTACTAGTAATAAAACCTTGTATGCTGTGATGTCAGCCACTGAGCAGCTGATGGCGCTGTTGTCTTTCAGGTTAAATTAGCGGCGCGGGCCCTGTACAACAAAGAAGAACTCCTCCAAGCGTCTGCTGGTTGAAGACAGGTAATCCTTTTATTTTAGTTTGTTAAAGGAGCCAATAATATTTTCCCTCTCTGCGGAAATGTAACAGTAAAAAGGCTAGACTTTACAGTAAAACAGGCCAGATATTTATCCAAAGTAAACAACTACAACACAGCATAAATGGCAACTGTACGAAGATATGAATAACAGAACTATTTCGTGTATGGCCTTATAAGAAATTTAATGATGACAGAAAATCCCCCCTTTCTTCTTCCAGCTCTGTCTTTTTAGGTTGGCACTAATTTTTTTATAAACTCATTAAAACATCATGACATTTTTTAATTACTTTACAGTTAATAATAAGATACAGCTACGATAGAAAGTCTAAGTTACAGATTAATCTGAGGAAAGTAGTCGGTAAATGTAAGTCACTGAGAAAGATTTCTTATTGCTTAGATTAGTAAGAGACTCAAAATACCTATCTATCAACATGAGAACTGATTTATGTACGACTACACAAGAACAGCATCCCAGCTGCTGTGAAACCTTACTGTCAGCCATCTGGTTTGTATCTGTTGCTGCGGGAAACAACAAAACTATCCAAGAAATAAACAGTTTAATTACCCGCCTCTGGCTGAAGCTGTTTCTCATTACTTATAAAGACATTAAATAGGGTTTGTATTCACTTTACCCCATACTGGTTAATTAAAACTAAACAACATTATTATGTCTTTAGATTTTAAGGATTAACTCAGTATCCTGTGTCCTAATTTAACGTCTGAACTGGAGACGTGTTAGGTACACATGATGGGGAAAAACCTGAAAATTTGAGTCCTCAGTCTTTATTTCATTATTTTGAAATATATTTAAATGATGACTCAATATGCAGAGGAAGCCCATGAAATGTGGTTGAAAATCTTAGAAAAGCTAATAAATTGACTTAGATTTATTAATTTTATGATTTGCTGATCCGAAAAGGGATCCCAGGTACAGTCGAATATGTCAAACAGTCTCTTTCAGCACGTCTCATCCTCAACTCAGTGTTCAGCAGAGAAAAATCTGGTTTGGAATGACTGATAATCACATCTACTCAGCTGATATCCGGCTGTTTTTATCCTGCTGTTACTTAACCAAAAATGGAAATATAACATGGTGAGACCATGGTGTTCTGGCATTTTATGTAGGCAGGAAAGCTGGGCTCTCTGGTGACCAGAGGGAACAATGCAGGGATTGGCAGGTCAGTGTGACCTGCCAGAAACAACAGAACACTTTACGAAAGACTTCATGAACACCTCCACACTGTCAGGTACCACACAACAGCACTGACGCGGGACAGGAAGAGTGATGGGGTCAACAGCTAAAACCTCTCTGGGGTCAAACTGTCCCACCCAGGAAAAACAGATACTTATCAATGGCAAAAGTCAATGACTGCCCTGTTGAAGAGATCTGAATGGGTTGGGCCTTTCAGGAAGCACCTAAATTATGTCGCATCCACGTGAAAATTTCCACCAAGGAACCAAAAGAACACTGACAAACTTGCCACAGAGCTTACGCCCAGAGTAAGGTCAAATAGCTAATTAAAAATACTTTGTTAGTTGCTCAGCTGTTCAGACCTGTTGTTCAGATATTGAAGATCTGGTCACAGTGTACCTACATTCCAAGGCCAACACTGAACCACTGCCATGAATCTCTGTTTGTAGTTCAGCATTTTTGAGAGTAAAACCAAAGTAATCAAAAGTAATATTGCCTTACTATAGTGAGATGATATTTTCTTATGCCTCATATATGTGGTGTTCCACAGGGCTCCATTCTTGGTCCTTTCCTGTTCTCTGTTCACATACGCAGCAAACATTGATTCAAAATGCTCCATAATCCTTTATATTCACTCACTGTTACAGCGATAGTTTGATGAAAGTATACATATTTAAAAACTAGCTTAGCTCATGAACAGAATACATCTTTTAAATATTTTCATGGCTTTATTGTGATATGGACTAGGGAGTCCCCCCCCCCCATCTCTTTCATGCACAGTAACTACATTTTTTCAGGATTTATTTACAGGCTTTTATTCTTAAATAGTAGAAACAGGACAGAGGATAGAAACCTAAACTTGAGTTAGAGAGTGAGGAATGATATGCAGGAAAGGAGCCTTAGGTTTAATATAGGGCCAGGCTGACTGCTTTAAGGGTAACAGTCTCTGTACATATGGACATAACCACTGGGTTACCAGTGCCTTAGAGGCAAACTCTGCTGTTTTAAAAGGAAAAGGTTACAAGTGCTTTCAATCCAAGCTTTCTTCAGTACTTCAGATCCTTCTTGCCGTTCTGAATCAATCTTACATCGACAGCCTTATCTGCATGATCTCTTTATAAGATGACATGAGGAAGACCTTCAATAATCCCTTTTTGCCTGGCTGCTCTGCAATCAGAGCACATATGAGCGTAAAACAAACAAAACCAAATATAACTGTGATCTGTTGTGTGCTTAAGAGAGAGATGAAGAGAGAAACTGACAAATGGCTACTTTTGAATGATATTTTTATTTTACTCTTCTGCTGATATTAAAACCCCCTCATATGTTCCCGAAAATCAGCAGCACATCTATTGCCTGTTCTCTGCAGCTCCTCATACAGTCTGAGATTGCAGAATCAACAGCATTGCTCCCAAGCCGTCATGGCATTGTCAAGTATCAAATCACCGGCCCGTCACAGCTGGACATCCAGTCAACCACAACCATAGACAACACAACAGCTTTTTAGGCGATGTGTTATCATTTCCTTAGGGTTATATTTGAATTCTCTTGGTTTCTATGGACAGGACTGCCTGCAGAATTGTCTAGGCTCCTGAAAACCCCAGTGAATGGGGGAATTCTTGATAGTACCAATGCATGTGTGTGGGACCAGTATTTTGGGTTCTTATGTTTATGTTCTTATGTTTCTTGTATCTATTCAAACCACTTTTGAACCCCTTTTCATCTCTGATCCCAACAATTTTGCTACATTTTTTTTCACATCAAACCGAATTTTTGCTTTCTTTAACCTTTGTTCATTACTTGAGCTACACATTTTTGCCTCTTTTTGCCACTTATAACCCATTTTTGACATGTTTTAACTGCGTTTCACCACATTTTACAGCCAATTTAGCCACTTTTTCCTTTCTTAACCCATACGATGGATAGATGGATGGATGGATGGATGGATAGATGGATGGATGGATTGATGGATGGATGGATGGATGCCTTTTTTTTATCCTGAAAGATTTTTTTTTTTATCCTGAAGGAAATTCAAGAAATTCATACCTGCCACCTTATTTCAATTTTGGCATAAATAAATAAAATTCAACATTTTGTTGCTTTGATAGGAGAAGTTATTATTCTGGTTGGTTAAATATAAAATATGGTTATCACAGTTTAACTTTACAGTTGATCCCCTTTATCCCCCCTAACAGGCAGCTTTGTCTACAGGTTGAATTTCACTAATGTCACATCAAAGTCTTTGTTGTGAAGTGGATCCAGTTAAAACTGTGAAAATAAAGTTGCTAAAGAGACAGCTATTTCATGTAAGAGAGTAGCAACCAAAACAGGTTTTTAAAAGGAAAGTGAACGTGGGACCTACATTCTTCTGATGATCACAGCTCCTGTGAAATGGCTTTTTTTTTAACATTTTTCAACATTTTTTTTAATATTGTGGCATTGTTTTTTTAATGTCAAGTACTTTAACATATCCTCTATTATATTATTCTGGTCAGACTGCTTTAATGTTCAGCTGTCTGCTTATTGTGACCCTGATGCAAGTGCAACAGTTTGTTCAAGGAGACGTTTCTGATGGGTCGTACAGATGGAGGAAGTTGCTGTTGGCTGGAAGAATTGAGACATTAACAGCTTCTCTTTCCTCCAGGTCAGCCTGACCCCGGTCCAGATGGTCACGTTCACAGAGGATTGACTCAGACCCAAGAGACATGGACACACCCGTGTACGTCCAAACCCCTTTTTACTGCCCTCGTTTACACACGACCATACTGGGAGTGTAACCTTTTAAATACAATTTAAATCAGAAATGTGGACATGAGAAAGAAAGAGAGAGAAAGAGTGAAGCCAATCTTGGGACACAAATGTCAAGATCAATGTTAATAGTGCAATTCGACTTCAGTTCAGATCAGTACTTGTAGTATTAAAACTCAAAGATTTCAACCTCAGTTCTGAGAAAACATCTTAGATATTTAACTCAGTGTCTTAGACAATAAAAATACATTATGTTGATTAATCAGTAATGAAAAATAATTGCATTTATTGCTGTTTAAACCTGTTTTAATTTATTTTTCTGCAGCCAAACAGGGGGCCTGTGTCCCTCCTCAGAGGCCTTGATTCAAACGTGTTTATGACTGTTTCCTATTTGGACTCTCCTTCAGGCTGCTGTAAAGAAAAACATGTTTTGCTGCCAGAGTCACTGGACTTTGATTCGGCGTTGATGGACAGGTATCCTCCTATCTCCATCCTGTCAGTAATGCTGTGCTCTCTCAGCGGGGAAATTACTTTACGGGTCTTTGTTCTGATAACTGCTCGTGTTTGGCCTACAACTTTGTTTTCCCTCAACAGTCTGTCATTGTGTACAAAGGTTTCAACAAAATAATCACTAAGTGTAGTGACTGTACAGTTGATGCTCCACTCGATGTAGACTAATTGAGAATGAGAAGATAGTAGAAGAGACTAGTCAAATCTGATTGGCCAGATTTTTCCTATAGTCAGCTGATCATTTGATATCTTTCTTTCACTTTCTTTGAGATGAAAATAATCAAACTATTTGTCCTCCAGACTTTCAGTAACAATTTATTCTATGATGGGACTTGATCCATTCTTTTCTTACTCATAAAATCTGGATTATAGTGACCTCCTAGCAATATTGTGCAATACAATATGTTAATGATCTTTATGAGCCTGTAGGCAACTGGCACATTTTAAGTGATACTTGTTTTAGAGTGGTATGACAAAAACCTTTGACTCAGCTCGCATTTGACTTCCTTTGGATCATCTTTAACTTGTTAAAAACGCTCCCACACTTATGAAGTTTTTTCCTGACACTGTGAGTTATTGAGGAAGCCAAAAATATTTAAAGGTCAGCAGAGATGCTGCTGCTCCATTGACACTGCAAAATGGAATAGCACCTTAAATTTATCCATGCACACGCTCAGGTGATTTATTAAAAGTGCCTGAGTTGTTTTCAGAGTTTCGCACAGACCATGAGCCATGATTTATTTTGAGAAGACAGATAAATGTGTGTAAATTACACTTTCAGCACCTCCATATAGCTGGAAAAGAGTGACCCTTTCATAAGCAGGTGTTCATCTATGACACGGGCAGTTGAATGAGTTTAGTTTAGTTTAGTTTAGTTTAGTTTCCTGAGCCAGAGAGGTGATTCTACATTTTAAAAAAGAAGAAAAAAGAGTTATAATATTATTGAAAGAATAAATTAATAAAACTACAAAAAAGAAACTATTAATAATTTAATTCAGGTTTGTAGAAATAAATTCAAGTTTAAACAAAAACCTGCTTACAAACAATTTTGCACAAAACCAAACAGCAGATTGAAAAACAGTGACACTTAATGAAGGAAAGAGAAGAACTAACATCTCAAAAAAAAGTATTCTCCTCTCAGTCCTTAAAAAGCGTTTACACCGACGAATATGAAACAGAAGATGTGCTTAAATCCACATGATATTAAAATCAGTGCAAAGAAGCAGTTTTAGTAGATAAATGCCATAAGTAAACAATAAAACTATTATTTTTTAAAGTTTGTAACTAAATGTTGAACATTTGTAAATGTCTCAGTGGTGTTTCTAATCTTCTGGAGAGAACTTGGACTTTTCTGTAGAAACAGATGTGACAAAAAACAACAGAAGACAAAAATCATCTCTCAGCACTAAAATGAAACATAAAGCACATTGTTTGTTCCATTAAATCCAAAAACAATGAACATAAATGTTGTACATGTGGTTTGAAATTCTGTTGTTTTGGCCTTGCAAGCGAATATTTTCTCTTCATCCTCACCCTGGTGGAGTTTCCTCCTGGTTTCTGGGTAAAAGGTGAACTGTGTTGAAGGGAGGTTTGAACTGTCTCACAGTTTAGGTCATGGCCAAGCAGAGCGTTAAGTAATGTGATGGCAGGTTCAATGAACCAGTGAGGCCACATGTGTGTAAATATCTGGACTCAGGGGAGGCTAATACTATGACAGGAAAGGTTAAATAGGGGTTGTCTCTTTTTTTTTTTCTTTTTTTTTTTGAAGGAAATGGAGTAGAGGTCGCAGAGATGTATTCATACATCATCCAATAATAAGGAAAAATTTATAGTTAAGGTGTAATACACTGTTTTTATACCAGGAGAGCGTATGGATTCTTTTAAACTATAAATGTACACTTCTTTATAAATGTAATATTAACATTTATTCACAAGAACCTTTCAAAAAAATCTATTTTCAAGATAATATAAAATACAAAACATGATTTTAAAAAAATGCATCAAAATTAGAAAAAAATTAGTGTGACATATTCCATCTTTTCATACAGTTCCAGAAGAGGTTTTTGACTCTTACAAACTTAGACATCTTATCTTTAAATACTTGGTTAAATGCAAATTAACTATTATCCTACCCTACTGTCCTCATGGGGTTCTGCCAAAAAGTCAATGAAGAGAAAATATTATAGGGATACTGTAGTCTCATTGTTGTTGTTAGGATGGCAGCTCCAGCTTCTGAAAAAAAAAAAAACTGAATTGGTGAATATATTTGAAAACTCTTTTCATTCAAAAATGCATACAGAGATTTGAAAAAGTCTAAACAAGAAACAAAATCGTAGATTTAGGCCTCTAATTTTCAACCTGAAGAATGATAAACACCCTTAATCATTTTGTGGTATTTATTGTTTTTCCCAATTTTGAGGCTGAATCCAAATACAAGACGCAAAGATGTGCTGAGGCTCAAGCATTTACTCTGTGAAGAAATGTAGTTTTAGTTATAAAAGCCCCAACATTCAGCTGTGAGAAGTTTGGCTATTGATTTTATGGTGCAGTTGTTAACGGCATTTAATTCACTAAAACATTCAAGTTGTAGGAACAGGATAACATCAGTAAAAGATCACGTCTGCAGATAGCATGCAGGGGTAACAAATAGGAAGAAAAGGACCAGTCTGGGGACTGAACCCCACTGCGTATATTTACATAGGATCACTGTGATTTTTAAAAATCTGTCCTGTTTGTTTTGTAGCACCTGGTTTACCTACCTTACACCTAGGTGTAAATGGCCATTTCTAAGTTGTGAAGAAAAAAAAAAAAAAAATATATATATATATATATATATAAATTATTTTCCTTCTGTTTTATTTCACATCAGCAGATTAACACTAGATGCTGCCATAAAAAGATCTTCTCTCTACTGCTGCACTGCCCAATCAGAAGTCATAGATCAACCATCAGCATGGATATAACAGGCACAAAGATGAATTATTATGAAATATCAGTAGATTGGCTTATTGCTGGGAGTGAACAAGAATCTGAAGTTGAGGGAGATTTAGGACCGAGCGATCAATGCTAAGACAATTTTGGACGTGACAGATCATCATCTGTCAGTGATCGAGGTCGCTTTCTGTGGTTAATGTGCTGGACGAAAGTATTGGCACCCCTGGGATTTTCCAGAAAATACACCATTTCTCTCAGACATCGTTGCAATTACAAATGTTTTTGGTATACACATGGTTATTTCATTTATGTGCATTAAAACAACACAAAAAAAGAAGAAAAAAAGCCAAAATTGATATAATTTTACACAAAGCTCAAAAATGGGCCAGACAAAATTACTGGCACCCTTTTAAAACTGTGGGTAAATCATTTTACCCATGACTGTAGGTATATAGAGATCCCCAGTGGTTCTAGTGTTAAATAAAATAAAATGTCAATGGGTTATATTATAGTGGCAAGGTAAAATATGAAAATGTCCAAAGAGTCCAGTCTAATATGAAAAGCTATCAGTATTTTTAGGAAGTGGAAGAAAAACAGGAATACAACTCTATTCAGCATCAACAGGTTATTCACAAACAGCCGCTCAAGTTGGTCCAAACAAGACTGAACGTGCTGAATGCCTGTCAGACGTTTAAACATTGTTGGAAACATCCTCACCCTACACCTTATGGGTGATGCATTTCACAACAGGGGGAACTTTCCAAATGAACAGTCTCAAAATCTGGTGTTGTGTATTTCCTTTTAGACAGATTCCAGTTTAAAGTGATCCCAACATGCTGTTGTCCCCAAATAACCCTTCTGGCTGAGTGTTGATCCTGCAGATGAGGTCAAACACCACTAGTTTGTTTTAAGTTTAACCTTTTTTTGCAGGAGAGTGCCGCTTAAATGCCATTATGACACTGAAATACTCACTGTCAAGAAAACATAAGTGACCAATACATAGGGACGTTAAGACTTTGATTCGATCTTGAATTAAAGCGCTGGATTAAATTGTTTCTTATTCTAATTATGGTGCTGGATAAAGTCTTCAAATTAATCCTGAAGGGAAACACGAATGTCTAAAACAAATTGAATGCATACATCATGTTGGCATGCTGGTGATGTCAGGGCATCACTGAGGTGAATGATGTTCATCATCTGGGGACAATGAATCAAAAAAGACAATTTTGTACAAGTTAATTGTTTTGATATACAACTTTTCATTGAAGAAGAAGAGTCTTTGACTTGCTGATAAAGCTGGGAAAAGTCACAAGAACACTAATTTTATTAGGGGTTAACCTCTGGGGAAAAGAAAGTTATTCAGCTTTTTTGCCATGTTTTAGTCTAATCTGACATCACTGTCCTTACATGACACTTGTAAAAGTGTAAAAGATCATTTAACTAATGAATTATCACAATGAAACTGTGTAAAGGATAGAGAAGTTCTAACAAACACTGACTCTAAAAACAATGGAAAAGCACAGCGCTCTGACTAAAATGCCTATTCTTTTTTCACACTCTGATCAGGGAGTGGATGCCTCAGGGAACGACGCTGCTTTCTAGGTTAAAGGGCAAGCCGTAGAATCAGATTGGGACAAAAAAAAAAAAAAAGGCAACACTTCCCAGACAAGCAGGAACACATGGATACAGATGCAGCACGAGAGTGGAATCTAGGGAAAAGGTCAGGCTGATGCAAAAGAATGAGAAGAGAATCCACCTTTGAATTGTAAATAACAGCTGCTTTCAATGAATCCCTAGTGGCATCCACATTTGAAGCTGTATACTGGGCTACCTTTCACACACTTTTCTTCTGAGCCAAATGCACCGAACAACCCCTTACATGGAGAAATAATAGAGCTGTAAGCCAAAGCTGAACACTGCTTTCCAAATCTGATATTTGCTGTCTAACAAAGAAGCAAGATAATAAACTAAAAACATCACGGTAAAACAGATAGTTTGATCATGTTGCTGTTGATTTTCAATCATTGATTAGTTAAAAAATAATGACAATATTTTATTATCTCACTAGTTTTTGATTCAAAATAAATGCTTAAATTTCAAGTATGGAAGGAAGGAAGTCTGATTAAAAGAAATGTTATTTATCTAGAGAAATTTGTTTGGATTTTATTCATTTTATGCTAAGAGTTAATTAGAGGGTTATTACAGCCCTCTTGTCTGATTACGAAACTTAAGCTGGCATTTACTTAGCTTTGCTTTAAGACTTAAAACAAGGGAAAAAGCTGTCCTCTCTCATGGAAAAGAGAAGAAACACCTGTAAAGCTCAGTATTTAACATGAAAGTGTAAAAATGGTACGTAGCTGAGGCAATGGATTGCCTAATGCTCATGTCACACATCTTTAAACTTAAGAATGGACTTCAAAATTGGGTTAAACTCCATTTTCCAGCACTTTATCCATTGTCAATCCCAGATCTCTCATTCCTGTTTCCAGATCTAATTGTACTCTTCGATATTAAAGGTGTAAAATCCTAAATATTGACATGCAGCTCATCAAAGGTTACGTTGTACTTTGTCTAAACCAGCTTCCATGAAGTTACAGGGTGAAGTAACCCCACCATAAAACCGCAAATTCAGTCAGGAACACTCTCAGCATGTATTTAAAAGGAACCATGCATGATCACACAATTTCATCTTGTTGGATAGGTTCTTGTATCTCTTGTATATATATTGAACTAAAAAACTCACTAGATATCTGCATTTTGAGTAAATTTGAGTTTATAAACTCACCAGGACGCTGCCTTGTTTTGGTCTGCACTGTGCCGTCACAGTTCCGCAGCGCTCCTCGCCATTCCTATGTAGTAACCTGTTTCAGAGTGGCAGCCAGTGTTAGGCCTGCATCACAGAAACGCAGCACATCTCACGCACGGAGAATTTTAAAATTTAAGGTCTCTTCTATTTTTTTATTTGCACCATGAGCAGTTATCCGTCCATCTAGACAGGAAAATAATAAATAAAGAGCCAAAATGTAGCAAAAATTTATGTCCACATCTGCAGAATATGTTTGAAATCCGTTTCTGGGTTAGTCTAGCAGCATGCTTTGCCTTTCCAGGAAGTAAATCATTAGAAGCCCCCATACGAACCATGCATATTGAATACAATGGATGCATCAAGCTGAGTGCTATAAAAGTAAGTGGCTGGGGTGGAGGAGGTTGGTGGAGTCTGGAGTGCTGCACAGCCTTAAGCAGCTTGAGACACACAAGATCACGCAGAATAATAAACATGTAAACATTGGATTTTTTTTGCCTTCCTGGGGTTGATTTGCCACCTAACGTGTTTCCATTATTTAATTGCCTCCACCATGGTTGAGTACATTGTGAAGTTAAAAGGTGAATGTTTGCTACAAAGGATGCGTGGTTTCTTATAAAATTCTATGGTTTTCAAAATCAAAAGTGAACTTTTCCTGTCAGTGTCACTTGCGCCACAGGATGAAATGTCATGTTGAAAGTGATGTTGAAGTATCAGGAGTCCATGCTCAGTGTTGTTTTTCAAGTTGACTGGATACTTTGCATGGAGCACAGGCAGTGGAATTGCAAAGACTGACTTGAAAGGGAGCAATTTGCTTGGCAGTTCGCTTTGCGAGCAAATTATATTGAGGTGGAGTATGTGGAAATGGGAGGTTACATGTTTAAATGCATCTTAAAACTGCAGTTTTAGTCGTATTTACACAAAAAAATGACTTACTGGATGTAAAACTAATGGGTATGTGTACATTTGAGGCTCCTGATGTGTGTTTACACTCTCCCTCTCAACCGTGCAAAGCAAAATCAATATTATGATGTATCAAATGCAGAGTAGAGAACAAGTAGAAAGGCGTAATGATGGCAGAACTTTTTTCAGCACTGTTGCAGAAATTCAATCTGTCAGGGTTTAGACAAAGAGTCAACAGGGAACTGGACTGTGCTGTGAGAGTTGATGTGTGACACTAGTTGTTTACAAGTCACACTTCTTATTCTCCTGCAGTTCCTTTAACACTGAGTAAAATCTATCACAGATAATGCAGTGAGATAGCACTTAATGGTAGCTTATTTATAAAGCCATAACAGCGGCTGCAGTCTTCTCATTTAATTCCTAATATAACTGTAAACTCTACAGAAAAAAAAACACTCAACACAAAGAAACAGAAAGTTTCACAGTCCAACACAAAGTAAATTTGTTGTGATGTTTTTACAATTCCTTATGTTTATATTTCTAAAACAAACCAACCAAAGGTCTCTTTGTTGCCAATTTTACTTTTCTATTGATTGTTTTGTTTATCACGTGACTGCTTCCAGAGAACTGATAATGTTATTTGAGGTTACTGATAGTGACTACACAAACACTGAGGATCAGGACAAAAGCTAAATATATATCCAGATGCTTCCAGCTGCAGCATTTCTGGATGTTTTCTTATCTTAGCTCTGGATTCAGTTTCCCAGCGTGTTGAGTCCCGCTCCCCTGCTGTGTGTGTCTGATCCTAAACAGAGTCAGAGTTTTTTTCCCCCTCTAGGCTGATGCAACATACCAGACACGTGACAACACCCTCACCTTTCACACACTAACCCACTGGGACCTAAAAACACAGCCCCCCTCCACCAACATCCCGCCCCTCTGTGAAGCTCATGTACTGTACATGTGCAGATCTGATGGGACATGTTGTGTTGGTGTAATCTGAACAGTTATAGTGCCCTTGAGGTTTGTAAACATCCCGGAATGTTTTGTGATGCCAGTAGGTGGAAACTACGTCAGAATTTGATATGTTCATTGATGCCTTCATTCAGATGTGAAATCTGTGGACACTTGAGCTGCATTTCCACCAAGTGGTCTGGTTCAGCCCAGTTCATTACAGTACACAATTATTTATGACTGCACTGCACAAAATAAGTCATTATCACAGTCCTGTTGTTTTGGCACCATTCTATCGAAGCAACAAGCATATCTATCTGACCCTAAAGAGTAGAATTACAGTATCTATAAAAGTATTCACCCCCTTTGATGTTTTACCCTTTTCTAAATCAATATAATTCAATGTAATATAATATATATTATATATATTGTATAATTTAACCTATTGACCAAAGAAAAAACAAAAGCTCTTTGATGTCAAATGAAAACAGATTTCTGCAAGGTAATGTCAATCAAATGAAAATATGTAAGGTAAGATAAGATAAATGACTGCATAAATATTCACCCCCTGGAAGTCTCCCTTGAAAAAGAGATCTTTGATCTCAATGAGACTTACCTGGCTAAATAAAGGTTAGAAGTCAGTATTTAGTAGATACACATTTGGCTGCAATCAGCACTGAGTCTGTGTGGATAGCTCTAAATCAGGCCTGCACATCTGGACACTGCAATTTTACTCTATTCCTCTTTGCAAACTGCTCAAGCTCTGTCAGGTTGCACAGGACTTGAGCGTGAACAGCCCTTTTCAAGTCCTGCCCCAAATTCTTTATTGGATTGGGGTCTGGGTTTTGACTCTACCACTCCAGAACATTCACCTTGTTGTCTTTAAACCATGTCTGTGTAGCTTTTGCGGTATGCCTCGGGTTTTTGTCTTGCTGAAAAACAAATCTGCTTCCAAGTTGTAATTAGATTGTACTCCAGGATTTTCCTGTATTTTGCTGCATTCGTTTTACCCTCTGCCTATACAAGCCTTCAAGGTATGGCTGCCAAGAAACATCCCCACAGCATGATGCTGCCACCACTGTGCTTCACAATGGTTTGTTTGTGGTCATGTGCAGTGACATAGCGTCTCTTCTGATGGCCAAAAAGCACTATTTTGGTCTCATCCGACTGAAGAACTTTCTGCCACTTGACCATGGAGTCTCCCACATGCCTTTTGATAGATTTGAGTTGAGATTGAATTTGAGTTTTTCTTAAACAGTGGCTTTTTCTTTGCCACTCTCCCATAAAAGATTGATGGGTGAAGAACCCGGGCAACAGTTGTTGTATGCAGAGTCTTTCCCATCTCAGCTGCTGAAGCTTGTAACTCCTTCAGTGTAGTCATAGGTGTCTTGGTGACCTCTCTCACTAGTCTCCCTCTTGCTCAGTCAGTTTATGAGGACGGTCTGATCTAGGCAGATTTACACATGTGCCATATTCCTTCCAGTTTTTTCATGATGGATTTAACTGAACTCTATGGGATGTTCAGTGCCTTGTTTTTGTATCCATCTTCTGACTTATACTTTTCATCAACCTTTACTCTGAGTTGCTTGGAGTGTTCTTTTGTCTTCATGGTGTATCGGTTGCCAGGAATACTGATTAACCAGTGACAGGACCTCCCAGGAGTCTTAATACTACAATCACTTGAGGCACATTCACTGCACTCCCATTTCATTGATTCATAGGCACTATCTGTCAGCTGTGGTGCAAATCAAGACTGTAGGGACTTCTTACAGAAATTCTGTTTCCTACTGTGACTGGTTGCTCTATAAGCAAACCAGCGGGTAAAGTAAAACTATGAAAGAGGATAAAAAGCCCTGTGGTTCACTCTCGTGGCTTTAAAAGATCATAGTTGTCATCAAGCTGTCACAAACAACAAATTCAGTAACACTGATGTCACTGTTATTCAAGCTGAATACTTAAATGATACAACATGATCTCATCAGGACCCTTATATGGGATGCTGACCATGTCAACAAAGTTTGGCAGGTTTAAGAACAAAATAAGCTGAAAGATAAAGTGGGTTTGGAATTGACAAGCACATTAAACCATAACTGAGTCTGAGAAAACAGAAAAATAAAGATGTACAGTCATGGACAAAAATGTTGGCACCCCTGGAATTTTTCCAGAAAAAACACCATTTCTCCCAGAAACTGTTGCAATCAACAAATGTTTTGGTATACATGTGTTTATTGCCTTTATGTGCATTAGAGCAATAGAAAAAAATTCGAAGAAAAAAGCCAAAATTGACATAATTTTACACAAAACTCAAAAAATGGGCCGGACAAAATTGTTGGCACCCTTTTAAAACTGTGGGTAAATCATTTTATTTCCAGCATGTGATGCTCATTTAAACTCACCTGTGGCAGTAACAGGTGCTGGCAATCTAGAAATCACACCTGAAGCCAGTTAGAATGTATAAAAGTTGACTCAACCTTTGTGTTGTGTGCCTATGTGTCACACCAAGCATGGAGAAGAGAACGAAGAGCCCATAATTGTCTGAGGACTTAAGAAGCAAAATTGTGGAAAAATATGAACAATCTCAAGGTTTCAAGACCATCTTCAGAGATCTAGAAATTCCTTTGTCCACTGTATGTAATATAATCAAGAAGTTTATAACCCATGGAACTGTGGCTAATCTCTCTGGACATGGATGAAAGCGAAAAATTGACAAAAGAATGCAACACAGGATAGTTAGAATGGTGGATGAACATCCTCAGTCAACTTCCACACAAATTCAGGCTGTCCTGCAAACTCAGGGTGCAAAAGTGTCAGCTTGGACCATACGTCATAATCTGAATGAGATGAAGCGCTATGGCAGGAGACTGAGGAGAACCCCACTGCTGACAAGGAGACATAAAAAAGCCAGACTTGAGTTTGCAAAAATGTACCTGAGTAAGCCTCAATCCTTCTGGGAGAACATTTTGAGGACAGATGAGACTAAGGTAGAGTTTCCTGGAAAAGCACATCATTCTACCGTTTAAAGAAAATGGAATGAGGTCTACAAAGAAAAGAACACAGTACCTACAGTCAAACATGGTGGAGGTTCAAAGATGTTTTGGGGTTGTTTTGCTGCTTCTGGCACTGGGTGCCTTGACTGTCTGCAAGGAATCATGACATCTGGAGACTATCAAAAAATTTTGGGCCGCAATGTAGGGCCTAGTGTCAGAAAGTTGGGTCTGCATCAGAGGTCATGGGTGTTCCAGCAGGACAATGACCCCAAACATACCTCAAAAAGCACTAAGAAATGGTTGGAGACAAAGCTCTGGAGAGTTCTGAAGTGGCCAGCAATGAGTCTGGATCTAAATCCCATTGAACACCTATGGAGAGATCTCAAAACTGCTGTTGCAAGAAGGAACCCTTCAAATCTGAGAGACCTGGAGCAGTTTGCAAAAGAAGAGTGGTCCAAAATTTCAGTTGAGAGGTGTAAGAAGGTTGCTGATGGTTATAGGAAGCGATTGGTTTCAGTTATTATTTCCCAAGGGTGTGTAACCAAATATTAAGTTGAGTGTGCCAACAATTTTGTCTGGCCCATTTTTTTAGTTTTGTGTAAAATTATGTCAATGTTGTCTTTTTCCTTCCAATTTTTTGTGTTGTTCCAATGCACATAAAGGCAATAAACACATGTATACCAAAACATTTGTTGATTGCAACAATTTCTGGGAGAAATGATGTATTTTATGGAAAAATTACAGGGGTGCCAACAATCTTCGTCCATGACTGTACATTGTTAAAGTATGGCCAGAGACTTGCAGTAGAATTTCCTGGCAACTGTAAGATGAGTACCAAAAGAAACATCCTGACTTCGGAGATTGAGTTGCAAATTGTTTTTTTTTTACATCAACCACAACCAACTTAAATGAGACAGATTTTAATACAAACAGTCCAGTTTTCCTTTGTCTGAATGACTGAGTATTTATTCCAGCCAACAGGAAAGCAGCTGTTATTGTAACTGGGCAGAGGCACGGACACACGTCCAAACCAAACCTGATCCGTGTGCGGGACATTTTGTTCTGAAACAGCTAAATCAGAATGATGCAGATGGAGCTGCAAACACAATGCTTTGCCCCGTGTCAGCTGAGCACGGGAGGGCTGAGGAGACGTGCAGATCAGCAGCCTGCAGCGTGGATACGTGCGCTCAGACACAGGCAAGTGTTCCCTGTGCAGTCTGAGGACTGGCTCTGAGTCATGCTTTCTCCTTGACAGTGAAAAAGTGTTGATGTAAAAGCAGATACAGGTCCTGCAGCTATATGAGGAATACAAACACAGGTTAAATAAACCAGGTATGTGGATCATATTTAAGTCCATGTTTGCGTTTGCTTAATCTTCCTGTACTTTGAAACTTTGCTAAAAGCTATGCAAACAGAGTTCCTCTTTCACTGTCTGGTTTCATTTTGAGCCACTTCAATTTTTTCCCTTTATGGTCATTTAAAAATGAATGACTCAGCTGTTTAAAATGCGTCAAAGCCAGCTGCTATTTAGTGAAAGCTATGTTATTTCAGAGTTCTTAGTCAGAGGTTAGGAATAATTAATCAAGAGAGAGTTTTCACTTTCTGTTATTCTTAGTTTCAGTACAGCTGAGGTGTTAATCTTTCTCTGTGCAATAAACAAGAGAGGGTAAGTCATAAACTATGGGTAACTTATTCACTTATTGTTTCATGTCTACAGTTTTTGATATTTCAGTTCTTAATCAGTCCCGTTTTATACCCATCCATATACATTCATACATCACTGACATAGCAGTGGGAGTGATTTGGGGTTAAGTGTCTTATCCCAGGACAAGGGCTTAAGAGATGTTGATTTGTTAGGGACCATATGATACCTATTACTAATAGTTCATCAGACTGAAAACCAATATTTGGAACTGTTGTTACTTATGTCCAAAAAACTGTACTTATTGTGACAAAAGTAAAATCGCACAATCAAAAATGGAGGCAAATAGACTATAAAGCACTAGTGACAGGAGATTCACCTCAGAGCAACCCAGATATAGCAGGAAATGCCTTAGGCTCACTGTGTCAGTGGCACCCAGGCCTCAGTGGTGATTGGCTGCTTGTGTGACATCCAGCCAATCAGATACAGATAATAGCTAAATGCCAAATATTGACTAGACCATTAATCTGTCAACCCCCACAAAGACACATGACATGTGAGAGCACGAGCTGAGGACTGAAGCCTAAACCTTCTAGTTGAGAGACGACAAATGACGTCGAATTACCCTACCTACTGAGTAATCCTACCTTGTCATTTTTAACTAACATGACTACTTCAGGTTCATAACACAAACGCTAGAGGAATTAATCTCTAAAAACTGAAGACACTCCTGCTCTCTATCTGAATTGCACAAAAACATTGGCAACATGTCAACACGGAAAAAATACTGTTCTTTTTTTGTTTACCTGTCATTTTATAATTGAAGACCAAAGGTACCCAACTTTCAGTGCCAAGGTCAAACCAGTATTGTTTGATTTTATTTTTTTTACTAGTGAAATATCAAACTTGAAAAACCTGGTATCGTGACAACCATAGATGAAAATTTCTCAACATTTAATGAATGGATTTACAAGATTAATCCTGCAGACTTTGAAGAGTGTGTGACTTTTCCTTGAGACTTTTTTTCAGGTTAACATTAGTGCTTCAAAGTGCGTTTTCTTGAAAAACTATAGTATGAAGAACTCTGTGTTTGATCAGTCATCTATTTTCTCTTAGTCTTGAGTGCACTAACTGTATAGATCCTCCAACACATTGGGCTTTTCCTCTGTGACTTTTGGCCGCGCCGATCCAAACAGATCGCACTGGTTTACTTTTCCATCACCAGTTTGGCTGCGCCTTTAATGTCATCGACTCAAAGCACTCTTGACAGATCAAACCAAGTAGAGCCCAGTAGCTCAGTGTAATGTAAAAGCCCCAACTGGTTTCCAACTGTTATTCCTTATGCCCCGTGCCCCTACCTTAGAAAGTTAAGCCCCCCAGCAACCATATGGAAAGTTGAAACATTTTACCAACATTCTTACCAAAAGATCTTTGTCTAAACCAGCGGTTACCAACTTTCTTACCTAGGCGTCCCTCTGCTTGTATCTAAGGAGGGCTAAATCCCTCAGGAACCACATGAAAAAACAAAGTGACACATTGCTGTCAAAAATCAACATAGATTTTAATTGTTTCTCTGATAAAACCTTAAGACACTTAATCTAAACTGTGTATAACCAATTTAACCAGTGTCTTACCTTGATTTTAGTATGTGCAAACCTGATTTTGAGAACCTAAAACCCCCTCTGAGCTCTTTGGTGCTCTCACTAAGGGGGCCTGGACCATGAGTTGGTGTTTTTTTTCAGTACAACACAAGTTTAAACATTTACAGGGAATAAACAAGCTCTTTTTATTCATACCATCAGAGTATTTTTTTCTTTTTGGGAAAAGCGTCCTTTAAATGATGCATCACAAAGCCAATGTTTGCCAAAATGCACGCATGGTGTGTTCCCTTGTTTGGCCTGACATCTGCACCTCATCAGTACACCACGTGCCTGGCGTCTGGGTTTGTGCGTGCGCGTGTGATTGTCAGATTTTTGCTGTCAGGAATGAGGCCTGAGGGTTGAACTTTCCCCTACTTCTCACACTGCCTCATTCATCTTTGACTGCTCTCCAGCATTCCTGATTCATACTGGAACGCCAAACTAAACCGGGATAAACAACAAAATCTAGCTAACATGCTTTGAATGGTGGAGGACAGAGATATAAGTCTGACACTTTTTGGATAGAAAGTTTAAAAATGTCATCATTTTGCCAGTTTTTTCTATTCAGTCTGACGTTACACACATAATTCCCCTTCAGAGTTTGAGTTTTTTTTATGAACTGTCTAAAAATACATAAGCTTAGGAAACACTCATTATTGTAAGAAATATCTACCTGCAGTGTGTCTAGAATGTAAAATTGGAACTTTTTGGGGTGAAGATAAAGTTTGATGTTTACTTAAGAATAACTTGTACAAATCAAGATAAGAACAATTATAGTTGGTGAAATACTGTCAGAAGAAATAGGAGCCTGGATATGATTCTGTTATGAAAATAATCAAATAATTAACAAGTAGATTAAAGAATACGATCATGTAATAAAAGCAACTTTTTAAGCAAATTATCCAAATATCTTCCTGTTTTTTTATTGTCTTACATTGTTGTATTGTATCCATTATGAAAAAAACGTGTGGTTTTCTACTAGTAAAACAATAACCAGTACTTTATTTCATTACAATAATGACATTCACTGTTAAAAATGATACTTCACTTATTCCACCAATAAAAAAAGACCACAAACTGTTCAGACTTTGAGAAAAAACATGGATGCAGACATGTTAGTATCTTGAAATACTCAGAGAAAAAAAATTAATTTGCCATCCCAGTGTTTAATCAGTAATTCAGATGTATATGGTGTCATGGTCCAGGATCTCAGAGCAGTTTCCACTATAAAAGACTTTCCACGCCCTACCCCCTCCCTCCCCACTTCCACACTCCAACAACCAATCAGAGCAGCCCTCTGCTGCAGCACTCAGCTATAAAAAAGGCCACAATGCCGTTCAGGAGCAGACAACAGAGACAGAGAGACAACAGAACAATCCTTCTCTCAAAGACAAACCTTCAGCAGATACAAAGATGAAGATGCCACAGCTCATCCTCCTCCTCCTGACCATCCTGCTGCACACAGCCGTCGGTTTCCCCTCCGACAGAAGAGCCCAGCAGGGCCGGGACAAACAAGCCTCCTGGGACGACGTGAACGTGGTGGCTCATGGCCTCCTGCAGCTTGGCCAGGGTCTGAAGGAGCACGTGGACAAGAGCAAAGCCCAGATGAGAGACGTCAATGCCAAACTGAAAGCTTTCAATGTCACACTAGCCGAGCTGGAGAGGAAGCAGAGGGAGCAAGGCGAGAGTCAGACAGGCAAGAGCAGAGAGGTGGAGGAGAGGGAGAGGCTGGCTGCTGAGCTGACTGAGGAGGTGAGGATGAAGGTGGAGGAAGTGAAGAAGCAGGGTGAGGACATCCACGCCAGGATGGACAGACTGGAGGATAAGATGCAGGAGGTGCTGAAAGAGCCGAGACTGGAGAGCAACAACAGTGAGCACATGGGAGCTTCATTTATCCAGGTGAGCAGAGAAATATTCATGTGCCTGGGTTTTTTTGGGTCATGTTTGCTATTCTGTAAGCAAATATGACCCCAAAAACTTCCCTTTCTCTATTGTTTTCCAAAACTTTCATTAAACTCTAACAAAGCTTTAACTTTTCAATTTTGCAGAGGCTTTTGGCTGCCCAGAACAGACGCATCGACCAGTTAGTGGAAAAAATCCAACAGCAACAAGACAAACTGGAGAAGCAGAGTCTCCACCTGCAAGTGCTGCAGAGCAAGGTGAGTTCTACCTCCGTAAAAAAAAACATTAAACAATGTAAAAGATGCAAGAAATAATACTATATTAGTTTTGCATTGCTTGACCCTGCTTTGTGATGTTTCAGGTTGCACATAAGAGAGTGAAATCCCACAGACGCAGAGATGAAGAGACCGTGCTGAGGGGGGAGGCAGAGCCAAGCACACACGTATCAGGTAAGAAAACAAACCCTCTGAGAAGTTTTGTTAAAGAATGACGGAAAGACAACGTGGCGAGAGCAGGGAGGCACTTTAAATGAGTGATGATGTTGGACAGACTTTGACCCAGAGCTGTTGTTTAAGCTTTGACCTTTTGAGTGCTCACTTAACCGCTGAGCCTTCCACTCATAGATTTAAAAACCATCACTCAGAAGCATTAGCTTTTACTTTTATTTCTTCTTCTAATAGAAACAGACTTAAATCAGCAGGATTAAGTTCAAAATGGAAGTGTATGAAGGTGAAACGCAAACATCAGAGGGAATACTTGCTGTAGATTTTATGAAAAGATCACTGATGTATCCTTATGTGACATAAGAGCAGAAAAGTTCACCTTTGCACCTGCTTTTACAATGTTTGACTCGCTGGCAGAGCAGTTCACATACAGTCCAAAGATCAGGGAAACTAGGGCAAATGCTCTAATAACACTCCTACTGTACTGTTGGAAATGTTTTGTGCCAACTCTGGTTTTAGGAAAGATTTCAAACACATAAAAATGAGTTTGATCAAATCTGAATCTGTAAGCTCAGTCATGATCTGACTTTTGTTCCTCTCTGTTTGTTTCTTCAGGTTTGGCCACAGACTGCCACAATCTGTTCCTAAAAGGGCAGCGAGCCAGCGGCATCTACACCATCCAACCAGAGGGCTCCCAGCCTTTCAACGTCTTCTGTGAGATGACTTCAGGTGAGTCAGAAAACAGCACTGTTTCCTTTTTATGCAGCAGACTTTTAGCATCAAGTGCAATCAACTCAATCTCTCTCTCTACTCGCTCTACAGAAGGTGGATGGACGGTCGTCCAGAAACGTCTTGATGGATCCCAGAACTTCAACCAGCTCTGGGAGAACTACAAGAGCGGCTTCGGCAATCTGAATGGTGTGTATAAGCAAAGCTAAAAGCTACAAAAAGTTCACTAAATATCTGATTCAGTGGCAAAGACTAACCTGGACTTTCCTTCTTTCTCCCTCAGGCGAGTTCTGGCTGGGCTTGGAGAACATCCACTCCCTCTCCAAACAGGGACAGTACATCCTGCAGGTGGAGGTGTCTGACGGGTCGGAGCTGCAGACGTCTCACTACGGATTCAAATTAGACGGAGAAGAGAAGATGTTCACTCTTCACTTGCAGCCAGAGTCTGAGAATCAGGAAGACATCATGAAGATGGGAGCCTCTGGTCTTCCATTCTCCACCGCAGACAGAGACAACGACCTTGTTCAAGACGCCAACTGTGCTGAGCTCCTCTCAGGTATGCAGGCTGCACTGTCACCCACACCTCTACACAGACATCCCATGCCATTCACAAACAGCAGGAAATAAAACACAAAAATAATCAAATAAATCTTTGCTACAGGTGGCTGGTGGTTCAGCAGTTGTGGTGAGTCAAATCTCAACGGCAAATATCCCAGAAGGCCGAGCATGCTCAGACGCCATCACTCCAGGAGACAGAGGATGTTCTGGACTTCAACAAAGGGACAAAACACCTCAGTGAAGACCACCCTCCTCAAGATAGCCCCCGCCACAATAAAACAATGAGTCTAAAGAACAAAGAGCCAAAGGACTGAAAGACTAAAAGAAGCACATTTCTAAATGTTAAAAAGCTCCTTCATGATCTCTGGATCCTCATGTTTTTATGCTATGCTATACGATGAATCCTTGTCTCACCGGAGACTTTCTGTCATGTTGACAGTTTTGACTCCCTTTATAAGGGTTTCACTTCTTATTTTTATTTTTAATGACTGTGTTTTATATATTTTGACAGTATTATTATTATCATAGTGTATTAATTTCAAAATGTATACACTCTAAACCTTTTATACTTCATTGCTTAAATTGTGTAAAAAATAAAGATTTCAAATGTTTAATAAATCCTGGTTCTCTTTGCTTTATTAAAAACTATTCAACAAACAAGACAATCAAAAAGTCAACACATAAATAACCAAACAGAAGTATTTCACATTTTGAATCCTGTGGTGTTTTATTACTGGTATTTATGATGAGTTCATCTTTTAATATGTACACTGAGCTTTTTACCTACCTGTTTGAACCCATAACAAGTGAATTTAAATATAAAAATAAACCTCCAACTTAATCATACCTTACATCAGATTGTCAGAGATTTGGGGATAAAGCAACCCTAATAATTTTTCCCTAGTGTTACTTCAAAAGAGAAAATCTAAAGGCTGTAATATTTTTATGTTTCAAAGTTTTTAGTTTTTGACTGGAGTACATTTTTCACAGAATGTGAAACTCTAGTAAAAATATGTTCCAATCAAGTATTTTTCACAATTCATTCATAAAACATTGATATGAAATAAAGTATTTCACACCCCACATGGCTGCTGTGGGAAAAAATAACAATATACAGTGCTTAACAATTTATTAGACCACCCTAACCCTAACCAAAGTAAGGTTTATGCCACAGCTGCCCTAAATTAACAGCATTGGTAATTACCAAAATCATTTTTTATGTTATAATACACCAATATGTAGAAGCTCTTTAATCTAAATGATATTTTAAATGTTAAAATATAATTATTATTGTTATCCATTAATTTTAAAATTTACTGATTTACAAAAAAACTGAAAAAATAGTAAAGCACATTAATATTTCTTGATTAATATGTCAAATTAAAGTTATTTACTTGCATTCCTGAAGAGAAAAATGAGTTTTAGTGGTTGAATGTTATGCTTGATTCATTTCTGACCTCTCAGAGAAGCCCAGTGAGCTGGCTGAGGACTTTAAAAATGTCGAGTGTTGTATAAAGTTAACATTGGAGCACTTCATTTGGCAGACAATTTCAGGAGTTTCAAAAGGTTAAGCAGGAGTTGGTTTGCATTAAATAGCGCCCCCTGCTGGTCAGAAATTACACGAAGAAGACACATTTGGTTTGCTCAATCACCAATAAATTTTTGGACAAACTTTTGATGTATATTTTTTAATATTGAACAGATGTTTTGAATCTCTGTGCCAGGTTTGACTTTTGACTTTGCATTTCCTTTGATTTAATTTCATACCAGAAAAGAAAAGCCAATATACCATTTCATTCAATATCCAAGCATAAATTCTCCCATGTATACTTAGAAGTAAATTTGTGACTTCAGTTTATTGTAATTGAGCTGAACACATTTTGTTTTGTCTCTTAACATATTCATATGTATTTTTCTTTTTTTTTTATTGTTTACATAAAATATTTATTTTCTGATTTTGCTATTAAATCTCCTGAGACATTCACTTTAGTTTTTATTTTCCCCACTTATCTGCGATAAGTGGGGACTGACAAGTAAGCCTAAGCCTTGGCTTTGAACAGGAAGAAGTTTCCACAAAAAAAGTTGGAATATTTGGACAATATGTTAACCTTCCTGCACACTATCTTTCCAATCACACATCAATAATGTTACCAGGTCTGTATACTTCCATCCATGCAACATTAATCGCTCACATCCATCCCTCACCTTCAACTTGGCTGCTATTTTAATTCACTCTCTGGTCTCTTCTTGGATTGACTACGGCAACCCTCTTCTCTTTAGTCTCCCCCAGAAATTCCTTCTCAAACTTCAGTTATTCCAAAATTCTGACACCTGCATCATTTCCAGTAATCCAGTAATCATATCACTCTTGTTCTTCAGCAGCTCCACAGCCAAATAGTTTAATATTTGTGGCAATGAAAAGCAAAATCTTGTCAAGGCCAAGTTTGAACTAAATTTCTACAAAAGCATCTGCAGGTCTTGGAAAAGTTTCTCTAAAATTTTTAGAGATTTCCAAAAAATAAAAAAAATCCACCCAAATTACCTAAAACTTCCAAGATATTATATGTGAAAATATACGTAAAAATTCTTTAGGATCTTTGAAAAATCCCATTAAAAATCATCAAATATCCCCAAATGTTCAAGTAAAACTTTCTGAAAAAGCCCAAAGATTTATAATGGTTTACCAAGAATTAAAAATAAATAAATAAAAAATTCTTAAAAAAAAAAAAAAAAAAAGAAAAACTTAATTCCAGCCTAATTTTCTAATTTTCCGTGTATGCGGGCGGCCCAGGTTCAAATCTGGCCTGTGGCCCTTTTCTTGCATGTCTCTCCCCATTCTCTCGTCCCTGTTTCCGAGTCCATCCACTGTCCCTCTCTATCTAATGAAGCCACAAAAAATAAATCTTTAAAAAAGTAAATTCAAGAAAGCAGCTGGATAGCTCAGTGGTTTACATTGCTGACTGTGGTATGGGAGATTGGGGGTTCAAATCCCAGTCAGAGCACAAGTGTCCAGTATTGGCAAGGTCCTTAATGCTGGAAACACCTGTCCCAGATATGTCACCTTGGATAAAAGCATCTGCTAAATGACAGTTAACTTTCAACAGATTCCCCACGAGAAATAAGAAAAAATTCCACAAATTCTAATGGAGTACCTAACATTTTAAAGTAACCCCTCTCCACCCCACCCGCCCAAAAAACCCTCTACAAAATACAAACATATGCCCAAAACTGATCCTGAAAATTCCTGAAAATTTCGTTAAAACCTCACAACCATTAACATTATAGGAAATTACTTGGACATCTATGGAAATTTCAGGCAATTATTTAAAAAATTCTGATCTCAGAATTGTTAGTATGTTGTAGAAAAACCCTAACATTATATCCTCATATGTACATGCAGGGTTTTAGGAGGTTAATTCTTTGTCAATTCCCCCGTGCTAAACCTTCAACAGCTTTAAGGCCATCAGCACTTTTACTGTAAACATTATAATTCACTAAAACCATGGAATAATGCGAGTTGACACATCTAAAATGAGACATCTTTAGAAGTTTATGTGAAACTTTTTTTGCCTTTATTTTGTTAGACAGTGTTAGAGTTGTAAACTGGGGAGGGAGAGGCTGGGGAATGACATGATGGAAAGGAGCCAATGGTCAGCCTTGAGCTGGGTCGCTATCTGAGAGGAATTAGCCCCGGTATATGAGGTGCAACCTGTAGCTAGGCCATTAGCGCCCTCTGGTAAGATTTTTTTTTCTTTTAAAGAGTTATTTTGGGCTTTTATGCCATATGCCTTGATTTTCAATAGGAAAGTGTTAAGAGTCAGAAACTGAGTAGGCAATGACATGAAGCAAAAGAGCCACAGGTTGATTTTGAGCCATAGCCTCTTGCTTCAAGGACAACCACCTCTGTACATGGAGCACATGAACATAACCACCACACTACTGGCACCACATAAGAAACTTTAAACAGTAAATAAACAGCTCAGGAACTTGGATAAAAGTTTAACAGATTTCCTTTTTAGTATCAGTAAATGAGAAAACATCAATTAAACACTTTAAAAGAGATTGTTCACTTCTGTTTATTTCTTCAACATCTGAGACACAATGAACACGTAGAGGTGATGTGAGCTCATCAGACACACACATAGCAAGGCATTTTATCATCTTAGGTCCTCGCACTGAATCCCTGATATCAGCTTTAGGAGCAGGCGCTCGTTCACTCTTAAAAGGCACCTTAGACCGCCAACAGCTGTATCAAACATTTTTCACAGATACATTTGTTGGCACCAAGGCAAATAAGTAAAATGGACAGAAAGTTTTCAGCAGCAGAAAAAGAAGCTTTACAGGAAACACAACAGGCCGCTACATTTCCTCTTTACGATTGCATCAGAATCCATAAAAATAGGTTAAATACATAAAATGGGGCATTTATTTCCTTACAGATTTTTCTAAAATGTGGCACAGCACAAAGTCTTTCATGATTGCACATTAAAGTACACAGCAAAGAAAACTTTCTTTTTGAAGCTTATAGAGCTTCATTTTCATGAGTTGCACTCCAGTGTTTTTTTCACAGAGAAAGAAACACAAGAACTTCATCCGTCTGCTCCCTGAAGGTGAGAGTTCAATAAGAGACAGAAATGGCACAAATAAAGGAAAATCTCTAGGGCACAGCAGGTCCAACATTGCCTTGCTGACATGTATTTATGATGAAACAAGCTACAGCAGAAGCATCAGTGTCATTGCTGTCACTTTATATATATCTGTATATTTTTGTACTTGTTCCACCATCCTCTTTCCCCACAGTTAGTCTGGTGCTTCTTGCTAAACAGCGCCCTCTGCTGGTGTTAAAGCATTACCAGATTTCTGTCTGCGTGAATTCAGTTGGTGTTACTCTCTTCTGCATGGATTTACTTAAATCTGAGCATCTAATGTTGTCATGGTTTATCTGATGCTAAAAACGTCTTTAAGGCTGATGAACAGCACTTTAAGGTGTGATGAGGTTTGGCATAGCTTCATTTAAACTCATCATAGAATGATTGAAAGGTAAAGAGGTGCAGGTTTAAATATAGGGAGGAAAGTATAAGAAAAAGGAGAGAAAAGGCTCAGTGTGTATGAAGGCTTATCAGAGGTTCTGCTGGAGGAAATGCAGCAGTGTAATCTCATAATGTTCTCCAGACTCTGGACATCGGATGCTGTGTCGCTCATTGGGATAAACCTGGAAAAAATACAAAACACAAGAAAGACAACATGTTATATCATTTTGGGCTGAGATTGGTTCCCACTTTATTGTCAGTGACATTTTTTAATTTATATCCCCAAAAAATTCCCCTTTGGAATCTCTCTGCTTGGTGTCCAGCCACACAGTTTCCACTGCTCCAGATTCTGTGTGCTTTACACCAGTCTATCTGGCGCCTGGCATTCGACCTGATGATGTGAGGCTTCCATGCAGCTGCTCAGCCATAGAAACTCATTCCATTTAGCTCACAGCGCACAATTCTTGAGCTTACGTTAATGCCAGTGGGAAATCAGAACTCTTCAGCTATGGAGTCAGCAGAGCTTTAGTGACTTTCATGCATCATGACCGCCCTCTGTGATTCTATGCGATCTTCCGCTTTGTGGCTGTTGTTCCTAAATGCTTCCACTTTCTACTAATATTACTTACAGTTGACTGTGGTAGCATAAATCACAGTACCACGCTTGAAGTCACTGAGCTCTTCAGAACGACCCATCTCGTATCACAAATGTTTGCAAATGGAGACTGCATGGCTTGATTTTATACACCTGTGGCAATGGGTCTGATGACTGAGACACCTGAATTCACAGGTTTAACACAATTATGTTGTGACATTCAGCTTACAGATTTGAACTCTGAGTAAATGACGTACCTGCAGGTTGTATGGCTTCCCTGCCCGGATGAGCTGAGACACCAGGAAGTTGGTGTGGAAAAAGTGCACGTTCTCATCTAGAAACCCATGAAGGATCATCAGTCTGTTGGGCCTGAGATTAAAAACAAGAATCCGATTTTAGGTTCATTACTCTGAATGTGAGTGAAGCCAAGAGGAGAGCAGAGTCAGATTAATGTTATACACTAAATACTTCAAATCTGCACAAATAAATTAATTACTGTAGTTTCTTTGGAATTTCCCCTTGTGGGACTAATAAAGGAATATCTCATCTTATCTTCTTTGTGAAATCTGCCTTGAGTAAGAGGATACAAAAATAAGCAGTTTAATAAAATATCATAGTAGTGGTCATAGGAGAAACATACAGTAAAGTGCACTGAATTCAAAGGTACAAGAGTACATAAATATAACAGTTTATATAATAAAAAGGTCAGCTCTCACTCATTGGGGAGTTTGTCAACATGCATGGCGACAGAACACGCTTCATATCCTGTCTGGTTTTTTTCAGGTGTGTCCAAATAGCGCTCTGTATAGCCGGTGTCATATGCCATCCACAGCGTCACAGGAGCTCCTGCAATCGCAACCTTGACAAAGACAAAAAAATAAAAAATAAACAGTGCTTAACAAATTTATTAGACCACCATCAAAAGTAAGGTTTATGCCACAGCTGCCCTAAATTAACAGCATTGGTAAAAATTGTAATACCAAAAACATTTTTTATGTTTCTGCAATGGTTTATACACCAATATGTAGAAGCTCTTTAACCAAATTATATTTTTAATGATAAAATAGAATTATTATTGTTATCCATGAATTTTCAAATTTACTGATTTACAAAAAAAAAAGAAAGAAATAGTAAAGCACATTATTATTTCTTGATTAATATGTCAAATTATAGTTATTTTATTTGCATTCCTGAGGAGAAAAATGAGTTTTAGTGGTTGAATGTTATGCTTGATTCATTTCTGACTTCTCAGAGAAGCCCAGTGAGCCGGCTCAAATTTGGGTCTAAAAAGGTGAATTCAGTTTGAAATTCCTCATTCCTGTTCAAAATGGTAAAATGTGGAGAGCTCACTGAAGATGAAAGAGTCCGGATTAAAGCACGTCATGATGCTGGATGGTCTCTGAGACAGGTGGTCTAATAAATTTGTTAAGCTCTGTATGTACATTTACAGAGCAACAGAAACTAAAACACACTGAGTTGAGTATTTGGTCTAATATCACCGATGTATGAAGTCTTCAGGTTTTTACGGTTAGAAGTTATAGAAACTGAAATGAAACTCTTTACAATGGATAAAAATAACCCAGCATTTTCCACCAAATTTTCCATCCATAATCCACCTAAAAGCAAAATAAATAAATAAATAAATACATGCCTAAGCTGTACCAATTCCAAACACGTCAAAGACTGATAACTGATCACTTACGGTGGTCTACTTCTTGCTTACTCTCTCTATGTTTCTATTGTCACACCAACAGACTAAGCAGTGGTCTTCACCTTAAAGATGTCAGGTCTGTGGATGAGGCCCATCAGGGAGAGGAAACCTCCATATGACCAGCCATGGATGGCAACTCGACTCAGGTCCACAAATTTGTACTTCTCAGCGACATAGTGCAAACCCTCCACCTGGTCCTCGATCTCCACCTGACCCTGAGGAGCAGAACAGAGAGGTGACTCTGGCATTAACATTGAAAACATTTACACATTCAAATTTACACAAACACCTCAAAAGCAGTGAAATATAAAATTGGAGAAAGAAGCGACAAAAGCCTCTAAATGAAGAAAATATCTTTGAACTTTATTGTATATTAATATGGTCACAAAAACACAAGTGAAAATAATAATTAGATTTTTAAAGATGTGTGAATAAAACACTGAAAGACGATTACCATTTTGTCTTTCACAGCTCCTTCAAACTTTAACCCCCGCTGACAGGAGCCCCGCCCATCGATGACCAGCACAGCGTAGCCGAGGGACGCCAGTGTGCTGAGCCGTAAGTACTTCAGTCCTTTGTAGGAGTTGTTCACCAGCTGCACCTGAAGCAGAAATAAAGTTTATCCACAAGATCCACATAAACATAAGGTAGTTATCTTGATGAATAAGGATGTCAAACCTGTGGACCACCATACACGAACATGACGGTGGGATGCTTCCTGCCGGGGATCAGGTTCTGAGGTTTGTATAACATGCCATACAGCTCAAACCCTGACTTCCCTGTGAAGCTGAAGATCTCTGGAGGCACATGGTCATATGGGGAACCTGTAGAAAAAGACAAAACCCTTTGACTAACACACTTTCATGTTGTGGCTAAACTGCTGCCACACATTTTCATTTATTATAAACAAACTGTTTAACTTTTTGGCATCTTTTTATTTTTACCTGTTGACTCCATCATGCTTGCCCAGAACTGCGGCTCTTTGTGCAGAGGGTCTGTGTCTGAGCCGTTCAGCTTGTAGATGTGCACACAGGGAGACGTTGTCAAACTGCTGTAATGACTGATGAACATGTCAAAGGTCTGTGTGAAAGAAAAACAGACGAGAAAAGGTTTGACATTGTTTAATAACCTTGTTTCTATTAAAATTTGTGGATTAAAAGAGCTGTGTACAACCTAATGTAGCAACGCAAACTGCAATACTTATTTATTGTATTAATGTGCCAGAAATGAGAGTATTACTCTCTTTTAAAGCACCAGTGCCCAACCTGGGGTCCAGGATTTCCTTTGGGGACGCTTTTGGGGGAGATTGTAGGGGGGATGCCAGGCTCTGTCTGCTCTAAGGTTGTTAAAATTAGATTTACTTGTATAAACTAAAATCATGATAAAATACTTAGTGATAGATCATACAACAGACTTAGTTAAACACCCTTGTGTGTAGGGCTTTTTTGTTTGGGTATAAACAAATGAAACAGCTGTACATTTTGAAAGAAATATATCACTATTCTCTGTTTGGGACCCTGGGGGCCTCAGCTCCTCTTAGATACTAGTAGGTGGGCTCAGATGAAAATGCTTATGCAGCATTTAAAGGTAAAATGCACTAGGAGACTTCAAAAAACATTTAAAACTAGAAAGACAGTGCAGACCTCCGCCATAGCCCTATCTCCCAGTAGTGAAGAATCCTTAAAAAAATTCCTGGATGCAGACAGTGATCCGGATCACTCCCAAAATCTAATCAGTTCTTCCTTATGCCATTTGTGACATTTCCTGAAAATTTCATCAAAATGCATCCTGAACTTTTTGAGTTATGTTGCTAACAAACTAACAAACAAACTAACAAACCCTACTGATCACAAAACCTCCTTGGCGGAGGTAATGAATCAGTAAAAGTTTAATTTTTATGTCTGTTTCAGGTTTCAGAATGTACTTTGCTGTAGGCAAAAGTCTCCTCTATCAATGAAGGGCCAATTTGTCCTTGAATTCTGTTCATAAAACGTTAATATCAAACACTGATTTAAGCTGTATGATTACTAATAGTGTCACTGCTTTATGAAAACTGCTGGCTGATTATTTCTACAAAGGCTAAGGCTGATCTGATTCACAATGTCATTCAAGGCCACTACAATATCAGAGATGTTAAGGGAGGACAAAGGGATCCCCCCTCAGTGCCAGGCCATTTTCAGAGGTAGAAAAAAGACTTTAAACAGGTGAGAACGAGATCAGCTAAGCCAGCAGAGGAGAGCAGGGCTGTGTGTGCATGTGTGACTGTGTGTCTCTTGCTTTCCCACAACGCCAAAACACGCCAGAATAAACGGGGGCACCGTGGTGGTATCAGTTTGAATGTCCTAGGGCACAGTGAAGGGAGAGCTATGTTATAGCGCTGTCACAGAAATGGAGTGTTCATACGCTGAACGGTACCATTTTCAGTTTTAGTTGTCTGAAGTTTGAATGAAAAAGAAAAAAAAAACCCTGCAATGTCAGGATACCTGGCTCACTGAGCAGCTGTGTGAAAAGCCTGGTTTGGTTAGTCGGACGATTTCTCCCGGTGAGTCATAGCTGACGACGTAGAGGTGATGCTCCAGGGGAGAGTCTTTGGTTCCCTGAAAATAAACCAGCTTGGCTGCCTCATCCACCCAAATCTGAGGATTAGACGAGCGCTGCACAAACACCAACAAGCAAGAAAAAATTGTTGTTGTAGATTTTGTTCAGACACACATAAAAAACTGTATGACATGAATTTACTAATTAATTTTATTCTGTGGCTGTACATACTAATATTACTCCAAACTTGTCCTTATCTATTTACAGAATTTCAAGTGAAGTTCTTTCTTTTGAAGCACCCCAAAAAATGGACTTTTCTTTATATCGTTATTAGACCCAAATTTAAGTGCAGCTTCTGATCAAAGGCTCATTATTTCATTTATTGAGTGTATTTGACACTTTATTGTATAAAATAAGTCAAAATTGCACAGTTGGATATTAAACTATTGTTTTTTTTTCTTAAAAATAAAAGGTGTTTAATTCTTTTTTTCCACTTTTTTGTTACGGAAACTCAGAAAAACAAACTTTTCTCATGATAGCACATTGTTTACTGAGAATCACTGTTTGTTTACTGATGCCACTCTTGTCACAATAAAACCTTGACCACAAAGGTGAGATTTACCTTTGCTCCATGATTGGCCAGCACCTCCCACTCCCCGCTGGTTAATGTTACTTCCTCTGTGACTGGACACCTGAAATCATCTGGTGAGAGATAGGAGGGTTGAATAAAATGACAGATTAGTTTACTTTATATAAATGAGTAATTAATGGATTTAAGTATTCTTTTTAAATGTAAATAAGACATGAAAATGAAAATAAATGCTAACCAACTAGAATTTAATGGATAATTATGAGCCAACATTCAACGACATGACCTGTCTATTACCTTTTTTCATGTGCATATACAATATTGCAATTTTAACATTGCAGTTAATCCTTTTTAATTCACCTTTCCCCGCCACAGTATTCACTGTAATTAAAGATGCCATAAATATATTTTTCTCTTTCTCTCAATTTTCTAATCATCATAGGTTTTAAAAGAGGAAAAATAAGCAAGTGATCAGAAAAACAGTGACATGTAGATGCTAAATGTTCCCAAACCTGCCTGAAAATTTAAACTCCCCTGAGCCCAAGCATGTTCCTAGTGTTGTCCCCATGTTGTTGCTGTTACCTTCAGAGTGTGTGTATCCTTTTGCCCAGTTGTGGCAGCTCCGCTGTAACACTGAGGTGATCTTATACAGGTGGCAGAAACCTGTTTTCGACTCATTCACTATGATGAAGCTGATCTCATCATCACTGGTTTGGATGAATGGATAAAAGATGTCATGAACCTGAAAGAAAAACAGTTGATTCATGTTTTTCTCAGAGACAGTTTCAATGGAGTAAACTGAGAAATATGGTCTATAACAAACAACAAGTTGAGTCTTGAAAAAGTGTTTTGATTGGTCTCACATTGATCCAGATGTCGCTGCTCTCCTGATAGACGATGAAAGGATGAACATTGTCTCCTAGAGCCTCCAGACTCTCCTGTCTGCTGGCCTCATCCTGATTGGTGGGGACGAATAATGCAGGGGGAAGCAGGACCACCTGGAGGTGCTGCTGCCGCCGGTCCATCATCACCGCCCAGGCACTGACACACAAGAAGAGAAGTGATGGATGTGAGCATGTAAAGTATTCTCACTTCATTTTAAATATTTTGAGTTTGATTTTTTTTCTTGGGTTCTGGAGAAAAGGCTGTTTGTGGTCATTTCTAAGTCAATCCAGATTAAAAGACACTTACTATTTTCCATCTTTGGTCCATCCAGCTCTGGTGATATATTCAATATTAGGGAACAAACTGGTGAAGGGAACAGGCAGCTCTTTCTCTTGTGTGCTCACAATCTGAGACAGAAAGAAAACCAAGCTGTTGTTAGAGAGTTTTCCGAGAAACTTTGGGTAAACTAATACGTTTTTAGGGCACTGAACAGGAACTCACTTTGCCGAGATTGTCTGTCCTGATTTCTGCTATTTTGAGAGTAATATCAGGATTCTTGCTGCCTGAATACAAACAAACTGGGTTACATACCAAAATATAAACACATGGCACCTCCCAGAAACTTTTCTGGTAGGCTCTACTTTCTTCTAAAAAAATGTTCTCTACTTTATTTTATGCAAGCTGTGTATTTTAAGTTTAAAGGAGTTCAGGCAGCAGAGCTTGCTGCAGGAACTGTATTGTAAGTTTTCCCCCTGGTTTTACTTCTTTTGTGTCTCTTTTAACCTTTCAAGGTTTGAGCAGATAAAACTGTGAGACAAAAAATGTAAAAGATTGCCTGGTGGCTTAGAAATTCTTCCTTCAAGTCTGACACATAAATTGACAGCCATTGGCCTTACGATGTTGTTTTTATAATCAATTTTACCTTTTTTCAATTATCTGAAAATTGTCCCGAAGTCACTACTAAAATAACAATTGTGTCCATCTATGCTCAGATGGTTGACTGCTGAAAGAATATAACATTGTGTGATGTTTTGTGGGATCTTTTCTTAAATAATCAAAACTGGTTGACTATTTAAAAACATCGTCAGATCCTCTAAAGCCTAACTGAATCTAAATTAAACAAGGGAATTTTGATTAATAGTAGTTTTTAAATGCTTTAAGTGCATTTGGCTACATTATTGTATCAATATGTTAACATGCAAAATGTGTTAGAGTGTTGCTTTATCTTTCACTAAGGGACTGATTCATGTAAAAAGAATTGTAATTTGTTGCATAGATTTTTAAGATTGAAATAGGTTATTACTAATTTGTTAGATAAGATTCAAAATTATTAAGTTCTGGAAACTTTACATACAAAACATCAAAACTGGCAATGGAAGTGAATATAATGAAGCTGTTCAGGTAAGAAAGGGTGAACTTTGTTAGAAAGCAAACAGAGAGACAGAACTCAAATAGGAAGCAAACTTGCACATAACTGGACAGAGATAACTTTACTGGTCATAACTACATCCAGCAGTCTACTGGTTGGAGAATTTCAAAGCCCTGTTGCAAAAAAAAATTCCCCAAACCAAGCAGCAATAAGAGAGCAGATGTTTAAAGAACACACAGAAACAGCTTGAGTGCAGGAAATCTGGTTGCAAGCATAAAGTAGCAGAGCAAATCTAAACACAGAAAGAGACTCCTGTGAAAAGACACACTAAAGTGACATCTTTATACGTACAATGCCTTTAGAAAGTATTCACCCCCTTGGATGTTTTACTCTTGTATCGATTTTATAAATCAATCATTGTCAATATAATTTGGCTTTCTTTACAAAAAAAACCTCTTTATGTCAAAGTGAAAACAGAATTTTACAAAGTTATGTTATCTAAATAAAAATACGCAAGGTAAGATAAGTGACTGCATAAATATTCACCCCCTGGAAGTCAGAATTTAGTAGATTCACCTTTGGCTGCAATCACAGCACTGAGTCTGTGTGGATAGGTCTCAATCAGGCTTGCAAATCTGGACACTGCAACTGACTCTATTCTTATTTGCAAAACTGCTCAAGCTCTGTCAGGTTGCATAGGGATTGAGAGTGAACAGCCCTTTTCACGTCCTCCCACAAATTCTGTCTTAGATTAAGGTCTGGGCTTTGACTCAGCCACTCAAGATTATTCACCATGGAGTCTCCCCCATATGCCTATTGATGAATTTGAGTTGAGACTGAATTTGGGTTTTCTTCAACAGTGTCTTTCTCTTTGCCACTCCCCCATAAAGCTTTGACTAGTGAAGAGCCTGGGCAACAGTTGTTATATGCAGAGTCCCTCCCATCTCAGCTGCTGAAGCTTGCAACTCCTTCAGAGTAGTCATAGGTGTCTTGGTGACCTCTCTCACTAGTCTCCTTCTTGCACAGTCAATCAGTTTGTGAGGACGGCCTGATCTAGGCAGACTTACACATGTGCCATATTCCTTCCATTTCTTTATGATGGATTAACTGAAATCCAGGGCATTTTCAGTGTTTTGGACTCTTTTTATTTATTCCCTGACTTTTACTTTTCAACAACCTTTCTCTGAGTTGCTTGGAGTGTTCTTTTGTCTTCATGGTGTAATGGTAGCCAGGAATACTGATCAACCAGTGACTGGACCTTCCAGACACAGGTGTCTGTATACTACAATCATTTGAGGCACATTCACTGCACTCAGGTCATCCCTATTTCACTAATTGTGGGACTACTCACCAATATGCTGAACCTCTGTTGAATTAGGTCAGTCACTTTAAAGAGGGTGAATATTTACAGTATACAGTCACTTATTTTACCTTTCATATTTTAGTTAAACATTACTTTGAAGAAAGTGATTTTCATTTTGACATTAAAGTTTTTGTGTATATTTTTTGTCAGATAGATAAATTGTATTGACCATGACTCATTTAAAAAATCAATAAAAGGGTAAAACATTCAAGGGGGTGAATACTTTTTATAGGCACTGTAGCCTGTTCTTACTGTAACAAGTGTGGGAAGGGAGTATTATTTCCTAACCTTATTTTACTCATGACATTTTCTACTTGTTTTTATGTTCATTCTGTCTACTTCGTATAAAGAGCTGCATGGAAACGTCTCATTTCTAAGCATGGTTCAATGCATCTCATTGAAAAAAGGTGCTACAAAAATTACCAGAGTAGATTTCTGGATAAAGGATGTGAGAAACAGACTCTCTTTAGGGCTGGACAATATATTAAGATAGAGGACTTTACCCACATGACACTCTGTTTGAAATGTTTAGTCTATATGGAGATTGCTCCTTTCATTTTTGAAAATTTTACTTAAGGAGCAAATGTTTTTTACTTCATGCAGGTGGCTGTTAATAAAGTGCCTGTGTCACATTTGGCCCATTTTGACTTGACTAAGAACTTACTTTGCTTTCTCTTGTTTCTTTACATGAAAAAAGATTGTGTTACCCCATTCAGCAAAAAAAAAAAAAAAATACTGAAACATTTTTTGGTCCATATTGCTGAGCTCTAACTCATTTATTTAGTATCATGCAATAATGACAACAAAGAGTTTTTTAAAAAGTGACCCTGCAGAGTTTTATTTGAAGGTTGCTGCAGGTGATACATCGATCAATGCATCTGCTTTTTAACTTAAAGAACACAAATAAAACCAGGAAACATCAATCCAATCACATACTTTATGCGTAAATAAAAAGCTTTATTGTGTGTGTGTGTGTTTACCTGCACGTGGATATCTGTAGACATCAGTCTTGCGTTCCTCCAGCGCTGGGGATGGTACATGAATGATCTCGACTTCAGACTCATCTACTTCCTCGTACAGAATCTGTAAAGTTTTACCCCCGTCTGATTCTGCACCAGAGAGAGCAGAGGCACTTTACTTAATGAAGAATGACACTTGTCCAGCAAATGAAGATATAACATTATAAAGTCTACTTATGATTATGATCATTGCTAAAATACCAGTCTATGTCTCCCTCACTCACCTTCTCGTGATGCAGGTGACCACCAGTATCCAGTGAAGCGGTCAAACTCTTCTTGTGTAACAAAAGTGGCTACACCTGCCGATTTGGGGTCATCTTTTGGGTTATCGATACCTAAAATGAAAAACAGAATAATAGAAATACTGGGTAAAAATATTCGTTCAAGGCAAGAATATCTGAGTGCCTGAGTCCTGACCTTTATGGCAGAAGGTTAGCCTCCTCTCTTCGCCCGTCTCAATGCTGGTAACCCAGATGTCATTGTTGTTGATGAAGCCAATGAAGTTGGGGTCCCCGTGGCAGATTTTGGGGTCCATGCGTGTGCCTGAACTCTGGCTCTTAATCTCAACAGGGTCCATAGGAGACGTCTGCTCAAACCCAAAGAGAAGAGGAGTGATATCAGAGGTTTCTGCTACGAAAGGTCCACACTGACCAAACTATCACTAACAAGGAGAATGAGCTTGGAAATAGAATGGCATTTACTACTCTAGAGTCTGACTAGAAGGGATTTTTGAGGATTGGATCAAAAAAAGTTGATTCTGTAGGGATCAAGATATCTAAATAGTGGTTTATGTTTTACATACATTTCTTGTATTTGTCGAGAAATGTCTGACGCCCCTTAAAAGGCCCTGTGAGTGAGATACGGGTATCTTTAGGCAGGAATGTTGGCAAAGAATGAGAATAATAACCATAGATATTGTTGATTTTGTAAATATTTATTCAAATAAACAATGATTAAGAAGTAAGAGTAAAACTTCCCAAAGTTTCTTCTAGTTTTTTTGAAAGGATTTTCTTACCATTTTAGACCCCACACTAAATATCTTTGGGTTTTGGACTGTTTGAAGAACAACGCAACACCGAAAGTAATTATATTTTGTATTTTTAACTTTTTCATGCCATTTATGTAAGACATAATAAACCTGGATTTAATTTAGTTGATTTTGTTGATAATAAAACTAATAGATAATTGCTGTGTTAATTTTGCTGAAACTGACATTTTAAAGTAAAAAAGCCTTTTTGTGTTAAGACATACCTGTGATAGAGAAATATCTGAACATCCCCTGAATGATGGAGGAAGTCTATGATAAGTTTAAGATACATTAATGTCCCTATTTTTACAGGATCCATTAACAGAGATTTCATACATGGCTGTAAAATGACACATCATCCTCTTTGTGTCTGAGGTCAAACCGTCCTTCAACTCACAGTTAAGTTTTTTTTCCCTCCATCGCGGCAATAGTACAGACTGCTGTTGGCCTGGAACAGGAAGAGTCCGCTGGGTCGGTGATAATCATAGGAGGTGATGCCGGACACCCCCAGACGCTTCCTCTCTCGCAGAAGCTCCTCTTCCCGTGAGATACCCCCACGGTGAGGGCTAGCCTGAGGTCAGAGGTGAAAGGAGGACACACAGTGTGACAAAGCTGTTGAGTGAAGTCTAGTGAGGTCAATGTCAAAGGGAGTTTGCTTAAATCTCAAGACAGAATAGCTCTGTACCAATAAAAAGATACAAAACATCCAGGATATATAAGGTAGTTTTATCTCCTGGGGAAGATTTAAAAATTTAATGTACTGCATCAAGAGGAAAAAGGTCAATATAATAAGACTATTTTACAATTATCCCTTCAACACTGCTACCATCAGGAAAATATTCTGACTAAAGGTGACAAAAGGAAGAAGACAAGAAACCTCTCCTCACCTGAAAGTGATCCAGCAGTGGTTTCCACGACAGAACAAACAGAGCATCCTGACGGATTTTCTTGGGAATGTCTGAGTAGAGTAAAGCGTTTTCCCTGCTGGTGTAAGGCATTCCTATCAGAACAGAAAACAGACACGTCAGGCCAGTTAGGTTTTATCAAGAAATCTGCTAACAGCTCATCTGTGTGTACAGAACAATCCAACAGACTCAACCTGCTTTCTATTCTAGTTTAACTTCATCTAAAGAGTACAGAAATCTGGTATCCTTCCACCTAATCAGAAATATTTTCTGTTATAACATACCATAGGAGTGAGAAAAATATTCAACATTAAGTTGGAGGTCTTCCATTTAATAATGGCATTTTATTTAAAGGATCTAGGCTTGATGGCCTGGTTTTTTCTTGTTTATTCAATGCTTACTAGGTGTTTGAGGTGACATTTACAAGAAAAATAATGATGTTCAAGTAGTGCACAGAGATTTGTCCCCCCCCCCCCAAAAAAAAAAAAAAAAAAAACAGCAGTTGATTCTGCAGAGAGGCTAGAGGGAGATTTCACCACTAAGGACACAATCTTCAGACGACTTCTGGAAAGTTTGACACTTATCAATAGTTAAAGATGCCACGTTTTAAATAAGTGATAAAATGCTCCATTATTTCAATGATCAATGGGACTCAAAAGTACTGAAACTTTAAAAAGACGCTCAAGGTCTTCAATCATGTGTTCTTTATACGCTGAAACGAGAGCAACGTCTTAATAGCACAAATAGATTGGCATTGCTTTGGCACTGTAGCATTGTCCACGTATTTGTGCTATTTAGACAGTGTGCAGGGGTTAAGAGGGACTTGTGGCTTTGTTGCTGAGGTCTTGAAACAGGCATGGATGTAGTGTGACTTTTACTAGAATCAGCTCAAAGTTTACACAGGTGCTATACAGGGTTTGCCAGCATTGTGAGTCAATAGTTACTACTGTTTAGCTACCAATAAACACATGTGCAATTACTTCCACTGTTTTAAGCTCCACCAACAAGAACAAAATTGAGATCTTCAACCTCAAATGTAGCAAAGTTAAAATGGCACAAGCAGAGACTATCAATACATTAACAAATATAAATACTGATCATACTGACCAACTGAGGCTGGGCAGCAAAATCTCTGGGTGTGTAAACCTATCTGTACACTGCATAACCAAGCTACCAGAAACTGGAAATCATTTTTACACATTTAAAAAAGCTGCTCCAGAGGCAGCAAAGAAATGAAACAATTTGCAGCAATCCTGTACACTGATGCTGCTGCAGAACAGAAAACAGAAAAAAAAAGGCTAAATGGTTTTACGTGTTCTCCAGTACACACTGAAAAGATGTATCCACCGCAGCTGTTTGGACATCAAATGAGTTTGAGAACAGTCGCAAGCTGGCAAGTCTGACTCACCAGCTGTATTCACAGATTATTCACAGAGGCCTGCTACCTCTCAAAGAGCCTGAAAGGAAGCAGCTGAATCTGCAGGCTCACTTTAAAGCCTCCATATGAGAGCTGAGTTCTATTCATTTATGACACTTATTATGAAAAAATGCCATGTTTTAATTTCAGTTCCTGCAGAAATAAAATTACATAAATAATGAATCCTGTTTTCAACGTACTGTCCTTTGGTCCTTGAACTCACCGAGGTAGTAGATGCGGTGGGAGTGCGGGCTGGCCTCATCCTTCTGGATGAACTGGAAGTCGTGCGGTGCCTTGTTGATGACGATGCCTGTGTTCTTGCGGCTGTTGTGGATGATCTTTCGCAGGCCGTCCCATGTGTGCTTCTCCACATGGAACTGTGTGGGGTTGACATCTTCCATCTCCACCACCTCTGTGCTGTCTGACAGCTCGTCCACCCCCATCATACCTGCCAGTGCGTCCCCGATGCTGTGGACACACGCTCAGACTGATCAGAACTACAGATAATCAGTAGAAAATCAAAGAATACACCAACATCTTTGATTAAAGACAAGGAATAGCAATTTTTCTATGATTGATGTTCTGACAGGAGGCTGCTATGCTTTGGTCTTCTGAGCACATAATGAACCTGCCAGATTAAGTAGTTTTGTAGGTAAGTAGGTAAGATTTCAGTGAAGATCCCTTAACTTTATGAAGTGACATCAGCTGAGCAAAATACAAACTTGTGTAATATTTCATTCTCAATCAAATGTGAAAAAACAATGCACTTTTTTGTCAGTCTTGTCCGTATTTGGTAATAATCATCATATGATAGCATGAAAATATGCTAAATTATGATACTAATTGCTATCCAAAAACCTGCTATCCAAAAGCACTTAGCACCTAATTGCACCCAATTAAAAATAGCTACAAAATGCTTAACATTGAAAAGACAAAGCAATTATGAAATATAAGAGATAAACAATCACAATGGGACAAAATAGAATAAAACAAATCAGGCAAATAATATCATTTCAAGAGTAAAAAATTTCAAATAAGTAATTTGATAAAAGATACATATTTTTTAATACCTCAAATCTTTCATTATAAAGAATATGGATTTGGCTTTCTTTAAAGTGTAAGTGAACCCCAGCTCAGAGCTAACTCTGCCCACTTCAGGATTTCAAAAAATGCACAGAAAGAGGGCAGTTTGGTACTGAGAGGAGGTGGGGGGGGGGGCATTTTTTTTGTTTGTTTTTTTATAGGATGGGGTTTTCCAGATGAAGTGGAAGTGAAAGTGACAGAAACACAGAGTCCCCAAGCACTGCTGTCCCATAGTGATCCTTTGAGGTGGAGGATTTCCCCCTCCAGAATCCCCTGAGGCAGGCTGTGAAGTGGTGGTGGACCATGGTGGTCCTGAGCACTAACTGTTCGGGCCGTTGGCTCCTGCACCGGCGTTACTACAGCTGTAGCTCTTGGAGCTGAAGCAGTGCAGGTGCAGGCAGGAGGGGATGGGAGTGGTCTCTGAATGGTAAAGTCAGTTAGAGGCAGTAACATGCTACCTTTTACATAGATGGTAGGTTTCTACATCACATAAGCCCCACCTTTTCAGAGAAGATTTTTCAAGGCAGATGTCCGTTTGAGCTTATTAAAAGCCGTAAAATGCCGATTTTTATCAGTTTGGTGCAAATGTCAGAAATAACAGTAGCACTGATGTGTTTTATCATAGTTCAGTCAGATACTCAAGTGCTGTTAGAGTTAAATGTTAAAGTGTTCACTACCTCTTTAATAACTATTTGAGCAGAAAAGCAGAAACGTCACTAAATCAGAATGAAGGATTAAAATAAAAAACACAAGAACCAGACAGCTTTGAGGTTCCTTACCTTTTCTGTCCGTCTTCTTTCTTGTCTTCAATTTTCAGCCTCTTTACTCTGTGCATTAACCGTTCAACAATCCTGGACCAGACCCGACACCCTTTGAGGAAACCAGGAGAACACATTAGAAGTGAAGAAGTCAGACGCAGAGTTTTGATTCAAATCAAAACCAACTCCAGTGTGTTAAAATAACAGCATCTACTCCAACCGACAACAGAATGATTCACACTAATGAGTTAAAAAACAAAACAGCATCCTTAGCTGAGCCAACATGCCATGGACAGGGAAATTGTTACTGAGGTGACAGCCCACTCCTGGGCAGACGTCCCCATGATGTTTCATTGAAGGAGCACTGCTCTTCAGCCACAGTGCCACGCTCCCAGCTGTGTGTTCCTGATACAAAGTCTCTCTGAAAGTGACTTAGCTGCATGACGCCGACACTCGACGTCTGTATCATTACAGTGGCAAATGTTACACTGTTACTCCACATTTTACTGAGGCCTGCCCACAATAGGCTGTTCAGTTATTCAGGGGCTTAAAGGAAGTGCAAATTCCACAGAAGTTCAATCACAAAATACAAATCATCTGCTCTGGTTGCAGCTATCAGGACAGATCTCGTACTTGATGGTTAGAGTTGAATCTTCTCACGAGGCTTTGACATAGCGTTAAAAGCTAAAGAGAACTTTATCAAGTGGATCCTGAGTTAAGATCTTTCCTCAGTGGCTAAAGGTTTTAGTTTTTATCATCATTGTCTAAAATGAATTAGGAAATATCAGCAAACTGGATATCTGCAAAAAGCAAATATTGTGCAGTCCTAAGATTTTTGACAGACAAATTTTACTGCACTGTGGAGCAGTGGTTAGCACTGTTGCCTCATAGAAAGAGGGTTCCCAGTTCGAAGTGCTGACAGACAGGAATTTTCTATATAAAATTTGCATGCGTGGGCTCTCTCTGGGTACGACTTCCAACAGACCAGAGACATGCTTGCCAGGTTAGTTAATGACTCTAAATTGCTAAAGAGGATGTTACAAGTGTTACTGGTTGTCTCTGTACAAGGTCTGGCTATTAAATAATGACAATATGCTTATGAGGATAAAACCACATGGTTCACAGTCATGCCAAGTCTTATACATTAAAGGCTGGGTTTTCAGGTACAACTGCCGTAAGTTTCAAATAAGTGACATCTTTAGTTCACTGCTAGTGACAGATTGAAGTGCACATGTTTTTGCTGAGGTGTCAAAAAATGATTAGCTTAGAAGTTGAGCAATGCATTAACTAAATATTTTAGGTGAAACTGAACAAAACAACCAGATCTTTTTGCACATTAACTGAGGTGTATAGTGAACACTGTATGTCACATGCGTTTGTTTTTGAATGGCATAAAAGATTTTTCAGATCGTCTGAAATGATGGACGACTCAGTATAAGAATGATAGCAGGAATGGTCTCTATTCATAAAGAGACAGTTCGGCAAATTTTGCATGAAAATTTGAACATGACAAAAGTGTGTGCTAAAGTTGTCCCAAAACCTCTGACTACTGATAGAGTAAAAACGCAAGCAAATATGCAGAGATGTTTTGGAACAACTGGAAAGAAACAATTTTTTATAGAGAAAGTAATTACATGTGATAAAACTTGGATCTTCCAATACGATCCTGAGACAAAACGGCACTCAGGGCATTGGAAAACACCATCATCAAATCAAATCAAATTCAAGGCAATGTTGTTTGTTTTCTTTGACATTAAGGGGATAAGGGCTGCACTGTGGCGCAGGGGTTAGTGCAGGGGTTAGCGCTGTTGCCTCACAGCAAGAAGGTGGTATAGAAATGGATGGATTTAGGGGATAATTTTGGAGTTGTAGGTTCCAGAAGGTTCAGCAGTGAATCAACACAATTACAAACAGGGATCTAGAAAAACTGCTGAAGACAGAGACCCCAACTGTGGGAAAAAAAGTTTTCATCAAGACAACGTGCCAGCTCACACTGTGCTCTTAGTAAAGCAGACTCAAAAACAAATCACAGTGCTTGATCACCCTGTCTTTTCACCTGGTCTAGCACCATGTGACTTTTTTTCTTTTTCCTAAGATAAAATTTGTGCTCAGAGTTTTGAGTCTGTGTCAGAAGCTAAGAAAGGACTGAGGTCCTGAGACAACTGTCCAAAGAAGACCTACTGCATTGCCTTGATCGGTGGAAGAAGCGGTGTGTTGATGCAGAAGGGAGTATACTGAAGGAGAAAGACATTGAATAAAGTCCATGTTCAATAAAATTGTATAACAGCATTAGTCTTGTTTTTTTTAATAGCCATATCACGTATGTCAGCCCTTCGACTGACTGACAACCAGTCCCGGGAGTACCCCACCTCTCACCCCATGACAGCTGGGAGTGATCCAATCACCTCAACAATCCCAAGCAGGGTAAACAGATAATGAACAGCCATATCGATATAAACTGTCCATACTTTTACTGATTTAACTACATTCCCAGACATAAGGATATAAGATTATCTCAGCTGGATAAAACTTATAATCGGATTTTAGGTGCCAAAATGCCTTATGTAAAGTACTCTGGGTGAGTTTGTTTATTAAACCTGCCTAAAAATATGGCTTAACATACCCTTATATGAATGGTATCTCAGGATATACTATACAATACTGTGGGGTGTCTTGATGTTGACACAACTTGGACATAAGAACATAGTTTGAGAACAAAAGTCATTTATTCTTGATAGGGCCTTTTTTTCTGTTAAATAGTGTATATTTCTAAAAATGAAGGCAAATATTAAATTCTTTCAAATGGATTCAGACTGCACCGCTTTCAAAAGGTGATACTTCATTCTCTGGTTTTCTCTATCTGTATTCTACATGTTTCTGGTGGTAAAATAAAACATTTTACACAGTCTACATTTAGGACCCAGCTGGTTTTAGGTGAAGTTTGATCATTTGTTCCTGTTCTAGGGGGAATGCAATAACTTTGGCAAGGCTTACTTTGTCTGCTCTGTTTATGTCGTCAGATGTGACACACCAAGCAGAGCAGAAGTTGGCAACACCCCATTTTAACTCTTATATTTATAGTATTATCTCATAATATACAGCATGCAGTTATAGGAGAATCAAAGTTTTGTATCACAGTAGTTTTACTTTCCTTTTAAAACATCGTCTATTAAATGTTAAAGGCTCATAAAGTAAGTGACATCTTCACAACACAAAGACATCAGTCAAACTGGACTATTCCCCATTCTTCACTAGTTAAAACCTCCTGTACTGTACTATCAGAGCTAGCTAGTTAGCCGCCCATTAAGCAGAGGCTTACGTTGGCTAAAATCAGTTAGACATAAACAAATCCAGACAGTAAATACTAATTCAATTAAAGCTTACACTTCGAGTCCAAACAGTGATAAGCCTTCTCCTTATTCCCAAAGAAACGCACGGATGTTAAAGGACGAGCAGAGCTGATGTAAATTCATGTGAGTCTACTAGTTTCTACAAAGCAGGAAGCTTAATGCTAAAATGCTAACAGACGCGGAAGTAGATTGAAAAAAATTCTAACGTTCGGAACGTGCCAAGACGTTCAACCTTTGAACAGGAAATGATCCGCCAAGCTCGGCATGCTTTTGTTTTTATTTGCAGATTTAATTTTGCGACAGTTTGTGTGTTTAGCTTTAAGTTACATTTCTGTTATATTGTGGGAAAAGAGCCCTTCAAAATCAAAACAGTTTAATTTTTTTCGACACCTAAATATTTTAAACACGTTTTCTGCTTGTTCTTCAAACGTGAAAGCCTAAAAATGTAACCTAAAACAGTGCTGGTTACTTCCTCTGCTTTATGGATATGCATTGTGAAATTTCATCATTAAAATTCCTCTGTGTATTTCTTCCTTTCAAATGTCAAATCTAGCTCTGCATGATGTATACCCAAAGCTTCTTCAGGCCCAGTCACATATCTAGACTTCAGTATAAATGATATAAATGGGACAGACAGAAAATATTCATACTAGGGATAAGGTGTTTAAACAAAATACAAACCCCTCCACAAACAAAAAAAGCTGGGACAAGCAGTGTATCCTTAAAACATTTATTTTTGTAATAATTTGTCCGTTTTTTTTTTTTAACTTTTTGCGCAAGTGCAAAAAAATGCACCCAAAAGAGCCACCTGAGGGAAGTCTACATCTTTAAATAAAAAAACAAGCAAAGTGTACATTTATAGTACAAAATTCTCTTTTTAAAAAATTGCACAGTTTGTGTATAATATATATATTCATAATCTCCATTTTAAACAAACTTTAAAGGCTCAGAAAGTAAACAAAATTCACCAAATGAAAAATAAAAACATTTTTCCTAGAATTTAAAGCTGAGGAAACTTGAGACCCTGTTTTCATTTGTGTCCACCATAAATATACATATTTATATGCAAGTCTCTTTACATATAGTCTCTGTGCTAGTGTTTGACCAGACAATCAAAATTATTGCAAAGTAGTTTAGTTCTACTATAAAACATGGGGTGGGGGGGTGGGGGATAAAAGCTTCTTTCTGCTGAATGTTCCTTAAGTTATGCAAAAAAAACACTGGGTTTCTTTTCACCCCTTTGAACTTCCTGGATTCCCTGCTTTCACAAACATTTCTGGTTCACAAACTGCATTCAACATTCCCCAAGAACAATCCAGAACTCCAGTTTTGCTTTTAGCTAGAACACACATTTTTCCCTGACTTCTTTTTTTTCCTTTTTAAACTTTTAGAACTTTACATAGCAGCCCTGCCCAGAGGTGGCAGTCAGCGTCGATACGGGTGAAAGCCCGTTACATTGTGGTTCTGCCCTCTGCCGAATGCACTGGCAGCAGGCTGTGGGGCGGCGGCGGGCTGTGCTGTCGGGGCCCCATACGAGGCCGTGGGCTGGCTTGGGTCCGCGAAGCTGTGGCCGAAGGCTGTCAGGTCCTGCCCGTACCCTGAGTGGGACAACAGAGAAGGGAGAGCAGGACAGAAAAAAGGATTCAATATTAGAGTCATCATGAGGGGAGGGAGAAGCCTTACCGTTTAGAAAAATAAGCTTTAAGACTGATACTTTTTTCATGTTAGGAAAAATCCACCAAACAACCTTTACACAGTTTATCTCAATTTTTAGTCGCCATTAATCTCTCACAGATTCTGCTCCTGAGTACTGGAAGGTTTAATCGGTCATTTGAAAATAGTATATAAAACATACAAACTTATTTTCCACTGATAATATGGCTTTTGAAAAGACTGATTTCCTTGTATAGTTTCTGTCTATATAGGACCCTGAGCCCTTTTGTAAAAGTATTATACATACATTTTCAGTGCTCGATACAATTGTTTAACAATGATACAATCTCTTTTTCTGTGACAAATTGAGCTGAAGCTTTAAATGAATAAATAAATAGACAAAAAATAAAGCATCATTAATGTGAATTCTCTTTTTAAAAGAAAAAGAGAGAACGCACTGGCATATTTGTATAATTTAGGCTATGCGCACTAATTTGACTGATTTGTTAAAAGTAAGAAATTACCCAATATCGGTATCGTGTGATTTTTGCTAGAACTACAGAACAGAACACAAGAAGTTAAAAAAATCTTGTATCTTGACAACTATAGTTTAAATAGATGAAGTATGGTTAAGAAAAACTAAGTGGGCTGACAATTCAAATGTGAACTATTTTTAGAAGGCTTTTAAAGCGTGATTTTAAGGTTTAATGGTGGATTTTTCCTTTTTAGTGCTATTCCTTCAATGAGCCCTTTAATCTTCAAATTTATTTTACAAAGTGTTTAGAAGTTAAAGTGCTGGGAGACATAAATAACATGTATGGTCATTTTAAGAACCAGTTGAAGCAGGCATCATTGAGGAAAACGATCTCTAGATTCTCTTGGTAATCTGTGCGTCACGCACTACTCTTGTCAGACACTGGATGGCACCATCTCCCCGTAAACAGACAAGGGAACCAAAGTGACCCCCAGGGAAGGAAACTAATCTGCCTGAAAAATGGCTGGTGTGGCCCCAAAGTCACCAGCCACTGTCCAAGAAAAAGGGTCATTTGAACTGATTGATTGATTGACTTGGATAGATTGGTGTTTGGTACTTTTCCTGCCCTGGTTACATCCAGTTAGACTGATTTTCAAAAAGTCTACACAAAACTCTGAATAGGGAGCATTATAACGAACTGGTATGGACAGAATAAAGATAGAAAGACAGAGAGAAAAAAGGGAGCAAAGTTCAAAAAGACGACACATTTCTTTGGGGGTTCTTAAAGTGCTCTACTGACAGGACAAAAAGAAGAAATCTTAAGAACAGGGAGTGGTCCCAACAGGACCTCCAGACAGAACAATCAGAGAGATACTGCAAATTTTCTGGCATCGTGTCTTCCTTCAAATCTTCTTTCCTCTCTCTCACCCCTTTTGGCTATAATGTGGAGACAGTAAGTGGGGAAAAACAACGGGTGAATGGACTGCTGATGCATAGAGACAACTGAACCATGAACAAATTTTCTGACAATTAGATCATCCTTTTATCATCAGCAAAGCAATGCAGACAGAGAGAGAGAGAGGACAAAAAAGGAGGACATGGTTAGTCTTAGTATAGTAAAGCTACAGCCGCTAAGAGTGGTTGGCATGCTTAGAGCTCTGGGTGCCAAATTTCAATGTAAATTTCTTTCAAATCCACTCAGCTGTAAGACAGTCAATGGCTGTGTTTTACTATGCAAGAGCACACGCAGTAATTTGTATGTACATGCAAAATGTACATGCAAAATATGAAAGACAGAGCAAACAAAAAGAGGAAAAGAACCAGGTTGCAGCTCTATAAACACTACAGTACCGAACAAATGCTACTTTTGTGTTTGGAGAAGACGATGCTGGCACCTACCTGCACTATATCCTCCCTGCTCATCCTGACCATAACTGTGAGAAGGACGCGTTGGTCCGTAGGCAGAGGGGTCCTGAGGGTAGTTACCCAAGCCTATCAGGGAGATGAGGAGACCAGGTTGACTGAACCCAGATACTGCTGGCCGACTACGTTACAAAGTTCCCCCCATACTGAGCTAACAGAGCTGCACATTTATACTCATACACTGCGTCTGCACTACGCTTGAAGAGGCATCGCTGCTCAATACAATATGAAGTGAGAGTGTGTAAGCTACCTGCTAGTACGCCTGACTTTTAACCATGCCAGCCTGGTCTCATGAAGGTTTGTGAAATGTGCATGATATTCTTAGTGCAAATATCGAACAATATATTTTTCTGATAGACAAATAAAAGGTTGAAGTGACAAAAAAAGGGAACTAAAAGTCCAGTAGATTATATTGTTGTCCATAAATTACAACTTGTATAGATGTAAAAAAAAAATAAGATTAAAGGATATGAAAATCTTTTGAAGTTATCAGGGCTGTCAAGATTAATCACATTGTTTAAAGTCCACAATTAGTGCACTAATTATTTTTAATCGCAAGTAATCTCATGCTTTATTGGGCCTTTTAGCAAACTTCAGGTAAGCCATGTAATTTCTCCCCTGCAGCAGAGATTTAAAATAAGTCTACCGCTGCACCTTAATGTCCCATTTCACTCTAAAAACTCATAGAAAGCTCAGTGGACAAGTCAAAAATCATCTGCACCTTGTATTTCCTTTATGATCTATAACAAGTTCCTTTTCCATGGTTAAGTTTATGTCAAAATCAGGTCTGTATCCAAACAGGAAGTCAACCACTCCTAGGTTCAGAAAGTAGAAAAATCCAAAATGAGACTAAAAAAACTTTGGTTGTAGAAAATGTCATTTAAAAATCTGTGTGTGTGATCAATCTAGTCATTTTTAATAAACTTTTAATTAATCTCAGTATGATTTCTGATTATTTTATTTTTCAACGGTTTTCAAAAATGTGTTTTTGGTAAAAATGTCCTCTTTATAAGTGAATGCAATTACCAGATAAATCCACAGTTGGCTGATTCCAGCATGTCTAAGTGCAATTTCATAGACATTTAGACGATAACATGAAACTGTATTTAGCATGACATAGACTTTATTGTTCTAAAACATTTTATGATATAAACCATAGTAGCTGTTTTGGGCCTGGATGATCCAGACATAATTTATATACTTCTCATCCAATGTTTAATGCATTCTCTAGGTTGATGGTAAATATTTCTACATTGTAATGTCACTTATAGTCTCTGTTCATTTTTAATGATATAATACTCAACATAAAATTAAAACTTGCTTTTTCTTGGTTTAAAATTACACTACTAGTTTGTGTGCTCCTGATGTACGCAATGACCATCATAAACACTTTTGAGAAAAAGAAAACTGTTTTTGGGAGAGCTCTGCATTATCAAGTCAAACAAGGACATTTTAACACATTAAAGGTGACAAAATTCACTCACATCTTGAAAACTGTCATAAACAGTTAATGCAAGACAATGTCTAGTTTTCCGCAATTAAATGAACTGATCTATATACATATATACATTTTTAAGATCAATAAATTTTGTGATATGTAACCTGTTAATAAATTTGTATGTGTTTAAGTATACTACACTCTTTTTAGTTTAAGGTTTGCTTTAGAAAGTTGGTTGGTGTCTGTGCTTTGTTTGCTCTTTACTGAAGCCATGTTACTTTAATCATTAACTCTAAACAATCCAAACTTGTTTCTGTTGTCCAACCTCAAGCATTCACCTAAATTCACTGTTTTTTTCCTCACAGAAATTTTAGTCATGTAATTTGGTCATCTATTTCACATAAAAAAGAAACTCCTGCTCATTTCACAAAAACTCTGAGACTGTTGTTTCTAAAGACTTTGGTTACTTGACTCAGTGCCTGAACAGGCAGTGAACTAAATGAAAAAAGCTGGATGGAAGATAAGCACAAGCAGGAAACACTGAACAAGATGGGCGCCTGTCATGACTGACAGCGATCACATGGTTGCTTTCAATGTGGATCCAGCAGTGTGAAGCAGCTGTAAGCCAAGTCAGAGGAAAAATACCAGCCAGCAAAAAAACTGAATACAGCTTCTGAATGAGCATCTGACTCTTATCTGACTGTGTGCTTGTGTGTGTGACTGGATGAGTGAAAGCTGAATGAAGACCAAGCTTGTTCCTTTTCCTTGGAGGCTGGTAAGTTTTTTACACGATCTCAGGCTGCATTTTAGTTTGGAGCTGAAAAGCTCCAGCCTCAATTTCTGTTCTCAGCATGATCTGAAACTCTAAAACCAGCATGTGTTTACAGTATTTCCTTGGAGAATCTACTCCATGAATGTTTTAAATCACAGATATTAATAAAGCACATCATTTTTGTAATTAACACAAGAGTGTTGGATGAATTATCTTATTTTGAAGCCCTATATGCGGAATGAAATCTAGCCAAGAATAAACCAGCTAGTCCAGATTCAGAAGGAATAAATACCCTGGCTGAATACTTTCAAAAGTCATTGATAAACTTAATCAAGCTCAAAGACCACAAAAGTATCCACCAGAAAGTAAAACCTACATACACATAGGTCAAAAAAGCCCAGGCCTTTAACAACAGTAATACCTGCACATATCCACAGAGCAAGTTTATATTTAGTAGACAAGCATGCAAAGCCCTGTAGCAATAAATTGATGGGACATATTGAGCAATTTTATTAGGTAACTTGGCAGGTGGACATGCCTAATTCCAGAAATAAGATTTCTATCATCATGCTGGTGCTCTTCTATGGCGATCGTGCCAAGACCAGGAAAAGAAGCCAGCAAAGTCATCGACTGGGAGGAAGAGGAGGAGGTGGTGTAAGAGGGAGCAATTAAAAAGCAGGAGTATTTGAACCAAGTGTAATATCTAGTACAGTCAGTCAGGAGAGGGTTGCACTTCCTTTAAAAATGCAAAACAAAAAGAAAAAACATTGCAAGGCAGGATGATCTAATTCAAACCTACCAATCTTTTTACCAATCCACAGCCCAGCTGGAACAGATAGAAATGACTGCTGAAGACTCCAGGATATGGTGATACTTGAGCAGCATCTTCAGGGCCAGAGGGGTTCATGTTTGCAAGAAGCATGTATGCATGTGTAGCTGTTCAAGCTTAATGGTACCAAGCTCCTGCTTGTGGAAGGGCTGTAGATGTGCACTTTAATGAGCTGTGTTTGCATCCATAAAATATCCGGGGAGATGGGCAGGACCGAGGGGTGAACAAAAATTAAATGGGAGAGAAAAGGGCAGCAAACTGCTTGATGCACAATGCTTTTCTTACCATACTGGCTATAAGGGAAGTCAGGCTGCCCAGTGGGAGCTTTGCTCAAGTCCTGAGTTGGTGTAGTGGCGGGGGCAAAGCCCAGAGGTGCAGTTCCCGGAGTGGTGGGTGGAGGAGGAACCTGTGGCGCATACTGGTCTGCTTGGGGTGTGCCAAAACTGTAACCTGTTGGAGGGTAACAAGATAAAGTCTATGACTTTAAAATTAAGACATTTTTCAAGTGTTGCTATCACAGATTGGACATTATGCAGCGAAGAGCCTTATTATGCACTAGAATCTAAAACAAAATTTCTTCATTAGCAATCTTTAACGTCTCTTCTCATTTTAAACGGCAAAAGTTTAACATCTACGCTTTTTAAAATAGCTGCTACCAGACTGCATCTCCACAAATCTAACACAAAGGGAAAATTTGAAAAGGGTCTTGGGTTCCCTCTTAGAACAATGTCATTTTAATCTAAATTAGGGATGCAGGATATTATCGGTATGATATCAGATATGAAGTTTCTGTCAATATTTGCAACTGATATTTGGGTTATAAAAATCTGCTTCTATCAGCTGTAAATATTGGTTGTACAAAAAATAAGTCAACAGAGTTTTAGGCTGGACTGATAGGCCCAAGTCTTTTTCAATTAATCATCTTTAAAGTGTGTTTTAAGGACTGAAATTTGTTAAATGGTTCATTTTTTATCTTTAAATGGTGTGTTTCGAGGAACCAGATCTTAGGTCTGAACAACATTTAAAAATCGTATCGATACCAGTATTGTCAAAAATGAATTTGTACATATCGGCATACTGGGTATCGGAGAATGTCCACTATTATGCTCAATAATCTAAAACTTAATCTAAATCCACAGAGACCCTACCTGCTACTCCAAACTTTTAGGTATCATTCAGGTGGTACCACCTAAAACCCTTTGACGTTATTACTATGAAAACACCTTTGAAAAACTTCTTTTAAATCTCTTTGTACTATCAGGCTTGTTTCTGTTGTCTTCTTTCTTTGTTATTTTTCATTGTTGCACATTACTTGTTGTTTGCATATTGTAAGGCTGGAAATTAAAAAAAAATACAGCAGAATAACTGCAACAGGGTAAAATGATGACCACTCCTCTAATGAACTACAGAGTATCTGCAGTCATGCTGTCCATCTCTGATAAGGTGGAGGTTCCTCCCTGACTACAGCAACAACCCTGACATATGTTTACTAAACACAATTTTTATGGCCGTTTCAGCCAGAACTCATTTACTGCCCAGAGGATCTCAGACCACTTCATCTTAAGTCAGACTTTCAATCCTTAAGGAGGGAAACTTGAGAAAATGATGTTCGGGAGCTGTATGGCATTTCAACACTGTTGACTATTTGTGACCTTTGTCAATAATCAATTGACAACCACAGAGACCCTTGATCCCAACATAACCACAGTGTTACTTCACATTAAGAGGTAACCTGTCAGTACCTGGGTCTAGTTTTGACATCCCTACAAAGTGAAAGAAGTAAAGGCATCAGCATTACTGACCAAACTGAGGTGCTGTGCTGTAGCCCTGCTGAGGGTAGCCCTGAGGTGCAGCAAAACTGCCCGCCGGGGTTGTGACCAGGAATGCGTTGAAAGGTGATGGAGGTTGTGTGGGGGTTCCTCGACCTGCTGACAATGGCGGTCCATACCCACCTGCTCAAACGCAAAACACAGATTTATGTAGAAACGTTTGTACATCATTTATATGTCAGTCTTTAATTAAAATGCACATTATTTAAATATGTTCACTACATATTTTGGAGCTTGGAGTTTTGGTGATTTCTAAAGAAATGCAGGATGATGAGTTGCTTCATCACTGAACAACCACATTTCCCAAAGAAAATCTCTTAGACCTGACTCTGGCAGAGATGATGTAAACAGATGAGTAATGAATTTATGTTTTACATTGAGTCGGATTCATTAATGCCATGCCATGTCATTCTAATTAAAGAGCTAAAAGCCAAGTTACAGCCACCATACAATTTCCTTTGTACATTTCTTGACCTTAGACAGATCAGCTGAAGTCTCTATTTTTTTCCCTGACAAGAGGCAACAGACCCATCTAGAGCTTGAAAGAAAATAAAAAAAATGTTAGGACATTCTCTTTCTGCATAACCTTTAAAAGATGATCTTTATAAATAAAAGGCTTTACAGAGCACAAAGTGAAGCTGAATGAAGCTGAAGGGTCGACACTGCAGTGAGCGTTGCAGGTTGACCCGGAGGTGCTGATATGAAACCGAGCCTGACCAATAGCAGGAGGAGACTGGAATCTATTCAAGGCTGCCATCTGTCCCAAGCAGCAAATTATCAGCAGCCTCAGCCATTATGAATCAGTGATAACACGTGCTGCTAACTGTCATCAGCCTATTGAACACACACAGTGCAAGCCCATTTCTGTGACACAAGCACTTCAAGATTAGCACATGATTACACAGCAAAAGACACAAAATCTATCTGCAACCGATCAATTCAGTGATGTAACTTGCAGAAAAGCAACCCAAATAATTCACATGAAAGAGAGAAATGATATTTTCTACATGTTTTAAAGAGGAGATGAAACACCTACCTATGGGTTGGCCGGTTGTTGACACCCACACTCCTTCAGAAAGAGAAAAAGAGACTGAGGACAAAACAGTTGACTAAAAAATGTTAACAGAATCCTGTTTGACATTCAAACAGACCCACATGCTGGAGGTAAATGTTAAAGCAGCAGGTTTAACACATTTAAACAGTCACTACCATGTTTTTCCTCTGAACAGTGTGCCTCTCTTGCTCTGCTCTGGGACTCGTTCCCACTCACCCTGTGGCCCGTACGGCTGTTGCCAGCCCTGGGCAGGCTGTGCTGTCCAACCATTAGCTGCACTCAAGATGCCCCTGGGTGCCCACTGGCCGGGGCCGAGCTGGCCAGGAGCTTTGCTGTCACGAGGCTCGGCCTTCTTCACTTCCACCTGGACAAAGGACAAGGAGGACACGATTGGCAACACCAGTATATGGTCCATGAAGTCCCTCACCTAGACAGAGCTGTCCTAAAACTGATCATTTTGTCCTCAACATTATGGGCCAGTTTGAACTCTTTCACTTTAGTTTTATCAGAATAACAAGGGGCTGTTTTTTAAGGTATTGTTATTATTACTTTGTAGCTGTACAACTATGTGTGTCAGGTACTAATTGTCAAATTAGACCAACTACAAAGTCAATGAGCTTTCTTTGAATTACATAATATCAGACAAGTTTTTTATGATGTACCTGAGAAACATAGTGTTATATCATTTCTTGAATAAATTGCCCTAATTACAGTAAAGTCATCTAATGGAAGGTCAGGACTTACCTTTCTCCAGCTAACGCTTATAAAGAATCTCATTTTATTTTATTTGAAATAAGTTTTAGGGGGAAAATGAATGTAGAGAGAAGTTTGTATCTCAGCTCTAACAGAATATAAACGATAAGCATGCAGATAGTAAAATAAAATAAAGTCTTCTTTTGTTGAATCTTCATACTGTGTCAAAAGTAGTAAAAACTTCCAGATGAGTAAAAGGGCTCAAAACTCTTTAATCCCACAATTAGAAATCACTGCAACCCACAACCTGAAAGGCTTTGAAGGACAGTGACTTCAAGTTACTTTTGCCAATAGTTATATCAAGTCCATCTTTGCTCAGGAATTACTTTTCTGTTAATTAAATTAGCCTTCACATCTTTAGCTGGGACAGTTTAACACTTCAGGTCAAATGCCAGTTCATCACCCTAATAACAAAACTTCTTGTAACTAGGCAAAGCCAGCAGCAGTTACCCAGAGCACAGAAACCGGCTGAGACTAAGGGGGAGCCGACCAGAAATAGACTGAGGGGTTGAGTTATTGGGGTCACCTTGCAGAAGGAAAACGAATCGCAAATTCCTTCGCGCTTTAAGGTGTTGCCACCTTCCCCTGCCTCCCCTCTTCCTTCTCTGTCGACCTAATTACATGCACATGTTTCCGGCAGTGGCCCCGCCGCCGCCGGCAGCTACCTGAGCACTTTCTCCCGTGGGCATCACAGCGACGAGTGATGGATACCATGACTCCTGTACGGTCCCCAACAGCAGAACTGGGATTTGTTGCACAGTTTGATGTGCTCCAATTTCTAATTTTGTAACGCATATCTCCCAGCATCCCTCAAGTCCCGGCATAAGGTAATGTCAAGTCAAGAACAATGGATTAAGTCGAGCCTTCATTCCTGCTGGAAACCAGGCCAAAGTCTGGGAGGGGGGCAGCTTGAACTGGCAAGTACACAGGTTGGGCTTTTTTATTTACCAAGAAATCAGATTAAGAGGATAAGAGTGACATTCATTACAGGGTCTTGTGTTCAATCAGTATAATCGATAGATATTATAAAATACAGCCAGCACTGTTGGATAAAAAATGTAAAAAGTAAAACAGCAAGACTTGGGGCGTTGGTTTAGCTCATTTGGTAAAGAAGGTGCCTCATGAAAAAAGGCTACAGTCTTTGTCACACTGGTTGCAGGATTGATGCCCAATCCTGACACCAACTGGTTCACATAATCCCCCACAATCCATATTTCCTGTCTTTCTATCAAATACAGACCCAAAACGGGTCCTTTAATTGACAAGTATTCCAGAAAGGCTTCTACATATTGCAATATATAATGTAAATCTCAAGCACAGAAAAAAAGGCACGTGATCTGATATGATACAACCAGATGGATATTAAGAAGCAGTGTTTGACTTTGATCATTTTCTTTCACCCACAAATCATTTCTATCTTCATAGAGGCCAGAAAGGAGACCGTCTCTCCTTTGGTTCAGGGATTTAAAAAGCTGCTAATTACAAAGTGTCTGCTGGGGAAAAGGGGGTTTGTTAATGAATGAGAGCTTTAAAAGTGCCTTTAAAACCCAAGTGTCAGGACCAATCCCAGCCAGATATTTGTCAAGTAATGCTTTCATGTATCACGGATGCTTTAATGGCTTGTTTTAGTCAGCTTAATGTGCCAGGTGGTTGGAGTCTGCCACATGCAACAGAACAATCAATTGCATGCCAGAGGGTAAGAAAGTGTGTTTAAATATAACACTATAGTGAATTTATTGTTTTCTCCCGGATGGACAGCTTACCTGACACTATCTGAAGTGTCTTTGCACAATAAACCCCAGCCATCTGGTACACCCACTGAGTAAAAACAAACACTACCAAGTGACATGCAAATATTATTGTGAGACTCAAGTCTCATCCTGAGCAGCATTTCTCAGAGAAGTGCTGTTTGTTGTTTAGAAAACTGACAGACACAGTATGGAGATTCTTCAACTGAGGTCACTGACTTGAGCTTTTTCTTTGAGTTTTCAAAAATAAAAAACAAAAACATGTTGACATGTAAGTGACCTGCCAACAAAATATCAGAAAACAAAAGAAACAGAACGGATTGGACCAATCCTTTAGGTGATACATGTTCAGTCAAATTCTTTAGAGCTTTAAGTCTTTATATTGCTTTTATCTTTTGGATTCAAACAACAGATCAAACCATGTAACTTAAATATTTACCATCTATGCACGCAGAACATCCTAAAGGAGTGGTCAGTTTAAACAAAGCCTTGGGCGACAATGGCAACTGTATTATAACAGCATATGAAGGAGCAGAGACTAAAGACTAAGGCTGACATGTGTTCAGAGCAATTTACAATAATGACAGACTGATTAGTAAATTATTTAGTGGCCAAATCATTTTAAATGGTCATCCTTTTGATACATGATGCGGAAGTCAGTTTAATTTGGCCTACCTGTTAAATAAGCATCATAGTATACCTCTCACTGTGTCGCCCAAGCCTCCGTTTGGTCTTAAGGGTAAAATAAAACTACAACTACACACTTTTTTGCCCATGATGTCGTGAAAATGCATGTTGACAGCCTGGTCCACTGATTGTTCGGCCTCGAAAGTAATAAATCCAAAACCTAGCCAACGACCAAGAGTGAATCAAGGTAGCAGGGGGGTTGTGACAACACAAGATGAAGAACAGTATTGGGCTTCAGCAGAGTGAGGATCCGTCAAGACTGAGCAAGAGGCTCCTGGGGTTCGGATGATGTCGCAGACTCGGAGAACAACACAAATCCAAGACTAAAGCCTGGGGGATTGAAGGAAACTTTTTTCTTTACTGTGCAGTGAAAAATTTAGTGAAGATAACAACACAGGACTGCTTAACTGCTAAACATGACGACTGATGAGTGCAGCATTTGAATTCATGTGAAATGTCACATTGAGAAGTTCAATTAAGTCCACCTTCCACCCGCTTACATTTTAACATGCCAATCAAAGCAACATTTTGTCACTTTATGCCGTTTCATCCAAACCCCACCTTGATCTGTCCCTTGGTATTTTGCTGTGGAGCACACACTCGCAGCAGCCATTGTTAATGCATCACAAAAACATGGAGAAACACAAACTGTAGAATGCCTAAAGCTTTCTCCAAGCTTTCCCAATTTCAGTGTTTTACTTTTGAGTCAGCCAGGATAAGCCTAAAATGGACAATTAAAATATTGCTCACAAAGGTAACACAGAGATATAGGCCACAACTGGTTTCTTAAAAGGGGAACTGTTGATTCTGATCAAGAGCTTTCATGGGAGATACACAAAGTTTATCAAATGTTCATGCCAACTAGTCAGTAAACTTTCTTCCAACAATCTGTAACAGAAGTTTTCAGAGCAAGCGCTGTGCTGCAGTGATCTACTTCCAATCTGATTCACACTACACTATGGCAGAACTGGGTTGTGCACACACATCTACCTTGGGACCTAACCTGAATCCAATTAAACATCCTAAGAGACAACCAAGTTTTAGAGACCTCTCGTACCCTGCCAAGTGTTCCCCAGCCTAGTGATCTATCGTTATTAATAACATCCGTCAATGACCTATCCCTAATCTAAATTTAAATCCAGGTCAACACATTTAACAGTTTGACATATCTTGGTTATTCCAACATGTCTTCATAATACACCAGAAGGAAATTTTAAGACTTGTTACTTGAAAACAACTTTTGATGAAAAAAAGTTAGCTGGAATGATAATAAATAAAAACTTCTAATTAATAACAACTCAAACATCTAATTATGGGGATGAGAAACGATGTAAAATCCTTAAACAATTATGCAACCACATGGATAGTTATATCATTGTTAAAGGACTTTTTCCAGCTTAATTATTTTTTTTGCTTGCTTCTTTGAAATTTCTTTGTGCCTTCTTGTTTTCTGATAAGTTATTTCTTGACTAAATTATTTGATGACAATATAATTAATACTGATATGAGAAGTTAAGAGACTTACATGAAACAAAAACAGATGAAATCAAAAAGGGCTTCAATTTGAGGTGAAGTCCCATCTAAAATTTACTTGAAATAGTCATTAATATTTCTAATCATAAGTTCAGCTGCCTTTTTGCCTTTGCTAAAAGTGTTTAATTCTTCTAAAACAGTAATCAAACAATCATTTCACACAGATAGACAAAATATGATAGTCTATCTTTGGGGTACTGATGTAATCACATGAACAATCCCTAGAAATACGGGATTTTTTTAACTTGCATAGTATCTAAAATTTAGAAATCAGCACCCTTTGAGAACAATTGCCTTCAAACACAACAGTGTAAGAATAAAAGCGTTGACTGCTACTAAATAAGTATTTACTTAAGCTGTAAGAAAATCCTCAAAAACTGTCGTTTTCCTGTTTTAAGGAGTACGTAAACCTAAGCTTACTTCACGATTTGATGCACTTTGTACACACTCCATTCGGATCAAGTAAATAAAAAAATGGGTGTTTTTACATTTGGCCTGTACCTCTGTGCTACCAGTTAATGCACAGTAACCTAAAGGAGAAAAGACAAATCTTAAGAGACACTGTTAATCACATTCAAACCATTCACAGGAAAAAGGGGGACAGAAGAAAGAAAAATAGAAAGGGCTTACTTACAAAAATACTTAACTTTCTACATATGGGAAAACACATACTAAACCAATAAATTACAAATACCATTAGGACTAAATCAGTGTAAAGAAAACTTGTTACTAAAACGGTTTTAGTAAGAACAAACTATTTATACTATCAAAGATTATGTTATGGTTGTTACTGGTGCAACACATCATGTTAAATTCCAATGACAAACTATTCTGGGATTCTCCCAACAGAGAATGAATGGGAGCAGTAATACATGCTGTGTGTCAGTTGCCGCTGCATTATTGCTATGTAGGACAAATGCAGATGTAACAGCTGTGACTGTAAGTCAGCGGGCAGAGTCTGACACTAACTCTGCTGGTGGTGTGGGGTCAGATTCCAGTAAGGCTGTCTATGCTAAAAGTGTCAGAAACTCACAACTCATTTAAATTAAGCAGACGAAATCATCTGAGACTTTAACGTCAGGGTGGGCAATTCTGGTAACCAGGAGGGCCACATGAATTTCATCCTCACAAACTGTAAGGCACTCTTAATTAGAGTATTATAATAACAAATCTTGAATAAATATTTAGCTTTCAACATGATAACTGATACCAGCATTTGTATTTTAAACCCATATGCAAATAGTGCTTAAATTAATGAGACGGAACAGAGTTTTTACTGGTTGTTAAAATATTTTTTACTTTCATTCAGTTTTACAATAAGTAATTCAACAAGTTTCTGTGCATCTACTTATTTCTTGCAAAAAAATTTATATACACCAGAAACCAATGTTCCTTTAGAAATATTTCCATTTTTCTTACGGTGAAATGCATTTGATCTTTCTGCACAATGTTAAACTGGCAATTAAGGTATATTCTCCGTGGCAGGTTTTGTCATGTTTCTTCAGGTTTTCGATATTGAAATCTTAAATTCAAATGCACTCCACAAGGATTGAGGAAGGGCCATGTGTGGCGCTGGGATTACAAGTTGCCCACCTCTGCTTTACGGTCTTTCCTCTTGTTTTAGAAGAAAACAAATAGAGGAGTTTTAGCTAAAGAATAGCTTTTCCAGACCTGATTTCTGAAGGATTCTATTGTTCTTGTGATAATAATGTAAGATTCACCTTTACTGTGGCTGCAACCAGCCTCTTTGAAGGACAACCCCCCCCCCCCCCGCCCCAAAGATGCGCAAACTGTGCTCAATGTGCTAGTTACATGCTGTGATGAAGTACTGGATTTTTTGGAGCACCTACTTTCCTACAACCTGCCTTCTTTTCTTAAGTTAGTCATTTCTTTTGCTTTGTAACTTTGCCATAAGTTTTAGTTTCTCAAGGAGAGAGAATATTAGGGCTTGATCTATTTACAGTGGTTCCCCTTGGTTTACAGCTTTTGAATCGTGGTATAAATAATATGCATACATTTTATATATATAACAACTGCCTGTCTGAAATAGATAATAAACAAACACAAACATACAGTGCTTAACAAATTAATTAGACAGTTTAATTTAGCAGATGCTTTTCTCCAATATGATATACAACCAGTGCAAAACGAGTGTAAGAAAGTCTAAGAAAGAGAAACACAAACTGTTTCAAGTCTGACTGGACTGGTGCTGCTATTCAGTGGAAGCATTTTTAACAATATAATCATTAGTATCTGCCAACCAAGTCTTTTGTCCATGGTTGACCTGAGTCTGGAAAAATGAAATTAAACAGTCTGTCTGTAATCTGTGCTCCTCCTGGTATCTTCGACCACCGAAGAGCAGAGCAGGGTAAGAAGGAGCTCCTGCATTTAAAGAGACACACCAAAACTGTCTATGCAAGGCTGTTAAAAACTGGTTTATACAGGGTCAAAATCTTTCTCTGGTACATGATCCATATCATATTGTGAAAAAAAGAATGGGACAGATGTCTTATTTAGATGACAGGGGGCTGAGTTACATGCTGCAATTACATTTATTTCTAAGAGTATTTTATTTTTAAAGGGACCACGTAAAATATTAAACATGAATGTTGCCATTTGATGCATTGTACCAGGGTAAGCTTAAATCTAATTAACATTTGCTGTCCCTTGGCTGTTCACAACTAAAAATTAGCAATTACAACCAGTCAATTCATGTTTTTTTAATGTTTTAGTAAAACTAACACAACCGTTTATCAAAATAAGATAACTGCAGTCCCTTTTAATTTACCACCATAACTGATTTGATTCAGTGCAGCATCTCTATCACATGTGGTCAGTATGTACAGTGTTAGGAACAAACCAAACAGCAGAGAGGAGCTAAATATCTTTTGCATACCAGCTGTTGTTGCCATCCTCATTAGTTTAGTATTAGGATGGATTTGCACTTTAAATATTATCAATATTTTCAAGTCAGTTTTAAACTTAAGTCTGTTTCCCATACAAACACTGTACAGATTTTGCTTTCTACAAGTTAACAACTAGCTAACTCTTTCTATGTTTAAATGAGAAAACTGTTTATAGCTTCTAAGACACGACTGCTTCAAGTGGATTTAAAACTAGAGACATCCTAAATCAGACCATTATGTCTCACTAAGCTGTATGAATTAGAAAAATATTTCTCAGAGGCTTCATAAAATTCATAACACTGTACCGCTGTGCACAGTTAATGGGGGATTGCTAATTTTTAGTGTAGTCCTGATAATCACCCTAACAAGAAAACCCAAGGGACCATTTTTCCATATCCACCCTGATAAAGACCCACTGAGGTCAAATCCGGTCAATGGCTTACCCAATGTTCTTGTCTAAAGGCCTTTAAGATATAGGCTTTTCTTTCTCTGCCTAAGAGTGCCGAAAGGACATTTTTTTCCTGGAGTTATTATATTTGACTGAGTGGAAATGTGTCAATTGAAAAGACCTGCACCTTGGAACAAGGTCATGAAGGACACTGCATCAGTCCTAATCAGTGGCTGCTATTTCTTGGAAAAAAAAAAAAAGTCCCATCTGAGCATGTGACAAAGGCTGGTGAGGGGTTTTAAGGTGCTATTAGTTCTGTTTTATTTCACCTAATGACACAAACCATTGAGCAAATTATCTGTACACTTGAGTTGCCTGTTTAATATTTCATCTATTTTACAGGGGAGAATTTTTCATCAAATCTCAAGAAACAGCAAATTATTTCTCACATTCTGCTGACTTGGAATGAGGTTTTATGTAACATGTTTCATTGTGTGTGTTGTACAGTGTTGTATTTAAATTATCTGTCTTAATAGGCTTTTTTTCTCTTTGGGCCAGAATAGTTTGTCATGAGATTTAAGATGGTAAGGTATGGAGAGGGGAGAGAAAAAACGGGATCAGCTTTTACCTCGGGGCCTCTGCTTCTCCGCATCATAGATCATTACCACCTCTGTGACCTTGAATGGGACAAAGGGAAACAGTAGTTCCATTTAGTTACCAGGCAGGGTCCTTTCATAGTCCAATTAAATATTCTAACACAATTTGATCAAATAATAATTAATAGTCCAAAGCCATCTCAATAAATTTATAATTTCCTACTGTAGAATTGACCCTGTTCAATGTCACATCCATTCAAGCATTTTTAATAACGATATGAACTGACTTGTATTATGCACTTGGCAATACTCACCACTCCGAATCTATTGAAATAGTCCCTGAGTTCAGGCTCGCCGCAGTTATGGGGGATTCCACCTACAAATATCTTCTTTGATTTATTGCTATCGGCTTTGCTGCCCTTCTGAAAGAAAACAGGGAGTGTATGGATTTCAATGTCTGTTAAAGGATCACTCTGGGAGGAAGCCAGTTAGCCATCATCTATTCAGACAGTGCAGAAGAAATTAGGTTCTCCTCCTGCCCTGGGGTATAATTCTTAACATGTCATGTCAATGCAAACACTAGTCTCCACAGATCAGAGAGCACAACTTCCTCCACTTACTCTCTACCTCACTCAGCACTTCATGCCTGTGCACTGCACTCATGCTGTAAATGCTAGAGGCTGCTTACGACGACTGTGTTTTTAACGATTACATCTTCTGCTTTGTTTGTAAAACATTCAGTAGAAGCTTTATAACTTGGGAATCAGCGAAAAGGGCATACCAGTAGCAACACATAAGGTCCTGCTTACATCCATGCTTTAGCCAAATTGGAGACAAAACACATTTCATGAAGCACAAGCAATAAATAAAGCTGTCGCCTTCCAAAGGGACAAAATGACTCTAATAGATCTGCAGTGGCTTGATAGGATTGTTGACTGACTAACCAATTACCCAAGTTGGGGCAGAGATTTCTGGCTTTCATAAAATTTACAGCTGAAAGCAATTATCTGCATAACACTAGCATATCTACAGCTTCTTATTTTTGCCATATCTTTCTACAGAGAAGAGAGAAAAATAACATGTCACCTTATAAAGTTCATGTAAATAATCAAAATCCATAAAGTTGCTCCACAATTAAAAACATGATTAAGAAATGAGTGTAAAAATAAAGCTTTATTAAAATGATTTGTAGTTACAATTGGAAGGTGTTACTTTAGCAGCTTGTCCATTTAAGCTGAACATGATATCTGCTGATGTGATTGAAGTCCCTTGATAAAAAAAAAAGATGCTTCTGTGATTTATCAAGACTCCAAACTAATTTCAGCAATTCTCAAAGGTATGAAAGCATAAAAAGAAATCCTTTTACAAGAAAAATCTGAAAATGAGATGTAGGTCAAAGTCATTGTGTGAAGATGGAGACATTGACGTCCTATTCTAGCCTCCCCCAGTTAAAAAAAAAAAAAAAATTCGTTTTACCCAGCCTTCCTTGGTTCGAGACTTTTCAGGCTGCATCCCCCTGGGAGTGCACGGCTTCGGGTCAATCTGACAGCAATAAAAAGAGAGAAAGAGAAAAGGTTTGACATTCAGACCAAATTAAAGGCACCTTCAGATGTTCCTCACTGAATCCACTATGGTGTATTGACTCACCCCCCACTACAGAGCAGCATATGTTGTGACACACATTAATTTAAGAATGAGGCCAATAAAATTTTATGCCCCTTTCCGCCTTGGTTAACAGAAAAAAAGGGGCTTTACGTCATTCACGGGACACTGACTGCATTAAAGCATTAATGCAGAGGTTAAAGCCAGATTAACAGCCATCTCTGAGAAATCCAGGTTTAACTGCCAATTTTGCTCATTTGGCTTCAAACAGGTAAGTCTTGTTGGGTTACTAAAGCCAAAAAAAAAATGTGCATCATCTGTACAAATGTCTGCAAGCAGGTACAACCAAAAAGCCAGACTGTTCTTCTCCTTGAATAGCTTCCTTTGTATGATGAAACACAGGATGAGGTTTTTCACATTGTTCACACAAAATGCAGGCTGATTGCTCAGGCTGATTTGACAATCTGCTCTTTTGATTTCAAATACTCACATTTCTCCCATCAAGATTGTGCGGCTTTGTCTCTAGCACCGTCCGTACACAATTGGGGTCTTTGAATTTGACAAAGCCAAAGCCTCGCGACTGATTTGTAGTTTTGTCCTTCATGATGACACAATCTACTACTTCCCCATACTGTGAGAAGTAGTTTCTCAGTGTCTCTGAGAAGAGAAACAAAGAAATAACATAACAGCGCTGCTTCATCACCATGAACAAACAAACACAGAAAATGTGAAAGTATGATCCTAGATATAACTCAGCCTATTTGCCTTCAGAAAACAAAGGAGACTAGCCGTGATTTAGACAACTCCGGCTTTCATTTTGATAAACGATCCTTAGAAAGTATTTTCAGTACTTCAACCTGGACTTAATCTTTTACTGGGACTGAATCAGGAGGGAAAAAGCACAAGACCCGCACAATTAAAGACAAAGAGAGCACAGCTAGTTATTCAGTCCCCTTGATTTGGCTTATGACTGATTATGTGGAATTGTATCAATGGTTTCACTCTAAAACACAAAACAGTGCAAACACACTCAAGTCGCATATAAACACTCCTAAAGAGCAAACAAGGCCTTGACCTACTGTCATGTTTCACAGCAGCAAATGTACACCCTACTACTGTGACGCCCGCACATGCCCACAGTAGCTGGGAGTGCAAGTTTGAACAAACGAGGACTCACTTTGGAGCCAGTTATCGTAATTGCTTTTCTCATCGCTGGGAAGCCCTGAGGCATCGCCACAGAAACAGGCTCAGAGTTATAGAGTTGTGGTTCAGATCTTAATGTTAACAGCGCTCTTAACACAGCCCTTGTGTGGGGTTACACAATAACCAACCGAGCAAGAGACAGAAAAGGCCTTCAGACAAACTAGACCATCTCTGAGCTGGTCTGAGTGGATGTTGTATACACACACCTGATGTAGACTTTATAATGAAGACAACACTGTTTGTGTTTAATTATTCCTGATTTAATTATTCTGTAATCAGGGATTGGGTTTGACTTTGAACGTTAATGTCATAATTCTATTTCCAGCAGTGACAACTAAGCTAGCGAAGAATTTACATACACATTAAGTTCAATTATTCCAGACTTAAATTTTTTGAATCTTAATGAGAGGGATATGCAAATTATCTGATTTAAGAAGCATTCTGGTGACATGGGTAAAGCATATTAGAAAGATTTAGCAAAACCAGGGTTCAACCACAGTATTCTTGCCGGTTTACGGTTAGCTCTCTCCGTCAATCTTCTAGCCAACAGTCTAGAAGCTGCGGTAAGCATAGTCTATGAGGCTGCATGCAAATAGCAACGATGATGGACAGTCATCATGGTAACGATATATGGATGTTGACTTTGCAAAATGAGGACAAAAAAAATAATATTTGGTTCATGTAGATGTGCTGCTTGACTACTGAGACTTCATTGTTGTCATTTTCATCATTAATCTTTACTAAAGCCTGAAAATCAAAGAAGTTCAGCTCATTTACAGTAACATCAAGATATAAACATGCAGTTAAAACAAATCGCAAACTCAGAGAACAACATTTGAAATGATTTGAACCATATGATTTAAACTGTCTCAGGTAAATGAGAGTCTAACCTCACAGTTAAGAGAACTCTTTATGTTGACACTGGCACTGCACTAAAACAAAATGCATAGATATATATGGACATACAGAATAATCACAGCAGAGTGTCCAGGAAAGAAAAAGATATTCTTATCCTGGCGGACTTGTTTCTTTTATGTCTTTTGGTCATAAACTATTCTGGTGAATATTGTGGCTCTTGAAGTGCAGCTGTAGACAAACAATAAGCGTGTATGGCGTTTTCTTTCAGATTTAGAAGCAGTGGATGACACAATGCAAAAAGAGAGAGGATAGCAAAAATTACGACACATCCTGAACACAAGAAAAATGCATCAATTAAGGTGAGCAGAGGTTACAAGTAGGCTCTTACAAAACCCTCTGAGAGACACTTCATGGGATATTTTCATGAATAGAATGCAATCTACAGACCTCAAATATGCACACAACAGCTTTACCACTTGTGTTTTTCTGCAGCGCTATGGCACTGCATTGAGACACATTTCTATCAACTGCCATTGGACATGTGGGTTTTCTAACTATCATATTTAGACAGCTAATACCTGAATATCAATGTGTTAATACTGTCCAGTTGATACCCTGTCACCATTCAACATTAACATACTGTGGATATTATCTGGAATTACATACTTATTATGTGTAATGTGATTATACGCTCTCTGCATCTTATATTATTTTTGAATAATGTTATTCCAAAATCTTCCTTTCTATTTAACAAAAACAATCATCTGAAATGTGCTTAGTAAATAATTCTGGAATAACACAGTTGTGCAAGCACTTGATGAAATACATAATACATGAACAAAAACCATTTATAAGACGACACTTGATGTAATTGTACTCTCAGTGAGCATATCACACAGCATATTTTTAAAGTACTGAATGACAGCACCTACTGTCCCATTCAGGACAACATTCAATGAAATCAATAGCTTTATACGGCCTGACAATCATACCCACTTAAACAAGACATCCATAAGAAGACTTCCTACAAGCTCCTGCAGTCCTGCGCCTACATCAGAGCAGCACCATAAAGACCATGAAGTCCCTGAGCCTTTAAAAGTCAATGTGACTTACCTTGTGTAGTACTCCAGTCCAATCCTCCCACAAAAAGTTTACTGAAAAGAGAAGATAAATGCCCATATCAGTCATACATCATTGCACTGGGACAGAGTAAATGCCTAGCTGTTTCAAAAGCATCATGAATAAGTCACACACATTATACATGAAATCGAGCATAGAGAAAGCCTGCCAGTCCACACACATAGAAAGACAGAAAACACAGATGTAATGGTGGAGAATACTGCAGGCACAGTTTCAGAGGCATAACAACGCTACAGCTGACTAAACAGCCAAGTACACAAATATTACACAACATGAGGCAACGCTAATACCAAAGCTGGTGTAGCTTAGGGAGATATACACAGCTCCAGATAAAATGCTCCTGTTTTATGTGAGTCATGTTAGATCCAGTCTTGATCTTGGATGTCAGTTTGTTCCTTTAACACTGAATACAATGGCCTCTACAATAACGAGCTTTTATGAACCTCCTGCCACGTAAGTTACCCAGGGACAGAGCCATGGCGTTTAGCAAGCTAACCCAACACTGGGCTGCCGATTTGAATCTGAAAGCTGCGGCAGCAACTGACTAACATCGACTTGAGCATACAACAGTGAAAGCAGGAGTATCCTGCTGCCAGAGAGGAGCGGAGGAGAGGAGAGCTGTACGCGGGCTGCTCAACTCTGATGCGGGATGTTAAAGTGGAAGTTCAGCTGCAGTAAAGGACGCACTATTATCAAATAAGCTAATGATTCCAATAATTTGTGACTTATCAGCATGGGACTGCTGTGAAATGATGAAGGGCTAGTGGAGACGAGGATGCTCCATCCACCAGCAGTGCCCGCTAAATGTCCTCGCTCTGGCGAAGTCTGAGAGGAGACTTTCGCTTCGCTGGCAAGCGCTAACCAAGCTAGCCGAGTTGCTCCGAGCTAACTGAGAACAGCACTGAAATAAGTAACTACACTTCAATTATATCGTTAACAAGCCAAGTGTCAGCACTTCAGACAAACATGACACATTTCTCCGGAAACACTAACAGTGATTACTGAGCTACTTAGATTATTACATTCACTTTTTTGACCGTCTTTCCCCGGGCTAGCGATCTGGCTTACTTAGTAAAGCTAGCTTAGCTTACTAGCTAACGTTAGCTGTCAAATGACAGCTTGACAAGACAGCACGCTCACTACAAGTTACAGTACAGTCCACAGTTTTTAATGTTCGCATGAAAGGGTTTCTTAAATAGAGCTTACCCGACTTCATCTCCGACTAAGTTGTTGTTCATTTCTGAGGCTAAAGGGGGGCTGTAGGAGCTGTGACCGGCTTATTGCTTCAGTGCTGCCCCTCTCAGACTGAGAGCGGAGGAAGGTCACTCCGCTTTTTGGTTCAAACTGTTCTGCGCAATGACGACGCTGCAGGGGGGCAGCGGCCTTTAAAGGAACATTACACTTAACCAGTCTGCACTATATCCACTATTTTTATCTTACCCAGGGGGCAGCAAAATGCTTTAAACCCTGGGGTCTTTTAATTTCGTACACTTGGCTTTCCTAACAGATGAAAGCTTATAGCGAAAGCCTTTTTAAGACAAACCCCATTTAACAATAACTGATGGATGATAAGAGCATTTAATGATATAAAAGTAGAAACCCCTCCTAAGACAAGAAACACTGCTGAAATATCCAAAGTGGCAGCTGATTTTAGCTTAGTACAAGGGTGTCCAAACCTTGGCTCAGGGGCCAATAACCGACCATGGTCCATTTTTAATTGGCCAGCAGCAAATTTTAAAAATGATCTAATATGTGGCTTCTGTTAAACTGTTTTATTTTTTACATTTGACACTAGGCAATGCTGCTGTTACCAAGAAAATGGTAAACATATTGACAACAAAAATAATAACCAGGGTGGAAAGTAACTAATCATACTTATTCAAACTACTGTAACTGAGTAGGGTTTTGGGGTACTTGTACTTTTTTAGTACATTTTTTGATCAGTACTTTTACTTCTGAAATATGTTTTAACCAGCGTAACTGTACTTTTACTTTTTCCATATCTGATATTAACAATATCTGGATTCATAATGTCCTGATAAATAAAGACTAAAAGATTACAGCAGCATGAATGGTCCTCATTTTCTCCTCTATCTGCTCCAAGATCTGATTTCCAAATCATATTGCTCTAACAATCCTCAAGCAGCAACAATCCTATAAAGTTTGCCAGCTGTTTTTAAAACTAACTTTAATGCACAAAGGAGGGGGATATCAAGGGATATCACTGACGGCCCCATCATCAGGTATTCATGTTTTGGACAAATGAGTGTTAATCTTGGTTTAAACTGTTAATCTAAAAAGCATAAGATCTTAACTACATAGTCTGAACCAAAAACCAAAAAGGCAATTGTCAAATTGGTGTCACATCCAACTGAAGGAGTCAGGCTCTTTTGCCACCTATTCCACTCAGAGCAGAGGCATCTAAAATATGGCCGAGAGCCTAATGTAGCTGTTGGACCATTTTTAATTTTTTACTTAAATGAAATATGGCCTGTATTAGAGCATGAAGCTAGGGCTTAACATTATTGTACTGTTTCAACTCTTGGTAGCACTGCTGTGTTACTCAGTAAACAAACATTTTGACAAGATGAATTCGCTGGCATATTTTTTATGACTATATAAAAACAACAATGTAAACAGTAAACATGTTGACAACCAAAATAATAAAGATGTATCGATTCATGACACCCCGATGAGTAATGGCCAAAGGATTACGGCAGTAAATAGCAGCAGACTGGCACTCGTTTGCTCCATCTTTGGCGCTGTCTCAAGGTCCAATTACAAAAGCCATGAATTAAAAGCTGTAATTACGGCAGGTTTTTTTTTCCCAATTAAGTGAGCATATCTTAACCTGCATTGGACTGGTTTTATTCACAATTAAACACTAAAGGTAAGCTATATTTGTATGATATATGGCCAGGTCATCCTTATACAGTCCCCTCCAAAAGTATTAGAACGGTTGGCCCAATTCCTCTATTTTCGCTGTAGACTTAAAACATTTGGTTTTGACAATAGAGCAACATTTCAGCTTTTATTTCCAGGTATTTACGTCTTGATCTGATACACAACTTAGGATATAGCTTTATTTGTAATGGAACACCACATTTTTAGGTGAGCAAAAGTATTAAAGCACAGAGACTTAAAATAGATTAAAGTGAACAAGACTTTATATTTAATTGCAAATCATTTTCTTGCAGTAACTGCGTCAAGCCTGTGGCCAACTGACATCGCCAAACTTTTGTATTCTTCGTTTGTGATGCTTTTCCAGGCTTTCACTGCAGCCTCTTTCAGTTGCTGTTTGATTTGGGGGGTTTACTCCCTTCAGTTTCCTCTTTAGCAGGTAAAATGCGTGCTCTATGGGGATTAAGTCTGGAGATTGACTTGGCCAGTCTAAAACCTTCCACTCCTTGCCCCTGATGAACTCCTTTGTTGTTTGGGTTGTGTTTTAGGTCATTATCTTGCTGCATGATGAAGGATATCACAATCAGTTTGGTTGCATCTTTCTTCAAATTGGCAGACAAAATGTTTCTGCAGACTTCTAAGTTCATTTCGGCTACTATCATGAGTTACATCATCGATGAAGATTAATGAGCCCGTCCCAGAAGAAGCCATGCAAGCCTAAACCATGACATTACCTCCACTGTGTTTCACTGATGAGCTTGTATGTTTGAGATCATGAACAGATCTTTTCTTTCTGCAAACTCTAGCCTTTCCATCACTTTGATAAAGGTTCATCTTTGTCTCATCAGCTCATAAAACTTTCTCCCAGAATTTTTGAGTCTCATCTTTGTACTTTCAGGCATATTCCAGCCTGGTCTTCCTATTGTTCTTGCTAATGAGTGGTTTGCATATTCTGGTGCCTCTGTACTTTTGTTCATGAAGTCTTCTGTGAACAGTAGATGGTGATACCTTCACTCTTTCCCTCTGGAGGTTGTTGTTGATAACACTAACAGTTGTTTTAGGGTCTTTCTTTACAGCTCTCACAATGTTTCTGTCATCAACGGCTGATGTTTTCCTTGGTCTAACCATTCACACCTGTTACTGAGTACACCAGTGCTTTCTTTCTTCTCAGGACATTCCTAATGGTTGTCCTGGCTATGGCCAATGTTTGTAAAATGGCTCTGATTGATTTTACATTTTCTCTCAGCTTCTGAATCGCTTGTTTTTCACGCAGACAGCTCTCTGGTTTTTGTATTGTTTACACCTCTAACTATAAATACAGTCTGCACAGGCAAAACCCAAATCTGAAACTGAGTGTAGACATTCAGGGCTATTTATTGTGTGAATAATCAATGTAATAGGACACACCTAGGAAAACAAAACACACCTGTCAGACACATGTTCCAGTACTTTTGCTCACATGAAAAATGGGTGGGTTCAAACAAATAATGATATCTTCAAAGTGGTGTATCAGATCAAGACGTAAACACCTGAAAATAAAAGCTGAAATGTCGATCTATTGTCTCATATTCATCTTTTGATGTCAAACCAAAATGTTTTAATCTACAGCAAAATTTAAGGATTTGGGCCCACAGTTCCAATAACTTTGGAGGGGACTGTATTTTTCTGAGTGGCCCTTGATGCCTCTGACTTAAAGAAAGCATACTTATAGATTTCCAATTTCAGTCTGAAAATAAGGTTCAGTGAAAGTGCTTGGTGCTGTCTCTCTCTGCTCATAGTTTTTGTCAGGCCATTTTATATTGTTGATTACAATACCTGAATTAAAAGTGTAACAGTTTAAGAGTTTCTCAACCACGCACATTTGTGGTTAGTTGGCTAACTCATAGCAAGAGCTAGATTAGACCGTCAGATGGTGAAATTTAAGGGGAACATAAAGTTAAAAGGGAGTCACACATGGTTTGGTTGTAGGCCTGATATTACTTACATTTAAATCATGTTTCTTTTTATAAGTGCTGCTTTTCATTCCTATGCTGATGACACTGTTATTCACAGCTTAAAACCTACTCATTATCAGCTTTTTGGGCATCTTTGATCATCTGATTGTGTACGATGCCAGCTTTGACAGCTGTAGCTTTCTATATGTAGAAAAAACAAAGCTCTCCACAATAACAGCTATCACATTTGGCATCAGCACTGAGAAAATTGTTGCCATAAAATGTTACACCCAAATTTACATCCACATTTTGATCCCTTTAATGTAATTAAACTTGTCTTTTGGGATGCATACCCATCATATAAATACATAAAATAAATAAGTGAAAAACTGAAGCACCTTTGATCAAATGTCAGCTGAATTATTAAGTTACTTCATTTTTTTATTTTGTAGCAATATTAAGACAAGACTTAAGGGCTGTTTGAGCATTAAAGTTTTCAGAACTCAAGGTGCCCCTGTATTTCAAACATGCAATCAACCCTCAAGTCTTCTGTAGCAAAAACAAAGCTGACAGGGCTCCTTGCCTTCTACCACTTGGCTTTGAGAAATAAAATAACACAAGTGAAATGACAAGCATTGAACGCTGACATTTAAGATATGAAATATAAGTGACAGAGGTGACACATAATGTACCTAAATAACACCTTTCAGGCACAATACCCATCAATTCACTTTTAAAAATAGTCTGTGACTACATGAGCGACTGCAGCCGAGTGTTCTGCTAAACACAACGTGTGTTAAACTGCACTCATGTTAACAGTCTGCAGATTCAAAGTAGTATTTACAGATAGACAACAAAACATCTTCCACATGCTTTTCTTATGGCAGTATAGGTCAAGAAATACAGTGTAGACCGAAAAAATGAATGTTAAAAGTGAACGTAATTTTCAGTTTCACTGTGACATTTCCTCAACACACTGCTAATGCTTTACTTCTAAGGAGCTTTTAGATTTCATGGTATTTCAGAGTAGAGAGGAAAATAATTTACATACATTTCATTCCACAGTCATTTTAACTCAGAAAAACATTATAAACAAAATGTAAGATTATCTTTTTTATGAAATAAAAAGTATAAAGTTTAAATTTTATTCACCTCAACCAACCATCAAGGCCACCCATGAGCAGGGATAAAGGGGAGAGCTTTCTGGGACCCATGGAGGTTTGCAAAATTACAGTCCACTGTAAAGTTAATCTATGAATCGGCAGTACAATATAGCATTTTTCCAACTGCAAACCCCTTTTCTTAAAACAGAATTACCTTTTTTTTGGTAATGTTAACAATGTGGAAAGGCACACTAAACTAAACCATAAGGAAAGTAATGTCTGACTTTATAGCAAAGCCATGATGTGCACAAATGTCAGGATGCCAGAAAATAAAGTAGAAGAAACTGAGACAACTTTAATTGAATATAATTAAATAAATGTGAAAAAAGGCAAAACAAAGTGGCAAAAATGGGATAACAGTGGCAAAAAGGGTAAAAAGTTAAAAGTGGTAAAACAGCATCACTAATGGTTCCAAAGCGGTAAAAAAAATGTGTGAAAAGCTGCAAAAATGGGTGAAAAGTGGCAACATGGGTTTAAAGTGGTAAAAAAAAATAGTGAAAAACAGAAAAAAATATGTTACATGGGGCAAAAAGAAATGGCAACGGGAAAGTGGCAAAAGGGGGTAAAAGTTGCAAAAAGGAGGAAAGTGAAAAAAATTAGTTTAATTTATCGAAAAAGTGGCAAAAGAGAGTACAAATAGACAAAAGTTGGTTTGAAGTGTTAAAGTGGTAAAGTGGTAAAAATATATAAATATACAGCAAAATGTGGCACAAATAGATCTTGAGTGGCATAAGAGGGATAAAATCATCAAAAAGCTGCAAAAATCAGTTACAAGGGGGAAAAAATGCGCGGGGGTAATAGTGGTAACTAGAAGTGGCAATAATGGGCGGATAAAGTGTTGAAAGGGGTTAAAAAGTAGCAATAATAAATAATTCTAACATCAGAACCCAATAACAGTTTGACACTTTTCAGCTCTAAAATGAAGTAACTGTTAGCCAGGATGCTAGCACCAATGCTACTGAGCCAGCACACATGCACTGATACCAGCAATACATCACAACTGAGGGCCCATTCTCTGGGGTTTTCAGGGGCCCAGCCAATTCTTTGGGCAGGCCTGCCAACGATACCATCAAAATATTATGTACACAATAAACCAGTGGTTCAGCCTTTTTCCTCTGAGCCCCCCTTGTACTTGTATCTAAGAAAAGCTGACCCCCCACCTAAGAATGAAAACTTTAAAGATCTTCTTTCTAAAAGAGTTTTTTAAAAACTACTTAAGTGTTTTCTGATGATTTTAGTTCATATGTGCAAACCTAATTTTGACAAGCTTAGAGCACAAGCCTTGCACCCCTCCTGAGGGGGCCTGGACCCCAGGTTGAGAGCGATGCAATAAACGTTAAAGCATAGATAATGATTATCCCTTCATTAATGAAGAGATGAAGATAGAATATAAAGTGAGCAGGCTATAAGAGCAGAATGAACGCTGGACAGGACTCCAATAGCTGACCAATAAGATTTGTGTATCCAACACCATTGTCTATTAATGCCATTGAAGTCACTCAGCAAAATAAGCTCTTATTTTCCTTATTATTTCACACTTATAAAAAAAATTAGTTGAAAAAAATACTTGCTATGTTAAGATATTTGATTCTTTAAAAGTGTGTATAATCTGTGGTTGCAAATGACTGTTTTCTTACTTTACTTTTTATTGATACGTCATTATCCATCTATTATGAAAGTTACATTTTTAATGAAAAAAACAACGGCAGAATTTCATATGTAGGATAAAAGAGTGCCTCTCTGGTGGAGGAAACTCATATTGTGTTAGAAAAATAGACATTTCAATAGTTTCACATCCTTTTACTGATGTTTTATGGATTGAATGGCTCGATGGTTCTTGAAGGTTCAACAATACCTACATTCAAGCTCTGTCAGATTTAGTGAAAAAATGTTGTGTAAGGGTGGAAAAGCCATTCATATCCGTCATTACTGGAACTAAGAAGTCTGCATCACAGCAGAAAACCCTTTCAGGTTGGCTTTTTACTGGCAGGGACTTCTAAAAGATATTTGTTGACCTAAAAACACTCGGTGTGCTAATCAAAGTTGACCCTTGACAACAGGTCTTTACATTTCTCTCTGTTTGTTTAGTATAATTTAGAGCAATTGTTGTAAACTGGTGGGTCAGGACCTAAAAGTGAATCATGGAGCTTTTTTCAGTAAGTTTCAAAATGTGCCTGGAAACAAAATGATGCCTATAGGCCTAAGATGTATAGAACCCTAGGTGGGTATACCTATAGTCTTTGACTTCATTTTGCAGAGATAAAAAGTACATTTTGGTGATTGTCTCAAGGTATCAACTTTTTAAAAAAATCTTTTTTATCTTGGGAAAAAACATGGTTAGGTAGGTAGTAGCGGTCCAAAGTAGTCCAATGATTTAAAGAGATTTGCAAAGTCAAATATTTACAATTCTGCCTTAGTTTTTTGTAGGTTTAAATAAGAATTGAAATAGAAGAATAGTGATGTCTGTTTACCATATTAGCTGCTATAGTTTTTCCATTGTTTAAGGGCTTAAAGGTTCGACTACCTCACATCCTCTAGCCAGTATATTCACTGTTTTGTGTTAATTTGTCTTATTGACAAGACACCATATGCAATACAATACTGATGAACTATTTTGTCTCTCAGACCAGCTTGGACTTAAAGCTAATCTTTTTGATTTTGAGGCCACAATGAAACACACATGCACGGTAACAGAGCAATACAACACAAAGCAGACCCAGAATGGAAAATAAACAACAAAATTACACCAGACAACAGCGCCAGCAAGAACATGTTAGTCAAATTGATGTTTGTAGACAAAGCAAAGCTATCAAAAAGGAGAGTTTTTAGTGTTTCAGAGAAAATGTATCAAAAATCTCTCAAAGGGACACTGGTACTGTTTTCTCAAATCACTGATTTGATGTACTTAACTGTCAGATGTAGACAGATTTCTGTGTGGATACCAAGATAGTCGACCTTCAGACAGATTAATAACACTACAGTCTGTGAGGAGTGTAATGTAAGTCAATTTTGCATTATTCATCTGACACAGCTAAAAATATAAAGCCACTCTCTGCTATCTGCACCTAGTTGTTTGTAAAGCCTTAGCTCAAGTGACTTTGAGGAAAAAACACAGCACCCTCTTCCTGTCGTATCCTGAACAGCAACCCTGCAGTAAACCAGGAAAATACAACAAAGAAAAGTTTTTCAGTATGGGTCCATTAACTAGCTCAGAGGCTCCATTTACCACTGGTCTGATCTGCTTTGGTTAACACGGGTTCCTGCACCAGTTACTACTGTAATCTGTATCTGAATAATGCTCCAGGAGATGTGAGATCCAATTTATCACGCTTAAAAAACAAGGTCTTTACATTTAAACACATGTACAAAAAACATTTCTAACAGGTGTCTTTATACAGAAAAATGTTATGTTTTCAATAGTGAAGGCAAATATTTTTCCTTATAGTTATCACACATCCCTTTTCACTTAATCTCTGATTCATAAAATAGATCAATTGCTTTCATCGATTACAATTCTATTGTAAATATTCATCTAAACATAAATAACAGAGTTACATTTAAAGAAAAACATGATGTTATTTTAGCAGGTAAAGATTATATTGAATTGCAGATTTTAGAAGAAGAGGAAGAAATAATTTTTAATCCCTCTGGGGGAAATTTATTTTTAATATTGTCAGTGAACATGCTACACAAATATAGTCTAAAACAAATATGCACAATCAAGCTCTTATGGACATGCGCTAATGGAAAGATAGAGAGTGGACGGCACCTGAGTGACTGCGTGGTTCAGCACCTTTCTACCCTGGCAGTACTCAGGAAGTGAACTGGCACCTCTCCAGCTATCAGATCAGTCCAAGCTTGGTCCAATGGAGACGTGAATCTGTGACAATTCAGTCCCCAAATCAAAAAGAAAAAGCCTTTAAAGGATATGTGTGTCTTTTCATGCCTTATTTTTGATATCTGCTGTAACTCTGACTCTTTCTTTTTCATACTATATTCAAGCATATTTTGTTTATCAATGTCTTTTTTTACATTTTTGTGCAAATGTTATACATACGTTCTTTACTGTAAAGCACTTTGAATTGCTTTACGTATGGATGATACTTTCTATACAGTCATGTGCATAAGTTTTAGGCATGTAGGGCACAAAGTGCCATGACCTAGGGCTCAAGGGGGGTTTGGCCAGAGTTGAGCTCAACACATGTCAACACATATATGTGTCACTCTGTAGCCAAGGTCAAGCTTGACCGGATTCTTTTTGCCTGGGCCTTTTCACCCCTGGTGACATGTCCGAAGACTGCCTTCAGTTTTCAGGCCTTTGGGACACCCGCAGCACAGTCAGGTGCTCATGGCAACACTACTACCCGCCAGGACGGTACACTAGGCCAGGGGTTCTCAAACTTCACTCTCAGCCCGCACCCGCCGAAAGAAGGGTGCAAGAGACCAGGAACCCCACCATACCTGAAGGTGGTTGAGGTATCTTTAAACACAGCTGTGAGCAAACTTACATTAAAATTGATCTTTTTAAACATTTCTTTGATTTTAACGTAAAACTAACAAAATTATCATGTTTCTATTTTACTTTTAACAGATTTTATGGATGTACATTTTCATAAAAATGGGGAAAATGTACAATTGAATCATTTAAAAATATTCTTTATTTTTTGGAAGGCATCTGGTGACACCTTCGCCACATCAGCCCCTGACTCCTCCCTAAAGATGTAGATATTGTTATTTCTTCAACATATTATTTTCCTATGTCCCTGGTAATATGCAAAGACATTCAGAGCATGACTAGGATTGTGTCAATCCTCCTCTACGCCTTCCTGCAGCCTCAATTTTTGGCCCAAACATGCCCAAAAAGTCCTCAACAGTCATAATCTTTCACTTCATATCTTCTTTACTTATTTTTTTATGTTATTGATTTTATTTTCATGTTTCATTACAATATTTTTTTTTGTTTTGTACATCATTTATCCTGTTTTCCAATTCTTATTTAGGCCTCTGTTTTATTTACAAAATCTACTAAAGATGAATTGTTTTTCAGACCTGACTTATGGTGAAGAAAACAAGTTTAAAGGGCAGGATACTGATGTCTTCAAGAATTCATGTTTTATTATTTATTCATGTGGTTTCTGTAACTTTTGAGATATGGCTATCACTATTTTTGCCATCCAGCTCATGCTACTGCAGGAGGATAAGCTACTTATGACCACAACATTGGGTTTTACTATGTTTTACTTTTTAAATAAGAACTGGTTCCAGTGATCACCAAACCAATCCCTTATAAAGTAGAAAAGGGTGTCCTTGTATTAAATTCAATCTACACTGGAATAGAAAAAGATGTGGATTTCATGCATGTAAAGTTGCTCAGTAATTATCGCTACAGTATGTGGGACTGCGAAGATGTTTTTCAGTTTTTACCTAAGCCTCCACTGTAGTTTTCTTTATCATTACACAAGGTTTTTTATTTCAATTTCACTTCTGATGATTCAGTCCAAGATGTTTGTCCGTTTGTTTCACTGCCTTAACTTTTCCTAGTGAAACAAATGCATGTAAAGAGAACTCTGAACTGACTGGTGATAAAACGAGGCATTATCAGGCTGACCTGTGGAGGAAGTCTTCTGCCCTTTGACTCTGGTTGCCGGACTTTACCTTTAGTTAAAGCACAACGATGGAGGGACGCTGAAGACGGCAGCATGATGCTTAAAAGAGAGGGAAAAGAGAGAAGGAGCATGTGATGGCACAGGTCATGTAAAAAAGTAACTATTGAAACACTGAGATAAACATGCGAGTAACAAAGAGGCAGGGTGAACAGAGAGCTTATTGTTTGTTCAGTACTAAGGAAGAAACATCGTGGTGTTTGATTATAGAAGGACACCCAACCATGGATAAAAAATGCTAATTAATACATTCAAAGCCAAGTTATTCTGAAAAACTAGAAGGTGTTTATGTAAGGTTAGGTGTTATTGATTACTTGTATAGGTAACATTGTGCTTCCCTAATGCATTGATATTATTAAACCAGATCCAAGAAGAGCACTATAATTTTGAGTTTATGAGGGGCCCAGTCATTTCTGGGCAGGCCTGGCTAGGAGTACTGTAAAATGGATTGTTTTCATGGCTGAATCAACTAATGAACTATGGTTAAATATTTAAAGAGATTGGTAGAGAAATAAAACCTAAATATCCAAACGTGTGCATGGATGTTTGTCTTAGAAACAATTTTGAACGTAACACTACAAGGAGCAGTGGTGTTACTCGAGTCTGTTGGAGGTACAAATTCACAGAGGGCCTCTGACACTAGCATTCATCACCATTACGTTATAAATATTCTACAAGAATATCAAAAACCAAGTCATTTTAAAATATAAATATAGAGAACCTTAAAGTTAACAAAAACAACCACCATGAAATGATGCTAGCAGAAGTTGTGTTCAGGTGTCTCTCCCCCAGAGTGAAGGCTAGACTAGCATTAGTCAGTCATTCACTGTGGTATGAGTGTTGTCAGACGAGGCCCTGGGGAGGTTCCTACTGTCACTGCAAACTTTACACATTTTGAGTGACTGCTGTGGTTAAAAGTTTGCCAGCTGTGAGGGGCCCACTGCTGGCATGGGGGCCCAAGCAGTTGCCTGTTGACAGGCAGCTCCAGTGGTGAGGAGGCTTAAACAATAACAGCCAACACTGGCTCACATCTTCTTCAGTATAACTGGCTGATACAGACTTTTAAAAACCCCTGTTAAAGTGCCTAAATACAACAGAAATATCCCCCACACATTTTAGATTTAATAATGCTCATTACCATTACTGTTTAATTATGGTACAATAATATCACCACATTATTTCCATGAGTTTCTCCTTAAAGAATACAACTATAATAGTATTAGATACTCCACCATAAAAACACAAATAAAGGTTACTATTAGATATTAGATGGCAAAGTTAGATGAACAAACAAACAGCAAAATAAATTTTAACAGGGTTTGTTTCTTAAAATTACAAAAGAGAGAAAAAATGAACATAAAAATGAATAAATAAATAAATAAACTCTAGGGCAGCACCCTTGGATGCGTTTGGACAAAAACAGTTTCCAGACCGTATAGAGCTTAGATGGAGCCTTGAGTAACGTGTTTTAGCTGTTAAAGTTTAGCACATTACCTTCACAACCCAGTGCTTATGAGAGGATGGTGACTGGGCACAGTCGTCTAGAATCAGTTACAGTTTATGTTTAAGGAAAATGTATACATTGTATTTTGGACTGGTTGAAATTCAGAGATTTTGGAGGGAGGTGATCCATAAAACCATGGTCATTTTGTCTTTGAATAGCTCACTAGACAAAAAATAATGCTGCTTCAAATGTATCCGTCACATTTCTGGAACAAAATACAATGTTTGTCAATGGAGAGGATGATATTTACCTTGAAAACAGGTCACATGTTTATGAGAGAATATGGAGACCATTAAAACCTGAAATGTAGCGGTATCACAGAGCTTCTACAGGAGAAAGACTCAGGATAAGATATCGTTGTATAGCAAGGGTCATCAACTACATTTCTACATGGGCCAGGTTTTGTTGTTCTAAATCTCAGGAAAATTGCACTCTCCAAGAGCCTGAAGAGGCACATTGACATTAAAAAAACTGCAGATTTACTTGAATGGTGAGTATGTGTTTATCATGCATTATATTTACTAATGATAACTGACAGGGGAATTTCTGTAAAATGCTTTAAATGTTAGTCATTCTTGATAAAAAAAGGGTTTTAGTTTTGATTGTTTTGGGGTTCATTCTGTAGATAATGTGATATAAAGACAAACATATTTTTAAAAATGTATGTTTTCTGAATTTATGAGTCTTGAGGGGTTCAAATGGGGAGCTGCCCAGGCCACAGGTTGATGATCACTATTACATAGTGTTACAGTAGTGGTAATGATTTGGAAACCTGTTGAATATAAATAAATCCCTTAAATTTTTTTTCAGTAACTCTGTTCCCTCATGTTATTTGTATTAAATGTGTATGTGTGCAATTATATATATTTTTTTACTTTTCAGTGTATAGGATGTACCTTATGATTGATGTAGGTCATATACTTTGTTCTCATTTTGGTTATAAAGGCTAGATTTTAGGAGCTGAAATGTTTGTAAGGATGGTTGAGAGGGTGAATACTGAGTTTATTCATTTGTAAATGAAAAAAAAACAGGATATTGTACTTAATTATAAAGTTGACTGTGTTAAAGAAAACAACAAAGACCATGTTAAAAAGAGACAATGGCAGATACTGTATATGCATATTTTGCAGTGAGTGAGTAGCCATGTGCTTCAAGAAAGACTAATACAAAAAAGAGGGGAAAAAAGCCTGAAAAGTCAAAGTAACCCTCATGTATCAGTTCAGACCTTGACCAAGCCTGCTACCCTTTCTCTGCCTGGGTTACTGTTTGATGTTTTTTAAGCCTGATTATGCATGGATAAAATCACTAAAGTACTATAATTGAAATCACTGGAAATGATCCCAGTTGGTTTCACTCTTTTCTGCCCAATTTGATCTAAACTTCAACAGCCAGCAGAGCTAAATCTCATCAAAAGGTTTCTGATGGGCTTTTGTTGGGGGAGTGTGACATGACAGCGTTTGAGAAGTGCACAGAAAGAGTAATGGTTTATTGTTTTCCATGTCAGAGAGCCGTGCTCGCTGCAGGAATGTGAGCCTCAGTGGAAATAAGTATTATTCAAAGGCAGTGTGGATGAAGAGCCTCATGTGTGAGTGGTAGGTGGATAAAAACCTGCAATTTGATGAGGACCCTCACTGAGAAGCCGCTTCCACTCAGCTTCACCTAATGGGACTGAAGGGGATGATGGGTAACCAGGGCAGAGGGGCTGTGGAGATGAGCAGATGATGCATTTTTGACCGTCATTCTGTCTCGTTGTGAGCTGGTCATACAACACAAAGAAAAAGGAAATTATGAGAAAAATGTGTAAAATTATAAGAAAAACATAACTAAATAAATCCAAATATGATCCCAGAGAGAAATCCACTTTATCTTGATCCCTCAGAAACATACTATCATGATAATATGCCCTATTTTCTGCCATATTCTCAATTTAAATAATCATCCAATTACCAAGAGTTGGTCATCAATCCATCCTTTAGTATTTGTTTAAAATTTCTTCAAAGATCAACAAAGTCTCAGCTTTTCTTTGATACTTTGTGCCAAAACCAGCGTTGTGTGTTGTATTCTATAGACAGTATAGTCCTGTAGTATAATCCTGTGATCACTTACCTTTTAATCCAACATCTAATGTTTTTTAAAAAGAAAAATTATTTCAGAACTACAATATCCATGCAAAACCTTGTATTAGTTGCACATCATTCCAAAACAAATGTATGAACAATAACGTTTATACAAGAGCACTTGTGCAGCTTTCTTTGTAAGCAGGAGGAAAGGAAATGATGCAAAAGAGTAGTGGCAGAATTGAAACAGGTGCATTAACAAGACCGTTTTGAAACTAGAAGTAAACAGTAGAGGAATTTCACAGGCAGTTTGACAAATAAAACAAGTTTTTCCAAAAGCCCTGCAGTACTTCAAAGTCTTACAGCTCTTTTCATTTGACATATCAAGTTCAAGCAGTTCATATTGTTATGCAATAAGAGCATGTGTGAAAAAGATCCTGTGCAATGGTCGACTTCAGCTGCCCATGCCAAAGCTCACAGAGTACCAAAAATGGAAGAGCTCTCACTCTGCTGCTCATTGTGGATACAAAACAAATAAACCATAGTCCATTCAAAGCAGAAATAGCCATGTAAAAACCACAGTCTCTAGTGCAAGCAAAATCTACTCAGCTCATTAGGAACAATTCTGTCAGAATAGATAAAGGGCTGCTCATCTTAGACTGTGCAATGTCCAATTTTATTTCATAGGATACTGCATTTTAGTGATGGAAAAGTTGGAGCTAAACTACTAAAACTGATCACTGCTAAGTAGCTTGTAGATTTCCCAGAAAACTAAATACAATCATCATGTTGTATTTATTTAAAGGCAAGGTCACCCAAGAGGGGGGATATAGGGGAGAGATTTCTGGGGTGCAGCCAAATGTGGGGTCCATGGAGGTCAGCAAAATCATGGTACATTGTAATGTGTGTTCATAACCATATTTTATATTTAACCAAAATAGTAATCATTCTTACCAATACAACAAAACTGAATTTTATGTATATATGCTTTAGTGCAATACAGCCTTTTCAAAAATGTAAACCCCTTTCCCTAAAACAGAATGATCTTTTTTAAACATTTTATTAATTCATTCATTCATTTTATTAATTAATTGATAATTTATTTTTTTTATTCAAATAATTAGATAAAAGCAAAAATAAAAAAAGGCACAAAAATTGGATGTGGAGTGGAAAAAATGGTGGAAAAAGAGGGTGGAAAGTGACAAGTGCCAAAAGTCAAAAACCTGACCTGCAAATCCTGATTACAAAATGTTTAATAAAGCAGAGTTAACAATCTGCTTACAGGAAACCCGTCCTCCATGAAAACATTCTAACGCAGCCAGCGTAGCTTATGTAGCTCCCTTAGTTATAAGCTATGTAGATAATGCCACTATAGCTAACCGAGTTATGTAGCTAACAGAGCTATGTAGCTAACACAGCTAAAGCGAAGCTCACAAGGCAGCTATGGAAGCTCTGTATCTGCAAAGCTAAGTTAGCTTTAACTACATTTGCTAATGCTAACTTGGCTGTAGATAACGTAGATAACTAATTGGCTAATGTAGCTAACGGTAAGCTCAGAAACCAACTCCATAGATATCTACGTAGTTATGTTAGCTTTAGCTTTGTTTGTTAAAGCTCACATTGCTAAAGCTAACTAAGCTATGTTGGCTTATGTAGTAGTTAGCATAGCTTTGTTAGTTTTAGCTTAAGCTATCAAAGCTAATGAGAGCCACCAATCATGTAACTACTTTTAAGATGGGTCTATACGTAATTAATTCCCAGATTAGACAGCTGACCTTTTTCCTCTATTTTATTTATGAAATGTCTCTTACTCTGTAATGTTTGCAATATGGTTATTTCATGAATGTAACTGCCAGACTTTGTTTATGACCAAAATTTAATAAAAAAAAATCTAAAACTGGAAATAGTTGCACTGGCAAATTACAGCCCTTCCTTTCAAAGATTTAAAATGTCTCAGATGAATGTCTGTGAAAGTGGCCCTAGAGATGTACTGCAGCCAGACCCCTCCCAGTTATTTAGCACTGAGTGAGTCATCCTCTCTCTACAGAGGATCTTGGGTTCGGCTGCCTCAGTTTATACTCTGGGAATGTGCGTGTGCTTTTGACCTGTAGTGAAACTCCCGCGGTGTCAGCACTTCTGGGCCCGATATAAGCCGCCGCCTCCTGCCTTTCACCCTCTTCTGTGTGGAGACACAGTCTGCCAAACCGTTACCCAGAACCAAACAACAACCACTGCTTCCTCAACAACCAAAATGACCTCCACTGCTCAGCCCATCTTCTCAAAGGGAGAGGACTGCAAGCCCTCCTGGCATGATGCTAACGCCGGCTACAATGAGACCGACACTCACCTGGAGATCATGGGCAAACCCGTTATGGAACGCTGGGAGACCCCGTACATGCACTCCCTGTCAACCGTTGCAGCCTCAAAAGGTAAAGGTGGCAGTGTGATGGAACCAAACGCTAATGGCGTCTATTATTGGGTATGGTGCTTGTCTGCTATTTTGCGTCTGATAATGGACTAGACTGCTCATAGGACTGTATAGGTATCCTCAAATTAAAACAAATGAGAGCAGCTTAAGTCCTACAGCATTGATATTGGTTTTGTAAATATTTATATTGGCAATATCTTATAATTTGCTGTTGTAAAAATACTGAAAAACTTATCTTTTTGATTAAAGTGTATTTACAAAATTTTCAGTAAGTCTTCATACTGTATCCATCTGTCATGCAAGTACAGGCCAACAGTTTGCCTTGACAGTACAAGGCAAGATGTTTTAAACTTTTGTAAAAAAGAAAAATCCAAACTGGGTTAAGCCTTTTATGAAATACCTGAATCAAGCCTTTTTTGCTGTGCTCAAACATGAAAAAATAAAATCCACGAATTTTTAATGGATCTTGTTGTTAAAAAATATTTTTGAACTTTTTCAAGTTTATCTCTGTGATTTTGTCAAGCATATTTAAGATAAATACGTGTTTAAATTGTGTGTTCTCCCCACACACATTTTTGCCTTCTCCCTCATTCATTTGGTAAACTATCTGTAAAAACACGTGTGAGTGTATGAACAGCATGGTGCTCTGTTAATACTACAGCAGCTGTTACTCTACTCATGGGAACTGTCCAAGAAGACTGCAGGGGGAAACAGCTCATCTGCTCTGAGCTTTGTGTGAAAATAGACTGATCCACACACCCTAACAGACATGTGGGAAGGGACAAGCATGTACACTGAAACTGTCTGTAAAACACTGTTCAAACACTGCTTGTCCCTGAAACATGTAGTTTGATCACTGAAAATGCGTTTTTGAAATACATTTTTAATGAAGCAAGTCAAGATATTGGACCTTTCCTGTTGTATCCTAACTGGTTTCAGCTATATGCCGTTTGCTGTCAATTTGTAATCATTGTATACAAAAAGTATGAAAGCTAGGTTAACCAAGCTGACGATTCCTGCCCCAATAAATCATCATGAAGGGGTCAGTTAACAACAAATAGCCTTTACCCCTAATCTATTTTTATGCAAAGGGTAATGAAACCCTTTGGCCTTTCTGTCCAACCACATGTTACGACCAACTAGCTCCAGCCTGAAACCCTACAGCAGGAGAAAAGTTGTACCTTTAACAAAAATCAGTACATAAGTTCTGCAAGTTCATAAGGGCAATGTCACACCAGTATGTTACTGTGTCCAAAAATTATGCATCAGGGTTGTAAAAGTGGAACCTAAACACTGCAGAGGAAAAGAAACCCCAGCTGGAAATAGACTACTAGAAAGCTTCAGCCAAATTATGTTATTTAATTTCTTTTTTTTTATATTGTCATAAAGGTGGTCGGGTTCTGGAGATCGGTTTTGGTATGGCCATCGCAGCCACAAAAATTGAGTCTTTCCCCATTGAGGAGCACTGGATTATTGAGTGCAACGATGGCGTCTTTGCCAGACTGGAGGAGTGGGCCAAATCTCAGCCACATAAGGTCAGTATGTCAGTGTTTTCTACCTGTATTTTTTATGATTATTACATAATTGAAGATACTCTCTTTGCATGTGTTAAACTGAGTGTAGGTTGTATTTACAGTTGATGATTTTTTTCTTAATGCTGCAGATCGTCCCTCTGAAGGGCCTCTGGGAGGACGTCGTCCCCACGCTGCCAGACAACCACTTTGATGGTAAAAAGCCAAACCAGACACGAGATAACTTTGTTCTTTGTCATGCTTCTAAAGCTTTTGCTTTTGTATATTTGTAAATGGGAGCAGACAAACAACATGTGACAATGACAACCCACTATGTTTCATCAACCTTTGAGGAGTAAATTGTCAGTCCCATTACAAAACATGATCAACAAATAGCTACTAAGAAACAACTGATACATTGCAGTAAAAGACAAGATTCCATTTGTGATCACTGGTAACTCTGCGTCTGTCTCTCTCCAGGTATCCTGTATGACACATATCCACTGTCAGAGGAAACATGGCACACTCACCAGTTTGACTTCATTAAGGTGAGCTGCTATGATCCACATAAAAACTGCAGTAAGTTTCATACTTCACTGCAGTGCTGGGGTCCTGAGGAGATTAAAATTCTGGGGGAGGATTACGACGGATACTTGGAATTTTTCTGCATTTTATGTGGATAAAGGAAACTGAAGATTGATACCAGACATTTATCAATGAACATATTTATGACTTGAGTGTTGGGATTGCATTTTTGCTCCACACTGTAGTCTGTCTGTGTGCTTCAGGTCATGTTCTTAAAAGATAATGGTTAAATTGATTTGATTTTGTGTGTTTTTCCGCAGGGTCACGCTCTCAGGCTGCTGAAGGCTGGCGGCGTCCTCACCTACTGCAACCTGACCTCTTGGGGGGAGCTGCTGAAGACAAAATACGACAACATTGAGAAGATGTTTGAGGTTGGTCACCTTCATTTAACATCACTCTTCAATTATACAAAATGCAGTTTCATTATTTGGCATAATTCTTTGTTCATACAACAACAATCATGTCCAAGTATTAGAGCTTGTGTAATGGTTTCAGAGCTGTAATGAAATACTTATTTTCAACACAATTTACTTTTTATTACTCATTTACAGGATATGATGCAGCATATATACAAAATTAGTCAAACCATCATACATGATATTTAAAAACAGGAAAGCTAAATTAATTTAAAATGTATACTTTAGTTGTCTTTGGAGGCATCTCATGTCTGGTCTTTATATATTATAAATGTTTGTAGTTGTGAGTTCTATAATCTATAATCATATTCATGGTGCAAAAAAATCAATATTTATCATTAAATAATTAATGTTTAATTTGTTATCTGCTGATACATGCTCATAATTTTGCATATAATGAACACCGAATTCTTCTTTTCTTCTTCTTCTGTGAATGGCTTATACTTTCATTTTTGGCCAAGCACCAAAGCATAAAGCAAAAAGTGTTTCTTTTTTAACCTCAGAACCTGACCTTTTGTTTGGAAAGCATTTTAAGTTTCTCCCACTTATTTGGGATAAGTTGGACTCGATAAGTTAAAACATCAGCCTAGTCTTTGATGAGGAATTTCTTAGAAATTTTTATTTCGTAAATGCAAAAAAAAAATGGCCTAAAATTTCAGAGAGATTACCTAAAATTTCTGTGAAATTTCTTTTATATATTGTGGAAGTATGCCATGAAAGAACCCTAAAATTTCTTGATATAGTCCTCAAAATTCTCAGCAAAACCATATAATAAAGCTTAAACATTCCAGTAAAAATATCCCCAAAAACATTTTAATTCCTAAAAATGTTCAAGCAAATTCCCCCAAGAAATTTCTGAGCAATTTGTTTGGAATGCATTTTCAGTTTTTTCTCACACTTATTTAGGATAAGAAAGACCTGCCAAGTTATAAGAATTTCTTGAAAAATTTTCTTTCCAAAATCCCCCAAATTCCCTCAGATTTCAAAGAAATTAGTTTACATTTTTGTGAAAATTGCTTAACATTTATAAGGGATTTTTGTTTTTCAAAAAGTCCCTAAATACTTCAGTGATTTTTTTTATAACAGTTAAACATTCAAACAAAAAAAAATCAAAGTAAAGAGTAAAGTCCTCAAATTTAAAGCAGCCCCCCCAGAAATTTCTTATCGAATTCCCAAAAATGTACAAAAACAAGTTTCAAGAAATTGACAGGAAACATGACAAAGAAGATTTGAAATGTCCATAAAAAATTGAAACATCACCCCACCCCTAAATTCCAAATGAAATTCCCCCGAAATTACAAATTTCCTTCAAAAGGCCAAAAAATTTCAAGACAAATTTACCCAAACATTCAAACAATTTTACTAAATTAACGATGAAAATGCCCCCCCCCCCAAAAAAAAACTAAATAAATAAATCAAAGTTCTAATGAAACTAATTATATAATCATATCCCCTAAATTTGCATGAAAATACTTAATAATTTAACAAGCAAGTTAGTTCCCCCAAATATCCAAACAGCCAATTCTCCCAACATTTAGAGCAAACTACATAAACTTCAGTAGACGTTCTAGACAATCATCTAAAAAATTCTTATCGTTGCTATGTTGTAGAAGAGCCAAACTGTGATTTTCTCATATTTGCTTGCAGGATCTTCGGAGATTGAACATATTGACATTTTAAAGTAACTGTAGTGTCTTAAATTTACTGTTCTGTGTATTTTTAAATCAGCTAATGTAATTCAAAGAACTTTTATATCTTACTGCTTGATGACAAAAACCAAAGTAATAAAAGATTCTGACCAGAAAATACATTAAAGACTTCATCATTATTTACAGTATCTGATTCTCATAAGTTTGTCACTTGGTGCTTTAGTGATGATGTTTATGTAAATAAATATGTTTCTCACTGTCTTTGCAAAAGTAGATTGAACACACAATTTACTGAAAACGTATGGTCCTGACCTTATTACTGGTGATATTGAGTTGCTCTTGTATTACTCAGTTTGAATGGTTAGTTTGAAAAGTAACAGAACTTTGTAAATGTAGGTTTTTGATGTGTTCAAATTTGTCAGCGCTCATTCAGACCATCAGGGTTGAACTGAGTTCATCTCAACTTTTGTGCTGCAACTACTTCAAGGTTGCTGATAAAACGTGATCACGCTGACCTCTTCTGTCTGTTAATGATTTCAGGAGACCCAGGTGCCTCATCTGCTCCAAGCCGGCTTCAAGAAAGACAAGATTAGCACCACCACCATGGACATTGTACCACCCAGCGAATGTAAATACTATTCCTTCAATAAGATGATCACTCCAACCATCACCAAGGAGTAAAGTTCACTGCTGCAACCTTTTTTTACCCTGAAGTGCCTTCTCATCTGACCTCCTCATTCTGTCATGTTTCAATAAAAAATCCGTCCAATGGGAGTTAAGAAAGTGTTTGAGCTATTTCACATTTATTTCAGCCTGTTCTCTTCCTATATGATTGGAGGTTCAAACATCAAGCTATTAAGAGACAAATTCTTGGCCTGAGGTAAAACTTTCAGTATGTAGCTGTTCTCTTCTCAGACTGTGCTGTTATCAGCTTATTGATACAATTAATTCTTCACAGCAGCAAAAATTTGAGATAGGAGCTGATTAAAAAAAAACATGTCACCAACAAAAGTGCATTTACACCCCACTGAGACTCCTCTGTTTAAGCTCTTGAATCACCTGCCATGTGAAATCCAGTTTCAGACGAAGCAGACGCAGAAATCTCTGCATGTTTAAATTAGTTCTTCTACATAGACCATGGGGATTGTAGGCAAAGATTTAGACATGACTGTTAAACACTGCTGACATGTTACACCCATGGGAATCTTTAGCATATTCATGCACAACTGCTCAATTTCACATCTGTGAGGAGAGGGCTTTCCCTGCAGCTTTTGTAAATAAAACTGCATGATAATTCCTCCATTATCTCTGCCACTTGTCCAATATGGGGGTCACAGGGTGCTGGAGCCAATCCCAGCTGTCACTGGGTAAGAGGCGGTCCACACCCTGGACTGGCCTCCAAAGCCCCCCTTAAATTAAAATTCCTGAGTAGATTTCACTCTGTTTAAGTTTTGGCACCCCCAGTGGACAAAGTGGTCCCTCTTATCTCTTTACTGATTTGGTCCTTTACATGTGTACGTAGTTTTTTGTAATAAAATCTCATCCTGCTACTTTTAACAGTTAAATGTAACATTCGCTGTGAATCATATCCCTGGAGAAAATGTTTCTGCAGAGAGCTGTAACTCAAACACGTACCCTGCCACAGATGTTTCAGGCATTAAAACTAGAAATGTTTAAGTTGTATGCCTTGATTGCTTTTGTAGCACAGAAAAAGGCATCATTATTCATTTTAGTCTGTTTCATAAAACAGCTAAGAACCTCTCACATGAGCTTTAATAAAAGGCTTAGAAAACTAAACAGGTTATAATTTACATAAATCTATTATCTTCTTACGTAAGGAAAACTAAAATGAGGATTTGACCTGAGGCAAAATGTATAACACTGCTGTTACACAAATGTGCTAATGTTTACTGCATTAGCCCCTAATATACTATGTTAGTTGGACCGGGATGAACAAAGGGTGCAGTATAAAGTATGGTGTATTTATGGTGGTAGATAGCGGTGCATGTTATCTAAACATGGGGGGATAAGTTACCACCTGGCCTGGAGTCATTAATCATTAGAAGGATGGATGATGCAACACCTGAAGTCAGGTGGGGAAATAAAGCAGCTGGTGGATCTCAAACCAGGATCGGGCACACGTGACTCATTTAAAGTCAGCTCTTGGATACAAAAACATGAAGAGGCAAAAAGAGCTCTAAGGGCCAAAGAGAAACTAAGATATTTTCAAAAACAACAACCAGAAAAATCAGTCAAATCAATTTTTCAAGACAAACAATCCTCAAGTTTCAGGTCCTGAGAAGTTGGGATTTTTTGAGTAGGGAATTTAAACTGTCCTATGTAAAAATTCTTCAGAAGTGGTCCGAGGAGGATTTGTTTTTGACAGTTTTCTATCGTTTTGGACAAAACAAGAGACTTGTTGAGAAAACAGCTGATTACACACCGAGCCTCTCATGGCACAAATTACAGTAAACTGACAGCTTACAGCACTAATAACTGATCAGTAACCTTAGGACTGGGCAAAAGGACTAGGGGTGGTAATCACAGGGTAACTTAAATAAATGAAATTACAATATGATACAATAAATGACAGGATATATGGACTATGATAACAATATCAAAATACTGTGATCATGCAATATTGTTGGACAATTCTTCAGTGTTTCATCACATCTAATTAACTAAAGAACATGAAATTTCCTTAAAAAGTACAAAATTCATGTTTATTCTCTACCACTAGGGTCCATCTCAGCACTTGTCAGGCAGATTTGGCTGGGCCCCTGAAAACCCCAGAAAATTGGCCCTCCTTAGTTGTGATTAGTTGATATCAATGCATGTGCATTGGATCAGAACATTGGTGGTGCTAGCCTCCTGGTTAACAGTTACTTTATTTTGGAGCTAAGAAGTAAGTCAAGCTATTATTGGGTCCTGATGTTTAAATCATTTATTTGTGCCACTTTTTCACTCTTTTAACCACTTTATCTGCCAGTTTCTTCACTATTTTGTCACTTTTCATCAGTTTTTGCCCATTTTTCTTCCGTTAAACCAATTTTTGCCTTTTTTGAATTCATTCTTGCCACTTTTTAATGCAATTTTAATATTAATAATAAGTTTATTAATATAGCATCTTTCAAGAACAGCAAGGAAAAAGAAACACAAGCAATTACCTTACCTCATTTTCCACCCATTTCTGCTACTTTAAGGCCAGTTTTTTTTCACCTTCAAGCACTAGTTCTACCAATTTTGCACCTTTTTAACCCTTTCACAGTTTTGGGGTTTTTCGGGATTTTTTTCTCCTTAGTTCAATTTATAAAAGAAAAACTGGAAATGTGTATTGTAAGCATTTGTCACTCTGTGCTTGTATATTCCCAAATAAAAATGATTCTAAAATTAAAAAAAGAAAAAAATAATTTTTAAGAGATAATATGGTATGTATGTGATTGTAATTGCGTTGTTTCAGTTTCGGTTCCAGCGATTCGATGATTGTTTCACAGGAGAGACAATACATTGCTGTTAATATTTCACCCCACCTCTTAAAGGCCATAAATTCAATCACCAAAGTCATCTTATTTTGTTGTATGCGGTTATTATTACAGGCAGTCACTAGCTATCACCAAGTTAAATCGTCACCGGTAAATTTTCTTGCCAAGAAACATCTCAGGCATGGTTTATTCAAAGGACCGTTGATTTGTGTATGCATTATTGTATATGGTTAGATTGTGCTCGTTTTTAAATCAGGGATCCTGCTGTTCCCCTAAGGGAATCCCAGCGAGTGTGCATACATCATGTATATGAAGCTCTTATACAAAACACCAGTTAAATTAAACCAGAGCATGCTATTTTTAAAATGAGGGTTTCTCACGATCCATATTCTGAAGCCATTAAGGCAGTTGATGAGTTTTTCAAAGTAACTCAAACCTAAAGACAAAACTGAGCATCTTTACGGCCCAGAAGAGTGCAGTTCTGTCCATAGATTTGCCATGAAGACATGTGCAAAGTGACTCTGCTCCATCTCTGCATAAATAGTTGTAGTCTTATAATTCAAGCTAAATATGCACAACACTGTACCTGGTTTTATCCACACCAGTCAGAAAGCTGTTTATTCATTCACCTTGACTTTTAATGATTTAGTAGACCATGACCTCTGGGTTAAGTAACAGTAACACACATAACAAAAGCACATTTATCAACTGCCTTTGAGTAAAGACATGACAGTGAAGGTCAGAGCTGGTGATCACTGGAGACCCCTAGTGGTTTATTTCAACTTTAGTGCACAAAGTGAATATGGGACATCAAAGTAGTGTTTTCTTGAGCCCAGTTTATTTAAAATATTTAAGATAATACAGGATAACACTCATCTCTTAGCCTCACAAAGTTTTATTTGACAGGGAGGAAAAGATCTGCACATGGCTACTTGAACACTTGTTTTTTATGTTTCCTGTTACAGAAAGTCTCCAGATGTTAACTTTGGACTAAGGAAGAAGTAAAACTGAACAGATTGACAGCTACTGTGTTAGGCTGAAAATAAGCAGCATTATTCTGTGCGTTTATAACAGGAATTTTACTGAAGTTAGTTCCTGAAGCTCTATGTGGAGGAGGAGCAGTGCTCCAAATTAAACCAAAATACAAGATTTACATAGCAGATACACACACATATAGAACACATTCACTTCCGATACCAGATCTTCATTTTCTTCTCACGCTTAATTTTCTTCTGCAGCTGTAAAGTCCCATAAAGAAGAGCCTCTGCAGTGGGTGGACAACCTGAGGACCAGAGAGAAAATAATAGAGGAATCTGATAACATTTCACTGTCATATAGGTTCAGATGTCTGTCTACAAGACAGTGCAAAATGATGACTGCCCTGTGCAATATACAGAATAAAGGAGGGAGTTTGTAGTTCAAGAAGAAAATCATGCTTTTATTATCTTCAGCTTTGTCCTAATAGATAAACACTTCCAGCATTATTAATATGACAAGAATTTTAATACTATTACAGTATGATTTTCAATCGCTTTTTATGCTTATAAATTACTTTTATTGAAGGACAATTTACAAAGAAAACTTAAAACTACTGAAAGGAACTGAGCAGCAGAAAAAGTAGCAACTCTAGACCCAGAAACTGTCCTAAAAAAGGTCTGTGTGTCAAGCCCTGCACTTTCTTGATTTTAAATGGCTGGTGTAAAATACTTTGAAACTATTTTCTTAGTACTTTAGGTGTTTTCTAGCTTTGGGCATTGACTACTAAGAATGCTGAATAGCAAAACATCTTGCACACTGCAGGGCTCCAACAATATAATTATTTATTGCACCCAAGTAGTGACGTTTTGAGCGTTGTTGCTCTTCATCAGACTCATTACATACAGGTGGTGGTAATCACACTGACAATCACATGAGCAAATCCCTGAGAATTTCCCAGAGGGGATAATTAAAGTATGTAAGTATGTATGTATGTATGTATGTATCTATCTATCTATCTATCTATCTATCTCTATCTATGAGCAAGTTGCAGAGATCACGTCATCATATAAACTGGTGACCCTATGTGATATTTACAATTTCCAGTAGTGTGTGAGACGTTTTCTGTTCATCCTTTGTCTCATTTACAACTCAGCACCTGCCCACCTTGGTTGGATGTGTGTGTAAAACTCTTCCCGTACTAAGAATGCTGACCTGCGTTGGTTTTCTATTGCCTGTAAAAAAAAGGATTTTTAAAAATATTTTATTGTTTCCATACTGTTCAGTGAAATTACCTGGAACATAAATGTCCACTGGTACAATTCGATCACAACCTCTGACGACAGCGTATGAATAGTGGTAGTAGCCTCCTCCATTTGCACAACTAGAGGAAGAAAATGAAGACACTTTCAGTTAAAGAAAAACTTTCCATCAAAGTTAAGACCTTAAAAATATGGCTCTACAACAACAAAACAGTGGACAAACACTAGTTACAGCGGTAGTGGTGGTGGTGGTGGTGGTATAAGCAGACAAGTATTTACAGAACGTGTCCGGTCAAACATACCACGATTAAACTAACAGGGAGAGGAGCTGGACCAAAACAGATACTGCAAAGAATGTAGCAGGTAGCTAACAGCTAGCTATTTAGCATATTGACTTGTGTACAAATTGTGTCCACACTGTTATTTAAAACTGTGTGTTTTCTGTGTACTCTCTTGTGAACTGTGTTTTGAGGTGTCCTGTGATTTTAAATCTGTTTTATGCTTTTTGGTAATTATCTGCCTTAGGACAATGGATGAAATTTAGCTATTGTGCTAAACCTGGCATATTTATATTGGCGTCTATTGCGGTTATGTTGATTAATGTGAACTGTCCTGATCAAATAAATAAATAAATACATCTAAGTTGCATATGATCATGTGAGATTGGGAGTTTTGAGAGTTGAGACTCTGGTTGTCAGTGAATAAATCTGGTAGTGTGTGATGTACAGTGTTGGTCATCTTGTTGCAGACACCAAAAGAAAAAACAGTTAAATCCGTCATTATTTGTTGCCCTGTCTTGGGTCGCTCACCTTTTAAAATTGGGTTAAGATTTTAAAAACCTTTAAGTGTGTGCCTGGCTTAAGCTGTAAGGAGTTAATGGAATACAGGTCAGGCGACACTGCTAGTTACCTAATTACAGTACATCTTCCTGAGGTGACTCACCTGCCCATAGAGATGACGTATCTGGGTTCAGGCATCTGGTCGTACACCTGTTGGAGAGAAGACACAGTTCAGTCTCTCTTATATAATGACTGACTAACATCAGATCTGTCCTCTCAGCTGGAGGGAGGTTTTGTGCCGGGCTACCGATCCAATGACAGGCTGGTCTTAATCCAGCCTCCGTTTAAACAGCTATACTGTTCTCAGCGCTCCAGTCCTGCACACAGAGCAGTCTGAGGGGTATTTGCAATAGATTATCCATGAGCAGTGTCGAAAAACAGTTTTTAAATCACTTCTTTTTCATTTCACAAGCTGGAACCAAATCTGACACAGTTGCTAGGGAGTTTAAAATCCAAATGTGATGGTAGCTGCTTTTACACTGTTTTCTTCACTCACCTTGCGCAGAGCTGGAGCCATCTTATTGGTTAGCGTTCCTGCCACAATCATGACATCAGCCTGTCGGGGACTCGCTCTGAATACCACTCCGAATCGGTCCATGTCGTAACGGGGGGCTGCCATGTGCATCATCTCCACCGCGCAGCATGCCAAACCGAAGGTCATAGGCCACAGAGAGCTCTGAGGGGGGAGTCGATAAAATGACCCCCAGGAGAGACACAAACACATGGCTTTCTTTAACACCCTATTTAGCACCTATAGACTAAAGATGCATGATTCAGCTGCAGAGCTCCATTCAGTGTCCACCTGTGATCCTTTTTTTGTTTTATTATTTAAGTTACAGAGAATTCCTTGTTGCCTTAGTGTTCACCATCCTTTTCATTTACAGCCACAGAAATACAGACAAATCCTCTTTGGCTTGTTAGCAACTCTCAAACCACATTACAATTACACAAATTACAATGACACAAATGTGACTCTCAGACCTCTACTACTGCTGAAACATATTGTTGAGTGCTATTCAATTCAGTATGACTCACATGTGAGTGAGTCATTTGTTAGCAATGCTTTGCTTATTGGTGAACAAAACAGCAAGTAATGCATGTAAGAGCTGGTTAGCCTATATTTGCTGTTGAACAGAATCAATGCAACAGAGCAGTTAGGGGTTTGTGTATGGTTCCAGCACAGAGAAATGACATGGGAAAATGAAAATTTTGTGAAAGAAATGTCTGAAAAGTCATAATATGAACAGTAACAATGTTGGTCTAAAATGCATCACACGTGCAACACTTACAGGACTTGTTTTATTTTCATGCTTGCAACTTTGAATATAGGATGTTGTTCTCTGTTGGACTAACAAGGATGTGACTGATTTTAAACAGTGTTTTAACAAAATCTAAATCCTGTTATCTACTCACCCTGCGCGCCCAGTTCACTAAATCATCCAGTTTAGTGATAATATACTCCCCCTTGCTGCTGGCCACAGCTGCTGGTTTAGCTGCTGCCACCGCCGTGCTCTTCTCTCTTACAGGAACCACACTGCAACAGATGGATGGATTGGCGTCAAGCATGTGAACAGAGTTCAGGTTTGATACCTGTATTTCAGGTGAACTTACCTTGTGGTGGCATTCTCATGTTTTGCAGCGCTGTGCAGATTCTTCTGTTGAATAGCAAACGCTGAAATGGGCCTTTTGGATGAAGGGGAATATAAAGAAAGATCAGACACATGGAAAACTGATTCAGACTTAAGGTTTATTTAGAAATACTAGATTTTTATCCTTAAATTCTTAATCATTTAATAAGAAATATGATCAAATAGGCAATAAAGGTAAATCTAGTCAAGTAAAAGTAAAAAGTTTTTCATTCAAAGTTTACTCAAAGTTCTGAATGATGAGTAGCTACTTTTGATACCCAAGGGGCTTTCACAGTAGTGCTGCATGATTTGGTAATAATGTGCAACTGCAATCATACTGGACAATGTTTGCAATCATGATATCCGGCATAAATGGTATTACAAGTCTACAGCTTTCAAAATAACTCAATTTTTTCCAAGAAATAAATGTTTATTTTGAAAAAAAAGGTACTTCTACAAAGTGCAATTGCAGCACTACAGTAAATTTAAAGACCTTTCTGTGGGTGTTTTTGTAAACCTTTCAGATACTTCTTAATACAAAAAAAAATACAGGCTTTTACACAATTATGTAATTGCACAGCCGGACATTGTCATTGTCATTTTGCAGCACCATTTCAGGGTGAAATATGATCTTTCCTTAATGTGCAATAGGTACAAGAGAATATGAATCTCCAACCAGATTCTTTATTATAAGGTATGGAGCACCTCATTGAGATCAAGAATCTCTTTTACAAGAGTGTCCTGACCAATGAGTTACTTTCCACCCCTGCAGAGAATTGTAAAGAACTGAAAAATAAAACCATGGACTAAACATGGAGCTTTGCATGGGCAACACTTAACATGCTTTTCAGAGGTATACAGCATACAGTAATGCAGTAAAGAAATATAAATTCAGTAATTAAAACACCTGTGCTGTAGCTTAATGAGGATGGATTTACTAAGAGGCATTTTCCCAATAACAGCAGTTTAAAAGGGTGCAGTGGATCCAGTCCTTCTACTAACGGTGCTGAGTTGGATTCAGCTATTTCCATTTTGAAACAAGGAACAGGATTAAAAGGTTCTTACCTTGTTGAAAAGGAGCCAAACAGGGCCAGGCGGGGCGCTGCAAAAGAAATGCAGGAAACAAAACATTAGGAATAAAGTTATCAAGGTGAGACAATATCACCCCTGGTGTTTTTTAAACATCTGCTTCTTACCTACTAGGCATAACCACGTGTAAAAAGAATAATAAGTTGTGACATGACGTTTTTTATTTGTCTTTTAACAGCAGAGAAATTTTGTGATGGACCCTTGGAGAGTCCAGCAGTGACTGGTACTGCCTGTCTCACATCCAAATATATTATTCTGTGAAGGTCTCACGTTGCGTTAATTGTGATAATTTTGTAATATGTTGAGTGACGTGTAAGCATTTCTGAATATGAGATTGTACATGCCCTTAAAATTAAAGGTATGAGAAAAATAAATAAAAAATATAAAAGAGAATCCTAACATTCGTGTAGAGTTTGGTATAACTGTTTTGTATTGACAGGGACATGGACTGGGACAGAAATAAGCATCTGATATGGTTGCCTGCCCACAGCGAAGGTTAAAATAACGCAGGCATCGCCTTGGATAAACTGAGTTCACGTTGCTTTAAGTGTTCGCTGATTTTAGGTTTTGCCTGACGGGTATTTACACCTTCAGTTCTCAGCGAGCTAACCTGTTAGCCTCCATGCTAACGCAGGCAGCGCAAGGTCAGTGTGCGCATTCTCTAAAAGTCATCGATTTGAGTTCATACACAATTCACAAACAGGATAGAGAACTTTTATGTGTGTGCATAGTTAATAATATAATGAACACAACTCTGTAAATACTATACGTTTTAAGAAAATCGTATTATTTTTCTCCAAAAACATCACTTACCAGCTAACGCCGCCATCTTTGGAATTTTAGTTACGTCAGATTGCTTCCTGTGCGTCTTTAAGCGCGAGCTACAGAGGGCGCTGCTGTGCCGTTGTGTCGGTTAAGAAGAATTATCCAAAGAGTGACAAAGTGGTTTTTAAACTTTAAATAGCGTTCAAAGTTTTTTTCCACGATAGGTTTGAGTCAATGTAATGACTGAAATTACGCAATTTTCGCATTTTTATTGGTATCTTAATCTTAATTAGTATTTTAACTGTCACAAAATTAAGATGAGGAATTTTCCTATCCCAGTTCATAGCATTTTCATACCTTACGGTTTACATGGCCAGAAATGAACTATTCTCGTGGAATAGTACAGTATTGTTGTTTCCAGCGGTGCTTGGAGGTCGGGGCCCCACTGAGAGGGGTTTCCCAGATGCCTTCAAAAAAACAAAGAATATTTTAAGATGGTTTAAAATTGTGTATTTGAGCCATTTTTTAAACAAAGATCCAAACATACAGTTACTTAAATGTAAAAAAAAAATGGCCATTTGGTGAGATTTATGTTTGAATCAAAGTAAAAAAAAAAAAGTCAACTCTGTGAAGTAAGCCTGCACCAGGTTATTACAAAACTAACTAACTAAAACTTGCCAACAGCTAACCTGACATGCCAGATGGATTTGTTTTACAGTGAGAAACAAGGAAACGGGCGTATCCATCTGCTTTGCAAGGTTAGCCAGCAGCAGACTGACAGGTGAATCTAAGCGTGGAAAGAGTAAAGTGGCCAGATTTGATTCAAGAGGACTAAACGCAATGGTCAATTTTAGGTCTTAAGTGTCATACAAACATCAAAATTGAATACATAAGGAAAAGTGAAGAGCCCTATTGGGTCAGGTCCCTGAAAAATATCCCATATAAAACTAATAAAGTCTAAACTAAAACAAATACTTTTTACAAAATAAAAACTAAACTTAACTAACAAATCAGTAGTAAAATCTAACAAACACTAAAGTGTCATTTTAAACAAAAGATTAAAATGAAATAAAAATGAAAATTAATGATAAATCCATTATAGCCCTGGTCTTCACATTAGTCTCTGGCACCTTTGTTTTGGGCGTTGTGGCCTGAAAAGTTTGAGAACTCCTGCTTTATAATACCTGGAACAAGACATTCAATATTCAGTTGCTGTAAATCTGGCTAGTATAGTGTACAGTATTTCACTCCACTGTGAACAGGCTCATGCAGTCCTTTGTGTCCCTGTTCTCCTGAGTCTGGCAATAGTAGCACACAATGAAGCGTAATTAGGCCGTTTGTTATAAAATAATCCACAAGGTCTATATGAAATACTTATCAGTAGGCCTAGAGAGGTTTTACTTCAGAAGTTCAGTACCCACACTTTACAGCGAGATCACAAAGTTAAGCTTAACAGATGCACAAGTCACATTGATTTATTGCATGAAGCAAAGCAGGGTATATCATAAGTAAGTGCTTGCTTTTTTAATAAATTCATGTGATGAAGTATGTTTAAATGGTGATTATGTTCACAGGTGTTTATTCAGAAAAATAGCAGCTGTGTTTGATCGTGTATGATTTAAAAAAAACTACTTTTTTAAAGACTTGTATGGTTATCTGTTATAGAAAAGTCTGTCTCACATGTTCATGGATTAAAAACTTTATTACTCAGTCCTTAAAAGAAGTCATTCAGCACTAAGATGTTAGGGCTTGAACATTTAATCAAGCAGCGGGCTGGCTGTTCTAGTTGAGCTGCATTCATGACACCTGTTGTCATAACAAACACTTTTATTAGCTAACACAACAGTCTCTGATGTCTGTGTCAGTTTGAATCTGTAGTATTGATGAAATTTCTAATATTTCAGTGTTGATGTTAAACCTCCATGTGCTTTTAAAGTTGATGTTCTGCTGGAAGGAAAACATTACCGAGACACTGAGATGTGCTTAAAGCTCCATGAAGCTCAAGTAGACCTTTGGTTAGGATTAAATCTGTTACTTCCATGATCAAGGATTAATTGTATACATTTTTTTACAAGGCAGTTTTACCTGTCTATTTCTGACTTTTTGTTTTTTAAGATAGCTGAAGTGAGACAGGAAATGTGGGATGAGAGAATGGGAGAAGACATACACCAAACAGGGTGAGGATCAGGACTTAAAGGTCACATATTTTACACCATTAAGACAAGCTTATATTGGTCTCAGAGGTCCCCAAAACATGCCTGTATTGCCAGTGTTGGATTTTTGCATGGCTAAAAAACTCTCTGTTTCAGCCATGCTCAGAACAAGCTGTTTCTGTGTCAGTGGCTTCAAATGTAAATGAGCTGCCTGACTCCGCCCCTGTCAGGAAATGGATGTGGCTCTCCTGATCCTCCACTCAGCTGCCAGTTGAAAGGAGGATCAGGAGGGGAGGGCCAGCTGAACCTGGGGGCAGGGCTAACTCCCCACATGACATCATTAGGGGAAAATCTGAGAACGGCTTTGATTCAGCACACATTTTCTGAAAGGTGGAGAAAGAGAAGGGGAAGGGAATGGATTTTTCTGATTCTTGGGGGGATTGTGGACAAGCCAGGGGCAGATATTTTTGCTAGAAAAGTCCGAAAAAGTGTATTTTGCATAATTTGTGGCCTTTAAACCTGCAATCAGTAAGTTGAGGATGCAACTTATCGCGCCCCTGTATGTGCACTTTTCTTCGCCAATTGAGCTAAACCAGCACCCAAAGTGCTTTATTTCTGCTGTAAAAAAGGGAATTTTGATGGGACTTGATGGGGATTTCTTGGTTTTTGCTGCCAGCCTCAAATGGACTCTTGAAGAGCTGCAATTTTTTTCACTTCATATTCCATCCATCCATCCATTCAATGGCTTTTCCCGTTGGGGGTTGCGGATGGACTGGAGCCTATCCCAGCTGTCATTGGGCGAGAGACTGGGTAAAGCCCGGAGTCTAAAATAAAAAGAATAAAGTTAATAAATTAATTACTGGTACTGTGCAGAACTTTATGTGTAGGAAGAATGATAATAAAAGGTAATTTCTCATTCTTGCAGACTCAGAGCTTAAGTTCTGGATTTCTGTGTGGTGAAACTAAACCTCTTCTCTGATGAAACTTGGTAAAGTATATAAATCTAGGCATTACAGGCTAAAAATATTTATTCTGACATGATAAATACCTTGAGTCAAATTCATTGCCTTTAATTAAAGTCATTTGGACTTCTCTTTCATTTAACCTTCGACTAAGTTGTCAAAAGAAAACGAGCTCAGCCTGATTTAGCTCTCTGTTTTTGTTTCGGCCTCAGGACGAGCGGGCCACAAACAGCAGCAACGGCAGCCAGAGACACGCTCAGGGTGGAGATGAAGAGCAGGCAGAGAACATGGAGAGCATGTTATCACATAATGACAGACCGAGTGCTGGAAAGACATGCTGTAGTTTCTCCAGGAATAGATGCTCGGTCGAAGAACTAGCAGGAAAATGAAGGGAAAAGATGCTTTATACAAACAGCTTTTATTTTGCCTTCATCATGTACAAACTTTGTTGAAATAGTAATACAGTCTTACTACTTAAGCTGCATGTGGTTCTTTTAAGGTCAAACCAAATTCAGCCACACATAAAACAAAGCTTTTAAGTACTTTAGAGTTCCAAACATTAAATATAGGCACTGGAATAGCTTAAAAGGACAAATGTTTTAAGACTACAGCATTGTTCAAAGGCTGTCTCTGCCACAAGCACTGAAAGAGCTCTTTTGTTCCAGATAATAGGCCTGAATCCACATAAAAAGGTCCTGTATAGGAGGAGCAGAAATACAAGTTAAGCTGTCACAGGCTTTGGAGGTTATAGTGGCAGCGTATGTTGCTGTGCTGAACTGCAGACCACAGGAATGGCCTATTTTTAGAAAGATCTCCTCCTCTCAGAAGAAAAGCAGGGCTTGCCTCCTCACTGAGAGTCCAGGATGTCTGTGGGTAGGATGTCTGGTTTGTTGCTCGGGCTCTGTGATGTCTCCCCTGACCAGGGAGAAGAGGGGGTGACCTGGTTATAGAGGATGTCCTCAGAGCCGAGAAGCGGTTCTTTAAGATTCAGGTTGTAGATGAGGAACAGATTGAGAGCAACCATGGCGAGGAGTGGGAAGAAGGTCAGACCTGAGCCGAAGCCTCGCCAAGAGCTGCACACGTTTAGGCTGACCCAGTAAACAAGCCTGCAGAGGGATGCAAAAAGAAGAAAGAAAAAAGAAATCAATACACGTTCGAAATCCACTGATACACCTCCTCTGCTGGTGTTAAACCACGCTCACTTCAACAGCTGTTAAAAGAGTATTTACAACCTGAGGAAGAGAGACAGTAGAAGCATGTCTGGTATCCTTCAAACCACCGCTGCTCATGGAAGGGAATACTTCAAAAAAGGGGGGAAACTTAAGAACAAAAACAATGGTATGAATAATCCAGGTCCAGGCATTGAAGATGGTTTGTAAAATATGAAAGGCCTTTAAATTCACAGGGCTGGAAACATTAAAAATACACTATTGTGTATAGCAGTGGTTCTCAAATGGTGTGGCAAGGCACACTAGTGTGCTTCAGGCAAGTCTAGGTGTGCTGTGGGAATTTGTACAACACGTTATTACTACAACTTTATGGCAAGTACTGTAACCAGGCCTGCCCACAGATCTGGCTGGACCCCTGAAAAACCCCAGAGAACGGGACCCCCCCAGTTGGGATTTATTGATGATATCAGTGTATATGTGTTGGATCAGTAGCATTGGTGCTAGCATTCTGGCTAACAGTTACCTCATTAAGAGATAAAAAGTATGGCGAGCCATTACTGGATTGAAATAGGTGTTGAAATGATTAATTCGTGCTACTTTTAACCAAGTTAACATTTTTTCTACCCATTTTTGCCACTTCTTTTGACAAACAATTTTGCTGCTTTTTTAAAGCATTTTTTTCCACTTCTTATTACTACATTTGACCTATTTTTACAACTTTTTTTGAACTTTTTGCCACATTTAACCCATTTTTGCTACCTTTTTGCCACTTTTGGCCCAATTTTGCTATTGTTTGGCCATTTTTTCCCATCACATTTAACCTCTTTTTACCACCTTTTAGTAACTTTTTTGCCACTTTTCTGCAATTTGTGATTTAATTTGCCACCTTTCTGACACTTCAACCCATTTATGCCACCTTTTTGCCCAATTTTGCCCACTTTTGCCTTTATAAGACCACTTTTTTGCCCAATTTTGCCCTTTTTAAAATCACTTTTAACCCATTTTTACCACCTTTGTACAAATTTGAACCCTTCTTTTAGGCCACTTGAAACCCATTTTGCTGCCATTTTGACACTTTCAACAAGTTTTGCCAATTTCCCATTGTTTGGCCACTTTTTACCAATTTTTGCCCATTTCTGACTTTGTTTCTTGCCTTTATTTGCCCAATTTTTTAGGCAGTTTTACCAGACTACTATTCTTGTTCCAGTATGCATTCAAAGAGAGAAAATTGATTTTGTGCTCCGCTTTCTAACTAGGGATGTTCCAATACCATTTCTTCCTTCCCGATACGATTCCAACACCAAGGTGTTGGGTATTAGCCGATACTGACTACTGATCCGATACCAGTGTAAACTTTTTGGACTGACTGTGCAGACAAGCAGATTATTTTAGACCTATATTTGACTGAGAACATGGCTCAACAAATAGAATCATGATGCACAGCATCTCTGTGACCCTAAAGTTGTTTTCCTGCACGATTATTGAATTTTACTGCTAAATGTCAAAATAACAATAATACAGGGGGTTGCCCCACAGGCTCTCTCTATCTCCTTTATGCTCTATTCGGGCAGCATCACTTGATTACGGGGCAGCCTACAACTGGTTGACAGACCCTCACAAAGGAAAAACAATATGGCAGCTAGCATTCAAGTTAGCATTCCAGTTAGCATTCAAGTTAGCATTCCAGTTAGCATTCAAGCTAGTGGTAATAAATGATCATAATTCAACTAAGATGGATAAAAAAGATGTTCAATATCTGGTTCACTGGTGTGGATTTAATCGTTAAAGTCCCCAAAAGTTGCACGAGTTCCAGGCTCGCTGAAAATGCTGCCACAAGAGATTCAAAGCCATCAATAGCGTCAATGGGAAAGCACAATGTCTAGCTTTAAGAGGAAAAACAAGTAAGAGGCAGCTATTTAGGTTCAAAAGGTATTTAACTTTTGATAAACTGTGTCATCTCTGTTAGTGTATGACAGCGCCACTCTGGAAGGTATTGTAATGATCACATTCAGAGTAAAACTGTCACGGAGCCACCTTTCTTTGCAGCTGCAGTGTGTCCTTTGGTTCTTCTTTGCTACTCAAAAAACGGTAGCCCGTGCATGCAGTGTTTTCCTGCAGCGAAGAATTTATTTCTGTTTTATAGTGCTAACATTTAGCATGGCTAAATGAAAATATAAAGGTAAACCAAACAGTATCAGGTTGGTGCATAAACTTGTGTACTTGCCAATATCAATACCTGCATTAGGGTTAGGGTTAGGTTATTCATGGAAGAGTAAATCGAGCTCCAACCACATTAAGTAGGTGTTTAAGTCTGACTTTGAAAAGTTCAACTAATACTAACATACACTATATGGACAAAAGTGTTTGACCACCTGTTTAAATACATGTACTTTAATAAGGAAGTGCCCCCCCTTTTGCAGTTTTTACAGCATACCCTCCTCTTGGAAGGCTTTGCACAAGATTTTGAATGTTTCGGTGGGAATTTGTGCCCATTCATTCTCTATAGAGTTTATAAGTTCAAGCACTGATGTTGGCCTGGCTCACAATCTCTGTTACAGTTCATCCCAAAGGTGCTTGATGGGGCTGAGATCAGGGCTCTGTGTGGGTCAGTCAAGTTCTTCCACACCAAATTCATCAAACCATGTCTTTATAGTCCTTGCTTTGTGCACTGGGGCACAATCATGTTGGAATAGAAAATTACCTCCCCCAAACTGTTGCCACAAAGTTGGAAGTGAAGCATTGTCCACAATGTCTTGCTGGAGTATTAAGATTGTCCTTGGCCTAGCCCAAATCCTGAAAAACAGCCCCATACCGTTATCCCTCCTCCACTGAACTTCACATTTGGACCAGTGCAGTCAGGCAGGTAAAGTTCTCCCAGCATCCACCAAACCAAGACTCCCCATCTGACTCACAGGTTTTGTGCTTACATTAATGCCAGTGGAAATTCAGAACTCTGGAATCAGCAGAGAGTTGGCGACTTTTATACACCATGTACCTTAGTAGTTGTTGCCTCCGCTTTGTAATTTTATGTGGTCTTCAGCTTCATAGTTGAGTTGCCGTTGTTCCTACACGCGTCAACTTTCTACTATTATTTGCAGCTGACAGTGGGATATCCAGCAGGGATGAAATTTCACAAACTGTCTTATGCAAAGATGGCATCCATCACAGTACCATGCTTAAATTCACTGAGCTCGTCAGAACGACACATTTTGTTTCACAAATGTTTGCAAATGGAGACTGCGTGGCTCCGTGCTTGATATACACCTGTAGCAATGGGTCTGATTTAAACACCTGGATTCAACAATTAACAAGTGTGACCATATACTTTTTTCCATATAGTGTGGCTAAGCTAGCTGTTTCCCCCAGTTTCCAAGCTAAGCTTACTTTTCTTTGCTTATAATGCATCCATAAAAAAGACAGTAATATTCACATCCAACAAAGCATTGCAGAATACATAAAATATAGGGAGAAAGAGAGACTAACTGATTTAAAAAGCGAAGGTTTCTATGAGCTTTACTGATGCTGCTGCAACAAAATGAACTGGTAGAGAGTTCAGTAAGGTCACACCATGTTAACTTCTCTGTGTCTCTATAACACACTGCCAAAAGTTCTGCTTGGCTTTGTTAATGACAGTGGGCTGTGTTCATTTTTAGCTTTGCTAGCAGCGTGGCTCCAGTATCTCTTTTTCAGTCCAACACTTTGGTTCAGACTAAAATAACACAATTACTACTGGATGCATTTGTGTGCAATTTACTGAAATTTATAGTTCCTAGAGGATGAATCTAACTGACTTTGATGTTTCCATGATTTTAGCTTTACTGCCAACATCTAACTGGATGAAGTGACATGAAACTCAGAAGACATGCTGGATGAGCTTAACTTAAAGTTGTAATAACATTACCAGAGTAATGAATGAAACTGACTCTGACAGATCTTAGAGTTTTGTGCAACTGAATTAATCACAGCATGCTAACGTGCTAAGACAGGGCTTATGGTGGACATATCTGCTTAATATCAGCATGTTGATATTATTATGGCTGATAATGATTCTGACTTTCCTGTGAGGATAGCCTGCTGTTATCATGTAGCTTGTTAGTTGAAAGTAGAGTGCCAGCATTGTTGGCAGTGTTTCTTTGAAGTGTGAGGTCAACATTTTCAAGTTTTAGGAAGTACAGCTGGATTAAAAAGTCAGAGGCTCTCCTGTCATCAAAATCCAATATGGCTACCGTACATAATAGTAACCAAGGGTTGTGCAATGCATTGTTATCATTGGTGTTGCTTACAATGGCTAATCTGGCTAATGCAAACCTCACTTTATTCACTCTGTAAATCTTAGTTGTTGAGCTGAAACATTGTCATTTAGGATGGGAATCTATTCCCAGTTCAGACTTGACATAAAAAGGCAGTTTTGTCACCATATATATTCTGCAATTTAAATCTATAACACATGCTGCACTTTGGCTGTGAAGCTGGTAGTTTCATTAAAGTGATCTATGTTTCGTGTCTTATGTCTGTCATGACAGAGTATTACTAAGATTAGCCTCACCTTCCTAAAACAAACATGGCGACCAGTATTGGCACCAACTTGAGCTGGTCCTGAGGCAGTAACGTGGCCATGACAACAAGGTTGAGGATGTAGAGGAGTAACTGCTCCATGGACGCTGTGACAAACAGCTGCTGCACCACCCGTCTTCTGGAAGTTGTGTCCATCGGATCGAAGGAGGCTGTGCAGAACTGGCACACTGCTCCAATAATCATTGCTACGAGGGATACAAGAGCAATACATTAGTTGGCATGTCGAAGCATGATTATATTTCAATAAGTCAACTTCAGCACTCCTAGCTGCGTTTTGTTTTATCTGACTGCCTACTTTGTTTATCGTCATTTGAATACAGCAACTGCCAACAGACTCCCTTCATGCAAATACATCTCAATAGCACTTAGTATATAAAACTGCAAAAGCAAATGATCTGGATGGGACTATTGAAAGAAATTTCAAATCAGTAGTTTTATATTTGATCCATCTGTAGCACAGAATGGTGGAGGCCCTCAAAAATCCAAACATGCATATGTCTGTAGTCAGCAGCTCATTACATGTACCGGTAATTTTATGGTTACCTTATCCAAACAGTGTTAGATTGCTGGATGAACTGATAAGTTTAATTCCCCGTTTATACACTGAAGATATCCAGTAATGACACTGAGCTATTGAGTTGGGTTAACTGGTGAAGTCTTTCTGACATATGGTCAACAATCTGATCTGTTTAGTTTACTTATGCAACGTCTTTTTGTCAGCTGACAGCAATGACTTAAATGCCGGACATAACAGCTTGTTAGCATTAGCATTAGCATAGAAGTTTAAAATTTTCATGTTCATAACACTGCCATCCCTTGCTATGATACAATACTAACATTGTGAGAACAAACTTGATTATCTGGTTTAGATTCATTGTCAGTATTATATTTACCTAGAAATCCTCCTACAAAATGTGCCATGCATTGCTATTCGTGCTAAACAGTGATCATTGTTTCTATTTGGCCTTGCTGGGCACCCCTGTTACAGCTTGGAGGAACCTAGACTGCACTTTGTGAGTCACTGCAGTAAATTACCATCACAACAGTGGGGAGTTTACCCTGGTTAATCTAGCTTGTACCTCTGAAACACAAAACAGACTGTCTAATACAGTCTGTCTGCAGACCGTATCTCTGACCACCACTCTAACAGACTGTCCAACTAAGACACCGTCTGTTTCAGAATGGAAATACACACCAAAACTTACAAAATAAAATTGAAGTAGACTTCCATTTAGGGTTAAGGTAAGGGTTAGGATACCAAAGGTTAAAAGTTAAAAACTTGACCTGCAAAACATAACAGAGCATCTAATAAAGCCAAATAAACTGTCTGCTTGCAGGAAGCTCACCCTCTGTGAAAACATAATTAATATTACCTGGCAAGAATATATTACAGAGTTGCTAACCTTGCTAACCTAGCCAAAGCTAAGCTCACAAAGTGGCTACATAAGCTATGTTCTCTACGTAACTAGATTAGCTTTAGCTATATTTGCTAAAGCTCACATTGCAAAAGCTAATTTATGCAGTAACATTTATTACAAAGCTACATTTACTATGTTAAGTTTAGCTAAAGCTAACATAGCTAAAGCGAGCCGCTGTTCATGGAACTATTTCAAAACATATGTCTATTCATAATTTGGTCCCAGATTAGACCTCTGATATTTTTCTGTTTTATCAATGAAATTTTGCTTAGTCTGTAATGTTTGCATTGTGGTTATTTCGTAAAATCAAATGTCAGCTTTATGCATAAATAAAGTTGAATTTTAAAAAATTCTAAAACTGGAAATACATTGTACTTTTCATTTGTTTTTATTTTTTATTTCGTTTTCACTTTCTGTGTTCACTTTCAGTTTAGATTTAATTTGTTTTTACTGATGGTTTGTTGGTTTAGTTTAGTTTTTAATTTGCAAAAATGCTTTGTTTTAGTTTAGTTTTTTTTTAGTTTTCATTCATTTAAAGATGAAGTTTGAATACAACTCTGGACATAAAACTACCACTGTGTGAAGTCTTAACCAATCAAATCAGGCCATTTTACACTCTCAGGCTTAGGTGTAGGTGCCAGTCAGTATGGTTGTGTAAAAGACTAAGGACACTAAGGATATTTTGTCTCTATATTTTCATTTTATTTTAGTTTTGTAAGCGCACTATACAGTTTTAGTTAGTTTTCGTTTTTTAGTTTATTTAGTTTCAGTTAACTAAAATGATTTTCGAATTTGAGTTTTAGTTAACTATAATAATCTTGAACCAGACCCGTCTCAAATACACTCTTATTGAACTCATTGCACAATAAAGCAAAACTTCCACATAAATGGTCATGTCTGAAATCACAATCATTCCCTACTCTTGATAGTTAGCTGTCCCTAGTGTCTAAATGACTATAGAACAGTAATTGGCACAATAAAAACAACAGTTTTACACTATTTTGACTGTGAACAATGGCGGTTTTGCCGTCCCACTATTAAAATGTGCAGCAACACAGCTTGGGATTGAAAACAGCTTTAGAATTTCACCAATGACTTAAATCATATTCAATGCATTTTCCCTAAAATGGATAAATTAATAAGAAGTTCTGTGAGTTTTAGCAAAATAATGATATACACTGTATTTTTATCACATGTAAACCATTTGTGCACACAGATGATGGTCTCTGGTATTTTATCATAACAATGATTTTCATTATAAGCCTTTTATACCTTATTAAAACATATCATAGGTTTCAGTAAAATACCACCAAATATGAACTGTTCTGAGCAATCAGGTGGCATTTTCTGCTCAATAAAGTTTGTGATGCATTATGGGAAATATTGCTGGGATACTGACCATGGGATGTTTGCTTCTCTTCACAGTGCATTGGGAGATAAAATGAGTGCACTTAATAAGGTAAAACAGTGATTACTCAGTATTTGGACATCTATAAAAATGCATATTTATTAAATATGCGCTATGCAGTGAATATGTTGTGATTTTGGACCCAGCCAGTGTCTGTCTAAGCAGCTGGTCTGCAGGAACTATGGAGTGCTATAGGAGGGTTGGTTGCTTGGTCAGTTTAGATGTGAGACTGGTTGAACAGGTATTTACTTTTACTTTTCTTCTTCAAAAGGCTGGTAGATAAAGGCAGTGCACTGAATGTTATACTGGATATCTGTACAGTTTTGAGTTTTTGTTGTAAAGGTAACATGGTTTTCTTCTTTTTTTCAAAAAATGTAGCAGTTTTTGAACAACAGCAAACTTCAGTGAATGTGGAAAAGTATTTAATGAGTAGAAATTGAATTGAATTGTCATCTGTTGTCCCTAAATGTTTTTCACATAGAGATTAAAACAGGAAAAACAAAATAAGTTTGGATGCTTTTGCCACCTGCCCTCTTCTCTCTGTCTGAGGTCGCCCAGGTTGGGAAGTGATTTGAATATTCTGAAACAATCAGGCCACAGCCGGAGAGACAAGAGAGGCAGCCAGCCTCTTATTCAAGTTTCCATTTAAAGCTATGTGAAGCAGAGGGAAATTATGCTTCTCTCTGCAGAGGCCCAAAGAGATGTCTGAGGTTTAAGGGTATGAAATTAAAGAGGACAGGGGGACACTGAAACATTCCTAGACAAGGCGGCCAGACAAACCAAATCCTCTTAATCTTAATATTTCATTTGTGGTGCTCACACGGTTGTGTTTTGGAGTGTTAGTGCACAGGTGTTTACCGAGCAGGATGGGGACGGCTGCCACCACGCAGCAGCACAGGGTGAAGACGATGCGGCTCGGTGTGTCAGGGTAGTCGGGGGGTTTAATGGGGACGTAGATATAGAGTGCATAGAGGAGCCCAGATGCACACAGAAGAGACGCCAGGACTGAGAGGAAAGCGGGAACCCGGCCGCTCTTACAGCATCGACACTGGCAGCAGTGGCAGCAGCATCGTCCCCGATCTGCGGCCTCCTCCGTGGCCACATAAGTCTCTCCCTGCCCCTCTGAGCTCCACACAGTCAGCTCCACGCTCTCCGGCGGGGGGCCTATCAGAGGTCGACCCTCATCTACTGTTGAATCCAAGTTTGTGGACTCTGGGCTCCACCTCGGCGTGTCTGTGCCGTTGGGAATGTCTCCCTGAGAGGCCGGGGTTGGAAAGCCGATGCAGTTTTCCGTGGCAGCGTCCAAATCGTGCTCTGTGATGATGGGACTGGAAAGAGTTTGATCCAGCTCCCCCTCCTCCTTCTGATTTGCACGTGGCTCCTCTGGGAGGTCGTCTCTGGGCTGCTGGTGGCAGGGAGCAGGGCCTGTTTAAACCAGAGCACGTTTTAATACAGAAACCAAAAACAGATACTTAAAGCAATGAAATACAGACTCTGACACGTCAGTCAGTCTCTCATCGCGTGTTAGACATGTCAGGCAAAGCAGAGATCAGGCTGACATGCTACACTTTTAAGAGAGTGGGAATTTGGTTCAATAGACCTGTTATTAGGCCAAAAACAGCTGGTGGGCTGCTGATGACCCTATTTCTTAACTAACTGTGCTGGCAAAGTTTTGACCTATAGAGAACCCAGCACCAACCAAACTGTCTTGCTTTCAATTCACAGTGCCTGACTCTGACCCCCTTTCACTTCTGGAGCTAGGCCAGGCGAGATGAGCCTGATGAATAGAAACACTGTGAAGTTGGTGTCTTTAAATCGCGTCCCATCTAGAACCGTCACAGTTTCTGCAACAAGCTCAAAGAAGAGAATCAGTAAACATGACTGGGTTTGTTTCCTTTTCTCACTCAGAGTAGATGACAGTTCAACACGAGTCTGAAAGGAAGTTTTTCTTGCCACTGTTATTTCACCAAATGGTTCATAGTGCTTTACTCATGCTTGATTAAAATTTTCTCCTGGTCTCTATAACAAATATCAGGGCCAAGAGCATGAACAGGAAACGTTGTATGTTGTACGCAAACAATGTGCTACACTGGGATTTGAGCATCACTTTAATATGCTAACACAATATAAACCAAGTGGTAACCTCCATGGTTAATAAAATGAAGCTTAAAAAAACTGCAGTACCGCAAATGCCCACTAGAGGCTGGCAGCAAAAACACCATAAGTCGCATACACAGCCATGTTAAAATGCTGATTTTTACAGACAAAATAAAAGTGTTCACAGGTTGGTTCAAAAATGTGTTTTGGTTGGAATAGTTCATGTCTTAAGAGGCACACACTATACTGGGAGTAAATTAAATAAATTGTTTTGGTTTTAAAAACAGAATGAGTTCTGCATAAATAGTGGCAATGGTTGTTATGACTACAAGGTTTAAGACTCTCCTTTAATCCACCTCTTCGTCTGTTTCTAGGCTGACTAAGGGTTAGCTTGTGACAGTGTTTTCAACATGGCAAGTGTTGCAGATTAGCTTTGAAAGTCCCCTTTAGTAAAGGGGCCATGTGCAATAAAAAAAATGTTTCCATTTGATGCATTGTACCAGAGTTAGCTAAAGCTAATTTACATCTGCAGTAACCAAATGGCTGATGTCACTCAGGACTTGTCCAATATTTTCTATGGTCTATGATAAAAACTGAGATACAGTGCATTAAGAAAGTATTTAGACCCCCTTCACTTTTTTCAATTTTGTAAGTTGCAGCCTGATGCTACAGTCGTTTTACTGTCATTTTTACTCTCATTAATCTACACTCAGTACCCCGTAATGACAAAGTGAAAACTGATTTTTTTTTTTTTGTCAGACTCTTTACTCAGTACTTATTTGAAGCACCTTTTGGCAGCAAATATAGCTCCTGGTGTTTTTGAATATGACTCAACAGGTTTGCACACCTGGACAGGTGGTTTTTCTGTCATTCTTCTTTGCAAATCCTCTCAAGCTCAGTTAGGTTGGATGGGTACCGTCCTGTGTTGTCTTGGCTTTGTGCTTAGGGCCATTATCATGTTGGAAATTTAACTTCGGCCCAGTTTTAGGTTCTGGAACAGGTTTTCATTTAGGATATCTCTGTACTTTTCTCCATTCCCTCAACCCTGACCAGTCTCCCAGTCTCTGCTGTTGAAAAACACCCCCACAGCATGATGCTGCGACCACCATGCTTCACTATTGAGATGGTTTTGGTCAGGTGATGAGCAGTACCTGAGTTCTTCCTGACATAATGTTTAGATCTGAGGTCAAACTGTTAAATCTTGGTTTCATCAGTCCAGAGAATCCTGCTCTTTTCAGTCTGAGAGTCTTTCGTGGGCTTTTTGGCAAACTCCAAATGGGCTTTCATGTGTTTTGCATTGCAGAGGGGCCTTCGTCTTTCCAGATCAGTGGAGGCTTGAGTGGTTGACCTACTGGAACGTTATCCCATCTCCACATAGGATCTCTGGAGCTCAGTCAGACTGACCATCAGTTCTTGGTCACCTATCTTACTAAGGCCCTTGGCTTGGTGACCAGCTCTTGGAAAAGTCCACCACAGGTGTAGAAACATCTCAGCAACGACAAAGAGAAATGGGAGGAACCTGAGCTAAATTACATGTGTTGTTGTCAATAGTCTGAATACTTATGTCAAAAGATATTTCAGTTTTTTGTTTTTCAGAAATTTGCTTTCAAATGTACAGAAAAATAACTGGTGACAATGGAGAAAAAATACTCATAAGACATGAGGTTTGCTCAATAATTGTCGCTCTATCTTCATCTCTCCTGACTACGGTTGTCACGTCAGCAAAATATGGACCAGATATGATAATAAAGAATCTTATTGATACCTTTTTTAGATAAAAAACTGAAGTTCTAAGAAAGAATATTTGGTCATTTCTTGATTCTAATCACCAAAAATTATCATTGAAAATCTGCAACACTGTCATAATTGAACAAATACACTTGCTACTCACATTTGTTAAATTAAATATATCAAACTTCAGACCATATTTGGAACAAAACATGACTGAAAACTTAGGTAAAACAAACAAACAAGTTTAAAAGTACATCATTACAGAAGACATGAGAGGACATGCATGCATGGTTGTTTTCCAGAGAGCTTGAGAAAAATACCACACTATCAGCTTTTTTAATTTCAAGATAGCAAGAAAAATAAGCCATGCTCTAGAGAAAATACGCATAATTTACGTGTTATCACAGCACAGTGAACTGAAATTAAATAAACAGATGTGTGTCTGCTTAGGGCTCCCATACATCACAGTGTCTTAGTCACATTTTTCGCCAGTTACACATTTGCAATTCCTCTGCAGTCACTTTCAATCAGCTTTTGGCTGTAATGAACCTCTTGAATTTCCCTCAAGATTACTATCTATCTATCTATCTGTCTGTCTGTCTGTCTGTCTGTCTGTCTGTCTACTGTTTTTAAAGATGTGGTTTCAGGAGTATCTAAACTTTTGAAAACCTTAGCCCTTTCTCAGTTTGGTCTAAAACTCTATGATAGTTTTTACTAATTTACTCCTTGGGCTCCGTCACACAGACGGTAAAAACAAGCTGCAGTAATAACTCACTCTTTGGCTGATCTGTCGCTGGTGGCGGTTCAAGGGAATGCTGGGAGCCAGAGACAGAGTGGGAGGACGAGTGCAGCTCCTCCACTGATGACTCGGGACTGTCTGATACCGGCGCCAAGGAGATCTGAGTGTCCAGGTCCAGGAACGGGGAGAAGGAGAGCCTGGTTGGGTCGATGTCCTGGAGCTGGTTGATAATGTCACTGATGGACTCCTTCATGCTGTCGAGCTCCTTCACGTTTTGCCGGTTTGTGGCCTGAAGCCCCGAGGTGCTCATAGTCACACAGCCTGAGGGGAGCAGGAAGAGGTTCAGACAGAAACCACAGCAGAAAACAGTTAAAAACACCAAAACCAGGGTCGTATGGGGCAGTAAAACCACCTCCAGTCTCCCCAGTGTCAAAGAGCCAAATCAGTACACAACTTTACCAAAAAACCCAACAATGATTCATTGCTACTTTCACTAAAATAGAGCAACTTTCTTTGAACATCTGGTGGCACTTGTGGGAAAAGGCAGACATAAGCCACATCATCACAAACACTTACAGTAATCTTTCAAGTCTGAGACAGTGAAATCTAACACAGTGCACCATTAACACCTTCTTTACTAACCTATTTAAGCAGTCGCAAAAGTTGTTGCCTCAACAACTTTATGCCTTGTTTTTTTAAACAAGGAAAGCTTTAACCTCCATATAAGGCAAATAAAAATCCTTCACACCAAACTTTATTTTGGCTTAATGTTGAATGATGTCAAACTGGCGATTCTTTGCTTTTTTTGGACACAAGGAAATCAGTGTTGATGTGAGTTTATATCTGTGATTGTACAACAGTCATTGCAGACGGGTTAGAGTGTCAGAGTTTATTTTCCACTGTGAGGTGACAGAGCCTGCAGGTTCAAAATGTTATTATAAGGTTAATATAATAAGAATATTCAGGTTTGTAGTTTGTAGTGAATAAAGATTAAGGCCTCTATATGAGAACAGATAAAGCTTCATGAATGGTAACCTGGCTCTCTACCTCAAGTAAGCATGTTTTTGCTAGTGAATTTTTCAGTGATTTCTTTTATACTTTGCTAACACATTTTGTCTTCTTCTCTTACAGTCTCCTACTTCCTGCAAGTTCTTCAGCCTGCTACTAGCCTGCTCACTCACCATTGTTTTTGCACCATTGTCTCCTGTTGAATAAACTCCTATCCCTCTACCTCGGCTCATGCCATGCTCCTGGGTCCTAGTCAGCTAATCGTCACACTTAAGTTTCTTATGAATATGATTTTTTGTAAAAGATACACAGTGCTTAAAATATTTATTAGACCACCTGTCATATTTGTCTCAGAGACCATCCAGCATCATGAAGTGCTTTAATGAAGACTCGTTGATTTTCAGTGAGCTCTCCACGTTTTACCATTCTGAACAGGAATGAGGAATTTCAAACTGAATTCGCCCAAATTTGAGCCGTCTCACTGGGCTTCTCTGAGAAGTCAGAAATTAATCAAGCATAACATTCAACCACTAAAACTCATTTTTCTCTTCAGGAATGCAAGTAAATAACTATAATTTGACATATTAATCAAGAAATATTAATGTGCTTCACTATTTTTTCAGTTTTTTTGTAAATCAGTAAATTTTAAAATTGATGGATAACAATAATAATTATATTTTAACATTAAAAATATCATTTGGGTTAAAGAGCTTTTACATATTGGTGTATTAACCATTGCAGAAACATAAAAAATGATTTTGGTAATTACCAATGCTGTTAATTTAGGGCAGCTGTGGCATAAACCTTACTTTGGTTAAGGTGGTCTAATAAATTTGTTAAGCACTGCATATTTGAAAAAACAAAAAACAAAACGAAACAAAACATGCTTTGTCACTTTTTAGTATTTAAAGCAGATGTCTGCGTGGTGTTTTCACTACCTTGTCAAATAACCCTCCCGAGCATGACTTTAATACAAAGTTATAGTTAGCAGTCACTTAGATTAGCTTAGCAATGGTAGCTTGTCAACTTTCTTTTGTGAAAGTTGAGATGGCTGAAATCATTCTATGAAGCTGTGGTAGGGACACAGTTTGCTAACTTTAGCTAACTTTATTTTCTTTAACAGTGTGCCCCAAACGCATTCTTCTGTACTAAATGCTACATTTTTTGGTGTAAAGTTTGCAAAGTGCGTATAAAAAAAAAAAAAGCTGTGTACTACTGGCACACTTAAAACCATCCAAGAATTGAATATGACACTTCACACCTCCAATGAGCGTCATATTGGTGACATAGCAACACTGTACTGTTAGCATACTAGCCCGCTAGCTAATGTTAGCATCTGTATCAAAGGCAAAATATGTTCGGTTTTCTTTAAGCAAATAATTTTAACATAAAATACAAGTTACATGAATCTAATGGTCAAATTTTGAGTACAACTGCTGTACATCTGCTTACAACTTTCTGTTGGAAAAGAAGAAGAAGTAAAGAGGGCTGGTTAAACCATCATCACTTCCTGTAAGTGCAAAACAGCAGTGTGTGATTTGAGACAATACTAACCAGCTGTGGTTAGTACTGCATTTAAGTGTACTGTAATACAGTACACCAACAAAAGTAAGCGATTTGAGACATACTATAAGTCAAAGCAGGTAACCAGTTAACCAAAGCCCCCATATTACTGTATACTTTGAAAAAATATATTTAATGAAACTACAACTTCAATTGTTTAACAGTAAATGTGAAAACTATTTGTCCTTGTTTTAATTAAGTGACATTGGAGGATAAACGACCTGTTTAAGGTCATGCCATGGCATCTCAATCAGATTTAGGTTTTAGCTTTGTCATCCAAAACATTCATTCTGCTTTTTCAGCCATTCAGAGATGGACTTGTTGGTGTTTAAATCATTGTGCTGCTGTTTAACCCAAGTGCATTTGAGCTTGAGGTCACAAACTGATGGCAGGACATTCTCCTCCAGGATTTTCTGGTAAAGAGCAGAATTGATGGTTTCATCAATTACAGCGAGTGGTCCAGGTCTAGAAGTGGCCCTAGATCTTCAAGCTACTGCCACCCCCATGTTTGAATGTTAGTACAATGCTCTTTTTATGAAATGCTGTGCTAATTTTAACCAGAAGTAATGGGGCACAAACCTTCCAAAAAGTTCAACTTTTGCCTCGTCAGTGCACAGAGTATTTTCCCAAAGTCTTGCAGATCATCAAGATGTTTTTGTCAGATGTGAAACGAGCCTTTGTGTTCTTTCTGGTCAGCAGTGGTTCTGTCCATCCACCGGAAATCCACTGGCCGGCCCAGTGGGTTCTTTTGTGACCTCCTGGATGAGTCGTGCGCCCTTGGAGTAATTTTGGCAGGCAGGCCACCACGAAGGTTCCCCATTGTTCCAAGTCTTCTGTTTGTGGATAATGGCTCTCAGGGTGGCTTGCTGGAGTCCTAACGCCTTGGAAATGTCTTCCTGACATATTACAGACTGATAGATCTCAGAGGCTAAGTTTCTAATCTATTACTGAATTTCTTTAGATTGCAGTATGATGCGTTTCTTTTTGAGATCATTTAGCTTACCTCATTTTGTCAGACAGGATCTATTAAAGGGATTCCTTGATTCAACAGGTCTGGCAGTAATCAGGCATGGGTATGGTGAGTGAAATTGAACTCAGCTTTCCAAAAAACGTGGTTAATCACGGTTAATTCATGATTTAACAAGGGAGGAGAAAATTACCTTTTTGTATTGGGCCAGGCAGGTTTTGATGGCTTTTTTCCCCTTAATAAATGAAATCATCATTTAACCCACTGAGACTCGTGTCATATATGACAAGATGTGACACAGTTTATAAAAACTTGAATAACTTTTGGACCATAAATCATAGCATCTTCCTTTTTTCCCCCTGGCAGCCATTTTACCATTCCAATGCCGCTATCCACGCCTTCATAACCCTTGCAGAAACTTCACTAGCAAGCCTGGAACTTGGGGGACTTTCCAGGGCATGTAAAGATTAAATCCACACCAGTAACTCTGATGTTCAACGTCTTTTTATCCATTTCAGACATTACTGCTGCTAGTTTAGTATGCTAGCCACCATTGTGTGTCCAACAACACTTGGTGACTGGCTGTGACAACCAATGGCAGGCTATTTCATTGTTGCATCATACTTTGTCAAACTGCGCGTCTGACTGGGCAGACCATGCAGGAGAATGCCTGAATAGTTCATAATGGAGAGAGATAGAGAGCCTGTGATGTGGCTCTCTGTGTCACTGCAGACAGGAACTGGTTTGAATAATGGCACAAACAGAGCCAAAACAGGATTGTCACAGGATAATATTTTCAATGTTTTGGTTCCCAAGAAACGGTAGAACAATCATGTGCAAAGCAGCGTCCCAGTCAATATTGTTTACTGTGTGTCACAATAAATATCTTTGATTTTCAATTTCTGATTTTTTGGGGGGGTCTTTTTTTTTTGTCCCATAACTTTAAAAAATTAAGTGGCATTACTGCAGCACACATATTCTTAAAGCCCAGGGTTAGAGTTTGACTGTGCACCATGGGTTTGATATTTTACAAGCTTTTAAAGACAAAAAGTACAGGTGAGACAAAATGGTTACAAAAAAAAATAGCTTAGGGCAAGAAGAGTTTAAAACTGCATTTTATATTCATTTGGGTTATCTTTGTCTCATATTAAAATGTGTTTGATAATCTGAAACATATGTATGAAAAATATGCAAAAACAAAAGGGAAATCAGTAAGGATGTAAATACTTTTCAATGCACAACAAGAAACAAAGGACAGATTAAAGTATTTACCTTGATTTAAATATTTAGATACTCATGGTGAGCAGTTTATTGAATATTCGACTGGTGTGAGAAAAAAAAAATCATAATTTCCAGAAACAAATGACCCAAATTAGTCCTGAGAATTTTGAGAGCCTCTATGGGTGCTGAGAACCACTGATCTGACAGATATATGGAACTGGTTCATAAATGGAAAGTAGGCTTCGTACTTTCACTGTGCGACAATATCACTGTAAATCTATGAGGCCGGCTACATGCATTACTTGAGTAAAGTGGATATTCTTAGCGACTCTTCTTTTTTATTTCTTATTCTTTTGAAGCATGTTATTTGTTAAATAGGGAGTTAATTAGGTTATCTTACATGGTCTTGAAACTTTTATCTAGGTGAATTCTTTCTTAACCACGAGGCACCCAATCACAAGGAAAACGCCTAAAAGATCCATTTTTTGCACACCTTTGATGTGCCGTTATTTGTCGGTGAAACGCTTTGATTAACATCTGCTCTTTGAATTAAAGCTTTTTCATTTTGGATGTTTTTGGCGCACATCCAACGGTGGCGCAGAGTCGGCACACAGAATCTTCAGCGGGGATCTTTCTCCAAACGAATGCGGACTTTACCATGTATAGAGCGCAATTACAGGAGGCGTCGCGCTCTTTTTTTTCTGGGTCGGAGAGGAATAAATCTCGGTGGTTACCGGAGTTGGCGTGGATGTGGAAACGCGCGTAGGGGGGGGCAATGTGCTGTTTGAACTTTTCTCCTGCTGCTGAGCAACTCTCTCAGACAAATATGTGTTACAATTCCCCATCCTAAAAGAAAATGAAGCCTTAATGTGGTCTGGGCTAGTGCAGAGGCTGCAGGAAATACCTAATTTGTTGATAAATGAATCAAAGGATGCAAAAATGCGCTCGAGTCCGCGTGAAATCTGTGCGTAAAGGAGACACGAGAGCACTGAAACCTTATATTTAGTGGCCATTCAGCAGGAATTACATCACTGAGCAGATAGATTTCAGAGACAAATGTGACCTTTTCAACTTCAGCTCACATTATTCATTAGAAACATGCCTCGTGTAAATGGACTTACTTTAGTCGAAGCACTTCCAGACTGTTTTGGAGAGTTTACTCTTCTCGCAGTTAAAAAAAAAATCCCTCCGTCCTTCTCCGCCGTTCTTCCCTCCCCCTCCGTTTGCTTTTGTCTTCCAGGGATCCTGAACTTCTGAATCAAATTTCAAGACGGACAAAATACTAGGCTTTTTTTCTCCGCCCACACAGGAGTGTTTTTTTTCTTCCTGGGTACCATGTCAAACACCATATGGAGCAAATAAAGCCGGAGCATGAGCAGGAGCAGCAGGAGGAGGAGGGGGAGGAGAGGAGGTACTTTTCTCTCAGTTTACCTTCAAATTCAACATTAACAATTAGGAGTTTATCTACACAAGACGGCAAACATTTACAGAGCAACTAAAGCTCATCACTAATACTCAGAGACAGCCTGACAGGGTACTCAATGCACTGTATACTGTCTGAATGTTTCATTTATTTACTTAAACATACATGTAGTTAACTCAGCTCTTATTCAATATTAATATAACTTGTTTAATCCAGTAGCCAAAGCAGCGATCGATACAGTTTACCATGTTTGACTGTGCACAGATTCCCACACATAGATTTTTCTTTTCTTTCAGTTTTTTTTTTCATAAGTTGATACCCAAATATCTTCCATAAACACTTTAATGTTCTGGTTATCTGTTAGAAACATGTTTGCAGTTTGTGTCTGTTTCCTGGTCTCATTTACTTCAGTAGTTTTATTATTATTATAATCTCATAGATTTATGAATTTAAGCTCCGGAGGCACTGTAGGCTATGTTGATTTTGGCGCCCCCTGTAGAAAAAGTAACTGCCAACACATTATTTTGAGTTTCTCAAACTATGTTAAAAAAAAAGACAGCTCAACACTATGAAACCTGTCACTTGTTTCAGGTGCTGATTTTTATTGGTAATATTTTAACTAGTAGCTGCTGGGCTCCTTTTTGTTGTTTGTTTTTGTGGGTTAAAGAGACTTCAGTCGGCTGGTCATTTTATCAAAGAGGTGAAAACACAATCCAGATTCAAAGTAATCTATTCAAACGCAGATGCTGTGCTCTCTCTGCTCTCACAGATCCAAAATGCATTCATATCATGAGAGCAAGGCCACCCATAAAGGGGGGATAAAGGGAGAGAGCTCTCTGGGGCCCGGACAAATGGGTGGCCAATGGAGGTCAGGAAAATCATGGTCCACTATTATAAGCTTATTTTATTTTAACCTGAATAAAAAACACTCTTATCAAAGCAACACTGTTTTTTAAATTCTTGATGCTGTTGTACATCTTAACCTTTTTCTTAATGTTAGCCTCTTTCTCTCAACATAGAATTAGCTTTTTTGAGTATTTGTATCAATGTGGATGGGGACATAGAGCTAAACCATTTGTAATGTCAGACTTTGTAGCTAGGTCGTAATGTGCACAAATGCCAGAACATAAAGTAGACAACTTCAAAAGAAAGGGGATTAGACGGTCGCAAAAAAATGTTTAAAGGTGGCAGAGAAAAAGGGGTGGACATGTGGTAAAAAGTGGTGATAATGGGTCAGAAATGGGTGAAAATTGGCAAAAAAAAAAAAGGTCAAAAGTGGCTTAAAGGGGGAAAGAGAGTGGTGAAAAGGGGTTGAAATGTGACATATATGGGCAGGAAAAGTGAAAAAAGAAGAGTTAAAAGAGGCATAAAGGGGTTAAAAAAAGACAAAAACTGGAAGAAAAAGTGGTGATCAGAGTCATGGTTTCCATATGAATGTCTGAAAGCGTTAAGACGGTGAAACTTAATTTTGGTTTCAGTCAGAAACTCACTATGAAAACTTTCACAAACGATTCTGTGGGTAAAAACAATAAAGACTTCAAAAACATAAAAATTTAGAATTTCATTTGATCTGCTGTACACTCCTGAGACCTGAGCTCTAGTTTTAATGTATTTTTAGTTTCTGTCTCTTTTGGGATCAGTAGGACCTGAGAAGTTTAACAAATCTCCTGAAGTTCCTGTTTCTGTAAGAAACAGTACTGGATCAGCTTTAGAGCATCTGTTTTGATTGTGTCAGTCAGTTGTCCCACAAACATTTGATGTGAGGAAAAGCTAACTTTGAAACACAAGAAAATCAATGTGCTGAAAATGGAGGAAAGATGGCAAACCTGTTCCTGCATGAAGGCCAGACTGATTTTTTTAAACATCCTGTTCTAATTTATGTATTTATTGTAATTTCTCTTTTGAGCCCCTGTCATTTTAAGCCTTTTCAGGTCTTCATGTCCATATTTCTTATGTTTCCACATATTTCTGTATTTCTCATCTTTGAAACAATGGGGAATTTTATTTAATATCAATTTACTATGCTGATTGCCAAATAAAAATTAAATCAAAGAACATAATATTGCAATTTAGTTTATTCCAAATCCAGTGATACCAAGCATTTGATTGGACTCCAAAGGTAGTTAATACTTTTTAGTAGCTAGACACAAGTGGGGTCAGACGTTTTTGGCCTAATGTCCAAGAGCGCTATCTCCCATGTCGCACAACTTTCCATTCATCCTTCTATGACACCAGTAGCTCCTTCCTGTTGCACAGGAAGTGATGAGTTTTATTTTTTCAGCCGTGGGAGCAGCATTTTCTCTAGGAAACTAAAGAACAGCATAAATCACCAAACGCCATTTGTTTGGTGAATACCTCAGGAAGATATCCACATTAACAGTCAGCAGTCATCCACTGAAGATCTCAAAAGCATTCAACTTATGCTGTTAATTTAAAGAACTTTGATTTTATTCTGATTAGTTCCTATCTTATCACAGAACTAAAATAGGAACTATACTAATACCTCAGCAGTAACTATTATTAAAGATACTATAATAATACTTTGTGCTGAAAGAAGGCACAGAAAGTCACACAACTCTCTGTTGTCTTCAGGATCATTTTATTGCATAAAAAAAGCATATTTAAAATATACAGAGTAGCTGATGATAAGCGATATAATCAATAAATTAAAATACAGGACTATTAACAACACAGAGTTTGGTTAGGGATATTTACACATGCACTGGGTGGCATTTATTGCCCTGTGGAATGAGTCTCAGAGAAACGAGTTTTAGTGATGAATGACCAGCAGCATGTTTGGAATACCGATCTGCCGTCCTCTAAAGTCGTCAGGGAGGACGAGAAGGATGAGCTGGTCAGGCTTCAGGTCTGCTCATTCAGACTGGATTCTGCTTTGAGCCAAAGCATAGACAAAGTAAACAAGAGCTGTGAAAGTCATGTAAAGTTTTTAAAGAAAGGATGAGAGCTGAGGGGTCCTGTTAGTCCTCTGAAAGCAGCCTGTGGAAGTGATCCTTCCTCTTCTTTAGCACCTCCCGAAAATCGTCCTGAAAAACAAAAAAACACAGTAGATTTTCAGACAGAATCATGAAACCTGAAGGAAAAAAAGCAGGCAGATGCAGCTGCAGATAACCAGCTGTTCAAGACAAACAGCCAAATGTCTGCTAAATCTGTGAATATGGATGCACTAATTTGAAGTGTGATGATTCAAAGTGATTCATACTGCAGACAATTCAGACTTCACAATGATATACACCAACACTAACAATTAATCTACTCTTAAACGCTGCAGATACATTGATTCTGATACAATTTAAAGTAAGACATGATTCAGTGTTCAGTTTTACATCAGGGTTGTCTACATCCCAGATTTTAAATCTATCCTGATGTTGCTAGCCCTTGTCCATTCTCTGTAATAAGATCCATCTTTTTTCTTTTCTGTCAATAGGCTGATATTTAATTATTTTTTTCCCCACAAGTATTACTGTGTATCCAGCACTGGAATCCAAGAATATCTTACGACAGGGGAAATGACATGATTTACTAGACCTCCAACGACAGTGCTTATCCTTATTTAAGTTACCAAAAAGTCAATTATTTGCTGATTCTGTTGTCCTAAATCTGACTGGTTTGGGATTTTGTCACACACTGATGTAAAACAAAGAAAAAAAGTGTTACATGGTTGATTATATTAATCTAGCTTTAAGTCAAAACTGTCTTACAGCAACAATGAAAAATTTCTGCTGTCTCACATTTTGGAATAATTTTACAAATAGTTTTTTTTTTAATCTAATTTTCCTCTGATCTATCCATCATTTAGTAAGACCTTTTTACATGTCTGCACAGAAGCTATTGGGATTGCTGATCTTAAAAGAAGGGAACTAGAGTTTCATGCATGTCCTATCTCCAGCAAAGAGGAAGTTTATCCAACAGTACAGCCCCACTAAAAGTGTCCAAGCTACATAGTGACAGCATTGTGCTCCACTTATCTGTGGTTGCTTCAAAGCTATGAGGAGTCTTTTCAAACTGAACTCTACAAAGCACATTTATTTAACAGGAAGCCATTTTTACTGTTTAAAAATAACAATGCCCTCCCAAAATACGCGTCTGTAGCTTGCATTTCCTTGTGCCGTAAAGCCAGAAGTCATCACCAATTTTAAGACAATGTTTCTCTCTCAATGTGTAAAATTCAAATAACAGAGGTGGGTGTACTAATTAGTAAATAAACATTACTGAGTACAGGTTATTGAAAAGATTTGATTCAAGTAAAGAGAGCAACAGAGGCGGGTGTGGCTCAGCCGTCTGTTGTTGCGTGGCTTGGACACATTCAGAGGGGCCACTCTGACTCCTTCCTTAAAAGAATTATAAGGGGAATTTTTAACACAATAATGGAAGAGAAACCACATTATTCCAAAGTGAACAATTCAGTGAAACATGGGATGGTGTTTTAGTGTTACAGACATACCGCTGCAGACAGTTTCTCCAAGTAGGGGATGAGTTTCTGAAGTTCTCTGTCATCGGACTCTCCAGACCAGCTCGGGATAGGAATGGTGTTCATCAGCTGGGAAAAAAACCCAACATAATCTTTCAATGAAACAAACAGCTTTTTATAACGGTTTTAACTGCACTCAGACAAAAAAAAAAACACAACACTTTCAGAAGAACTTATCCAAGTTGAATCGAGCTATTCTATAACCTTCTTATAGAAAATATCTCTGTAAATACACAAAAAGCAACACTAAACTGCTCTACAATTAATCAGATGTGTGCCGATAAATATCTTGTTTCCAACGTCATGGTTGCTACAAACATATCAAGTTACAGCACTGCACAGAGCGCCAGATTCAGTTATTAAAACCGACTTATTTTTGTAACAATCCCCAAACACTTGCTGCTCATAAATCCACAGCTGTACATGGTCCCTCACAGCTGCAGCCCCGTCTGAGCTCTTGCACTAAATAACTCTGCCTGCTTATATTAAGTAGTGATCTCATTTTGTTCCATTTTTGTAAAGTTTGCATTTCATAGGAACTGCTGGGCTGTGTGATACATAGTGTGAATGTCAAAAACTAATGAGACAAAAATGCTGTTTCTGAAAACAAACAGATATTAATATGATGACATCCAAAGTGATCATATGTGATGATAGTGAAAGAGTGTAGGACATTAAATTGGCATGTAAAATCCCAGCTGTGGGATGCTCACATGGTATGGGTATGTGTGGGGGGCATTGTCCAGAACAACCGTCTTGGCGAGGTCCCTTCCCAGCACGCTGAGATCTTTGATGTAATGACCAAGAACACAGGCGCAGTCCTCCTGATGCAGACGATGTCTAGCAGGAAAGTCATCAACAGATTAGAAATATCTAAACCACTTTGTGTATAAAGTACAAGCATGTTAGAAAGTTCAAAATTACATTTTGCATTTGATTTATCTGGTGTATTATTTTTTTGTTTTCACTTCTTGTTGTGATATTAAGGATAAATAAATCAAACTTACAAACTAAATCCAAAACTATTTAACATTTCAGAGGAGGTCAGAGACTTTGCAGCAGCGGGCTCACACTCTCAGTGCGAGCCTGACAAACTACAGGTCAACTCAAGAGTTTGAGACACCAGTGTCAACAGATCTTTGAGGAGACTAACCGAAACAGTTTTCTCTGCGGGTCCAGGATGTTCAGTATCTTCTCAGCGTAGTCCTTCTTTGCACATGTGTAAACAAACAGCTGCAACAGAACGCAAACAACAGCTGGGACCACAAACCAGAACTCTGAACACATCAGGACACCACAACCATTATTCTTTTTCTTTAGATTTTTGTCAAATTAAAATAATGAAGTTTGGGGATAATTAATTGTTTGGATTTATAGAATAAAAAGGTAAGTATAAAGGGTATCCTGTATTTGAAACCAAATTAAAGCATTATATTATTTAATTAGTTGGTTTGTCAGACTAAATACAGTGCGAGACTGCAAACAGTGTAGTTTGAGGGAAGTGCACAAAAAATAACGAATTTCCTGTCAGATAAGTCTGTACCTCATAGACTTTAGCCATGGACTGTAGAAACTCTCTGACATGTGGCCTTAGGATCATGTACACCTGTTCATCACACAGAACATAAAAGAAAATCAATAAAAAATATTTTTTTCCTCTCATCCATCACTGCATACGACAAACTCTCTCCACACATTAAAACATCAACCTTTTACTCTCTTCGCCGTCTCTGTTCACCTGCTCAGTGTGCCTCAGATTCAGAAACATGCAGTGAGCCGTTACCTTGTACTGGTGGTCCTGGAAAGCAGTGTTGAAGGTGTACTCTGCATCCTCTATCACATTCAAAGAGCTGAACATCAATGTCTCCTCCTGCAGAGACACAGATCAGTGCTACTTCACACAAAAGTAACCACATGTTTCTACAGATGAACCATCTACTCTGTATTCCCCTTAACAGAGAAATCAGAAATTAAGAACACGTGAACAAAAAAGAACACGTTTTAGGCAGACCAGGGATACTTGAGAAGTTTGTTTGAGTGATGGAAAACTAAATGCAGCTACCTTAGAGAGGAGGGATTGAAAACCATCATTTTACCTCATCAGCAGCTCAGATGTGGTGATTATACTTGAACACAAATGTGCTATTACAATGTGTTCCCTTTTATAGTTTTATAGGCCTATTACTACAAACGTCTGACAGTTTAGGTAGACTAAGAAGATCTCATTGGGGAGTTTGCCAATGCTCTGCTTGGTCCAAAGGAAAATATCTTCACAGTAGCTGGTAGCCCCTGTCCGTAAGACCCTACACCAAACGGGTCAGCTGACTGCCAGGATGTGATTGTATTAAGGATTTAACAAATTATATCTAAGCCTGTACATTTAAGGAGCCCAAAGTTCTTGAAGGTGGCAAAACAGTAGCAATTTTCATGGACCTTAATGTTACTTTCAGACTAATGCTACAGCAAAACTTACATTTAACTTATAAAACTAAAATCCATTTTCCACAAGTTAGAAATACAAAATGACAAAAACTATGGAGACATTAGAGATGGTGGTAAACTACTAAATGACTTGACACACAGAAGACATTGTGGCAAAGTTCAAAGTACAATGACACTGCACAATGATCATTATGAGAAGTATTTCCATCATATAGACAACATATAGGATTTATGTGGCTGTAGATCAGTGATCATCAACTGGTGGCCTGAGGGCCATTTCAGGCCCCTTAAAGCTTCCCATCTGGCCCCAGAAGTTGGTTAAATTCAGGAAATGTGAGGAAGAAAAAGATGTTGTGGTTTTCAGATCTCAATAGCCATTAAATCAACCCCCCAGGACAACTAATATTGAAACAGTTGTATCAAGAATGACTTAACATTTGCTCTGTTTTACAGAAAATCCACCTGTCAGCCATTATTAGTAAATAAGATGCATGATAAACACACACTTATCAGTCAAGTTCTGATTAAATCTGCTGTATTCTGTGTCAAATTTCTACTTCAAGTGCTTGTAAGGTTATATTTTTCCTGCCTGCAAACTCGAACAAAGCCCTGTTTCCTGCAGCTGTTTCACACCAACCAGGAGGTGGACCACATGAAATATTTAGCTAAAACATTTCAACCGCCCTCTTGTGACTGGCTGCAGTATAAGTAATAGTACTCAATCTCATTGTTAATGCCTAAAAATGATGTGCACTTTGAAAGAAAAAACTAAAACACTAACATGTTAATTGGACCAAAATCTATATTTATTTTAGTTTAGTTTAAAACGGCCTCCTAAATTTCTGTCAATACAAAATTTGGCGCTGGTGCAAATGTAGTTGATGATCCTGCTGTAGAGGATTGGACATACCAGGTCGACCACCAGTGTGGCCTCAGGAGTGCTCCTGGTCTTTGGGGGAATATCTCTGATTGGTGTTCGGGAATGTTGAGACTGCAGCGGTACGTTCTTAATGAAGTTAAAGCTGGAAAGAAAAAAGACGTAATGCTTTAATAGTAGAAAGAATAGCTGACACCAGACAAGGTTTTTTCAAAATGACATGGAACAATAACATGAAAAACTCAGTCTATCAAACACTCAGTACTGTTTTTTGGTTTCCAAAACTTAGAAAGACTTAGAAAGAGACTAATGTAGTATATGGATTTTAGAACACAGTGCACAGTGGTTTTACTTTATATGTTCCACCTTCACAGCCACCTTTCCTTTTATCTTAATCTCAGTTAACTAGTACCAATACAGCGCAGTCCCTAAAGCCACTGTGTGACTCTTAGAAAAGCAGACAGATTGCTTAATCAGACAAGATACACATGTCATCAGATTAACCCACACAGAGCTGGATGCCAAAAAAGGGCTTAAAACGTACGGATTAAAGACGTCCTCCTCCTCCTCTCCAGCCAGAAGGTCTATGGAGCCAAAACCAAAGACTCCTTGTTCAGGGCTCATCAGCACGTTGTGACCGGTCTCTGCATAATTCACATCTGGGAAGGAAAAATATGTGAACAAGCAATTAGCAACTCTTCAACTTTCAGTGAGAAGATGGTAATCATTTTATGCCTGATAGGTCTGCCTTGCATACATAGAGGAAAGAAAACTGTTCTGCAAATATTAGCATTTTTGAGATAACCTGTATGTATGAAATTTTATAAAAATGAGAAGCACTGCAGTGATTTGTTTTCTGACACCTTTTAATGTAACTAGACCTAGAAGTATTACATTATCAAATAAATGATCAAAATAGGAGAAAATCTCCCTTAACCATACATTTCATTTGCTTTTCTCAGCCTGAAGCTCCCAACTGAAGCAGTGACGTGACACAAGCCTCTCACACTGTAAACACTGAAGCCATCAATATTGTTTCTGACGTATTTCAAAAGGGAACAGTAATGCCTGGTGTTTCCAACATGACACAGGGTCCTCCATCATAAAATAAATACCAAGCAGCAGCTCACCACATTAATGCCTGCTGAGCACTTCAGGAGACTAACACTTTTCTTTCGGTGTGAAGAAGCTGGAGTGGGATTTAACCACAGGCCACCAGAAAGAAGCTGGTAAATTTACACTGTGGTTGGTAAGAGAGTTCACTTTTCCAGACACATTTGTCACATAAAAAGTGAAAAACTCTTGTAAGAGATAACTGAATGCCTTTCAAAATAAATGATAAAAAGGCCAACAGTTGTTTTTTAAATCACCCAAAACCTCAAATTCAACAACAAAACCCTAAAAGGAGTCCAGGAGACATCTGAAGGTTCAGTTTTTAAACATGCTGGGCTCTTTAAGGCTCATGTAAAGCAACAAATCAAAGTCAAATGTACTTACTCTCTTTGCTGGGTGTGAGGAAACGAACGATGGGTGAGTAGATGTTCCTGGCTGTTGTGTTTCGAGGAGTCACAGGGTCAATCTCTGACAGAATGCGCTCATGGCGCAAGATTGATCTGACTGGAGTTTTGAAGGCCAAATCTAAGAGTACAGGAAGAAGAACATTAAGTCAGAAACATCAAAACAAACCCAAAGAAGGATGTGAGGATTCCTACCGTAACAACATATAAAAAGCGTAGTTTTTAATAACATGAAGCTGCAAAACACACCTGTTTCTCTGTCATCCACAGCGATGACTCTCTTCCTTGCCCGGCCGCGGGGCAGTGGTCGCCTTTTCAGAGTGGGAATTTCATCATCTGAAGGTTGGGGATCATTTTCCAAGTTCTCTTCATCCTTCACAGCAAAAATTAAGAAAATGTGTGAATAGATGCATAAAAAAATAATGATAACTAGGGCCTGTGTTCACAGCTGCTAATGCTATGCTCTCTGTTAGGTCTCTTTAAAATAGCTCAGTGTGTGACCCTCTTCATACATTTGAAGAGCTATTGCACCTTCATTTTCTTACCAGTTACATTAACAACACAGTTTCCTATATGTTTTGTTATGATAGTAAGGAAAATGCAACAAAAGAAAGTGTTTTTATTGTAGAATTAAACTGTCTTCAAGCATCTTCAGATTAGACTATGAGGAAAATTAAACCAATACCATAAAGTAGCTGGATGGACGGTCCTATCTTTTACTGAAGTCGCCTAAAAGTAGCTATATTACAATCTAGAAGTACCTGTTTAAAAGCACTGTGGTTAAAACTAAAAAGTTGAACAGCATAGTTAGGTTGTAAGGGTACAAAAAAGGGGTTAACAGATGATTTCAGGATACTTATTATCTTTAATTCTGACTGTAAAGCACTGGCATGATGTGTAATTATCACTTTACTGTTGCAGCAGATCAGCCATAGCTCATAGTAAGTGAGTTGTATTCATTTCAATAATGAATAAGTCTAGGAAAAATTATGGTCAGATCTGGCAAATTTCCCAAAAAATGTGATGTTTCATTAAATACAGAAATAAACCTAAAAACAAGCTCACCACCTATTAGGATGAATAGCCTATAAAAATAAAGCAAAATTTTAAGACTTTATAGTCTTGCACTTTAGACATTTTAATACTTCTTAAAAGCCTTAAATTTGGCTGAATTGATGAACTTTTAATATTACTTAAAACCCTGCTGACACCCTGGCTTTGAAAGTATAGTTCAATCAGTCTAGAGAACCAAATATTTCAAAAGGTATACACTGTGAAAAATTAGTTAACATATATCAGTTTATAGGGGATTCAAACTAAATTCAGGATTCTTGGTGGTGTGATCATCAAATTCTTCTTAGACAAAACAGCACAAAGGTTCCCTTTTAAGGTATTTTGTTAGGAATCCCAATGATGTGTTGCTATTTTTCTAAACTGTTGCTCTAACATGTAAAAAATTATTGAAAACGATCACTCAGCCCAAGACAGATAAACAGATATTGAAAATAACCCAGAATGATATGGCTCACATATCTCAAAAGGAGTGGAAATACAAACTTATTCATCCTCATACTTTCTCCACAAATCAGTGATACTTTATTATCTGGCTTATATATTAATAAACCAATAATTCATTCTCAAAGATTTGTTCTGATTACCAATATTTTTCTTATAGAATATAGTGATTTTGATTCAGCTGTGGGTCTGAATGTAGTAATTTCTCAATAAGCAATTCTAACCATCTTAGAGCTTCTCCACACAAAATTATGTTAACATTTGGACTTCATCTCACAAGGGATGCAGATACCAGTTTTTCCAGACCAAGTACGAGTACTTACATTTGGGTACTCACCAATACCCAGCACATTATGAGTACTTAATTAAACCATAACCGTTTTAAAATTCATTTTAAAACGTTTTTTTTTATATTCATTGGATGCTCGTCATCCCTCCTCCTGACAATTTATTAGTGCATACTTTTCATTGTCCTCGACTCTTCTCACCCTCATTTATGTTCAGATATCATCAAACTGCAGAAATGGCACCAGCTTTGACAGCATCATCGAGTAATAAGAGGCTTTTCTCATGCCTCAGAATGATACTGAGTACAGATTGCTCAGTCATTCAACAGAAAAACAGTCCTAATAAGACAAATGCCCAAGTTTGGCAAGCACATTTAACAGAGATCAGTGAAGAACTGGCTCCGACAAAGTATTGCAATAAGTAATTGATTAATGATGCATTGCAATAAATTAATAAATATTTTAAAAGTATTGCAATGCAGTTCATCCAGCATTGGGTTTTGATATAGTCAGGAGCTCCTCCTTTGTTTTATTCAACTGCCTCTGTTCAACCATATGCCACGTCTTCCAAAACATATTTTATTTGCCTGTACTTCCTATTAATCATCCAACACCAAAGAAGACGCTCACACGTGAGCCATAAATTAAAATCCTCGTAAAAGCATGTATCCATGCTGGAATTCTGAGTGTAAACAGACTCTGCCTGCGTGTGTCCTGATGACCTACTTTTAAAGAGACCCTCTCTCACATGCAACCAGGCTGTTAAATCCTCCACCAGACAGCACGTCACAGAGCTGCGTGTGTTCAGATCTGGCATAGCATCACAGCGTTGGCTATGCTGTTTAAACCTTCACTAAAAGATAGTCTAGAAGAACTATGCTACTCTGTCTCATAGTAGACTTCGTTGGTTTCCGACTCAATGTGCGCAAGTTGAGTCATACACGGCAAACACAAGACTAGTCAGTATCCGCTCACTGAGTACAGTATGAGGTGCACAGCAGAACTGCTTTCAAGGGGGCATTGGACAGTCATTTATTGAAATGCACCAGGCCCACAATAGTTAAGTGGAAGAACACCTTTATGCAGTTCAAATTAGCTTAAAGGCGGTGCCTCTTCAAATGTAGTACAAATAACGCGTATTTTCCGGGGCCTCGTGGGTGGCGCTGCTGTGAAAATGCGTTAGCCTTTACCTGGTTAAAGTTGCAACTTCTGGTTATCATTCACAAAACAAACATAGAAGTAACCACTGTAACGCTATAAATATGTTTCGATGGCAGTCTGACTTTGGTAAAGAATATTTAACAGATTAGGAAAATGAGTAATGAGTGAAACAGGAAAGTAATAGGAAAAACGCCACCTATCGCCAAGCTGCTGTTAGCAACGCCGTCTACTGTTTTGTCATGAGCGAACCAGTTAGCACAGTGGCTAACTGCTTAGCATTAGCAAAAAGAAACGATAACTTACATGACTGTATCTGAAAACCAACACATTATTCGCCTTTAAAACAATGCTGAATGCGACTGTTACCAGGGCAAAATCTGAGAAAACAATGGTATCAAACAGTATCAGTTACCTTGGTTTGAAGCGGGCTCTCATTTCCCGATAGGTGCGTTCGTCTCGGTGTCGCTTTGTTGAACCGTTGGCGGTTGATCCTCGGAGACTCCGAGAAAGTAGTAACGGTTTTCTGAGACCTGAGTCTCATCGTTATTCTTCAAACGTGACTTACAGTCATAAACATACACATGGATCCACGGTTCTGGATGAAGTGGCTTTGCGTCCGTTGTTTTGCTTTTCTTTCCCCACGACCACCAGGCTGGCTTCAGCAGCAAAAACTAGCTCCGCCCGCCCCGCTCATCCCCGTCTCTTCTCGAATCAGTTTGAGTGTTTAAATCTGCCGGGCTGCGATAGGTTCACCACTGTGGGCGCCGCGAGAGGGCGGGGCTTTGGAAAACTCCGGCATTCACGTGAGACGAGATTCACGTGGCAGAGAGAGCATGTGTGTGGCTGAGTTCATGAATAATGATGAGATGTAGGTCAGCATCTCGACACAGAGACCTTGGTTTTAAATGCAGATTTTTACTCTACAAACATCCAGTGCTGGATAATGAATGTTAGGTGCTACTGTAGGGGGAACACCCAGTAAAAATGGTTTAAAAAAGGGGAAAAAATTTGGTCACTGAGATGATTTGACTTTGACATAAACAGAATCACATACATAAAAATCATATAATTGCAGTAATCAGTGGAATAGGGTTATTGCTCAAAATCATTTAGATACATGAAAATAAGTATTCTGATCATTGTGCCTCTACAATAAAAGAATGCCAACGTGTTTCTTGTTATGGTCCATATTGCAGTTCTTTAAAGGAGCAGTGTGTAAAATTTGGAATACCAGAAACATCTAGTAGTCAATTCTAGATTGTGATGCCCAATCTTCTAGTGCAGGAGTTTTCAAACTTTTCACTTTTGACCCCTAAAAAATGGTGTCAGGGATCAGGTACCCTCTATCTTCCCTTGAGGGGGATGAAGCCTGTAAGATTACACAAAGCGTCATGTACAAAACTTGTATTTTAGGCAAGTTTTACTTGCATTTAAGCACATACATCACTTAATAATTGTTTTGACTTTAATTTGAACTCATTTTAACAATATTTTTTCAAATGAATCATAAATTTTATCTCCTTGTTTGATGGAAATTATCCTGCGACCCCCTTCACTGTCTCGTACCCCCCCGGGGGTCGGGACCCCCAGGGGGGAACCACCGCTCTAGTGGAAACTCTGGAAATAATCTGGATTTAGAAAAAAACCCTCCCTGTGTATGAATAAAAGGTTTGTTCTGAGATAATGAAAAAAAATAATGCACTGAAGTAATTAAACACTAATTTAGACAGACATACTAATAAATATCATGTGTCATTTTGACCAAGTTTGGTCTGCTATATGCTACTAGGCTAAATACTACAAACTATACCTGTAAGGTAAACAAATTTATACCCCTACCACCACTATAGAGGTATTTATTGCAAGATTTTATTGCAGTAATGCAGTAATGCAGTAATGAGCCGTTTAGGTCAATTGCATTTAATTTACTTCAGTTTCTTGTTTGTACATAAATTTAAAACATCAAACAAAGCAGCTTAAAGACACCTATAAGTATAATTATGAGTAGGATTTTTAATTTCACTCATGCAGCAGGGTTTAAAAATTTGACACCAATAATCTGAAACAGTCTGAAATTGATTTTTTAACACAAGTATCAACTATATTGTCTGTAAGATGAATATATGTTCACCAGGGATGTAATGCCATCTTGCAACACAATTAAAATGACATAAAAATATGGAGTTAAAATCTTTGGTAAACATATGTTGAAATACTCTTTTTAACCAGCAGAGGGTGAAATTGGTTCCTGTGTGATATAATGAAAACACAAAATAATGTAATATATAAGTATTATTACCTCTGCCAAGGAGGTTATGTGATCAGCAGGGTTAGTTTGTTAGTTAGTTTGTCAGTTAGCAACATAACTCAAAAAGTTGTGGATGGATTTTGATGAAATTTTCAGGAAATGTCAGCAATGGCATAAGGAAGAACTGATTAGATTTTGGGAGTGATCCGGATCACTGTCCGCATCCAGGAATTTTTAAAGGATTCTTCACTATGGCGAAGGTCTGCGCTGTTACCACTTTACACCAGGAGATGGCAGACATGAGTAACTTCAATCCCAGCAGCATTTGTGGGTGTGTTTCTATTCAAAGTTTTGGAGTCTATAGAGTTTGAAAGATGCATGCCTGGTCGAGGAGACAAGTAGGAGCAAAACAGAGAGAAAGACAGCAAATTGTAGCGAGAATACGCAATGCTGGGAGGGCAGGCAATGCTTCTGCCATAATAGTGCACTCGTAGCAAAGCCAATTCTTTGTCTCACCATGTTTCTAATTTCTGTCTCTCCCATGTTGAGCTGCTGTAATAACCAAATTTCCCCTAGTGGGGATCAATAGAAGTTTATTTTATCTTATCTTAAAATACTTTTCACCCATTGGCTGACTAGAGTTGCTAGCAACCATCGATTGTTGTTTTGAAAGGGTCTGCCCTAAAACTTGCACCAGGGATGTGATTCTTTGTAAATTAATACAGAATTTCAGATTTACCAACCTAAAGAGGAGGCAATGTGAACCATGGATATTAAAAATTCATATTTACAGAGGAACTAGTTTTTACAATAACACAAAGGTCCAGAAGCTAAAGAGAGCAATAATAAAGTAAATAGTTTAATGTTCTAAGTTTTTACACCCACCTTTGATTTTTTAAGCTTATATTTTGACCTTTTAAACTCATTATTTTGACTTTCTAAAATATCACTTTGCCTTTATTTCGTGTTTTGCCCTTTTGAAAGTCATAAGTCTGACTTTTTTTCTCAGATTTTGAGCCTTTAAACTTAACATTTTGACTTTTTTAATCCCAAAATGATTTATCATCAGTGTTTATCAGATTTATCAACAGTTTTTTTCCTTCATATTTTTTTACTAGTAAATATGAGGATGACAGTTAATGGTTAAATGTTGGCCCTCTTAGGCTCTCCGGTTATGCCTAAATTCAGAATCTGACCCTCGCTGTGATTGACTTTGACAGCTCCAGCCTAAATAGTTCGGCCCTAAGGACATCTCAGTGGAGATCTCAGTGGCCCCAGACTCAGTTTGACACCCCAGCTTTAAAGGAAAAAAAACATCCTGTTTGATACTCCACAGGTTTGCTGTCATATCTTGAAACTCATTAAAACAAACAAGGCTGTTGTGACATTTAAGAAATGTGATATTTTATTAATTTCAGATTCAAAATAAAAGTATTCACACAAACACATGTTGAGTAAATAGGAAAGAATAGCTCTCCACCCTTCAAAAACACAAAGAAAAATGAAATAAAAATAAACAGTTGCATTGCCCGCTGCCACTTCACTGTTCCTGTGGTTATCGGGGAAACATCCCATTCATCAAATATTTAATCATTTATAGAAAAAAGGAGGAATAAGCACAAATTAATAGAACAGACTGAAAACAAAAGTCGCAGTACCAACAGTGGTACTGGCAGCGATATTTGTTGAAGTACTAGTAGTAGTTGAGCTGGAGGTTCCCTGTTGTTGATGCTCAAATAAACTTAACAGCAGAAGCGTTACAAACCTGATACACAGAAATATAGACAGGACACCACAGTGTCCAAAATAAACGTCTTACCCTGCACCTACAGGGCAACTCTTGTGTTTCTATCCATGACAATGATAGAAACACAGCTCCATACAATCTCAAATATTCCATAGGATTACAGCTAATCTATAGCACTGTACTGCTTTGTTTACGTTTATGTTGGAACCTGCACAGTGCCTGTCGACACTTCCTCTCTGTGTACCTGCTGAGCTGTAACGTGAGCCCTTCCTGGGTTAAATGCATCAAACTGGAGGTAGAGGTAGATTTTCCTGAGAAGTTGTAAAAGACAAAGAGTCTTGTTTCAGTTCTGAAGTTAACTTGAAGACGTGTGAAAGTACCCCCCTCACACGCACACGCACACACACACACGCACACGCACACATCACATGCTTCCCTAAAATAATCACATTATCATCATCATCATTATCGCTATATGTTTATAAATCTGCTCTACATGTAATCTCTGAGTGCTGGGGCTGCTTCAGCAAATTCAGGAGGAAAAAAGCAAAGAAAGAGCATTAAAACAAATATAAACATGATATATTTCACAGCCCTACAAAGCCATTTTCAGAAATAGTCTATTTAATGAAGGTTAATTCATACAACCATTGTCACAGCAGAAGGCATCTTATTTCTCATCATTTTTCTCATCTACAGTCCACCTGATGGAGGTAAAGTCAGTGGTGAAGTCCAGTCAAAAGGCTGCATGCACCCTAACCCAGAAATGTTCCACATCAACAGTGTGGGAAGTGATACATTTTTTATGCTATGCTCTGGTTGGAGGAAAATGAGCAGTATTTTGGACATTGAGCGAGCTAGCAAATGGGATGACACTGTTGAGGGTTTGGAAGCTCAGATAGCCCCTTAAAAGCCCTATTTTACAAGCACTAAAATAGTTTGGAAACTAAACAAAAAAAAATATTTTGCATTTTAAAATGTGACAAAAATTAGCCCAGCTAAGTCATTGTTCTGATCTGTTCAACAGCACGTGAATGCACCATAAAGCAGACTTTGAAATCATTCCCAGCTTTTTAACTGCACACAAAAATTCTGAAACATTAACAAAATATCAGAGAAAGTTGTCCATTTTCACACCACTTTCACATCCTATGAGTTAAAGCAGCACAGAGAAGATGCAAAGATTAGAATAAACCACAAACTCATACAAAAAGTATTTTCAAAACTCTGAACAACAGAGTTAAAATGGACACAATTTTCTTAGTTTCATTGTACCAACCTGAAATATCAGCTACCTCTGATATGAAGGAACAAATTAAAATGTCTTTGTTTTTCATTAAAAAGTAAAGCAAAGTTTTTTTTCCAGAGTACTAGTCCAGTGGAGAATTTCCCTGCCCTGTAATGTCTTCAATACTGTTTCAGGAGCTTTGTGGCCTAAACAAGACTAAAAACTGCAACACAACTAAAGGAAGATAAGAACACTGAAAATGTGTTGTTAGGAGACTGATTGTGCGTCATAGCATAACCCTCCACAAGGGGGAGCTTTTAGACAAGGAGGTCAAAGCTTGAGCTGAAAAACAACTGTACTTGCTTCCCTGGTTCCACTTGCATAACTTAAACTGATTGAATTTTACACTTTAAAGCTGATATCTGATTGTCTGTGCTCACTGCAATCTCTCGCTGATTAAATCTTTCATGAGATTTTCCTGCATCAGCCCTCTAAAAGCTTCTCTGTTGTGGCTGAAGCAAAGATATCTTCTAAAAAGCTTCTGATTTGAGGTAGAAATAGGGCTTTGACAATGGTTGAGGGGATGTCAGTCTGTTCAGAGGTATAAAGTGTTGTCATAAGGTCTCCTGATTGTCCCTAACGCAGAATTAACAAGATGCTGACCTACTCTGAAACTGCTGCTGTGCACAAACGAAGGAGAAAGAGTGAGTGAACGAGCTGCAGTACCTCCACTGTTCAAATGCAAATATTTCACCGAGCCAATCGATGGATATACGATAAACATGGATCCACTGGAAGGGGGCAGGTGCTTCAACGCTATTGCCTCATGGGCTAAAAGGTCATAGGGTCAGATCTAAAAGAAGCAGTGTTGATCCTTTAGATCAGTATTGATTGAATTTAGCCATCTCAAACAGCCCTCCCCCTCAAACTAATGCTTTCAGTCACAGCAGGTTTGTTTGATTGTCAGCCCTTACCAGAAACAGTGACATCTGCTACTCTTGCTGACAGAAACCTGCTTGACTTTATGTATCTCAAAGCTAAAATACACGTTCTTATTCATGCTTTACAGCATCTGCTAGCACACTGGAATCATCAACTTGCTGAAACTCAAAATTTAAAAGGGTCTGAAATGAGTTTGCTCCTTACATTTTCATCTTGGGTCTGAATGTCAAAGGTTACATAGGCTAGCAATGATTGACCAGCTTGTACATTAGAGACTGTGCTTTTTCATTAAGTAGTCATGTATGTTAATTTTACTTTCATAATAAAAGAACGAGTGCACAATCTGGTTTTAGTTTAGTTGGTCGTTTCGTTTTTATGCAGATATTTCCTGAAACGATTCCGTCTTTATGGAAAACTTTTCCAAAACGAAATGGCAGTATAGCGTTTTCATTTCCATGTGAATGGGGCCTTAGGCTACGCTTACTCGCCACATTAACCCTTTACTTTGCCCTCAAGGTATGGACTTTGTTATTTTTTCAGCACTAATTTCCCCATGCCCATGGTAACATGCAAGGACATCCAGAGCATGACCTGGGTTGTGTCAATCCATCCCACTCTGTAGTGCCCTCAGGTGGGCTTTCTCGCCATTACACGCCTTACTTCAGCCTCAATTTATGGCCCAAACATGCCTTAAAGTTTTGCACAGTACAGCATGTTTGAAATATGTCTATATGAAATGTATTTAACTAAGTACAATTTTGACTGCATTTATAGCTGAAACTAAGACTTTTTACATGTATGAACTATAACTTTTGATTGTTAAAACATGGAGCTTGATGTATGTGTGTATTCCCCCTTGCTGTCAGGCCTGTAACACAGAATTTCAATCAGCTTTCAAGGCATAAAAATAGAGGTTAACTGCTTTCAAGTCTGTTACAAAGCTTGGTTTACCTAGAACCTATCTAATGATTTATATTTATGGAATTTGTCCGTGTCTTTAAGATGCAGCTCAACCAGTGAGATGCTGCCTCAAACCACATTTTTCCTGAAACCAAGTTAAGCACCTCTTTCATTTTCTGATATGAGGGGCTGAACATTTCCTTCTTGCTCTTCTTCTGAATCACAACAGCATCTCATGACTTATGCTGTCCTAAGTATAAAGAGACCTTTCAACAGTGTTTGTGTAGCAGCTAGGGGTAGTTTCCCACTGAGACGTGGGTCCATAATCAAAGCAGCAGCAGCAGCCATCTGGTGATATATGTCTAGAATAGTAAAGGGCGATTAGTCAGAGGTACTGCTCACTCTGCGGACATCTCATGCTGAGTTAAGGCCTCGGAACAGAGCCCGCGTACAAAGCCTGATTACTTCCTAACATCAGTAGGAATGAGGCTGCTTTGCATAGCGGTGGGTGAGGGGAGTGAGTAACAATCTTTAAAAGTCCAGAGAGGTAACTTGGGTTAAAGCTGAAAAAGCTCAATAATTGATCTGCTTCTAAATGCACTTCTACACCTGAATGATACAGTAAATCCTCTGTGGGGGATTTTTTTTTTTTTAAAGAAATCCTACATTGCAGTGAGCGCTCAGCTGCAGCTCTGATTAACTTTGAGCTCACATTGTCAAACGCTACAAGAACATCTAAAAACAGTCAGAGGATCACAAGACATTCTCCATTATATCCTCGAACAGTGGCAAGCAGGCCTCAAGAGGACCCCGTCTTTGTCTCAGCTCGGGATAACAAGCACTTGGATCAGAAGAACTAAGTCATGCAAAATACAAAGCTGGAGGAGAAAAATAAAAGCATCTGTGATCTATGATACAAAAAAACAAAAATTGTCAGATATGAGCTGAATTAACTGTCATGAGAAGTCTCTTCTGTAGCTCAGAAAGCATCTCCTCACACCTGATTGTCCATGTGAGAGTCCCCACTAGAAGTTCAGTGGACACGTGATTGAAAACAGGAAATGACACCTTTCCTGCTTCACTCCTGAAGGGCTTTATGTACAAAAACGGGCATGCATGTGACCTTAAGACAATCACTCTACTAGAAGGCCAAGTTAGAAAAAGGATAAATATTGATCTTTCTGCAGAGAAAGATGTTTAAAACCATCACTTTGTCAAAGAGATGAGTAGGTGGACACCTGAGAACAATCAAAAACGTGTACTATTCACAACACAAAAGGCTGTAGTTGACTTTCAAACCTGCACAGCTGACACACAAACAGCTTCTGTAAAGAGTAAACTTGACAAACTACCTGCAAGATTGGAATAGAGATGCACTAGACTGGCCAACAAACAGGTGAGCACTTCCAGATAAAAATTAACCAGCTGTCTCAGTAGGAAGAACCACGACAACTGCTCCAACTTGCTATGTAGCATCCTGGCTAATTAGCTACTCTGGCAGCAATCAATAATGGATTCAATGTTTCACCAAGCTGATGAATATCCCTGCAGATTCTTGAGATCCAGTTGGGTTACATTTGTGATTCAATGAAGAATCTGATCCATTGATATGACACCAGACTCCACATGCAGATCTAAAATGGCTGCCATATGAATAAGGTTATAAGGATTTTACATGAAATGAGGTCACGACGGTACATTGTTATATGCCCTGAAGAAAACATACAAGTAAAGCTTTTCTGATTAAAATAGAGGATATTCATATTTTCTTTTTTATAGAATTCTCAATATATATATTTTTTCCTGCAGAGAGAGGATGGTTAAAAATTTAAAAGATAAAACACAATGAAGAGAATAACAATAATGATAATAATGACAATGAAAAGATAAAATAAAATAAAAATATCTCTCCCCTAGAGGATAAACATCGTTGTCAATCAGTAGCTGTGTTTGTGTGTGTGTAAACAGTGCATTACCCTTCCCAGTTATTACCTTCTCTTTTGTTCTCCGATAATCTGTACATTTATGCAGAAATAAATAATTCACAGGTTGTGCATACATATCTGTTTAGCATATACTGGCTCTCAGTTGAGACATTTTTTCTGAGATCATTTTGGCTATGAAGAACAAAAGAGGTGAGTTGGTGAGAGAAAACCTGAGATAGTGTACTTCAAGTGATCTGAGTTTCAGTTTTTTTGTCTTTCCGTAAAGTTTATGGTTCTTCTCTTTTTGGCATAGATAATGTAGAAAATGAGGTTGCTTTTTGGCTTTGCTTAGCGTGGTATTTAAAAAATAATAATAATAATAAAGGGTAAAGGCAGAGGGGTTTGTTAAGACAATGAGTTGCTGGAGGTTGAGGTTGAGGTAGGTGTGTTCTGCTGCTGCTGTTGCTGAGGAGCGACACGAATGCTGACCGACTTGTTGGAGACAGACGATCCAGATGCACCGGAGAAAACCGAGCCCGCCGCTGCTGCCTGAGCAAAAAGAACGCCTGGATGGAAAAAAGACAAAAGAAAACAGAAACATTTCGGTATGTAGATAGAACGATATATAGATAGACACTGATATATTCAAGGGATAGTTCAACATTTTGAGTATTTTGTATTTTAAGCTGGAATGTCAGAACTATGGCCTGGGAGCCAAATGCTACCCATAATCCAGTACAGACAAAAGGATAGTGCTGGTCATCTTCAAGCACCAACACTCTTATAAAGACTGGTAACTCCATCTGTTTCTAATAATTACTCCTCTGAATGTGAAATCTTCTCAGGAGGCGCTTAACATCCCATATCATTGAAGTAACATTTCAACAACTTGTTCCTTCTCTGGTCTTTTTTACTGTGACAGGAGCATTTGAAGGAAATGCCAAGTAAAATGACTCCCTTTATGGAATAAAACCCACCACACATTGTGACAAAGAGGTCACCACACCCTTCTATTATGACATAGTTACACCATGTTACTGCTCCTAAAACCACAAACTTGTTGAGTAAGATTAAACAAACAAGATATGAATAGCATGATGATAAGTGATCTTGAAGCTGTTGGCAGGCAGATTTATTTACTTTGGAGAAGGGAAAAAGTAACAGATTTTCCCTGCTACTGTTGTCATACCAAGCTAGGCTAAGCTAATGTCTACTTGACACACAGACATGAGACACTTGATGGAGAATGGCATAACTCTTAATGAAATTACTGATGAAGCTTAATTTTATAACATCTAAGGCTTTGATTCTCAAATGGTTTGGTAAGGCATGTTGGTGTGCCTGGAGGATAGTTTAGGTGTGCTGCGGAGCAGTTTTTACAACCATGTTTACACTACAAAAATATTACAATAAAAGTTACCAGTTAAAGAGGCAATTTTGCATGGATATGAACACGGTATACCTTGAGTTTTTTTTTTCCCTGACATTGCATGTGCCTTAGGCAAATAAAGCGGTAAAACCACTGATCTCAAGAGGGAGAAGTGACTGTCTTGTCCTTCAAGTGAGGGATACTCACCAGTATAAACCACTCCATTGAGCTCCACTGACATGCTGATGCTGCTTGTGCCGTTGGTGGTGAGGTTCAGGGCTGAGTCCTGCCTGCTCTCTGTGAAGCAAACAATATAAAAAAGAAGAGTTGTGTTAATAACTACAGCCAACCACTGACATGCAGTTTTTTATCATTTTTAAAAACAAGATGTTTTTGTAAACCTGGTGTTATCTCTCTATGAACCAGTTTAGTTTAGTTTATTATGGGCATTTTTAACATATAAAACTAAATTACACTGGTAGAATGACAACAAATAGCATTAAGTTAATGTTATTTTAGCATTGAAACAAGAAATGGTGTAGACTGAAGCTTTAGCTGAGTATATGTAGCCATTTTAAATTAACCAGAAGAAAGGAAGAAGGTGCTATAATAGCAAGAAAATAATTAATCAACTCAATTCAAAGAGATCAAACAAAACAAAAAACCCTCATCATAATTTAAAATATTTTGTAGATTTTGTAATGAGTAACAAGAAGACAAGCTACAGAGTTTTTATTCAGTCCTTATGTTGCAAGTTTCTAAACACTTATAACATTTACAGTGCATTCAGAAAATATTTAGACCACATTCACTTTTCTTGTAGTCTGATGATACAGTCGAAAAAACATTTTAATCGTCATTAAGCTACACCCAGAAGCCCATCATGACACAGTGAAAATAGAATTTAAAAATGTTAGCAAATACTTGACTGATTATTCTGTATCTCACTGTAATGTCCTAAAATTTTAATAAAAGAGCTGAGGAAAAAAACATTGGCTAATAAATTAAAAATTAAAAACTGAAGTATTACATTGGCATCAGGCTGCAACATGGAGGATTGAAGAAAAGGGAAGAGGGTCTGAATAATTTCTGAATGCACATTATATTATCTCACACATTGTAACATTATTTTCCCTTGTGTTGATTAAAACAGTCTTCAAAATGTAAAATCATTATTCTACTGGGGAAAATATTTATAATTGAAGCTCAGTTTAATAATAAAGTACAATAAATGTAACAATTTGAATATCAAATATACAAAACTTAATTACATTTTCCTGTTTTGTTGTCTGTTCTCCTTTTTCCAATACAAAATCTTTTTTTTTTCATAATAATCTTATGTTATTATATTATTTTTCTTTAATATCTTCAGGTGATTTACTGTAACACCATTATACTTTTGGTTGTGCAAACTCTACTTTCCTGACACAAAGAAAAAAAAAAAAACCTCTGCATGTGAATTTGCATCCTGTTCAACATTTCCTTAGAGTGCTCTATATGATCAGTACTTAGAAAACGGTTTGTACCTTCTATCAGATAACTAAAGACAAACTATAGGATTACAGAGCCTGCAGCAGGAGGAATTTCCCTTACATGTAAATGTATACTATACTATATACATGCCTGCTTCTTTTTTAAGTAAAAGTGGGTCAACATATAGACTTGCTGTGCGTTCACTTCCTCACTGTTGGTGCTGTGGTTTGTGGCAAGATTACAAGAATGTTTGTAACTGTCAGGAATGGTGGCAACATGTTAAACTCAGCTCAGTGAATCCTTCAGTCAATGATATCAAATATAAGATGCAAACTAAAACATCTCCCATACTAATAGAATCTCAAAAAAAGTCAAGTCTATAGGAAATTTGACACTTTTTGATTGATTTTTGTATTTCTAAAAATCTAGTAGACCCCCCTGGAAAAATACATTGTGCTGATTGATTATTGAGATTGTGAATGCATGAATATGGATTGTAAATTCTTCAAGGCAGCATTCTACAGGTACATATTCAATTGAGAGAATGTCATCGATCTCCCAGGTTAGAAGTGCGTTTTTATGCAGATGATATGCATTTATTGATGTCTGTTAAACCTTGCTATGCTTTTCCAGTCTGCTGAAAACTGTCACTTAGGTTCTGTCCATCACTCTGATAGAAATACCCTTTATGCATTTTGTTCAAATCAAACAGACTGGAGATTATAGATGACCACAGAACTCACGGTTTGAACACAACAACGTTAGGTGACAAAAACAGTCTTTTTTACGTAACGATTCAGCAGATTCTTGTGCTGATGAGATAATGCATTATTGTGGTACCTTGGTTATTGATGCGGATGTTCATGGGGATCTGAGCAGTCATGGCCAGCAGGTTGTGTTGCAACGCTCTCTGCAACAGTCGGTGGTGCTCCTCGGCCGGCAGCGCCATCTTCTTCTCAGGGGGCTCCCCGGCCTCCAGTTTGTCCCTCAGCTGCTCCAGAGCTGCCACCTGAGCCACCTGAGCCGCCATCGCTGCCTGAGCTGCTGCTGCTGCTTGCACTGCAGCCACCGAGTGTCCTGCCAAGGCTCCCGCCGGCAGACGAGCCATACCAAGCCCTGGAAGTGACTGGCCTCCCTCCTCTTCTGACCAGATACACAGAGAGGAAGAGAATAGGGAACGTAACTCAAGAGAAAACTAAATCCAAAAGAATTTAATGCATCCTTCTTAGAAGAAGAGGTGTGCCAAAATAATAATTTACAGAGTCGAATCTGATTGGTAAGATTTTGCCAATACAGTTGACCGATCAGCTTACATCTGTTGTGTCTTTTTTGCTATAATTGATGATATTCTTGTTTGCAACAGAACAGAAAAAGCACATGAACTATTTGTCACGTAGACTTAGACTTCATCCATCCTTTTTCTGTCTCATCTAGCCTGCATCATGCTGAGCTTATAACTTTATAACATATACCCTTTCACAAAACAGAAGGCTCACAGCTTCAAGTAAAAAGGAAGCAGAGCAGCTAGGTACAACTATCTTTACTGCATAAAAAAAACAACTTTGATTAAATGACAAAAGCTGAAATGAGGCTACAGCCAGCCAATCATCAAACAAAGCAACAGGTGATACTACTGTAAAATTAAAATTAAGTTTTATACACATTTAAGTTTAGACTAGGGATGCACAATATTATCAGCATGATATCGGTTTGGGCAGATATTAGATTAAAATGTGAATTATCTGTATATATTTACAACTGATATTTTTGCAAAAAAATCTGCCTGTATCAGCTGTAAATATTAACTTTATAAACAGATAAGACAGAGGAGTTTTAGACCAGACGGGTCTTTGTCTTTATTCATCATCATTCTTTACACATTAGTTTGTTTTAAGGACTGAAATTTGGTCATTTGTTCGTTCTTAAACTTAAATTTGTGTGTTTTAAGGACAAAAATCCAATATTGTGCATCCCTAGTTTAGACATTGTCTTGGTTTTGATCTCTTTAAGCTATTGTGAATACCTAATGCTATTAATTGATCAAAATGTGGAGTGAACATTATAGTTAAGGGATTCCTTCATATTAAGCTGACAATCATTTTTTGTCTTGAAGTGTAGAGCAATGGAAACTTGAAGCAGAATAAAAAGCACCACAAATTTTAGGATTATATAAAAAGAATCCCATCAAACACCTTATATATAACAAAAATAAATAGGTAAAAATAAAAATAGAATAACTGAAGGGATATATAGAGTTTAAACAGTTTAATCAATAAATTCACTTATTTATGTGGTTTATTTTTTATGCTGCCAAGAAGATTGATTAAAAGTACACAACTTTATTTCAGAATTGCAGTAGATTGATATTTATACCAAGACAGCCAATAAGTTATGGTTTATTTGTGAAAAAAGGCTAATCAATGTCAGATTAGATAGACAGACAGACAGACAGACAGACAGATAGGTTTCCCTATAATTTACCTTAAAGATAGATAAATAAATAAAAAAGGAAAAGCTCATCTGAGGAGTAATAACATTATTCTGATCATTTTCTTTTGCATCTTATGTAAAGAAAAAGCCCAGTGACTCATTTAATCCATCATTTGCAGCTGAAATGTACCAGTAGAAATGTGAAAAATGCAAAAAGCCAAGATGGCTTTCAAGGGGACCCTCCCTATTTATGAATACAGGGCTTCAAATAAGCAAATAATCACACTTGTTCATAAAGTGACTGTAAATCTAGAAAACAGCAATAAAGGGTGATAAAATCATATCATGAGTTGTGTCTAACCTTACAGTCAGTGAACAGTCAGTTCATGTAAAAACGTGACTCCATTGTGGTTTGAAGGCACCATCGTATCTCACCTTTCTTGATCTTCTGGATCGGGGTGAGCGACGCCCCGTTGGTGCCAACAGTCAGACCCACACTAGCGGTGGGGAGCTTGGGCGAGGAGAGCATGGTGGGCGTCCCATTGGGTGAATAGGTGAAGAGGGAGCTTCCAAAGCTCTGACGTCGGCCCTCTCTCCGGTTACTGTCGATGGCTGCCTGGAGCTCGTTGGGGTTACTCAGACCCCTCTTATCACATTCATATGGGTACAGGTACTTCATGTATCTGAGGGGAACATCATCATCAGTGTATTTAGATTTACAAAGAGCCTGTCAGAACGCACATTTCCTGAGCTGAGACATTCTTCTTATGTCTATGTATTTTAGACCCTATGTATTCCTAAAATACACAGGGTTTTAAAGGATCATTGGTCAACTTAAAGGGATATTACACAGATTTTACCAAGAAGATGTTTTCTCATGATGAGAAGTACTGTGCGGAATGATGAGAAAACATGTGAAGTGAATGACCTTTTATTTTGGGGGTTCAAAACACATCTTCAAACTAGTAAGTAAGAACATGCTGCCTGTATATTGACTTTTTTTTGGTCAAACTACCCAGGAATAAAACACTTTATTATTTCTTCAAACATCCCCTAAGTTTTATGACCATATCACTGAAACAATGAACAGCATAAACAGATTATCAGAGAGTATCATACATTTTGGGAGTATTGTGTGTAATGTGCGTGTACTAACTGTGTGCGAAGGGTGAAGGCTGCACTGGTGATTGAGGTAGGCAGGTTGAGTCCCTTGGTAATCTCCCTCCACAGCTTCTTGTTGATGACCTCCACCAGGCCGCCCTTCTCTGTCACCAGCCTGTAGAGCATGTACAGATCCAGGACCTGCTTGGCCATGATGGGAATACGATTCACTGGGGTTCCTGGAGTAACACACAAACACACACAAAACACACAAACATAGAGGGAAAAGGTCAACACAGTGCAAGAAAACATAACAGCGCAGGAAACTTCTTTTTCAAGTTGACCATGTGCTGCTTCCCGCACACATCCAGCCCGTGGGAGAAGTATACAAGTCAAATATTAAACATCCAATAAAAACACAAGGAATAATAACCATGACCGTCAAGTAACAATAAATACGATATCCGCCCTCTGTGTTAGCAATATGTTAACAATTTAATTATTAGTTATTTGATCTTTTTTTTTTTTTATTTAACCTTTATTTAACCAGATAAAAAACCCATTGAGACCGAAATCTCTTTCACAAGGGTGACCTGGCCAAGAGGTCAGCAGAACACGTCATCACAGAGTTAATGCAACAAAATATGCTGTAAAAAGAAGAAAAGATCACACTGCAGGGTAGGGGAGTCTTTTTTTCTTTAAGTGATCATTACATTTGGTATTTTTGCTTTAGTTTGATGATTATTTGTTTTGATAAGACAGCTGAAGAGAGACAGGAAACATGGGGAGAGAAGCCTGGTTTCACCTTTCATTTCAATGACTTTCTTTTCTAATCTATAGTCATTTAAGATAATTATTTGGGTCAAAAAGCTACTTTAGCCATTACTTTTTATCCATATTTTTAACTCTGTTGGATGCTCATCAACTCTAACAGATAGTTTTGTTCATTTTACAGAACAATGAATGAATTTTATGTTAAGATAGAAACTCATACAATTAAGAAATGAAACCTTTAATATAAGTGAAAGATTTACAAATGAGTAAAAATAATGGATTATATGACTCAACATCATTACTGAATACCAGTTTTAGATAACTGAAAACTTGACATTCTTCTTGAATTAAAAAAATACAAATGAAATAAATACATTCAGGGTGTCTGACAGAATTCACCAAAATTAAGACAAGATGGGCAAAAAAGTCATATTTTGGAAAAAATGTTGAATTAAAAATCTGTTTCTACTACTCCTAGTTCAGACTTCAACCTCCGCAAATCTCCACTTAAAGTTATTGAAATAAAATATAACAAATGTACAAAGTCACATTTGGAACATGTTTGGTCCCTTTTCTCACTTTTTAGTGGTTTTTATTTTCATGTTCTCTCTTGCACACATCTGATGGAAAAAATAAAGGCAGACAATTAAATTAGACAAAGCCTACTGTTTAAGTGTGGGAAACATACTGGCGGATGTCACCCGAATGCATCATTTCTGATTTCCTCTTGTAAGGTGTTCTGGGGGATTATTTTTCCAAGACTTAGAAGAGCCACAAGTCGTCACAAAAAGAGCCTCATGTGGCTCAAGAGCCACGTGTTGAATATCCCTGTGTTGAGGGGGGTTGCTAGGAGTCTGGCCTCAACTATCAGCACCAGCACACACCATCACGTCTTATTTGATGCAAGTTGGGGCCTGATCTACCCCATCTGGGTCACCTTAGTGAGGGTGTATGATGTTTTGAGACCTGAAACACCCAAGGAACCCAGGATATATCACTGATGGTGCGCCCCAGATCATCATTTTCTTTTATATCATTTTGGACCCTGCATGTGGCTGAAACAGGATGTATGAGGGAAGATGCTTGGTGAGACGTGTGTGATACAGAGGAGAAAACTGGTGTTCTCTCAACTGATTGTGCTAAATCACCTTTAACTTTAATTTTAATATCAATATATGTCTCATTAAGCCTTATTTGCAAGATTAATAAAAATAATGATAAAAATTCTATTAGCTTTAAATCAAAAAGAGAAAGATTTCTACAGAAGAAACATGGAAAATGCCTTATTGTAACACCTTAGCAAAAATATAAAACTTCCAATTTATCAGTGCCAAATGTTTCATATCAAGCAAAGAAAATCCCTAACTCATCTTTTCTTTCCAACTTCCACTCATTTAAATGCTAAAAGATCCAATTTTTGTGCAAAAACATGATCAAACCTGTGATGCAACATACAGTATATTGGTACAACCTGCAGATGGCGCTCTCAGATCCTCAGATCCAGCTTGTCAGATCCACCCACTGCTGCTGCTCTGAAACTGTTACCATTTATGCTGCTTTATCACTTTTGCTCACATGTTTCTTTGACCATCTAGTTTCATTAAATCAGGTCTCACTTCATATATTAAGCCATAATAATCAACTTATTCAAAATTAGTTAGACAGCTTTGTGTTTTGGAGACTGAAAAGCTCTTAAATGGGCCTTATTTCAATGAAATAACACAAAAGGATTGTTATCATTGTTTAAAAGAGAAAGAAGTTGCTTACATCAGAAGAAAATTAGATTTAGTTGGATAGGTTTGCAACTGTAGGTTATTGTGGGTCACTGGGGTGAAGACCCCACAGTGTTGCTGGGTCAGTGCGTTGGTTTGTGAGTGTGGATTTGTAGTGACAAGAGTGGGTCCGGCCAAGTGGACAAGCGTCATGATGGTAATGTAATGTAATGTAATGTAATGTAATCTGCTCCCAGGTATGATACGATGTGTTCTTTCTCCTTATAGCCTGGGAATGACGAGGGAGCTGCAAGGCTATAAAGCAATCAGCTCTTAAAACGAATAAAGACCCCACCCAAGTCTGTGAAAGATGAGACGAGGGTGCTGTGTCATATGTCAGAGAGATCAGAGAAGAGGGGGGGCTCATCGAGTCTTTCTACTGAAACTTTCTAGGACACAACGGTAAAGTGAGGAGATATCAAATTTGAGAGGTAACAAATGGAAGTAAATGTTTTAATGAATGAAAAGAAACCTTCTGTGGAGTGCTATGATGTAAGGCTACAGACACATGTATAAAGTAACATACCTCTTTTTTGCATGAAGCTGAAGAGGTCATCTAGGAACTCTTTTCTCTTTGGGTCTCTGTCCAGTTCATACAGCTGTGGAGACAAAAATAAGAGAAAAGTGAGGAGGCAAGTACTAATTTTCTAGTTTTCCGCAGCATCTTGATTACAATCCAGTCACTGTAAGAAAAACATTGAAGTGCATGAATGCACAAACACACTTTCATTCATTCATTCTTTTTTGTAACAAGAATTCAGCCATTGTTAGTCTGATCATAACAGTATATGACAGACACAGAGAAAAACTTTAAGACATGTTAAAGCATAGTTCATCTTGATGAGATCCTGATGTGGGTCCAGCTGCCGGTGGCGGGGCCCCGGGCTCTGGGAAGTTAGGGGAAAGTTAGCTGTAAAAGTGGGGCGCCCTCTCGGGGGGGGAGTACAGAGAGGCCATTGAGCCTGTGCTTGTTTTTCCATCCTAGTTTACCAGTGTGATAGCAAAATAATGTTGTTGGATGTCTTACAATGAAGTGCCCCAAACTTGATGATAACATAAAGTCCCCAAAGGTGAATGAGGATGGCTACATATCTCACTGACACAGTATCTGTGTGAGGTCAGCCAGTTTCATAATCTGTTATTGAAAATGGCAAAGGCTGTGAAACAGTGTGTGCAGCTGAGCACCGGCAAACAAAAGCAGTGTATTGTTTCTACACAGACACAACAGCCCACAGCCAGCGGGCAGAGCCACAGCTCAGAATCATGTTGTAGTGCAGAGAGTTTCACATCACTTCACAGGAAAGATTTACATCTCATTGCATGACAGCATATCACACTACAGCTAAAGGAATAGACTGATAAAAACCCCCGCACAGTTAAGTGCCAAACATGCTTTGGTCCATTACTACACAGTTTTGTTAATTTTTTTTTTTTTTTAATTAAATGGAATCTATTACGGGGCAAAAAATAGTGTTTAAGTATGCAGTGTTTCCCACAGAATGATGCTGTACCTGGGTGAATAGAGCTGGCCATCCCTCCAGCCACTTATTGCATGTTTAACTCTTTGTTTCTACTTTTTGACAGTTTTCACCAACAGTTCATTTTATAAAGACGCTCAAATAACGTCACTTACCCTTTAAAATGTTTCCCTTGATATTACGTAATCATTGCAGGTAAGCTGCACGTGTAAAGGCTTATTGTAGATGAGGTAACGCACAGAACGCACCACAAGTTAAAAGTTAACAACATGACCTGCAAAACCTAAATACAAAATGTGTAATGCAGCCAAGTAAACAGTCTGCCTACAGGAAAAATGCTAAATTATGTAGCTAGCATAGCTATGTTAGCTTTAGCTAAAGCTAACAAGGCTAAAACAATCCATCGTTTGTGCATCTGCTTCTAAAACGGGTCTACCCATAATTCATCCTGGGGTTAGACAATTGATGTCTCTGTTTTATTACCCAGACTCTGTTAATTCCTAAATGAGTTTTTAAAAAATAATCTAAAATTGGAAATTCGTTGTACTGGCAAATTAAGGCACCTCTGTACTGACAAAGACGGCATCTTACATGAACGGTCTGTGAGAGTGTTCATTAGAGATGTACGGTCTGCAGCCAAACTGTCTTGTTGTGGGTTTACCAGTTACTTGTACACTAATGACTATATAACATTTAATTTGGTGCAAGAAACACATTCAAAAATAGAGATAAAGGCAGATGTACAAGACTGTACATATTTCTTGAGGATGAAGGAACTAGATATCCCAAAATACTGCAATTCCCTCTATTTTTTGTTAAAGTTACTTAGTTCAAACTTTCAAGCTATTTATGTACATTTTTCTACACTTCTCTTCAAGTGTAGAAAGTTTTTATACTTATAATGATAATTGTAGTTTGTGATATACTGATTCACAGTACAGTCGTAATCATCAGCTGATAGTCATTGCTCAGAGGCACAACAGACACTTCCATGGTTATAACGGACCCCACCAACCAGAGACACTGCTGTGCCACTCTAGGATTGTGGGTACCGTAGTATTGTTGGCTGAGATTGTGAACAATTTCTTTCCTATAAAGAGGGTGATATCTTACAAACTTTTCTTCTACCGGAGCATACCATTATTAACGCTCAGGTAATTCTATCTTAGATGCTTCAGGCAATATAGCTTACATTTAAATCTGCTACAGATAAAATGAATGGAGATTTAACTTCCAGAACAAGGAGAGGTATGTTACTGCTAATTACAGAGGCAAATACAGCAGCACAGAACTTATTTTTAACTTTTTTGCTCCTAGCACCAGTCTGAAGGAATCAAAATGAAAGGCTGGTCTAGTTTTAGTCTGTTTTGATGGTGACAGTAGTCGTGGCCTCTAACCACTAACAGACTGTCTCTCATTGTAGCATTCAGCCCTCATTAGTGACACCGCGCTGCCATCAGATCTTATTATCTGGAGGGGAACAGAGGGGTGGGGTCTATGAGGGTGAGGTGGATGGCTGGGAGTGGTGGGGGGATGCCAGCTAATGTACAGGCCTGCTGGAGGCAAAGGGGGAGTTTTAATTACAGGATGCATGCATTTCGTGAAGTGCCGCACCATAAATCTTGGAAATTACCCCCGCTTTACTCCCATCCCCCATGTTGCTTGATTTGCCCTCTCTCTCTGTGTCCTGATCACACAAACAAATATTTCCCTTGTGGTGCGTTTAGAGCTCTGTTACGCCCAAATCTCTGTGGTAGCATGAAGTGTAAAAATAGATTTAAATAATAGGTATAAAACAGAAAAAAGATCTATTTGTAGCATGAAAACGGCTAACATATCCAGTAGTACTAACAATCTGTTGCAGCAGAGATTGTCATGTGATTATGGTTTATTCACTCAACGTGTTAAAGCAGCATTACAATAAGATCGGGTATCTATCAGTTTCACTGCCTCCATGCAAGCTAAAGGAGGTGGATGTCTTTAGTGAAGGGTGTTTGGTGTGAACATGCTCACAGTATCTCTCTAACTCATATCCAGTTTCAAATCTCAGACACTGATCACTGCTAACATGGACACGCTTTGTTTCAGTTAACATGACTACACTTAAATTCTCACAACTGTTTGCTCTGCCTTGGTCCGTCACCTTTTTTGTAACAATCAGATTCACTTTCACAAATACTGACATAAACAAGAACGCAGAGGATAAAGATATTCGTTCACATCAAAACACAACCCAGTAAGTGTTGTAGTAAAATGACTGGACAATAGTAAAATGTCTTTTACACAAATTGCGCCGTAACAAAGTTCTACTATCACTACGTCTATGAACTTTAATACTGATGCCATAAGATTCATTTTGGTGTCCTTGTCTGTGATTTCACCTTGAGTTACAGCGCTCTTGTGGGGGAATGTGTGAACAGTGAGAGCTTCACACACTAAATACACTCACATTGTTTATTCACATTATTTCCAGGTGTGATATTTATGCTCCTGTGACATTTTGGCTTCAATATTAACATCACAGAGACATCATTAAAGAGTGAAGTGAGTTCCTGTTTTGGAGGTAGTGACAGAGGCATTAAAAAATAAGATGCAATTGGCCAAGCCAGCAGGGGAGAGCCACTCTGCTCCATGCTTTCTCTCATGTTCACAATGCCATGGTTTAATGTGATTCCATGGACAGGAATACTCTCATGCTGGTGCAGAATCAACATGAATGTCTTAAGTTTGTCATTGTTCATTGAAGTCAAAAGTCACAGGGACATTAATATAGCCTTGAACTGTAAGTCTGAATAAAGGGGATGGAACTGGTCGCAGAACGTAGATCTTACTGTGAGACACCGCATCTAGAATAGAATACATGCCAAGAATAGAATAGAAATATATGCCAAAACTTAGATATAAACAAATTAAACTTTCGGTTTGGTTGGAGTAACAATTAAGACAAGGGTTAGGACCCCGAAAGTCAAAAACCTGAACTGTAAAACTAATAAAGGAGAGTAAACAGTCTGCTCACAGGAAAAAGTCTGCCCTCAAAGAACACAATTTAATGTAGCTTCAGTATCTCCCTTTGCTGGGTGCACTATAGCCGTGTTTCCATCAGGGGGTCCGGTTTGATTCAGTTCGGTTTGGTATGGTTTGGTACGCTTAACCCCAAAATAGTTAGCGTTTCCACAGACACCCGTGCTCTCTTGGTGGGCGGGGCTGCGAAAGCATGCATGTAAAGTCACAGACAGCGCGAGTCAGCTGTTCCAGCTGCAGAGTTATAGAAAGGATGAGTGACAGAAATCAGTCGGGAATAAACATTGAACAGCTTTATTTCAGCTGAAAGTGCTTTAAAAAAAAAAGTACATCTTAATGATGTTAACCGCTGTCAGTAAAGGTCCTCAGCTGATGGAATACGTGTATAGAGATGGTTTGAGTCGTAACGCTGCGTTAATATGTGAATATATCTAGTCTAGAACAGTTTATACGACAAAATATGAAAGTTTAGAGCTGTACTGTTAGAATTCGCCGCATTCAAAATAAAGTTACAGTTCAGCTGGTGTTAAAATCGAGCTAGATTAAGTCAGAAATCCGGGGTGCGCTGATCTCGTTTAAAAATAGTCTGCAGCCTGAAGTTTTACGAGCCTGTTCAACAACCACAGAGCGATGGTTTCACTGTTTATCTAACGTAAGATGTAGATTAATAACTAGTTACTGATGAGAATGAACTGTTCAAAGGCTTCGTATTCACAAAATGTCTGCATTAATTTAGTTTTTCATCCATAGCGGATGGATCAGGCTGTTGTGAGCCTTCAGGTTCTGCTTTGTGTTCTTAAAAATCATCCAGCTAAACATCAGGAAACTTGATTTGTGGCCAGACATCAATATCCATAGACTAGGAAACAGTTTGGATCTCCCATTTAGGCAGATATTGGTCCATTTTTCTCCCGTTTTCGCCCGCTTCTCACAGCAGACTTCCGTCTTTGAAGCCTGGAGGCGAGCAGCTGAGTCGCGCGCTGACATGACGTCAGTGCAGCCCCTATTGTTGTGTGTGTAGCTCCACCTCTTTGGTACGGTTAGGTAAGATTGGCACCCCTACGGAAGGGTGCCGAAAAGTGGGACGGTACGGTTCGCTTTTTTGGGACCCTTTCTCTATGGAAACGACAAAAAAAGCGAGCCGTCCCGCACCGAACTGAGCCGAACTGCTCGGTGGAAACGGCCTATATGTAGGTAACACAGCTTCATAGCTAATGTTGCTAAAGCTAAAGCTCACAGAGCTCATGGATATAGTAACAAAGCAACAAAGCTCATTTTAGCTACGTAAGCATCAAAAATACATTATCTATATAAGTTACATAGATAATGTAGCTATGTTACCTTTAGCAGGGTTTGCCAAAGTCCACTTTGCTAATGCTAACTTAGCAAAAATGGCTCATTTAACAATGTTAACTTGCTAGCTAATGTAGCTATATTAGCATTCTCAAAAGCAAACGAAGCAAAGTCTGTAATGTTTGCTTTGTGGTCATTTCCTGAATTAATCTGCCAGACTTTGTTTATGAAAGTTGGATTAAAAAAACAATCTAAAACTGGAAATATGTTTGACCAACAAATTATGACACTTCTGTTCTGACAGAGAGAGTGTCTCAGAGCAGTGGTCTGTAAGAGGGGCCGTCTGGGATCTACGGCATAACAAACACTATTAAACACATTAAACACATTAAATGACATCCAAATCTGCTTAGGAACATTTCAGTTAAACATAGAGATGTTTTCATCAGACTTCTCTAAAACCAGATACTGACACTGTTTTTCTTGTCTAAATAGGCCCCAGACCTGTTCTATTGTTGCTGATACCTGATCAAGCTATTAAGGGCAGTATCGGATAGACATCCGATACTTCAATCTGATTGGTGCATCAGTAATAAAAATACAGCTTAAGTAAAAAAGAAGGAAACTCAGCGTCATAACAGACAGGCTGGGAGTAGAGCTGAAAACCAGACAAGAACCTGTGCTTTAACACGCTTTCAAGATGAGGCATTGCTTTTCAGCAGGTATAGAAAATATGAAGTGAGTGGTGTTGTGAGCAGCATACAGGAGGAGTTTCCACAGAATGTTATCTCAGAGAAAAAGTGCATGTTAAGATACTCTGATAAAATACCACCATGGTTAAATTCTACAAAATCAAGAAACGGATGGAAAGTACCAGATAGTGTTGACAAATGTACACATCAGTCTTCATACAATATGTTGACTTTAAAACATGTTGACCTGTGGTTGGAGTGAAGCCGGTAATGGGCCGGCTGCATTATGGAGAGTAATAGCTGTTGATGGTCAAGGCTGCAGTTTGCTGCAATCAGGATCCCGTCTGACCGGCAAGACCACTACCACCCACCTCCCCTAGTATATATTTTCATGCTTTTCTTTCAATCTCCGTGTATCTCTTCACCTCTTTGTCTTTTTCTATCTGTCCTATCTCTTCTAACCCTCTCTCCATCTGTCCGTCATCATGTCTGTGTCTCCTCACGTCCTGTTTGCCCCCCACCCCCACCCCCCAGGCTCCATGTTTATAACCCTTATGTACATTACAACCCCCTTGCTGCCACTAACCATGCACATACACGTATACAGAGTGACTTTATCAGGCAAGAGGTGGGTGTGGTTTTTGTAGGCCTCTATAGATTTTCATGCCTGTAGTATGTGCTGGGGCAGGGGGCCCCTCCTGGATTAAAGCCCTGCTATTCAGATAAACTTCAAGAAACAAGATAAACCACCAGAAACTGGGCCAACTGGTAGCGCTGGGAGCCAGTTCACACCCTTTCACCAAATGCCCTGACACAAAAAGGCCATTAAAGCTGCAGAAACTACTATAATCTAACATTTAAGAGGCTTTCCTCTTTCTAAAACTTTGTTTTGTTCCACTTTTTAGCCAAGATCAGATGAGATAACGATTTCTAGTTATAGCTGGAGTAAACAGACTGAAGTTTGTGGCAAATGGCACAGGAATAAACTGAACCAAATACTGCCTGGTTAGCTGCTGAAGTACCAAGACTTCACAGCAACATTAGAAAGGGTTTTTCTTAGACTGTTTTTTGATGGTTTCACAACCCTGGCTGTGTATGTAGGTCAGCGACAGAGAGTCTGCAGATAAATCATAAACAGACCCAAGACGCACCAAACAGAGAGGTTTTATTCTGCAAATAATCAGTAACCAAAGAGCAGCCTGTTGCTGTAGCCATCAAAGCTGGGCTGCTGGTGTTTGTAAGTAATACAGTAAGGGGGGGGTAGGCATGTGTGTGTGAGGGGGGAGGGGTTCCCTACTCTGTTAATGCAAATGGCAGTTAGCGAGCCAGCAGCACACAAGTGTCACATAGCACATAATAGAGGCTTTGCAACTGAAAACCAAAACTGAGAGGGAAGCAGGGTATCATCTACATGCTCCCTTACACCTGCCAATCACCTCCATCATGTCAGGGTCAGGCTCACACAAACACCAATACACACAAACACAGGAGAGGTCAAAGTTAAAAGAAAGGGTGGGTAGCACTATAAGAGGCCACAGAGGCTGTTCAAGGTTTGTAAAAGACACTTAGAAACAGCATTATAGATGAATAAGTTTGAATTATTAGATATATATATATATATATATTAATAGTGAATCAGCTTTTTGAGATAATCCAAACAGCGTGTCAATACTCTAAGTGGAAATATGTCCCACTTAAGCATGGGAGGGGTCACAGCTCAAAGAAAAAAGAGTGCAGCACTATGAGAGGTGGGAGAGGAGAGGGGGTGCCTAATATTTTACTTCATTTGAGCAGCTGTAGACCTGGAAATTAAATCTTTGAAAGATCAGAGTCAGTCATTGTTGTTGACAGAGGTGGTATCACAAGTCCCACATTTTCTTTATTTGTGACTGGAAAGTGACAGCAGAGCAGCGCTGTTCTCAAGGTTGAACTGTTTCCAACTGAGAGTGCTGTCCGTGCAAAAAACAAGATGATGCCAAGGGCATTTTTGCGTTCAGGTCGCTGAGCACCTAAAACATTGGCCATGAAAATGAGCATTGGCAGCACAAAACATGGCGTCTAGGCGATAGTTCAATTTATCAATAAAATGTGTTTGTGTAAAATCTAGCCTAATTGAGTTCCAGACAGACTGGTCTAGAATGAAAAACCATTAGATTATTCATGTACTGGCTGGCTGAGTAGATGTAAGTTGCTATGAACACAAATTAGTTTCAAAATAAAACGCAGTTGACATATTACATAACTTCTACAAATAGGGTAATATAGACTATTTCTAACATGATTGTTCCCTACCTTATTTTTAATGACACTGTTGTTTGTATAAGAAATTAGTTTGTATAAAATTACAGAAATGTAGCTATAACTAAAAGGCCAGCTAATTTAAAGACTTAACTTAAAATAGCTATGCCTCATGCCACTCCTTATACTATACTATACTCTCCCCTGAAGCTACATGGTGCAAAGATGTGCTAATAGCTTACTCTCTGCACCCGAAAAGGGATATTCACCATATATTTGTGAGATGCTCTTGATAAAAGAAGAGAAATCTTGTTTCGAGGCATCTCTTTTCATCTGAAGTTTCTCTAAGCAGGACAGAAAGTCAATTAGAATCGTAAATTGGTTTAAGTGAGGAAAAAACTAAGCTGTAGTAGTATTAAATGAAGACACAGTTTAAGAGGATCCGAACAGCTAAAAAACACCCCACGCATAACAGGAGGGGTCAGAGTTACTCTGACTTTACATTTTTTTTAAATAAAAAGTGAATAATAATAATCTTTTTAAATTCAAGAGGATTAAAAAGTGTAACACTGTTCTGTTTTGCAGTCTTTTTTTCCTACATTCATTGTTTCTAACTGACTTGTATCATATTTGCAGGCTAATTGTGGGTAAATTCAATATAACTCTGGGTATTACTGTGTTTTAAAAACTAGGTTGCATGTATAGATCTCTTACTTTGACATGAGTGTATCCATCTGATTGTGTAATAAAAACATGCAGCTGCATTGCAGACTGCATTCCATCCCCTCCTTTGCATAATATGCGTTTGATTTAATGGCCGTCTGTGTGTTTTTTCTTCTGCAGCAGAAACCAGGTTTGCACTGAGACTAAATCCTCTTTAACCGAATGTTGGAGGACCAGTTTCACAACTTCAAATTAATCTCAGGAGTCCATGAGTGGTTTCTTCTCATGAAGGAGATTAGTATGAACTTGTTTTCTGTGTGCCTTTCTCCAGCAAAACACTGCCTGCATAATAGTGAGGGCTGTATGTGCAAGCATGACTAAATGAAGTTAGCGTTGGGATAAAAAGAGCATGTTAGACTCACAGAACTGATTCATGAGCATAAGGAGAGCCTAAAATGTAAACACACATGTAAACATGAGAGTGGGGGATGGGAATGTAAAGCTAGTAGAGAGAGGGGTTGAGGGGGGTCTTGATGCAGCTCATGAACACATGATCAGCCAGATTCAAACACTGCATTGTTCCAGGCCAAAGCCCTTTTATGAGTGTCATTAATGCACCAAAGCAAACACAAGCACCAGCACAGCATCGCTTCAAACAAAATGCACACTCACTTCATTCACTTTAATCTGCTCCAAAACACAGCGCTGTGTTGTTTCTCTGATGACAGATCTGCACATTAGACATCTAAATGTCAGCAGTTAAATCGTCCACTGATTCATACATCACTAACCTTTATTCACAGCTCAGTGTAAACAGGCAGGTGTTTATCGTGTGATGAATATGAAGATTGAGAAGAGTGCACATGATGCTGCTTTTTATTTATTTTTGTGCTTAAAGTGTTTACTTAAAGGTGTGTTTCACATTTCCAAATGCAAGGACACAAACTGCAGTGCTGAATTTTCATCAGTACGAGTCTACTGTGATAACTACTTTAAGGACAAGAATCATTATGATGTAAAGTATCTTCATATAACATCTAAAGAGGATATTCCAGGTGAAAAAGCTCACAGACAGATCAAGGATAAATGTAATCAATGTTTGTAAAAGCCCCCCTTCAGCAGTCCTTTGCATTCATGTAAATTTAGCCTTAATGAAAACATGGTTTCCTCTGTGTACAGAAGGAATTTTACTGAGTGGGCTTGGACCATAATTCAATTTACTGCACTGAAGTCTGCACTGAATATTGAAGCTGTAATCAGATTTCCTTCACCAGAAACAGAGCTGCTAGAGTTTGATTGAAGCTTTTCATTATTTACAGGCAGTCAAATGCAGTTTTTACCCATCAGAAAATGCAGGTCAGAGCAAGACGCTGTAACAGAACTCAACATAAGTTACTGAAGTGTAAAAGAATATTGAAGAAAACCTTTTGTTGTTCATTTTACACTCAGGTTATTTTGGAAAATCAGCTTTAAATAGATAAGTCTGACAGAGCTATAGAACCCTTGTAAATTACCTGTAACAAAATTAGACCAATTTTGCCGTAGACTTATTTACTTTAAGTTAGAGAAATGTAATCACAGATCTACAGTCAGTAGATCCTTGTGGTCTAATACAAAGAATACAATATATTCCCTTATGTATCAGCTGATCAGCAACATCAACCAGTAACTGCCTTGATAACTGTCACCTGCACACAACTTAATATTTACCAGACTTTTGCAGACAGACTTACAGCTTTTGAATTCTGTAGCAGTGAAGGCATTCTGACAACAGAATGACATTAATTAAAAGAGGAGCTGGGGTGGAGGAGGGCTACAAAAAGCAGCTTTCATAGAAAGCAGCAACGCATATCCAGGCTGGGGCAGTTTGAATTAACACAGAATACGTGTGTGATTAGCCAATAGTGTGCTTAGAGTGAATCGGCTGGCCATCAGCTGATGAGGGCTTGGGTGAGATCAGCTGATCTTAATTATATGGCAGAACTTGACTCCCCCGACCTGCCTGAACTAACACGATATGCTTAACTCATTGAGTGCCATTGACGTATATATACGTCATTTAAAAACCAACGCTTGAGTGCCATAGAGGTATATATACGTCAAAGTGTTTTTTTCGGCGGCTGGCACAAGGGGGTACTCTCACGCTCCCTGTGAGTAATTTTGGGGCTTCTGGGATACGTAGTCGGAACACTACAGTCGAAAGCGACAGTAGATCAAACATCAGAGGTGGAGACCCTTGGGTCAAAGAGCAGAGCGATCATTACGGAGTTAATCTAAGCTAAAAGTTCTAACTTAGACGCTGGAAGAAACTTTAAACTTTTGCCTGAGAAGTCGCTTACTCACTGAAACCGACACTGAACTTAATGACAGCGAATCCAGGGATCGGCGCTTTAATTCATCTGTCTATGCAGCCAAGAGGCTAAAGAATGCCGCAAGGTCTCCCCCCATATGTCGGAGAAATAAGGTAGCCTCTCGCCAGCTGGATGCATACAGCAACAAGCAGGACAGGACGTGGGCGTATAGGGGGTCTCGTGGAGGCCGTCCAGTTCCAGAGTGTGAATGGCATGACAGTGACTGGAAGCACTGTTATTTATTTATTTATTTTTTTACAATAAAATAACATTTGTAATACAGTTTTCAGATGTCTTTTATGTCATTGAAGGCAAAATTATAACATTCAAATCACTGTTCTGCTTGACACTCTCTTTCACAAAAATGCATTTTACTAAGCTTTCTAGAAAAAAAGTGGTCTTTTTGGTAAAACTAGCCTCTATTCAACTTCAGATAAATCAAGAACGGAACAAGCTACAAACGTTTTTTTCCATGATGAAATAGAGAGATTCTTCTTTCATTTGAGCTATTTGGTGTTTTCAGAATCATAGTACAAAATATTCTGTGGGTCTTGAAAGATGACTCAAAATGGCCAAAAATGCTGGCACAAGCCACTTTCCATTTTATAAAAGGGCTGGCACTCAATGAGTTAATTTAGGATCTCAAGCAGTTTTCTGAGTGGATCATAGAGGGAAAGCTCACTCTTGAACACCTTACACCACAGGAAAATTGGTCAAGAGAATCTTTAGAACCACCCCAGGTCTTTGCTGGCTTTGATCAGAAGGGGGAACTCTTGACCCAATATCTCAATTATCTTGTAATAGATAATAGATATAGATAATTTTGTCTTGCTGGGCTGTGAGTTCTTGACTCTTTTTTACGAAGTACAAAAGTCGTAGTTCTATAGTAGAATAATAAGGAATAATAGGCCCTGAATATAAAGACATATTGACCTTGTTAGGTTGACATGAGTATTTTTTTTATGTCACTATTGTGCAAACAAACAGTAGATGACCACTTATGGAGAAAATCTCAGTAATTTATTCACATGTAGGCTGTCATTTTTGCGCAATGTACTCTGGGTTGTGATAAACTGGTTATTAATCAGGTTGAAATTTATGATACCTCTATATGAGCTACAAAGGTAAACGAGATATTTATGGACAAGGTGAGCTATGTTCTATGAGGTCATTTTAATGTCAAAACCTGCTGCTGCAGGGTGTAAGACAAAGTGAGTTACAGCACACTGGAAAATATGACTCCTATACACAGTTTATATAGCAAAGACTTCTCAGGAGGGATATATTCAGCTATTTTAAATTAGGGGGAACTAAAGAAAGCTTGCACATAGTTCAAAACAGAAGCTTGATATATATATAAATATATATAGATGGCTTTATAAAGGCAAAGGGACATTAGCATAGTTCAGCAACTGTGTAAGTTTAATTTTTTCCTAATGACAGAAAGAAACAAATGACAAAAACAACTCCACCAGCAGTAGGACAAACTGTTCTGAACTTTGATATCTGTCCAAAATGTCACAATCCTCTGTGTGAACTAGAAGACTGAGTCAGCTTGTAGCTTGATAAGCACTGGTTGAGAAACCAGATATTAAAATGACACTCCAACTGATTTCCTAATCTGTCTGTTCTGCTTGATTACTAAAACAAAAAGGATCAGCATCTTGTAGTGACAAGCCCATGTTCTTGTTTTTCTTTTTCTTTGTCGCTCAGGATCATGTTTGCCTCCTGTTTGCACGACACTTTGCAAAGATCACCTGTTAATCAAACAAGTGGAGCGGGGCTGTGACGTGTCTGTCCACTCATCTAATGTGGAAACACTTTTTATACAAGCCTTTCCCCAGCCTGTTCAGCCATGTTGTCTGTCAATATTTATCAGAAACTAGTGCGTGTAAGGGATGAAGAATGACAACTATTTTAACTAGTTTCATTCAAGTAGAGCCTGTGTTTGTGAGACACAACTTCTAGAGCATAATCAAAAGGAAAGAGCTTTAGTCTGAGACTGAGGTTTAGCACAGAAATGAGGGAGGGGGGAATAACATCAGTATTGCAACAGAATGTCATCCTGACTGGAGTGATGCAATTATCTTGTTCCAAATATTGCCAGACAGTGGTGCTCGTAACAGACCTCGATACCAGTTTGATTGACTGCATCACTACTTCATGATTCCTCAACAGGTCCTGAAATGAATATGGGTAACTGGAAATGTAGTTAGTTGGAAAAGAAGAAGCTTCAGAGGATAAAAGTAACCTGACATGCCAGATAGATTTGTTTCACACATCTATCTGTAAAATCTCCCATAGACTGTGTTTGAGAAAGGGCAGAGCCTTTGAAAAAAAACTTGCAGGGTGACTGGATGAACGTTTGGTCTGTTTTTGAAAAAAAAAAAAAAAAATAATAATAATAATAAAAAGAACTCGAGAAATTGAGGAAATATCGTCAAGCTCTGATAAGACTGGCGGTATAGCAGCATCCACGCTGATCTCTTCCGCCATAGTTGTACCGGCCTCTTGTCGCTGCTTGCTTACGCCACGACTTTGCCGCGCCTGAAAGCACTGCCTCTGACTCCTGATTGGTTCTGTCACTTTCTTACAGAGCCCACTCTGTTCAGCTGGGAGCTTTGAAAGATGGATTCGCCAGTGACAAACACAGAAACGGGTGAATCCATCTGCTTTGCAAGGTAAGGATGAAAGCCGAATAAACAGAAGCCAAACTGTAGTGAAAAATAAAAGGTATCATTATACCAAACTGCATTATTGCAATAATCTAGCACACCAATTCTTTAGTATATTCTTTATTCTTCATTGATCAGACATTCTTATGTAAGGAGCCCCTGTGAGACATAAGAAGAAAACCAGAAATTAGCCCCTGCTCACAATAAATCATTTGTACAGGATATAGCATTTTGTCGAGCATAAGACACTATAGTTCCTGGTGCACACAAGAACATTTCTAGAATTCATTTATCCCTTTGGGGGTTCTTTACAAATGTACTATCATTATGTAATTGTCTTGTAATGTATCACTTATCTCAGGATTACTGATGGTATATGTAAATGTATAGGTGAATGTCTTGTACCGTATCGTTTCACATTGTATAATATAATTTCATGTTGTATTATACTGCATCGTATCTTATTGTTTGGTATCATATTGTAGTGTATCGTATCACATCATATCATATCCTGGTATTATCAGTGGCTGTTTGATCAGCAGCTGCTATTCTAATGATGATTCAACCAGCTGATATTGTCATAGGCAACTTATCGTGTATCATTTCATTTCCTATCTTGTTGTGTTGTATTTTATCATATTGTATTGTGTATTATTAATGGCTTGTTTATTTGAAGGTGCTGTTTTATTCTTGATTTAATGATGTTGACATAGGCAACATATCTTGTATCATATCTTTCACGCCGCATCTTTTCAAATCGTATTGTATTGTTTCATATTGTATCGTATCGTGATATTATCAGTGACTGTTGATTTGCAGCTTCTATTTAAATGATGATCTAACCCAGTGGTTCCCAACCTTGGGTCCAGGGACCCCAGGGGGGCACCAAAAACCCCAGGGGGGGCACGGGGCCCTGTCTGCTCTGACGTTGTCAAAATCAGATATTAATATAAAAAAAAAAAACATGATTAGCAGTGCATAAGGGCCAACCCAAAAGATTAAAACATAAGGATAATTTGTTGATTTCAGATCAAAAAGGTCAAAATTTGGGTGGGAAAAAAAAATCAAATTATTTGAGATTATAAAGTCTTATATTTACAACATTTCAGAGTTTCAAAATTCAGGAATTTACAAGAAAGAAAATCAAAATTTTAGAGTTTAAAAAGTCTTAAATTTAAACGTAAGAAACTCAAAAATTTCAAGTTCTTTAAATCATAATTTTACAGCAATGTAAAGTCAAAAATTTAAAAGAAACCAAATTGAAAACAGCTGTCAGATTTTGACCTCTGAGCTTTATAATCTCAAAAATGATAATCCAGGGTTCAGGCACATTTAGCCTACCGCTTTTAAAGTCATAGAAATGTCTTTTTTTCTTACACATTAACTTTTTAAACATGAAAATGTTTATTGTTTTCCTTTAAATTAACATTTCTTTTTTCCTAGAGTGGCCCTAATACACTATTGTAATAATGGATATATTGAACACAGATCTTTAGTCAAGAACAAGTCAGTATAGGTCTGTTATGTTGGGATTTTGTCAGTGAAAACAATTACAAACTGGAAAAGCACTCAGAGAGCACAGACCTCTGCCATTAGCCCTATCTCCCAATAGTACAGAATCCTTACAAACATTTCTGGATCCAAACAGTGATCCGGATCACTCCCAAAATCTAATCAGTTCTTCCTTATGCCATTTCTAACATTTCCTGAAAATTCCATGAAAATCCGTCCACAACTTTTTGAGTTATGTTGCTAACAAACAAACTAACAAACAAACTAAATAACAAATGAACAAACCCACCCAGTGACATAACCTCCTTGGCAGAGGTAATGATGTGTACTTTTTCAGAGTGGGTCCAAGGGGGGCTTAGCTTTCTTAGATGCGGGGGGGGGGGGGGGGGCTTTAAGGAAAAAAGATTGGGAACCACTGATTTAACCATAGGCAATTTTAATCATGATTTAATCAGCTAATACTGCTGTGGACCACATACATACACTGTATGGTATCACATCCTTTCGTAGCATAATATTAATAAGAGCTTGATTTGTAGCTGCTATTCTAAACATAATTTAATCAGTTGTTAATGTCATGGACCATCATGAAGCATTAATTATCACATATGATAAATTTTTATGGTACCCAAATCATGAGCTACCCTTGGATTCACATTTGTAGATGAAACATTTTCTTATCAGTATCAAAGTGAGAGGAAGGGTTTAGGATAATTATATGGACTTCATGTTTTTGATCCAAAGAAAAATGGGATTTACGGCTGAAATTCTTATTATATACAAAACAGATGAGGAAAAAGGTGCCATCATGAGTGCTGTACAGCAGAAAATAGACACCACCTTTTGTCAGTAGAAATTACATTACTTCCCTGCTTGTCATGTTCATGGGGAAAAGACATTAATCTAGTCCATGGATGGAGCTGACAGTGGCGTGACAGAAAGTGCACCTCCGTGTCTCTGTAATGTGACATCTATAATGTATTCATCTTTGTCTCCTGTGCTCTCTGCCCTGCCCGTCCCCATCCCCCGTATGCACACAATTAACAGCAACAATAGAGCTGTCCAATTGTAGATGCATCGACCGGTGTTTTATTGACAGGCAGGATCAAACGCATCATAATCCTAACTGACCGGCTGACCTCGTAAGACTATCGACCCTGGATGAGGAGAAAATTGTGGAGACTGACTGTATCTGATGTCATCTTATCTGCTAACGCCACATTTACCCGTAAAAATAGCAGAAAAAAGAAAGTTGCACAAAGAATAATACACAGGAAGTTTGCATAGCTGCTGAATAAAACCCCATATTTGAATATGGTTCAACTGTGGTACAGGACCGAGCAGTGGCTATATTTGAACAAGGTTCAACAAGGACTTGATTCATGTCTTCAGACATGTTTTTAAAGCTGAATTACAGAATGAATTATGTTGCAGTATGTGACTGTGTGAATTCCAAAGCAAAAGAGTATTTTCAAAGTGGAATACAAGCCTGGAAAAACGATCATTTGTAATGTAATTATCGTTCTTAGTGGACATGTGCTTTCACAGTGTGAAAATCTATGTTAGGCTTCAGCCTGCAGAGTTTTGCCAAAGGATTTATATGCCTTGCTTCCGTTGGATATCACTAGATATAAAATCTCCGCCTGCTGAATAGGTGGAAACCATTTAATGAGGACTTGACATGATACCAGAATGAGCGCTATTCCACACTTGCATGCACTTCATTCCTTTCAGCTACCATGGGCTTGCAGATCTGGATATGAATCAGAAATAGCAGGCAGCTTTCCCAGGGCCCAGGAGAATATGACGTGTGTGGCTGAGAACGATCCATTCTAACTGCACGACTAATGAGTAGTGGCACAATGATGGATGCCCAAACTGGGCAGGGCGAAACAACAGAGGGGAAGCAATAAAGATCCTAAACCAAAGTACTGACAGATAAAATGACCAAAATTGTAGTTTGTATCAGTTTTAATTTGGCACTACTTTTCTGATGTGATTTTCTCCACAATCAGATCTGTGCTTGCTCTCAAAAAAGTCAGAGAAAGTCTGACCGGGATTAAGATCTAATGAGGGTTTGTGCAGGTATTTATTCAGCGCCAGTGCAGATGCTGTGATAACTTTCGCGTCTGAAGACAGAAAGATGGAGACAGAGATAGACGAGGTGGCTGGAAGTTCAGGGGAAGATCTGTAGCAGTGTTTGAGCACAAAAAGAACTAAGACATGAAAAACATTTTTCTTCTGGCCCAGGAAAAAGGAGCGTCATAGTACACTGAGCTCCTGAGTGGCACCTTGCTGTGTGGAGCAAACCATTCACACTGTCAATCAAGAGTGACAGAAGGGCAGGGCAATGAGATTATTAGCTGACTATGGTGGTCTTAAAAACATATCTAGCACACACAGCCTCATGCGAGGCAGATATCTTTCCATGTGGCTCATCAGAGACGATGCTGTCGTAACCATGTGGCAGAACACCGCCCTGATCAATACATGGAGGGGCTGCAGGCTGACCTCGAGCTACCCCTGGATTTGCCCTTTTCATGCAAATGAACCTAAAATTCTGATCAGGGATACATGAAATAAATAGAAAAGCTGGCTGAAATCGGCATTATATCAGTGACATACTATGTACAATGCTAACTGAAGGGAAACATTACTTAAACACTGCCTTTGTTATTTAATTTAAAATAAATGAATTAACTTTATTGTAATTACTCTATGAATTGTTAGACATGAATTATGGGTGCCTGGGTCACAATTCCAATTTTAAATCCTAAGCAATTTTTACACGTGCTCTCCTTAAAATATAGACAAAACTTCAAGACTGCCTTCTGAAATCTTCCAAAGTTTCTCCATTCTTCTCAGCTGAAGATTTTACTTGTCAGAATGTGGAGGTGGGTGGAACTCAGGCAGCAGGACATGTTGTAAAAATGGTGCATCAGAAGTGGTTAAATAGGCAACAGAGTCAGACACTGTGACGATAGCTTTTGCCTCTATATCAATGCAACATGTGACTGGGGATATTCATAGCATCAATGAACTCAGAGCATCAAGGGACATGCTGGTAAAGAGTATGAAGATGCTTCAGTACTTGCATTAAGATCATACTGGCTGAGTGGCAGACGCGGGATATAAATGACTCACTTTCACACTCTTCATGGGAGTGAATTTCCTACAGTATTTCTTCTGTGCTTACACATCTGCTCATCTAGACTTTTTCTTGTAATTTTACCAGGGGTGTACACAGAAAAAAGCCTGGAGTGTCTGGGAAACTCCGACAACCTTCTGGCATATAGCCTAGTCTAGTCAGATAAATGGAGACGGAAGTCTTAAGGAGTCCTGTACTGAGATAAGAGGCTAGCTTATCCAATTTAAAACAAAAACATCCTAATTTTGTCACAAGCATTTTTCTTTTTGAAACTGTGCGGTACCACCAATCCAACAAACCTTGTGGAGTAAGAGTAGGAGTATTGATGAGCCATTCGTGAAGGAGCCTGTGCTACGAAACTGCTCTTTTGTGTTTGCCCCTGTAGCTAGCTCCTGTTTGAATGCCAGTGTCCTTTCCTCCATCCTTTGTGGTTATTTAATCCACATTTAAAAAGCCAGACTGGTACCAAATGAAGAGCCGCTTGGGAGCCAAACAACCAGCTGAGCCGAATGATCGGGATCTCTTATAAGAGATGGATTTTCAGTCACAAGGAGAGATATTGGAGATTGGTGAGACAGGCATCAGCTGAGGAAACATGGATCAGAGTCTAATGTGCTAACACAAGACAAAACTGCTAAACCAAAAAGGACGACTTTGTGGAAACGGGCCACACACCAATGGTAATTTCGTCGACTTAAACCATGGTTCAACATCGTCGACAGCCTTTTTTTCCATGACAAAACAAGACAAAGACTAACAAAAATAGATCTGTGATGACTAAAACTGACAAAAACATAAGTATAGTTTTTGTCAAGATGATTAAAACTAGACTAAAATGTAATTTAGTTTTCATCAGACATTCAAAATCCATGATGTATCTCCATTGTGGGTAAATTTGTCAAAAAAAACAATGCAGCAGTAGCTATTCTGCCTCTCAGCTGTAGAAAGCAGGGACCCCAGGTTTGGCAGAGTGCATAGAACACAATACCATGAGTTGGTACCAGATTTAGGCAAGAAAATAAATGCTCGGACTAAAAGTAAAGAATAAAATGTGAGGAATTTTTATAGACTAAAACTAAAACTGCCTAAATACATCCCTACTTTCAGGACACAAAGGTAGCTAAAAAATTAAGGATGGTTATATTCGCACTTTGAATGCTTGGCATAGAAGTAAACAGCTCAAAACATGGGAATTTTGGAAGAATTTCTTAAAGCAAAAATCACCTTTTGCATCTAAAGAAAAGTGCAAGTGAGCTATTATTAAAAACAGATGGAAAAGAAAAAGCATCATATGAACAATGTTAGCTAGAATCAATGATGAAGATGAGAGCTTGAAGAGGTCATTGGACTGCTTTATCACTCAAAGCCTCGTTGGGATCTGGTTAAGTTGACATAATTGCTAAAAATGTGTTTATTTTGTTTTTTCAGATGGCATAAATTTAGCACAGACCAGAATATTTAATAACTCTGATGAAACTGTCATAATGTTTATCATTCAAATACACTTTTTCACCAATAAAAATGTTAGAAAGGATAATAAAATCTTCATAAAAAAGATATGCCTGTCCTTAAACATTTCAGGATATCAGCAGTTATTGTCATTGAGTGAGTGTTAGCAGTGGTCTGGAATTGGTAAACATGTAACTTATATGCAGCCATCACTAACATTTTCAGTTTATTCCATGCCTTTCTTGTGAGGACATGCCCAAATGTCTGGAGTGAAAATGGGCCTATTATCAGTTTATATTGGTGTGAATAAGAGTGTAGGAGGTTATGGAATATAACACCTCAGACCTCCTGCCACGCACATGCACAATGACAGAAGGTCAGCTTTTATCACAGAGACAGAGCAGGGCTGCTGCAGCGTTGTTACACGGTTAAAAATGAGTCAAAGATTATAGATTAAAGCACTCACAGGGTCTTTTATGACACAATGTCAGAGCCTGTACCCCTGCCCCTCATAATGTTTGAGCTATTGATCAAACAGATAGGATGTAGACCTTGAAAATGTGCAGCTAAGTATATGTATGTGTTTGAGCAATTTCTTAATTGATTCTTCTAAGAATGAAGGCTTTCAGCACACTCTACCTTTTCAAAAGCATGCCAAGGCGACAGCATACATACTCTGCTTTTGTTCACACAGATGCCTTTCATCGGGTTGCGGTATGAAAAGATGTCACTTAGCACTTTTGTTTGTTGACAACGCAGACTTTTCAGCATAGATCTATTTATGAGCTTCCGTGCAGGGACACAAGGCTACTGGAAAAAGAGATTCATAGAAGGATGAAAAAAAAAAGCCAAGAAAGAGAGAGACCAGTGCTTACATTTTTTCTTTAGAGAGGAAGAAAAGAGAGATTATAAATAAGATTCACACACAACAGTGGAGAAGCTGTGATGATTCTTCCTTGGCTTATGAATACTCATTTTCCTTTTTTTGTTACGAATGCCTCCACAGGCAGAAGGGGGAAGCTTGGGGGAATAATCACATGAGAAATCAAGTAACATGCCAAAATAAAATCGATAATACAAAGCACAACAGCCAAAGAAAACGTCAGGAAGAAAAGAGCTGGCCTCAGCCTTTACGCAATCTCTGTTTACATTCCTGCTCCAGCCCCGCTCTCCTCCTCCATATTGAGCGCCTGCCAATTTCCAGAATCCCCGTGGCTGTACAGCTTCTGACATCAGCTCCATGCTGCACGCGGGCCGTTTGACTCCGCAGTGCTTCACAGTCAAAATGAGCATGTAGTACACACTCGACTTGGCAGTGGTTCAAAGCTCTGTGCCAAGTCAACTGACAGACTTATTTTTTCTCCCCCCTGTTCCCTCGGTCACACCTACTCTCTCCCCTCCCGGGTTCTTCCTCCTCCTCTCAACAGGAAGACACGCAGAGGTCTTCCCATGCTGCCCCGGCCTTTTGTTTTCACGTCATGCACAGGACCCATTAACCCCTTGTTTTCTTTTTGTTACACACAGATCACTGCTCACAGAGGATTCTCCAGGGCTACCTCCAAGATCTGGATGAAAACTCCCAAGCACTGATAAATTTAACCCCTGATTTAACCCCCAACGCCACAATGCGCTTTACATAAGCGCAAATAGTTTGTTGCTCTGGAGTTGATCTAATTTATGTAATAGGGCTAAGTCCTGGTTGGATAAAGATCCCAAAGTGGTGTAGAAATGTTGCTTTGTAAACAGCAGGGTTGGATAAAAACATAGCTAAGACATTCTTAAACATAATCTCACAAGTCCAGTTTGATACCACATTTTATTTCAATTATTGAGAGTACTGAAACATACCACAGCTGTAAAAACAGCAGATCTTGAGTGGTATTTTACCCAAACTGTTTAGACCAGAGGAGAGACCACTGTATAAATTGCACAAATACATCAGCAATGCTTCCATAATGTGCAATTTACACAGTTTGAAGGAGTTTTCTTGTGAATTTTGTTTATGAAAAACAAGAAATTACCCAGTATTTGGAGCCTGGATCTTTTTTCTTTGTCATGGTATCCAAACAGGTATGGATGCCGTCAGAAATCTTAAATTTTGATATTGTGACAACTGGTAGCATTATTTTGACTGCAAATAAACAACAGTGTGAGGAGAGTAAAAAAAGAAAAAGGCACAGGAACAATAAATAAAGTTTGTTGTAAGTGTAATATTCAAAGCAGCTCTCCACAGATTTCAGCTTTGCCTTTCTACTATTTGTTTTACCTAAACAAATCCCCATCTTTAAAGTGCACAATGCCATTTAAAATGCAAAAAGATCACGGCGCAGCCACTTCATACAATCTTTAGGTAGATCAAAAGGCCTGAATGAGACCGCTGAGGAATATAAACCCAACAAGCACTTATCAGACAGCTGTATCAGCAAAAACCTGACTGGCAATCCCAATAAGTGTCGCTCCCAATTGGCTCTCATTCGAGCTACACTTCCTGTAGCCAGTAACAGACCCCTCCCCCAACTCCCAAAGAGTGTGTTTGTGTGTGTGTGAGCAATTTAATGTTTAATGCCAGCTCCCCTCCATTCGCCCTGATCATAGTGAGTGCCATGAATTTTTAAAGACATCCCTACTTTACTGTCCATCTGGGCTCCATCTGCCCAGCTGCTGGTGTTTAAAGCAGACAGAGACACAGGAGAGGAGACTTCAAAGGCTCGACATGGCCTCTGGACCGTTTCTGTCCTGAGGAGGATATTGTTTATAAAAAGGGCCAGCAGAGTGAGCACTTATATGAATGTATAGCAGAGCATTGAAGAGGCTTCACATTAATGAAACCAGACTGTAATTGCACATCCACATGTTTAGTGGATAAAAAGCAGCTCTAAAGCCACAAAACAAGAGGGTTTCTGGGAAATGGCTTAACTTACAAACATGAATGCTGAAAGGGTGAGATAGGTTGGAAAGAGTGACAAATAAAAGAGGAACTACTAGTCACACTTTTTATTGGATAACTTTAGAAATCCTGCATATTTTAGAGCTCATTTCAGATGCAGCTTCTCAAGCTAACAAAGATGAAGCTAACAGTAACAATAACTCGGGGAAAAAACAAAGTGCACTTCTTTTGTCACAACTTCTAATGTCTTCATCTGTCATGTTTATAAAACTGAGTCTAGCAAACTGGCTAACTAGCTAGCATTAGCCTTAATGGAAGAAAAGCAAAGCTATCAAAATGACGCTGTCGGAGTTACTTAAGATGCTAATGAAGCCTATGTAACTAATTTGAAGCATAACCTAGCCACTTCTGAATCTCTTTTTGTGGATACAAAATCATATTTCCATGCTTTACGTGTGCTTTGATAAGCTACCAGTAACAATAACCTGGTGAAAAAATAAGTTTCTTTTTCTCTCAATTTTTCATCCTCTCATCTGTCACACTTATAAAATTGAGAATCAAGTAAGCTGGCTAACAAGCTAGCATTAGCCTAAAGGAAGGGAAAGATATTAAAATATATGTGACCAAGGTTGTAAAGGTTGCTGATGATTCTAATGTAGTTTATGTAGCTAATTCAAAACCTAAAGGTCTGCATTGTCTTATACAAACCGAAAACATCAACAGTGTAGACACTTCCGAATCACATTTTGTAGATTCAGAGTCAAAATTTTATGCTATATAAGCTATGTCTTTTTTTTTTTTGCTAATTTCCAAAGCAGCTAAAGCTAACAGTAACAATAAGTTGGGGGGGGGGGGGGGGGGCGTCACTTCCATTTGTCACACCTTCTCATTAATTTATCTGTCATGTCAATATAATCGCGAGACCAGTTAGCTAGCTCACAAGCTAGCATTGCTTTAAGGAAAGATGACTTAACATGCTAATGTAACTTTTGCAGCTAATTTGATGCCTAAAGGTCTGCTTGTCATGGGTAAAGATCTTATCATTTGGGATAACTCCTTGCTGAAGACTCACCTATTTGCACTGGCTTTTAATAAAAGTTGAGCTCTACATTTTGATATGTATTCTTTTAAATACTGCTATTTCATTTTGTTTTCATGAGTCATTTATTGTGCTTTCATTATTTCGTAAAGCTTTGGTCAATTAAGGTTGTTTTTTAAATTTGCTATATAAATAAACATTGACTTGAATTTTGTTACTTCTATTACTTCTTCTTAGGAAAGTCGATATTTATTGACATGGGAGCTACATTATATTTTCTTTTATTTCCAAAACAGCTTTGGCTAATTGAAGAAAACAAGGTATGCAGTGAAATGATGTTGAAAAAAGAGGGGAAAAAAGCTTCACAACTTCTTATTGAGAACATTGATATACTAGCCAACCAGCTGGCATGGTTGCATAGTAAGGCTAAGAAAGCGTAACAGTAAAAGCATAAGTATACATATATATTTGGGTATATATGCAGCAGTAGCTTATGAAGAATCTCTGAAGCTTTAAACTTTGCATTAAGTTAATGAGAACTGATTTTTCCACCAACTGTGCCAAGTGCTGAATTAGTTGTTGTATGAAGTCAAAGTTTATTGACATATACCTTTTGTATATATACCTCTTTTCCACACTTGCATAGAAAAACTACCTACATAGATTAAACCACAGTAAGATTTCACAGAATTCTAACAAACCACCATGGCTTCCTGTGAATACATTTCCCACGGCTGTCCCAGTGAGAAGTTTCTTACTGTATCTGCATAACTCTATATCACTGAAAGGGATAGAGTGTACTTCTTTTCCAGATCTCTTCAGCTTTTACATTATGTGTGATTGGAACAGATGCATGCAAGCTCAGTGGCCATGGGGGCCATCCTGTACCATCAACTTAAAAGGAGCATGTAGGTTTTCCGTAAATAAAAGTGCAGAGCTCAATGCAGTGAGTGATATTGATACAGACATTTAACGGGGGAGGCAGTATTGGGGGGGGGGGGGTCTTAAGGTTTAGAGGAGGGCTGAAATAACTCAGCTGAAAGGACACTCCAGCAAAGCAAATCAGGTTCAATTACAAAATTTTGCAAGGATGCTGGAATAATATGATATGTGCATCAATCCTTATCCTTCATTTAATGCCGACAGATATGATACCATTGGCAGCAAGCCGTAAATAGTTTGATTAACTCACTTAAAACTGCAGCGTAACTGGGCATTGGAAAAGACAGGGTGTCCGGGCTTGATTTAGTTTGACCTTTCAGCTGTGAGTGTGGAGAGAGAGAGGAAGGTGACCGACTGATCCAATAGGAATGCAGATTGGGCCTTGGCTGATATACTGACACAGCCTCCGGGCGAAGAAAAAAAAAAAAAAACACCTGAAAATATTCCAGGATCCATGTTTTTTCTCAACATGGATCCACTCCCTTACTACTTGACCTGTCATAAGTGTGATGTTCATACTTTTTGTTTTAACTTTCTGAGCACTTTCTAGTTGATATTTTCCCATGCGTGGCCTCTCAACTCCTCCTTTCCCTTTGTATTTTCTCTTTAAAGGAAGGAAGTTTCCCTGTTTTTGTTTTTCGTGCCCTAAGGGTTTTCTTTTTTCATGAAGAGGTACTGTGGACATGGTCAGGGTCCTTTGTTGTTGTGCAACCATAAATACATTATATGTGGTACTGGGACGTAAGAAAGAAAAAGACTGTTCTCAGTTGGGAAGACATCCAACTGCAGCAGACTGATAGAGGCATGCAAGGTTTCTGCTGAGGATCTGGGGTTCGTAGTGGCCACATTATCACCCACCCTCAGGCACATTCCAACAGCCTCCACCCACCTGCCCAAAATAAACTGTACAGCCTTAACCCCTTCCTCCCCGACCAGAGCTGTCTGAAAAAAAGGCACACACAATTTACTCCTAAACACGGGGAAGTGTGAGAGTGTGTCCTGTGAGTGTGCAAGGATATAGCTAGAGGCCTTATCCAGATACAAAAGGATGTTGGTTTTGAAATGCTTGATCCACTTTAATGTTAATCATGTGCACGCCCAACCCTAATAGTAGTGTTAAAAGACTTATATAATGACCTAATTTCTCAGAATTTCTTCAGCTTGTTGCATGATTCAGTTTTGTTATCTACTATGAAAAAAAGAATTTCACATTTCCATGCATGTGCTTACACTGCAGCAGCACCAAATGAATGCACCAGATAAAAATACATCACAACATCCTAAGAATAAGAGGCACTTAAGTTTTTTGTTGTTATAAGTCTTTTTATAGATAAGAGCTAGCTTATATCTTTGGATAAATAATGTTATACTATGGCTTAAAAAAGTCTACACACCCCTGTTAAAATGCAGCATCTTCCTCAGTCTCATACAGGAGGACTTATCATAAACTGCTCAAGTTTGACAGAACTGTTAGAAAAGCTGAGAACTGCACTGGTTTTTCACCATGTCCTTGAAATCACTGTCAAAAACAGACACACATAAAAGTCATGTTAAAATAAGACAAATGTTCACGTTTTAGTCAGCTTTTATTAAAATGTGTGAACATTAAAGTGAGGTAATAACAAAGAAATGACAGTTCTTCAATTTCTGTTTTTTACTCGATTCATCTACAACTACTGTTTTTCTTCTCGGCTGATGACAGCACAAAAGGTACAGAAACGGACAATCAATCTTGACTTCTAGGATGTTTTTTGGGGGTTCTTTGATTTTACATTTAGCTTTTGAGATGTTTCAAGTGCCTGTACAAACCCATATTGTTACACGATAGGGTTGTCATGATTCTAAAAATGTATACTCTGAGGTAACTTTCTAAAAAATAAAAGTCTTTAGCAACTAAAGTTGAGCAATTTCTTGTTTTCAATCAACAAAAACTGCAAGAAAACTGCTGCACACTGTCAGAATTGCACAAACACATCAGCCAAGTTTTGGTGCTGAAAAACTGCCAACACTTTTGTCTAGTTTAGACGGTGAGCAGGAGTTTGCCTGCAAGGATTCACTTCTTTCTCATAAACCTCTTATCAAAAAAACCTATTTTAGTGCACAATAAGTGATGTCTTGCTTAGGTAAGGGCTTGTTTGAATAAGATGCGCACGATTACATATATTATGACAGAATTTAAGCTTTTAAAATCCTTAACCTGTCTCATCAAGAGTGCAAAAAGAGTGGACATTTGCTCTGGAAAGGCATGAAATACTGAGGTCTGTGCCTTTTCACATTGCCAGAAGAAACCATAAATGGTACTTTCAGATTAAAAAAAAGAAAAATGGCACCCACTAAATACAAATTAAGGCTGAAATCACTGAGTTTGATTTGTGTGGGGTTAGAATTATCTGGGGAGGGACCGTCTTCATCATAACAGGTCTGTCATTTTTGCTTTTACACACTGCAGACGCAGCACTTTGGCCGAGGATTCACAGGGACAAAGCTACAATTATTACTAATCACCGTAATCATCAGAGCCCAAAATTTGCCCTGTGTGAATAATGTGCAGGGCTTGAATCCTGGATTCACAACATCATAACCTCTCAGCAGTCAGAGGCTTGGAAGTCACGACTCTCTGCAAACAGATGTGACAGCTGCTACTTTTATCATATTAAAACACAGAAGGCTTTAAATGACGGTTTATATTTTGTGTGCTGTCTCTGCGTGAGCTGTGCTGTATAGGCGTTGCATACGTTTAATCAACAATGGATTGGGTAACACTATCTTAACAGCCAAGATACTGGCTCTCTCGATTATATAACCGTCAGTGACTGACTGACATGCCATGATAAAAATGCACTGTATGTCCCCTCTGACACATGAAAACCACCAACTGTTCACACAAAAGGTTTTTACAGAGGGAGGGGCCGACTATTTAGAGAAGCAGAGTACAGCTTTTAAGGGCAGTTTTATTCCCTACGCTCTTTAATTATAAGAAATAGGCCTTAAATTACACAACCGGTGGCTGGGTTTGAAAATGAAGCACATGAGAACAGCGTGAGCACCACTGATGTTAACTTACTTAAAACATACTAGGGATTCAATTAAAAAAAAAAAAAAAAATACACACATTTTCAAAAAGGTACTGTATCTAACTTTTAAAAAGAAGACCCCCTCTGAAGACCTAGTTTCCTCAAATATAGCATTTTAATAACAACCCATGATTTTTTAATGTGCACTACAGTATATCAGCAAAAACTGCAAAGTATCTCTCTTAGTTTCTGTCATAAGTAGCCACCAGTGAGTGGATTTTAGTGCTCATGAGTCTCTCACCAGCAGCCCTCCATCTAAACTTAGCTGTTGACAGACTTAAATCTCTTCACGTAAACAGCCCGTCTTATTCCACAGGGGCCTCCCTCATAATATCCAGCCCACTAGCATGTTTACAGTAAACGCCCGCATGGTAAAGCTGTTAAAATGCTGCCTGATCCACCCCCTCTCTCTGCCCTCGACTTCTCTTCCTCAGCTTGCAGTGCTATTCATGACAGGAAATGACTTTTTTTTTCTCTTTGCCATATAAGTTAGAAAACGTCAAACTGACCTGCTGCATAAGAAAAAAAAGATCATGTAGAGCAGATGTAGCCTGCAAGAATGGCAGAAAGGCAAACTCAAAGCTGATTGATTTTAGGGTCTGCACAATACCAAAAATTTAAACCTTGATATGATACTAGCAAAAATTTAAGAATACCGATACCTGTTCAGGGTGCACAGTGTCTAAACTGTACAAATACTTAGTGCAGCTCGGTCCAACTCAAAGCAAAGGAGGATTACATGTACAAAGTAATTCACAGACATCTTACTTGTCTGAACTGCTCCTCATAGGTCCATTCTCCGTGGTCCTGTGCACCCAGGTGGCTGTGCGTGGCATGTGGAGGAAGAATAGCAACTCGAGGCTCCTGGTCAACGCTGGGGCGGGCTTTCAGTAGCTGAGAGTGCGGGTGGAGCTGACGGTGGGGGAGCAGAAGGATACCCTTCCCAGGCGCCACTGCATCATGGCCCGTCGGCAGACCTTCCTCCGCCAAGTCGTCGTCAAAGTCTTCCTCCATCTCGCCTTCAAAGTCTTCCTCATCCCATTTCTGCTTACTGAGAGAAAAAAAACAAAAGTTTTAAATTTTCAACTAAGAAAGGTGAAACCTGAGGGCTACCTGGAATAGAAAATCCAGTACTTACATCTGCTCCTCCTCATCCGACCCCATCATGTCCTTGTAATGCTCCTCCCCTTCATCATTATCATCATCGTCGTCCTCGCCACCGCTGCTGCGATCTGACATGGGACTGTCTGACACTCTCTGCAGCCCTGCTGCTGCTGCACGCATGGCCGCCAATGCCGCCATCTGGGCCTGTTCGGCCTCGGGGGCCGGGCTCCCCATTGGTTCGTCCCCTCCTAGTCCCCCACCTGAGCGGATCTGAGTGTGCTGTGAGGCCGCTTGCTGCTGAAGCTGCTGCTCCATCAGCAGCTTGGCCCTCTGCTGCCTGTGCAGGTTCTCCATGACGGCCTGCAACTTCATCTCAAGGGAGAGCGGCTCGGCGTTAAAAGCTGCCTCCCCCGCAAGAGGACCAACCAATCAGGGGCCAGGTGCGGGGAATGACGGTTAGTCCTTCTGTCCAGAGAGAGAGATCGCCAACTGTGCCTTTGGTGAAGTAGCTACAGCTGACTGGATGTTTGGAGGTTATGGTTGTGTGGATATGTGGGTCCTTAAGGAGGATTGGAAGGAGGAGGAGGAGAAGGAAGAGGAGGGGGTTCGCTTAGAACTCTGAGACATGCAGTCAGTGGTCAGTAGCAGCTCTGGTGGAGACAGAGGCCTCTCTCTCTTGTCTTGATTGGTTTTCCTGCAGTCAGGGGGAAGGCCGGCAGCACAGCTGGGTCGCACAGCGTTCAGAGAGGCACAAGTTTCGGAAGCCAAAGTGGGAGGATGAGAGTGCGTTGAGAGGCTACAAAGACCTAAAGGAGAAAAAAAAAAAAACAGTGTCAGACTGGTACTTCCCCTTATCTGCTAACACCACAACCTGCAGGTGAAGAGTAAAACTTTCACCAAAGATCCTCTTTAGTTAAATACGTCTACAAATTCTTTCCTTTCCTTTCAATGGCTCTTCACTGAAGTGGACATCGCTGACGACCTCAGATTTGTTGTGCAGACAATCCAACAATACAAGTCTTGCAGTTCTGTCAAAGAACTTGATCAATCAGCATTACTGTTTATCAGCAGTGGCAATAAAGTGCCTGACTGACGTTATCCAAAACTTTTAGAAGTTTTAAAAGAGCAGAAAACTACACTGACGACTAAAGCAGCTCTGTCAAATACAGCTGCAAGTTTAGAAAATCCATCAGGGTAAAAATGTCAAATCCTACCGACAAAAAAGCAAACTGAAACCTGCCAGATATTAATTTGCAGCACGTGAGTCAATGTCTATTGTGCAACATGAGCGGCATTACTCACACAATCAGACCTGACATGCAGCTCACACAGGACGCCACAACCTCAACAACAAGAGGAAGTGAAATCACAGGAAGAGCAGTCACTGTCTTCACCTGGTTGGCTCACAGCCAACATAAATTACAGCCTGAATAACAGTGTCAGACGGCTTTGTCTCGAGGCAGACATGATTAATATCTAGAGGTGTGACTTTGCTCAGGTATGACTGATGTGTTTTCCCCTCAGTCTAATTTATTTTACTAATAAGAAACTAGTTTTATTTTCAGTGTCTGTGGGTGACATTGCTCTGCAAACTAACCTGTTCCCAAAAGTGCTCAGATATGCAAAGCAGAAATGCACAATATGAAAAAAAAATCAGATTTCGATTAGTTAGAAAGATGCTATGACTCATGATGAGTCGGACTGCTAACTTCTGCAAATAATCTTTATTATAACGGTCATGATGCTGTTACTTCTGCTGAGATTGCCACCACAATGCATTATTTTAAGCTGTTTTATGATAGATACAACTCTAAAAATATCCATGTGATGTGGATATTAGCATCAACACTGGTTACTTTGGTGCCTCTTTCCTCGTTTGATCTGTTTCAACCCAGTACTGCTGTCACACAGACCCCAGACCACGCTACAGGTAGAGTAACAACTGAACCAGCCCACTTTTTCCTCGGAACAAGCTGAAAATGTCTGTGGAGGCTGCGATCAGTCAGTTTGAGATAAGAGGAGAACACAGAGTCAAACAACATGTGGGGAAATGAATTGTCAGTGCAGGTGTAAGAGTCAGTGAGAGACCAGTCAAGACAGGAGGCAGGGGTATGAGTATGACTCTACTCATTCAGGTACACTGACTAATACATGAGAGAGCTGAGGAAGAGCCAGCTGCCCTGGTATTCTCTGATACTTAACATATCCATTGGACTTTAACAAAGATAAAGTTTGAATTGTAAAGATAGAAATTTGTTTTTGTCAGTGTTATAAGCAAACCTAGCACACTGCACTTACATTCTGTTTCTAGGTCACTGGAAAACGACAGCTATATACGATTACAGTACAGGACTGTGACAAGAGATTCCAAAATAGTTACATTTCTGCCTCTGATCTTCCAAGCAAATGCTATTTAAACATTTCAGAGATGCATTTGAGACCATTTTGCCTCTTGTTTCATCAGGCAATCATATAACAAGGCGGTAAGACATTCAGAAGCTCTAGGTGAAAAACAATATGATGCTCTTCTTCACTTTCTCTATGTTCTAATTACTACTCCTGATGCACACCTTTACCTATAGGGCCAGTGTGGTTCCGGATGTAAAAATCCCATTCATTCTCCCTACAGCAGATTTATTATTAGTCATATTTGCAGGAGGGAGGCAAAGTTGATATCAACCTCTAGTCAAGGAAAATAATTAATTCCCAATGTCAGTCAAAAAACACTACAATACCACAATCCTTGAGACGTCTCTGAATGGTGGGGACTCCGGTTACCATGGAAATGTTAACCAAGCCTGTAAGTGAAGGCTGTCGACTGTTAATGATTATGATACATGCTGCCACAGAATGAAGAAATAAATAGGCAAACTATGATATACTACAGCATTATTCACAAGTAAACACCACAATAAAGATCATGGTTGATAAAGGGTACTGATATGGTTTAAAGGTTGAAATACTATCCTAAACAATGGACAGAATAAAGATCAGTGAATTGGATACGTAGTTCCTTCCTCCTTGTAAAGAAATACATACACAGTCTTTTGCCTTGGCCATTTTCTCCGTTTTCGTACGCCATTTGCACCAGATCAAAAGTTGTATAATCAGTACTCAGGTAGCTGGTTAGCTCAGTTCATGCACTACAAGTGTTGTAACACGGATTTTGTGAAACAGCTAGGCAAATTTCACATTTCAGTACCAGCACCACTGAAAAGTGAGCAGGCACTGTTGAGCTCTATGGCTTAGGGCTGCTTGGTGCATGAGGCATCATGCCACTGCCTCCCTGTAGTAAAACCACCCATGATTGCGTAAGTAATGCAATGAAAACTACCTGCCCCATATTACACTTGCCTGCTTATAAAATGGCTAGAGGAAGCTTAAAGGTTACATTTAGTACCCTTTTAAGACAAGTTTAGGAGGTCCCTAAAACATGCCTGTGAAGTTTGTTTTTGAAAAAACACTGCAGTATTGGATTTCTGCATGTCTAAAAAACCCTCTATTTCAGCCCTGCTCAGAACAAGCTGTTTCTGTGTCTGTAGCTTTAAACGTTAATGAGTTGTCTGACTTCACCCATACCGGGAAATGGATGTGGCTTTAATGGTTGTGGCTCTCCTGATCCTCCTCTCATCTGCAGCTCAGGGGAGGAAGGCGGAACTTTCTTCCAAGCAGGGAGGGCCTACCGAACCTGGGGGCGGTGCTAACTCCCCACATGACATCATGAGGGGAAATCTGGGAACGCTCTGTTTCAACACACTTGTTCTGAAGGGGGTGGGGGGGTTGGGGGGGCTTTTCTGATCCTTAGGGGGATCAGAAAAATCTGGTGAAGAGGTCAGGGGCACATATGTTTTGTTAGAAAAGCCAGAAAAGGTGTGTTTTGCATACAGTGTGATGTCTGAGTGGGGCGAACTAGACTACATGTCTGACTGCAAAAGACCAGAAGTGAAAGAAGTATAAGACTATCACATTTAAGTAAAAATAAGGTTACCTTGGTAAAACTTACTTAAATAGAAGTAAAAGTACTGGTCTATAAATCTACTCAAGTAAAAGTAAAAACCAAGTCATTTTAAGTTTACTCAACTTACAGAGTACTGAGTCTGTACTTTCCTTAATGTGCAATAACAACAAGAGAATACAAGAGAATATGACTCTCCAACCAGGCTGGCTATTATAAGGTGTGACTAAACCTAAACTAAAATGCAAAAGCTATTTTGGGTTAAAATGTGTTACATTTTGCATGTTTCTACGGTAACATAGAAGGAACAAATTAACAGATACACATTATTTTTTTAATTCCACTGGTTGCCACAATTTCCACTACAAAAATGAGCATTGCAATCTACAGTTGGCTGTTAGATGTTGTTGATATTCAATTTTACACACTGCACCTGTAAGTATAAGTAAAATCACTGATTTTTAAAAATTGCTCAAAAGCTACTCAATTACATTAAAATAAGTAAATGTTACTTTTCACCCCTGCAAAAGACCTAAAAAAAAGCTTCACAGGAGTCATGGAACATCAAACTGCCCCTATAACCGTCAGCAAAAATGACTTACAACAACCACTTAAAGCACAATGAGGACAATATAAAGATAACTCTAAATACACACATGCAATGTCTCCCCTAAAGCAAAGCAGAAGTCATCCTATCCCTGAAGAGTCGATCTTTCTTCTTCTTGTAATAAAAAATGGAACTGTCCCCATTTCAAGGACATTGTAGCAAAAAATCATAAGTGAGTTAAGTCCTTCATTCATTTACTGCTGAAGGTCTTTTTCATGACCTTTATTAAATTGTTACAATAAGAGTGAAGAGAACACAAACATCCTGGTAATCCATTTACATCTGGATACAACAATTCTGTGAAGACTTTAATTTCCTAGTCTATGATTTTACAATAAAAGAGCCACATTGAACATGATAACAAGCTTGGATTCACATGCCTGCCTTATGTAAAAGCTGAGCTAATCTTTACACAAAATATGTAACAACCTAATGTGTGAAGGACTATGCTTCACAAGTGAGACATTAGATTTGTGTCTGCAACTTATTTATAGAGGAATACACCCATTCAAGACATTCACAGCACAGACTGTAAGGTAGAAATTCACAGCTGGGGTTTTCATTTCTGATCCCATGCCTCTTGTACCTTATCATTCGCATGAAAAAGGTAAGAGCTACCTACGTCTTATAGTGACTTTCAATAACTGAAGTTTACACTTCTGTGGTCAGGGAGAGTAATGGAGGCCTTGCTGAGCCACAAAATAAGCTTGAAGAAAAACAAGTAGACAAAAAAACAGCCCTCAGTCTCAATAAAACAGCCATCCTGCTTCAGTCAGCAAACAGTCGGTCAGATGTCTCAACCACAGAGGGAAATTCAAAAGCACAACATTCTGCAGATACAGCAAAGAGTCTTAAAGGTGTTAAATAAAACCCAACACTTTGAAAAAATGCTGTATGAACTAAAACCATTCAAGCAACCGTTAAAAATGTGCCGTGACATGCACAGAAACAAACCCTATAATGTTATGTCTGTATAAACGAGAAATGTTACACAAGGAAATAAGAGCTGTGAAACTTGTGTTTCTTCAGAGGGTGAAGGAAGTGACAACTGACGGAGCAGATGCAGCGCGGCAGCCGACAGATATTCAATATTGATTCATGACATTCTTTACAGGCGATGGAGGCACAACTGAATGGCTGCAGTTGTCAGATGGTGAATAGAAGCAGTATAAGCAGGATTAAAACATCTTACCTAACTGGATCTGGTCTGACCGAGAGACAGTTTGGCTCTGTCCTACTTAGTGTAAGGAAAAAAAAAAAGAAAGACACATAAGGTATCATGGGTCCTACCTTTAGGAGAGTCCATTAATTTTGCATTAAGCGACACAGGCAAATTCACTCCAGTACAGCCCATACATGTTCTGTGCATGTGTGTTTACATTACACATTACTCAACATGTCAGGCAGCAAAACCTGTGTGCAAATAAGCACAATATGTCCCTCTCTCTACCCCCTCCCTCTATTAGTGTGTCATACATTTCATTTCAAAGACAGAAGTGATTACATCAAAACTCCTCTGTGGACTCTTCCTGTACACACAAAAGCAGAAGTGATGGCTTTGTTTCATGCCACTATTCATCTCAGGCAACATGATTTCAGACATGCTACATGGTGCAAATTACATTGCACCATGTAGCATGCTCCCACCGCTTCCCCAAATGAGGGGGAAGGTTGAATGCTTATAAAACTGTGTGAAAGGGGCTATTATAGACAGAATAGCACAGAACTAGATGTAGACTTAAGACAGAGACGATCCTGATGCTTTATGTAATTTGATAAAGTCAAGAAAACAGTCTGCTTACAAGAAAAATGCTTGCCCCCCATGAAAACATTCTAACGCAGCAAGCATAGCTTACATAGACGGTTAGCTGTGTAAGCTATGTAGCTTAGCTCCCAAAACAGCTATGTAAGCTATGTAGCTGCATAGAGAATGCAGCTACATAAGCTGTAGCCACATTTGCAAAAGCTCACGCTGCCAAAGCAAACTAAGATACACTGGCTTATGTGGTCACATTAAGTATGTAGCTAGCCTAGCTATGTTAGCTTAACTAAAGCTAACAAAGCTAAAGCGAGCCACTGTTCATGTAAGAGGGAGATGTACGGTGTGCAGCCAGACTGTCTTTGGGCAATTTCTGGTAATGAAAAACAAGAAAATACTCAGCCTAGGACATGTTTTCTTGTGGCTGTAAAGTAATGTTATTAAGTCTTTGGTGTATTTTACGAGTAACATGAAGTCACAGACAGATACCAGTTCACACTAATCTCTGTCAGAACAATATGTTAGGAGGCTGCTTTCACAACTACCTGAGCCTTTCTGCTTGTTTTTGTTGTGCAAATTGTCTGGAAGCTGGCTTTAGTATCTCCTCCTCACACATTATGAATAACCAGACCTTGGCTTGAGTGATAAGGAAATTAATGTCTAACTCACTGATCAACAGAAACCAAGCAGCCTTGGTGGTGAAGGGATGAATCCTTTTAAAAACCCCATCTGGCTTTTCAATGTGCTGTCACTAAAGTGGGGAATCACCACTGTACAGTGGGTAAAATCTTGACATTTAACTCTCTCAGGACAATGATGAGCATTTTTGAAACCCCTGCTTTGCTCATTGACTGTATTCCACATGAGGGAGCTGCCAATAGAAGAGAAATGCATTTTTAGCCTGTAGGTTGTCCTTTTCCTGCCTGTTAAAATTCAAGACGGGCTGCCCTTGAAATCTTCTTCACTTTCCTTTTCACACATGCACCTCACACTGGAGCCTATCCCTGGTGGTTCCAGGGGGCAGGGCATGACATGAGGGAAGACGGACCAAGCAAATGGCAAACCACAGCATCTGACACTGTAATGGCAGTTTTTGCTTTTATATCAGCGTGTCATGTGATTTAGCCTATCTATAAAATCATAAAGTAGGTGGCAAAGAGTAAAGGACTCGCTATGTTCATGAAGAGGGCTTCTGTTGCTAGCAGGTGACATGAAATAATCATCTTTTTCTTGCCTCCTTTCTGGCTGAGGGTGCTCCTGAATATTACCTGCTTTGATCTCAATCTGGATGTTTTTTGCAAGGGGACTGTTGAGAAATAAAATATAGCAGAGTCTGGGATGACAAATGAAGCTGTTTGCCTTCACATACAGTTGAAACCATAAGTTTACATACACTATATAAAAAGGCACATAAACTTTTTTTTCTCACCGTCTAACATTAAATCAGATTAAACGTTTCCTGTTTTTGGTCAATTAGGATTATCAAAATTATTTCCATTTGCTAAATGCCAGAATAATGAGAGAGATCATTTTTTAGACATTTTTTTATTATTTTCTTGAGAGTCAGAAGTTTACATACATTGCATTAGTATTTGGTAGCATTGCCTTTAAAGTGTATGACTTGGGTCAAACGTTTCGGATATGCTTCCACAAGCTTCCCCCAATAGTTTGCAGGAATTTTGGCCCATTCCTCCTGGCAGAACTGGTGTAACTCTCCAAGTTTGTAGGCCAGCTTGCTCGCACATGCCTTTTCAGCTCTGCCCATAAATTTTCAACAGGATTGAGATCAGGGCTTTGTGATGGCCTCTCCAAAACATTGACTTTGTTATCCTTAAGCCACTTTGTAACCAGTTTGGCAGTATGCTTAGGGTCATTGTCCATTTGGAAACCCCATTTGCACCCAAGCTTTAACTTCCTGGCTGATGTCTTGAGATGTTGCTTCAGTATTTCCACATAATGTTCTTTCCTCATGATGCCATCTATTTTGCGAAGTGCACCAGTCCCTCCTGCAGCAAAACAACCCCACAACATGATGCTGCCACCCCCATGTTTCACAGTTGGGATGGTGTTCTCAGGCTTGCAAGCTTCCCCCTTTTTTCTCCAAATGTAACGATGATCATTATGGCCAAAAAGTTCAATTTTAGTTTCATCAGACCACAGAACATGTCTCCAAAAATTAAGGTCTTTGTCCCTGTGTGCATTTGCAAACTGTAATCTGGCTTTTTTATGTTTCTTTTGGAGTAATGGCTTCTTCCTGGGAGAGTGGCCTTTCAGCCCATGTTGGTACAGGACTCGTTTGACTGTTGATAATGACACACTCTTACCAGCTTCAGCCAGCATCTTCACAAGGTCTTTTGCTTTTGTTCTTGGGTTGAGATGCACTTTTCAGACCAAAGCACATTCATCTCTGGGACACAGAACCCATCTCCTTCTTGAGCGGTATGATGGCTGGACATTCCCACGGTGTTTATACTTGCGTATAATTGTTTGAACAGATGAACATGGCACCTTCAGGCATCTGGAAATTGCACCCAAGGATGAACCAGACTTGTGCAAGTCCACAATTCTCTTCCTGATATCTTGGCTGATTTCTTTTGATTTTCCCATGATGTTACACAAAGAAGCAGTGTGTTTCAGGTGTGCCTTAAAATACATCCACAGGTGTGGCATTTAGCAAATAGAAATTATTTTGATAATCCTAATTGACCAAAAACAGGAAAAGTTTAATCTGATTTAATGTCAGACAGTGAGAAAAAAAAAAGTTCATGTGCCTTTTTATATAGTGTATGTAAACTTCTGGTTTCAACTGTATGTAGTTTGGGCTGTCAAGATTAATCGCTCTAATCATGAATGATCATCATCCACAGTAAGGGCACTAATTTTCTATTTTTTTAAGATGATTTTTGGGGGCTTTGGGGGCAGACAGACAGGAAATATGTGGAGAGAGAGTTAGAGAAGACAAGCACCAAACATGCACCGAGAGTGGGAATTGATCCTGCAACCAGTGTGCTGAGGACAACAGCCAGGCCTGCCCAGAGACTTGACTGGGCCCCTGAAAAACAAGTGAAATGGCCTTTCCTGTTGTCCTTTATTGATGGTATATGTGTTGGGTCAGTAGCATTGGTGCTAGTATTCTGGCTAACAGTTGCTTCATTTAGCTGAAAAGTGTGTTATTGTGTACTGATTTAGAAAATATTTATTCGTGCCACCTTTCTTTTTATTTTTATTTTTTTAAAGATTTATTTTTGGGCTTTTTCGTGCCTTTATTAGAGAGAGAGGACATTGGATAGAGTCCGAAACGGGGAGGAGAGCAGGGAGAGACATGCAGGAGATACTGCCACGGGCCGGATTTGAACCCGGGTCGCCTGCGCACATGGTGCGTGCCTTGACCACTCGACTACCAGCGCACCCCATTTGTGCCACCTTTTAACTGGTTTTCGCTGCTGTTTAACTCATTTATGCCACTTTATTATTATAACTTATCTTTTGGCCCAATTTTTCCTCTCTTTAGCCCCTTCTCACTTATTTATCTGGCCACTTTTGCAAAAAATGTTGCGACTCTTAACACAGTTTTGACACGTTTTGTCCCTTATTTGCAATTTTCGCCCATTTATTGCCACTCTTTAAACTCTTTTCACTACTTTTCCTGCCTGTTGTTGCCACTTTAACCCACTTTTGTTTTTTTTCCCCCCTTTTAAACCATTTTTGACACATTTTGCCACTTTTCGCCCTTTCTTACCACTCTTTAACTCCTTTTCACTACTTTGCCTGGGCATTTTTTGCCACTTTTTTGTTTTTTAAAAATTTTTTGCTCTTTTGATCTGTTTCTGCCAGTCTTTTCACAACTTTATACGGCAGTTTTCAACATTTTTGCCTCCTCTTCCCAATTTTTCACAACAATTTTGTTATTTTTCCTTTCAAGTTTTCTCAGTTCCTTCTACTTTATTCTCTGGCACCTTTATGTCTGTGTGCATAATGGCTTAGCTATGAAGTCTAACATTACTTTGATAACGTTTCAGTCAGTGTGTCCTTTCACAATGATAACATTACTAAAATGTAATTCTATTTTTACATTTTGAAAAATATTATACTGTACAACAGCATAAATAAATAAAACTAATTTCTATAGCTTTGCTTAGTGTCGCTATTCCAGATAAATATAAATATATGGTTATCACAGATTAACTTTACAGCAGACTATGATTTTTTCTCATGAGCCCCCATATCACTGAAAAAACTCACTAACAGCTCAGTGGCAGTGGTTATCAAATATTCCTCTTTTGACTTCCCTATATTTCCTTTTCAATCAACAGCAAGTTCCTTTTGATGAGGTTAATTTCATGTTAGAATCACTGATCTACCCTTAAAGGTCTGTATTTAAGAGAAGTCAGTTACCCTCAATTTACAAAAATCTCAAATGACATAAAGAAGATTTAAATGAAAAAAGTGGAATTTTAAAATGCAATAAAAAGGATGCAATCAATTGTGATTAATAAAATTTCAGAGATTAATCATGATTAAACATTTCAATCTTTCAATCTCTTTCAGAATTTACAGGAAGAATCAGTTTAAAAACACCAATAGTGACATGATATTTCTGGTTTATTTTGCATAGTTGAGCATGGTTGGCTAAAATCAATTAAACATAAAAACAATCAGACCATTTGGAAAAAGCTTCACATACATATATGACGCATCACACAATCCCTCATAATGCAGAGCAGATTACAGAACCCTATAAGACCCTTATTTAACACCTTAATTGGCTAAAGAGACCCTGACCATGTGGGTTAATATGAGGCAGGGGGACTCATGTATGCACATGAAGTGGAGGAGGAGCTATCGGCACAGAAACTTGGAGAGTTGACTGGATGAAAGTATAACGATGAGAGGTAAAGGGTTAATCCTCTTTTTTTAAACCCACTTTTGAGAGGCAGAAGATTGCAAGGTCTAAGCAAACAGCGATAAGAAGCAGAGCTAAGGGTCTAATTCCAACGAGATAAAGAGACCCACACCACCTCATACACATATGTGCACACATATGTGCACATATGTGCACACATATGTGCACACATATGTGCACATATGTGTAGACAGAAGTCTAGCTGCCTGCATGGACAAGAGCTTTGTTGAATTGACTCTGGAAGGAGCAGTTAGTATTACAAACATTGTTAGATTCGATGTTTTGTGGTCCAATTTCAGTGCAACATTTAAACATGTTACTCATATCATCTTAACAACAAACTATTCAGTTAGAAGATGCTGAAAAGCCTCATAACAGCCCTATTTACATGTACTGAACTGCTGAAATTTCCAGGGTGAGTGTATGTGTGAACAGAAAAAAAATACATTTGCACCAGCTGTATCTGCACTTTTTCCTGCCAGTCATCTAAAAGACTTTTTGCGTGAGGTCGTAGTAAGCTGATGTGAGAACACAGCAGATAATGTTCAGTAAAATGCACTGCCACCAAGCAAGAGGGGGAGATAAGATATATGTCCTGCAACCAAAACCAACCAGAGATTGTAAAGGAATTTATCAATGCAATCTTCACGCATGTATGGAAACTGCCTCTGATGTTTTCTGTTCACCAGTGTGTTATTGCTCTCTCTTTTGTTGATACTAGGAATATATCAAACTACACTTAGCACTGATATAAAGGCAATGCTTTTGCAGGGATGTATAGTGGAGTCCCACCACTTCTGTGCCGCTTTTTCTTACATCATGTGTTACCTGAGACCCTCCCCCCACGCTCTCCTGAGCCCTTTTTATACATACAACCCTGAATCTTTTTTTCAGGGTAAGCTGCCCAGAAAATTTCCTAACATTACCTTTTTACCTTTATATTTTATCTTGTCCTCATTACTATTATCATTTTTCTCTGTAAGGGAGGGGAAATACTGGACACTAGGAGGCTTTCAAGGATATTTGTGAGGAGAACTGTGTGAATAGGGCTCTGCTGTTAGGTGCATGTGCGAACAACCACCTCAGGATGATTTCAGTGGCAGCCAGCCAGAAACTTTCTTATGGGTGCTGGTTTAGCATGGTTGGTGCTAATGCAGTCTGATGCTGCAGTCCCCAGTGCACTGGTCACGGGGTGCATTTCTTTATTTGGTGCATGCCTTCCTCAACTCTCCTTATCATCATATTTCCTGTCTCTCTTCAGCTGTCCTATCTCAATAAAGGCAAAAAGCCTAAAAAAATCTGAACATTTTAGGAATTTTTCAAGGATGAACTTCAAGTATGAATGAAAACAGCGTTAATTTCCACCCTGACTGTAAACCCTCTGCATAAAGTTGTTTAGAACTGATTGAGAATGCAGTAGGAAATAGTAGGGAAAATTCCCCACAAGCAAGTGAAAAGGGATGAGGGTTACTGTAACCAGGATGTGACCTTAGCAATCTCCATGCACACAATAGTGCAGTGAACACTGTCAGACCCCAAATAACACTGATACACAGGCAGAAATTGTCCCTGTCACATCAGTCTGTTCTTGCTTTGTCCACTGTCCTCTCTTCCAATAAGGTTAATCTTGCACTGTGAGCAACCAACTCCAAGATCTCAAGGGCAGCCTACCAGAAATTTTCTAAAAGTTTCCTGTGTGATAAAGGCTCTTGTATCAAAACTCAGGGTTTCCCATCTGAAGGTTATTTTGTTCACTGGCTAACCTCCATTGACATAAAAGCTGTCACTTCTTTTTATGAGCTGGATGAACTGCCATTTTGGTCTTATTATAGTGTTTCCCACATGAAGTTGCTGGGCATTAAAATGTATGCCTGTCTAGTTAGACAGGAAAGTCAACTAAGATCCAGATTGTTAAGATTAATGATTTTCATATCCATCAACTGTACTGAGGGCTCCTCTTTCCGCTCTGACTTCCTAAAAATCACATTTAAATCAGGCAGGTGCAGCAATAACGTCTTCCTTGGACTCTCTGTTGATCCAGTTTGAGTTCCTGCTGTTTTTCACTTTCTTTATCAAATAGGCCATTGTTTTTTCTTGTTCCTGCCATCATGCCTGCTTTGAATAGAAGTCTGCAAAGCTAACTCATAGTCTGCAGGTGGTTTCTATGATAAGTTAATGTGTGGATAGATGTCTGCTGTCGAGTTTTATCACATCACTCAGCACTATTGTCATACAGCATGTGTCACTGTGTACTTTTCTGCTATGTTAGCAGTGAAACAGGCTTTGTACTGATGTTATCAACAAACACTCCTGGGAAAATATGATGATTTTTTTTTTTTTTGCTTTCTAACTGTAGTCTGTCTCTGTTGGACATTAAGATGTCATAATTAATGGAGTGATTATTAATTAAGTCATAAAATACTGTTGTGGTATAACACATGATTCATTAGTTGCACAATTATATCAACAAGACAGGTCAACATTTTCTTTGTGATTAGAGAACTGATAAACACTCTCTGGCAGAACAAAATGTTCTTCATTTCTCTCTCCTTTTTCGTCATCATGATAACAGAATAAAAACACTGATGATAAAGACCTGAGGGGCAAAAGAAAGCCACACTTCTCCCTCTAACTCTCTCCATGTATAAGTTTGCCTCTGTTTACGCCTGTGTTTACAAGAATGTCTTCAATTGTAAACAACAGTATTTTAACATGCAAATGTCTCTGGTCTCATATTGTGTTATCTTCAACAGAAAAACAGCCGGGCAGCATCAAACCGCTGGGGATGTTTGCTTTGTACAAAGACATAATTTGCTTCAATTAACGGCTTTGGGCTCTTCCCTGCGGCTGAAATCAAGCTAGGGCGGTGTCTCTGTTTACCAAGAAGAGGCTACTAATAAATCTAAAAAAAGGGCAAAGGAAATTGAGCAAATGTTATACAAGAAGAGAGTGCCATGTGGTATGCAGGAGTGAAAAGGCGGCTTCACATTTCAGAGAAATAAACTGATCAAATTGATTTTAAAACTCCTGCAAAGAGCCAACTGTGTAATAGACTTTAATCAAACTGATGTCATTTCAGCAGGCAGGTGTCATAGAGAGGACCGTTAACATTTTTCATTAACAATTGATACTGGGCATGAGGACAACAACTTGACTGCACTTACACAATCACAGTAAACATTAACAAAATGTCTCCAGTGGAGATCTGTGAGTATATCTCACTAACCCTCTTTTTATGTAAATAAAAGCCCATGCAACATTTTCATGGCTCTCAGACTCACTGTAGCTAGGTATTAGAGCTGTTCCAATGCTGTTTACCTTCCTGATACCAATTCCAACACCAGAGTGTTGGGTATTGGAACTTTCTGGACTGGCTGTGCCGTGGAAAACGGGTGCATTATCTCAGCCCTAAAGTGAACTCAGAGCATGGCACAAAGGTAGAATGGTAACTGGTGATACAAATCTATAATTATAATTATTAGATTTGGCATCTTGCTTTGGCAATGAAACTGATGATGTTTTCCATGCCAATATAGCCAACTGGAGTGACATTCTTTGTGACACTTAAAGTTGGTTTTCCTGTTATTTATTGAGTTTTACAACTAAATATTAAAATAGCAATGACTCAGAGAGCCCTATCACAGGCTCTCTTTCTCTCCATTATGCTCTATTCTGGCTGTCTACTAATAATCTGTGTGTTAAAGCATGGACAGTTTGACACAGCATGACGTGATGACAGAACAGCCTGCCATTGGTTGACAGCCCCTCACAAAGCATTCGGGGGCAATGATAAAACAATATAAGAATATAAATATAAAATATATATATATAAAATATTAAACCTGATTTTTAAAAAAAGAAAATGATTGATGGAAGTTTTGGAGTCAGTATGCAAACATGATTGGCAGAACATTCCTTTCTTAACATGCAGCAATTATGGATTAAAAAAAATAGATTCCTTGTGTTAAGGCCTTAAAAGTAGGCTCTTCATTGTAAACAGGAATCACTGGTTCCTGTTTGAGAGATGATTTCCTTTTTCCCTTTTTTGTTTGTTGTTGTTTTATTGAAAAAAACTCGAAATGGTACAAAATGAAGAGCAATTTGGGAGCCAAAAGAGGCTCTAAATAGTGAGCTGAGCCAAATGACCTGGGTGTCTTATTAGAGTCACAGTTCCCATCACTACTAGTGAGGCTAATCAGACATAAATAGAGCTATGCTTCTTGTTCAGCGTTAGACTACCGTGGGTCATGTCAGTTGATGTGGCAGTCTTTACTGTGTGTCAGCACAAGTAGCATCTATACTGCCAAACCAATGTGGATGACAGCAATCCAAGAATACCACCGTATGCTGTCTGAGCTACTTGATATCAAACCATCTTCAGTATGCATTGAGATGCTTCCACACCTAGCATTAAAGATTACCACTTGGTATCCAGATACCAAAAATGGACATCTGTGTTCATGCAAGGTTTAAATGGGGCAAAAGTGATTAACTAAAGGTTTAAACATTACTTTTAATAAAGTTTTCTGTCTGCAGTAGTTTTGCTTTTAGCATTAACTTAAGTCATCACCAGCTGGCTTTTAATTTGATAGAAGTTAAAAAAGTCACTGTGTGTGAAGAAGCAAAACAGAGGCCATTCATGATCCTTTCTACATAAAAAAAGCATAAAACAAGAAGTCGGTCAGTGGTGCTGGTCTTGATTATGTGACCCTCTCTCACATTCCTCGCAGTATTACTTCTCAAGGCAATAACACAGGCTCCATTGAGCCCCGCTGCACCAACAACAAGATCATTGAGGAAGTGTCGCACAGGCTCGTCACGCACTTTCCACTGACCCCTTCGAGCGAGCCAGAGCGACACAGCAAGCCAAATCTGATTAGCCCCAGCTATGCCATAAATTAAGTGGGCATATAGCAAAAATAATCCACTGATCCACTTCTTAGCGGGGAAATCTTCGGCTATCTATCAAGCAACAGGAGTCAGATGGAAGAGCGACTGACTTTTATTGAAGGATGCTGCAGTGTGCAAGATATTATGCTTGCTGTGCATAAATATGTTTCCAGTGTTTTTTTTTTTTACTTTGAATTGAGCAAAGGAGAACGAGACATTGGGTGTCCATACCTCACAAGACATGCTTTATGTATTTATCTGGCAGATGTTTCTTGGAGCAGAGTGTATTAGTGGATTGGATTATTAGATTAGTTGAAAGCAACATTAATGTTCATTATTGGGGCATTGGAGAACCATCGAGCGCTGCTAGCCCACCATGTTTGATTTCTAAGAGACTTTACAGCTCTGAAATGACACACTTAAACACTTAAAAAGCTTGACTGAAAAGGCTGAAACACTATAAATAAAGCAGTTCAAGCGTGGGTTGTGAAAACTAAAAAATCATGTCAGACTATGCTATTTAAAGACAGGAAAAGGAAAAAACAGAAAACATTCATTCTCTACTATAAGGAAGTCCTTCCTTTATAGACAAGAAAAAATCATCAGATAAATACCCTAGTTAAAAAAGCATTCTGCTGATTCAGCTGAAGTGTCTGCTGCCTCGCTGGTGGATATTGACCTCTCCATGTTACAGCCATGTTACGACTTCACATGGAGACTGAAGTATTATGAGAGCAAACATAAATCTCATGTGTTGACAGCTCTGCTAGAAAAACACAAGCCGTTCTAAAACAGGCCAATGCTGTCACTACGAAGGGGAAAAACAATGACTCCTTACGTCAGTTTGTGGTGCTCTGTTCCAGTTGAGCTGTTGTTCTACTTCTTTTCTGGCATTTTTTCTAACGCTCTTGGTAAGGTTGTTAAGACTGTAATAATATCATTTTCCCCCAAACATAGACAACACTAGAGGTGGACATCCTAAATGTATTTATAGCTACCGAAGTATATTTGTTGACAATTATTCTCATTTCTTTCTTTTTTTATCTAGATAACTACCATGACTGAGAGTGTCCACTGGTACATTCTTCCACTGTTCAAGAAGCAATGCTCTATACTCAATCTAAAGCTTCTTACAGCATCATGCAAACAATTTTTTATTGCAATTATTATACTGTAGTCCTTCACTGGACAATAGTTTCAAAAAGCTATTTCATCTAGGAATGCACGATATGGGATTTTTGTAGATATCTGATATTTCCAAAATATTTTTAGCCCGTCCTTAGAACAAACAATTTTGAGTTTGACGTTTAAACAAATCAACAAATGTCAGTCCTTAAATCACACTTTAAGTGGGAGGAATTATAATGAATAAAGATAAAGACTTGAGCTGATGTAGGTCAGTTGGCCAAGCCTAAAACTACACTAACTTATTTCATTGTACAGCCAATATTTACAGCTGATATAGGCAGTTTTTATAGGCAAAATAACGGCTGTAAGTATCAGCAGAAATTTGTATATCTGCCGATACTGATAATTCACTTTTTAAGCTAATATCTGCCGATACTGATATAATACCCTAATTTCATTAGTAAAAGACTGCATGCAAGGCAACCCTGCTATGTTCAAGGAATGGAAAGAGGAGAAAAAACTTCAAAAGTAGTCGAATTCATCACAGGGTCATTTTGAAAGTGGGTACAATGTGAGCCAAATATGCCATGTAGGGCGTGGCTAAAATTCGCAGCTAGCTTCATCTGCCTTTGTTACTCTTTGCAGATTAATACCGTGCTTAATGTGGTTACTCATCACTTTGGTTAAGTAGTTACACAAGAGCATAACCCTCAATAGCCTACATGTGTCTTTATTTCCATGTTCTAGTTTAAAAAATGGTCACAACGTGCTGTTCCTTTAACATGCTAACTGCTAAGCTTCTTATATTTATGTCCAGCGCAGTGCTGGAGGAAAGCTCTGACAGGAAGGCTGCGACCTTTAACTGAAACTACAGTGGCTATTCTATTAGTGGTGGGAGGCCTCATTAAAGTTTTCAAAAAGCAACTGACCGGGATTTCAGGCCTGTGTTTATTTTTTTTTTAAATCAGAGGTATTTAGTTTAACCGATTCCTCAATCTTGCACCAGAATTTAACCGTTCAACTGTTTAACCAGATAACTATGTACATTCTACCACAAAATGAGGTGGGATGACCCAATCCCACACTTACCTATCATGTGCTATCACTGCTATCAGTTCAGTTGTTTACATTGGATAAAGGAAGCAGAGTTACAGTTCAGTCAGAGAACTTGTTTGGGATTGTGGGCCTAAACTCATAAAAAAATATCTTAGAAATCTGTGTAACTAACTTGTAATTATCGTGCCAAGGACCAAGGGATGCGAACTTAACTGTTTATGCCAATCCCAACTATAAACTGATACTTTTCCATGCAATGTTTCAAACTATGCAATCACAATTTTTGAAGAGATCCATAGTATCACAAAGTACTGAAGATCTAAGAGAAAGATATCGATTTCAGATGTGCATGAGGAATGAATCATTTTTTTAAAAATGCAAACACTTCCACACTGTTAAAAGCTTTTCTGCAGATGCACTACTAAAAAAAAAAAAATGGAGAAAATTCCAGGAGAACCGCCTCTGGAGTGTGGCATTCAACCAGTATTGAAATGAATCAGCATCAGTGCATCCCAAGCCTTTATATCAAAGTCATGTGCAGCTCCACACAATCACATTATTACAAAAGGGAGAAGAACATACAGAAAAAAACATAAGAATGCAGTTTCATTATGTGCAGAGATCATTCTGGTCCACTGCTATACAGTCTATGGTCGCATGAAATAAACCTCATCATCCCAGCCCACTCAGCTGCATTGCATTTTCCTGAATTTTCCCTGCTGCATCACATATCAGCTCACCCCAACATTATGCAGAAATGGTAGGTGAACATTTAGGAATGAGGTTAGCAATGTTACTTTTAGGGCAGAATAACTGCAATTTCCAGGAATACAACACCGCAAATTAACTCCACAGTGGTTGCATGTCTTCAACCTCTCTTCAATTAGCTGCAATGACTAAAAGATGTTATCACACAGTGCCTGGAATCTGACATGTTGGCAAGGTCCTTTTCACCACAGTTTAAATTCAAAAAATCAAGAGCTGAGCATTTTATTGGTAAGAGTGACCATGAAAATCTCTAAAGCTTGAATTCATAGACTTCAGTCAGCAAAAGTTTTTCAACAAACCTGTTGACTTTAAAAAAGGGGGAACTGAAAGCCCAACAATGCTAACTTATTGTGGGTTTTAGGACTCAATCTCTAAGCACAGTTTAAAAATAGTACAGGGTATTGTGCTTCCTCACATTAGTTTTTCCATTATCTCTTTAATTCTGTCTAAATTTGTTTGACTTAATTCTGCACATTTTTGTGAGCATGATTAGCCAGTTTAACCAGAAAAACTGATGATTTCTGTGAAAAAGAAACTAGTTCCTAGGATGATATACATGTTTTTCATATTAAACTGCTGAAGTGGTGCCAAATACTATGCAGTCAAGTAGTGTTGTTTTTCTCCTGTGAGCCAAAGAAGCCCACCAACTCAAATTCCTCATATGTGTTAACAGACTGAGCCATAAAAAGTGTGATTCAGGAGACAGGAGTCTGCATGTTGCTGCTCGCACAGTTCAGCGCTCTGCTATTGTAACTCTACACTGATGGTATGATGGTAGTTCCTCTTAAAGGGGGAAGGGAGGGGGCATTTTCACTGAATGGCATGAATGTCCCAAACTGGATTAACGTGTTGGTTTATATGGTGTCTGTGCAGACACGTCATGGCATTGTGATTTCTAACAATCAAGTCTTTTGTCTGCAGCGAGGCGATGGATGAGTGTGAAATCTTAGATAAAGAGAGAGCTCTGTGTTTTGGTCATGGAGTCCTCTGTAAGAGAAATGATCACTCCTGCAATAGACGTGGATTAAAGTTTCATTTGCCTGAGCTATGCCTAATAAAATCTGGCAGCTATGTGTGTTCCCGAGGGTTGTGTATCTTTTGGCACTGATCTGATTAAATTAGCTTTTGATTGCCTGGGCAGGTTGCCAGCGCTAGCGGGACTCAAATATAAAATACAAATGCTTCAAGTTTGATGGACGTGTGTGCTGCAGCTGTGTGCTGGTATCCAGGCAGAGCAGTACCAGGATAGATCATGCTGACACTGAACCAAACGTTGGCTGCCGACTGAACACTGAACACTGCCTTCAACTGTCAGAGCAGCTTGAATCAGGATCTCCAGGGTTTCCCAAACACTCCGACCCTCTGCGTCAGCATCAGGGCCTGCAGGGATTCCCCCATGGCTCGGGCCCAGCCAGTGAAGAAACTTGTGAGGTTCTTTCCCTGCATTTTTGGCAGGATAACAGAGTTAAAGCCCCACGTGCCACGCAGGCCCTTCAGAAATGTAGGTTTTGGCACAGGCACAGCTGAACGCCTGCCAAGCCACGCTGCTTCCTACTTCTTTAATAGCAGGAAAACTTGTGGTGCACAAAGTGCTGACATACACACACACACACTACAGCGCAACTCATGCTGGTATTTACAGGTGGGATACTCCTGAAACATTAAAGTGACACAATGTCAGCTTTAAGCCAGAGCCCACACCCTTAAAGCCAGAAGGCTGATCTGAAAGTAAAGACAACACAGAAAACAACCTTTATAACCCTGTAGAGGCTTATAGTTTGATCATAAGACAACAAACAGGCGTCAGACCTGTTTGTCTTGTCTCTGCATGTTTGTCATTAATGCACAGCCACTAACCAGTTTACTGGCCAACTGCCAGTGACTGCCGCTCACTGAGCCTCAATGCTTGCAGGCAAACTGAGCATGCTATTTGCATCTTTCACTTACAGCTTCCAAATGTTCTTCAAATACCCCCAAGCTGAGATCAAGCCAATGACAGGAAGCTGTGCAGATTTATACTTGTAAACGTTTGAATGACTAAGAGGTCTGCCTAACATCTTGATCTGTACGTTAAACATTATTTAACACGCAGAGGTGACAACCTGCCCGCAAACAGAACTCCATACAGAACAAACGTGACTGACACACAGGCCTTTGTGTGAACCTGAGTTTGTCACATTGCACTCACTGAACACTTGATGAGAGAGGAAGCCTGAGGGACAGGTTCAGGAATCAGGAGACAGAGGGATAGGAAGAAAATACATTCCCAGAAATAAGAGAGAGCGCAACAGGAAAGAATGAAAAATACAAACCGAAACCCCAAAGTGGAGATGGCTGAGACTGAGGGGTAGTTCGGACTACAAGCTGATGTTGCATAAAAAGTGCAAAAGCAATCAAACCTGAACTGTAGTGTAATACTAGTTTTGTAAGTTAATGATTATCTTTTGACTATTCTTTTAAATGTTTCATTTATCTTGCCTGTGCACTATTGGAAAGAAAGGAACAAGTACAGGTACACTGACTGTTCAGTTAAGATTTAGCTAAGGCACCATGATTTGGGAACCTTCTTGTATTCGGTGGTTAACCATATATAGGCCCTATGATTTCCACGTTAACGGAATCACGGAATTGGCCAATAAAAACGGAATCTACTAATTAATGTGGAAATCACAGAAATTGAATGAATTTCGCTGAAATGCTGTGTTTTTTAGAAAGAGGAATGTATATCTGGGGAATATGTTCCAGAGAATCCCTAAAGCGTGGCACAATTTGTCCCTCACTTCACAAACACTCACCCCGCCCCCTCCCAAACAACACAAAGCATGTCAAAGCAGCTGCACGAAACACCGGCAAACATCACGTAGCTCAACACGGGGCAGTACTATGCAACAACTTGGACACCTGCTCACCTCTCGGAGGCTTCAAACTTGAGTCGGATGGACTCGAGATTTTAATGATGTTCCGTAGTCTAAATGATGTTACATTTGAGTATCAATTAGCTTAATAATTCCTCTGGTAGATACTGTAGTTCCCTTTGGTTGCTTAACGAGCCAATGCATATCTGTATGAACCTAGTGGTCTGATGCAGATGGACAGACAGCAATGTATGGCGAGAGATAAGGTGAGAACCGTTACAGTCAGGAGTAGAACAATGCAGCATCAAACTGCATGGACTGTTACAGACTGAGAGAGTAAAGAACAATTTAGATAACAGGTTTACTTTTAACCATTTAACTTACATGTTACTCTCTCTTTAAGTTACTATCACTCTCTGTTTGAGAGAACATTTACATTAAACATAAGTTGGGATGTGATCATACACGTGGATGTGTCTTAAAACGGTGGAAATATCTGACTGTTTCACTGGTTATGATTATTTTTTATCAGGGTTATCCAAATAACTGCTCCGTGGCCACCTGTGGCCCTTTTTCAATAAATTTAAGGTTATTTCTATTTAATTATTGAACATTTGATTCATTTACATAAACAGGACACTCGTTTTCATGTTAAAATTAGTGGAAAGGTTAAAAAACGGAATTCCAAAAAGTTACATTGGAAAAAACGTGATTTGGCAAAAAATAAAACAGAATTTGGCAACAAATAAAATGGATTTCATAGGGCCCTGCATAAATATTGTCTAATTTGCACTGGCAACATGTTGATACCAATGTATTTGTGCAATTTAAATATCTTGCAGGTTTAGATGGATTCATTTCTTTCAGCCCCTGTTTGAAACAGATGTTTTTTTTGTTCATTAAAGCTTTGGCACTTTTATCCCCATCATTCCTTAGATTAAACGCGGCATCAAAAAGTATCAGGAATTTCCCCCACCTTACTTACCAATACTTTGCCGGACAACAGACCCACATCAGCTGAAGTCTTTGTCTTTGTTCACCCTCATTGCTTTAACTTTTAAGTTCCTGTAAAGTGAAATCGAAGCTTTTTGTGTTACCGCACTAGATATGTTGGAATAAGGTTGCAGTTAACGTGAAAATACTTAGATCTATGTATGACTACATTTTTTATTTCAACCATTATAAAGCTGATCACCTCTTTCCTGGGTTGGTTTTATTTGATTGGGTGTGGCTTAGGCTCATTAAACTGACACACCCACACCTGCCTCATTTTTCAGGATTTTGAAGCTTAACATTATACACTCAGAGATATTTTCCATGCCTGAAATTTAGCCTGGTGGTTCATAACACATTTGACTGTAATACAGCAAACCTAAAATAAAGATTTTGAATCACTCTACAGGGATTTTAAAGTGCGTTTTCAGGATGTAAGTTTTAGGTTTGAACCACATTTATGTATCAGTATTGGCTAAAATGAATTTGTGAGAACGATGATATCGTCAAAAATCCAATGCTTTGACACACTTTGGTACTGATTTATTAACATTTTGCCTAGGTTCTTACTTATGTAACTTAACATATGTGCAATCTGAAGTGTTTGCAAGAAATGTTCGTTTTCATGAGATTATAGCAATAACAGATGAAAAACTTTATAAATCAACCGGGATGCCTAGAAAGACGAGTTACTTTGTTAAAGTTAAAGGTTAAATTGCAACACTGAAATTGTAATATCAATACTACTGAACATCATTGCCTCTTACACTTTTACATTAAACTGTGAGTTCCTATAGAAATACAGCACAGAGGGAAGTTCTTTATATCAAGAGCAACAACAGGAGTCTTTATGTAAATCTTGTTTCATAACATTGTTTTACTTCAGGCCAGCCTATATAATGCAAAACAGAGAGAAAACCTTTTAAGACTTGAACTTGTTCACCAGCCATACGTTTCTAATCCACATTGCCCCCAGACCCCTCATCCCCTTGCTGCAGCATTTCTCTCCATTAAAAACTCTGAGCTGGTGCACTTCTGCAGGATACCATATGTCAGATTGGACCAAACAGATTAGTGTTGCAACTTCTGGACAAGCCTCTAAGGTGATTGGAGGGTGATGGGGTGCAGGGTGCGATAAGGGCCCAGAAATCTCTCTTAAGAATTTCAGTGCTTAATAATCACACCCAGAGGCCAAATGTTCACTGATAAACATCTCACACTTTCTAGGAAGCTGAGAGCATTTTACATACTGCACATTTTTCGGGGCTGAAGTGTTTATTGACATACAGTAAGAAAGCAGGTGCATCAAACCCAACCAGTTTTTAACTCAATGGCTGTTGGTTTATCTTTCTTATCACTTTTTCTACAATGACATCCTCTCTCTTCATTGTGTTCTGCTCCACTTGAATACTGGTACAGGTATATAATTGCTTAACTGCCTTTTATTTTGTAATGTGATGTGCCACTATAAGCCAAACATGTCATCATACCAATTTCAGAGTAAAACTTTTATCATAACATGCTCCTGTTGTCTTACTGGTGTCCCACATAGAATTTTGACCACTTGTTACATGTTTTATTCAAATTTCATATTAGAAGGGGGCATAAGCCACTGAAACTGCCTTTAAATCAAACGAAGACAGAGAATTCCGACTAAAAGCAGGCTAATTGTTGAACAGATCTATATGTTTACGGTCATTAAGATTAAGTGCTATACGAGGCTCTAAAACCAAACCAGCTTCCTGTGTCTGTTCATCCCTGCCCCCACTTCTTGGTGAGAAACTATAACACCAACCACAAACCAAGTCAGTAGTTTTGGTTGTGGCTGTGAGGTTTGTCAGCTTGATGTAACACTCCAGAAAAAACTACAGTAAGAAGACTTCCCCTCACTCTTTTTTAATTCACTTGTGAGACAACATTTCTGGTCTGTTTTCTTTATTATGATTCCAGAGAGAGGTGTACATGGACTGCTATATTTGATAGATTTTACCACCACCTTGTTTTAGCAGTGATGCCAGCTCTTTGTGTGCATGTCACTGCCCTACCATGCTGGACTTGACTTAATCTCAGCCACTACAAAATGCTGATGGAGTCTTGTATCTGCCTGTTAAGACCTTTGTTTTGAACTTCCCATAAAATACCAACAACCATGTGAATTTAACCTGCAAGAGCCCTTACCAGCCTTCACTCATGTGATATGAGTGAAAACTGTTTTTTGTTATTTTTACATCTTTGCATATCTTTACATGTGGGTTGTTTGTACATGTTTGGCTTCTCTGTAGTCAGGTTTAAACTCCTGGTATGGATAATTACAGCCTTGCAAAACCCATATTACTATAATAGCCTATTACAAAACAATTGCAATTATATGTGAGAAGCAAACAGGCCTATAAAGCAATGGAAATTTCATTCATAAGGCCACTTTTAGGTCCAAATCCCTATTTGAACAATCAGCTTTTTCTTTTTGAAGGATCAACATATGAAATACCTAACCTACTTAACTCATACTAGATCCTAGGACACAAAGAGATTTTGAAAAGGGGTTAGTTACGAAGTCATGTATGATCGGGCACTTCTTATTTAATGGCGTTTCAATCTAAAAGGCCACAATTTTAAAGTGCAAGAGTGGCATTGTGAAGGCCCTGCCAATAAACAGCATATTGTCCTGTCTTTTACCACCCAAATAACATACGTTTTAAGGGCCCACATGTTAACGTCACATGGACTTGTCTTGATATACACGTAAAAGGGAAGAAGTATAAACAGTAAGGTTAGTAGATGTTTAATGACGTTGTAAAAACACATTAACGTGAATATGGTGGGATGAAACTGTACTGGACGTGCCGCCGCCATGAGCGACGTAATGTAAACCTCATATCAATAAGCAGATTTTGGCACTTCACAGAAAACGCATGGGCAGTTGGATATCCGATAAAGCTCAAGCACAGGATAATACTGTAATTAATCAGCTTGGGATATTAGCTGAAGTAGCTAGCCAAGTTTTGGTTTAACATGTGTGGCAGTGTTTAAGGGAGAACACTTAGCGGTCGATACCCGAACGTGAGCTCACAAGTTAGTTTTGTAGCTAGCCGTTAGCTAAAGTTAAACACGACCACCGCCACCTAAAAATTGACACATTTTACTTTTACCCCTATAGATTCCTTTTAAAAAGGCGTAAACACAGAAAACTGCTTTTTAAAATATTAAACAGCTTCCCTCTTACATTTTACCACAAGAAATAGTGCCTGCACAGTGAGCGTAGGTTGAAATTCTCTCGTCGGTTGACATATGGCAGGTGAGTCCATCCGCTACCGTAGCGATAGATTATTGATCAGGCGATTTAATAAGATCGCGCCGATTAAAAAAAGCTGCGTTTTTCATTGTTGAATGAAACATTAGCGGAAAAAGAAGGAAACCAAGCAACAGTACTTATTCTGTAACACGTGAACGGCACAGATAATGAAAAACAAACATAAAAGAGGTATAAACTTACCACATCGGCTTCCGTTCCGTTTTTACACTCTTTGGAACCGGAAGGAACATTCCTGTTTTCCCCGTCTCTGAACGCAGCCTTTCCCTCTTCGTTTACACACACAGCCCAAAACACAAAACGGAGGAAGAGCAGAGGTGGTTCGTGTGTTTATCAGCTGGAATTAAAGTGGTTTCATGTGACTGCATGATATCCACGCAATCGGCCTTTGCGTGTAATTGTGTTTTCAGAGTTAGAGTGTCGGTGTGAGAGCCCCCGCAACGTTCAGACAGACAGTGAGAGAGAGGCGTGGAGAGCCTCTCCGGCCTGCACACTCACATCATTGGTTGACAAACAGTAATCAGATGCAAATTCCTAACCTCTGAATCAGCAGGGGCCAGCCCCCCTCTAATATCCCCCTCCACCCTCCAGAGTAGTGGGTGTCGATAAAGGATGTGAGGTAAAAAAGTGGGCAGGAATTGGGGTAAGAAGATGGAGATGCAGCATGAGGGTGAGACAGGGGGGCCGGTTAAGGATGATTCATAATCTTAAACGAACTTTACACCACCCCTCACGAAAGTGCTACGTGGAAAAATCCGTAACTTTACCGAAACAGACATTTACTTGGTTTCATAAACAACTATTACAGCTGGAAATTTGTTTTAAAAAAGAGACTTCATTTTGGAAAGGTTGTATAATAAAATAAATAAACACCTGGAACTATTTTGATGAAATATTTGATATTTTTCAAAAATCAAAGAAAAACCAAAGATGCTGTAGTTTCCAGCTTCTCAAATGAAGACCTGGCGCTTCCCTTAGACAACACAAGCTACTAAACACTTTACCTATTTTCTGACACAAGTGAGTAAATTATTTCTTCAATCAAGAACATATCTGGAGATTGATTCACTATAAAATAGTTGAAACCTAACAAGCAATTTTATACTTTTTTCTTGGGGGATAAGCACTAATTTACGATGGGATTTATTTAAGAATGATGTAGGCTACTATAAACGTCTGTTTCATTTTGTGCTGTAGGTCAGTCAACCTTATTCTGTGGAGAGTGCGCTGAATGATTTGGAAAAATAATCTAATTATTATTATTATTATTAAAAATTATTTACAGGACTATTACACTACAGTAAAAGTACAGGTAGTCTTGTTAAAATTTACTGAGTAAAAGAAAAACTACCAGTCTATAAATCTACTCAAGTAAAAGGAAAAAGTACTTGATTTAAAGTTTACTTTGAGTACTGAGGACTGAGTAGATATTAAAGAGTTTTACCGCAAAATGTGATCTTTCCTTATTGGTTAGAAAAAGAGAATAGATCTCCAAACAGTTTGTTCAGGTAAAGTCACACCTCTATAATAAAGTAAAATACACAGAAACAAATGACAGGGTTAATGAAACTCATTTAGTAAAATTTTACACCTCCAAAGTGTCTTCATTGTTCCACACTACATAGTTGAACCACACTTTTGTAAGTGTTGATTATTTTACAATGTGACAGAGCCGCAATAAATCGTGGCAGGGTGGATTGCCTTTGGAAGAGAAAAGCAGCAACTCCAACTCAGTGGATAACTTCACTCATGGTGCAATGTGTCTCACATCAAAAACAATCCACTAGAATCCTGACAAAAACCCACCAGGAATCACTGTACAACAGGCAATATCCAAACACAACTAAACACATCTAAATAAACAAATGATCTAACAAATCTAAACACTCTGCCCAAGGGCATGATGGGGAACTTTGCCCACGCATCCCCCCAGATTTTAAATTGCAGCAGGCAGAGCTTTGATCAGTTGACTCTTTACAGAGTTACACCAACACTGATGAAACAACACCGTCAATTAACCCCTGAGGACCGTTTCACCCAGAATGGAGTTAGAATTACACTGCAGGTGTAAAAAACAACTCTGAAACATTCCAGCTTTTGCTGTGTTCAACAGCTGTTTTGGGATGTGATGTGGAATCATTCTCTCTGTACTTGCTACTGTGCAGTCAACAGAGGTGGAAAAATTACAACTGTAGTATTCTTTAGTAAAAGTGGAGTTACTCTGGTTAAAACACATTAAGTAACAGTAAAAGCACTGGTTTAAAAATATACTCAAAAGTACATAAAAAACACTCAATTACTGTAATTTGAGTAAATGAAATTAGTTACTTTCCACTCCTGAAGACAACCAGCATTTAATATTCGTTGCCCTAGGATTAATTTTGCTTGGTTAAAATAGCAAATCGCATTGTTTTAATTTCAGAAACTCTCACAATACTCATTTAAAAAATATGAAGGGGGTTGAGTGGTGTTTCAAGTTCACGGGGACCCACCTAAGCTCAGTTTCGCCTATTTTTAACAATCAAACATGCCAAGTCCTTCTAACTGGATGAATGGTGGTCACAAATTGATTATTAATATCCAAAAGGAGATTTTACATGCCTGATTGTAACTACTGATTTTGTTGGCACTTAAAGACATGTAAACAACTATCCAGCAGGTATAACTGTCAGTGTCACTGAGTGTTTTATTATATCAAACATTTAAAATGCTTTACATGTGAAACAAAGGCATACTAATACTTTCTCTTTCTTTCTTTACAGTACCCTATAGCAGAAATTGCATGTTCTAGCCAATATAAATACACACACTGATCATCTTTCCAGTGCAGACAAGGATGTGTTTTCTTTTCATATTTTGACAGCACCTTTATGTGACAAAAGAAACAATCCTAAAGTCCAGAATGGGAAAAACGTAACCACAATGTAAACAAACACAAGACTGAACATTTCACACATGTGGTAAAAGCTCCATATGTTTCTGTAGTAAAAGGCTTAAGCCATTTGGCCACAGTAGTTAAATAATGTCTGCGTCCAAAACAGTCTACACCGCTCTCAGCCTGTGATTGCTTTTAGTATGAAATGATCCCTGGCCATGTTCCATCTTGGCTATTTCCAAATCTAACTATGACATATGGCCTGTGAGTGCTGAGTGATCAGTGGCCGGTTGCAGCTGTTAAATAAAATGAAGACCTCGAGATATTTGAAACATGAGAAATGATCTGCCCCATCACATGAAAAAAGATCCAGGACAGAAGTTCCCTGACATGGTGAGAAATTAAATTAGAATTAAACATAGCCTTATGCTCTGTGTGGTGGTGACAACTATAAATTCACACTTGATATTAAAATACCTAAACACCAACTTCTGTCCAACGTAAGGTAGACTCTGCCAGAGAACAGTCAACGTGGCAAATGACTGTTTTTATAACCACTTTAATGTGGGGATTAAAATAAGGGGAGACAAGAAGTGTTGAAATCTATTTGGGAGAACTCCACAAACCTTTTATTGGCTTTGAGGAAAAAATGAAACACTAGAAACTAATATAATATTTAATTATTATTTGATATTTAATTTCAGGCTAATATTTGAAGCATTTGTTCTTGATGATTATTTTACACTGACTTTTCTAGTGAATTAAATGAAAACTCACACAACATTGCATTTGAAGTTCTTCAAGGTCCTTCATCACAAGTAGTCAAAATGAAAAAAATCACAACAAAGTATTCAGCCTCTTTTCTAAGACTATTTTGTCCCTGATAACCCCCCTCCAAATAAATGTTGCTTTTCTGCCCCTCTGCTAAACTGGTTTTAAAAAACTTTGACATCAAAGCTCCAGTTTTCTCTGATCTTTAATTGCGCACAGACATATTAAAGTGTAATTTATAAAAAGTAAACAGCATCAGAGTGGAAGTTTGATAGGCGTTAATCTAGATTATTAACCTACCATTTCTTACAGCTGCTTCTTTGAGTTTCATATCAGTGCACAATTTAAAATACTACACATGGTATCTGAGTTGTTTCTTTGCACTGTTGCGCCATCTAGTGGCAGATAATGAGACATGCAGAGTCTTCCTACAGCGCTGGAAATCTGCTATGCTTTTATAAAATACCTTCTTCTCTACCATTAATGCTTCTCAAGAACTGTGATGTTCATGTGTTAAAATCCACTCAAAAACCTCTCTAATGTTAAGGTCCAGCTGGCATTAACTGTGTATTTTGCTTTTGAATAGGCTGGTTAACATTATAACTGATCATACAAACAAGCAGTATTTATGTTTTTAAACGTCCAATGTATTGGTATGGTGAGCTCGACAGCTGAGAGGAGGATCAGGAGAGCCATAACTATTAAGCCACATCCATTTCCTGAGAGGGGCGGGGTCAGACTGCTCATTAAGGTTTAAAGCCACGGACACAGAAACCGCTCATTCTGAGCAGGGCTGAAACAGTTTTTTCAGACATGCAAAAATCCAATACTGGAGTGTTTTTTTCAGAAACAAACTTCACAGACATGTTTTGGGGACCTCTGAGAATAATTTAAATGTGTCTTAAAAAGGTAAAATATGTGACCTTTAACAAAACACTACTCTGAAAACAGGAAATATCTTAAATCCTTTAATAGATGCAGTTATGATTATAAATAGGTACTGTAGTACACACACATATCATTATATACACACGTCAAGAGTATAAAGCTTTCAGACTTTTAGAGGCTTCTCCGATCCAAATGTTGGCACAAGTCAAATATCTGAGTTCAATATTTACAGCACCACATGTCAAACTACTTCTACACGGATTTAAAAAGTTGGCAGCACCCCGAGGTGCTGGGGTGAACATGATCATAACAAGTTCATCTTGCAGATACAGTACTCAGAAAATGACACCATGTGAGATCACAACATGACATTCAGTGTGAGAAGAAGAAGAAAACCTGAGAAATCAGATTTTGATGCCACAAACACACAAACTTTGGTAGTTTGACAAAACACACCAACAGGTCAAGCTTTGTTACACTGCCTACGACAGTATAAGAAAAAAGAACACCGTTGTTTAAATAACCTGTTTCCAAAATCCAGTCAAGTACAAATGTAGAAATATATGTACAGAGAAAAACAGAGAAACCTGTATTCATAAGGCAGAAGTGCTGTTCTTGGATTGTAAATGTAAATACTGGCTTTTCTTTTCACTGTCATAACACTTTTAAGTGGCTGTTTTTCTACTAATGTAACAAGTCTACTGCATATACAGTATAATTCCTCATCATACCATCCGTACATGGGAAAACAAGGCTTTAACATTGGAGTTTTGTAAACAGAGTTGGCTTTGTGCATACTGCAAGAAATCCACAACTATGTCTGAAAGTACAGGGGTATATGTTTTTTTAACTTTATCATAGCTCCTTATTTTAATGACAATGACTGATGTAACATTCACACTATGTTTATGCCAGTGTGAAAGCAGAATACAATCACCTATTGTAATTAGAAACAGACTCAATCTTAAAGCCTGTATAAAGTTTGTTTACAGCCAATCTACATATATATATGGACAGTTTTACAGTCTACAACATAAGCATATACCTTAGCTGATGTCCTAAAAATGCAGCTCAAACACAACTGGTGTAGAAAAGATGACATGGCTCATAAATCATACAGAGAAAATCATCAAACAATTACTTTATATTAAAAGTATACAAAAAGAGGTTATTTTGCATCCTTGTTGGCAGATTTCCTATGATGAAGAGTGATGTGTCTGTGCATAAATGTAGAGAGATTATTAATATTCATGCTTCGTACCTCACATCTTACATAAATCCTACAGGATAGTCTTTCAGACAGAGATTTGTTACAATGAGTCTCAGGTTTTTATACAAGGATGGGTTCAGAGTAAATGTAACAATGCTTTTAGTTAAAACTATTGTTGCCTACCGTGATGACTTTGTGCTTTATTGAAATTAATATCAAATAGGAGTTCACCAACCAGTGGTGACACTAGAGTGTGAGGGTCAAAAATCTCATCAGTCAATTAGCAATGGAGAGAATTTCAGCTGACTTAATTTATACATTAAAAAATATCCCCCCATTTTCCCCTTAATCTGTTGACACAAATTGAATATTGGTTTAAAGATTTTCAGCTCTATTAGTTCATCTTTGCCAGAATGTTTTTGCTATACAGACAGCTGTTTCTATCATTGTTTTTATAACTAAGAATAGTGCTTGAACTTGTTTTTGTAAAGGTCCAAATCACCAGGAACTTTGATTACAGAAATCTCATTTAGATTCAATGATGAAAAAAGCTTCTTAAAGCTGTTTTTCATGCAATCAGATCATTCTTACAATAATTCTGCTGAGGAAACAGTTTAATAGCTAAAATATTTGATTTTAAGCCAGAAATGTAACACGGTCTTTGAGAGGTCAAATAAAGGGTGCTCTGAACATAGGCCTGGTAAATAACACAAACCCATTTAGCCTAGATGACAAAAAATGCAGCATGCCAACATGCCTGCTGCACACTAGCTTATAGACTATTATTCAAGAGGCAACTTTTAAACTTTTTACCCCTACAACAACACTGTGAGTTGTTCTGGATTAAAAAAATCTAAATCAACGACAAAAACCAGGGACTAACCGAGAAAAAAAAGCAAGTGTTTCTCAGCTTTGACTTCAGAACTTTGTTGATGTTAGACAGATAGCGCTCCTTGCCTACATCTCTCCCAGCAGAGCTGTGCAGAGGAAACATGGCAAGAGCCTGTCTCAGCTCATCTGCTCCAGGTAGGCAGACAACAGATGTCCAGGAGGGAGAAACTCTTCTTGTTTGTTCACTACTTCAGTCTGGCGCAAGCCATTGTAGTCGGTACCTGAGAATACAACAAACAAACAAGCAAAAAAAGAGAGGATTTGAGGGCTCTTGTGTGACTGAAAAACAAGAAGCTGAGGACCAACCAAGCAGTGTGCATGATTATGCAAACAGGAAGTTGCTGAGGTTAAGTCTATCAGCTTCTGATGTTTAATATGATACAAATAATTGTGTAATGACTGACTGCAATATCTGCCAGTATTTCCTCTTAAAACTTACCCTTTTATTTCCAATAGTGTGGGCATTAATTATTTTACTCTGTACTACAATGAAAAAATCACTGTCTATTATCCAGACAACATTCTTGATATACTACTGGCCTGATTGTAAGACAGTTTTTTCACTGAAACACCTGAAAAGTGAGGATGTCTAATCTTTAGAGTGTACATTTTTAAATGTCAATACAGTGGATAATCTGCTACCACTCTCTATCCCACAGACACATGCTCTGCATGTGTAGGTAAGCAGAGACATGGAGAGAGATTTGCTGCTAAAGCTCATCTTCACTGTATGGAATAATGAGAAATAGAGTTCTGAGTGAATTGGAGGACATATTGGTAGTATTAGGAACATTTTCAATGTTTTTATATTTATATTGTTTTCAAATAAGATGTTTTATTTCTTTAAAAAGTTTTCCTTTTCAAAAAGTCTTTTTAAAAGATCTGTCTTGAAAATGGTGGTCATCTTTCGATAAGGGTCCTCTTCTTTTTGTGCAAATAGGGTAATATTTAAAATGAAAAACACTAAACAGACTGATTAATTAGTCACATTTTTCTGGTATAAATTTCCACTCACTTGCAGAGACGAGGTCCATGTACTGGCAGACGGCATGAAGCAGCAGTCTCTCAAAGCTGAACACAAACAACAGAGAAAATGATGTTTCACTCCTCCTCTGCTTTTATCACAAATACTTTTATATTTAAACAGTTTTCCATCATAGATTTCAATATCCAATTAGGAAGTTCTGTGACAAATTTACAAGTTTAGAGATTTATCAGATGCCCAAAGAGATTATAATTCTTGGAGCTAGGACTTAACATCATGTGACTATCAGCAGGTCAACTTTAAAAAAAGTGTTTGCATGTGAAACTAAACTCACAGGAACAGCTTCTTTTTTTTTTTTTAAGATTTCTTTTTGGGCTTTTTTGTACCTTGATTAGATAGAGGAGGACAGTGGATAGAGTCAGAAACAGGGTCAAGAGTGGGGGTGAGACATGCGGTAAAGGGCCTCAGGCTGGATTCGAGCATGGGCCGCCCACGTACACGGGGAGCGCCTTTAACCACTAGGCCACCTGCTTCCCACAGGAACTGCCATTAAAATAAATAAGCAACCTGTGCAGTACAGGGTGAGTGTTAGGCAGAGTGGCTGAAAATGTAGCCATATACAGTGCTTAACAAATTTGTTAGACCACCTGTCATATTTGTCTCAGAAACCATCCAGCATCATTAAGTGCTTTAATGCGGACTCTTTCATTTTCACTGAGCTCTCCACATTTTACCATTTTGAACAGGAATGAGGAATTTCAAACTGAATTCACCTTTTTAGACCCAAATTTGAGCCGGCTCACTGTGCTTCTCTGAGAAGTCAGAAATTAATCAGGCATAACATTCAACCACTAAAACTAATTTTTCTCTTCAGGAATGCAAGTAAATAACTATAATTTGACATATTAATCAAGAAATAACAATGTGCTTTACTATTTTTTCATTTTTTTTGTAAACCTGTAAATTTGAAAATTCATGGATAACAATAATTACATTTTAGCATTAAAAAATATCATTTGGACTAAAGAGCTTCGACATATTGGTGTATTAACCATTGCAGAAACATAAAAAATGATTTTGGTAATTACCAGTGCTGTTAATTTAGGGCAGCTGTGGCATAAACCTTACTTTGGGTGATGGTCTAATAAATTTGTTAAGCACTGTATATATATCTATGCAAAATCTTTATTTTTGGATGTTTAAAAAAAAAAACAGAATATCAGCAAAATTAAATTCAAGACTGGGATATTTTCCCTCCCAGCACCAAGGACCCAATCAGATACCCTTTTCACATTTAAACTGATCTAAGTATGAAAGCATGATAGTATGATAAATAAGCAGTCACATTACCCCAGCAATCTTCTAGATTAATTCCTAATAAAATTGTCAATAAAATTAATGGAACCTGATCAACACACAGCACATTTAGAAAGCATTCAAACCCCCTTCACTGTTTTCACTTCAGTCAGTTAAATTCATTTTTATTCTCATTAATCTACACTCAGTACCCCATAACGACAGTGAAAACAAGTTTTTTTTTTTTTGCAAATGTATTAGAAATAAAAAAATAAACCCTGAATCATTACATTGACATAAGTACACATCTGACAATGCATATCTGAGAAAAAAAAAGCCATGAAGTCAAAGGAACTGCCTGAAAAGACAGGATTGTTGCAAAGCACAGACCTGGGGAAGACTACAAAAAAGTTCTGCAGTCCTTTAGTGCAGCAGAATTTGATCAGATCTGTACTTTGCAACAATCCTGTCTTTGAGCTCTGTAGGCAGTTCCTCTTAACTTGTTTTTGCTCTGATATGCAATATCAGCTGTGAGGCCTTCTGTAGAGATGTGCCTTTCCAAATCATGCCCAATCACTTCAATTTATCACAGATGGACTCCAGTAAAGTTGTAGGAAAATCTCAGCAACAATCAGGAGATATAGGAGGAACCTGAGCTAAATTCCAAGTGTTTTAGTGCCACCTTTGGACAAGAATGTATGTCTCATCTCTTTGCAGAGTTTGCCCTGAACATTTGTCAGTCATATTTTCTGATGAAATATCTTATCCTGCTTTTTCATCAGATACATTAATATATATGAATATTTGCTGTGGGAAATGGAAACAAAGTCCACACATTAATTCACTTTCTCTGACACTTACCCCACAGCAGTTACAGGCTTGGATATGTTTATATGCTGATGACTTTTCTTGCTTTTGTGGCTCAAACAGAGGCATGGTATTTGTTTAAGTCAGCTTCATGGCCACCTACAGCTTACATAGGTTTGACTATGATGTGTCCTAACAGCCTGTGGTCACACTCAACATTTTGTAACCAACATTAGGGTCTGAGTCAGGCCTTTTTCTAGTGATTTTTAAAGGTTTTTAAACTAAAGGGAAGCAGTTTAGATAGAGAAAGACATTCTACCTGCTGGAGAGGTGAGTTGTGTAAACTGAGTGAGGTTGAGCATTGAAGAAGCTCAGAAGGTTTTCCTCAAGTACTTCCAGAGTTCCCTGTGAGGAGAAAAATGGGAGTGTTAAAGCAGCAAAGAAGTTTTAATCAACAACAATGTGTTGTCAAACTGGTTTTTGTGACTCATAAACCTGGTCACACCGGTTTGTGGTTTTTAAAGGTCACGCTTTTGTCTAAAAATAGCTTCGAACAAAAAGGGAAGCCTTAAGGAGAAAATGCACTTATGAAATTGTGATTGAAAGAAAAAGCTGGTTTGTAGTCTGAGTTTGACGCACAGCAGAGAAGAACAATTTCATAGGCTTTTCCCTGAGTAACTATGTCAATTAAGAGGACGGGGCCTTGACAAGAACTAGAAACTTTGGGAAATATTCAAAAACCAGAAGATGTGATTTCACTCACTATGGGGATTTGTTTCCGTCTCAGTGTGGCTCGTAACCTGCGATCGATTCTTTGAAAGCAGTCCTGAGCAGTAAAGGCAAGATTTACTGTGGAGAGAAGATTGAAAGTCAGCCAAATCGCTGCACATTAAACAGCCCACACAAAAAAGCACAACATGCTGGTGCTCACCATTCCTCTGGTCTTTGAGATGTTTGGCAGTCATTTTCTTCTTGGCCCCTTCCTGTTCCAGCAGGGATAAAAGCCTCTCCTGTTCTTCACCGGAGCAATTCATGAAGTCACTCCATGGCTATAAGACAAGAAATGCTAATAATTACTCATATCTCATACTTTACTGAACAATAATACATGTTTATTCATTGCTTGTGCATGTGATCATGCTTGGATCATAGATGTGACATGCTTAAGTCTTAATTTTTTAGTCTTATGTGTTCAAAGGAGAACTTAAAGAAGAAAACCAGACCCTACGCAACTCCTGCTGCTATATTCAAGCCAAGCTTAAGACAACTTACCTCTATGTAGTTTCCATTGGTGCAGGCTTCAGTGAAGATAGATGGGATTGCTGGGTTACTGCAAACCTCCAGATCATCTTTGGAGCACTCATCCCTCTCAAGAAGATTAGCAAGAAAGCGAGCTGATTTTCAAAGAGGAAGAGAGAGAGAAAGACAGTGTTGATACGAGCCACACCTCAGTGATATTTATTAAACATCAATGCTGATTAAAACAAAACTTGACAATTACATATAAATACCCCTTTTCCCTATTATTAAAGGCACCACAGACTTAAATGGCTTTTTTAAGCATGATTCAACCTACAGATAATGTGAAATAAAACCTTACTGTTCTCTTGTCGACGGAGGCTTTTCTTGCCTTTGGCTCGAGGAGTGAGGTCAGAGTTGCGGATGGCTTGGTTGATGTAGAACTGCTTCTTTTTGGTGGGAGACACTCGCTTGGCGGGAGAGCTGGGCAGGGAGGTGCATTTACGCTCCTCTATCAGGCTGGGAAAACGAAGAGCAAGATGTCAGATTAAATACATTTAATCCTGAAAGGTAAGTGTAAACTCCTCAGATCTTTAGTTTGAGTTATTCTTATTTTAAAGGGATGAAGTTAAATGTCCTCAATCTGCAACATATAATATTCAGTGACTGTCATAGGTTTCTTAAAATGGCTTTAAAGATTTAGTTCAGAGTGCAGAGATACGAAAAGAAACTGCGATCACAGGCATAGTGCAAAGAAATCATGCCTTTAACAGTATATACAGTATCATTACACCACAACCTTATAAGGGAAACATATATGAGATGACAGAAGAACAGTTTTTTTGCCGTAAAGGATAACGACTTTCACCCAGATGCATGCCTGCCTAAGTCCGTTTTATCTCTGCAGCACATTACAGTGAGCTAGGAACAGCCTACTGCAGGAGCTTCAGATGTAGGTCAGTGGGTGTTGTGTGAAGACCGCCTCATCTGGGGTATTTTGGCTGAGTTGCCAATATGCTCAGTTGATGCAATTTTTAGCCCGTGCCATGCAGGTTGTTCACAGCACTGCAGCAGCATAATGTAATGCCACCTCTGCCTATGTTGCCTCACACAAGATCTATTACAATATTGTTATAACATGCCAACTACAAGAAACCCGATCTTCCTAAATCAGATATTTAACCACAGATTTTACCATCAATACTTTCCCGACTAGTACTTTATCTCACTGACACTTTATCCTAACATTTTCTTCTTTGAGATGGACGCCATAATCTCATTGGAGTGGCTTATTCCCGAATACCCGCTCTCTATTTGACTCTATGAAATTCAAGACACCATGACAACAATCAGATCCAGGTCAGCTAACTGTTTAGGTGCCAGTAGCTAAAGAGGCTAGCAAGGACAGAAAATTACACCCAGTCGCCTGTTTATACCTTAATGGGTACGTTAACAAACAGAAAGTATCAGTTGTTGAGTTGTATTTATTTACAGCGGAGCTTGCTATATTTCTCACACAGTTTACAAGCCCTTCTACTGTAAACGAGTGACCTGGCTATTTAAATGGAGCTGTGAGCTAACTCAGGCTGAAGCTAACGGCTGGCTAACGAAACACTCATAATTTTTACTCACATATAATCCTGTTCGTCATTGTTATCTGTCAAAACGACCATCTTATTCCAGCAAAACACACGGAAAAGAGCCACAACCTGAATCCTTACAGCAGGTGTAAAAATACAGACAGGTGGACGGAGAGGGAATAAAATCAAAAGTTAAAGCACCGAGTTTGTTTGGCAGACTATCGCCTAAGTAGCTAAGCTAGCTTCTTAGCTGCTAGCTTGGCAGTGGGCTGAACCAGCAGAACAAAAATAGCTGTTGTCCTCCCACCAACAACAAAGAGTGGAGGAAAAGTAAGAGTGCTCACTCGGTCTTCTATTTAGTTACAGTTGATTTGACCGAAACGTTTATCACAAAGCACTCCAACAATCACATGTAAGAGGAATTTTTATGTATTCTTTAACATCACCACTCTGTTGTTTGTTTCTGTGAACAATACTCACTGTTCACATTACACAAGGAAATGTAAACTGTCTAGAGAAATATGGGCATAAATTGTGAACAATTAAGGCGTAATTATAATTATGCCATAATTGTATTGTGCCCCCCCCCCCCCCACACCCCCACCCATTATTGTCCATTTTAGCAACCTTTTGCCCATTTTTGACACTTTGTAACCCATTTCACTACTTTATCAACTAGTGGATACTACTATGTTTTACAGCTTGATTTTTTTGCTACTTTTATAACCCTGTTTTTGTATTTCCCTAAACGATTTTGCCTTTCTAGTGATTTTTCTTGTAACCTGTTATTGCCACTTTATTCCAATTTTGCCACTTTTCAACCCATATTTGCCACTTTTTTGCCTATTTAAGCATTTTTAACCTATTTTCCATTTTTCCAGCCACTTTTATGCTCATTTTTGCTACTTTAAACACATTGACAACTTCTAAATTTTTAACCCATTTTCACCTTTTTCTCCCTCCAATATTTTCCCATTTATTGCATGTTTGTAACAGATTTTTGCCCCCTTTTTCATTTATGTAACATCTCTTTTCCTCTCTTTTTATACTTTTAGCTTTTTTTTTTTACACTTTTTGCCATTTCAAACCAAATTTTTAAAATAATTTATGTTTTCTCCATCCATTTTTTGCATTTTGTGAACCTTTTCCCACCTTTTCCCACCTTTTCCCAATTTTATTCATCAATTTTGGCCACTTTTTGTGATTTTTTGCCACTTATAACACATTTTGCCTCTTTAAGCCATTGTCACAGTTTTTTCCAACCACTATTCCAATTTTGCAATTCAAAAACCATTTTTGCCACTTTCTATCCAATTTTTGCTAATTTTAGCCTTTTTTTTTTCAATTATTGAATTGTTTTTCCACTGAAGCTATCTCAGTTCATTCCACTTAATTTTCTGGCATCCTTATTTTTGTGCACATCATGGCCTTGCTCTGAAACTTGCCATTACTTTCCAAGATTTAGTCAATGTACCCACCCACAATGTTATCATTACCAAAAAAGGTAATTCTATTTTCAAAAAAGAGGGTTACATTTTGAAAAAATGCAATTTTTTACAACAGCATGAAAAAATACAATTCATTTTGTTGATTTGATAAGCATTTTTATCATTCAGGTTTAAAATAAAACCTGGTTTTCACAGCTTAACTTTACAGTGGACCAAGATTTTGCCAAGCTTCAGAAAGCTACAATGATCACAACTTGACCAATGTTGCAGGTACACGTATACATAACCTCAGCGCACATGCACATCTTCCTAATAGACGATCTTTGGTTTCACATGAAAATATGTCTGCTGTAATTTGCAAGACCAAATCCTCTGCCACCTCCAACCTTTGTGCAGCCTACGGCCTCTAAATAGTTTGAGCTCTTTCCTCTGACGTAAGTCGACATAACAAAGAGTTTTTTTTTCAAACTCATTAAGGGTTTGTGTGCTTGTTACCATAACAGCAAGTTTAATAGGCCTGCCACATAGTCATCTAATTGTTCTGTGCCTTTTCACTACTTCTTGGGAGAAAAGGTGGAGACACACACAACTCTAAAATATCTCTATTTTTCTGACATTTTTCGAGAGATGTTTAGCCATTTCTTGAAAAGTTTCTTAAAGTTGCTTTTTTGGGACTTTTAGGATGAGGAAAGAGAAGAAGAAGGCAGCAGCAATTTCAGAAAAACATGAAGACATTGCTTTTCCTCTGACTGTGGGTAAAGTTAAGAAATCAGTTCTCAGTGTGAGAACTGTGAAGTCAAAGGAGAAGGTTAAAACAGCAAATGGCAAATGTTTTACTACTACAGGGGAGGCATCAGGGAATATAATGAGGATTTGTGTCAATCTGATGCCTCTTCTGGCTGCAGCAAAGGAGCGAGTGGAATAAGAGGAGCAGGATGAAGAAGACAGCTGCTGGAAGAGTAAAATGATGCAAGAAAGCAGCAACAAAAATGACCCATCTTTGGAAACATCAGAGGAGCAAACAACGGATTCGAGCACAGGATTCAGTTTGGATGTTAATTCAAAACAAACTGTTTGTCCTCAGCTAGTGCTGCCACCTCTAACTCAACCTGAATCTGCTCCTGAGTGTCTGAGGATGAAGAGGTGTCACACTCCTAAACTTCCTCCCATCTCTTTATTAGAGCAAACCAACAACATCTCCTCAAACCTCACAATAAAAGGCTGCACAAAGGACAGCATGCCATGGATAGAAAATCCTTTGCTCTCAAAAAGTGTGAGTATTAATATCCAATTAAATGTTCTAGGTCAGCTTCTATGATGATATGCTGAAAATCTCTTCTATTTAAAATCTTAATGCTAAGATTTGCAATGATATTGAAAATATCATTCATAAGACAATGAGAGACAACTTTAAACAATTTGGTGGGGTTCAAGAGAGCAGGTGCTGGACATGAAGCTCTGGATAACTTCCTCTAGGTTTCGTATGCTTACCAGATACAAATTATATACTGAGCATGTGTTAATGGAGCATTAACGTATTAAAATATTTAAAAAGTCCTCTCTATTCTGTTTGCTCTCCCCACTCCCTCTCTTCTCTTGTTCTCTGCGCAGAGATCTGCAGAGTTTTGTCTTCCTGAAATCTCCCTCTCTAGTCTGGACGCCCTGCTGCACACAGTCACACAGAGACTGAGGAGGAAGAGAGGAGGAGGAGGTGATGAAGAGCCTTGGAGGCAGCTCCAGTCTGATCACCTTCTTATGACTGTTAGTGAACAAAGTCTGAAGGAGAGGAGTATCGGGCAGCCGATCGACTGGTACACAAATAAGAAAAACAGTGCCAAAATGTAGGTTTGAAAGGAATTTTGATGTTTTTAATGTCATCATGGTGGGTGATTTTCAGGTAAAAGGGAATAGACTAGCTGTCATACAAGGTACTTTATATTGGGTATATTTGTCATTAAAGTTAAAAAGAATTAATCACTTTTGAAGCCTCTTTCAAAAGTTGCATGCTTTAAAATGTGTTTTTTAACTCATAAATTAAGTTACAAAGCATGATTGGTATATATTAGAATTAACAGGGTTTTTTGAGGGGTTAATAGTGCTGGGTAAGTTTTAAGGTTTGTTGTTATAATCGTAAAGAAAATGATCTGATTATATTTTTACTCTTGTTCTGGTGTTTTCACAGTGAAGCAGCCACAGAGGCATCAGTGGGTGAATGCCGAGTAAGCAGAAAGAAGGGGCTCTCTCCGCTTTTCTTTGCACCTAAACCAAAACTCATCCTCAGAATGACCAAGAAAAACCTTATGGCCCCAAATGTACTGTAACGATTCATCAGAAACTCGCCGTAAAGCACAGAATAAAAAAAGAAAAACAACGAGAACATTCTAGTTTTATTTTGCTTCAGGACAAAACTTTCAGACAGACATTCAGATTGTATACTTTTGTATTCCTTAGCATATTTTCTTGATATAATGCACACCCTTCAGTGGATGCACTGCTACATGTATTTTCAAGTATAACTTTTCAAGCATAAATAAAATACATTCAATAGAACAGACTCATTCCAAATCAAACATACACTATCATAATCCAGCTCAGTGGTTTTGCATTAGTCCAGCATTTATACACAACCTCTCTTTAAAATCAACTCTGTTGATACTGTTGTCTCAAACCTATAGTTACTATTGTAACGATCTTTGAACATGTAACCCTGCTCTACAGTACAGTGACCTCTTGCTTTAGACTTTCGATCAGCCGCATGTCTTTTGATAGAAAATAAGAAACACAGAATTTAAAAATAAAAAATATATATGAAAAAAACCCAACAGCTTCATATTTTTAAAGACAGCCGCTGACAAGGCAATGTTGTTATATTTCGTGCATTCAGATTGACCAACCAAGTCGCTTGACTGATCTTTTTTTATAAGTGCCGGCTGTTAGGATTTGTAAAGAGACCTTTCAGGTCAGAGTCTCACTTGTGTGTCTGAACAATTTATTAAATCTTTTAAAATATGTTAATATTAATTTAAACGCTTTTCCAGACATTTCAAAACTTGTGCAGCAAGCCAGGGTATCACAATTCTCTGTGAGGTGATTAAAAACATATATATGTATATATATATATATATATTAAAAAAAAAAAAAAAAAAGACCATAAGATCTCCCCCTACTCCTGTGTAATTATCTGCATTTGGACAATGACACGGTATCCAATGACATATAACATTTAATAAATAAAAAATAAAGTTTTTCAGACAGAAGATAGTAAATTCTTGATAAGAAAATGTTGAAACAGTAAAGGTAATTGCCATATTTAAGAGGTAACTTACACCAAACATGCAGTAAGAATACTCGCCATGTAACATTCTGTGTCGTGTTATCTAACAACTTCAGAAATTATTTGATATACAAAATGTATTTCTGGTACTGAAATATTTGCAGCATTGTCCTTTTTAAAGTGCTCTCTGCAAAAAGAAACATGAGATTGTCATGGGTCTAAGGACTGAGCCCTGAGGAACACCAAACCTTGATTTTTTTTTTCTTTTGTAACATTTAGCCTTGCAACATATTCTTTGACAATGAATAATCCACCACTTTGGACTGATGAGAAGACAACAAGAAAAGACACAGCGTAAGATATCTAGGCCCAAATAAAGGGTGCAAAGCTACAGAACTGTTAGTGAGGTGAACAAGGCACCAAAGCCATAGGAAGCAACAACTTCTGGTTCTTTCTTCAGATGAATTTACTTCTAGTTATTCAGGTTTGACATTATCCTCTCCTCAGGCCACGTTTCCACTTGTGACCCTCTGTAATGATTCATGTTGCATATTAAGATCACTGCCAACACTAAGAAACATCCAAATGAATGTTAAGTACACTGTATTAAAACCGTTTACTGTAGTTGGTCCTTTAAAGCTGCACCATTTCTTCTTTCTGTACTCTTTCACTTTACATTGAACTGTCCTGTGTGTTGTTGTCAACAATAAAAAGTGCAGATGGATGTTTACTGGACTTTTCTCTTCTGTGTTTGGATCTACTTGATTTACTTGACTCTCCAAGAGCATCATCGTTACTGCTGTTTGAGTCAATGCTGCCTCTCTGGCTCGTTCGAGGCATTTTGGTCATCGCCGTACTGCTGCTTTTTTCTCCGTCAGCTGTGCCTTCTTTAGTTTTTGCCTTGGTTGTTTTTGACTTCTTTGATTTCCCCTCTTTGGATTTGCTCTCAGATGACTTCCCTTGCTTTTGTTGCTTCTTGCTCAGCTGAGGGGGTGTGACTGGTGGTTGTGGTTGGATAGTAGTGGTGTTAATCCTCGAAGGGAGCGTAGTCCGGTTGGTCTGAACTGTGCTGTTACTGATGACGACTTCTGTGAGGCCATCATCATCAGTTTGTTCCTTGGCAAAGTTGACAAACACCTGCAAAAGGAGCTGGTTTTAGTCTTATATCTATCCACAGTGACTGTAAAAAATATTCACCCCCTTGGATCTTTTACCCTCTTATTGATCTTATAACACAATCATGGTCAATAGAATTTGGCTTTTTGACAAAAATACTCTTTGATATCAAAGTGAAATGGATTTCTAAAAAGTCATGTCAATTAAAAAATATGTATTGAATGCATAAATATTGCTTGGGAGAAGATTTATTTCCCAGCAAGACAATGACCTGAAACATACAGAGAAAGCTACACAGAAATGGTTTAAAGACAACAAGGTGAATGTTCTGGAGTGGCGTCAAAGTCCAGACCTCAATCCAATAGAGAATTTGGGGCTGGACTTGAAAAGGCCTGTTCACACCCAATCCTCATGGAGCTTGAGGAGTTTTGCAAAGAAGAATGGAGTAAAACTGCAGGGTCCAGACGTGCAAGCCTGACTGAGACCTATCCACATAGACTCGATGCTATGATTGCAGCCAAAGGTGCTTCTACTAAATACAGACTTAAAGGGGCTGAATATTTATGCAGTTACTTATTTCATATACTTTGTTGAAATCTATTTTTTACTTTGACATTAAAGAGTTTTTCTTTGTAAATTATTTTGTCAAAAAAATCCAAATTATATTGACCATGACTGATATTCTCAATGCATTAGCTTTGAAAAAAGATACCCAAAAAGGATTATGACATTTTGCAGAAATATGGGAGGTTCATCATCCTAACCTGGTCGAGTGTGGTCTGTGAAACAGAGAAGTCGAGGATGCCCAGCTCATCATGGTTGTTGGCAAGCACATCAAAGACTCGTGCAAGGCAACAGGCATGTGAAGGCAGCTGGTACTGCAGCACGTTCTGGTGACGCTCCTTCAGCTCAGCACTGGGGAAAGCTTTCTTCATATAGGCATCAACGGGGCACGAGTCTGGGTCTGGTTTACCATCCAGGAGACGCAGGATGATGGTGTAGCCATCACCAAACCTGGAAGGTGAAAGATGCAAAGAAGCCATATTTGAGTTTTTATGTTGAGGTTTGCATCACTTAGAATTCAGTGCAACTCCAGGAAAAAGCATAAATATACAAAAATTGTAAAGGATCCAAGTATAAATTCTGTCAGGATAAGGTGTACCGTGTCTGTGAGTACTTATGTTGGTAAATCCCCCATTTATGAACTTTTCAGAGCCATTATTGACTTTTATCCTTTTCTATTTGTACATTAGGTAAGGAGATTATCTTTTGTATTTGAGATAAATAAGAAGACTGTACTGACCTGTTCTTCAGGTGCTGCACGGACCCGAGACACTGGAATCTGCCATTCACCATTATAGCCATTCTGGTACAAAGAGCCTCACACTCCTCCATACTGGTCAGACAGACACAGAAACGTCAACAAATAAACACTAAATACACTAAAAGAAAACAAAAGAATTAACTGAGTCAGTTTCCAAAGAATTACTAGGTGCACTTCTCTTACCTATGGGAGGTGAGAACCACAGCTCTTCCCTCTTTAGTGACACTGAGGATACAGTTCCACAGAAACCTTTTGGCTTTAGGGTCCATGCCAGTAGTAGGCTCATCCTTAATTATGGAAATAAACACATCAAGTAATGTCAAATATGAGCCAAAATACTTAAACATATTAGCAAGAGTTATGCAACTAGTAATTCCCATTTTTACCAGGAATATAACAGGTGGAGCCCCGATGAGTGAGATAGCAGTGGAGAGCTTTCTCTTGTTTCCACCACTGTAGCCTCCAGCCTCCCGCTCTGCATACTGAGTCAGTCCCAGCTTCTTCACCCCCCACTGAGCCACCTACAGGACAACAAAGAAGGTGTAATACTACATGATTATTTACATTGCATCAATTCTGTCACCTTGTCTGGCAAATCTAGACATAAAACAACTCAAGGTCTGTATCCAGTACTTTTAGAGACCTCTTTTTGGTCCCTTTGCCTTTATTGGCAGCTGAAGAGAAAAATGAAATATGGGGAGACATCCACCAAACCAGGATCTAGATTCAAACCTACAACTAGTGTGTCGAGGGTTGTAGCCTCTTTGTATGGGGTTTTGGTGGATTTTAAATTACCTTGGCCACAGACTCCTCTGGCACCCCTCGCAAGCGGGCAAACAGCTCCAGATGTTCCCGACCTGTTAGCAGGTCGCTGATGGCATCAAACTGTGGACAGTAACCCATGAGCTGGTGGACTCGCTCCATCTCTGACAGCACACTGAGAACAGCAGAAACACTAAGTTTCAAAGGAACTGCACCACTTGAAGTCCAGGACACATGTCCCATAGTGTACAACAGGGTGTAGTGTAACACATCGTACCGTAACATGAAATTTCCCCCAGAATTTCAGTCTATGTCCCTTCAGGCCCTCTGCATATTTCCCATTTAATTTTACACAAGTTTATGTAACCACAACACCTTTCCTTGTAACCAAGATATTTTTTAACCCAAAAAACATAATAGAATCCCAGAAGGCCTGTGTAAAAGTTGAAAATCTCTACAATAGAGAAAGTCTGTACCTGTAGATACTTAGGAAAGCCTCTCCAAAGGTGACAGTTGTGTCTCCAGTCAGCATACGAAAGGTTGAGGTTTTCCCTGCTCCATTCACCCCCAACAGACCAAAACACTGAAGAACACGCATAAAAGCATGGAATTAAAAATACATCTACACATGTGAAAGCTTCAGTCAACAGCTCGGCTCATCCTAGTGACTGTAACAACAACAAAGTCAAAACATAGCTGAAATATAACAGATGTTTATGAGAGATTTGGCTGAAGTAATAGACTTGACAGTCATGGTTTTTTCGCAGGAAGAAACAGTATTAGAAGTAGCGCCATTACTAGTAAACAGCAGTACAAGAAATGAAAATATTATGATGTGCAGAGCAGAAGAAGAAAGCAGCCATGTGAATATTAGTAGCACAAGTATTATTTTCAATAGCAAGTTTGATGAAATAATCACTAACATATTACCTACATTTCCTCTTTTTGTATAGAAAACAGTGATTCACCAATGAAGCTGTGGCTGATAAACACACCACTGATTAGAACAAAAGTCTGATGATGTGTTTGTATATTTTTTAAACAAACATTTAATCAGTGCCAGTTTGGGTTTTTTTTTATTCTCACCTCTCCACGAGGAATCCCAAGGCAGAGGCGATTTACAGCCGGCTTCTTGCCTGCTTTGTAAACCTTTGAAAAAAGTCATTTAATTCAATAATGAGCAAAGAAAATGCTGTAAAGTTGAAGTATTACTATCCAGCAATTTTAGTTATTCTAACAAAAATTCAAACATGATTTTGATGAGCAGTTTAAATGAATCTTGTGCTTTTCTTTGCTTAGTTTAGCTGATTTAGTGTCAGTTTTTTGTTCATTAGTTATACCTTGCTCAGGTCAACCATTGTAAGGATGTCTGAGCGGGCTTTGCCACTTTTGACCCGCTCTCTCTCCCTTGCAACATCCTCATCCTCTGGACCAAGAGGAGGCAGCTCAGGCTTTGCCCACCATGGCCTGAACAGAAGGCAGAAGAAAACAAGTTTGATTTATCTTAGCTACTTAAAAAACATTTTTCTGCTACTTCCATGTAGATGCCAAACTTCCTTGTCCCTTCCTTGGCTTTTAAAAATGCACCGGTTCATAAGCATTCAGCAACATTCACCAGACAAATAACTGTCATCTGGTGTTAGGCAAAGAAATGCTGAGAGGAAAACTGAAGACCTCTCCTCACTGCCTCCTCATATACATACTTGAAACTGATGAAGAACTTGTACTGCAGCAGTATAGTAAAGATGAAGAAGATGACTCCTTCAGCTGCCATGGCAAACAGGTTTTTCCCAACAAAGTCCCACTGAAGAGGGTCCAGAGTCTGCTTTGTGCCTGAAATAGTTAGAGAAATACAGAGATATTTTTAACAGTATATCTTTTGCGTATTAAGACTTATGAGTTTGCTGCAGTCTAATGCACAAGTCAAATGTGTAAGTATGCTGGCAAGTATGCTCCACAGGATTGTAATAGTATCTTTCTCGTACAAAAAAAAAAAAATCTGACAAGTGCTGTATATTCAAACCAACTGAAGTAGATGACATGAGCAAGCTTAATAAAATGAGAAGTCTACTATTTCTGGAGGTAAAAAGCTCTCGGGTTTGAAATAGAGATTTTTAGATATCATATGGATATATAGATGAGAGGAGGTACCCAGTCTCTGGAAGGCGTCCACCATGGCCTGGTTTTTGGCCATGTCAATGAGTCCACGTCCCAAACAGAAGTGGGGAAAGATGAGAAACACCTTCTTCAAGATCCTGTTCACCTCATTCAGGTGCTGAAATCAGAAAAAAACCCATCTGAAAACATGCACTAGTAAAAGATGCATCAAAATACATTACTTTTATGGTGCATTTTAAAGAATCAATCAATATTTTAAGGTGACAAACTCAAATAAAACTCTTGTATATAAATGATTTGAAGCTGTTATGAGTTTGCTCATAACTGCTGTGAACTTAAATGCATTTTGCTTTAAGGCTCTTTCTCTCTTAGTCACTTTATTTGATTCTTATTTTTACTCCATAGCCAATAAATCCTGATATATTCTACCTCGTCAACAAACAGCTCCAGAACGAAGGTGGCAATGCTACCGTTGATTCCAATGAAGAGGTTGATGGAGGTCAGAACTACGTAGGCTGTGCTGGGGACGGTGAACACAAAGGAGGCTGGGTACATCAGAGGCGTGATGGACCATCTGTAAAGGATGATATTGTTATTAAATTTAAGACATATACCTATCTTTAGTAAACAACCATAATCCTATTTGTGGTTGATTTCACCCTTAAGTTTTTTTAGGGAAAAAGATGGACAAATGAGGACAGAATTGAAATTAGAGTTACTGTAAGCTTGAGATGTTTTGAGTACTCATATTTTCAGACTGTTAAATTCACCCATGGAGTAACAAACGCTGGTACTACATTTACTGACTGAAAGAGACAATTCTGAACGATGTGTTTAAGAATGACTCTAGAAGTGTTAAAACATGAAAAGTGAAGTCTGTACCCGTAAAACAGGAGGAGGAGGACAAGAGCAGGAAGATTGGTCTCTGAGACGTACGACTGCTGCTGGAACCCGATGAAGATCATCACCACCATGGTGGCCGGGACGGTGTAGTTCAACTGAAAAGGTAACACAAAAGAATTTCAAAGGAGAAAGTTCATATGAATATAAAATCATCAGGAAAGTTTATTACTTCAAAGTAACCATATTTTTTATACAGATCACTAATAAAGAAAACCTTAGAATGAATGATCAGGATGAATGCAGCATTAAGTCTTTCTTGCACAGCTTCTTCAGTTATCAGAGGACCAGACCAGAAAACACTACGGACCAATTTAAATGCACAACACTGCAAAATGATGTCACACTGTGTTGCACTAAAGTTCTGACATCAGTTCTGACAGTATGCAGGAAGCAGATGAGACCGGTTGTGATAGCTGAAACTCGCCTTCTTTCAAAAGGAAGCAGGGGATGACTGCAACGGCTGAAAAATGAAGTAAAATCGTCAACATGTTAAAGGGAAAATGACCCTCCTTCTCATCTAACTGTTCACCACAGTTCACATTTTCTTAAAAAGTTTTTACTTTTAATCCCAGGTTTGAAGTGTTCCTCAACATGGCACTTATTTATGGTAATTAAGTAGGTCATTAAGAAATCCTATGAAAACCAGACTGATAGAGAGGCTGTGTAGACAAAGAGGTAAACTATGCATATATTTTGAAACTGCTCTGTTGTGATCCCATTTCTGGCAAAAAAAAAAAAAAAAACCCAAACATAAAATGTTAGAGACTATCTTTTTCAATAAAAGATTCTCTGAATTTTAAGTTGTTTTGTGATTTAGAGGAGCTTGAGTGGATAAGGAGGGATAAACATCTGATTAGAACAATGGTTCTCATCCCTGGTCAACTAAAGAGCCAAACTGTTGAAAAATACCTTTAAAGAGCCACAATCCAAACCTGGAGGGTATAATCATATATGTAATTATGCTCCCAGTGTTAAAGAAACCTAATGGCTAAATTTAAACATACTAAACAAAGCATGCAGAGAGCTTGGTTTCACCTTTCATTTTAATTATTTTTCTTTATTTGTAGTCATTTAAGTTAATTATTTGTGTTAAAAAGCTGGCTAACACCATCAGATAATGGTTTTGACAGAAAAATGCATTATCCTTTGTTCATTTTATTGTGCTTATTTGCTTAAATACCAGCTAATTTATATGGGATAATGCCTAATTTATTTAAAAATATTAGTTCAATATGGCTTATACAAAAGATTAAGTTAGACTACCATGAAATTTGGAGATACTTAAGATGAAAGATAAAAATGAAGAGTGAAAATAATGCACTGTATGACTAAATACCACTACTAAAAATCAGTATTAGATAACTGAAACCTTGATATTCGTCTGGAATTGATGCATTAAAAATAAATAGTGTGTCTGATGGAGTTAAAAAAGTCATATTTTGGCAAAAAATCTTTGATCAAAAATCTGTTCCTTCAGACAATGTCTAGTTCAGACTTTAACCTACACAAATATCCACTTCCAATTATTGTATTAAAAACAAAGGTATAAAGTCAAATTTGGAACAATTTTGTCTCTTTTCTAAAGAATCAGATCTATTTATCTTGCATTTTCCTTCTTGCAATGGATCATTTTATGTCAAAATTTCCTTTTTAAAAGTTTTCTGGGGGAATAACTTTAACTTAAATCCACAGACTAATCTTCAGTGTCATTTGGCAACATCTATTTCTTTCATTTCTTTTCAGTCTAAGGCTGGCACTTCTGGTGTAATTTGAAATAAAGAGTGGAATAAGATGTTTTTTCATGCAGACCTGTTGTCTGTTTAAAACCAGCTTTAACTTTAAAGTTGGTACCAACATCAATTCAACCAGAAGTTGCTATTTTAAGTTACACTTACCTCACTAAACATTAGCCTTCCTTAGAATAGAATTTTAAGATATACAGAAGTACTATTTTGACCCTGTTTCCTTAAAGAAGACTCTCTGTCCTTTTATGGTCCTAATCCCTGTTTTTCATGGCTTTTATTTTCTCTCTGTTTTTATGAGTTTTTCCTTCATTTTAAAGGTTTTTATGGTGTTCTTGCCTTCTTTTATTTCTTTCCTTTTAACATTTTTACTTTTGCAGTGTTTGTGATCTATTTCTGTGATTTTACTGAGCAGCACTTTGGTAAACTTGAATGTTTTTAAATGTGCTATATAAACAAAATTGATTGGATTGGAAGACATAAAAACAGTATAAGACTCATGTCCTGAAGGGAACTGACCATGTCCCAGGTGAAGTTGGCCAGCCAGTAGAGGACAGGTTTGACTCCGCTGACAAACTGGAGATGCTTGGCTTTGCTGACTCGCTCCTCGATTAAAAACAGGACAAAACTGGCCGGCACAAAGGACATGGCAAAGATCACACAGATGGAAACCAGAACATCCACCGACGTGGTCATCCTACAGAGAATCAGGTACAGAACAACATGTTAACATAGATGTGATGATGTTTACTTTGTCAGGATTTCATACTTCAAATTAACCTCATAAGTTAGCCTTTTCTGTGAACAGCCTGTCACTTTGTAATAAGTTTTAGTAATATAGTAGTTTCCACACATTAAACATGCACAACTTGCAGAAAAGTGGACTTTTTTTTTCAATCTCAGCCTTAAACATTATAATCTAAGCAGAGACGTTGAGCCTCCTTTAGATGGTAATCCATTGGATTTGTATCCTGATTGGGGAAAAATAACTCTTTAGATATAAAACTACCAAATAAAGAAACTACATCTATATCTAAAAACAGCACAGTGAAGTACTAACATGGCCACTTCAGTGAGCTGTTCCTTGGTGAGGTTCAGTGGATGGTTGTAGGCAGTGATGCCGTGTTTTCTCCTCTCTGGACCTGGAGGCAGACTCGCTCTTAGCAGGCCATTGTTGAGAACGTTGACAAATGACACCATGGCATGCCATCCTTTGTTGTTGTACCACACCTGAGTACAGTAAAGGAAATAAACATTTTTCAAAATGTAACTGTATGACAGCTAAAAACTCAACAGAAAGACACAGCAAACAACTTCATACAGCATGTAGACTGCAGTCAGTTATAAAGGCAAGTCTTACAAGTGTAATATTTTTAATGTACATTTTTTCTTTAAAGAAAAAACAAATTGAAGACTGATAAACAGAAATTTACCTTCACATTGTCTTGACTGTTGAGTCCTCCAAGAAAACCTGGCAGTCTCTCCAGCAGATGATCCAGTGAACTGTTCTGTGATGAATCAAAGGACATCTTGAAATGATCAACATTCAGAAAAAAAAGCACCTTTGGTTAAATAAGCATGAAACCTCATTATATACCTGCGTAACTCTGTACCGGGTCCTGATTGCCATGACTGAATCTTGGAAGTGGTCCTGAGATATCGTTTGCGTGGCACTGCCTCCGAGAGAGAAGCCTCCGTATCTGCAAAACAGAAATGACAATTTAAACAACATTTATAAAATACTGATGCATCTTGTCCATCAAAAGAGAACAGTTTACATGAGAGTCAACCCTTAAATTACACATACTTATGATATATTTACAACCGTTAATAAGCTTCTATAAAGTTGTTTGCTTCTTACCTGAACTCATTCACCCATTTCTTGGTTTTTAGGCTGTTAATGACAAAAAGGAAAGGAGAGACTTTACCAAATTGACATCAATAGACAGAGAGTACAGCTGTCTAGAAATTCCAAACCCTGATAATAACTCCTAGATGTCAGACATTTCCATGCAATTATTTTACACTTTAAATGGTTTCAGAGTCAAACCAGCAAAATTAAGTGTAACAACAACACAGTGTACCTTTTCTTGAGGATCTGAGAGTAGGTTTTCACCAGGTAATCACTTATGTTGTAACTTGTCAGATTTTGGAGGATGTCTCCAGTCAGCCTCTTGATCTAGAGGGTGAAGCAGAAAAGCTGATAGTCTGATATAGACATAAGCTACAATATATTACTATAAAAAAGCAATTATGATGTGTTTTCACTTTGGATTCCCTCTTACGTCTGCTGTTTTGCTGTTCTGAATACATTGTCCGTGCCTTCGTAGCCCTTATGGAGGCTTTTCTAGCAAGCTTGGAACTTGGATAAATTTATGGGATCTTTAAAGATTAAATCCACACCAGTAACTCTGATACTGAACATCTTTTTATCCATTTTTGATCATTTCTGCAGTTAGAGGCTGTCGCTATCCCCTATTTTGTGTCCCATAATGCATTGCGACTGGCTGTGACAACCAATCGCAGGCTTTTCTATGCATTTCAACTATGCATTTCCTTACACTTCGATCATGCAGGAGACAGTCTGAGTAGCTCATAATGGAGAGAAAGCGAGACAGACAGAATGTAATGTGGCCCTCTGTGTCACTGCAGACAGGAACTGCTTTGAATAATGGCACAAACAGAGCTTACACAAAGAAGTGTATGTAAATACATATGTAAATATTGTGAAGACTTTTTGTCACAGAATGATTATTTTTTATGTTTTTGGTCCCAAAAAGAAGGAAGAACAAGTTTGTGCAAAAAAATCTTAGTCATTGTTTAATGTGTGTCACACATAAAAATCTTTGAGTTCTAATTTCCATTTAGTTTTTCTTTGTCTTTATAGTTCCATAACTTTTTAAAAACCCAAGTGACATTACTGCAGCATACATATTCCTAAAGCCCAGGTTGTCCTGCAAAAAAATGGACACTTAAAGTTTGACTGTGCACCACAGGGTTGATGTTTTACAAGCTTTTTAAGACAACACGTCCAGGTGAGACAAAATTGTTAAAAAATAGCTTGTTTAGAGAGTTAACTCAACTATCACTCTGCTCCTTTAGTATACAATTATACTTGACTCCATTTAAAATGAACAGAGTTTAAGGTAGTCTAGTATAAATTTGTTAAAGTGCTGTTTTGATCATATACTGCACTGACCTGTGGAGGCGGCAGACCACCAGCACCCAGTGGACAGTCAGGGAGCATCCTGCGGACGTCCTCTGTGCTACACTGACACTCAGGTGATGGTTTGTCTTTGCTCCAGTTACCTCTGCTGAACATCTGCCAGGTGGAGAATGAGACCTGTGGCCTCACAAAGGGACCTGCCCGCTCCTCTTCACACTGAGGGCTCCTGCAGGGACCACAGGAAGTGACGGCAGGCTAAGCACTGAAATATAGGCTGAGTTTGTGTTTGAACATAAAAAGCATTAACATATCAAAACCACTAGAGCGTTTGTTTTTTCACAAACCAGAATCCTTATATTACCTAGAACATTCATTCCTTGGAATACGTGCTTGGGAAGTTTCTGTAGTCACATTTTTAATCAGTTTAAACAATAAAACTATACGAAAATCTGCCATCAACTATCTGCTTTTCAGTGTTGATTTGAACTTTAAGTTTCAGACATATCATCCAAAAGCTTTATGGTTCCTTTCAGTTCCTGTTCCCTCTGATGCTGCTGAGACATTATATTCAATACGCATACATAGGTTTTCTCTTACGTGCTGTTGTCCTCTTCCTCTTTCTCCATGCATTTTGTACCAAACCCTGGTCTGTCCAGCAAAGCTTCCAGCAGGTTGTCCATGGCCGGATTACCCGGCGCATCATGACTGTATATATAATAAAGAAGTGAACAAGCTTATTGAAAAGGGAAGAGGAGAAGAAACTGAAACTGATATTTCTCTTTGACAAAGTCATCTTTTTTATTATGGAGCAAAACACAAAACAGTAGTGACTAGTTAACCAAATAATTTAAGGGTGACATACAGACAGATGATATATGGTGTGTAGGACATAATAAATAAGAAAAAAGGATGGATCGTACATTTATTATATACAGTCAATGATAATAAGAAGATTAGAAAAATTGGAAACACATTTTGGATATATTCAGCATGATGCATTTGTTTCTATGAGTGTTTGTGAATATTTTATATTATTGGCAGTGTTGGTCTAATCCATCATCCTTTGACAGGTGAGGTAGCAGTGGGGTTAATAAATTAAATTTTTTTCTGTGCTTTGGTTAATTTCATATCTATGAATTTTTGGATGAAGGCATACCTGAAGAAGGTGTACTGCTCTCCATACATCCAGGGCTGCAGCTGAAGAGCAGGATATTTTCCAAATGGAGGGACGATGAGACTGAAGAGCAGTGCAATCAGCACAAACACAGCAGGCAGGACAATCTAAAGCAGAAATAAACAATCAGACTGAAAGCTTCTTGACATGAAAATGCAATTCAAGTTTTGAAAATAGAAGCCAATTACTGATAATTATAGAAAATCATCTATTGATACCTGTGCGCCCAGAAATAAAACCCTTATAAATGATTTTCTTGAACAGCTGCTGGTGTTTGCCATCACCTGAGCAAAGAAGCCCCTGCGACTCCTTCGAGCATAAAGCCAGCGTTTGATGAAGAGCGCCTTCAGCTGCTGCCAGGTCAGCTGCCAGCCGGACAGCGGGACCCCACCTCGGCCATCTCCACTCAGCAGGTCTGTCTCCTGAGGTTCTGTGAGTTGGAAAGACACAAGATAAGAGCTACTGTATTTCCTTATAGACACATCACATCAGTGTCTGTTTTCAGTAATTATAGACTCTCACTAGACCACATCTGGAGAGAACATTCGAAACATGAAACAAAATTGACAATCACAATGGACTATTGGGTGGTAGAGAGAGGATAAAGTCAGTCTATTAAGGGCTTTCTTTTCCATCAAAGCATGATTTGCAGTGAGGGATGATCAGGTACCTTGCTTACGAAGCCTTTTCCTTCCTGGCAGCATTATGGAAACAGACATACAGTTTGTAGACGACACATCAAACAGCTAAACATGGAAACAGTGTGGGTGTATATGAACATAAAACTACAGTACGTGCAAGTACACGTGCATACCAGTCTCTGGTTCTTCAGCATTTTGTCTCTCTGCCCTCAGCCCAGCTGATGGCTGCTGCCTGCTGGGAGACTCAGCCTGCTGCTCTGGTTCAGCATCCACACCAGTTTCCTCTGCCACTCGCAAAAAGATCTGGAAATGAGCACAATGGTCAAGAGTTTGGACACAGATTGTCTAATGGTTAGGCCATAACCAATGTAACAGGGTGGGCCTGGTTTAAGTCTGAGCTGCAGCTCCTTTTCTCCACTCTCTCATCCCTGTTTTCTGCTTTATCCACTGTCTTATCTCTATAATAAAGGCATAAATGCCCAAAAAACACCTTTAACCTGAGGAGTCCACGATTATGCTGGTGTGATATCATCATGTGCTATTTTTGTCACGTGACAGCATGCAAACAAAGCCAAATTTTACATTGTAAGGAAATTTTTAAGCTCTCTTTAAGTTTTTGTTTAATGTCAATAGGTCAGTTAGAACAGAAGATATGATTATTTGGACCAATATAAACATTTCTTTCTTTTACACAAAGGGACAGTGTTCAATACTGTGTGGGACTGGCACTAGTAGTTCTTTTATAAATTTAGCATTTTATGTTTTTTTTTTTTTTTTAAAGGGAGCAAATCTGTTTATATTTTTAGTATCTACTTAACATTCATTCCATACAAATGCAGTCCATGTCATTTAAATGCATATTCATTCAGCTTGATTTTGGCTCACTTTTACATCTTGTTATGTTTAATTTGCAGTCTTGGAATACAAAAAAATGCCATAATTTTCTCTGCACACCTAAGTGCAAAATTTACCGTGACAGTGTCACCTCCTCTGCGCTCTGTTTGTTAGAGATGTTAACATAGCTTGAAAACTGAAAGACCTTCAGAAATGGCAGTATTTGCTGACCTCTAAATGTGCAGGGAACATGGCTACTTACTCTACTTTGCTTGCAACAACTCTGGTTTGGCATATGCAGGAATATCTGCAGTATTTTTAAAACCTCTAACCATCAAGACACTAAATATCCAAACATGATCATGACAAAAGATTAAAATCCTCCTTAAGCTCAGTGCTCATACTCATAAAACATTACAGATACTGTACTCAATATCATTTTACAGCATGATATTTGCCTTTCATTAAAGAGAGCAGACTGCAAAATAAGCACTGAATCACTGTGAAGAGCAGGAATAAACCACATAATATAAAAACAAAAAAACTTTAAAGTTAATCTAAAGAACTGTAAAGTTGTTCGCATGAGGACTTTGTATCGATGAGCTTTAAAATTACATTTTCATTGCAGAGCTGTGTTACTGCCTTTAGTCCCTGACAGCTGGAGACAGCAGGGGGCAGTAAAAAAATATCCTAGTTGCTGTACACAGAGGTTTGAGGAGCAGAGGATGTGAGACCTTTTCACACTAAGTTAAGTTATCCGCCTCCACGAGGTCACAATCAAAGCTAATCTGACGTTAACATTAAACCAATTAAGACTATGATCACTCCACAAATATCTAACCTACGGATTTGACCTTGCTGAGCTCCTGTAGATAACACTGAAGGACAACTGAAGGCTCAGTCTGTTGCACACACATAAGAAACCTTGTAGCGGAAAATAGGTGTTCCTTTCCTAGCTGTTTTATTCAATATTATTAACACCTCCTAAATAAACTGAAGTCCTAAAGTGTGCATTGCAAAACGTGTGATTCACCTGTTTTATTAAAACCAGTGCCTGATTTAGTAATATGCATGCACATATTGAAACACATGCACTTTATATTCATAAATTGCATGCCCCCTATAAACTGAATTCACATTTTTTAACTGATCAATTACTTTATCTCTGCCCATTATGGGTGCGTTAGCTCTCCTCCATTCCTACTAAATAGGTCCTATACATGAACTCGGAAAGGCTTTTGGAAATGTCTTGCTCAGTGGTCTGTGGAAACTTTAATGTAATGTGTGTGAGGTCTGTCATCTTACAAATGCCTTTCTTAGCTTAATGCCTACTAGTGAGAGGTGCATATGTTATAGCCAGTTTAACTGAGTATTTAATAGTGTTAAGTGATTAGACTTCACTTTAGCCAGGATACTTTAATGTTGTTCCACTGTGAAGTCTGGACATGTTATAAAATAGAGCCTTTTAAGTTTGGTTAAAATTCTTTAAAATGCTCAAACTTTTCATGAGTAATACCATGCTATTTCTCCTAAACTAAGTTGGAAAATGCATCTTTATGACAATTCAAGGGCACTAAACCCTGTGTGTCACAGAAAATTAGATTTTCAGTAACTTAGAGACACTGGATTTATACGTTTATGGCTATGTTTCATGGTTCATGATAGCTGTCGGTTCTGAAGACAAAGAAAACTCTTAGTGAAGAATTTTTTCAGTGTACTGGGCTGTTTTCCTCAGAGTATGATGGCCATTTTTCTTATATACAGTGCTTAACAAATTTATTAGACCACCACCCCACCCAAAGTAAGGTTTATGCCACAGCTGCCCTAAATTAACAGCACTGGTAATTACCAAAATCATTTTTTATGTTTCTTCTTTTTTATGTTAATACACAAATATGTAGAAGCTCTTTAACCAAAACGATATTTTAATGCTAAAAAATAATTATTATTGTTAGCCATGAATTTTCAAATTTACTGATTTACAAAAAAACTGAAAAAATAGTAAAGCACATTATTATTTCTTGATTAATATTTCAAATTATAGTTATTTACTTGCATTCCTGAACAGAAAAATTAGTTTTAATGGTTGAATGGTATGCTTGATTAATTTCTGACTTCTCAGAGAAGCACAGTGAGCCGGCTCAAATTTGGGTCTAAAAAGGTGAATTCAGTTTGAAATTCCTCATTCCTGTTCAAAATAGTAAAACGTGGAGAGCTCACTGAAAATGAAAGAGTCCGCATTAAAGCACTTCATGAAGCTGGATGGTCTCTGAGGCAAATATGACAGGTGGTCTAATAAATTTGTTAAGCACTGTATATATATATATTTTTGGACGGGAAACATGAGAGAGAGTTGAGAGAGAGAATGAGGGGAGACACGCACCAAACATGCACAAAGACCTGGAATCGATCCCGCAACCAGACTCACCTGCTCCACCCACTGAGCTGCACCGGATGCTCAACATGGTGGTCATTTTAAAAGAAAGACTCATCTGCCTGCTGAACCCATACAAAGATGAGTTCATTACTTGATATTTTCTCTCTTTTCCTGTTACATAATCCTTTCTTTTGAATTCTTTTCTCTAACGTTAAATATTCAGGGGTGTCTTTAAATTGTCATTTTTGGTTAGAATGGTTTCAAAGTGAGCAAAATAACTCGAGTTTCCATGCAACTCTAGCAATAGTTTCTTTCAAAGTATTTAGCTTAATAAGCTTAAGGTTATTTACTGTTTTCAACATTTTATAGTATTTTATCTCTACCTTTGGGAACTTTTAATGCTGTCTTTTTCTTTTTTACATTTTCTAATTTCACTGTCCTGGGAACATTTTTTTGCTATTCATCTGTAAGTGTATGACTGAGTTTAGACAATTTCTCAAAATGTGTGTAAAAATAATTTTTGATTTATTACTGTGAGCTTAAATATTAGAGTCCACACCCAGAGGATGGATTAAGTGTTTTTCACTTATCCATCAGAAACACAGTGCATGTCTGACCTCCTCCAGTGTGCTATCTGACAGGCCGTAGCTGCTGATGCCAAGCTCCGTCAGCCTCTGATCCAACTCGGACAGAAACACAGCCAGGCTGCTGTCCTTGGCCGCTGACTGGGGCAAGTTTAACACTGCCTCACGCCCCGACTCCTCCACCAGCCTCACTCCAGGTATGTGGTGCTGTGCCAGGGAGAGCAACGCCGCCAGGTCTGCAAAAGAATGAGGACAGTTCATGGCAGGCACAAGACCATCAGCCTGGAAGTGCTCTGACCATTAATGATTACTGCTGTTTGGAGAATCTGAAAATGCACCAACTGCTCTTAAATATGACACTACATCTCCTCAGCATACTGTGAAGGTTGTTCAGCGGTAAAACACTCACATAAGCTGCTCTCCTCGCTTCCCAGCCCGGTGTCCTCACTCATGGATGACTCACTATCCTGAAACATAAGGATTAGTTCATCATTAAAAAACAAACTAATTTGTTTGTGTAACATTTTTAACATAGCTATTGATATTTTTCTTAACAGATAGGTGGCTGCCTAAAGTTTAAAAACACTTGGAAAAACAGGATTTTTCCTTGGTAATTAATGTCAGATTATGGACCTTGAGAGGAGGGAGCTTGTTGGTGCTGACACTGGTGCTGGTGCAGATACTGGTGCTGCTTAGAGTGCTGGTGTCCAGTCCTTCCCTCTTCACCACAGTGAGGTAGTAACCTGATCCAAGGCGAGATTTCAGGAAGAGCGGAGAGCCACAGCAGCACAGCTTGCCCTGAGAGATGATGGCAATCCGGTCACCTAGCAGCTCTGCCTCATCCATGTAGTGGGTGGACAGGATGATGGTCCGGTCTGATGGAGAAGGACGGCAAAGATACAGTGACTATTTCTTTGAATGATCATCAGTATATACTCATACTGAAATTTTTCAGGTTTGAGTGATTTTTATCACAGCCGTAAGTTCCTTCACATGTTGATTATTTCATCTATGACCTAAGGACAAATAACCCACAAAGTTACTGAGCCAATTAAGTATTTCTAGTTGGCAGGAGGTGATCCATATCTTGAAATCCTGTTATGTTATAGAAATTATGTTTCATCTGAATAAAAACAATATGAGCCATAGCTCCAAAGGGCCTACGTTTCTTCACCTTTGCGGTATTTGAGTAGCAGATCCCAGATTCCTCTACGGGAGTAAGGATCCACCCCAGCTGTTGGTTCATCCAGAATAACCACCTTAGAGCCTCCGACAAACGCTATCGCCACAGACAGCTTCCTCTTCATGCCACCTGGTGAGAGATTGTTTTATGCATAAATAAATCAAAACTTAATCTTTTACTCTGAAAATAAACTGTGGTTCTACAAATTGAGAGGTGAGTTTACCAGAGAGATTTTTGCTTTGTTCATGTCGTTTGTGCAGTAGGCCGACGTCATCCAGCAGAGTGTCCAGCTCAGCTTTCACCTCTGCTTCTGACAAACCCTTCATACAGCCATAGAACCACATGTGCTCCTCCACTGTCAGTCTGAGAGAAAGAGAAAGAGAAATTTATACATTTGTTTAAAACCAATCAGATCCTTTAAAACAAAGGTTCTAAACTGGTCCAGGCATAGGATCCACCAACACATCTGTAATGTGAACAGCAAACCCAAATTTATGAAAATCAATTTAATGAAAAGTGTTTGAACTGTAGATGGGACAGAACAAAGAGACAGGCCAAAACTTGAAGTGGAAATCCATCAAAACATCCAATTTCAGTTTGTTTTGCTTTAATCATGTACATTTTGGTGGATTTTTTAAAGTTGTCTAGAAATTCATACATCATCATAGGAAAACCAACTTTCTTGTTATCCAGGATAACAGGATACTAAAGTCAAGGTAACAACCAGAATTTACTCCTTGTCTAGCAAAACAGAGTGAAATAAAGTAAAGGGACACATGTCATTCTAGGACTTATAATTTAAATATTTTGCCATGTTTCTTTTTCCCGGGAACCAGTTTGCAACCCACTAAAAACAGCCACATAACCCACTGTTTGGTCCCAACCACCAGTCAAGAACCACTGCTTTTAACGACAGTGGTCGAACAATGGCATTTTTACAGTCATGATAAGTCTCCTCTTTCTGTTGCATTCTGAAATCCCCCCTATTTTGCATGTAAACTTTTTTGGGTTGGATTTTTAGATACAGACTTGCTTTTATTTTGAAAGAAAAAAACAAACTTCAGGAACATGAAGGATCTGACATGAACATAACCACGGAAAAGGAACTTTTAAATGATAGAAGGGGTAAAAAGACTGAAGACAGATGACTTATCCACTGAGCTGTCTGTGTGAAAAGTGAATGGAGACTTTAAGGAGCAGTGGTGAATTTATTAAAGATTACTGTAGCTGAAGGAAGGTGTTTCAGTGGCTTAACCAAAGTGTGCTGAAAGAAACAATAAAACATCCAATTAATGTGATAAAATATTAAAGCACTAATTATAGACCTTAATTAATCATGATTAATGCATTAATGCTGGCAGCCCTGCTTTAAACACATTCATGTTAATGGATAAAAGGCTGACTGTACCAGATGTTTTCCTGATATCATCCCCATCGTTTATCCAGTATTCAGGAATCAGTGGTAAAAAAAAAAAAAACTAAACAAAAAACCTTATGGTATAATCTCTGCCTTTACAACTTCACACATACATAAACAGAAGTTGTTTATTTATATGTAGCTATGAGCTAAACTGTTACAAGGAATTCCTGCTGTTAAGGATGTATTGTTATTTGTGTTTTAATTCTTTTGTATCTGCAGGTCAGAGTCCTAGACAAATTTCCCTACTTGGTCAATAAAGAACATCTTATCTTTCCATAAAACCATCAGAACTAAACAGAGAACGTCAGAAAAGTACGATGACATTTTAACATGGGAGTTAGGAAACGGAGAACAGCAGGCGTCACAGAGAAAAGTCTTACATGTCAAACAGGACATTGTGTTGTGGACAAACTCCCAGCATCCTCCTGATGAGGTCCATGTCATGGCGGACATCCATGCCCTTTATGAACACTGTTCCCGAGGTGGGTGGGAAAAGGCCAGTCATGACTGATCTGACAAACACAAGAAGAGAAATGAGAATCAACTTTTTTTTTTTTCAGTTTTTAACCAGCTTCCAGTGTGATGAAGATAATTCAGAAGTCCTCCTTTGAATAAGTGTGCTGCTACTGCTAAGATTACATGTCATCTTATTGTTAAGATTGTTCTACAAAACCAAAAAATGTAAGTATGAAAAAGTATTAAAAACAATAGGTTTACATATTCAAAAAATAAAGGCATTTTAATAAACGAACATTTGAGATTTGACTGTACAGTGAAGCTTCTACTAGGTACAAATCTTAAAGGCATCTGTATTTTATTGTTGAATATTGTTTTTACTTCCTCATTTTATTGAATATTATTTTTTCATCTCTTCAAAACTCCAGAAATGTTATGTGATCAGCTCCGACCACTTCAGAGAATAATTGTCTCTTCATATGTCAGGTCTGCTCCTTACAATGTGGTCGTTTTCCCAGCTCCGTTGTGGCCAAGGAAAGAGGTAATTTGGCCCTCGTAGAACTTCATACTGAGGTGATTTACAGCCAGTTTTGCTCCCTTCTTGTAGATTTTCACCAGGTTTCGGATGCTCACACCATGGGTCATGTTGGTGGGCTCTGCTTCAATGTGATCTAGTGACAGTCACAGTTAAAATGATTAATTCTAACCTATTCAAATGTTGAGCAATCACAGTGCTAGAGGGACAAGTGCTTAGTTATGGTTAAGTGTAGCACAACTGACAAAGGCGATCTCCAAAATAGTCATTATGCATTTTCAAATACACAATAATACAAGCTGCACTACAAGTTCCGAGTAAGGGGGTTTGTGGGTAACATACTGCAGCTCCTCAGTTGGAAAAACAAAGCACAGCTTGAACTGAGGTTCAAACTTTCAAACTGCATCTGCTTCCTGTGTTCTTAAACTCTGCAGTTGATAGACTTATAGTCTCAGAACATTAACTTGATTTGTACTAATTAGCTTGAGAGCACACAAACTACCAGTGAGGTCTTTTCCACTTCCAGTGATGCCACTCGAGTCTGTAACTATGCAAAAGGACGCACGACTTCAACTCTTTCCAATAACAGGTGATGTCTCCTACCTTCATCCTGTCCTGTAGGTGCAGGGGGGATTGGCATGCCGGCCTCCAGAGGGACTCCACCCCAGTAATTAATCTGGAAGAGAAAATACCAGGGCTTGGGGATCCCATATTCACCTAATGTAAAAAAAAAAAAAAAAAAACACAAACATGCACACATTAAGTCTATTTGAAAAATCACGAATGAATCCAAATACAGCAGAGAAAGTTTTCTCTTATCGTGTGTTTATTTGGTCAAATGGCCTTCCTATGGAAATCTTTCAGCAACGTACTCATGTCTACTGCCATGTTAATGGTAATGGGTATCTATTATTATACATTATATTGTACAGATATTCTTGTAAAAACTACTCAAATGGAATTTTATGAGGAAAAAAACAAGAACATTGTCTGTATTTTTGTTGCAGCTCAGTCAAAAATTGGCGAGAAGATTTACAGTGCCTCTAAAAATTATTTACCCTTTATAATATTAAAAACAAATCATTATATATATATATATATATATATATATTTTTTTTTTTTTTTTTTTTTTTTTTTTTTAATGGAAAACATTATAACAAAAACCTCTTCCATGTCAAAGTGAAACCCAATTTCTAAAAAGCAATACCAATTAAACAAAAATATATAAGGTAAAATAAGTGACTACATAAACATTCACCCCCTTCTAGTCAGTATTTAGTAGATGCACCTTTGGCAGCAATCTCAGCACAGTCTTTGTGGATAGGTTTTAACCAGTCTTGCACATCTGGATACTGCAATTTTACTCTCTTCTTCTTTGCAAAATTCCTCAAGCTCTGTCAGGTTGCATGGGGGATTTATCAGCCCTTTACACGCCACAAACTAATTCTCTCTTGGATGAGTGCTGGAATTTGACTCGGCTGCTGCAGAAAATTCACCTTGTTGTCTTGAAACCATTGCTGTTTAACTTTTGCTGTTTGCCTCTGGTCATTGTCTTTCTTGAATCTGTAGTTCTCTTACAGACTGAATAAGATTGTCCTCCCAAACTTTCCAGTATTTTGCTGCATTCATTTTACTCTCTACCTTTACAAGCCTTCCAGGGCCATATGCCGCAAAGCATCCCTGCAGCATGGTGCTGCCACAGCCATGCTTCACAGTGGGGACGGAGTGTCTGTGGTGATATGCAGTGTTTGTTATCCATTAAACAAAGCATCTTGGCTGATGTTTAAAAAGCACCATTTTGGTCTCATCGGACCAAAGAATTTTCTTCCACTCGACCATGGAGTCTTTTCCTTTTGGTGAACTCTCGTCGAGATTAAATATGAGTTTCTTCAACAGTGGCTTTCTCTTTGCCACTCTCCCACACAGCTGTGACTGGTGAAGAACCTGGGCTACAGTTGTTGTATGCAGAGTCTCTCCCATCTCAGCTGCTGAAGCTTGCAACTCCTTCAGAGAAGTCATAGGTGTCTTGGTGGTCTCTCTCACTAGTCTCCACTTTTCAATAACTTTTTCTGAGTTACTGGGAATGTTCTTTTGTCTCCATAATTTTGTATTTTTTGTCAAAAAAGTCAAATTTCATACTATATGTAAACATTTACGTCAAAGTTACAGTGTCAAGTGTTTTACCTGGAAATACTGCTTCGATATACCAGGCTGCCACTGCATAGATTAAGGCATCCACATAGAGCATGACTATGGAGGTGGTGAAGCTGTACGAATCTCCTTCCACGGGGCTGGAGTGGAGGTTGTACCACTGAATGCCCACCCCCTGCTCCTCATACTGAGAGAAATACTCACAGCCAAAGCCAAAGGCTACAGGGGAGAGAAAACTCTGAGGGAGGAGAAACAAAAAATGTAATTTTACTGTTTCTATGTGAATTCTGTTGTGAACAGACAGGGTAGGTAACATACAAGTCGTTCTACTCACAGCAAGGACCCTGTGTGAGGTGTTGAGGTGGTCTCTCCAAGCCACACACAGTACATAAGGCAGGTAGAGGCTAAAGTATATTAGTCCTCCACAAGCAGCAGCCAGGTTGGCTTTGGAGAAAAAGGTGCTGATAAGGAAACACTGCATGATGGTAGCAGTGGCAAATGCCGTCAGGAAGAAAAAAACAACAGACGGATTGCTGTATGGAAGGATGTCTCCCCACTGGAAGAGAAAAAGAGGAAAAGTAGCAATATTATAGAAAAGTTACAAATAACACATTATACAGCACCTCCCTAGTTTGTACAATAATATTAATAAAGATCAGAACTGACTTCCTGGGTCAGACAAGAGCTTTCTATAAAACTAAACATGCTTTATATTGTAGAGTGAATGGTCTTCTTGCCTTGAGCAGAGCGATGAGAAGCCCTGCTGACACCAAAAAAGGAACAATGCTGCTGATGAACCAGCTGAGCCACAGTGTCCCTGTTCCCAGACCCATAATCCTCATGGTTTCTTTCAACCTGGCCTCCTTCTCATACACCACGCCTTTGATGATCATGGCCACCGAGTAAATCCAAGCCAGAGTCATGAAGAGAGGCAGAGAGCGGTTCAGGACCCGAAGGAAACTGTTAGAAAAGGCGACCAAAGTTGATTTCAATTGCAAAATTAACAGTTATTCTGTCTCTATCTCTGAAGCTTTTAGTTAACTCAGTGGGACTCCTTAATTCCTGATGATATACAACCATAAAAAGATGAACTGACCTGCATGAAAGAGCTACAGACCAGGGGTGGAAAGTAACTAATAACATTTACTCAGATTACTGTAACTGAGTAGTTATTTGTGTACTCATACATTATGAGCACAGTTTGAAATCAGTACGTTTACTTTTGCATAAGTAAGTTTTAACCAAAGCAACTGTACTTTTACTTGAGAACAATAGTCATATACTTTTTTCCACCTCTGCTACAAACACTGATTCCTTAATCAGTTACAAGTTACAACTTATGACTCACACATCGTCCACATAGCATGGGTAGGGCATCTGTTGGATGTAGATGCCTGTGGTTTGTTTGACTCCTGTCAGGATTTGGTTCACAGCTCTCTCTACCAGGTCTTGAACATACACAAACCCACCCCAAATATAGCGCATGTCATTAAATGGATCTGCTGCTGGACCAGGATCCCAGAACCTGGAGAAAAAAACATAAGAAGCCTTTTTAATGATTGAGATCATCATCATCAAGAAAAAAAGAAAGATGATGAAAACAAAAAGACTATCAGTGATTGAATTCTAAAAAGATGTGCTTTTTATGATCTAAAATATCAAATTCTTCTAATGGGAAACTTACAAAACTGTATTTCTCACTGGTTTACCCAGTTAAAACGCTGACCTCATTATTTCAGAAAAGAGTTATATAAAACCAAAGCTGTTTCTTTGCCATTTCCAGCAGAAAGTTCCAGATGCTATCAGAAAAAGAGCAGGATAAGATTTTTTGGTGCCTCTTCAGTACCTATCTTTGATTTTGTTGGTCCGGTCCACATCATCAATGTCCATTCGGATCTTGTAGGTGACATGTGGCGGGAACTCTGTAGACGAGGAGTTTGGCAGCAAAAACACCACACCAGCCCAAAACTGTCTGTCCTCAAGAAGCTCCAAAGCCCTGCCAACCATCTCACCCTCCGTCTGCAAGCCCTCCAACTTGTTCAGAGAGAAACACTGAAGACAGAAAAAAAGAAACACAAATACATATAAATGATTTGTCACTCTTCTTTCACCTTACACTGATGTGATAAGAATGACAGTGAAAATGTTTGGAAGATTTTATCAACAACTTCACCATTTTCCTATAGAAGAAATTCTCAAAAAATACATGAAAAAGCTCAAAGATGATGACAAAGTTGTTTAAAATCAACAAAAGAGAAAACAGCGACAAAAAGTCACTGGAGATTTATGTCTAATCACTTGGCAGCTTTACGAAACATATAAAGTATGTATAAACCCAGGTGTCTTTCTTAGGAAACAGATTATATAACAAAAATTAAATTACACATGAATAACTCTGTTTTTATATTCAAGAGATCCATATCCTATATTCTTAAAATGAAGAATATTAAAGGAATATCACCTCTGTGACTTGTGCCAGTGTTGTGATGGTGTGGTTAACATCATTGTAAACATCCAGCCAGGTAGGCGGAGCTCCGGGTTTGCGTGGGACGTCTGGTGAGGGTGTTGACAGGAAACGTGCAATCTGTGAGGCTGTCCAGGATGTGTTCTCCAAACGCAAGTTGACGAATACGGCCACCTCTGGTCGCCGCAACAAATCCTATTGAAAACGAAAAATAAAAAAATGAAAAATAAAGATAATATTATCTTGAAATATAGAGGTCAGTACTCCCTCCTGCACAGAGAGAGCAGCTGATGGGACATACTTTAAGCAGCTGAATCTCCACACTGGTCTCCATGTAATTCTTGACTCGTGGTCCCACTTCCAGCCAGGCCTCATTCAGATCTCGAAGGATGAGGAGATCCTCAAAAGTCTTGTTCACCTACAACAGACAAAAGTTATGTTGAGAACTAACAGACTTAAAGAAGGTTTCTTTCTCTGGGCTATCAGAACTCTAAATGCTTGTACATGATTAAAAAACCCTTTTTATAAGTGCTATATCTCAATTATCTATTGAAATTTATTGATTTTGTGGCGTATTGGTTCTACGTATTGTGATTGTCTGTTTTTATCTATTCTGTTTCATCTAGCTTAGATGGATGGATGAGCCTTATCAACTTCAGTTTCTTTTGTTTCTCAAGCTGAGCCATAAGACCGTATCAAAACAAAAAAGTCATGTAGTATGTTAGACTCACTGCATTGTGAGATGCCTGAAAGAACATTTTCTAAATAATAAAAGAATGAACTGTGTTACAAGACCACATTATAATCAACGGGTCTGACAAATCACAAAGATGTCTGTATATCTGATTTTCAATCGTTTCAGCAAAAAAGTCATGGGGAATTATTTGGTTACACTGCATAAAGGCACAGCACAAAAATTAGATATTTTATGGCTTGTAAATATACAACACTTTCCCTCATAGAGCTTGTGAGTGCCATGAAATGACTAGCATACAACATACACTGTAGCAAGCATTCTCCAATAGCCAGGGAGACTCTGACCATGTGGGTCAAAATGTTTACCTCTTTTACTTTTAACAGTTTATTTGAAATATTTGGATGCTAAGATGATTTAGATATTTGAGTATGTGTACCTCTTTCATAACTTGTTGCACTGCCAGAGTGTCTGGTGTGTACAGCAGTTTTCCAATAAACAGAGGTTTTATTCCTCTCCATACGATGCGAGACAGAGGGTTGGACTCAAGACCCTGGATCAAACTTTTACAGAAAGGAGCTTTGGGGAAGACATGTTGAGATGAATGTTAGACAAAAACACTTTATCAATTTGTGAAAGAGCACACATGAGACACCTAACTATGATCATGGGATGTGATGTTAATTCTCTTGTGAGCAAATGGTAACAGTGGCGTCAGAAGGAGCAAAGCCTCTTACTGGTGCTGTTATCACTGTCCAGGTCTGTGTCTTCAGTGCCGTTTTTTCCTAAGAAGGACTTGATGTCGTTGTCTTCATACCAGTTGAGTGATGGGATGCGCTCACCGCCAATCTCAGGGTGGCCACACATGATTCTTGAAAAAGCACGAAAACTCTCTCTCGGCAGAGCTGATCGATTCTCCGGAGTCAGAAGACGAAGAGCCTCGTTCATCTCCACAAAACTGGAGAGAGACGAAAACTGAAGGGAGACAGAGACAAGACAAACAAAAGTTTTTGGGGAGGGAGAGAAGAGGACAGACATATGAAGGGTTGAAACACACAGGGTAAAGGACATGTTTGATTCCAGTAAGATTCAAGAAAAAATGATGCACAAATCCAATAAAAAACAATTTAAAAAAAGTTAGAGTCCACCAGCAGCCACTACATGGTGCAAGGTTATTTACATCTCAGAAAATAAAAAAAATCTGCTTCCAAACTTCCAAATAAAAAGTAAATTACAGGACAGACCAGAATGACAAACAAAAATTGTCATGAAACATAATTTGTAATCTTACATCATCAATTAGGACAGCTAGTTCCTCTGAAACTGAGGTGGCAGCCTGACTGATGACTCTCAGGTCTCCAGCGTTTGCCATCAGACGTTCTCTCTGGCAGAAACAACACATACACAGATTTAATGATCATACTTTGGCTGATATGATACTAAAAATAACTCAGAGTAAAAGCAACCAGGTAAAAGAGGTTTCCTGCCCACTGATGCTCACCGTGAAAAATTTGGTAAAGTCGAGCTGAGTGAGGAAACGCCGTTCGGCCTCCTGCAGGATGTCAGCAGGCTGGTTGCACAGCTGAGTCTGAAGGTTGTTCATGGCGGCTTCTCCTCCGTCCACCGCCAGAAACTGTCTCAACATGCTTGCATCACAAACCAGGTCCTTCAGCTGCAACTGAGCGCCAGCCACAGTAACCTATACAGGACAAAATTATTGCTTCAGTCTTCCATTCAGTCTTTTAACACTGAAACAGAGAATATCTAAAGCTAATCTAAAATCACTGGCTGTGTTGGTAAAAAAGTTTCTTATTTACTTAAATTGGGCGTTAAACTTCTAAAATATTTTTACAATTACATTTTCTCAATTTAAGGCTTCAGTGGATCATTATTCTTTTTAAATGAGTCTAGATACCTCACCTGAAAATTAAGACGGGCCTTCAGCAGCTGGTCAACAGTTGCAGGCGACAGACTGCTATTGGTCAGAAGGAAGGAGGAAAATGTCTCATTGGGTCTCAGGTAGTCCTCTACTGGGAGATCTAAAAAGAATAGATAGGTATTAGGAAGTTTTCTAAAAAAAAAATCACAGATATGCTCAGCTCTAGAGGCAGAAGTATTCTTGTCAAGTTGATTGAGATTTTCAGTCTTTCATGACTGTCAGTTTAAGATTTTGGAAACTAAAGTAGAAATGAACGCTTGGTATTTTCCCTGGACACCTCTAAATGGATTAAATATGTCTAAGTTATAAACACTGGTGCATGCATATTTGTAACTCTTTAAAAGCCTCTGCACCAATATCAGCCAAGACTGCAGACAATTCACAAGACCTGTGAATGCCAAATCTTCAAGATGCTTCCATTTACCTGAAACTGCACAAATGCCCACTCTAACTCAAGGATGGTTAGACTGAAGAGGCTAACAGTCAGGGTAACTGGACCTCATGCTGATCCTTTGCTTCTGAATGTGCTTTACCAAGGATGCTTTAAGGAACTTTCTTTCTTAGAATTTGAAGGTTAAGGGGATGTTATCCAACCATTGATGGGTGTACAATTAACTGTGCCTCCAGATAAAATATGAAAATATTAAGACTTTGGACTGATTAGTGCAGGAGTCAATCAAAATTCCCAATAGTTTGACAACTTAGACCTAAATATGAAGGTGAGCCTTTTTCCTACAGCCATGTGACATAAAATTTAACCAGTAAAGTTCTATGTCCTGAAAACTACTTATACAAATGTGTACCCAAATGTATGAATCAAGTTCTGATTTCCACTTTATCCTTTCAAAAACAGAGGGTCAGGATTGAGCAGACGTCTGTCTGGCTATTTCACCCACTGGATGAAAACTTCTTGAAAACTGAATGTCTGCTTTCATTCATCCAATTGTTTACCTTGAGTAGTCATGTAATTGAATCTGCTCACAGCAATGACAGAGGCATCACTCTGTCTGTGCTGCTCTCACAACCAAAGTAAATGGCCTCATTGAGGCAGTCACTTGACACCTGTTTATATTCATTAAAACAGATAAGCAACAGGCTGTTACTGTAAACTCTTGCTCAGATCAGCCTGGAGAGTATGCATATTCTATACCAATCTAGATGAGTTCAGTGTTTACTGTATTTGATGACATGTTATTGCTTTCTTCTCGTGGTCATCTTGTCTTCATGTATTTCGCACACGATTATCTTGTTTAAGCTCCAAGACCATATTGGGTTTCTCTATATACATAATTCATTCTGTTTCATTCCTTTAATTGTTTCCTAATTTGTGACTTTCGTTTAAATGATCAATGCATTTCTGGTGCTACAAAGAAATCAGATACATTTTTAGGATAACCGTCTCTAATAAAGTTGTACAATAAATATTCGAAGTGTCTACCCAGGACCTATAAAGATGAGTGTTTCAGTGTTATTGTGTCAGAATGTCAAGTTATTCCTTCAGGTGCTAGAGAAGATTCAAAGAAGCTGTGGTACTTGGCCAAGCTCCAGGTCTCTCTCCCAGCCTTTGAACACTCTCGATCAAGTCCTGAAAGCCTGAGAAGCTCCGGTTTCCACTGTAGGACAGAAGCGTCTGGGCGTCCACAAAGAGACGTGACAGTCTGTAGAAAAATGACAATAAGGGGATTCTTTACTGGGAGGAACTCACACAAATGGGTAATATTTAACAGCAGTTTAACAGACTTTTTAGCTCAACATTGAACACTAGTTTCTTAGTTATCTGCAAACATTTTAAAACTGTCAGTAAGGTGTCCAGAATGATCAAGAATTTTGCAGGAGACAGATCGTTCTGACTTATTTATCAGATGTGGGAGTTAAATAAGAGTAACCCTGATTTCAAGCGTATCATTACACATTATTTAACTTTGAAATTAGTAAATTGGTGGCTTGAGAGAGAGTAGGCTGTCAAATGATCACATTATTTCCATCTTCCTGTCAGAATGTCTTTGGACACTGAAGCCATTATTTCTTAACATTTTAAACAGAAAAGAAGAATGAAAACACAATAAAGGCAACTGAAAAGTCACATTAAATGGAAGCAGTTGTTCCCTGGGAAATTGAAATATGTTGGCCTGTTGTTTTGAAAGCCAGTGGTAAAAACAGTCTAGCATATAAGCTTGATAAAACTATAGATTTTCTTTCTTTGTAGAAACTGTTAACAATGGAGTTAAAGATCTAGACATAATATTTTAGTGTAGGTGTTTCCCTCATTACCTGTCTTTACGCTATGCTAATCTGCTAGCTGTCGCTTTATATCTAGGTACATATGTGAAAGCTGTATTGCTATTGTGATCCCAATCTTTGTATGAAGGTTGTAATCAGAAAATATATTTCCCAAACATGTCAAACCATTTCTTTGCAGGTATGAATATGCAAGTTATTCTATGTTGATTAGCTTTTGCTTGAAAACTAAAGCATGCAAGAGTGCAGGAACAATCTTCCACCCTTGCCACTTTCCCTTATTTGTTTACAAGCAAACAATAATTGATCCTCACAGGCATGGCTCATAAACTGCCACTGCACCTACAGTCTACCATAAAAAATATGCAGCAGCATTGCATTTTAGTTTAAATAAAATAAAATAAATGACAACAGGACGGCTTTTAAATCAAAAACACAATATTCTAGTGTACGTTTTGTTTGATTGTAGTTTCTTTTGTTTATCTTTTTGGCACCTTTATCCTACAATCACTGATCCTCTGCTCTAGACAGGTGCCCTTGTTTTTATCTCCAGTCTACCTACATGGAGTTGTCAAAGTTGCCAACTTGGCCCGCTGTCTCTCCCGGGGTTGGACTGTGGAAGCAGGGGTTGTTGATGTTGCAGATTATGCCCTGAATCCAGGGCAATGTGCCTGCTGATGGCAAGGCTTTGTTTGGAAAGTGGCCTAAGATGGAGGGATAAGAAAACAAAAACAAGCAGTTCATTAACAGGAGATTACTCTAAAATACTGAACAATGAATTTACAGAGCCTAAAATTAATTCAACAGGATGTGGACTGAACACAATTATCCTGAAATTACCTGAGCTGTTGTTAAAGAAACATGCATTACTTATCAAATGGTAATGTTATTTCCAACTTGTGGTTCCTGTACATGACGGTCTAGCCCAAAAAACATGAAAAGCATTAAAGGAAAAGCAAGTGTTCAAATAAAACAGAAAGAGTCACAAAGACCTTTCACAAAAATCTTTTCCAGTTTTACTTTTGATATGCCAAAATCACAAATATCTACTTGCTGGCATAGAATATGATATTAAGCAACACTAAAATGGAAATTTCATATTTATCACTTCATATTTAGGTAGGTAAGGTTCTGACCACCTGGCCTCCATTGAGTGTGCATTTTCCATGTTGTTTTACATGATGTAATTTTAAAACATCTTATAGACAAGCAGAGCTTCTCAAGGAAGGTCAGTATTGAGCAGATGATTAAAACAAAAGTCTATGTGTGGTACAAGTGAGTTAATCCTCTTTAACAGGTTGGCATAACGCCAGTTTTCAGATCTTAAAAGTGAGTGTGTGAAAAGACACACATTGCATAACAGCACTCACATTGGCTCTGTTTGTAGGGAGGGTGTGAATGACGGACAGAGATGAGGATGACAAAGAGGAAGAGCGGCCAGAGGAGCTCAATGACCAACTGGATCTGTGTGAGAGGAGAAAGAGAGGGCGTGTTACAGGTGCACATTTATCCACGAGGCTGTCTCATCATATAAAACTGCATTAAGAATGGTAGTCGGCTTTCTTTGAAAATGTTGTCACCTTATTCCTCCTGCGGTATGTGATGTTCTTCCAGAGCAGGAGGAAGAGCTGCCTGAAAACCCCCATCACTCAGCATGCAGCTACCCAGCCATGATGCAAAGCTGAAGAACACAGCATGTGGTGAGAAAATACAGGTTCAACAAAGGATCCACTTCATGTCCTGTCCCTTTTTAACCCCATCAACAGGCAAAATACTTGAAAACAAATTATAGAAGACAGTTTCAGCACTGAATTAGGGTCAAATACAAAAAACCCCAACGGTTTCATTGTGATTTTAAAATATTTTTTTAGACAAAAAGGAATGCCAAATGAATGCTCTATTAGCAGACAGTCAACATTTGGCACATTTAAACTTCAAACACAGAAAAGTCCAAACACACAGCCTACACATCCTGGCATAATCACACACTGACAGACTTAGGGATTAATTTTTATGAGTGGG